>NW_026947495.1:77630000-78927513 GCF_034190915.1 Cavia porcellus | reverse complement strand
AACTGTTGCTGTGGGCCACTGTCAATGAGGTATCAGAAAAAATTTCATGGTGGACTAGTTTATGTTTAGGATTGTAGATGATTTTCCTATTAGTTCTTGTCCTGAAGTTGCTTAACTTTAATAACATAAAGGGAAAAAACCTTTTTTTTTTTTTTACTATAACTGTTATTAGCAGGGAGTGATTTTTCTTTTATGATTATAACTTACAGAAAGTTGTGATAAGGAATGGTGTTTTCTTATGGAGTGAAAGTGAAGATTTGATAAGCAAAGAATAAAATATACATATATGTTTATGTATTGTATACATTTACACATATACATGTATTTTTACACACAGCCATGTTTAGAGTCAATACTGTGAATGTTTTTGCATTTTGGGGAGAGATTTTCTTTTGTGTACTGAATAACTTTAGAGATTATTAGTACCATAATTTCAATTTGTTCACACAGACTTTATGAATTAGGTCTTTGGGGATTTTTCTAGATTTCATTTTACTTTTCCAACTTGAATTATTGATTCTAATAATACTTCTTTAAGTGTGACACAGTTACTTTCACATGTGCTTGAAATTTGAGCTCTCCAAGCAAGTTTAACAGATCATTTTGAATGATTTCTTCCCCATGTTGCACAGAATCTTCCAATGCCACCCGTCGCTGATGTCTCCAGGAGCAGATGGCTCGGGGGTGGATTGTTGAGTGAGACATTCCACTTCTTGGTCCCGAGGCCGCACAGTTGCTGTTGGAAAGGTTACAGAAACGACAACTGGTACACAAGAAGTTGCAAACTGGAGTGTGAGCATAGCCAGGCAACTGTATGGAGCCTGTCCAAAGGAAGCCGCTTTGACGAAATCTTGACATCTGCCACAGAAAGAGATGCAGCCCTTGCCGTAGGTTTGCGTATCAGGAAGGTGGCTGACATCTTGGCAATGTTTTTCATATCTGTACTTTAACAGGTTTCATGATTCGACTGCAAATGAAAGAATCTGTGGAAGAGTCTTTTCTATAGTGAACATTTTTTCTTTATTCTTGAGTAAGAGACAGTAAATTTGTTTGTTCCATTTGCCTTTCACGTCCCTTGGTAAACTATTTCTTTTCTCTTTCCTTTCCTTTCCTTTCCTTTCCTTTCCTTTCCTTTCCTTTCCTTTCCTTTCCTTTCCTTTCCTTTCCTTCCCTCTCTTCTCTTCTTTTCTTTTGACCTTCAAAAAATACAGCGAATAAGGAAATTGTAAATCATGCTCTGTCACCTAAATATCCATGGTTTAAAGCAGATAGTCAAAATACAGGGAACTTTGGTTAGTTTGAACACAGGAACACATTTAGGGCACATTTCTAGGATGCCAGAAGTCAAGAGATTTCAACTGATTTTTGTGTTTTAAGTGAAGCCTTTCCAAGGCCCAACCTGGTGCAAGTTAACCACAAACACCAGTAAATGTGGTTTGATTTTGTTTACAATTATTCCTTGAGTCTTTTCCTTCTTTTCAATGATCAAAGTCATTTAATGAAATTTTTAGTATCCCTTTCAATTTAGGGAATATGTAAAAGTGGAAGTAAGTACAGGAAATTGCACCTGTGTGTGCATTGCTTCTGTTATGTGCTCACCTGAAACACACCGTCGGTCTCGATGTGTAGGGATATGTGATGCTGTTGACTGTTTGGACCAGCACTGCTGCCTGAGGTCATGCCCAGGGTTCTGCGGATCCTGGCACAGCTGTGTAACCTGGAAGCATCAGGAAGTGAGGTCACAAGCGCCAGCTGGTCTTCACTGCTCTCCTTTTACTGATTTTCATCCGACCTCCTTTCTTTCTGATAATCCCCAGAGATGTCACAGCACCTACTGAAACTGGCAGCGTAGAGAATTCTTATTCTGAAATGTGAGTGACAGAAGAGCTCAGAAAAATAGAATAATACTAACAAAAAGCCACACTGGGACCTTGGTCACATACAGCCTGGGAATACAAGCAGATGTCAGTCTGTGTAGATCAACTGTTTCCCAACAGAGCAAGGCAGCTGTTTGATCATCCATTGGCTGGTATTCTTCAGGGAATTATAAATATGGATGTCGGCTCCACACGTCCTGTTCCACCCACGATGAGACTGATTTGGAAGACCAAGGTAATGTGGACACATTCAAATTCTCATTTCCATATATCTCAACATTATTTTTAGGTGCCACCATACAAAATTGTAGTGAAACATGGAAAAAAGAGGCAGGTGAGTCAAGTTCTGTTTGTTTTTAAGTTGTCTTCCACAGGGCAGCGAAAGCTTTGGAGAAACACTGAGAATGAGTTACGGAGATTTCCTATTTACTTCCTTTCCATGGACACTCATTTGCCCACGGTCCCCTTGTTATTAATGTCTTGAACTAGAGTAGTGTATTTGTTTCAATTTGTGAACCATTATTGAGGTGTTATTATTAACTAAAGCCCAGAGTCTGTCTGAGGGCCCACCTTTTGGGTTACATGGTTCTAAAGGTTTTGACTATATATAGTAACATCCACCCATCTTACAGAAAAACTTTACTGCCTTCAAAATGCTCTGGTGATTCATCTCCTCCACCACCCCAAATCTTGGCAACCACTGAACATTTTTAATGGTCTCAATAGTTTACTTTTTGAATTTAAATACCTCTTTATATAAAATGCTCCTCTTTCTTAAAGGGTACTTCAAACTCCAATAGAAATAGCACAAATTTCAAAAATTTCATGATGAGCGCCTTTGTGAACTGTGTTCAGGATTTGCTTAAGACTTGAATGTGGTGCTTGGTATGACTAGTTCCCTTTCAAAAGTAGGGAATCTAGCCTAATAGTGATAATGGACATTTAAACTTAACTGTAGCTGTTCAAAACCCACGCTTCTGGGAAGTGGTTTTATTTTGATCGTTATTTTTACTGACTCTGTAGAAACTCAGAAATAATTTACAGCAGTGAAGACTTTTTGCAACCCAAATGTAATAATTACTGCCTCTATTTTATACAAGGTGACTCCATTTCGAAAATCACTGGTGATTGGTGATCAGAACAGAAGAGAGCAGGGCCAAATAATTAAGTGGCAGATGGTCACAAAATAGTTCTCTGTTTTAATGCTAACAGGCCAAGCAAAGCCACAAACAACTACAGGGAACAGAAGGAATTTTTAGATGAGTGAAATCATGTAAAACAGTTCCAAACTCAGAATTGATTGCTTCTTTTACAAAGTAACTTCCAATAATTTTCTGCGGAATTTTTAAGTCTCTTAAATATTACACCCAGGGGAAAAGGAAGCTATTTTTGGATTGATAGCACTTCCAAAAATGAAATTTTGGCAACTTTAGCTGATTTACTCTCTTGCTATACAGTAATGTTCATTATGATTGTATTGAAAATGATCCATTTTAGTACAGTGCAAAATCTGTTCTAAAGCAAAATGAATTCAAATTCTGTAAAACCTAAGTATGAAGGTGAACACATCTTTACTCCTCTGTAGCTAGTGGTTTTATCTTATACAAATTACTGTCTAAAAATGTTTAAAACTGTATCACCATTATTTTCTAAAGATAAAATCAGTTATTACATTAGCAAATCAATTAGGCATTTTGTAGGAATCTAAAACTTGGTAATGCCAATCATTTCAACACTCCAGAAAAAAAGTTAAATCTTTATATCTTTTCTAGAACAAAGACCTCAACTCTAAAAGTTTTGGCTGTAACCTGCTTTTAAAATTTTCTCTCACTTTAAAATTGTTGCATATCAAGTTAATATACCATCATTAAAGTAGTCCTCTATTTGTTAAAGAATGTGCTTACTTCCCTATCCACATTTTAAGCAGAAAATATCTTTCTGAAGTAGAAATAAGAGCCAAATGATGAAAGCATAAACCTCTGAACCATGAGCCAAAAGAATTCTGTCTTTTAAGTCAGAAAGCTAAGAAACTCAATATTCAACAGCAAACACTATGTCTGTATGAATGTGTACATCAGTGTGTTATTATATGTGTAAACAATATGCAATGGTCACTTTTGTAGATTAACATGAAGTAGTGCATTAATGATTTTAAAAACAGCATATGAAAAATTCTTCCTCACAAATGTCCATAAGCACAAATAGACAGAAATGAAATAGACAATAGTCAAGGAAATCAAACTTTACTTATCCAATGGATAAGTATGTTAGGATGTAGAGACCAAAACAGTTTCAGAGAGTAACCTCTGAGTGAGAGTCACATCAAATAGCCTGAAATGACGACAGCTCTTGTTACCCAAAATCTTCAGTATCCAAACATCATTTTGCCTGGATATATTTTTGATCATGTTACATGAGCCACATTCACTGTAAAATTATGCATCACTCTGTGTTGCTAAGGTGTGGTGCATGGTGTCCTCAGGTTTAAGCATGTTTAATTCCTCCTTCTGATTCCCATCAGGAGAGGAGTGCGGTTGACATACTTTCAAACTACTTGTACATTTACTCTGTGAAGACTCTGATCATCCAGGTAGTCTTGAACTTGGTCTACTACTTGCAGATAGTGTCCTGAACTTTAATTCCAATCTTTAGTTCTTGGGTGATGGGAGAATAAGGTCTATTTGTGTCATTCTACAATGTAATCAAGTTTCTTATAGCTAGCTGTTTGGAGAACTTTTTTTTCTGGTTGTTGTGTGTAATGCTCAAACACTACTAGTTTGAGATAAGTCTCGAGGCTGGAACCCAGCCTAACTTAGCAAGTTCTAGAGCTGCTTGTCATTAACTCGGTGCTGAAAAGAATCAGATCAACTGTGTTGGCCAGAAAGTCATCCAGTGAGTTTTTCCCAATAATCTAGCAAAGACTCCAAGTGCTCTGCTTGCATTGTAAGTTTGAGAATCACTGCTTTGGGAATGATATGACCAAGAATTTAATATTAGTTTAGGGTTTGCTGTTCTATGTAGGCAAACAACAAAACCAAATAAAGAAAAGTAGCTTTTTAGTTTGATTTCAGCTCATTGGGAACACTTCATGCGTAAGTTTCCCTGAGTGTAATATAAGGAATCAAAGCACATACCAGAGGACTTGGATGGAGATTAAGAAAATGACCCAGAAGACTTGCACGCCTGCTCCTGTACCAGCACACAGCGGCTGTTTGTTAAACATGCATCTACTCTTGAGATCATTAACATTTACCCCCAAAATGAGATGATTTCTGACTCTGAATCCAGTCTGTGTTGTTCATTATAGCTTGTAGCACACATCAATTATACTCAGACTTTTAGTGCAAATATGAATTAAGCACTAGTGACAAACACAATAGCCACAGACACTTGCTTAATGGTTTGAACACGTACTAAGAAGTTTCAAGACCTTATGCCCTTGGATAATTGTGGAAATATGGGCAGGTTGGAAGTATTATTATCATTTCACATTATAATGGACAAAGACAGACTCTAGTGATTAACTGGATACTCCAATATTTTCAGCTGATAAGCATTGGGGCTGTCATTTGAATACATGCTGTCATCTGTAAATTCCATCCACAGACTTGCTAAGTCCACAGAATACTCAGGCAGTACTGTAATACGGTGCTAAACATGAATCAAGAATGAAAGGTTTTTAGGGTATGAGGAATGTTGTAGCAGAGATGCCTAGGGTAAATAAAACTTTTCAATATTAAAATGCCAAGATACTGTTTGTCTAGAGAAAGAACTGAGAATTTTACAGCACAGTATTAAAGATCACTACATAAAATGGATTCTCATTTAATTTGTACATCACTGTAAAACGTTATTGTCTATTGTTCTCACAGGCATTACAGATTACTTGATATTTTTTTCATCTCTTGTACCTCTGGAATTTAAATTTCTGTTTAAACCTTATGCTAGTAGCCAGGAATATAGCTCAGTGTCATAAGTACCTACCTGGAAAGTACAAGGTCCTGAGTTTGATTTCTGGTTTAAAAAAAAAAAAAAAAGTATGCCAGTACTGAAACAACTTTTGTGAACCTTTATATCTCTGACTTTCCTGATTTATATTTTGCATTTAAAAGATATGGAAAACTGGTATTCCTAATTCTAAGATAGATACCAATATGCATGTATTCTCTGCCCCTGTTTCTTCCTCTGTCTCTATGTCTCTGACTCTCTCTGTCTCTGTCTCTCTGTCTCACTGTTTTGCTATCTCTGTCTTTGTCCTGCTGTCTCACTGTCTTTCTGTCTCTTTGTCTCACTGTCTCTGTTTCACTGTCTCGCTGTCTCTCTGTCTCTGTCACTCAGTCTCTCTCTATCTCTCTGTCTCTGTCTGTCTCTCTGTCTCTGTCTGTCTCTCTGTCCCTCTGGCTTGTTATCCTTCTACTGAACATGAGTAGGAGTGATGTAGTCTTTCTCTAGGAAAACGGCACTGTGTTTTGCTGTCTGGCAACTATGGCTTCAAATGCTAACTTCAATATTTGCTAACTGTATGAATGTGGAGAAAAGCCTTAGTTATTTGTTACTGCATAACGAATCATCACATATGTAATGGCCTAACTGTTACATATAATACATCACCAGTGTGTGTGTATGTCTGAGCCACCCTGTCTGGGCCCCTGAAAAATTGGCAGTCAAGGTGCTGACAGTTTGGGGGATGCACTGAAGGTGAGGGCTGGGGGGCTCTGGGTAAAATTTGTTTCCTCTCTCCTGTAGAACGCATGGTGCTTACTTCATCTGGCCCCCAGGAGAACCCATCTGACATTAGAGCCGCCTCCTATTAGGCTCCTCTGAGGTCCGTACTCCAGAGGGAAGCCTTATGAAGGAAAACTAGATTTGATTACCATGATGCACGGCCCATACGATTATGTAATTTATCAAATGACACCTGGGAAGCAGGGCATAGCGGGTGGCGGGATTCACAAGGCTGCTGCTGTGGTTCTGTCAGGTGGACCCAGCAAGTGTCCCCAAGGACACATATTTCATTCAAGAAAGAATGAGTTGGAGAACTCCTCTGTGTAGTTCGCACCTAGGAGGGGCAAACACTGTCATCTGAACGCCACTTACAATGCACATCTGCTGTTTTATGTGATCACTGGTCTTTATTACTTTTGTGTGATGCAAGGTAACTTCTTTGGAAGGAAAGGAAATGGAAGCTTCTTTAATACGTTTGGAACCCCAGGGTGATGGTGCTGTCTCTGGTAGGGAGACTTCATCTTGAGTCATCTGGGTGTTAATGTGCAACGGCCTCCCACTGAGAAGTCCTCAGAAAGTGGGGTCTGGACCCCCATGCTTCCCACTTCTCTGAGGGCAGCACAGTGGGCACTGGGTTGGCTGCTCCCCTGTGAAGCTGCTCTTCCCCTGGGCTTTGTCCCAGGCTGTAACCAGAAGGCCACAGTCCAGAGCATGCCTGGCAGGATCATACTCACCGCAGTGCTCTTAGCTTGGATTCAGAAGAAAACAAGATTCCCAGCCACACAAAGCAGAGGAACTGTGTCTTACACAGAGCTGTCATGCTGCGCTCTCTGAAGGAATGTGCGTCAGAAAGGGTTTTAGTGAGGAAAGGACATACAGAGAAGGGCCAGCATTGTTCTAAAATACGACTTCTGTGGTAGCAAAGATGTGAGAACAGATAAAAGAATTGGTGTCTGTCTGCAGAGTATTATTAAGGTTTACCAAGTAGAATTTTTTCCTAGTGTTTGAAAATATACTAGGCATTGGACTGATTAAGACGCCAGCATTATTTGTTAACTGTGCCCCTACAGTAGAAGAACTGGATGTCCTACTAATGTGAGTAGGGTATAGTTAGGTGATTAATTATAATTAAAAGCTGGTGGGGAAGGGAAAAAATGATGTGCCTATATATGAAAGTCCTTCAAGGTCTTGTTTAAATCCATGACACTATTCACTTAACAGTCATTATCTAAAAAAAAATTACAATTTCTGTGTCTGCTCTTTACTTTTATATACCAGAAGAAAAAGCAAAATGAAAACTTCATTACAACCCCCTGCAGCGCATGGGAAAAATCAGGAACCTGCATTTACTTTGGTGTCACCTTGCAGCTAATAATGAACAGAAAGAAGAACTCTATTCTAGGGATATTTTCAAGGTAAACCAAGATGTCATTCATGATCTTGCTTTCACATCCAATCCTTTAGTGATTGTCAGTTTCTTTGTGCTTGCTGTGTTTTCCAAAGCAAAGCATTTGCATTAAAACTACACAACCGAGAGATGCGTAGATTGAAATGGACAAAAAGCAAATAAACAGAAATATCAGGTGGAGAATGTGGAAATGAGAAAGAAAATCCTCGAGTTTATCTGAGTCACCGCGTGCCTTCCAGAGCTCTGTTAGGGTTAGAGGTGCCTGGATGCTTAGTCATTTGGGCACTGCTCCTCAACCAAGGGTATTTTATAGTATTCTATGAGCAAACTTTAAAAGATATTAATATAAGACATGCTTCTTCTTCCCATGAGTTTTAAATGTGCTGAGAGGGCATGTTGATTGCTGAAGTTTCCTGATTTCTTTTACTTACAGATAATGTGTGGGATGGGATTAGCTGAGCCTTTAAGACCCTCTCAGATTCAACACTGTTCTGGACAATTAAGTGCATTTAAAAAGAATCATGGAAAACACACAACCTGTGCTTCTTAGTAACACAGCTAACAAACACATCCTAATAACTTAGAAATGTTGTGATTTGATGTTAAAAACTGGAACTAAGGCCAGGCAGAAAGACAGAAACTTAAACTTAATTGGTAGAAAATCCTCCTGATGAGAGTCAGGAAATTTATCTTCTATTTGCCTATTTCAAGAAAACCTTACAGTCATGATTGAATTTTAATCAACTTGATATAAAGCTATAGAGTTAATTTTTCTTGGAGTTTTAATCTGCCATTTCAAATCAATATTCTCTTTTCAATATTATATAAGAAGCCCATCTTTTGGCACTGTTTACCTGTGGTGTGAAGAATATGCCTCCAGTGTCAAGGATCCTTCATAATCCACTGAGATCTGGGAATCCTCATTGTCAGTGGGTTCGGTGTTGGTGAAGTGAGCTGCTTGCTGGCATTTATTTGTAAACATAAAGTTACTTCCCAAGGTCACTGCAGCGAACCCCTGAGAACAACGAGGATCAGGGGAAATGTGGGTTTTCCTGTGTGCATCCTCTCCTGAGGCAGCACGGGCACTCTGCCTTCTGTTCCAGCTCTCCTGCTCGAGTGAATGCCCTTTGGGTGGTTTTATTAGTACCACGTCCTTGCAACTTTGCCTCTCTTTGGTGATTCATTGCTTATGTTGGCTTCTAAGAGTGGTACTGAAGTGCTGTCTACAGCTCCTCATTGCCAGGAAGCTGTAACTACGGGAAAACTCAGGTTAGAGCATCTTTGTCTACACAAACATCATGGCATCATGGACTGCAGGTTCCATATTAATGAGCCAAATATACAGATAAATAACATCATATGTGATATACATTATAATATATATAGAATATTTAAACAGAAATCTATACAAAATACAACTATGTATGGACTGATAAAATATTCTAAACACAATTCTGAGAAACATAACCTCATGCTTCCCCTAAGTGCAACAGTGCAATATAAGTTAATTTTTTTGGCAAATTTACAGAATGTAACTAATATGAAAAACGCGAATCACACACTAACAAGAAAAGAGAAGTTAACATCCAGCTTACTGTGGGTGATAGATTAATGGATAATGTTGGTGAAAAAGTGGTGGGTGTAGGATTATATTTTCTTTGCTATAAAATCTTCTACATCCTGCTTTAGGACTTAGAATTCAGAATTTCATTCTGTTCACACATTAGGATGGAGGCCTGTTTGTGATGTCTTTGTGGTAATTGACATAAAAACATGATTGGCAATATAATTGACATGAAAGATATTGCTCCCACTGGCATGTTGTAGTTTACCTTAATACAGTTAGCCATGAAGACATGATCACATACAAAACACCCATAGAGAACTGCACTCACTTGCATATCTCACGGTTATCTGGCACCTACTGCATGGCATATATTGCCTACTTACACAGGAAAATGCCTTGCAGTCTGGAGACTGTGGAGTGGACACTAGGAGATTAAATCCCAGAGCCTGAACACGAGGCTTAATTGGTAATAAGAGAAAGAACAGAACAGCAGAGATGAGACTCTACCTAATGAGGAAATACCTCTTCATGATCCGTCCTCTGGATAACAAACTTACACCTGTCTAAAATCAGTAGCATCCACTAGGAATGAGTTGCACTGGGTGTATCTCACTTTCAAAGTCCTACTAGTTGATGACTGAGTGGTATGAATGTGGCGTTACCTTCAGGAGAAGGCATAGCTGGAAAATCAAACTTCCAGAATTTACTGTATTTCATAAATTTGTGAAATTGCACATTGGATGAGAAATCACTAGAGCAATACAAATATCATTCTGTAGCAAAGGGAAAAAATCTTACCCTGAAGATTGAACTTAGATCATTTCAAGACTTACAGGATCGTATTTTTCTTCCATCAATATATCATGTCCAGGAAAAGGAATTCATCTATTTTACACATGCAGGCTTGGACACCACAGGGCCCTGATGCAGGTCGACTGTGCTTGACTTGAGAACAGGATTTGAGGATCTCACAAGAATAACAGAAGTAATTCCCGGGGCACTCTTTATTTGCTGTCACAGTAATGGAGTAAGGAGAGGTTGGGGTTTAATGTCACCTTCACCTGCTAATTAGGGCTGCATATTTTGATGCAGTATTTCACTTAGGTTAAGGATCTTGTTACAGTTTTGGATTGAGCATGTTGAGCAAGTCTCCTTAAATAATAACTTGTCTCTAAAACATTTCTATGAATAAGATTACATCTCACATCAATTTCTGACCCTTGAGCTCTCTAGGCTCTTCCCCACATTGTTGGCAAGATATTGGCTTTTATACTAGCACTCTTCTCTAAACCCAAACATATATTGACAAAGGTAGCCATGATAGTTCCCCTTGCATGCTTGAAACAGACTGCAGAGAGTACTGTGACCGTAAACACTTTCTTCCCAAGGTGGCCTTTCCTCCTGTCTCAGTGAAGGGAGCGCTCATGTTTGGATCTGTAGAAGAAAGCCATCCTGTTTCCTCTTCATCCCACATTTACTCTCAGGGACCTGCTGCATTCTGGGCCCTGCATACTTCGGTGTCCACTGCCACATCTACAATGACACCGTGGTCTATGACCCCACCGTGGTCACAATCTGTCTCTCTAAACGCGCTCGCCTCCCGCTGAAAACATCTTGGAGGCCACAGACTTCCCAAAACATGTGGGGATGAATAGTTTTCAAAAGTCACTTCTGGCTTATATGCAGTTACTTCACCTATAGTATTTTGGTTTTCCTCTTAATTCTTCTTCTAGAAACTTGAACTGTCTGTTGACCTTACATAACATGCTTTTCCTCTCCTGGCTTTGCTATTTTGCCTTACTTTGTGTTGCTACCTCCTCGTCTGCCTTCAGATATCATTTGGAATATCACTGTCTCACTGAAATATGTTTCCAACTATACCTTCTTTCAATTAAATTCCTAATGACACTGTCATAGTTTCTATGTTTGTACTTAGAAGCTGAGGCATTTGCTTAGTTTTTTTTTTTTTTTTTTTTTTTCTGCTATTTTGAGGACATTTTCTTTAAAGCAACATCTTGATTGTTTGGGATGCTGGTGCATTCACCAAATAGCAGCTAATCATTTGGGAAGCACTGCTAGACACCCAGAAACAACCCAGGGACACCTGTACACTTAGCCGTGCAGAGGCTTTTGAGCTCCAGGTTTGGCTGGTCATCGTCCAGCGTCCTCTGGACCTCAGACACTGTCTTTGTGTGTGAAGGGGATGACTACGGCTCACCTACTTCAGGCTCAGTCAGTTTATAAAATAAACACAATAAATTGTACATTTCACCCTAAACATTTGTTCTCATCTTTAAAGTATAATCAAATATAATTTTATCCAATCTGTTAATAGGAAAAAAATGCTTTGGCCCTAAGATCCTGTGACTTTTAGTAGAGAACATTATCAATCACCTTTTCCCTAAGAAATCAAAACCTAAGAATGATGAGACATGTTATATCTACCAAAAATGTAAACATGCAATTAGTGATAAAACAAGATTAAAACATAAGTGAGAAAAAAATAAATAAGCAAGAAATGAACAAAATTAACTTCCCTAAGATTCATTCATTTCTCTTTCTTTTCAGATGGTTATTTTTAATACATAGCCTTATTGAAATAAAGTATCATTCATATGGGTTTGTTATACGATTTTTAAAAACAAAAATTTACACCAGATGTACATAAGAAGCATTTTGTAGAACACAAATTCCAGAGATTCCTCTTCTAGTTTGGAAATTCCAGTTATGGACTGTCGTGTGCAATTGTGATAGTCACCTGATCTTTAACATAGTTTGGATGTATAGTCATGGTGGGGATCACGGTGTCAGGTGTCACACATATTGAGAAGATTAGTTATGGCATATGTTCCTGACAATTTTTTTATGCCTTCCAACGTACTTAGTAAACCCTTTTGTATACTGAGTTTTAATTTTTTTTCCTCAAAATGTACACACTGATGAGTCATTAACCCATAGGACTGCATTTTTGATCTTTCATTATAATAAATGCATTGTTTATAAATGCGTTTTGAAATAAAATATATATAAGGTTAGGGGAACCACTTGTGGAGCACAATGCGATTTCAGAGTAATTAGACTCAAATTGTTGACATCCTATACTAGAGAAAAGCTGAGTTACCAGGTAGACTATTCAGTATGCACTCCCACTGAAAATAAAAATTATAAATTACACTTCATTCCTCTAACTTTTGATTCTACCACTTACAGCATTATAGTTGTAGATACTTTTAAATTAAAAAGATTGCTTTAGAAGCTCCAAAGATCAAACATGAATGCACCAATTAACAAAAACAGCTAAGGGGAAGCATCCTGAAAGTCCTCTCTGCACTTGTGAACTTTTATTTAAAAGTTAACATATCAACTTGCATATTTGGAGGAAAAGTATAACCAAGAATTATCCTTTTAAAACAGTGTGGAAATGTTCAGCAGGAAAGCAATGCATCACTCCAATATTTTAGTTGACAGATTAGAAATATTGCCTTTCGCAGAATTTTCCAGCATAATATTAAATGTTTACAATCATGTATTTTATTAAGTTATTCAACTATAGTTGCATATAAAAATTGTACAATAATTGGTAGCAAGTTCAGCAAGATTATTCAGAATTTACAAAGTAACAGTAATTTGCACCTCCATACAAAACGCCTAAAGAAATACGAAACCAAAGTCTACTATGTTCCGGCTTACTTAAGGGAATATTCATATTTTTCCGCTCCTAAAAGGTATATTGGGAAGAACTCTAGCATCCTTTCGCAATGGAAACAGATATTACAGGAAGCACAGAGGGACGGGAGAGGTGACTCGGCTTAAGTGACCCTCATTCAGGCTCCACTGAAACCACTGAGTAAGAGGATTTATTCAGCAGGCTGTAAAATACAACCAGAAGATAATTCCCAATACCCAGTGCACACGCTTTCATCAAAGGAAGCTTATGAATGTGTAATTATGTAGGGAAGCACTCACTTTGAATACTTAAAGTTAGAAATTGTATTCACTGAAAATGGAATGAATAATTATATTATGAAAAGTGACAACAACAACAAAATAGATTTCATTGCTAAGCTATCAGTGTACATTTTGGATGCACAAATAGTTCTATGTACTAAATTATACAAATAGTTCCATGTACTAAATTCTTACAGAGAAAATTTTAAGGACATGTACATCTAGATCAAATGTAAGAGAGCTAGCAATTGTATTATTTGGTGCAAATTTCTCTGATAATTCAATATAACACAAGTCTCCTGATGTAATAACATCGGCAAGGAAATGTCCCCTTCCACATTTCCTCTTTGGTTATATACAATTCAGAGCGTTCATCCTTGGAATAAATTTGTTCCTATTCTCATTTGCTATCTGTGTTTTATTTTCTGAAACAATTTTTAAAGACCGTATTAAAAAAATTTCCTAATGGGAAAATTCAGGGCAGAAATTAATGGTTTAATAACTGTGAGAGCAAAATACAATTAGCTTAAATATATATATATATATATATATATATATATATATATGTAAACAAACTGCAAAATCAGTGTTTATTTCTAAACAATGTTTCTCTTTTAGACCATGAACTTTTCAATAAAAAGATGCTGTTGTTCATTTACATCCACAATGTAATTCTGCTTTTCATAGACTTTCCCCAGCATGGTATTTTACAGATGACTGACACTAGACCGATTTGTACTCTTACCCTCTAAATATGGCGGTGTACATGTTTCAATGAATTTGATTCTTGTATGTCGACTAGCGATGTCTTATTGTATAAGTTACGGAGAGTATAATACATTATCTACTATTAAGTTTACTAAGTAAAATCTTTAAATCTCTGCTGTTTTGGTAGTCTCTTATCAAATGCAGCTATCTGGCCTTTGATTTAAATTAACTAAAGTTAAGTGAAACTCAAAGTCTGGTTTTTCAGTTCCACAGCCACACAGCGAGGCTTCAGTTATCACGCAGACTCAGTGACTACCACAGGTCAGGGGAATAAATCAACCTATGAAGGGATTCCCTCTGCAGCACATTGTGTTGCCTACCAGCAAAATACAGTACAGTCATATTGTAGTTGTTGTTGAATTATAAATAATGTATATGGTAAATATTTTGACAAGTTGACCATTAATCATTTTGGGTGCTCTGTGGAACTTTAATCTTTCAAAATTACTTATTCCTAAAAGATATTCCTCTCTGAATCGGAATAATAGTTAACATCAAATGGGAGAGATTGACCATCTGTAAGTACGCGATAAATAGCAAGTATGGATTTGTGAAGGCTGAGATTTCAATCGATGCTAATATAACTGAGGTAAGGTTGTTGTATTAGAAGAAAACACTTTAAATGCACTGAAAAAATATTAATATATTGTCAAAAATTTTCAGCAGTATTCTTCAGAAAAAGTGTATTGCATGTTAGTACCTTAAAAATTTAAACATAAACTGCTACACAGAGAAACACATTACTGCACATGAGTCCAAAGACGGCTGTAAAAGTATCCAAGACTACCTTGTCATGATAGGATGTCAAGAATAAAATGATACTGATAAGGATTTACCTCTCTGTAAATTTACATAGTATTTTCCAACACCCGTCTTATTTTATTCTCGAAGTGGTGTGAGAAAGGAAACACGAAGGCTGAAATACGAGCTGGAGCCACGCGGTGTTGGCCTTATAGACGGGTTTACAGTGGATAGAGGGTGCACGCACAGGTGGGACTTCTGGGAGGCGCGCGGATCGCGGGTACCTGTGATGCTCACCAGGGCTGAGTCCCGTGAGTTTATGCTAATGAGATGCTGGGAGGTGCAGCCTGTTGGAGGAGATGGGTCATGAGGGCGTGGCCGGAATTCCATCCCCATCTCTCTGCTGGGTGGGAAGTTCTTTCCTCTCTGCCTCTCCTCTCTGCCTGCTTGGGAGCCAGCTGACTATAGGCTGCATGCTCTGCACACTGTGAGGTGAAATAAACCTTTCCTCCTTTAAATTCTGAGTGTCCAGTATGTTGTCCCAGGTCTGAGAAAGCAACGAAGACCAATCTATTTCAGCCCACAGATCATGCTCCCCAGCACGGTTGACAGTTTATCCCTCCACCTTGGTGTTGATTAGAACAGTGTGTTGGACAGAGGAGAGGAAGATTCAAGTCACTGGGAAAGTGTCATAAAGATAAAGGTTATGAGACCACTCAGTTATGAATTCAAACATCCGGGTCATGTGTCAGGAGACAATCTACGCTGTTATCCAGTGTGGAAGGTAAGTAATGCACACCACACTGAGGACAGGGAATACCTCTTCCTGAAGAAACAGCATTTTCCATTTTGAGTCTGGGCTGCATTTTTTCTTAATGAATAACTGACTGAATATGTTTCCAATAGAACACATTTTTTTTTCCTCTTAAAGCAATATTTTATTTTTAAATTATTCATTTCTTAAATTGACAAAAATTTTAGATGCTTAAGGTTTATTGTCTGATGTGATTTATGTATCTATTATGGAAAGACTAAATCAAAATAATCAATTTATATATTACCTGACATATTTTATTTTTTATAGTGAAAACACTTGAATATACTCCTAGAAAATTTCAAATACAACCTATGTTTTTATTAATGATAATCTGCAAGTTGTAAAATACATCACCTAAGCTTACTCCTCAAGGAATTTTCTATCCTTCTACCAACATTTCTCCAAATTTCCACCCACTACCCAGCCCCTAGTAAGCAGTATGGTACTCTGATTTTTGGCTTGATTCATATATTCCACACATATTATTTTCTTGGTCACTGTTAATAAAAACAACAGCAAAAAAAAAAACAAAACAAACAAACAAACAAACTCATTGACACCACAAGGAAAGGAAGTAGCGGCTTTTTTGACTCCCAGTTTGCAGGGGCTCAGTCCATGTTCAGCTGACTCTGAGGCAGAGCTGCATGCCAGAGGAGAAAGAACTCCTGGGGAGGAGGAAAGCAAATTAATTTGCAGGCCACACCACGAGTGACCACCTCCTTGGACCAGGCTTCACCTCCCAACATCACATTTATTAATCCGTCAATGAACAAATTCACTGATGAGTGTTACACCTCCATAATCCAATCACCTCAAAGGCCCTACCTATGAACAGGTTTTGGAAGGAAACCAAATATAAACCATAACCACACATAAGGGACCTCACACAGAATTTGTCTCTGTGATGTGATGGATGCTTTATTTAACAGTTCCCTCCAGATTCATCCATGTCACTGGAAATGACAGGTCTTCTTTGTCCTTTAAAGCCAGCACCATTCCATCATCCATGTATGTCATAGTCTTTTACTGTACTCATCCATGAACAGACAGATCTTTGTGCTTATTCCATATTTCAGCTACTGTGTGTAATGCAGCCCTCTTTCCCATCCTGACAATGCAGCTATCTTTTTGAGTTGCTGATTTAACTTTCTTGGGATTTATTCTTACCAGTTGGGGTTAGTGGATATTATGATAGCTCCTTTAGCGGATGTTATGATAGCTTTTTAAAAGAGCTTCCATGTGCTTTCTATAATGATGACACTGATTTACATGGTACATTCCCACCAATAATGTGCAAATACTCTTCGAAATGTACCTTCTCAGTCACTGTTGATACCTTTTGTCTTTATGGTAATAGTAATTCTGTCAAGTAGGAGATGATCGCTCATGTTGGCTTCTCACTTCTCTGAGCATGTTTTTCACATTTCTGTCTAGCATCTATGCCCTCCGCCTTCTCCTCCTCTTCTTTTCATTCTGTATTTCCAGGCTCTTCTATTTTACAGTCAAATTTTCTTTTTCTTGCGGTGACTTGCCTTTGAAGTAGGAGGAAGAGCTAGTTCAACCAGAAAATGATGAAGGCTGTGTGGGACCGAGAAAATAGCACCGGAAAGCTCATTTCATTACACATGCTCATGAAGCATCTGCTGAGTGTGCTAAAGGACGCTGCTGCTGTACAGTGTTTATTTACCTGGAGACAAACAATGAAATTACCTTTTAAATTTTTTTTTAAAAGCAAAGCAGAAAAAAAGGACAGAAATAATACTGAATTTCAAAAAAAGTAAGAAATTAACACTAGTTAATATATTACATATTGTTATCTTAAAAGTAGTTGTTCAAGTTACAAACCCTAAGCATAAAAAATGAACAAATAATCAAACAGTGACAATACAAACTATTATTTTTGATGAACTAACAGAGAATTAAGAGTATGGTTATCTGTCTTGCACACTTATACATACAGTTATATGTGTGTAACTACAGGTTCTGATCTCTTGAGCACTTTCTTTTCCTTTCATTATTACAATATGTATTGTACATTTTGGATCCTATTACTCCTTCAGTTTTTTTTCTTACTATTATTATTTATTTTTTACACTAGAGAGACAACATGATATTTACAAATGTGAGTCTGATTTGTGAAATTACTTTCTGAATTGAGAGAGCTGAAGGTCTGATCCGGGTTTAGTCAAGATACAGCAATTAAAGAAATGTCCACACGCTGTAGGGCAGCTTGAATTTCTGTTTCGTATCTGGTCAAATTAAAGAGTTGACATGAAATGATAACTTTGAGCAAAACTGTCTTTTCATTTCTAAGGTTCCCCAGAATTAAGATTAGGTAATATTCTCCTTTGGAAAGCATATCCTACTTCTAGTGTATCTGCGAGTTTTTTATTAGCATGTGTTTTAGGCACATGAGTAACCTTTCCTTGGTGCTTCTCATACCAGAGTTAGCAGGCTGAAAGCCTGTACAGTTTTATATATTTAAGGTGTTCTTCCCACTGTAATAACTGGGAAAAGAGACAGGTAGAATAAATTTCATTATTTCATGACAGGTGAAGAGGAGTGAACTCCAGTAAAAAGTGGAACACATTTACAGTTATTTCTAGATAAAATACTAACACTGTATTTCTGGGACAAAATGCAAAGTTTTGCTGAATGCCTCATTTTTCTATAAATAGCACTGCAATTTTTGGAAAAATTTCAAAAATGAAACACAAAATAGATTAGTTCACTACAAGGAATTGAACCAAGATAATAAATAAATATCTGAGGAGAAAATATGAACATGGCTCCAGGAGAACGAGGTGAACCAGACAGGAGACTAGGACTGAGACAGCACCAAGACTAAGTGCAGAGGAGATCTGCAGTCCCAGAGTGAGTGCTCGGGAGTTAAGAGCCAAACAAGGTGCTTGCCAGCTAGAAAAGTGAGGAGAAAGAAGTTAATTATCCTTCACACGTAAGGATACTTGAACACAATCCTGAGCTGTGTAATACATTTATCGTGTCTGGAGAAGAAAATCTTACACAATGGTAATGAATCCTGCCACGCAAAGATACAGTCAGATAATTTGATCCATCGCACACAAACAGGTCCGGGAATAATTCTCAGTGTTTTCCCTTTGATGAAGAATTCCCTGCAGGTGTATTTAAGATAGAAAACAATACTACTAAGTTTTTGTTGGATCATTGAACAGAACTGTTTGCAATCACACTGTTTGAATGTCCACTTTGAATGCTTTAATTTTGTAATTTAACAACTATTTTTAAGATGACAATATGTAATCTATTAACTAGTGATTTCTTACTGTATATTTATTCCTTGAAATTCTGTATTACTTGTATCCTTTCACCATTTTGTTTTGTTTTGTTTTGTTTCTCTTTAAATAAAAAAAGAAAGAAAAAAAAAAAGAAAAAAGAATTCCCAGAGAAGAGTCCTCGACTGTGACTTGCACACATTTACCGATTCTCAGCAGTCTTCTGTTGCACTGATTCATTGCTTTCTTTAGCTGCTACTATTATACTACTGGAATTATTTTCTTGGCAGGCAAGTAATCCAACCTGACTTTCTCACAGAGAATGTGGTGTGGGGCTTAGTGTATATTGAATGAACAGCCACAGCACTCACTGATAATGATAATGGCTTACAGATATTTGCATGCTTTTTCTTTTTATGTTTGTATAAGAACTAGAAAGTATTTTTCAAGACAACATGAGTCAATTCACAGCTGTAAAATCCACGTGTAATGCAGAGTAAAGGATTAGCACAGCCAGAGAATGCTGAGAACCGTTTGTCAAGCTTATGCCAAGTACTTAGCACTATTCCAAAGGTTTTGAAGAATACAGAAGAGATTTAACATGACTCCTACCTGCACCACTTATCCTGTATTGGAAAGAAAAGCTCAGCAATGGTCAGGGAAAATCTTAAATTTCTTCCCATGGATGCCATCTGATTGCCACGCAGTGAAGCATTGTCATGGGAGAGTAGAATTTGCCTGGAAAAATAACTTTGTCTGAGCCTTAAAGACGGTTTGGATTGGTTGGAGAAAAAGAACGGTCACGACCCAGCCTAAAGCAACACATATGATTTACTCATGGATTGACAAGAAAACAAAAATGAAATACTTGGTTTTAAGGCAGGTACAGTAAGGAGTAGGTGAGCAAAAAGTAGTATCTGTTTTGACTTAACAGAATTTTACACAAAGAGAACTGCCAAGTTTTAAGCAAGTTTGGGTGTGGTCTAGATTGTACTTGGGCACACTCAAGCATACTTTGCAATGGTTTTGATCATGTTATTCAAGACAGTTAAGTTAGGTAGAAATATGATAGGTAATCAGATAGCATGGGGCCCTTGAGGAAGCCTGTGCAGAAGATGAGAGCACAGCACAGTTGTGGTTGGAGGTGCAACTTTCCATTAGGATAAAGACCAAATGACCAAGCTCATATACCTCCCCAGGGGTGGGAGTAAGCAGCAGACTAAAGATTATACTGTAACTGATGTTACCTGTTCCATTAAAGTTTAGACAGACATCGGTCACCCAGGTGTGTCACGAGGACCTCTTGATCCCATCTTTCCTAAACAAGGTCTTTGTTCCACGTACACTTGCTTGAACTACATAGCAAGACCCTGATTAATCTAATTCAAATGTATATTTTAAATATTTGGCAACTTTAACTTAAGTTACAATGTAAATACTGTTTCCTAAGGCCAGTTAACACCTATAAACACAGTTTTGCACTTATTGACACAAACTAAATTGGAATGACTAATGTAAAGTTTCCTGTACATTTAAAATAGTAATATAATTCTAAATCATCAGGTCTCTTAAGAGGTTTGTTATCATTTTTAGTTTAAACCAAATACATAACATAAAATATTTTCCCCCAAATTGCTTTGTTTATGTATTTTTATAGCATTTGCTGAAGTTGTGCTTTTCTGAATGTTTTGGTAGATTTTGTAACAGCACACAAATTTTAACAAACACCAATTAGAGTTTAGTTGTGCCACAAGGAATTGTTTGTCTCATTTATTTAAGCATTAAAATTGATTTTAAACTGAAAATAAAACAGAAAAAGAAATGCATAATTCAAAAGGATGATGTGATCAGGAAATTAAAGTGACAAAAAGCCAACCCATTGTTTTATAGATTCATAACATTGGCTAAAAGACTTTTAAATACACATTCTTCTAAGAAACAACTCTATTGTTTAGATAAGATTCATTCTGAGTGCATGTGATAATTTTAGAATAATGTGAATAACAAAAATTAATGTGTTTACAGGTAAAGAAATATGATAGCATTACTGATGACCAAAAGTGAAATGTGTGACTGGTTTCAACTTTAGAAAATGAACACCGTATGAATGTAATGATTTCACATAGTCTAGCAAATTGATGGATTTTGCTCATAAGCTCATGGTTAGGTGCATTATTGCATATATGGATTATTTTAAGCATGGAATTGAATTATAACTACATCTCTAATTGGGTTTTCAAAATGAAAGCCCACTGGGTAAATGAGTACAGGATTCACCACCTGCAACTGAGTGGAAATTGCTATCAAGAAAGTAGAAGATTGCTTCAAAAATCCAATCCAAATTTCACTTTAGAACACCACAGTCAAGTGGTGTTCGGCATTTCTTTTCATGCTTTGAACTTTTGTTTTTCTATTAATTTTACTTGTAATCATATGAAGAAAGCTAACATTCATTTGCTCCAAAGCACAGGTTCTTTGACTT
The DNA here is from genome assembly GCF_034190915.1 of Cavia porcellus. Taxonomy (NCBI): domain Eukaryota; kingdom Metazoa; phylum Chordata; class Mammalia; order Rodentia; family Caviidae; genus Cavia; species Cavia porcellus. The sequence continues at coordinate 78,905,926 of NW_026947495.1, read as the reverse complement.
CAACAAGGCTCTGTATGGATGGCGGCTGGAATTCACCCACTCCCTCTGCGGTTTTCCTGGGTTCTTCCAGGCACTGGCTCTCTAGAGTAGGAACAGTCTTGTGATGCCAGACAGGTGAGACTGAGGGAGTCTGAGCTAATCGAATGTCTTGAGAGATTTGGGCTGAAGGAACCAGTTCCCAGTGTTGGGCTCCATGGTCAGAAAAGAGATTATCTAGGGAACAGAGATGCAGTTGGGCATCAAGTTTGAAAACCCCAGGTCTCCAGAGAGTGGCCAGAAGAGCTCCTGGGTGGTGATGAGAAGCATCCTGGCCAGCTTGGCTCCAGATTGCTGCCAGCTTCTGTTTCCAGCCTCCTCACTACCCAGGTTCCCATCTGTACACAGAATCATGGTGACTAACAGATAACAAGATCTCAACAATATGTTGTGGGCCTTGGGAATAGGGAGGGGTAGTTCTGCGGACCCTCTCCCCAATGAAGTAATATTTAACTGGTGAAAATCATTTGGGAGAAACTGAAGTCTCCGAAAATCATCATAAAGGACCAAACAAATGGAAAAACATTTATTCAAGATCTACTAACTCTTAATAAGAGCTGTGTCTGAGCTGTGTGTGGTGGTGCATGCTTGTAACCTGAGAATTCTGGGAAGCTGAGGCAGGATAATTGCAAGTTTGAACCTAGCCTGGGCAATTTAGTAACTTAGATCTTGTTCCCCGCCCCCCACACACACACGAAAGAAATTAAAGAGGGCAAGAGATGCATTCTGAAGGAATTACTGTGGTTCAGTTTCTAATATTAAAAAAAGAAACAAAACAGAGCTGTAGCATTTGAGCCACATCTCTCTACCCTCGTCCCCTCTCTGATTCAAGCATATGTGACACACAAAGGTTGTACTTTGGGTGGATGTGGTGGAGGAACAAGACCTGCTCTCCCTGCACTCCCAGGCTGTGAATGACTTCACACCTGCTATTTCTCATCCCCCAGCCTTCATGCTTCAGGAATTCTATTCTATTCCTGGAAAGCATGGCTAAAAGAGAAAGGCTTGGGGCACCCTTCTCCTATCTGCATCCATATAGGAGTAGATCACTTGCCACGGGGACCCCGAATGAGAACATTAGCTGAACTCCTCAGTTATAGGTCTCATAGGTCAAAAGGGTCAGGAACTACACTCCACCAGCAAGCTGTTCACAGAATAACTCGTTAGGTATTTTTTTTGGGGGGGGGGTTTACTTTGCTTTGTGTTTTAATTGATTTAATTTAGGTTGGCCTTGAGTTTACTACATAGCACAGGTTGGCCTCGAACTCAAGGCAATTCTTAGATGTAACAGTACACAGAGAAGCGGACTCTGGTTCATTGGTCAGATGCTTTGCCTAGGAGAGCGGAATCCTGCAAGTCACCCTCAGGGAAGCTGTCTTCATCTGAAACAGAGATGTGGAAGTGTGTGCCTCATGGCTGTGTTGAAAATGAGGAACATCAACTTGAGCAATTAGGAGGAGGCTGACAGCTCCATGATATTAGTGAGGACAGGAAAAGGAGTCAGCGAGCTAGCAGCTTCACTGAATCAGAGAGCTAATAGTGAGAATGCTCCTGCCATCAGAGAGAACCATTCCCAGGGGCTGACATCTGTGTATCTGCAAAGAGTCTCAGCTTTAATTGGATCAGACAGTGGAGAAACTGGTACCTCAGTTAAAAACAACTGCATGATCAAATTCCAGGGAGTGGAAGCTACCAGAAGACTTTGTTAAACAGAAGTTCGCCTAGAATCTTGATGGGAATCAAGGAAAGCCACGTTCAGAAAAGGCGTGGCTGAAAGCACATTGACGCTGTGAACAGGGAGACTGTGTCCAGGTGTGCCCAGGTGTACCCAGGTGTGCCCAGGTATATCCAGGTGTGCCCAGGTGTGCCCAGGTGTGCCTAGGCATGCACTTTGTGAGGAGCCACAGAAGCAGCAGCCCACAGAGGGGGAGAGGACTTCACTGAAGAGGCTTCCAGGAGTCTCAAGGGGGAGAAGTTGGCATTCAGAGCTTCTGATTATGTTCTCTAAGGTGTCTCTAGTTAACCATAACAGCAAGTCACAAATAACACAAAGAAGCATAAGGTTATTTCACAAAAAAAGGAAGGAAGGAAAGAAAAAGGAAGAATGAATGAGAGAGAGAGAGAGAGAGAGAGAGAGAGAGAGAGAGAGAGAGAGAGAGAGAAAGAGAGAGAGAGAGAGAGAGAGACAGAAAGAGAGAGAGAAAGAAAAAAAGACAGAAGGGAATGAATAGAAATTGCATAAATTTTTCATAAGGAATTGAGATATTGCGTGAATAGAAAAAGAACCTTAAACCATTTACTACCAACACATTCAAAGATCTAAAGGAAACCTTGTCTAGAGAATTTTCAAAAGTTATTACATCAATTGCTCCCCAAAGTGATGATATGAACAAAGAGATGATAATTATCTTTAAAGGGACAGTCTCTCTTTATGAAGTTTAAAAGTGCAGTAACTGTTATGGATTAAAAACTGGTGGTCAATTAACACCAGCTGGATTAAATCAGCATGGTGCTGAGTGTAGATGTTGTTACATCAGTGTGGCTGCTCTAAGCGCAGAAAACTTTGCTTCACAAAGACAAGAGGACATGCAAGGTAGAAGTGGGCTTTTCAGTACTTTTGTTGTGATCTTGGGGTATTACTGTAACTTCAGTCCAGAGCATAGGGAGGTTTGAAATTGTCCCAGATATACTTTTAAGGCCACCATTATTTGTGCTTTCAAAAAGTTGGTCCTCTTCTAGCAAAGACAAAGGTGATTCACCTGGCTTATTACATACCAATTATGGACCATTCCTATCAAGTTCAGGAATCTTTTGTGGGTAGGAATCAATTTCATTTGAAAGTTGAGATAGGTGGTCATGCAATAGCTAGGAAAAGGAAAGTCTAGCTTATTCACTTTCTGAAAAGTAGCTACTATTTGATATATAACAGAAATTCCAATATTCAATCATTGCTTCCAGATAGCAGTTTAGTTTTTAATGCAGCCACTTTATCTGTCTACATGAACACAGTGGTCATTCCTCCATGAAATGACAGATTGAGTTCTGGAGTAGGTTGAATATGTCACACAAGTAAACCCATTTTGCAGCTCACTCTGTGTCACTAAGTTAGGTTTCTATTGGTGAATGTTTTTGTAAATAAATCTTTAAAAAGCTCTTGCAGTTCAAGACATTTGGCAAGTGATCTACTTTCAGAAAGACTTCTCACATCTTTGGATGAGAAGACGTGTGCTCTGTGCCAGTCTTCTCTCAGGGCTAAATGAATAGATAGGGCCTAAGGTCATGTACTTTAATGGGATGAGGGTTTTAAGCATATCCTGAAAAATGTTCAGTGCAGGTGATATTATTTGTTAGCCAGCATTTCTCTCTGAATGAATCTGCATAGACTCACATATACAAGTGACTTCTTCGACCCAAGTGGATGGCAGCAAAACTTACCTGCTTCATCAGACTGGGGCTCTCCAAAAGGAAATACAAATTAAGATTTAGGGGCTCATGCCTGTAATCCCAGAATTCTGCAAAGCTGAGGCCACATGATTGAAAGATGGCAGTCACCATGGGCAACTTAGCAAGATGCTATCTCAATATAGAAAATGAAAAACGGCTGGGGACATAACTCTGTACAAAGAATCTGGGTTCAAAACGCAGTACCACCTCCCTCACACACTAATCGTCTGTTTCAGAATATGGAGTCCTATACATGTGTATTTGAGTAATCAAGTAGTAGATGGAAACAGTATTCTACTTTCATTATGTAAAATATCTGAAAAAACCTCAGATGTAGACGCTTACACATTCCCAAGCCATAGTTTTCTTGGTCCTGATGATTAATAATAATAACAAGACAAACGCAACTTCTAGGAAGGATCTATCTAAGGAAAACATTTATAAATGCTTCTAGTCAATGGACACTATTTTTTCTTTCCTAAATATCATGTTTACCCATATTTTGAAGCATATATTTAATTCACTTTCACTCCTAATAATTGCCCAAAGAAAAGAAAGTAGAACATATTTTATGTTTTTTCAAGGCTTATCCATTGCAAAAATGATTATGAAATAAATGCTTGGTGTACTTTTCATTTTACCTATAAAAGCCCATGAGAGTTCAAGAAACAAGATATTACCATAAAACCTATAGGCATTAACTAAAAATCAATACACGTTTACAATGTAACTACCTTCAAATGTGGGGTAATCATTATTGTGATCCTTCTGTATTGTAGGAGGATAAAACATTTAATTATCTATGATTGAATATTCCAAGTCATGTTATGTGTATAGAAGACTCCTGTGTGTGTGAGAGAGAGACAGACAGACAGACAGACAGACAGACAGAGAGAGGGAGGGAGAGGGAGAGAGAGAGAGAGAGAGAGAGAGAGACAGAGAGACAGAGACAGAGACAGAGAGAGACAGAGAGAGAGAGAGAGAGCAAAGAAGGAAATTGGGAGTCGTTAAACTTTGCTTTGGGAACTCCTTGGTCAAGCTACCGTCTTGAGGTGTGGAAATGTGATGTTGCGTCTATTGCTAAGTCAGGGTAATTATTGGGGTGCATTATTGGCATATTACAAGTCATAAACTAAGTACCTCTGATGCTGCCCAAACTGTTTTTGAGGGTTGTTCATTCAGAGAAAGTGCAGTAGCTGTCGCACTTTAAAAGTTGAGACAAGAATTAACATTTAGCAAAAATCTGCAAGTCGGCTCTGTTAATCTCATAAAATTACAGAAAAATACATAAAACAGTAGGATACAGTCAGACTCAGACCCCAAACAGACATCTCTGGGTGTTAAAAGGCTGAAAAGTCTGTAGCAGCAGATGTATTTGTATATTTGTCCTGTATTTTATTTCACCACACATGGTTCCATATTACCACCGAACATGATTATAGGGCTTCTGCTCATGTTGTTATGGTTAAGGCAGCAATGCCATTTATAAACATTTTTCCACCAGGTGTTCCAATTATATTTAACTCAGTACATTTTCCTATGACTTTTATTTTGTCGTAAAGTTAGGTCACTGGAGGCATAAAATATCACAGTGGAAGATTTTCATTTTATTTCTTTTGACAGATTCAGCCTCAAACAGTTTATGGAATCATGTGTGTCTCTGTGTCCCATCATGTGTGTCTCTATATCCCATTAGTTTTATTGAAAGGTTTTCAGAATAGGCAAAATTCTATGTATAGACACACAGTTGGCCATAGTCCCTGGGCTGCTGAGTCCTACCAGCCCCAGTGCATTTCCATACCTTTTCTCCCCTCCTTGCTGTTGGCCTCCATCTCTGATCTATGGAGAAGAACCAAGAATTGCCAGCGAACAACTTGGATTTTATAGGCAGCCATTGCTATAGCCAAGGCAGGAATACCTTTCAGTTTGGGTTGAATGGGTTAGTGAAGGATAGAAAAATTAACACAATTAATTATTTTCCACAAAGAAAATTATTGCCCCTCCAACTACAATGAGATTCTGGGAGTGTTCAAACCTATTTTGACAGATACTCATCTGGAAAATAAATCTTCAGAGGTGGTTTTCATCCATGTTCTCTTTGCCTAATTTAACTTGAAACCATAATTCCCACTGACACTCTAGCAATGAATTAGAACCACTGAAGAGATCGACCTTGCAAAGGAACTCTTTGTAAACTTATGCTTCTATCAATAAACCAACAACTTGCTGCAGAATACAAACAGATGGAAACAATGCCTCTGCCCATTCTACCTCACAGTGATGTAATGGATTTTATAAGGCATAAATTACTGTTTTAATAAAACAATTTGACTTCTTGTGATACTGTTATATTTGATAGTCTAGGACACATTGGTGCGAATCCTAGAGGTCCTAGTAAGGACCTCACACCATCAGGCTTCATGGGGCCTCCCTCTCCTGCTGTCTTTTTTTCTTAGGATCACAAAATATGATGTAAGCTCACAAATTGCTTCAAATGTCTCCACAGAGAAATGTTTCTGTTAAATTACCTCTAAGAAATTTCTAGAATTTGAGATATCTGTGATCCTAAATTGTATACTGGTGCAAATGCTATATTTCGCGTATGGGGAATTATGTGAAACACTGTCTTATGAGATAGCTCTGTAGTCTCAATGTTTTACAATACTCTGTGGTAAACTGTAATCAGGTGTAGCAAGATTATATTTGATTCCCCTCCTTTGCAAGAAGGGCCATTTTTATGTAATCTTGTTTATTCACATTATGTGTCAGTTGTCCTACTGCACCACCGGAATGAGTTGTGGAAGATAATTGGCCACAATTGCCATTTAAATATTTCCACTCATTTAGTATTGTAGACTATATTCTCAGCCTTAACTATATTGTACCATATTTAACAATTTTTTAAAAATTGGTACCAGGAATCGAACTCACGAGTGCGCGCTTACAAGGCAGGCACTTATGCCGCTGAGCTAAACCCCCAGCCCCTATATTTAACAATTAGTTCCCTCATGTAAGGGAATTGTTACATGCATCTAACATATTGATCATTCCAATTTTTTGCTGTTTTCCTTTTCCTCTTTCCTCCTCTCCTCTCCTTCTCCATCTCCAAAACTGCCTCCTTGTTCCCTACCCTCTTTCTATGCATCTATGTATGTGTGCACGCATGCATTCCTGTATGCTTTGGGGTTCTCATATGAGAAAGGACCTGTAATGCTTTAATTCCTCTAATTTGCTTCTGTTAGCATTATGGTCTCAGTTTCATCTATTTTTCCCGCAAATGACAAAATTTCATTCTTTTTCAATGGTAATACAGCATTCCATGTAAGTATAATTGCTTTTACTTAGTTCATCAGTTTAAAGACACTGAGTTTGGATTCATAGCTTAGCTATTGTGAATTGCACTGCTGGAAGCATAGGCGTGCATACATTAGTGTAGCATGATGTCTTTAATTCTTCTGGAAATGCACCAGGTAAGTAGAACTGCTCAAAATGAATTTGTATTTTCAGTATTTTGAGGAATCTCTGTACTGATTATTGTAGAAGTTGTACTAGTTTACATTACTATCAATGATAAAAAGGACTTCATTTTCCCCCACATTCCTATCAGCATTCCTAGATTTTTGTATGTGTGTTCTTGATAAAAGATATCCTGGCTGGGAAAGCTATGATCTCTAAATTGTTTTAGTTTTCATTTCCCCAAAGACTACATTGGTGAATACATTTTCATGTGCTGTTTGTATTTCTTATGTTGAGAAGTCCCCATTTTTGCCCCCTTTTTAAAACCTCATCATTTGTTTCCGGGGCGTTAGTTTTCTTGGGTTCCTCATGTATGTTAGATAACAATCCTCTATCGGAAGGGTAGCCGGGAAGTTTTTCACAGTTCTGTAGCTTGCCGTTTGACTCTGTTGACTGTTTACTTTGCAGCACATCAGGTGTTTAGTCTGACGTAATCCCATTTATTGATCTGTGATATTATTTCCTAGAGTTGTGCTCGGGAACTTTGCCTGTGCCCATGGCTTCCATGTTTTTCCCCATGTTATTTCATCAGTTTAAAAGTTTCCTTTTTTATATTCATGTCTTTGTTCCCTTTGGATTTTATTTTCTATGTGAGAGAAATGCAGTTCCAGTTTTCTGCTCTAGTACCCAGTTTCCCCAGCACTGTTTGTGGAGGAGACTGTCTGTCCCTCGGTGTCCTTTTCTTGTTAAAATTCAGTCGGTCCTAGGTGCATGCCTGTCTGTCCATTCTCTGTCCCTTAGCCTGGTCCATGTGTGTGTGCTGTTTTGTGGCTACAGATGTGTGTGAAATTTGAAGCACGGTGATGCCTTATGCTTCACTATTTTTGCTCTGGATTTCTTTGTTTATTTTGGTCTCTTCTGATGTCCTACGAACATTCCCCCCTATTTCTGTGAAGAATATTGTTAGTTTTCAATACAAAAGTCTTACTCTGTGTTTGGTATATGGTCATTTACCAAAATTAACTCTTCCAATTCAAATGTCCTTCTATTTTCTAATGTCCTCTTCAATCTCTTTCCTCAGAGCTGAGTAATTGTTGTTGTAGAGACCTCACACCTCCTTGCTTAGATTGAATTCTAGATATTTTTGTAAATCACTGTGAATGGAACTGTTTTCCTCATTTTTTCTCAGTGGTTTCATTATTGGTGTTTATGAATGCTATTGCTGCTTGAGTGTTGATTTTCCATTTTACCACATTTTAAAATAAGTAATCAGGTCAAAAGTTCTTCTACTGGAGTTTTTGGAGTCTTCTATGTAAAGAATGGCTTGACTTCTAGCTTTCCTGTGCATGTCTCTCTCTCCTGCCTGCTTTTTCTGGGTAAACTTTCAGTACTCTATTGAATAGGAATGGTTTGAGTGGACACCTTTTTCTTGTTAATGCCTTCAGAAGGAACACTTTCCATATTTCCCAATTCAGTGTAATATTTACTTTAATATATTCTTGTACTTGAGTTAGTTTGGAATTAATAAGTTTAATAAGCATTTGGCGTGTATTAATTTATGATCTCATTACATTTCAAATTTAACACTATGGTGGTAAGAAAATAGTCTGCATAATGGTATAAAAACTTGTTGAGTGCTGTTTAATTTTTAAGTGTGATTATTTTGCACAAGTATACTGTGTTTTCACAAACAGACTCCGGTTTTTAAATTGCTGTGGTTTTTAAATTCACCATCTTACTTGTGGTCATCACGCTGTCTCTTGTATGCAGGCCAAATAAGAACAGCTGGCCAGCTGCACTGGGCAGATGTTTCAGATTATTTTTGCTTGCTCAAAAATCAGTAAGTTGGACTAATATTCTCATCTGTACTGATGAGTAGGTTTTTTTGAGGTGGGGTCTGACTGTATGGTACAGACTGGCCCTGGACTCACTATGTAGCCTGGCCTCAAACACAGCCCTCCTCCTGCCACAGCTTCTCAAACACTGGGATGCAGTCATGCGGCCCCACACCCAGCCTCATACTATAACGGTGTATATTCTCTCTGTATTTCAGATGGCCTGGGACAAGGCAGGAGAAGGATACTGCCCAAGAAAATGAACAGAAACATTTTTCTTAATTAGACTTTTAAACATAAGAAAAAATAGCATATCTACTACTACTACTGCTATTACTATTATTATTATTCATGGCAAGAATATATAGAGTTTGCCAAAAATTGTACACACATTTGAGCAGTTCGCCATACTTAATAAATGTCTGATATGAGCGCCACCACTTCGAGCACCTCTTGTGATGGTAGAAGCCATCTTGAAGTCTCGATGCATCTAGTATTAAAAGATTTACACAAATTTTTCTTCCCTGAAGTGTGTACATATTTTTTTGACAGACTGTCTAATGCAGCTAGTGTAGGATTTCAAAAATTTTAAAGAACTGTGCCTTGGAACTCAAACATCAAGTAAACAGAATAAAAGAAGAGCATAGATCAGGAATCAAGAGATCCATGGATGCTTTACCCCTGTTTTCCTGTAGTGCTGGTATTTGTACCAGGAAGCTGCTGGTAATATTTCATTTAATATGTCATTTAATATATCCCCCACCCCCGCAGTATTCTTATGGATTATCATCAGATCATGAAACCAAAAAGAACTTAAACTTATTTTTGTTTGAGAAAGAAAGGCCTTCAAAACAATGGTATAAATAATCCTTTTAATTTAGATTTTTATGGGTACTAACCAGGTTGCGTTTATTTACCTGGAAAACACAAGGCGATCACAACTTTTAAAGATCAAAAGTGTTGTTAGTTTGTTGGTTAATGAGAGAAATGAACATTTGAAACTTAATTTCTTCGCTCAAAATTATTCATTTAAAAAAAAGTTGTAAGTGAAATAAACCAAGCATAGAAAGACAAGTACTACAAGATCTTACTCATGATTGTGATCTAATAAATCGCTTGTCTAGAATATATAGAATTAGAGAGTAAAATATGGATTGCCAGAGACTGAGGAGGACTAGGAGAGGGCCACAGCTCCAAAAAGTTTCAAGTCTCATGGTCTGGTATTGTTCTGACAATGTCTTGACTCTCACGATCTAGTTTCTGTAGCTTTTCTGTCACTGAGGCACAAGATCTAAGAGCAATTTTCATCTGGCTCACCATTCCAGGGCATTCACCCCAGGGGCAGGGGGCTGCAAGGCAGAAGCAGAGTGACAAAAGGCCGTCACTGAGCACAACAGTGGTGCCAGAGAGGAAGGGACCGTGTGGCTGCATAAGGTCACCAAATCAGTCTTTTATGACTCTCCCAGAAACACCCAGAAATGTACATTGTTAATCTCTAAGGTGGCTTCCAGGCCAAGCAAGTTGGTACCATTATGCAAAAGTGTCACATCTGGTATATGATTGCATATTTGGGTGACTATATTTAATAAAAATGAATTTTACACTGGGGCTCAGAAAATGATGTAATGAGATAGCATCAAAGTGTCTGACCTGTTCGCTACCCTCAAATTTCCCTGATTCTATTTCTCTCCTAAAAACTAAGAAGCTTTTCATGAGGTTCCTTTTTCTACCTAAAGATGGCATTTACCAGAAAGGAACACTACTAATATAAGACTTCTTATAGCAATTTCCTTAACCAAGAAAAGCTAAACTGGGGAAGAGACAGAAACAGCACACCTAGAGGCTAAAAGAAGTTTATCTGAAGATGCAGTTCATCCTCTAGGCTCATTCATTTTGTTTGCCATCGCGTGGACCCTGTCAAACTGCCTACCACGGTACCTCTACTTGCCCATCGTCTGTGAAGAAGATTTGTAAGTCTGGAATACTGGGTGACTCTTCGAGTTTTAGATGCTGTGTGGCCTCAACACACATTGCACTTTAGGATATTTTTATGATTGTTTTCTTGTTCACCTGTCTACTGCTAGTTTATTTCAAGGTGGTCAAATGCTAAAACTTCAGAAATAAAAACTGAACTTTCCTGCAATATATAATAAAATTGTCCATACAGGGATAGTAACTTCAAAACTTATTTTTTTGCTTTATGAAAAAAGAAACAAAATTTCATAACAAAATAGTAAAAAAAAAAAAAAAAAAAACAGTTAATGCACTGTGAATCATTATCTTCAAATAGAATACAGTCATCTTACTCAGAATAGAAGACAGACAAACATATTCTCTCTTACAAAGAAGAAACTAACAGATAAGAGCACAAAACTTTTTATTCAGTGTACTAAGAGAAAGGAGTAGCGTGGATAAAACCTCAGAAGCAGACGTTTCCCGGAAACAGCTGATGGAAACCGTGCTGAGCCCTGACGCCCTTGTGAGAAAAAGATACATTTATGGAAAGCGAACGGTGCTGGTATCATCACTTCAGAGCAACACAGCAGACCTCCCTGGATCTTTACCTTCCTCCTCCCCAGCGCTTCCCTCCTCTCCTGTTTCCACTGGCTCCTTTCTCTCAGTCTACTCCGGGCTTTCTCTCTCTCACCGTTCATGTGTTTCTCTCCTTTTTTCTTTCTGAAGCGTATTCCACTACGATCCCTTCCTCCGTTTCTGTCCTGCTTCCTTCTTTCCTTCCCCTTGTTGCCTTCCCTTGGTCACCGCTGAGGCCCGGAGCTGTGATTGCTTCCTTTGCATCTGTGGGTTTTGTTTTCACAAGGCTGGTACCCTGTGCTCAGGGCAGAGGAGGATGCCGGCCTGTGGGGTGGGGTGGGTGGGGGGCACGCGGGGTGGTGCTGGACCATCCTTCCCTGCTGTCGTGGCAAGAGCGCTGCCCTTCTGGGATTCCCGCCTCTGTCTTCTCCACACTTGTTGGGAGACGTCCTCCTGCCTTTTGATTTGCTTTGCAGTCAGTGTGGAGGAGCAGGGAAAGCGAGACTGTGGACCGAGGAGCAGTGGCTCTGGGTCTGAGGGGTCCAGGAGTCATCGGTGCTCACCGTGGTGCCGCACCAGTGCTGACCTCAGTGGCTACATTCCGTCCTGTCCCGCCATCCCGTTGTCCCCTGTACACCCACAGTGAGACGCTGTCCATCTGGACTTTCTAGGAAAAAGAAAAAGGCTTGGAAGCTCCACCCGCCTGGTGTGTACAAGTTCCCCCCACCACACGGCTCTGCTCTGCTGATCCCTCCCCTACTGGGTCCATGAGCAGCTGGGCTCTGGGCAGCCCACACACCTCTTTATCCAAGTGCAAGGTGTAAAGTGAGAGATTAGTTTTTCACATGCATACTTCCAGTATAAAAAATACTCAACTTCTAATGAAATGTGGAAAGTCAGAAAGCAGTGAAATTAGCAATTTTCTCAGAAAGATTCCATTCAACTACAGTTTCCTAAAATACCCTTTATCACAATACTCTACATGGAGAATTATTAAATGGAGCGCAGATTAATGGTAATGCGTCTGAAGGTACTTTTCCACAAATGTACGTATTTCAAGAGTTAAATTACTGTGCGTATGTATTATTAAGTCATCTTGTATTTTGACAAAAGAAAATCTATGTATTTGCAAGTGTATATTGACAAATAAATAAATAAAACTTTCCTGAGCTCATTTCACAGTAGTTTTGGTGACATTGCTTTGAAACTTGAATGACACTAAACACTGCCATAATATGCAAGCATCATTCATCCAGGCCATAAACATTGAATTAAGTTTTATCCCTCCTTTTCATTACTCTTCATGACAGGAGTAGCCTTTTCTTAAGTACACATGCTATAAATTTACTTCCTTGTTTTAGAGACATAACTCACGAGTCCAGACTCTGGCAAAGCTGTTATTGTTTCCAGAACTTTAGGGCCATGTGTAGAACTTAACATTTTACAAGGAGCTTTTTAGCTTTTTTTGAAATGAGGAATAAATAACAGTAATTATTGCCAGACAGTGGTCTTCAATTAATAAACGCTACATTTAAAAGTTTACAGTGCAGAGCCAGGGATGTAGCTCAGTGGTGGGACAATTTCCTACACTGAAAGATGAAAATACACACAGTGCAAGAACCAAGCTTAGGAGGTGAGACCCGGCTCTCTGGTATAACTGTTCTTAGATGCTGTTTGCTGGTTTGTCAGATGGTTCATTTTCAACCAACCAATGTCAATGTATTAACCAAACTAATGGACTCAGTAGCGTGCCAGGATTCTTATTTTGCAGATATTCTGAGCCTGTACAAGAGGAAGGCACAGAGGTTTTGTGAGTGCTGCATCCACCCTGGGGCCGAGGTGGCCTACATATAATACAAGGGAGGAAAAGAGACTTGCTCTTCCCCTTTAGCTCTGTGTGGTGCCTTGCAGTGTTGCCAGTGTGCCATGACACCCTGCCTTGGAGCCAGCTGATTATGGGCTGAAACTTTCACAGACTATGAGTTAAATAAATCTTTCCTTCCTCTGTTTTGGGTGTCAGATATTTTGTCCCAGTAATGAGAGAAGAGTAACTCAGACAGTTACTTATTTATAATTTCTTTCTCACTGTGATGAACATTGTTCATGTGCTCTGCATGACTACTTCAGCCTTTGTTTGATCTCCTCCTTTTAAAATGTGGAGAATGAGACCTGGCCTTGTCCCGGGGTGGAGAACGTGGAGAAGGCACTGTGGTAACTATGATCACATCACATGACAGCAGTGCCCATCTGTATAGAGACCCCTTTCCCATCCTCATCGCAGGCCAGGGAGGTTTATATTTATAATTCCAAGGAGAAGTTATTGGAATTCCAGTGAGTTAATTCCAATCTACCATTTCCAGTGAAACCCACAGCGGGAATAAAGGCACTAAGACATATATACAGTTATGGACATACTCAGTTTCAAGGTATACTTCCTGCTTCCATTACAGTTAATCCCTTTCCTCTATTGCAAATCTTTACATTTGTTTTCCTACAGTTTGTGTTTGAAAGTATATCATAGACATGGGATCATCTACTATGTAACTGTGGCAACCCTAAATTAAGAGAAAACTTCTGAAATTCATCGTGAGGTTACTTGCATCAATAGTTCTGTTTTTAAATTATTTATTTATACATATTCATTAATGTTTAGTACACCATATGATAGATAAGACACTGTTTATCTACTACCTAGTCAATAAAATTTTTGAATTTTTGAGCTGTTGGTAAGTGAATTGCTATAATTACTCATAGAAGGGATTTTGAGTGTATTGTGAGCACATTTTACATTCTTTGGATACATAGAGAGAAGCAGGGGTCCCGATGACAGAGAATGTGCATCCAATCAGACATTTCCAGAATACTTTTCTGAGGATCTGTGCTGCGTTGCATCCCTGTTGGCACTGTGAGGGCTGCGTTTCCTGCACAATCGCTTGAGCCTTGAGTGTGTCAGGAGTGTACCTAGGTGTGTGATGCCATTGTAGGTGTGATCTGCACACTCATTGTGGTTCCCATTTTCATTTCCCTAAAAATCAATGGTTTGCAGCATCGTTTCATTTTCTTATTTGCCAGTGGATACGTTCTTCTGATAAAATTCCTGTTCAGATCTTTTGCTCATTAATTTCATTGGGTTGTTTGATTTTATTGTTGACTTTTAAGAGTCCTTTACATATTCTGTGTGGAAGTTCTTAACTGTACACATTTTATGCTACTGTTTATTTCAGTTCTCTGATTTGCTTTATTTTCTTGGCAGAGTCTTTGGAAGAGCAGACTTCAAGTTTAATTGTTGGGTGTATCCACTTTTTATGGTTTGTGACTTTGTATCTTATCTAAGAAATCTTTCCTTAACAGCTCATGTTAAAGGTTTTCTTTTCATTCTTATTCTAATAGCTCTTTAGTGGTGGCTTGTAAGTTTAGGCTTTTGCTCTATTTCAAGCTGACTTCAGTCTATAATGTGAAAGCAAAGGGTAAAATGCGTGTTTCCGTGTATGAGTGTGTGTTGTGTTCATATGCCTGGGTTCCTGTTTGAATGCCTGATTGTTTTAGGATCATTTAGACTTTTTCATTGAGTTGCTTCTGTAACTTTATCATAAATAATTTTACTCTATATGTGTTTGTGCTCCTATTTCTAAATTTTCTACTCTATCACATTTACCTCTGCACTGGTTCTCTTTTGTAACTGTTCTCATTGTAATTAAAAACTATAATAATTCTTAGAACTTAAAGTAAGTCTTGTAATCAGGGAGCAAAAATTCACTTACTGTGATCTTGTTTCTTTAAAGGACCATACTTATTGTAAGTTTTTCTTTACTTTTCTGTATGAAACTTCCTATAGTTACTTTTCTTGTTATTCAGAAATAATGCACAACGCTGACAAGTTAAAGAGAAAAAAAGAGGAAAATTTCATTTTAGATCCCAACTTGTAGAAGCATCAAGCCATAGCTGGCTGTCTCCGGGGCAGGGTGGTGTGGCAGGAGGCATCACAGAGGAGAAGCAGTCCGTGCAGCGCAGGCAGGAGGCAGCAGAATGGCCAGGAGTGGTGGCCAGCCTCCTTTCCCATTTTGTTCCAGCAGGCTGCCAGCAGTTTTGGTGGTGCTGCCCACACTCAGGATGGGCCTTCCCATCATCCCATCATCCGTACTGAGATCAGCACTAACCCAGTCGGTGGACTAACAGCACTATGCACCTTTAACCCCACTCTCAACACCCTAGACCCAGCCAGCTCTGAAAAGTCCCACCTCTGAAGCTTGAAGCTTTGGAGGGACATTTAGATGAAGCCATAACATTTATTACCATCATCTCCATAGCTATATAAAAGTGTGTCACATGTTTCGATTGAATTGTGTGGAATCTGTACAGACAGGATCTCTTAGATAAGATTACTTTGACAACACTTACTTAGCAATAATAGCAAAACAGGTTATTTTCTAATCACTGAACATGGTATACCTTTTTCTTTAATTTTCTGTCATTTTTCCATTCTATTTTCTTATTATTTTAAATGATGTTTTCTTTTTAAATTTTATTTTTATTAGCTTATGTTTGTAGTATGTAATGATTATGTGCACCTTTGGAGTTGGTGTAAAACATCTTAACAGTTTCTACCTCCTGTCCCCTTCCTCTCCCTCCCTCCCTCCAATTTTATTCCTGTAAACTCATAGCTATTAATTTATTATAGCTATAACTATAATAATACATATTATATTTATTTTGTTATGATTAATTTCAGTATTTTTGTGATTCTCTTTTAAATTATATTGCTTTATAACTTACTTTATCATTACTACTTGCTAGGGTTGCTCACTTCATATTTCCTTATTTCCTGGGTCTTTTCATTAATTTCCCACTGATATGTAAATTTACAGCTATGTACAAAGACACTTCAAGAACCCGAGTCTTCAATTTCCTAAACTATGCAGTGTTGGAGGATATATACAGCAAATATGCCCTGAGTTCACAGACCTGGTTATTTCTAGTTTTACATAGATGAAGGTTATTTCTTTGTCTCATTTTTTTAAAAAAAAATATTGTTCTAGCCTTTCATGTGCTGTTCCACACATATCCATATATTGTTTAATTGTGAGAAATACTGGAATTATGTGCACAGAATTTAGACTTACTCTTCTGCATGTTTCTCTGTACTAGGATAAGCTCTTCACATCTCCAAGTGCTTTATCAGTACTGCATTCTGAACTCTGGCACTTTAAATTAGCCAATAGGGTTTTTTTTTCTCCTCTTCCCCTTCCTATTTTCCACGGTCTCTATCTGCAGAGTTAGGTAAAGGTAATACCCTATGGAAAATAAAAGACAAGCTTGCAATTAACATCTCTTCCGATGGTGGAGGCTACTGATCTATTTTCCTTTATCCGGCTTTTATAATTATTTTATCAGTGGTTGCACTATGACTCCATTCCCTTGTCATTACTCAAGACTGATATCTCTAGCATCCTCACAACTTTTCTGAAGGTTTGTGATGACCACAGAATAAGTAATATACAAACAAAACTGTTGGGAATACAAATGCTGTGAGATTGTGAGATGGTATTATTTTAAAATGACTTTTGAGGGACAAAGCTTGTGACAAATCCAGTTGGTGTCTCCCTTCATATCTAACGCTGAGATCCACCACCTCCTCAGTGTAACGTTTCCTACACACCCGCCAGGAAGCAGCCAGCCTGCTTAGGTTACTACTTCTGTGCTGCTACAAACAGGAGAAGCCCCGTATAGAAGGTGCTGGGACTCTGGTGAATCGCAGTCCTGCTGGTTCCCCGAGCTGCTCTCTCTTTTCTTCTCAAGCTTTGATTTCTCTCCATTCAGTCATATTTATAACCACATACTTTGATCCATCGGGGAAAATCTGTATCTGTCACTTACTCTGGCAGTTAATGTTTAACTGGTCAATGTAAGTATTTTCTAAATGGTCTACTGTGTTTAAAAAAAAGTCTTTGAGAATATAGAGAAAATGGAAAATGTCAGTGAGTACCAGGGAAGTGGCAAGAACAAGAGCTGATTTGTTTCTGTTATCTTGTGTTTTTTGGTTGCTATCCTGTATTTCCACTTTATTTAGTGCAGTGCTACCTTGTATTTGTTTTCTTACTCATTTCAAACTGTGTGTTATTTCTTTCCGGTTAGTTTTCTGCAGGCATGCAGATTTGTAGTAACTCTTTCATTGTTCACTCATTGTCTATCACAGTATCTGCAATGTACATGTATCTGTGTTAAATGAACAAATGCATCATCTTGAAAACTTTATAATGATTAGTAAAAATACAGTTAAATCTCAAATCAAACAGGAAAATATGCAGAATGAATTATGTTTAATATTTTAAGTCACTAATTTGCATATTTTTAAATTGCTTCACGTTCTTAGTAGAATTCACAGTAATTTTGAAAAATCAAATTATACAAACTGTATCTTTTTGCCAATTCAAGGTGGAAGATGGTGGTTGTCTAATGGCGATAAGTTTGAGAAGACATTGCTGGATGGACAGAGAACACATTTCAGTCAGTAGTCTTCTCTTTATCCAGAGCTTTTGAAACAGCAATCATGTATGTACTTTTAATAATGTCCAACTATTTCCAAAAGATGTCTATATTTTCATTAAATGCAATGAAGCCTCAGAATTTTTCAGTTATTCTTCCCTGATTACTGTGTATACTTGCATCCTTAAATTACAAAATTTGAAGAGTCTTAAAGAATTTGCATAGAATTATGCAGAAAGACTTTCTCACAGATCACCATTCTCTCCTTCCATTGGGTGAGAGGTAGGCGGACACAACTTTGAGAAATAACTGAGTATCAACACGTGCTCACCCTAACCTTCTCACGAGCAGTGTTACAGGGTAACCAAGTACAGTCTTAGAACTTAGAGTGAGTTGTGCTCACATACCCCAGTCTTTTTTTTTCCCCTCTTAATATTTTGGTAGGCAGTTTGGACCTTTTAAAGCACAGTTAGGCTTGTGATACATACCCCTAACTATTAAAATCAAGTCTACCTGATGGGAATTCTCACATTCTGTTTAGTTAGAACCTGCCTCCTTAACCAACCAACTCTGGACCTGCCTGGAGCAACTCCAATAATTTTTCTTCTGCATGACAGCTTTTCAAATAGTTGGAGCCTGCTCCCCAGCTCCCATGAAGCTTCTCCCCATCCTTCTGCAGCTTTCTAATATTTTATTGATTGCTGGCCTCCTCTTTCTGCTCACTTTTGATTCTTCCTGTGTATAGTTCAATTTGCCCAAATGGCCAGAACTGAAACCAGTATTCTAGTGAACCTCAGATCAATGCAAAATATTTCTAACACTCCTGAAAAATTTGACTTCCTACTTGGAGCTGCGTAGATTGCCAAGCAAATAAGCTAACAAAGCAGAAGCGTCTCTTAGAGAAAAATTTCTTTAAAGCAACTGTCCTTTGCCTGTGTATTAAACCCCTGCTATTTGCAACATTTTGAAACATCCTGACCTTGAATGTACTAGCTTATTACCCATGATATTTTCTTTGATAATATAAATAACTGGTAACTTGGAAAAAGGGGTCTATGAGGCTTTCTCTCTTCTCTTCAAAATTCAAGAACATTAGGTAATTCTATTTAATTCTCTGTTCCAAAACTCTCTCCATTTAAACCATCTCTACGTATGCAACATGACACCAACTATTTCCTCTCTACTTTTTGCTTATTTGCTAAAGTATTCATACTTTGTTAATGGAATCATTTACCCATATAGTCTTTGGTGGCACCTAATGAATTTTAGTTACTATGTTAGACACTGAGACATAGAAGTCAGGCTGGCAGGAAAAGAAGTCATACGTCTTCAGTTCACATTTCACGAGGAAGGTCCCAGACAGCAGCACCACACCGCAGAAGTGCCACACTGCTCACAATATAATGTCTCTCACTGTGCATTTCTAAAGAGCGTTCCTCTCAGGTGATTTTGAAAATGCAATGTACGAAAAGTAAATAGCACATTTAAATGTATTCTACCTAATTAACTAAACTCACGTTTCATTTCAACAAATCATGTCTACCTACTAAGATTTTCCTATTTTTTAGGTTATTAGCTTGATTAGTTTACTTACATTTTAGATACCACCAACCACTGCTCTCAGCAATCAGTGGGACACACTCCGCAGCCATAGGCATACCTCTAAATGCTACCTGAGTTAGACTAAAAGTGTGAAAAGCATACAGATCTCCAGGATAAACAGAGTAGATGGATGCCGAGATCTGAGAAGAGGGGAAACTTAGGTTCTTTTTCACTCAGGACCTTGCGTGGGGGAAACCTCACACCATGCAGCAGGACCGACAGGAGTTTAGTGACTGGTGGTGGCATGCAGTTTGCATGTGATGGACCTCGGATAGATTCAGATTATCCATCCCGGAGCCTCTGGTTGTTCCCAAGCAGTGCTAGGGGAGGAGGACTGGGGATTATGGGGCATGCAGCTAAGGTCCACCCACCTTCCTGTTGTTTGTGAGTCTCTGACATTAGCTCCCATGTGCGGAGCAGGAATCAAAGAGACAGCATGATGTCCATGGGTGGGGGCAGTAGGTGTCCTATTGCATATAAGGGGTTTGGGTTGAATTGAACTATCAAGATGGGGATTCAAGAAATAAACTACTTCACTGTAGGAAATAAAGTTACAGTTGTGCAGACCTGAATTAGCAGCCTTTGTAATTTGTAGCCTCAAATAAAGTAGTGCTTAAAAGATGACAGCAGGACCATGAAGCCCTAAACAAGCGTTTGCTAAAACCGCTGGCTACGGTGCTTTATTCAAACAGGAACTGACATGATGTTCTTAGAAAACCCTTAGAAAATGTCAAATCGGGCTCTTCACAAGCACATGCAGTCATTCTCTACTAAAGCCCCGGGTCATAAGCAAATACTGAGAAATTCATTTGAAAGTATTCTGAACTTCTTAAAATGCAATTCTGTACTTTATTGTTATTCCAAATTGTTACTCTTAGACTTCTCCAAAGTTAATCAGTTGCTTGTTTCTTTGTCTGAACTGTGTACACATTTGTGCCAACTAATAACCTTTGTGTGGGGATAAAAGATTAAACATTCATTTAATTTAGCTTAGATTCCATTTGTTTTCAATTAAGAAGAGAAAATAATTTCAAGCACGATAGGTTATTTATATTTGTTTTGCTTCATTTATAAAACCAAATAAAGCTTTTGTGTTCATGGTCATTAATGTTGTTGAAAAGAACTTATATTAAATGAGTAATTTTCAATAAAAATGAAAATAAGAGATAAAAATTAAATTCAATTGTAACCTCGTTACCAGCAGTAAAAGTGTGAATTTTTATACAAAATTAATAATTTTGGTTAGTTTATATTTTAGGTGTAAATCTTTGTCAAATTATATGTCTACTTCTAATGCGAAAACATAATAGCTAACACTACCAAGATTTTATTTTTCTCTGATGCTCACATTTTACACACAGTTTTTTCAAATTATGCATTTAAAACTATGGCATTCTAGAATATGTGTGGTAGACAAAATGTGACCCTCTCTGAGGATGTCCTCACCCTAATCCTAGGAATGCGGTTAAGCTTAATTGTGTCAATTTGATTGGTTGGGTAGGTTCCTAGGGGATTCTGGCTGGGTCATGGAGTCATGACTTTGGGTGCTGTGTACAGTCCCTGGTCCCGTTCTCTGTGGCCCATTCCCCCGGTTTTGCTTCATTGTCGCTATCAAGTCAGCATGTGTGCTCCTTTATGCTCATCTACCGTGAAGTATCTGCCTTGGAGCTGATTGACTATGGACTGTGACCCCCAAACCATGAACCAAATTATACCTTTCTTCCTCACATTTGTGGGTGTAGGGCGTTATGTCTCAGGGAGAGAAAAGCCTGCTAATACACTGGAATCTGTGAATGAGGTATTTTGCATGTCAGAACAGACTTGGCAGATACGATTGGAGTTAAGGATTTCCAGAAGGAAATGGTTATCCTGGAGTATTTGGTCAAACCACTCTAATCACACGAGTCCTTAGAAGGGAGAAACTTTCCTAGATGTAACTAGACAGAGAAGGGAAAACACAGAGAAAAGCCAAGGTGAGCCGTGTATGTCTTGGGTTTAATGATGGAAGAAGGGCACAGGGATTGTCGCAGTGTCTTAAAAATGGGAAAGACAAGGAAGCAGATTCTTCTACAAGCTAGAACACCTCAGTTTAGAGTGGGAAGCCTTTGTCAGACCTTCTGACCTCAAGAACTGTAACATAGTAAATTGCATTACGTGTTTTGGTACTGGGATCAAACTCAGAACCTTGAGCTTGCCAGGCAGGCCCTTATGCCGCTGAGCTAAATCCCCGGCCCAATAAACTGCATTATGTGACTACATTGTGATAACTTGTTACAGCCCAAAAGAAAACAAATGCATTCTGCTACATTTTAGGTAGGAATACTTTAGAAGTTGGGATTGATTTTATATAAGTTTAAAACTCTTTTCCAATATTCATGTAATTTTAAAGTGAAAAAAGCTTTATGACACTGTATGAGTTTTTCATAAGCCAATTTTATTTTCAGCATGTTTTTGAAAATCAGCTATTTATATGTTCATTACAAATACACAATAACAAATTAATGAGAAGTCCCGAATTCTACTGTTTAATGTGTAATGAAAGCTATCAAATTTCCCTGTGAGGACATTTCAAAGGCATCCCAGCTCCTCTTAAGAGACTGAACTATTGTTTTGGACAGTATTCCAAAAAATTGGGATATATATAGTAAAATTATCTTAATTTTCACTTGGTCCATGCCAATTGTCAGGCTCACTATAACTTCCACCTTTTCCACTATAATAGACAGATTATATTTCAGCAGGTAATAGGGACAGGAATGCTGAAAATTATTTTTCTTTGATGAGAGAAACTGTCGATAACATAGAAAATGATTACCTTTCCATGGTCTCTTTTTTCTACAATATTTGAACTTTAAAATCATAATTTATTATAAATAAAATCATAATTTATTATTTTCTTGAATAACAGTTGTCTAAGGTCAATTGATGGGAAAAACATTGTCACTGTGGAGTAAATTAAAGATTGTGACTGGTCCTGTTTTTAAAATTCAGCCAGTGGAATGCATATGGACACACGTTAAGCAGAGTACGAAGCTTGCTAACTTATTAATGAGAAAGAGGCCCACAAAATGTAGAAGAACAGCAGTAGTTTAAGCAGTTAAAGAGGGATTTGGTAACGCTCGGTCACCAGTGCTTTCCTGAACTTATTTTCACACCAGGCAGGCAATTTAAAATTACACTTTAAATCATTTTCTTGTCTTGTGTAAATGGTGGTGATTTACAATTTAAATTAAAAGTCATATAAGACATTGAGGTCCAAGTGAAATGTGGGAAATGTGTGCCTATGAATATCTACCTATAGATGGATAGATATTAAAATTCATGTATATGTTTTAAAGATACATACATAGAATTAAATTTAGAAAAACCTAAAATTTATATATATGCTTCCTTTCTTAAATGACTGGTATCAGCCACCTTCTATAATTATCTTCCTTTTTTTACATAGTGTATAATTTCATATTATCTTTAATATTATTGACATAAACCTTCATGACAAATTCTCAAAATTGTTTCCTTGATTATCTTGAGAACAATGAATGATGAATCACTGTAGATGAACTTTTTGAAGGATACAAAATCTTTTTAAAAGTAAGGCCTACTGCAAACTAGGAATCCTTTTCTCCCTGTTTCAGGTTTCTGTGTCTTTTTAACCAAGACATACATAATTACTAAGAAAAGCATGTGACATCTAAGGTGCAAGGCTGGCTGCTGGAGATGAAAGCCCATAGGTCATCAAACTTGTCCCTCACTATTTGACTGCCTATTCACTCCCGGTCCCTACCAAGCTCCCCGACAAGGCCACCTGAATCAGGGGGCCAGAGTGTGTGACGGTTCATGTACAGAAGTGGAGATCAGAAGCCTGCACCCTGGGAGAGTCACTGTCCTTGTGCTCCTGGAAACCTCTTCCTTGGCCTCCCTGTCTTTGGGCCACGCTGGTGTTTTCCGGACTAATATCTGAGTGCTTCAGGACGCCGCCTGTGTAGGGTACAAACACCCCCTCTTACTTCAATTTGCACTGCATTTCATTCTTAAATTTCAATTGCTGGGCCTGTATCATTTTAGGGTGTATACATAAACTTTTGAGTCAATAGATTTGATGATTTCTTCGGGGAAAAACCCTAGCCATGTGAAATAACTGCTGATACTCTGCTTTCTGGAGACAACTTCTCTCCTTCCCTGGACTTTCCTTATGACTAAGTGGTTTCTATCCTAAGTCTCCAGATTCCTTAAACTAAGACTGGCATTTAAAAATTGTTTTATCTAAAGACTGAGACAATAAGTGTTTCTCCAGCTGTGTGTTTGCTATCACACCCAGTCAGCTCTGCAATCTGGTGCTCTCGTGTGGAAACAGTTACACACAATATGTAAGCAGATGAGCAGAGCTGGTGTCTCCTGTTCCTTGTCTTCACAGATCTGTCCTCATAGAAGTGGCCACCAGCTGCTTTTGTTCTGACCCTGCCTCAGACCCTGACATTTGCTTAGGTTTTTCACGCCTCAAACCAAAATTCTAACATTGCTCATCTTCCCTTTGACACTACTGATAGGATTTCTCCCAACTATGACCTGGATATTGAAGGTTAGTAAGTTCCCTTGTCATAGAATAAGTGCAAATTTCTTTCCGGGAGAGTATTTATACCTTGTCTTGGTAATATATATTTTCTGCTACTTAAATAATGCAAAGTGTCTATATTTTCAGGAAATATTTTTGTTTTAGTTTATTCAGACAGCTGTAGCAAAATCTCAAATTGGGAAATTGGTGAAGACAAAAAATATATTTCTCACAGTTCTTGAAAACAGAAGTTTGAGATCAAGGCGCAGACAAGGTTGGGGTCTGGAGGGGACCTGGTCTCTGCTGTTAGGGTGGCCCTGGGTGGGGCCAAAAGGGTCCCTAAAAACCTCCCCTCTTCATGCTATTGCACTGGGGGATTTTCTTCCAACATGGATGTTGGAGCAGAGTCAAACAGAGCCATAGAATATGTATTTTCTAACACAACAATGTTGTTTATAAGGCTGTCTGCGTATGTTCACTGCAGGAATCCATACAAAGGCAAAAAAGTAAATTCACATAGAATATATTTTGTACTTTTCCTATCCATAAACTCTGAAATATCAGAATGCAAATCTTGCAGAGTAAAAAAGTATCACATGGCTTTTGCATCATTGATTTAACTTGCTGTTTTCTCACAGATACCAGGTTATTTGTAATAGTTTTTGGCTTTTATAATGGAGGCTGAAATAAAGGACTTCCAA
Organism: Cavia porcellus; assembly: GCF_034190915.1. NCBI lineage: Eukaryota > Metazoa > Chordata > Mammalia > Rodentia > Caviidae > Cavia > Cavia porcellus. The sequence continues at coordinate 78,881,285 of NW_026947495.1, read as the reverse complement.
ATGCATAGTTTCACAGTGTGCACACAGGCTGATTTCCAGGGAGAAGGCTGTTGAGTGCACGGTGTGGCGTTGCTGCTCTCCTGCATGAGGCCAAGTTGTCCTCTGCAGGAACCGGGTGCCCGACTCCAGCAGCAGGGAAGGGAAAGCAGCACTGGATTCTTTCCAAACGCCCCCAGACCGCGCCGGCCGCCTTTGGTGCCCCTGACTGGGGCACACGCTGCCTCGCTGTGCTTCCGGCTGTTTCTCTCTTCACTGGGAAACTGCGTCTGCTGTTCATCCTCCTCTCTTAAGAAGAGTTTCTCTAGGTGTTTAGTGAAGTTTTCTTCTGTTGGGTTGATTATCTGGGTTTTTTGTTGTTGTTGTTGTTTGTTTGTTTGTTTGTTTGTTTGTCTTTTTCGTTTTTATCGGTACTGGGGATTGAACTCACGACTGCCTGCTTACAAGGCAGGCGCTTATGCCGCTGAGCTAAATCCCCAGCCCCGATTATCTGTTTTGTTGATTCTATAAAAGCTCTTCATGTATTGATGATATGATCTCATTGCATTAGGAGTTTCTTTTTTTTTTTTTTTGTAATGATTTTACAAAACTTAAAAACTAATGATTTTACGATATTAATTTTTTGAATTCTGTATTTTTTTCCTTGTTTTTTCTATTTTTTTAAATATTCTCTTCTTTCTTTAAATAAAATTTAAAAATAAAAATAAACTATTGCCTAAAAAATTTAAACATATTTTCTTTGTGAACTTCAAATATTAGCTCAGTTAGAAGTGAAGTTAGAAGTTAGAAGCTCAGATTAGCTCAGTTAGAAGTTACAGAGAAGCTAGTGATTTTGTGACGTCAACGTTGGTAATGAACTTTAAGCTGGGCATACAGTCCAGTGCTGGAGCACTTGCCTGGCATATACAAGGCCGTGGGTTTGATTCTCCAGTAAGAAAGGAAGAAAGAAGAAAGAAAGAAAGAAAGAAAGAAAGAAAGAAAGAAAGAAAGAAAGGAAGAAAGAAAGAAAGGAAGAAAGGAAGGAAGGAAGGAAGGAAAGAAGGAAGGAAGGAAGAAAGAAAGAAAGAAAGAAAGAAAGAAAGAAAGAAAGAAAAGAAGGAAGGAAGAAAGAAAGAAAGAAAGAAAGAAAAGAAGGAAGAAAGAAAGAAAGAAAGAAAGAAAGGAAGGAAGGAAAGAAGGAAGAAAGAAAGAAAGAAAGAGAAAGAAAGAAAAAGAATGAAGAAAGGAAGAAAGGTAGGAAGAAAGGAAGCCAGGAAGCAAGGAATTGATTCTTAAAGGCAAATGACCAAGCCTCCTCCCTCAGGACACAGGCCTTTGTTACTCCACGTTCCCGCCTTGGCTGAACTGTACCTCCAGCACTGTGGGACATTTCCGCACTGCAGACATGACTATTCAGTGTCCAGACGCTTCGTATTTTACTTCATTAAAAATCTTTCCTTCTAGAAAAAAATATACATTATACACACAAGACAGCTAAGACAATTGTACTATCCATTCTACTAATTTATTGAAAGGGGCAATTAAATTGATCGGTTTCGAATGCCTGTATCTGGTCACCTTAGCAAATCTTTTGAAGACAACAATATGCAACACAATAACCATTGTTAATTTCTTATCATCTTGCTTTGAGATTCTGTATAATTTTTATTTTTGTCTTTAAAATAAAAAATAAAAAAATAAAAACTCCCTTTTACAGAAAGAAAAATCTTTCCTTCTATAATGTCTTCTCAAATCTCTATGAGTGCTCCTGATAATATCAAGAACACATCTTAATTAATTATCTTATTAATTATCTTAATTAAAAGTAAAATTTGATTTAAATCCACAAATATTTACACGACGTAGATTTTTATCTCATCAATGTCTTTTCTACCAAAGAATTCTTCTCTGCAAATACTGATGTAATTGGCCAAGCCTAATTCTACAATTGTCTACATTTTCAACTTTGAACAGCTGGAGAGGAACATTAATCATTGTAATTTAAGTAAATAATATTTGATTAAAAATATTGAATTGATTATATATATATATATATATATATATATATATAGCCATAAACACTGATGTGTAAAATATAAGGTATTGTCTTACAGGTAAGAAAGAAAATTATTACCTTAAGAAACAAATAGAAGTTAGAAGTTTACATTTCTTGAAATAATGCTCAGCGTTCAAAAGACATAAGGAACTTGTGTGTGTGTGTGTGTGTTCTTTTGTGTGTATGTGAGTACTCATAACTGTATTTATCAAATGGTATCTTCCCTGGAGTGATATTGTAGACACACATGTATGCAGAAATACCAGAGGTGGTGAAATATGTGTGATAAATTGACCTTTGAAATTTTGGATAACGTTTTTAAATAATGTTCACATTATAGGCTTTGAAGCAAATAACAGGTTTTTTTTTTGTTTTGTTTTGTTTTTTTCCAATTACCGGTTTTCTTTTCTTTAAAAAATCTTGGCCATATTCAAGTTACTTTTTCCTATAAGAACAAAGTACAAGTCACATAAGTTAAATAAAAATAAACAAATCCAACCAGAGAAAACAGAAAGACTTCAGTGAGAAACAAGTGTCTTTAAGAGGGAAAAGTTACAACTGCACTTAATACAAAAAGACTTAGGTTCCAGAAAACAGGCAGAAGTCCAAAGTTCTCCTTCTCAAGAAAATCTCATCACTTTTTACAAAAATAAACCTTTATTCTAATGTTAGGAATTTCTTAAAAATCACACCCTAACATTTTCAGAGGAGATGTGAGGGTATATTATAAAAGTGTGTCAGACTCCTAGACAACCAGACATCGAATCAGCAACAGGTCCAGAAAACAGGACCCGCTGTGAGAGTGGAGGGGGGCCCAGGAACTGGGAATTTACCTCATATCTTACCTTGCATTCATTTTAGAGTTGGGGAGACTGAGAGCTGAGATGGTAAGGAAATCTCTCCGTCCACCAAATTATTTAAAGCATCAGCTGCTTTTGTTCAGCGGCTGTTTAACTCCAGAGCTTTTGTAACCATGGTGTTCAAATGGTACCTTAGATATTCTCACAGCAGGATGGAGACAATCACCAAAAAGAGGAAGACATGGCAAGAACACTGAGATGGACAACTCAGTCACCACAGAGGAGACTGGGAGGAGCCCTGGGCAGCACACCAGCAGTGCTCCAATGTCTTCCAGATAAGGAGAAGGAAAATTCTGGATTATGGTAGGGAGAAGGTCCCAGAGAGAATTGTTGATGGAATATTACGCATTTTCTTTCAACTGTGTTGAGCATGCATCACAGTGGATATCAGGACCAAAACCAATGAATGCTGAGGACAGATGTGTCCAGAGGATTCGCAAGTCATGTCTGAATTAATGCTGTGAGGTTTATAAGGTCTCTGATGAAAAGCACACACAGAATCACTAGATGCACAGTTGCCAGCTGTGCTTGAGCATTGCTAAAGTGTAGTGGAATGACATAAAACTTAATGTCCAGTCAGGTAACACGTTCTTTCTCTCTCCTAGTTTCTGATACAGCTGGCACTTCCTGTCTGAATACTGTCAATTATAGAAACCCTGTAAACAGAACTGAAAATTCACATAAAACTATGTTTTTAAACCTTGCATTTAAGTGTATCATTGGGATTGGTGCTATGTTCCTTCATGAATATAAACATGTCCTTCAAAGCAAACAACTTTACATGTAACAGCTCCCTAAAGGTTCTTATGTACATGCTTTCCTGAATTAACTCTATCTGCGTTACCAGCCATTTCCTCTCTTTTATATTTATTGATTTATCATGTCTTTTTGAGACAGAGTCTCTCCCTGAACTTCAGGCCAGCCCTGAACTCACAGCACCCTCCCTGCCTCAGCCTCCTGAGTGCTGGGATTACAGACATACACCACCACAGCCAGCTAATTTCTACTCTTACGACTTTGGAGATGACCTACTTGTGGTCCTCCTCCACTAAACACAGCACTGAGATTACATTCTCTCTTCTCATCTTTGATTTCATTATGAGATCAAATTAGTTTTCTAATGTAGATTTGGTGCATATCTCATCATACAGAATCCAGATTTAATGCATTCATGTACTGTGAAAGGTTATTATTTTATATTCAGTCATCTAAGAAGTATAATTATTCTGACTATGGACTTCTCTAATAGCAAAGTTGCACATTAGCATGATAAACTGTGGAATGACCTTGGAACAGAGAAAGATACAACCAAGGGAAACACATCACTGTGACATCATCTCAAGGGTAACTTTTGACATCAGAAGGCACAAAACTTCAGTCATCTGTGTTGATTTTCTCCTTTAACTGATTAGGTCAGACATTTGTGCTTTGAAATAATATATGATGTACACCACCCTGCAAATAATTATTGTCTTACAAAAAGTCATGATCCTCCAGGCTGCCCTGCTTCACCTTTGGGAAAACTGAAGATATAATACACTATAACTTCTTGGGAGGGATTAAAAGCCTGTCTCTGAAATAATATCTTCAGAGGTCCCTTTAGTGAGGGACGACATAGAGCTCTGTATGTCTCTCTGTGTGTGAACACTTCTATGTGATGTGGCCCGTAACTGTGGTGTTCAGATATTAGCTCCCTGGTAGCTACTTATTACTAGAGAAGAAGGGAGAAATCTGTGATGCGTCACTTACTACTGTTCCTAAACACCAGTTGTCAGAGTTTACTGTTAATTCTTCTACCAGCCTTCCAGGCACATCAGAGAGACGCTGTCTAGGATGCTGCGCCTGAATACAACTTGATCAATTCATGATCACATATAGCAGAAAAAGGAATCACATGTTGAGTTAAATCTCATATTATTAATTCGTATGAGAAAATTATGATTGAAAGGCTAAATCCTGAAAAATATTCTCAGAGAGGAACAGGAAAGAAGAATTATATCACACTTAGTGTCTCACATTAGTGATTGGTCAGAGTTCTCCTGCCTTGCACAAGGCCCCACCCACTTTCAAATCATGCCATGTGTGTTTCTGGCAAGGGTAGGTTCTGTCCAGAGCAGGAGAGGGTCTGGGGCTTAAGCTGTGCAGCCCAACACACTCTCCCCGTGTCCAGCTGTTAACTCTGCAGCCTGTGCAGCACAGCAGTGAAAGTGTGAGGGTGGTGGTCCTGTCTCACTGCTTTCTGGGAAAACTCTGGGACTGGAGACAGGAGCCCAGGTGCCGCTGGGTGATTATTAAAGCTTTAAAGGATTCTGCATGAAAAGCAGAGACAGCACTATGGCTTTGCAGCCTTTCATGAAAGCGTTGTTGGAACTCAAATGTTTTCTTCATGACCACTGAACTCTTCAATTTGTGACCTAGGGGAAAATGGGACAAATCACCCAGTCCAATGTGCTAGGGAAGTTGTGATCTCTGGTTCTAAACGTGATGCACTGAAATTCATGTGGCATTGTCAGGAGAAGGAGAACAGCAGTGCAATTGGGTTGTGAAAGGAAAGTTTGTGTTTTCAGAGGGACAGTACAGTACTGTCCTGGAGGTGCTCAGGAGTCAGGACACAGTCCTAGAAAGGGACAGGTAAGGCTATCTCCATCCCCAATCTGGAGACCACCTGCTTGATTTGAAAGTGAAGCTCAGCCTTTGTTTGGTCTGAAAGCAACCAGCCAGCCCTTGTTTGCTCTATAAACACATGTATTACTTAGGCTTCTTTAAACTTCAAGGAAAATCGAGTGAGAAGAAGATGAGCAATGTGCCCTGAGAACAGATAAGACTTATTAGTGACTTTGCAGATAGCTGATAATGAGCGCCTTTGAGGAGCTGAAAATGTAACAAAGTAAAGTCCCCAAATCATATATGTGAGCTGTGCTGGGTTTTAAACCATGACACGTGCTCTGGGAAATCCGGCCTTCCAATGGACCTGTAAGGACGTACCAGGCTTAGGAATAGAAGCCGTTACAGTAAATTTAACTTTGACTTTCGCGAGGCAAATCTTGTGAGGTTGCATGTGTTGGTGTGGTAAAATTTTGATGACTCTGTTGCCCTGTCAGTCCAAGATTCAGTAGGTCCTTCTGTTTCCGTGGTTGACTCAGTACCTGGAATTTGCATCTTTTGTATATGGTTCTATTTGATACTTTTTCTTTGACTTATTTTCCATGTTTGAGACTTAGATATTTCTTGCTTCTTGTTTCTCTGCCTCCTGGTATTTTAATGCAACTCTATCTGTAGGAAGAACACAGTTTAGATGACATGCTGATGAATACAAGTTGCTTTGTTAACGTCATGGCTTCTGTTACTACTCTTATGAAGAATGTTATAGCAAACTGCATGACTTGGGCCTGTCAAGGTCTGCAGAAGAAGTTTCAGGGCCACATAGAATGTCTTCTGTGCACTGAGCAGTGAGCACTCTCCCCAGCCTAACACTTAAGAGTTTTGAATGCTGTAGAGCTAGGGAGACATGTGAGTTGAGAATTTGAATTGGAGATAGAGGAATTCCCTCCTGATGGAAATAAGCAGAAATACTTAGAGAAATGGGCTTAAAATTTTAATAGCCTTGTATCATCCATCCTCATGGTTTCAACAACCACTGATGTGCTAACAGAATCAAACCTAAACATGTAAATCCACGCTTCTCCCAGGACAGAGATCATTATGTGCAGCTATCCGTAAGGGCATTAGCAGATGAATATCCAAACTGCCATGTGGTGAAAAGGATGCTACAGTAAGCATAACGATTTTGGTATAAAGACGGTGTGTGTCATGTCTTGCATCTTGCATCGCAAAGTACAAACCAATATTCTTGCTACTGAGAAATCAAACCAAATTGTCACAAAACTCAACCACACAGCTTTTCGTTCTATGTCATGGGTAAACAGTGGGTTTGTAGGCTGCAAGTAGCCTTCAGGTCTACTGTCACCAACACTCTCTTCTTTATTATTTCAAGACACACTTCATTGATATCTCTGCTTTATCTAACATAGATTCTTTCTCCTTTTGGTTGTTATGAGATTGTCCTAAAATACCAACATAAACTGTCATTTCTGCTTTTCAGTTCCTTCATCATCTTCTCATTGGTTTTATGCTCATTTACAAAATTATCATTATTGTAAAGAAATCATTTTTGTTGTCTGACTCTTGCTTACATTTCCTCCTTTATAAAATACTTATTCAATCAACAAATATTTACTATTTCTTTTGAGATGAATTTAAGCCTTTGCATACAGACAGATATGTCTTGCAAAGTAAAATGGTGTGTTAGTCAGCTTTACCATTGCTGGAACAAAATACCCGACATCCATGATTTAAAAGAGGAGAAGGTTAATTGGCTCATGTTTCCAGTCAACTGGCTGGCCAAGATGCAAGCACATCTTGGTGGATGGGCTGGCAGAGCAAGGCCGCTGAGTTCAAGGTGCCCGGGGGTGGGGTATGAAGCAGGGGCAACGCCAGAGAAGAGGTGAAAAACTGGAGATAGCACAACCATGCCCACCTGACCCGCACCCAGAGATGCCTGTTACCACACCTTAGGCAGCCCCCATCACACGTGGCGGGTAGCACGCAGTGGTGTTGGGTTTTTACCTTCAGTGGTTTTAACAAAGTTGTTTCTTCTTGACATTACTTTTCTGAGTTCTGAGATAATGTTGTTTCCCCACCGTAGAGGGGTGCTCTGTTTCAGTAAACCTCAACACCCTCATTTTGCCCTGTTCCCAGTGCCGGAGCTCCCCATGGGAGCCACAATATGTGCCAGGGTAACATCACTTCTCATGGTGCTGAGCACACCCGCTGTCTTCTGTTTCACTGTGTTAAGATGTCTTCTGTCATTCTTACTTTCTACATTAAAATAAGGCCTGAAGTACTTACAAATTTGTTTTTAGATGTCCATTATCTGCATCAGTATTTCAGAACTTACTCTTGATATCTTATTGAATTTATCTGGCAAAATCTTTATTACAATGATATCTTTTATGCTCATATGTTTTAATAACTAGTAACTAATAACTAGTAACCAGTAGTGTAGTAATACTGGTTATGCCACAGTTACTCTTCGGAGCCACGTTCTGTGGGGTAACTTGGACGGAAAATGATCCTTTTATCTCTAAAAGCATATAATTATATTCATTCAGGATAAAATGTAATTTAACAACCATAACATTGCTTTTAACTTTGGATTTAAGAAATTTACGCTGCAGAACAAATGAAAGACAATTAAATGAGATAATTTTATTTTATTTCATTTTATTATTATTTTTTAAATTGGTACCGGTGATCAAACTCACAACCACACGCTTGCAAGGCAGGAGCTTATGCAACTGAGCTAAATCCCCAGCCCCGAGATAATTTTATTTTTAAGAAATTTTTTTTAAAATCAGGAAAAAACCTACAATTAACTATAAACTTCAAAATGGAAAACTGTCTCTTTTCCTTCTAGGATTTTCCATTTGCTCCCCTAACCTTACACTCATTTTCACGTCTATTGCCAGGACCAAGAAGAACTGCACCAGGGTCAGTCGGGCACACTCAGCACTTTGCTCCGGAGGTGACAGTCTGTGTTCAGTACGTCCCTGTCTTCCTCATTTAGAAATACATAACTAATGATTGCATTCACACGACACAAATTACCAGCTTTACAAAGTTCATGCTGTAAAATTAAAACCATTACACCTTTTCCACCTTTCTAGTATTAAATCAAATTTCTTATCAGTACTATGGATCAAAAACAGAAACCTGGAACAACCATTTACTAAAACTGTCACTGATAATTTTGAACTTAACATTAAGGGATCTACTGCTGGCCTATTAATTAAGATGACTTGGAAAAGCGATCGTGCCGCATTGGAAGCATCATCCTTGCCCTAAAACGTGCTATGCAGCCTCAGTGTGCTTCACTGTCGGTCGGTACTTAATAATGTGAAACACAACTCAGTTAGATAAAATAAGCATCAAACGAAGTAAGACAACGCTGCACTGGTTGGTCATATCGATCTGATTTTAGCATGCCCTATATATTCTTAATTGCTTTTAGACATGAGCTAATTTAATTTTCTTATTAACAATTAGGCCTTTCAGATAAATATTTAATGTTTTTATAGGAGAGCAAGAATGCATGGGTTGTTTTTTCCTCCAACTATGTCTTTCTCTAATAATTCATTAGGAGAGACTGTAAATCCTCCAGCAAATTTGGCACAGTGAGTCAAACCAGCTCATTAACATTTATATGTCCTCGCTTGTGGAAACATAGTTCAGTGTGTGTCTGTATTGTTTTTCCTTCTAAATTCAAACTGTATACTGTATTTAATTTTTAAACGTGTGCCTTTATTTACATAAAATTCATTGTATGCCTTTTGAAACAAAATTAAGATAAGCGCATTTGTGGTTCAACAAACAAAATGAGTCTAATTTATGTGCAATAATCTTAAAAAGTCAGTGTTTAAAAAATAGAACTGACACTGAGAAATTAATAACAGGAACTGTTTTAACTTACACAGGGTGGTAGATAATGAGAAAGAAGTGAGAATACCACAACAGCAGTCCTCCTGTGAGATAAAAATTATTTTGTATTGCTATTAACATTTCAAATTTGTTAATCACTGGCTTCTCTTGAGTTCACCTTTTGGTCATACAAACTTAGTAAATTGTTAAAACATCCTCAAATGTTGAAGGATGCACGTTGAAGGATCACTAAATTGCTAGGAAATGTACCAGAGTTCATGCATTTGGCTTAAATTTACATTACATACTCATGATTTCTCACACCAATGCTCTTAGAATCAACTTTCATATGTATTTCTAACTTTCCTGCTATACATGTATCTTGTATTTCTGTTAGCGTATAATTAAAATAAATATGAAATTTCATATACATGTTTGTATACATTAACACACTCACATGTACACATACTATGTGTAGTGTGAGTCCATGAACGGGCAACGCATTTGCTGTGCTCTCCGCTTCCCTTAGGGCTCCAGGGGTAACAAAGGACAGCTGGTTCTTGTGGAGGAAATGTACATTTATCTCAGGTTCTGCTATTATTATAAGGGTTTCAAGAAAAGTTGGATCAATTTCTCAGACACAGAAGGGAAAACTACTTGTTCTAACAATAGAAGCTCTTAACAAGCTGGTAATTCAAGTTTTCATTGTTTGAGTCTAAACAGATATTCTTAAATTAGTACAATCCCAAATTTTCTCATTTATTGCCCTAACACTCACATGAGGGACATCTTGACTTTTGAGGAGCTGCCTGAACCCACTCAATTTAATTTTGTATTTCACCTTCTGCAAAATCAGCATTGTGGCTACAAAAAACTAAGAAATTCTTTTAAGTTGTTCACAAAAATTCCTTAGTCTTCATTATCTAAGCTTGGCAACATTTTGTTTGTAGATGCCAAGCATGCTAAGAAATTCCATTCAAACATGTATCTTGTTACTTTACAGCTCAACCCTTAAGCTATATGGTTATTTTGGCTTGGAGGGAGGTACTTCAGCGGGCAATTGCTCAAAATCAAACACAGATAATACATTGGTTGATTGTGATATCAATTCACATTGTGGGCCATCACCATCTTATTTTCCACTTACAAAAAATTAATGTTGCTCTCAAGGTTAAAGACACAACCAAAAATATGCACCTAATCCCATCCTTACATCTGTGTTTTCTGGGTGCACTTCTGAAGCTAACTGTACCGGTTAATCCCTAGTTAGTAGAAAAGAGAAAAGAAGTAACACAGAAAAGAGCAAAGTTGAAGAAGACACTCTAGCTCCTTCCTGCAGCAGGCTGTGGCAGGAAGCTTGGCGGTGGCCCGCTGGATGGTGGCTCTGTTCACTGAGATGGTCCAGGCTGAGGTCTGCAAGGAAGAAACCACCTACTATGCTACAGAAAGTCAGCGCCAGGAAACTAAACCCTGGAGATTTTCTGGATTCTTTGAGAAGATGAGAGATTCCCATCAGAACCACAAGAACCAATGGGAATGCATTGGGAATACTGGGAAGAATCCCTAGGGAAACTTTCAGGGTTGCCATGGAAACTTGCTGGGAGAAGACCTTAAGCTCCCATGCCTACCACTGCGAGCACATGCAGAAGTTACTGCACTACAGCAGGAAGGGGCCCTCTCCCTGCAGTGTCTCTCACGCATCCACTGTTTATGCTCATGGGCTCATGCCAGTGTTACTGTGCCAGGTGACAAAGAAGTAATGTTTACAGGGACCAGGTCCAGTATTAGGAATCGAAACAAGGATGGACCCGTGGGTTATCTGATTGCTCATTAATTACTTGCAGTCTGTCTAATAAAGAGCCTCAACCAGTGAGGTTCCTGGCTGAAGCAAAGAAAATGTAAATGAAAGGGAAGGATAATTTATAAACAGCAGCTCAAATTCTCTTCCCATCACAGAAGTGGGGAGGCTACAGCTGTGCATGGTTTCTTGGTCGTCTTCTTGTATATGTTTATGTGTATGCATATATTTATATAAATTTGTTTGACATCCCCATTTTCGACTTGTCTTTCTTACATATTTTTCAATCTTAGCAATATGTTGGTTAACAGGACATTCATAATGGACTGTGGCTGGATTTGAAGAGCAATTATCATAACTCGAGTGTGAATAGTGTAACTGTTTCCCAGTGATGGATCCTGTGAATGCAGGAAGTTTGTAACCATCAATTTAAGAAGATGAGAATTGGCTTTACGTTCACAAAGGTAAGTTACATCTTGCTAAGTGGAAACAAGAGTTGTTTTGGATGCTTTATAGAACATGCAGAAAGGGGTATAAGGATGCTGAGTATGCAAAAGAGTAGACTACTTACTAACTGGCAGTTAGTAAGCTGACATCCCCAGCTCCAAAGCTTCTTAGTCTTTGTTAGACATATGTAGTCTTTGGCAGCTGGCTGCATGGTCTCTTCCAAAGCTGGAGGAAGAAAGCCCCATGTGATTCTTTCCATCTGGTTCCTTTGGGCTTCCTGTTCCTTCTGCATCCCAGGAAAGGTTTTGTCTTCCCACAGCAGCAGCTGAGTACAGAGTGCAGGTTTTCTGCAGCTTGCAGAGAAGCCTTGGCAAGCCCCTGGCAGCATCAGGGATGCTGGACTCCCGCTTCAGTTGTCTGGGCCTCAGCTCCATGAAGTGCCTCCGGAGGCTTCTCAGGTGCAGCTGTTTTACCCTCTTTCCCTTGTTTTTCTAATTTGTTGTGGACACGGTCTCAGGGGAAATGAGTGACATCTGTGATCTCCTTAAGCCCAGAAAGGAACGGTGACTTACGTTTCATCTCCAGAATACAGCATTGGAGCAAGCATAGCTGTAACTGAAGTCCAAAGTCAGCAGACTCGGAGTTCACAGGAAGGAAGCTTGACATGGGTGTGCAGGGCGGTCAGGGACCTGACCGTCTGAAGTGGAGACCTGATCATGTGCTGGCTTGAAGAAACAAATCATGCCACAAACCGCTTGTGGAGAGGAATGCAGAGGTCTCAGTCCTGACACCCAGAGAAATCAAATTCTGCCAGCAGCCTGGGGCTGGCGAGAGGAGAGTTCCAAATCAGAAAGCCATTTTCCCTTTTCCCCAAGTCCTGTTTCTTGTCTCCTCACTTCAGTGACGGATTCTCAGAATCTCTGACTTACTCCCAGACGATTCCAGTCACGGCTCGCCCTGCAGGTGACAATAGCTCTACTGCCTACGCCTCAGGTCGTGGACTTGAAAATGTACCGCTGCTCATTTTGCAGAATTAGAGTAAATAAAAGTCCATTTTATATGCCATAGCAACGTCCTCCCGAAGTTATACATGTGCTGGGAGCCAGTGTCTACGACAAAGAATGAGGTGCAAAGTCACGCAAGGGAAAGCGTGTGGTGACATGTTACTAAACCACCAGAGAGAAATAAAAAGTTCACATACGGTAAGTGTTAATGTAAAACAAATTCACTCTGATTGTCCCTAGTCAAATAATTCTAAAGTCTTCTTATAGCTACGCAGTGTGACCCAGATTCAGGGACTAAAATAAGACTACGTAAAAAGAAAAAAGAAGGATAGATTGAAGTGTAATTTCATTCTTTTCTAAAATTAATAATAACGTCACATTATTTTATGAGTATTCCTCCACAAATGCTTCCATTTATCCGGATTTGTCTGATATTTGGTGAATAACGCACAGACAACAAAATAGAAGCTGTTTTGTTCTCTCTACCCAGCGTGCTTCCCAGAGGGCCCCACACTGACCTTCTCCCACTATTCTTGCTGCTAATAGCTTATTCTCTCCGGAAGCCAGGTTGGGAGTGCTCACTCTGTTACACCTCTGTAACAATATCTCAGTGCGCTCCTTCAAATTTGAGGGGTTTTTGAAATTGACAATACTAATTAATGGAGATAAACTGAAGCATATAGAATTCTGCCTCTGAGTCCCCTCATAGGTGTGCTGTACGGTGGCTCTGATATTGATGACTAGTTGTCAGTCTGATTGGAAATATTCATTACAAAATTAATTTTGGGGAAGTGTGGCTCATATTCTTACAATGTCTGTCCCTCTCAGAAGAGATCCACTTAGGAGGACATGCATTCTGAACTAGATTTTTTAAAAAAGAATATCTCAACCTAGCATTTCCAGGGATGTTTAAAATGTTTTTCTTAAAGTAGCCACAAGACTAGATAGCAGTTGTTTTTTTAAGCAGAAGAAAAGAACAAAGAAAAAACAAGAAATAAGGAACAAACAATAACATCATCCTGTTTGGAGGTAGCAGTTGTATTATCTCTGGAGGCTGAAAGCACCAGCTAAGTTGTTACCTGTCTAGACTGAAGCCAGCTCCCCGAGGGCACATACAAGCTGCACCCATCAGAAAGACAGCGACCTGGAGAGGACCACTGTGCATTCCTCCAGAGATCACTCCAAGGAGGGACCCCTCCAAAGAGGGGACCCCAAGGCATGTTTGGTGTGAGGCAGGTGTGCTGGGGGCTCTGGAGAAGCTTTATGCCTTTAGCTCTGGTCTAGACCTTGAGGCACAAGGGAGAGGAGATCGTGTGATACGACCTGTTTTTCCTAAAGGAGATTGTACATAGTTTGGTTGTCTACCTCTAATTGACTTAAATTTTGCTCTGTGTTCTCCCCGGCTTCTCCTATACCTTATGTTAAGTACATCTGAAAACACAGGCAGCCTTTAATTATAAGAGTAGCCCTATATGATCAAAGTAGTACATGGAATCTCAGGGTGGTAATCCTGTATTATTAAAGCACGATGGAATTGCAGAGCTGTTTCAGTTTGCATGTTCTCTAATGGCCAGCGAGGTTCAACAGTTTCCCATGTATTTGTTGGTCATTTGTGCTTCCTCCAAGTGTGTCAACTGATTTCGGTTGCCCTGTTTTTGATTGCAGCTTTTATTGGGGGGTTAACTTTTTAGATTTATACATATTATAGATATTAGTCTTCTTCCTGAGGAACAGCTGATAAAAAATCTTCTCTATTTCTGCATTGTCTCTTCACTCTGTTTTTTTGGTTTGTTTGCTTTTGAGCTGTTCAGAAACTGTTTAATTTGACATGACCCGGGAGGGAGGGAAAGGAAAGGGATTGATTAAGGTGTCGCTTTGTTGAGAACAGGCTGCCTGGAGTCACTAGTTAAAATGAGGTTATGCTGACCCGGTGTGTGTGTGGGGGGGGGGGGGGTATCACTGCTGGTCTTCCTTAAGGAGCGTAACGTGAAGATTGAGACGCTGGCAGAACGGCATGCAAAGGAGATGAATTAGAGCCATCCGTGCACAGAGTTCTAAGATGCCAGCACATCGCTAACCCCAGGAAGGTCGAGGAAGAGTTTCCTTGCACCTTCACTTCCTTCCTGTGGCCCAGACAACCCTGAGATGGAAATTTCTGTTGCTTAAGCCAGTTGGTGGTATCTTTCTATGAGAGTTGTAAGAAACTGATACACAAAACAGGATCCTACCTGCACGTGAAGAATCTAAACAGTCAGACTCATTGAAGCAGGAAGGGGAAGGCTCATTCCAGGCCTGGGAAGGAGGGGAAGGCAGAAGGCACAAACCTGGGACACAGTGTGGCCTCCAGAGGATGAAGGGTGAGTGGAGCAGAGGACGATGCCACCTGGTGGAGCCCAAGTGTGGCCGGCTTGGCGCTGGCTGAGAAGATGGCTCCATTGCTTTGTTCTTCTTACAGAAAACTTTAAAGCAGGGAAGGCAGGAAGGCACAATCGGGGTGACTGATGTGTTCAAGGCACAGAGCGCGGGGTGACAGTGTGTCTGGAATCACACTGCTAGGTCTCCTGACCGGACTCTTATTATAGGAGAGCAGACCAGATAAAAACAAAAGTCGATTTTATGTCAATGTTTTGTTTGTTTCAGAACTAAAATTCTTATTAGAAAAATCCAATTAAGTATGGAAAAATTATAAGTAATATTTTACATATTATGTGCCTTTTTAAAACATAGCATGAAATCACAGTAATACATGTTTTAAGTGCAATCCCAATTTCATGAAAGGTAGATAAGTACTTACCCATAGAAAGTTTAATCTAATGCTATGAAGTCTGTGACACGATATAAAGAGAGATCAAGCTGTCCAGGATTGTTTGTTGCTGCCAATATTTCTCACCTCTGTCACAGTCAGGGGAAATGTAATTAGCACTTTAAGTTTTAAGAAGGAAACTGGCTCTTCAGCTGTCATTGTGCCAGGAAGTTTATAAACACAGCCACTTTAGAAATTAATTTTCTTAAATCCTAGTTTTGAGTGTGAATTCCGAGCAGGCTGGTGTTGGCTGTAATCTCTCGGCACAGCTGCACGGGGAGTCCCAACTCAGCTCCAAATCCCGACATCTGCACTTGATTTTCAAGTCCTTTCAAGAACGTTTGTAAATTTCACTAAACCGGTGTGATGTGAGATCGACTAACAACTCTAATGCCTTAGCCTCTGAACGTCACACTTACTGGAATCTTGAAATATAAGCGGCTTCCTAGCAGGTTGCAGCCCTGACACCCAACTTTACGCTGTCATCATGACTTATGTGTTCAGAGTCCTTCATGGTTACATTGACCTTTTATGGTTGAATTTCACTCCTGTAGTCGAAATTACACATCATGCCCTCCTGAAGCTATGGAAAAGTATTCTCAGACAACAAAGCCCATTAAGAGCTAAAATCTGTCCAGGGCTGATATTTTAAATTCATTTTAGTATTTGAAAAGTTCCAAATATCCAGTTATTTTTAACAGAGTGTGTGGCCTTCCATGATGTTTACCTGTGTTGGTGGAGCCATGTCGCATTGGCAAGGCTTTGATCCATCTGTGGAACCTTTGGAACTGCTCTGAATTTTCCTTGTGAGAAAGCCTTTTTTTAAAAAGGCATCAGCTGATTTTGAAAAGATTCAATTAATTTCCAGCTTGATGTGTGCCAGAAATACTTTTTAAAAAGAAAATTCCATAAATTGTGTACTAAGTCTATGGTACCTCTGAAATACGTAATGACCCATTTGTCACGGGGAATCAGCACCTGTAGTGATGCATTTGCTCTCTCCGCTGCTCCCTTTGCCCTCCCCTCCGCAGCCTCCTTCTTCTCCTCATCAGAAATGCTCCTTTTAGGGTCCTTTGTATTTGTTCTGATACAAGTGTTAGGTTCACTTGACCTCATCCCAGTTCATTTAATTCACAGTCACCATTATCTAAACCATACCTGGCTTTAATGGCCCATTTTGTATTTCATTTTTCTATCAATTTTGTGTACCAAGTAAGTTCTTTTGTCATATTTTCACATCAATCTGGAAAGAATACTGACTGCCTGCTCGGTGGTACATTTTAACTTTTTCCTCTTGTGAGCTACTACTTGAGGTATGTTTAATTTAATCACTTTCCTTCAAATCCATTACCAGCTTTTCTGAATTCGACTAAATTGTGACAGTAGTCACGCTAACGTGTCCTTTACACTCGGCGCTGAAATTCCTCGTTTCTGTCTTTCTCCCTGCTCTTTATCACTCCGTGCAGTGTCCTCCCTCCCAGTTACAGAGTTCTCAGGGCCGCAAGGCAGGATCTGCTTGCACTGTTCCCTGCCATGCCAGGTCCCGTGCTCCCTGTGTCTCCCTGTGGTCTGGCTTCTCCGTGCGTCTGTTCCTTTGCTGAATTCGCCTTTTCATAAGGCTGTCACCCACACTGCATTAGAACTCATCTTGGTAATCTTACTTTATTTGATTGACCCTAAAAAGATTCTATATCCTTCCAGTCACATTCTAAGGTGGCACGGGTTGGCGTTCAGTGTGTGTATTTGTTGGAGCACAACTCAGTCTGGGGAATCTTGTGGATTTTGGACAGTGCTTAGTTTTTGACCTCAATTCTCTAGTGGGTCCAAAGACGGTTATTCATTTTTAGTTTGCACATTTTTT
This sequence comes from Cavia porcellus, assembly GCF_034190915.1. Classification (NCBI taxonomy): domain Eukaryota; kingdom Metazoa; phylum Chordata; class Mammalia; order Rodentia; family Caviidae; genus Cavia; species Cavia porcellus. Next base: position 78,864,003 of record NW_026947495.1, on the reverse strand, counting down.
ATTTTTCATTGAATTAATTAATTAATTGTAATGTAGCAGTCACTTCTAAGCTCTTCACATACTGGGACATTCCAGGGCTTTTTGGCAATTTTAATATACCTTCTGATGTTATCCAAGTGCATTTCGGTCTCTTTACATCTAACTTCTTACTGGAATTGTAAAGTCAAGCTAAAAGTTTCTAAAAAGGATGCATATATTCCAAGCAGGAGCTGCTACTTTCTCTTAGCTCACACTCAATTTCCCTCCTAAGTGACCGTTCCTAGAGTGATTCCACTGCTGCCTGCAATGTCAAGACAAATTCAAAGAAAGCGCTTTGTGTCTTGTTCTGTTCTTCGGTGGGAATGGGTGCAGGCATAGACTAAAACAATATGAATGACCAAAGCAAATAAAATACCACAGAGCAACAAAATGACCCGAGGTGTGACGGACTTAGAAAGCAAGGACACTCGCTATTTTTTTTTTTTTTTTTTTTGGCTTGGGGATGGCAGGAAAGATTGGGCAGGCGCACAGCCTTCTGGCCACATGGGAAGCCATCGCAGTGCCCTCTGCTGCAGCAGTGTGTGGCCCTAGCGTAATGTGACCCAATTTTACTCTTGCAAATGAAACTGTATTTTTTTTTTTTTTTTTTTTTTTTTTTTTTGTCTTTTTCCTTTTTATCAGTACCAGGGATCGAACTCACAAATGCCTGCTTGCAAGGCAGGCGCTTATGCCACTGAGCTAAATCCCCAGCCCCGAAACTGTATTTTAACACAGAGGCTCCCTTAATTTTATATTCTCTGCAACTACTTGCACGCATCAAACGTGGCTGGCAGCCAATGTGATGATAAACGGAACCATTTAAAAAGGCCACCGTGTTTGCTGTCTTGGTCTTCATAGGAAAATGGTGCCAAATCTTGGTTTATTCTGTCTTTCTAAATAGTTGGGATTATTTTTGCTTGCGTTATTGTATTGTAAATTAGAGACATCATTATCAGAAGGGAGAATTGAAGGAGAATTTATAGAATTATATGCATGGTTTTGATAGAGAATGGCAGCAATCTTGAAGAAAAAGTGTAAATAATGATGATAAAAATAAGAAGAAAGTGACATAGAAAAGCGACACAAACATCCAGTTTATTAATGAAGTGGGTTCTAACCCAGACACAAGAAAGAAGTAATTTTGGTGATATTCACATTGCTTCAAGGAAAATGTTATAGTAAGAAAACTATATGAAAACTGATTTATAAAATTAAAATTTTTGAGGCATGTTAAAGATTATTTGGGGTTATAAAGATCAGTTCTTGACTCTTATTTATAAGATAAATGTATGCAGATGTGGGTGATATAAATAAAGATAATGTTGAGTTTAATGTTAATGGGTATCAATGTCCAAAAATGTATGCATAAGTAAAAGTAGTATTTCAATTAAATTTTACTGATAAAAGTATGTGTAAGAGTTTAAACACAATCACAAATAAAATATAGTTAATTTATTCTTGTAAATACTTTGCTTGATGTTTGCTGAACTCATGTTCATAGCCTCATTGTGAGTGGACCTGACAGGTCTACATCTAACTTACAGGTGTATTGATAGTATTTTATAGTAACAAATAAGATAAAAGTGACAGGTGAAGGAATATGTCAGAGCTTATTTTGATAAGGACGTGAGAAATTTCTTTAGAGGATCTTATAATAATTCTTGAAATTTAGAATAAAATTTTCTCATTTTGGGTAATTCATGGGGTAATGACTATAAACATGACACAATTTTAATTTTAGCCTGAAACATTGACGATTTCTCCATTGCATTTTTAAGCCTGATCAACAGACTATTACATCAAACATGAACTTGCCATTTTTGTTCATTTCCATGAAAAAAATGCTCCCAATATGGCCAATTTCAGCCACCAACATGATGCTACTGCATCCCACTCAGGGGACGTGTTTTGTAGTATTTCCATCAAGATGTAACAGTTGAACAGCAACAAGATCTTTGATACTAGCAAAATTTAATAAAACAGTTGGGGAATGAAAAGTTTAAATATGAATTACATATTTTATTTGACTAATTTCATGTTTATTAATATAATTTTTAACCAAAGTGCTTAGAATTTGAATAAAAAATTTATGAAAATTTCAAAATTGGCTGTTAGAAACCAAGACAAAATAACTCTAAGTTACCACAGGACCAAGATGCAGAAAGGTTTAAACACTTATTTCTCAGATATTTGTTTTCATTCCTAAATTTTATATGTTAGAACTTTTAAAAAGTAATTTGGATTGCTACTGAGCATTCAGAGTTCCAGACTGAGTTTGGAGTGGCCGTGTGTGAAGAGTTTGGGTTGGTGTTTTTCCGCTCTGCCTTAGTTTGCTTTTTTATAAAAGCAGCTGCTGAACGGGGTCCTTTCCTCATTCCTCCCCCTTTTTTCTTTTTGCTTACTGGCACCCTTCAATGAGAAGGTTCTGTTTAGAGAAACCTAGATGTGAAATATGCATTTTGAAAGAATTCAATTTCACTATGCATTAACCTTGGATAAAAATATATCTCTCATTTAACACGTTCCTAGAAATGGATTTAAAGTTGATTCTGCTAATATTTTTAAGTGGTGATTTACACTGCTATCAATCCACATTTCATTTCAAGTAGGAAACATATGGATGTGATCTCTAAATTGGTTCAAGTCCTCATGTTCTTAGGCACAATGACATTTGTGATGGAAACAATCCTAGAACATTTCCTATTGGATAGAATGCCCAGAGTGTAGGACTCACAACTCACTGAAATACAGCAATAAAACTAATTTCCTACAAGTGATTCACTATTTTTCCACCAAAAAAAATAAAAATGAGTACCCATCTTGTGAGAGGAAAGGCAAACCATTAAATCCTCAAAGCGTCTTTTGATTATACTTTCATTGTTTAAAGGAATAGTCTTAAAAAAGAGTATTTAAATAGTATGTTGAATTAAGCTAGACAAAGGCTTTTGTGAGCCTTCTATTATTTCTATTATTATATTCTCATTGCCCCAAATGACTAAGAATTTTACCGTAGGATCCGTTAATAACTCTGTGTCATGAAGTCTAGTATTTCTTATACTATTTAGCTGCATTTTCCTAGTAGGATAATTAAAAGACATAAAAGGTATTTACTTCAGATGTAGATAGCAACAGACCTCGTAAGCATGTAACAACTTCCTCTATGATGTTTTAAATGTACTACTTGAGGAATTACAAAATTGTCTGGTTGCGTTGTCCAAGTCCACCAATTAATGTCATGATTTAAGTGAATTTGGCATAGTGTTCATTCTATAAAGCAAGAATGACTATAGAAAATGTCCTGAAACTAAATTTAATGACTCTGAAATTGTTATTTGTTTATGGGATCATTTATTTAATTTCTTTTTATTGTTTTTCTGTTTTTTTTTTCCCTTCTACAGAGATGCTGAATACACTAATTAAACAAGAAGCTTTCTTAGTATATCTTTCTCATTTAAAAAAAATAACACTCCCAAAACAGCTAAAAGTTTTTTTTTTTTTTTTTTTTTTTTACATTTGAAGTCTGATTGTATTAAGAAGATTTTTTCTAACATGTTAGTACTAAATTTGACAACTTTTGAGAGGAAATAAAACAAGAAACAAGCTTTTAAGATGTGTACAACAAGTAATTAATTATGCAGTATGAAATAAAACCTAAAAAGGTGTGGTTTTTTTCCTCCAAAGAGGATCCTTTAAAAAATGCCGCAGAGAATTTCAGGGTTAGTCCACCTTGATCTTATAAGAGGCTGCAGTAATTAAGGCATATAACATATGGAGTATAATGAAGTCCTAATTTCTCAATTTTACTCAAGTAATTGGACAGACACTATAAAACTCTGTAGCACGAAGAATGAAGCTCTGTGCACTAAGAATGCCGAATTAAGGGAAAGAAAAGCTTTCCTGTTTGTCCTTCTTTTCTCATTGGAAAACTGCACCCCAAGAAGAAGGTACGTATGTAATAAAGTGCCAAGCAGAGGAAGTAAATTTTGATGTCCTGAACTAAGGAAAACTCTAAGCTACTATAAACGTTCACTCCACACGTTTATTGAGCACTTTTCCTATTGGTCAAGTTTTATAGATAATTTACCTGTTCTTACAGACTTTTTATTTCACCAGCAATGACATAAATTTATTAAAAAATACATGCAATACGCAGAAATGTCCTGTGATGAGTAAATATAAAGGAAAACACATACTGTTGACGATTTTGAATGTGTTTTCCCCCTTAACATCGAATGATTAGGGACACCCTAACTCTTCTGTATGCGTCAAAGTCGCCCAGCACTGCTTCTCGTGCTTCCGCTGGGACCCGGTGGCCGGCCTCACGGCAGGCTCTGTTGGCTATCCACTGCCTTGGCTTCTGGATGATGGTGGCGCCTGCTGTGGACCATGTGGGGAACAGTGGCAGTGAAATCAAGACTGTGAGCTTCAATTCAGAGCAAGCCGAGGTGAGGCGCAAATCTCACTCCCAGATCACTTATTTATTCTCCCAGTTTTTACCCTTCCCCTGTAGCACGTGATGTGAAAAAAGTGCTGTTGTGTTGAGAAAATGAAGTCAGATGGTGTCTTTAGGAAAGAAAAGTGCAAGGCTTGTAACTATTTGATATTACATTTTTGCTGTTTAAAAGAATTATCCTATCTGATGATTCCTAAAACCAGAGCCTTCTCAGACATGCCACTGACACAGGTAAAGAATCTCAAAACAATCAGGTTTGCTACAAGTGCTGTAAATACTATTATCTTTCCTTAGGAAGGAATAAGTGAGCTCCTGTGTTAATTAGTGGTTAGTTATATATACCCTTCTCTTTCACTAATTGCTTAGGCAAAACTTCACTATGACTTATCTCTTCAAGATGTAGATTTCCAGTAAAAATTTTGCCACTTATGCCTTAAAATTACTCATTAATACAGTACTAATTTTTGATACATCATATACAAATAGAATCATAAACCAATCTAGAAGAAAAATGTAAAATCCAGAGACAGTTACAGGTACTCAGACATAACTTTAAAATGAAGTATAAAAACTATTTTGTTATAGATCCCTTTGATGCAATGGCCAATTCAAGACAATATTATCCTAATGTATGTTAGGGTAAAAGTCTGTGATGAGATTGGAATAAAAGAAATGTTTTCTAAAACAACAAATTCAATAGTAATATTCCTGTAAGTTAAATCAGATTTTGCTAATTAAATTTTAAAACATATAATAATGACAAGTTAATGCTGTTATTTTACTTAGATAAGCAATCATAGAGCAATTTTACTTAGAAATGTTAATATTCCCCAGGTTTAAAAATACACAGTTGGTACCCACGAAATCTTTTTCAAAATTAAGAATGCATTGAAATAATTGTTTGGAAAGTATTCCAAGGTGTACAGCAGCAGCAGCGCACTGATGTGGGCTTAAATTTGCTAAGTTTCATGTTATGTGTTCCCTGAGTTTAGTAAATGCTTAACAACGATCTTAAATCCACTTTCAGTCTGTACCGGGAGTGGGGGTTTTTATTAGTCAAAAGAAAAATTTCACACGGTGATGCTAGTTTTTAGAAAAATGTGAAATTTATTCTTCATCGGTCTGCATTTGCAGCAGGCGATGATCACATTCATGGGGCTCCCGCGTGCACACAGCCCGCCTCACTCCTCCTTCTTCGTGTCTTTCCCTCTCCTCAGCCCTTCTTCTTGTTCCTACTTAAACATCTCTATGACAATTTTTTTCCTCAGGGATTTAGAGAATAAAAAGCAGCACTACCAAAGCTTAATCCGCATAGAGACTTTTGAGCTCTTGGTAGAAAATAACTACCAATGACCAAGGAAAACTGCAAGGGACAGCGGATAAGCAGATGGACACACAAGTCCTCCCTGGAGCCCTGAGAAAGTGGCCCCAGGCTGCATCTGTGCAGACAGCCAGGCCGGGGTGTGCCCGAGTCCTGCAGGGTGTGTCCGTGCCACTCACCTGCCCAGTCCGGGATGGTGCTCTGAGGGCCACCAGGAAGCCACCTGGCGCCTGTGAGACTGGATGCCCAGGAGAGCTGCCCTTGGGCTCCCTGGAGCTCAGGTGCTGTGCGGTTGTTGGTGTCCTGTGTGCTGTGGGCTGGATGGCCTGCCGGGGAGGATGAGCGGGCAGGGCATTCTGCGGGTCCTCCTGGCTCCTTTCATGACTGTTTGTACAGGGAGGTGGGTGTTCCCTCCCCTAGAAGCCTAAGACATGCGGATTTGCTTCCAGCAGCACAATGGTAATACCTGCTCCAGCTGAGGACCAGAGCGCCTCAGTTATGATACAGCTACCTGCTCTGGGGACCGAGCGCCCAGAGTAACTGAAGTGGACATGAAATTCACGCTTTCCGCTGGGCCATGAGTAAGAAAGGTCACCGTTTCTGCTCCAGGAGTCTCACTTCTCTGCCAGAACCGGAGGCGGTGATTGCCCTAAAACGTGGTTAAATGCCCAATTCCCAACAAGCCATGAAAGAAACGGATTGTAACAAAATCAACTGGAGACAGGGAACTATAGAAATAGGAAATCAGGAACACTTCTAAAATAGGGGAAAGAGGATATTTTGCAAAGCTTTTCTTTCCCAAAGAGAGAGGTATTCAATGAGTTCTAGGGTTCTGAGTGGATCTGTGTTGATCTTTTTAAAAGAATACTGCTTTTGTCTTACACTGTTGGATGAAAAATGACCACAGAGTGAGTGGTTTGAAGGAATGGAAACTTAGTACCTCACGGTGACCGAGGGGCACAGGGCCAACCCAGATGATCTGGTTCCTTCAGTGAGTAACACAAAGCTGCCATCGAGATACAGGGAGGGCCCAATTTGGTCTTTTTTCAAGCCCATTCATGTTATTGTGGAATTCAGCGCGAGTGCCTCAGTGTCTGCTGTTTGTCTTTCCTGCTGATGGGGATGCTCTCTGAATCTGAAGCCCGACATTCCTCCAAATGACCTTGATACTTATACTTCAATAGCAGGACACTTTCGTGATAACCAGTCAGAGACTCTTGGTTTATTTAAGGGACCCATTCCTCTGGGGAGGACTTTCAGTGGATTACTACTGCAAACAGAGCCGTTATGTTTTGGCATAACAGAAGACCAGCTGAGTTTGGAAGTTAATTATGCTAGCGCACTCCCTTCCTCTCGTCACAGCAGGACACCTGACCACACTAGAGCACATCCAGTAGAATCCCAGGCCCTGCCTACACCCCAGGGGAGAGTTCCTCAGCAAATTTATGTCCAGGTGCCTTGGAATTCTGCCTCTAGAGCTGCACTGAAAAGTAATTATAGTGGTATTTCTTTCATAAAATGAGTACCACAAACTGATATTTTAAAAAAATACATACAGGTAATTGTTATGTAAAATTTTAGAGACAATACAGTGCAGTGAGCAGAAAACCATACCAAGATCAATGAGAATAAAATATATTCCAGCCCAGATTCTGCTGTTACACATTTGTTCTCCATAATGCATTTCATTTTATAATCTTAATGCTTTATGTATCGCCTGAGTCAGAGATGTGTTTAAGTGACACATGTACTATATAACCAGGAAAGCAAAACATCAAGCATGGACAAGTAATCAATCAGAACAGGAAATGGAATTTCACTCCAGAATGAATGGTTATTACCAAGAAATCAAATAATGACAAACGCTGGTGGGGCTATTTGGGAAAAGGAGCCCTTTTCTACTGTTGGTAGGAGTGTGAATTGGTGTAAGAACTGTAGAAATTAGATTGGAGATTTCTCAAAAAACTAAAACTAGAGGCTCCATTTGACCCAGCTATTGCCTTCTTGGTATCTTCCTGAAAGAATTAAAATCATCACACACAGTGACATATGAACACCCTGTTTATAGCAGCACAATTTATAACAGCTAAATGTTGGAAACGGGCCCAATGTCCATCAACCAAAGACATTCTTAGAGAAGTGGTTTTTAAAAAATATAATGGAGTACTACTCAGCCATAAAGAAGAATAAACTTGAGACACTTCTAGCTAAATGCTTGCACCTTGAGACTATACTCTGATGTGAAATAAATTAGACACAAATGTGTAAGTATCACATGGTCTCCCTTGAGAAACTGAAAGTGTATATAAGGACCAAAATATACAATAGATACTATGAAAGAAGAAGCAAATGTTCAGATTGGAAGAAGAGCAAGGGAGGGCGGAGGGGGAATGAAAGGCAGGCACAAGAAAGAAAAGAATAGAAGGAAAAATGGAAACGAAGCTTTCGTGAATAAGGAGGGTAAGAGGAGCTAACGGGAAGGGAAAAGAGGACTCAAGATGAATCGTGTACAGGTATAAAAGCCCTATGGTGACTATTATCATGGTGCTTTCCTAAATGAACCAATAAAGTTAATTAATTAAAAAATTAAAAAAGAAAACAAATGGAGATCACTGCTGATATCAGGATGCTAATCCTCACTGGGGCGGCTGACTTCCATATGCACTGACTGGCTTGGCTTGGCCCGTGCAGAGGTGTTGGGTGTTAGACTGAACTTCCCGAGCTCAGCCAGACTTGTCACAAGTCTATGCAAACCACGTCAGTCTAATTTGGTATTTGTCATCAATGAGGAGAGAGAAACACAGCATTCTGTAGTATGTCTGTAGACAATGCCAAGTCGAGCAATGGAAATGAATGTTTCCAGGAGGTTCATGTGGTCTGGTACAGCACTGCTCTACCCAGCTGTAACATGGAGACCGCCTTCTGCTTCTGTGGGAAGGTGCCTCTGGGAAGAAGAATCACCAGTAAGGTTGCATTGCAAGAATTTATAAAAAATAGTTCAGCCAGGAAGTCAGGGAGCTGATGAGATGGGAGAGTTTTAGGAAGTTGGGGAAAGGCGTAGGGTATGCTGGGCAGACGTATTAGAACAAATCCCACGTGCAGCGACTGGGGATAATGAACATGCTATGTGGGGACTTTTAGGTCTCTTCATGGTAATAAGACTGAGTATCAAGATGTGCTGTTGAGACATAAGACTAAAAAGATGGCTATTAGGAATCGTAGGCGCATTCCTGGATTCATTCAGGAGTGAGTGGATCTCCTCGGAATCATGCCTTATTCCCATCGAAGTGAATAATGAGAACAGAATATCTGTAACAGTAAAAGGTAATGACTAGGCCAGTGGATGGCCACACTCCTGCAGGGCGTTTTACAAACCCCACTTCACTCCTACCCATTACGGCCCTGGTAATTACAACATCTACAACATCCCAAGAGGTTTGAAGGGCGCGGAGCTGGTGCTGATCAGGTAACAATGGGGAGGGATGAATGCCAAACGGACTGCAGTGTTGCTCAGAAGAATTCACCATGCGGTCATCTTGTTTCGTAGTCACTGGGTAACACTGTCCTGAATTCCCAGTCACATCTTGTTGGGTGATGCCTGTGCATGTGAGTGAGGGTGAGATCTACTAATGTGTATCCAAAATGAAAGTGCTGTAAGTGTTGGTAATGAAACGAAGTCCTAATTTGGGCTGGGAAAACTCAGAGTCCTCAGGTTAACATTAACAGCATCATTTACAAATTGCTTTTATACCTTTGTGACATTTACTTGAATTATTTCTATTTATATGTTTAATAGCCTGTCTATCTTCATTATCATCATAATCCGAGATATTTTTCTGTGCTATGCTTGAGGACAGGACAGGAGCCTTGCAGGATGCTGTTAGGAGTTCAGAAAGCCTGGACTGGGCACCTGCTGTGTGTGAAATGTGGTCAGTAGCCTCCCAGCAGAGATGCAGCATTTGGACTATTTCTCCATTCTTCATGTTCTTAGATTCTGAATGCTGTGTCCACACATGGGGTTCAAATGCAGGAAGTGGCAGGATTTCAAGGCGAAGCCTCTCGAAAGTTTTAGTTTACCAAGGGGGAAAAAAAAAGTTCTTCAAAATCCCAACCCCCTGTGGCAAATTGCCCTGGTGTCTCAGCTGGCAGCTGGCCTCCCCCTGTACCTTACCCAGGGCACCAGGACCACGTTTATCTGGAAGAAAGCTGTCTCTCCCAGTACTTGAAGACCACACAGTTTTGGAAAAGATGGAGAAAGAAACAGATTTAGGGTTGCCAGGCTGTCTCTTACGTAGTTAAATGATTTCAAAGAGAAAGATCTAAAGTTGGGCTAGAAAATGCCTATCACTCTGTGTTTCATGTGGAAGGGGTGTGTCTCTTCTGTGCCTTAATTTGCCTTTTTCACAGTAAAGAATTGTCTAATTTCCAACTCATTCTTATTTTCTTTACAAAAACAAATCTTTATTCTCAAAGTTATATTTGCATTCAGGATATAGAGCAAAGGAGAATTATTCCCTGGGAGTTCCCAGAGCTCTAGGCTCGGCTGGACTTTATGGGGTAACAACCCTAGCACCTCAGGTCCCACTGTGCAGATCCCATGACTCGGGCCATGGAGAACTGATCGAGCATCCTGATTTTTCCACCGACTAGTGGCTTGCTCAGGTATGAGGCGCTAGGCAGGGTTCACCTTGATTCCGAGAAACTCAGCATTAGATTCTGCTGAGCCCCCAAACTGCCAACCTCCTTAAGCCTCAGGAAATGTTCTGATAATTAAGATGTGGGCAGGTGGCTTCCCAGAGGACCTTTCCAGTCAAACACCTCAGTTCCCTGGAATGCGTTTGGGCACTGAAGTTTTCTTTAATGTGCTCAGGAGAAGCGGTCCATTTTCATCTGGGGCAGAGTTCGCACTTCCCCATCTTTTCACTGTCACCTCGTGTCATTGCCGGAGCTCACGGGAGACAGCACACTGTGTGAGGGGTCAGGGGTGGCCTGCCCGCCCCTTTCTCAGCTCCTAGCACCAGGTGGCTCTTTTGACTTTGTCTCCTTGCTCAGCAGGCGAGGAGAGCTGCTCTCACCGTGTGTCTAATGCCTCATAAGGCAGCTCTTAATGTGGAATCCCTAGAGACAGTGTTTTCTTGTCACATAACGGCAATAAGAAGACACTGTCACATAACCAGTAAATAAAGCGCGTGTGTCTGCTGCCCAGTGCTGTATTTCATCTCTGGAATATGCCCATATCTTTGAAGGACAATAATTACTGAGTGTTTCCTATCTTTGATGCCACAGTTGAGATGCTAGGCCGGTCATCTTGCCAGTGTGCCTTGAATGACTCCAAGATTTCTTGCAGACAAGCAGGTGGCTGTACATGACTGGCTTACACTCATTTCATGCTTGTGGGTGGCAACAAAGAGGGAGCAGGTCCCTACAGCATCCCGTGTTGCCTTTCTTCATGTTTCTTTTTCATGCACAGGGACATTCCAGGACAATTTATATTTTGTAAAGCTTCACTGATACAATCATGTCCTTACGTTGCTGATTTATAGTCAAAGCAAATTATTTCCCACTGTGGAATTATTTCCCACTGTGTGCCCACTGGTGGCTTGTCCTGCATACCATCTGCTCTAAGGTTTGACCTTAGTAAAGGTAAGAATTAGGGAGCCTGTTCATGAAAACACACGGACTCTGCACCTTTGGCACCACCGCACTAATTAGAGCCCCTGAAGCCCTTGGGACAGTGGAGTCCACTGCAGAAGGCTTAGTTCTTTCCTCCTTTTCTGCCTTGTCTTGTTCTGTAACTTCGCCAGCACTGAAGGTCATTCCCTTCTTAGTATTGACAGGATTTTCAAAAGGAAACGGGTGGAACAATACCTGTCCAAGGGATGTTAAGCTGCCAAACACAGGCACTGAGGATAGTCTGCTCTGGGATTTTGAGTGGCTATAATACAGCAATAGAGAAATTTAGATCATTTTCATCTCATCTCAGCCACTGGTTTACTAAAACTCAACGATTTTTTGTCTCAAGTATGAATAAAAGTGCCCCAAAGTCACAAGCATTTGGGATGTGGTTACTTCAGTTATGATCTCTACCACTTACGTAATCAACTTCATTTTAATTACTTAGTTATTTTAAAATAATTGACTTCATTAAATTATTTCATACAAAATTGTTATATTTCAAAAATAAAATTAATATTTGTCAAGGCCACAAGTTAAAAACAAACTAAAAAAATTGGTTAGCCAATTAATATTGGCTAATAACTTAAATTTAATGTTCATTCACTAAACTATAGATTTTAATAGGATTCCATCAGTATGTTTTGCTAAAGCCATTTTCTATTCCAGAATCCAGAGGAGGATACAGGACTAAATCCAATCACCATGTTTCCTCTGGTCTTCTCTTTTTATGGAAGCTTCACAGCACATTTTGCTTTTGATGATACTGAAAGATTTAACAAGTTGTGATCTCTACCACTGGTCAGGTGTTTGTAAAATGTCTTAGTTTTTCTTTTGTTTCCAATGCTTCATCAGGAGTAGACGAGCTTACAGGTTTTGAGGGATGAATAACGTGGAGATGAAGCTGTCTTATCATTGCAGGAAGATTAAGCTTATTTGTGTGAACCTAGTTGGTTTGGGAGCTGCCTAGCAGGTTGGTGGAGCAGGTGCCCAGGGGTGCCTGGTGCCACATGGAAGTGTGCCCTCGGGTGCTGTGTTGACCCCACTGCAGACTCCACTTCCCAGCTCTGCTATATGAACCTTTAAGTGGAGCGTCTGTCTTCTTCCGTAAGCTTGCCACATGGTGTTTCTGTTGGAGCCCAAGCAACAAACTAACTTTCTGTCTGCCTTAGTCGTGGATGTTTTATTTTGATTCCCAGTGACTGAAAATGTGACTAAGGTAGAAAACTTGGTACCAGAGAAGTAGAAGCATTGGTATTTTGGGTAGATTACTGGCATATTAGAACATGCGGTGTAGTAAACTTTGGAAATGGTTTGCAGAAGTTTAAAAAGATTTGGGGATGCAGCATGGAGAAGACATATAAAGCTGTAAGTGGAATCTGACGGTGATTCTAAATCTAAATCTAAGTTCAGAAGACCAGAATGCTGACAGAAATGTGAATAAAAAAGGCCAGGATCAACAGGTTTCAGCTGGAAAAGGAGTTAATTGGCAGCTGGACTAGAGGCTCTGTCTCTTAAACTCTTGCAGAAGATTTTTATACATTTTGTCCAATTCCTCTGACATTGTCAGAGACTGAGATTAAGGGTGGTGGATGAGGTAATGTGATAGAATAAATTTTAACTTAATATATCAGGCTGTGTCATGGCCTCTACTGGTTGGTGCTGGCAAAACTTACATTGAGAAATAAGACAAAAAGGAGAGTAAAATGTTTTGAGAGACTTGAATTTTAGCCCAGGAGAGTCTGTGTAAATGTGGGGCAGTGTGTTATCAATGCTTATATACCATCCTCAGAGTCTGTTACTATTTTCTTTTTTCCTTTGGTTCGTACTCTGAGGATTGGTGTAACCCATGTGGATTGTACAACACAGCACAATTCAGTTGCCGATCCGATTCACAGTGAGAATGTTTTGTGTATTTCCCAGTTGAGGTTGCTCTGTGGTATACACTGACCCTTTTCTCAATAGTCTGTCATGGGATATTAACATCATCAGTGCTGCCACTCCAGGATTTACCATCTTGGGAGTTAGGGTAGCTTTTCAAATCTTGCCTTCAGCATGCTGAATCTCAAGACACGAGTTTGCATTCTCTGGAATTACTTCTGGAAATTTCATGCTTTCCTTACGTGCTGTTGCAGTCCAGCCAGGAGTCCCCTGGTTACCAGCACTGCTCTAGTGATCATCTGTGCAATTACAAGAGTTTCATCACGTGTCATTCAGGTCCACTGAGTGACACTGAATCACCTGTCTCACTAAACAGACATCTACTCCACAATGCTGAGTACCCTGAGTGTTTGTCCTCAGCATGAACAGTGGCAGGTTTCATTTTCACTATAACATGGGGAAGTGTCAGCTCCACTTTATGGTGTTTCAGTGGGGATGATTCAATGTAAAGGAATCCATAGTTTAATATTTTGGAGACTAATTCTTTCATTGTTTAATTATTTTATAAACCTCTTGATTGATTAATTAATTTCTGCATTACTTTGGTTCATTTTACCTTCATAGGTTTAGCTACTGAGAAACAAATGGTGAATGGAAGAAATAAAACAGGAAATGATACAAAGACTTTCTCAGGTTGTTCCATGATCTCTGATGACTAAGGGGTCAACTTCATGCCCAGAAATTATTTAATTATTTGCATGCCATTTTCAATAGGCATTCTAGGCCATTTTAAAAAATTCATTTTCAGGTTTTCTTTTCTTGGAAAACAATATTATGTATATATATATATATATATATATATATATAAAATTTTCTTGAATGTATATATTCAAATGTGTACCAGATATGTTTTCTAGAATATCTTTTGCTTGATGGCATTTAAACAATGTTCAAACTAATAGAGAACAGATAAGAAAAATGAGAAAGCAGATGACATATATTTTGTTAGTGGTTACCACTAGCGAGGTGAAAGCTATGATAAAGAAGAGGCATTTAAAAGCTCATGAAATATTTGAGGTGTTTTTACTTACTTTAGACTCCAAAAAGAATTTGATGCTAATTTAGATTCTATGCAAATATCCCTGTCATATTTCACAATAGAAAGCTCTTAGAGATCACTTACCAAGGCAGAGCTCTTAAATTCAATCCCATTACTAAATAATATACCTGTGACTACATGTAGACTAATATAAATTTTTATGCTCTGTTATTATAAGATATTTTGCACCTTGATTGCATTATTATTTTGTTTGTTTGTATTTGAGATATGTGTTTACTACATGTGCTTATATAATCAAATGTTAATTATATAGTGCTTAACTTTTGAAATATGGATTTAGAAGGAATGGAGCAATTTTCAAACATTCATTACATTGAACACTGAATATGAGATAGTTTAATTAACTATTGTTTGCTGACAAGGTGTTTTTAAAATCTAAAATTATAGAGAAAAATGTTTTAAGCTGCAAAATCCAGTGTGTTTCAATTATTTATTACCAACATTTACCGCATAGAGTTGGTCCTGTTAAAATATTTTTCAAATAACTCTGTGCCCCATTTTGCTGACACATGGCACATTTCCAATTATCCGTAGGCTATCCATGAATTTTGCACCGATTTTAAGTTATAATTTAGAATTTTTATACTGACACATTATCAACCACTGGGATTCAGATATATGGGAGACTGTCTGGAGATCAATTGGGTATCTACTAAGATTATTAGGGTGAGAAATTGAGCAGCCTATTAGGAAGATGAGCTAGGTCAGCTCCATGTGCGAGAGGCATGGTAAATTAATGACTAAGAATGCAAGCTCCAAGTTAAACAAGGGGTGTAAACCAGTGTCCTCTGTTTCTGTGGTTCATGACTGTGGTGATATTATTCACTATTTAGGAGTTTTATGGCTCTCACTGTCATTTTTGTATTAAAAACATGATTATTATAAGACAGCAAATGTCAGATAGAAAGCAAATTCTTAATAATTCACACCTGTTTTATTTTATTCAATGGTCATTTCCGGTATGATAGCTTCTTAGTGCACGGAGCCCTGGTCAAGGTACAGCAAGCCCTGGGGTCCTTGCTTACCCATCACAGCCTGCTTCACCTGCACTCAGCGTAGGGGGTAGGATCAAGAGCTGGCCAGCAAGAGAGGGGCACAGGCTTGGAGACACCAGGCAGGGGAACCGGAGAGACGTCATAAATGTGAGAAATGAATGCAATGCATTGCGTGAACCTTCTAGCTTTGTGTAAACAATTTACAATGAGAGTTTCAAAAAGTTTGGAAAGGACATCGAGGAGGCGCGAGAATAGACAGGAAATGGCAGAAACTTAAGAAGTGCATCACTTGCACCTGTGACATACAGCGCACAGCTGAATGCTGTGCATCTGAGAGTGGAAAGGTAGGAGAAGGTCTGAAGCCCAAGCTGAGATTCCAGAATAAAATAACTTTTGATTCTTATTAATAAAAAAGGATGAGGGTACTCCATTGAAGTGATGTATGTCTTAAGAAAAGGTTTGATTCTAAAATTTTAAAAGCATTACGGCTTCTAAAATTGTACGGCATTTAAATATCTTTGATTAGCATGACTTTGGTTTGTTGTAGAGTCTTACATTCTCTCCAGAATTACTAGTCAATTCAATATCGTGAACGAATAGCGTTTTTTAGGACACAGAGAAAGGCAGACTTCTGAAAAAAATCCCTTTTGGATTTGCAATATGGAATTCGTGGTTGACACTAACACTTCATTGTGTGGCATAACATTTGGGATCAGACAGGTTATTCCATAACAATAAACGATACAATAATTCAGTGTTTTTCAAAAATGAAACTTTTTCACTTTTCCTTTATTACTGCACACCAGCTATCATTCTTCCAGTTGCCTTTTCTCTAAGATCTACAGTGTGTAAAAGCCTGTGTGTGTGTGTGTGTGTGTGTGTGTGTGTGTGCATGTGCTTACAAATGTTTTGTGGTCTAAAGTATGTGTTATCCTATCATTTGTATGCTGAAACTTAACCGTCAAGATGATCATGTTAAGCTAAGTGATTTAGGAGGTGTTAGGGTTTGTATCTTAAATGACCCACAAAATCCATGTGCTACAGGCTCTGATGCCAGCCTGTGCTGCAACCGAAAGCTTTGAAACCTTTAGGAAAGCAGGCCTAACGGAAGGAAGTTAGGGTTTTGAGGTGATGTCCTTGGAGGAACAGAAAGCCCCAGCCAGACATGCAAGCTGCAAGTGCCTTGATTTTTAAGATTTTTCAGCTCCCACAACTTTAGGGAAAACACCCTGTTAGTTATAAGTTACACAGTTTAATATACTTTGATATACGACCCCAAGAGACTAAAATAATATGTGGTTATTCATCACTTAGCAACAGGAATACATAGTGAGAACTGTTTTAGTAGACGACTGTGTTGTGTGAATATCAGCATACTTACAGAAATGAAAGTGGTAAAAACGTCATCAATGATATAATCTTAGAGAACCACCTTATATTATTCAACTTATGAGGCACCATTTCTGACATCTGCAATTGAGAGGAAGTGATGTTTACTTTGGTTCACGCTCTCAGGGTAATTCAGTCTATGGTTGATTGCTTACAAAATAGATCCATCATAGCAGAAGGGTGGGACAGACCAAAGAGGCTTAACTCTTGGTGGCTGGGAAGGAGAGTAAAGAAAGTTCCAGAGAGGAAGGGCAAGGATCCAGAAGCAGGACCAAAGGCCCTCAAAGTGCACTTTACTAACCCATAAGTCTATTTTTGTATTGTTTGTTGTCGTGGTGGTCTTCTTTGGGACTTAACCTGTGCATCTCCAGCTCTAGTTTGTACTTTTTATTTTGAGACTTAGGCTTGATATTTCCCTAAGCTGTACAGGTTGGGCTTGAAGTTAGGACTCACTGACCTCCATCTCCTAGATATCTGGCATTACAAACATGAGCCACTATCCTCAGCTTGCTAGTCTTTCTTTCTTTCTTTCTTTCTTTCTTTCTTTCTTTCTTTCTTTCTTTCTTTCTTTCTTTCTTTCTTTCTTTCTTTCTTTCTTTCTTCCTTCCTTCCTTCCTTCCTTCCTCTTTCTCTCTTTCTTTCTTTCTTTCTTTCTTTCTTTCTTTCTTTCTTTCATATCTGGGATTGAACTCATGATCTTGCACTTTGTGGCAGGCATTTGTGCCACTGAACTGAAGTCCCAGCTGCGAGACATTTCTTAATCCAGTCGATTTTACATATCAGGATTAACAGTTGCATTCCACTCCTTGTCATCTTCTAAACAATGCTTAATTTCCAAGTAAACACAACAAACTAATAATTGTGTCTAATAAAATACAGCTATCTTGCATTCAACTGAGAATGCAATAATACATTTCCCCGAATATCAGCACTTCCAGCACTTTCCCAAAGTCAAATCAAACTCTCTTCTCATGCACAAAGCAAACTTTTACCTGTGGAGTATGGTAAAAATCAGACAGCAGTTACATAATCTCAAGGTATAAGGGAACAATGGAACATTCCCATTCCTAGACATACAGGAGAACGCCACCAAAATATCACAAGAAGTAAGACCAAAACAGCAGGGAAATCATCCAACAACCAGGGCACATAGTGGTAAAATGTGCGATGAGAATGGTTTGTGCGGCCCCCACCGAAGTCCTCGCAGGCTGCAGCTCACGTGACCTTGTTTTGGACCGGCTGTACTCATGGCCGGTGGCTTTCCTTGGCAGGTGTTCCACACTGTGGGCATCTCCAGCTTCTCTACCGCCTCTTTCACTTCATCCCCACAGCACTCTGCTCTGTCTTCTCAGGGGACCTCTTGTGTGATCGCTCAGATCATCCACTGAAACCTGGGTGGAAGCCTCCCTAATCCTACGACTCTTGCACTGTGCATGCTAGTAAAATCAGTGTCACATGATGACCATGGGGTCTGCTGTCGGCAGAAATAGTAGCCAAGCACATTTGGACTCTGCCTGCAGCAGCCTCTGAAGGGCTGGGTGCTTCACCACTGTGAAATGAACCCTGAGGAATGAATTCCCCGGCAGGTTCTCTTGAGCTGTAGTCCCTGGTTCTCAACTCAAATGATAGGCTCAGCATTTCTAACTTTGGGCGGGAGAGGCATGGGATCTTGCTGATTTCTGAGATGCTCTTGAGGCATCTCTATTCTTGACCACCTTGAAAGTTCATTGTTTCTTTTTAATGGAACTGCTCTTTTCCTCAACCACACTTCTTTGGCCCTTGAGTTTTCACATGGTTCATTTTAAGTCCAAATGTAAAATTTTCAACTTGTTTTGCTCATCATGGTCACTTAAAATCTGGCAAAATCATAGTATCCATGCCACAGCCTGAAAGTTGTCCTTTGAAATTTCCAATACCAGCTAAATCAGTCAGCCATGCTTAACCTGTCTTTTGAAAATTTTCAAGTTATGGACAAAACCCCTTTTTCTCCTCTCCTCTCCTCTCCTCTCCTCTCCTCTCCTCTCCTCTCCTCTCCTCTCCTCTCCTCTCCTCTCCCCTCCCCTCCCCTCCCCTCCCCTCCCCTCTCCTCTCCTCTCCTCTCCTCTCCTCTCCTCTCCTGTCCTCTCCTGTTTCTTTTCCTCCCCTCCCCTCTCCTCTTCTCCCTTCTCCTATTTTCTTCCTTTCTTTCCTATCCTCTTCTTTTATTACCCCACCCCCTTTTTTGGCCAGAGTGTAGCGCACATGGCTTCTGGTCCCATTACCATTGAAGTCCTTGCTCCAGATTAAACTTGGTCTCTGGATTCCGATCAGCATTCTGACCTTCCGGACTCTGAGCGGAATATCTGTCTGGCTCAGCTCACCACACACTAGGGTTTCTCTTGCCCACATCTTCAAACTTTTCAGAACTTCTTTCACAAACCAGTTCCCCAGACTTGTAAACCATGTGGTCAGATATGGGGGACTGCAAGAAACTCCTCTTTTGTGCCAATTTTTGCTTTCATATCAGGGCTGCAAAACACTTGACACCCAAACTCAAATGAGAGGCTTAGTTCACAGTTTCAGGAGATAATATTCATAATTGATTGAAAGAAAGAAGGAAACATCATGGTGGAACTGTGTGGAGGAAGCAAAGATCCCTAGTTCATGGCAGTGAGGGAGCAGATCAGGGGAGGGAGCACCAGAAAGGATGTGGTCAGGGGCAGATACTGTAATCATCCTCGTGTCTCCAGGACACACCTGGAAATATCCAAGAAGATTCACTAAAGATCAGCAGTAAGATAGTGAACATCCTAGACCAGCGATGGCAAACCTTTCAAAACTTCCAAGGAAGGGAATGACCTGAGGTGGCACAAGAGCCGTAGGTTCACCACCACTGGCTTGGGCACAGCCCTGGGCTTCACATTCTTCACGGTCTTGCAGAAATGCATTTGCTATTGTCAGCAAGTAATTTTACCAGAGTGTATAAAATACAAACTCTTCATTAAATGTCGTTTTTCAAATTATGCTCCTTGATTCTGGAAATTCTTTAAAGCTCACCTTCGAGGATTTATTTTCTTTTTCTTTGAGTATAAAAAAGATAGAAATACATTGTGACTACTAACTATGGTTATCAAGTAAGGCATAGCAAGTGTGTGTTCCTAAAGATATTTTTTTACATTATTCCAACAAATGAAGTATGAAATGTTCTCAAAGTTTCTGTGAAAAAATTCTGCTCCAGGAATGTGATGGCTTGCTTTTAATTGCTGCAGTAAAGAGCTGTCTGAAATGAGATCACTGGGTCAGGACTGGACCTCATGATTGTACACTGAGGCCACCCGTTATTAAGACAGGTTATAAACGGGATCTGAGGGCTATGTTTACCTGTTTCAAATCAGATAATCAAATTGTTGTAAATGGGATAGTGCTGTCCAGTTACCTGGGGCACACGGAAGTGCGAAAGGCCGCAGCAGAGGGCTGAAACCAGGATCTCAATAGCTCCAGGCAGTGGAATCGAATTTTGAGTGACCTGGACATGCAGCACCAGAATGATGCGACTATTATCTGTGTAATGTGTTTCCTGGGTGCTTTATTTTAAAAACTGAAAAGGACTAGCAAAGGTGAGATTTAACCAAGATAAAGTTTTCCCAACTTGCCTCCCTTCTCTCTCGGATTCCCGCTGTAATGGCACCAGCACCAGCAGCCTCGCCCTGCCTTGCCCTCTGCCTTGGAGCCATCAGCTGTGGGCGGGACCTTCTGAAGCTGGCACCATTGCCTTGTAACTGGTGGGTATTTTCCCAGTGATGGAAAGTGGCTGATATACCTGTTAAGATTTGTTGATTGTTTCATATGAATTTTGGAGCCCTCATGTGTAATTCTGTGAAGAAAGTCAGCTGTAAACAGTAACAACTTGACTTCCCCTCTTCCCATTCGATGCCTTTCCTTTCCCTTGCTACACCGCACTGGCCGGGACCTAAGCTTATGTCTAACACTGCTTCAAATGAAAATGAGTACTTTTGTCTTATTCCAGATCTGAGCGAGAATGCCATCAGGCTCCCATTAGCTGTACCATTACCTGTTAGTATATTATATATAGCTTTATTTAAGCTTAAATATGTTCCTTATGTACATAATTGTTCACTATTTTTTATCACAAAGGATGTTCAATTCCACTGAATACTTCTGCATTTATAGGATGATCCTATTTGCCCCTTTATTCTCTTGGTGCGGTATACCACGTTGTTGATTCATATATTTAAAATACTTACTTCTCCCCCTGGATGAATTGCACTTAATTATGATACATAATCTTGAATGTATAATTGGATTTACTTGTTAGTATTCTATTGAGGATTCATCAAAACACTCACATCCTATTTATTGATTATATTAAACTACATTCTTCATTTCTTTTGCTATTTATTTATCAGCTTTGGGGGGGGGTTCTGGGTCATAATAACCTCATAGATTTAATCTGGAATTCCTTTCCTTTTCTGTTTTTGAGCACTGGGTAAGAATGGTGTTAATTCTTGTTGAAAGCAGAATTTAGCACAAAAATATGTCTGAACTTTTCTTTGATGTCAGCATTTTAGTCCAATTATTTTTTCTATTCCCCTCTGACTTCCTTTTGGACTTGGAATGTTTATCTTATATCATTGTGTGCTGGAAAATTCTAACTTTTCATTTGATTTTTACAGGACTTTGCCGTAAGTCTCATGGGAGTTTGAACTTCTCTGCAGTTCTGAAACTGTAATAACTTTGGTGAGTCTTGGAGAAGGACTAAATACATTTTGCCCAGGGAAAACATGTTATGATTTAGATCTAAAATGCCACACAAAAGTCTCATATGTGCAGAAGGGGGGCTTTCAGAAGGCATTTGGATCACAGGGTACCGTACTCATCCTGCCAGAGATGGGCTGAGCCCTCGGAACCTGTGAGCCAAAATTAGCCTCTGCCTTTCCATGATGGTGGCGGGCATGTTGCCCCAGTAACAGGAGAATGTCAGGTCACATATAGCTGGAACTTTTCTCTATAAAATAAAAAGTAATTATAATCTGTTAATCATTTTATTGAAGTATTTATTATTTCAGTCAGTGTTTACTAGAGAGATGATAAAACTTGGAAGACACACAAATGGATAAGAAATGACAAGATTGGCTTACTGTGGCCACTCCAGAGTCGATGAGGAAGCATGCAGAGGGTGTCTGCACACCAGAGAGTGGAGGGTTCAGTCCAGCGTCTGGAGCTCACTAAACTTCCCAGGTGAGTCTGTATCTGGAAGCTGGGTCTGTGATGGGGGTCTAGAGATGACATCTAAGTTGAGTGTGATCACTGGAGCTCCTCTGGAGAGCAGGGGCAGATCTGTCCTTCCTCATCTCCCCATGGTACCATCCAGGCAATGAGTCACCTAAAGGTGTGGAACTCCTGAACTGTACTAGCTAAACTTATTTTACTCAGGTTAACACAATCAATGAACCATCTCAAATATTATTGTTTACTTTGGAGATTCTTCCATCTTTTGCCTCAGATGAAATAATACTAGAATAAACACTATCAGTATAAACAAGAAATAGGAAAAATAAAAAAATATGAGCCATAAGTGCATTCACTTAGACCAAAGATACAACAAAATGTGTCAGAAGAAAGAATTTAAATTTCAAAAGAATTAATTCTGAAATTGAGTAAAGCATGGCTTTGGGAGAATGTCCATAGAGTGGAGGATCATTAAAATACCAAGGTATATAATTATTTTAAATCATAAAAAAGGATACATTTGCATAAGTTCACTTTACCGTGTATTATAGTTTACCGTGGCTGATGGTACATATGCTTCATTGTATGTGATGTGTGTGGTATCTTCTATCTTACTTTCAGAAGTGCTTAGGCCAGTGTTTTCATAAGAAAAATACTAGGGAATAGCACTTGAGGAACACTGTATGAAATATTCCATTACTTAAAAATTATTAACCATATGCCAGCATGTAAATTATGAGAAGCTGTAATAGCAAAAATGTACTTAAAACATGATGAATTGGCGCATTTCATACTGGATGGGTCCCTGGGACAGGCAAAGAGCACTGGGCAAACACAACAAACCGGAACAAAGTAAGGACTTCATGTAACAATAATGTACCAATATGTGTTCAAAACTGAAAAATGTACAATGTCAAACTAAGTTGTTAATAGCAAAGGGTGCTGCATTTTGCAAACGTCTTTATTTTCTTATTGCTAGAACAAAACACCCAATAGCCGCGAGTTAAAGGAGGAAAGCTAACTCAAGATCTGTAAGGGTTTGGATCACGGTTTTTTGCTTCGTGGGCAGGGTAGCATGACAGCAGAGCATGGCAGAGGAGAAAGCGTCCCTGGCATAGCAAGAGGAGGCAAGAAGCAACCAGCCTGCCTTCTGTCTGTCTCATCCAGACTGCAAGCCTGTGGGTCAGTGCCACTCACAACCAGTGTGAGTCTCTGTCTTCTGTGAATACATCCACCCGCTACACCCAGAACTATGCAAATCCAATCAGAGGACTGATCTAGTCCTGGTTCCTGCAGTCCGCATTCCCACTCCTGTGATCCAGCCACCTCCGAAGAGCCCACCTGTGAGCACAGGAGGCTTTGGGGGTCTAGGTGAGAGCCCTAACAGGGGACCTGAGAGCTGTATCTTCACAATTTCATGAAAATCTTTGTTAAAACTGTGACAAATTTAAAATGTTTACCTGTATAAAACTTCATTTAATATTTCCTTGTTACTTTTCTTGCCTGTCGATTTTTTTTCTTATGATACTATCATCCAAATTTTGTTTTAAAATTTTAATACAAGAATCAGCACTGGAACCTAAAGTTCAGGGATGTGTAAAAAGTGACTCCTGCCTGAGAGATCTGCTTCTATCAGGACAGCAGAAAGAGCTCTGCTGCCCTATTTTTCAGTGAAAATGGTGAACACTGTTTAGGCAGTGTCTTTATTTAGAGACAGAGACTTTTCTCCCAACTGCCCCACCCAGGAATGTAGCTGCTACAGTCATCTCACGAGCAAGGTGTTCCCGAGAGAGGATTTTGACCCTCCTGGAGCCCTAAAAATCATAGGATTTGTCTCTTTTTATTTAACCTCCACTATACACTTGTTTGGGAGATCAGGGATTTAGGTCGGAACCTCACACACCAGAGCCCTAAATACTGGAGCAACTTGATGTTCCACAGTTGGTACCTGGAATATGAGATGAGCCTCAAATTTTGTTCACTGAATAAACACCGGTGCCAAAGTAGACATTGATCAGTGTCACACAGCTCTGCCTGTCCCTCACAGCTCTCCCCCTCCCAGACCTGGAAGTCTCCACAAAAGCAACAGATTCCTGCAGGGGGTTAGGAAAAAAAAATACCAAAAGCCGTCCTCCCCCCTTCCCTTACCACAACACTTCTGAGATTGCAGTTATTTCATCAGGTCCAGCTTGTTAAATAAGCAGACACAACTAGTTACACACACAGCGTTCTGTCTTGTAAAACATCTGGAAAGAGGTTAACTTTGTATTTTGGGGTGTAAATTAGATCATGTTGGGCGATAACATATAGGGCCTTTCAGGTTATTTTAACACCTTGATGAATGTGCTTTTAATCAATTTAAACTAGCAGGAGAGTCGTCGAGCAGTGTGTGATTTAAGGATGACGGCAATAATTACTGTGAGGAAGAAACGAAAAATGAGAATGTTTGCTTCCGTGTCAAGAACGGGAAGTTAGGGATGCAGGAAATGATCAATTTTAGGTGCAGCACTAAAAGGCAGAGTTTTAGAGAAATAAACCTGTAGCCCGGAGAATCATCGTGGTGCCCTGAGCAGGAGCTCATTATTCACTTTAGAATCTCCAGATACTTGGAAAATATTGTTGTAAGCCAAATTCAATATGAGAAGTGTACACAGGACTTTTCCTGCTTATCACTCCTGGATGGGATGACTAAAAATCTTACAGTGCTTGACTCGGTGCAGTTGAACGCTTGTTTTTAGTTTTCACAAAAATCAGAGTGCCTTAAATAACACCTGAATATAAAAAGAAGTTGAACAGTGTCACCTCTCTTGGGAACACCTTGCTTGTGGGATTTTACAACTGTGTGGCCTTTGAAGGATTCCGCTGCTCACAGTCTGGGATGCACTGCCCCTGCCTTGCTGAACGCTCCCTGGAAAGGCACAGGAGGTGTCCTGGGGCTGCTCCAGACTAAACACAGACCTGAGGCCCACTTCTGGGACCTGGGGCAGCCTGTAAGGTCACCACCAGCTCTTTGCACTTGCTGTGAACACTTAAGACAATTTGTCTTCCTCTTAGTAACTTTAGGGTTTAGACTTCACATTAATTTTCTTTAGGTGAAGCACAAAATGATCCAGTAGTTCTTTGAGACTGGGGTTCAGATTCAGAGACTAAAGAGAAGTGTTCTGAAATATCTTGTGGCCCATCAAAGTGTCAGTATTTGTATCTCTTTTAATAAATCAATTTATTATTTTTATATATTGCAACACTGCTTCCTTGAAGGAGTTAGATTTTCTCTGTAATGGAGAAACCAGTGTATTTAATCTTGAACCAATAGCAAAAGCATTGTGTTTCTGACCACTGTATTTAAAAAATGGTCCTATTACACTTGGGTTAGAGCTTCACAGAATATCATTTGGACAGCTGGGAAAGCCTAGTGTTTAACAAATTCAGATAATTAAAAGTTTGGATAAACTGTATAGTTCTTCTAACTTAGAAATTATTTCTTCATCATATTTTTTAAAATTGGAAAACATTTATGAATATTTTATAACAAGAATTATAAAGTCTAAAAACTTAAACTGAGATTTATAGAAAAAAATAAAATTGGTTCTATATATTGGTACAAATAGGCAAAGAAATTATTTCAAATATTTGACATGACCAGTAGAAAACAAAAAATGAAGCCATTTTATTTTGGAAAACGTAGACCCTTGAGTTCTGTGGCCAAAGTACAGACAAAGGACTTTGGTTCCCCACACTTTGCTCTTAGGATTTAGCTTTGTATTATTTCATCTTTTTCTATTTAAGCATGGCATGAAGTCATTTCCTCACTGACAAAGCAGAGACATTTCGGACAGTGGCAGCACTGCTGGCTTTAGATAAGCTTATTAAAGCACCTCTTCCAATAAAGGAATGTCTGTTTATTAAACTGGTTTAAACCACTGGGGTGAAACTTTACATGCATTTGCATAACATTTGCTCATTAGAATTAATGCTCTTTAAAACCTATGTACTATGTAAGACTTACAAAACACACATATTTGAGTATAAACATTATTTGCTCTGGGAAATCAGGAAGGCACCCACCATGCAACATTTCAGGCGGCTTAAAACAGGAAGTTATTTGACTTCAACTTATTTTCCTAGCATGTACTGGAGACTAATTAGCAAATGTACATGCATTTTCTTTCTGCCCCGTCCACTTCAAGTTTTATTTTAATAGTCTCCACACTTTTAAACCCAGTTTTGGGCTTGACAAGGAAATATGGTTCATTATTGAACTTGAAACAGCAAAACCAATGAGGACTTACTCAAATGCCAGCCTTGGTTATAAATTACATACTTTTTAACAGTTATGTCTAAAAATCTATAATATAAAAAGTGAATAAAAGTTTGGAGCAAATTTTAGAGATAAATTAATTTCAGTATCATACAGACATTCCTGTTTTGCTTTTAAAAGTTCCACCAACTTTCACTTTCATTTTTTAAAATGTAACTTGTAAACAATAATACTCTTGTGTCTTTTATTTTCTTTCTATAAACCTCAGGTTAAATTTTTAGACTTTATAATTCTTGTTATAAAATATTCATAAATATTTTCCATTTTTTAAAAATATGATGAAGAAGTACTTGTCAAATACTTGGTCATATCAGTACTTTCAGGCAAAAACAATTTTGAAACAATTCAAACATACTAACAAAAATTTATCTGTTAGTTAATACCTACGTGGGGATCAATATTTTGTTTTATTGATTCTGTCAAGATACTTCAGTGAAGGCGATAGTATGATCTCTTTTTTCTGCTCAGCAGCATTTTACCACAAATTGCCTCAGCACTGAGGATGAGAGGAAAACTCACACAGTACAACTAGGTCTTTGCTTTGTTTCCTAAAAAAGAATTAGCCTCGTTGGTGCAGATAAAGTCATCCATAGCCACTCTGCTTTACCACAAACAAGCTCCTCAATTTAACAAAGTCATTAGGTCTCTGAAAAACAGCAGCAAATACATTTTCAAAAGTTAAAAAAAAATGGACCATAGAAAAAGACTCACAGAGTATTCAGATTTTGGATTGTGAAAGAGGTAATTTAAGATAAAGATGATAAATAAATTTACTGAACTGTATGAAAAGATGAACAAGTGTGTAATAGAACCAGGATCTATTAGATGCAATTCAATGAAAATGAAGAAACGAAAAAGAAGAGGATAAAGAATCATACATATTTCTGGAGCAGCAGGTTAGTTATAATAGTAGTTATAATACCGTAGCAGTGATAGCTGCACTAGTAATTAGTTATAGAAGATTAGTCAATTAGAAACATCCAGATTACCTGAATCACAAGCAATACATATATAAAAGAATACAACCAAGTAAAAATAAGAAACGATAACAAAACAGCAGAAAACAACAAACGAGTGTTACTAATTTTCAATTAAAGAGCAAGAATGGGATGTAAGTAATCAATGATGAAACAGAGGCACAATTTTCCAGAGCAAAGATATCAAGCCAAGGACTAAAGCTTTGTGCTCCATCATCCTAAAGAATACAGACTTAATCATGCCTAGTAAATCACAGAAAAAGACACGACCTTCAAAATATTGCAATTTAAAATTTCACACCAAAATATAACTTAAAAATTCAAATACAATTAAGATATCTTCTGAGAAAAAATATTGAGAAAACATTTACAAGTCTGAAGATTCCTGATGGAAGCGGGTAATGAAGAGCTGATTGAAGACCACAGGAGAACATATAACCATAAGCACAAATTAGTATTGACTGTTGGATAATTACATTCTGTGAGTAATGAAATATACACAGAAATATGTCATAGCTAGTGATGTCTGGGAAGCTCAGAAGGATTACAGGGCTTTAAATGTCATGAAGTACTGTACTGGTTAGAAGAGATAATAAATGAAGGTATTTCTTATTTATTTTAGGATTCTAAGGTGAACACCAAAAAGATAAAGAAAAAAGAACATATACCAAAAGTGGAGGTGAAGTATTGTTACAGAATAATTGTTTTTAAAACTAAGAAGACTGGAAAAAAGAAAAAAAAAAACAAGATAAATAGAAAATAAGATATACTGGGAATTACATGTAATGTAAGGGGATTCCAACACAGTAAAATCAAAACTGAAATCAGGTCCCCACTCAGGAAGGAGGTGGGCAGTGTGCAGGGCGGTGTGGCCAGAGATGATGCCACAGTCAGAACCGGCACTGCTGATTACTGGGTAACGAACTAGAGGTATCTGAACAGATAAATGGAAACTAAAAAGAGCAATATATATATATATATATATATATATATATATATATATATATATATTTATATAGTATGAAACTATTGATTAAAGAAAATCTTATTACTTGTCCCAGACAAAATGTTGAGATCCATGCAGAATTCCTAAATATACAGAATGTTATAATTCTACATGACAAAGGAAGTCTAAATATTTATGCCTCTAATAGCGTGGACACAATATAATCAAAAGCTAATTTAATGCAAAGATAGAGCAACAGATTGATAGTCACATTTCGAGTTTTAAGTAAATTTACTTTAGGAACTGATGAAGTGTGGTAATGTTGGTGTAAATGCAAGATAACTACACAATAAGGAACGTGTCTCTACATGTTCTGTCAAAGATGTTCGGTGCACAACTGCAATGATTTATTCTCATAGAGCACATTAAGAATAACTGCTCTGCTAAATGAGTGTCAATACATTTCAAGGCATATGTTCATGTGAAAAATTGTGTTCTACACACAACAGAATTTAGGGAGCTTTACATTTAAGAATTGTTAACAAAGAATTACTTGTTTATAAAAAGTCCACATTACTGAATAACAGCTTATCAAAAATAAGAATATAATTAAATTGGAAATACAGTAAAACCTGTATTATAGCAATGTTCTGGGAGAGGAGCAAATGTTTCTAATAAATTTTAACTTTGTATGGTGAGCAAAGCCTTGCAGCACAAGTGTGTGTGAAGCTGACTGTCTCAGGATCTCAGCTGGCCAGGGGCTGTCTCTCCTCTCCTCCTCCTCCCCTTCCCTTTCCTCTCCTCTCCTTTCCTGCTCTCTTCCATCTCTGTCTCTGTCTCTGTCTCTGTCTCTGTCTCTGTCTCTGTGTCTGTCTGCCTCTCTCTGAGCTGTGGGTGATCATCTCCCAACAGCAAGAGCTTGTGGGGAGATCTCCTCTGCAGAGGAGGAAAAGGAAAAGGATGAGGAATCCCTCACCTCAAGTGAGACCAGGGAGTTACGTAAAGTGTGGGAGTCACTGGAAAAGTCTGTAGAAAAGCTGCACCCAAATGAGGCTGTGACAGTGTGAGTCATGAATCTGTTTAATGTCAATGAAATACCACATTTCCTCAAATTCCACAAAAGCAGATGTCATTGGGTAGGTTCCTTGTTAAAGCTGCAAGGAGAAATCAGATTCCGCTGAGCCAGTAGAGAGCAGCAGAAGTGATGGTGAAGGTCACGAGGATAACCCTCCTCCTCCTGTCTCCCTCGCACCAGCCGCAAAAACATTGCAAAAAGTAAGTGCAGGTTAACTGATTTTTCTTCATATTTTGTATTAGCTTGTATTATATTACAATAGTGTAACCATTTGTATATTGATCTTTTTGGTTCTGGAATTGAATCATCTGAATTTGCATTATTTCTTATGGAGAAATTTACATTACTATACAAGTGCTTTGACTACAGGCATGCTCCTGCAATGGGTCATGCTCAAAAACCAAGGTTTTCCTGTATTTTGAACTGTAAAGAAGTGAAAGTATCACATATCAAAACCTCTGGGATAGATAAAAGAAGGTTAAACACAATTAGCATTAAAAGAGTGTATTAGAAAAGAATAGGGCCTACTGTGAAGCACAAAATCATGTAGTTTTACATCTATTTTTAAAAATTAAACAGTAGTTAAAAACTTCTCAGAAAGAAAGCCTTGCAATCCAGTTGTTTTTCCATGAATTGTTTAACATATGTAAGAAATAACATCAAATTTGCAGGCTTTCAAATAATAGGAAAATGTTCTCTCTCTCTCTCTCTCTCTCTCTCTCTCTCTCTCTCTCTTTCTCTCTGTCTCCTCTCTCTGCCTTCTTTCATTCTTTTGTGGACAGGATGTGGAACCCAGGACCTTCACACTGAACAACATTCCCAGCCTTCCTCATTTGTCCATTTCTTTAAAAAACTTTGAGACAAATCTCACTAGCTTGTCCAATGGAGCACAAATCTGTGAATTCTCCTGATTCAGTCTCTCAAGTGCATGGATTGCAGACTTGATACCTCAAAAAACAACAACAAAATAAACAGTATAAGGATTGAAAAGCAAAAAAACCAACCAAACAAACAAACATACAAACAAACAAAAAAAAACATGTTAAAATTATTTTCTGATAAAATGAATGAAGTAGAAAGTGGAACCAAAAGAATAAACTATTGGAGTCAATACATGAATTTAGTAAGGTCGCCAGGTATAAGATCAATGTACAACAAAACCTGTCCTCTGATAAACAAACTATTCATGTAAAATGTAAGAAATTCCAAGGTTAACACAAAATGTCAAAAAAAAAAAAAATACTCCTTGAACTCTACTCTGAAAAACAACAAGAACAAGTAATCGTGCAAGGGTAGAAAAATAGCCAAAATAAGACAGAGGAGAAAAGACAGTAAAGAAGACTCACAGATGGGAATCTTTTAGAGCAGGGCACTAATGCACTTTAGCACATGAAAGGTGACCTTTGGAAACTGATGCTGGCTCAATTTATGCACCCAAACAGAAAAAAAAAAAAAAAAAAAAAATAGCCCTCCTGTGTCCAATACAATGCACAGAAAAGTAATTCAAGATGAATAATCAATGTATATGTGAGGGATAAAGCAAAACCCTAGAAGAAAACAAGACAGTGTCTTCATGACTGAAGCATAAAAATATTTCAGTTGACTCCCGAGATCCAGCCATGGTGGGACTCAGGCAGCTTATTCACCTGCCCTCTTGGTAAGCACCTGCAGTGTGGGCTAGGAAGGGAACCATTACCTGGAGCCTACTGCCACTTGGGCAGAAATATCAAGCACCCTTCCGCCGTTTCCCCCCCAGATACTGGGGATAGATGTCTCAGCATCTCTTGGGAGGATGACCACATGCAGTGTAGCAAATAAGGGGATTTCCTTCTATCTTCTGTTTGAAGGCAAAGGTTGTTTTCACTGTTTTGTTATGTTTCTTTTGCTCTATTCAGTATTCGCAACTAGTTCTATAATGTTCTATTTTTGGTTTGATTTTGCTATACCTAATTGACTGGACAACTATTGTGAAGTTAAGGAGATATATCATAGTACCTATTACTACTATCCCAGTGTCCTACTGTGAATTCCTGTACCAATTTTATTGCATTGTCTTGATTGGCTTTGTTCTGTCTTGTGCTGTTGCATTTTTACTACCTTCAAAATAAAATTTAAAAAAATTTTCTGTCACCATTAAAAAGAAAAACAGAAAATTGGGCTCTGTTAAGCTGCATAGAACTCATGAATAAGAAAGTAAAAGTTAAGTTTGAGTCTCCAATATACAAAAAGATCTTCTAAACCTCAATAAGAAAGTGCACCAAAATTTGAAATGCGACTTTATAGGAAAGGGTACCCAGGTGTCCTTACGTTAATTATGTTTCCTTATACTCAGCATCATTTATCAGTGAGGGAATTCGAGCTCAATCTATTATAAATTCACGTCATAGCATCCTTTTCCACTGCACATGCATTTTAGCTTACCTTGTATTGGGTAGATAAGTCCCTTAACTTCATCTAATTGTAAATGAGGCCAGAAAAGTTATTCTATTCCAACTCCCTTGAAAAGAAGAGGAACATAAGCATTAGCATCCATAACAATTGATGTGTAGTGATGATTTTTTTTCCTGGGGAATTGCTGCATCAATTAAATCTAACATCCCATCAGTTTTCACAATACCATCACAGTTTCCTCAGAGTTTCAAAAGCCTGATGCTCCAAAATGGAATGACTTGATTTGCTGATCTATCAGTTATTCTATAAAATTTCTAAAAATATTTCTATTGCATGAACACTAATTATGAAATTCAATTTCAGTCTGACCCTGCAGTTTTGTCTACTGATCTCAGAACCAAGACAAAGAAAAGTTATGCAAAATCTGTCAAAGCACTAATAATACAAACTTTGTGAAAAAATAAAGCCAAAGTCCCAAGAAGAAAAATGTTAATGCAAGTGAGCCAAGGTTTATTCCAAGTCTTAAGCAACTAAAATGTCTTGGATAGAAAAGCCTTTAGAATATTTGCTGTCATTATTGTACACCACATATGTGTCAGCTTCCATTTTCTAAGCCTTGAAAAGGAAACAAACAGATTACCCTAATGCCACTGTGTTTCATACAGATGTGCGGAGATGCTTAGATGCAAATTTCTGTTTTCCCGAAGCATCTGCTTTGGGATCTGTCATGGCCAGATGCTGGCTTTCTTATCATCAAATGCTGCTGTCTCACAGGCAAGCTGACTTTCCGGGACTCTAGTGTGAAGTACTAGGAAAAAGAAAGTTAATGTAGGAAAAAGAATCAAGGAAATAACATCCATGAAACAATGAAGAAAGATAAGAATCGATGTTACACTGTCTGATCCTAAAGTAACACAGAGATCTTTATTTAAAACATTTAAAACCTAACTAGTTCAAGAAATCTCATTTAAACACTAGAAGTGGGCTTCTGCAGTTTGCAAACAGATACTAACTACTTTCTAGTGTTAAATTCTTGAATCTTTTAAGTTTTAGTTTTCTTTCTGTTATTGTTTCTAACTAGAAGTCCTCCAAAGCCTCGCGTACTCATATGTAGGCCTTTTGGGAGGTGCCTGGGTCATAGGGAATAATAATTACTAGTGGATTAGTTCACTATTGAGTTTAGAGAGTGTAGAGCTAACTATTACTCTCTGAGTGGAAGCTGGGTGCAGGAAGTGGGTCACGGGGGAGTAGCTGAAAAGGTCTGTCTCCCTCCTTCTCCTTTGATCTCTATCTGTTTCCTGCTACCATGCCATGAGCTGTTTCTCCCCCACCGTGCCACCCTGCCTTGGTGCAGACATCTCTGGACTGAACCCCTACAAACTGTGAGCCAAAAACTTTTCCTTCTTTAATTTGTCTGTGTCAGATATTGTGTCTCACCAAGAAAGTAATTAAGAAAGTCCTATCCTCCAACAACCCATGGGAGAAGGATATAAATATACATATATCCATATATATATATATATATATATATATCACAGAAAATGTGTAAATACATTTGTACAGACCTCAGAAATATGACACACCTTGTAAACTGTCAAAGACCCCCACATAGTACATATCTGTACTTGTAAACTACTTATTTTCAATTCTCATTGAAATAGAGGATGTCCTGGTCTGCATCCGGTAATTTTTATCTTTGTCAGGTAGGCAGCAAATTTAATGTTTGTGAAGTGTGGCAGGAAGAAGATAAGTGCTCGTTCACTTTTTACCTAATTGCAAATTTGCTTCTGCCTTTTGTAAATGGACCTCAACCATAGATGGATAATTTTTGCTGTATATTTTTAGATATTTTTATGTGTGGTACTGGGGATTGAATCCACATCTTTTGTACTCAGCTACATCATTTTCCATTTTTATTGCTATTTTTAAAATTATGATTCGAAGTTTTGATAAGTCACTGAATTATCCAGGCAGGGCTGCATTCGGGATCTTTCTGTCTCAGACTCCCAAAGACCTGCGATTATAGGGGTTCATTGCCACACCCTGCTTCTTATATTGTTTTAATAATATTTTATAAGGAAATTTTAATGGCTATTCCAATAAATATTTATGGGTACAGTATGGGTCTATATATGGGTATATTATAAAGAGACACTTTGTTATGTATAATTAAGTAACATACTTTTTAATTGTGGTCATTTACAGTAATCATGTCATTGAGAATAAAGATTGAATTGACTGATAACTAGTTGAATCAACTGTAATAGTCTAAAATATATAAGGTTTAGTTTTAAATTCTCAGTGATATTTTTACTCTATAGTAGTAGAAATTGGGAATGAACTAAAAGACCATTATGGGTAATAAAATTAAATAAAATATATTGCATATAAAACTTTTAATAGAATAAAATTTCAGATAGATAAATTAGGCATATAGATTCCCTCATATAGTATATATTGCTGCTTAAAAAGAGTGAAATGGTACTTTTGATGCTAATCTCAGAACTAGCTCCTTTCATTTTAATACTTGTAATATTTTTTTCTTCTCCTTTCTCTTGTTTTTTTTCCTAAATAAAAACTTCAAAGGAAACCATTCTGTGTAAGAAAGAGTTTCCAAGCACATTTTTGTCATCCTATAACAACATAAGACATTCATTAATTTCCTTTTTTTTAAATTTTAGACACAGCAGTAAGGGAAGAGCAGCCTCTTTCACTGCAGGGATATTTGGCTGGTGTGAGTCTGTGAAGAGCCAGTAAGACGGGGCGATAAAAGGGGTTTTTTTAGGCACAAAAGACATTTCGCTTTATTTTTAATTTTTGGTACCAGGAATCAAACTCAGGACCTCGCACTTTCCAGACAGGCGCTGATGCCGCTGAGCTACATCCCCAGCTCACAAATAAGTAAATGAAAGTGAAGAAAAGTTGAGAGCTGGCAATGAAGGGCAGCTCCCAAATTCAGATGGAGAAGACTAAGAATATGAATTCCTGAGACGAGTTTATCAAAGTTTTATACAAGATCCAGAAAATAAGCACCAGGCTAAGATACATAGCAATTAGAATTCAAATAATTAAATACTGCCGAGTATGGAGGTGACTTCTTGTGAGGAAGTTGGAGACATGTAAATGAGAAATTAAATTACTTACAGTAATTAAGAGTGGATTTAATTACAGAATTCTATTTTGTATTTCCTACATTCAGTTTTGCAGTGAAATGCAAAATGCTTATACATCGAACAGTTTTTCAGAGTAAAGATTATTAGTATTAGAAAGTTATAGCCCTGTTTTTGAATTTGTATAATTTGCTGTTGTTGGTTCAAAAGTGTTCTGGATTTTTCAAACATATGCAAATGTAGGTGAAATCATAAAAAGAGCTCCAGTAATCTATCAATTAGTTTTGAAGATTATAATCAGTTTTACTCTGTTTAACTTGACCAAATACTGTTCTTACAACATTTTGAGGAAGTCTCAAATATGCTACAGTTTACCTTATGTCTAAGTGTTTCAGTGTTTCTCTCTACTGGTTTATGAGTAACGCAGCCTTGTAGCAACGAGGAAACTTATTACCCTTTGTTGATTTCCAAATACCCTGGCTCCCGAAGGATTTAGCCTGCCATGAATAAATGTCACTTCTAGGGCTGCGCCAGAGACCCAGATTTATTTTCCACAACTTAGAGTCAAAATAAAACTGAAAAAACAAAACAATAAATAATAAATAAAGAGGAGCAAACTTAAGGGATCTGTACTGTATGAATTTAGGATATTTCAATAATTATAGCAATGGCTTATTTCTTATTGAATAACATTAGAATTTGTAAGTTTACATAATAAAAATGCCTACAGATAAAAATAAGTAAGAAATGGTCCTTTCTTACAATATGACATTCGCTCACTATAGTAAAATGAGGAATCTTAGTAGGAATTCATTTCTCTATAATTATAGTAATAAGACAAGCAGGAATCATCCATCATCCATCAATGGATGTTAAAAATAACAAGAAATTCTGTTCACAACAGGATAATTTTCACACAGTCATCACTTCTTCACACAAGCTGTGTAT
Source organism: Cavia porcellus (assembly GCF_034190915.1). Classification (NCBI taxonomy): domain Eukaryota; kingdom Metazoa; phylum Chordata; class Mammalia; order Rodentia; family Caviidae; genus Cavia; species Cavia porcellus. Next base: position 78,828,159 of record NW_026947495.1, on the reverse strand, counting down.
TGATTAAGATAAAGACACAAAGGTAGCCTGACGGTGGTAACTCCTGTAGACAGCACATTAGTGAGCCCATCTGCAGGGCATTGCCACGGACGACTCTGGTAAAGCTGAGCCTCGGTGTGCTACTGCAAGAATGACACAGATTACTCCAAAGTGTGTACCCTGAGTATACCCATGAGGAAACTTCAGAAAACCCCAGGGATGGGGAGCCACAAAATAAAGGGTCACAGGGCTGCTCAGCATGGTGTCCCAGCGTGGTATCAGCAGTCAGTGGGCCTTGCCCCGTCTTTGGTTCAGCTCCTGAGACATTGAGTCCACGTCTGAGCAGTGGATTCCGACATTCGATGGAGATAATTACTCATGGGAGGAGAAGCCACTGTGCCCCCGGTGAAAGTATTCATACAAGATGGATCTGAATATTAGGAGCTGTGGATGGGACACAGGTGCTCCTGACAAACCTGGACAGCCCCTCCACGAATAGAAACTGTGGGGTGACTGCCGGTCTCCCCAAGGAAAGGGAAGAAGACTTGCATGTTCACCACTTTGAGATGCACCAGGCAGAGTGGGCATCTCCTGCTAGTGGGGATGTAAGTTCCTTCAGAAGGGGCTGCTTCCCCTTCTCATCCCCAGGGATGTCTACCTATGATGCATGAGCAACAACTACATTAAATGTTTAATTTAAACTTGCCCCACTCCCTTGTCGATGTGCTTGCTGCTGAAAAATTCTGAAGTGTAGGGTAAAAAATACCAGTGTAAGTTATTTCAAAGTGCAGTAAGGCATACGGAAGAAGGTAAGTTGATCACTTCATATGCAACATGTAGAAAAACATTCTCTTTGGATCCATACGTTGATGCTGAGTTCTCTTCTGATGTCTCTAATAATCCATCAATAAGAAAGAGGGAGGAGAGTCCCACAGCCAAAGCTGGTTCTCTAGGGGTGTCCTCACGGTACACTGGGAGGGCTTGTTCTGAAATGAATGGGTTCGGTTTGGAACTCACAGCGATGAGAGCGGTGGGGCAGGATACCACTCCAGGAAACCCACTTCACACGAGTCTGGAATTGTGGAGACAGCTGGACGGACATGGACTGCGATTCCGACATCGCCCTGCAGTACTGCCTAACCTGGAGATTCCTCCATCTTCCGATCTTCCTCCTGATCCCTTGTATAAGGACAAGGATAGGAGATTTTTAGGTTCATTTGAGGAGTGAAAAACCAAATTTAGAAAATATATGTTCTATTCCAATTTCTCTTCTTTTTGCACTTTTACTACAAGTTCTAAAAATCAGAGTATAGTTCATCATATGCTAAAATTGTCTCTCCTTCAATCATTGTTGTTTTGGACCTTCTGCAGGATGTAAGTTTTGGATATTAGATATGCTTGGTCATAACCGTGAGAAACTTCTAGAAAACCCATACATACGAACAAATCATTATAATGTCACATAATTTTGAAAACATATATGTTTATACCAAAACTATAAAATGATTGAGGGGATAGGCTTTATAGAAATGTACATCCAAATTAACAGAAATACTACAAAATAAGGCAACATATTGAAAAGTCACTCAAGGTTAGAGGTTTATATGTGGTTTTTCTCAAACAAGTCAATAATCCTCTGAAATAAAACAGCTTCTAAAAATGTTCACATACTAGAGAAATGTTGTGTAGTTCAAAATAGTCACAATAAATACCTATCTGCCATACAAGCAATTGATAAATGTACTGGAAAATTGTCCCTGTCACAAAAAGAATAAATAAACTACTTTTATAAGAGTAATCTCAATAAAGGTTGTTTAACATTTTTTAAAACATTGTTTGCATGCACAAGGTTTGAAATAAAAACCACGGCACTGATTTAAAGATACCTGGCCTTGCCCTCAGTTTAACCTGCCACACAGTTCCCTGAGCAAACCCGTGAGATCCCAGGAGCTCTCTGTCTTTTCAGCGCTGTGCCCTCAGCAAACATCAGAGCAATATCTGCGCGTGGCTCAGGGCATGGTCGGATCCTGGGTACACGAGAGTCACACAAAGCCTGCCGGCACCAGCAGGCAGAGAGGAGAAAGTGAGGAATCAGCCCCCAGACGGGTGGGATTGGGGGCAACGCAGGTTCCTCTGGACAGTTAGTGGTCATCAAACGTTCATGAATTTCATTAAGGCTACATTGGAATGTCTGTGAATCACAATATGCCATAAAGTAAAAAGTAAAATATCAGTATTTTGGGAACATGCTACACTGAAACCATACTGTGCCATTTTAATCATCTAATTGATTTATAAAACAATCATATTTGAGAATATGAAATCAATATAAAGACAAAAGAACTCACTAGGAAACAATGGAAGAATTCAAGCTGTTCTCTAAAATATAAAATAAAATTTTAACAAGTAAGCAAGAAAGGTCTGTCCTGTTTAGTGAGTACAGAAATGCAAATTAAAATAAGTACATACAGTATTTCTCTTATCTAATGGTTAACAGCTATGATGGAATCATGATCATTGTCAACAGGGTCATTATGAAAATACCTCTTGGTTGAAGTTAAAGTTCGAAGCATGTTACTGTAAAACATATCCGTGCTATTTCCCAGAAACTTTGAGTTCCTCAAGGTTTAATTACAATGAGAACATAAAATGGAAATGACCTCTGTACCTTACTGAAAGAGAGCTCTGAATTAGATAATGAGATGAGAAGTCATATTATAAAGTTTTTAAAATGATAAAATATTGATAATTTATGTTTTTCTTTAAAGGAGACTGCGTATGTGGGAAATTTCTTGAGTATGCCACGTGTGTTCAAATTTGAATATAATTTATTTTGGATATTGTGGTGGGAACATTATTTTCTTCTTATAAGCTGCAGGCTTTCTCCAATGTCATGTTCAAACATACAGCACAACAATACTTATATACATGTATAAATTCTAGAGTGTATCTCTCTTGCATATCAATATGATAAAAATGAAATAATAACCTCAATGTTGAATCATTGCCAAAAGAGTGCTTTTTGACCATTTGATATTTTTGTACAAGTTCCTCAAAAAGTATCTGTTAATTTATTGAACAATTATTCATTAATATGCAGTACAGATATTAACCTCATCAAACTGCTAGAGAATAAACTAAGTGAAGAAGTTGGAATTATAATCATGTGCTTAGTTTATTATTTATACTATGCCACATTTTTCTGAACAGTGTTGGAACTTGAAGGGAAATTTTAATTTTGCTTCTATATTTAACACAAGTCAGATATTTGCAGTGTATATTCCATATAGATAAAGTAATTATAATTGAACACTAAGCCACAGCCATTGAAACAAACTTGATTCGTCTTTTAAATTTCAATTTCTTTATTGAGTAGGATTATTTGTCAGTGACAGACAGCTAGTATCTGTAAAGGTAGACAAAAGTCCCATTTAAAAAATGAGTCATTAAAATTCAAACTTTTCTTTCTCAAAAATGTGTGCATCCATTAATTAAATGGTTTACCTTTACAGAAATTAGGGATTTTGGAGAGGAATAATTATCCTAAAATTCTTCTTATTATTTGTGACTGTACTGTTCCCGTTATGGTAATTAATATGTGATTGTGGAGTTTTGAGTCTAAAAGAGGCAGGACATTGCCCATATTTGAAATGAAAAACTATACGCTAGGAAAAGAATTATAGTAAAATAAAATAACAGTAAAACCTTCCTAGAAGAGACACCTTTTCCTGAGCCTCTCAGTCTTCACGCCATTAGCCGTTTATTAAGCTGACCTGTGAGTGCTCCTCAGCGTGCAGACGGATGGGCCGCACGTGGTATTAATCCCGGCTGAATATGTTTAGGCCGAAGCTTTATGACCCCTATTTATTATGGTGGAAAATGCAACCAGAAAATACCCACTTTTAAAATCTTATTACTGTCAAATTCTTTATCGGGGCCAGTGACTTGACATTCTTGCATAAGTGAGCATTACAGCTTTTGCCTTTTTAACCTCGTGATCCTGGAGCATAAATCATTCATAACAGATTCAATTCTTTGTGTCTATTCAGTGTTATTGGGTTTTATCTTTCATTCTGGGCTGTGTTTTGAGTTTGATGGATTCTATTTCTTTTTTCTTTCTTTTTCTTTTCTTTTTTCTCTTCCTTCCTTCCTTTCTTTTCTCTTTCTTTCCTTCCTTTTCTTTTCTTTCTCTTTGCCTCCCTCCCTCCTTCCCTCCCTTCCTCTCTCCCTTCTTTTTCTCTCATTCCTTTCTCTTTCTCTCCCTCCTTCCTTCCCGCTCCCTCCCCCACCCTCTCCTGACCTTTCCTTCCCTCCCTCCCTCCTCCTCTCCCTCCCCTGTCCCCCCTCTATCCCTCCCTCTCTTGCAGGCCCCTTTCCTTCTTGCTGACTTCCTCTTTTGGCTACTTTCTTCTCCCCAAATTAGGATATTCATTTTTGTGGTAAAATAAATTATGGAGAATGTTTTAATTCTCTTCTGATTGTCTTTGAATTTAAAAGTACATGTACTAAATTAGTGTTCATGCTTCCTTTATATCATAGGACTTGTGAAAAATTAATCAAAGCCTTTATTTTTGATGCCATAAAATTTCCTTGCACTTAAAGAAAGTTATAACACAGGCATTCCTAAATAAAAGAAGTTGTAGACACAGAGGAGACAACTTTTTTTATAAATTGAATATTTAGCTAATAAGTGGAGCATTGTGACGTGTTCAATTTGGCCTCCATGTATAAGCAGGTTTTCCTGGAGAAGGTGACCGCATTTACATGACTGATGATAAACACTAGGAAGTGTACATATTAAACCATCACTTTTTGACTTGAAATAAAAAAAAATGCTGACTAAATGCAGAGTAAGAATGGGAAATAAAGTGGTGGCAGTGAGACATCATTATCACATACTTGTTATATGATTATAATCCTATATTATAGATTACTAAGTTCTCTGCTGATTCATGGTAACATAATGAAATGAGTTTATTTTCTCCTGTTTTACTAATACTAATTCACATCATCTAAGTCACTGTCTCTGTTTTTCAGGTAACACCGTGCCCTTTCTTTTGTCATTTTTTCCATGCCATCTCTTGATAGAGATGAGATCTTTATCTAGGGTTTCCATCTCGTCTTGGGTTATCTCATTTCTTGTCTACAGATGTATTTTACAGTGCTTCTGTTGCCATCAGGCTCAGCAGCCGCAGAGATGAGTGGTTTCGATGATGGTTTCTCATGAAGTTATTACTGACCTCTCCCCACAGGCTCTATTTTAATATGAGGGTGAAGGCTGCAGAGAAGGGAGGGAAAACAGACAAAGGCTTTTCTCTGAGAGGATTTATGTGAAACCTGTCTCATAAATAGGTACAAATACAACCGTGGGAAGAAATGCAGTGCTTCCCTTGATAGTTTTGTGCTGAGTAAAAGTACTAGACTTGACAGTAATATTATAAATACCTAATATTATGACTAATTTTGTGCAATTGGATTTGTCTATGCAGATAACTTTCAAATATTCACTCAAAGTATTTTGATCTTGTGCATAGGACAAATAAACGTTTTCAAAAACAGACATTGTGGTGCACTTGTAAGATTTTTTCAGGGTATTAACAAAGTCTAACTCTAATTTTCTAGTCTATAACAAGTTTTGACCTACTACTTTTAGGAGTACAGGATAGATACATGTGATTTTGCTTTGTGAACTCAAGTTCAACGTAATGGCCTTGATACATTCCGTATTCCACCATCTAATGCTTAAGGAAAATTTACTAAGAATATGTCTTGTTAGACTGTTGGCTGGCATAGATAGGTCTAAGTCACTGTTAGTACAATCACAATCCCTCTAAGATTAAAGGACGATAGTGCTCTACTCCAGAGGGAAGTGCTGGACCTTACTGCAGTCAATGTAATTAAAAAGGCAGAATTTATAATTAAAACTGATTATCTGCATGGAGTATTGTTTAACAATATTTTGATCTGTGCTGATCTTTGTGTCTTTATTGCCTTCGGTGGCCTTTCTTTGGTTGGTTATTCTGTTTCTCCCCACCCTCACCCACAATGGCTGTCTTTTACTTACTGCTTCTATTTCATAATTTTAAGCTCTTAACTTTTTATGTCCTTTTATCTGACTATTTTAGGAGGACACAGGTTGCTCTTCTAAGACATTCTAGAGCTTAAGATCTATGTTTTATAGTGTTACTATCCAATTAAAAGAGGATTTTGAGATTGCCTATTTAACTCTGTCAGTTGATGAGGGGTCTTAAAGTTAGCTTTCCTTGGTTGGTAAATTTTTCCTGCTCTCTAGTGTCAGTTTCTAAATGCCTTAAATGGGAAATGTACTCAGAATTTTGTTAACCCCTCAGCTAATTTGTTGATTTCATTCTCTTCGGTTGTTTCAGGAAATCAGAGGCGGTGGGTAAAGACACCCTGCTTTATTTGTACAAGCCTCCCCTCCCGGACAGCGCATGCCACCCAGATTCACTGTGTTTTCACCACACAGTACAAGGATGTCACAAAATAAGACATCCAGAACTGTCCTCAAAAAGGACAAGAATGATGAAACAAGTGTGTTGAAATGGAGGAGGATATTTTGGGTGGGATTCATGTCAATTTCTTAAAATTTGAATATTCACTCATGGTAGCTTTCAACCACCTCTTGTATGGATCTGCTTCTGTTTCGGGATGGCTGCATTGTTCTTTGTAGAAAGTTCTATCACAAATTCTGCTTTCTAGTCAATTATTTTGGCATTTACTATTACTGGAATCAAACATACAGTACATACTTTGGTAAATGTGCATGGAACTATCCATATAGAGTGCAACCATGGAAAAGAAGTTACCTAACATGCTATAAAAGACTTCATGAGGTACTCTGATATTTTCAATGAATGTCTACAAACCTTCCCAAACACCGAGTTTTCACTATTGCGAACTGTTTAAATTTTGAAATTAGTTAATTCAGTTGAATTTTTAAAACATTTGATGGCTCTTCTGTTCCTTTTTACAAAAGCTATCCATGTACAGATTTTAGCACTGTCAGTGTTGGGGTATATTTGCAATACTTAAAACCTCCTTTCCCCTTGGGAAATTGGTGCTACACACCCCACATCTTGGTCATTTTTACCCCCCTGCCCTCTCCCGCCACCAGCCTTCCCCTCTTACCTTTCCCAGATTTGCTTCAAATCTCCATGGTGTCTATATCCTACTGTATTTTGCTTTTTAAATTATTTGTACAGTATTTTGGCTTTCTTTTATAAGAAAAACGTGGTATTTACCATCTGCATATGATTCATTTCACTTAGTATCATAGTCTCAAAAGTCATCAATTTTCCTACACATGACTTAATTTTATCCTTCCTTACGGCTTAGTACTCTGTTCTCTGTAGCACACCCTGTGATTCCCTGGGAGCAGTGCTTAACCACTGACTGGTGTGCAGTTAGAGGATGCACAGACTCTTTATTCTTGGTTAAGCACCGAGTTATTTTCTAAGCACCATCTCCCTGGCATGATTCAGTTTAGTTACTTCCAGCGATAAAAAGAGCCCCCAATGGTGGGCTCCTTCCCTTCCTCTGTATGCCTCACTCAACCCACAACCTACGTCTTCTCAAACTGCTGTCCAAATTGTTTGCGTTTAAATCCTTGTCTCAGCATCTGCTTCCAGGAGAGCTTGATCCAAATCTCATGGCACTTTCCAATTGCACAACAATTGGAAGAATCAATCATCAAAATTAGCAGAGGGAGTAAAATCGCAACCAAACACAAACAAAAAGGCTTCCATCGAAGTTTGAAGTAATGCAATAATGTGAATTCCTAGACTCCCTGCAGCTCTAGATGGTAAGGTGTCAGGTCTGAACAAATCTTAGGGGAAGCTGTTTATTTCAACTCATGAGTCCAGAACTAAATCCAACTTGTGAATCCAGAGCCGAACACAAATATTTTCTAATTATTAATGTATAAAACTATTTTATGAAAACACATTCTTGAGAAATATCTCAAGAAACCACTACTGTTTTAGGAAATTCCAGGATTCAGGAAAAAAGAAACTAAAATAGAAATTAGAAGATTGCTTGTTGGATTTTAAAGATAGGAGAAAAATTTATTAACTTAGAGTTGTTCTCTAAAATCATGTATGAAATGAAGTAAAAGAAAATAAGACTACAGAATGAACATAAAGAAAATAAAATTGATCATAGTATTCCATGTCTCTGCTGTGAATACTATTCACATAATTATACTAATAAAATATAACAAAAGTTTGATATATGTCTGTAGGAAGGATCAAGAGATGAACATGTAGTTAAGCAGGGAGACTGAATATTAATTCACATTTAGTAATTCTCATTCTCAGTATGAAGATGAGTTTTAATTTTCTCTAAAGATGTTTTAAATTATTAAGTTTCATGTTACAATATCAATAAAGAATACTGAGTTAAAAAATAAGTAGCAAATTTGCATATGATTTAGTGATGAGATTAATATGCAAATGAGAAATTAAAAATACTGGCATTATTAGGCAGCAAAAATGGAAAAGATTATTGTTGTAGTTTTTTCTTTTTGTTTAGACAAAATACCTATCACCAAAACACACATGAGGAGACGTTTATTTTGGATCCCGTTTTCAGCCCATGGTCTGCACGGCCCAGGAAGGAGGACTGGAGTAGGAAGGCCTGGGAGGAGGGAAGTCACTCACATCATGGCCGGCAGGAAGCAGAAGAGAAGAGAGGACCTGGAGGAGAATAAGCTCTTCCGGGTCAGCTGCCAGTGACCCACGTCCTTACCGCAAGTTAACTGTGCCACCTCAGTAATTAAAAGGGGCAGGACCTGCATCCTTCTGCAAAAGCTGATTCCACTCCCAGCTGAGCAATCTGTTTCTCATTTTCCCAGTCCTTGGTGACGGAAAATTACTTAAAGTAACACCTCGCTTTAAATGTGTGGGTTTAATAGCAAGACCATTGTCTCATAAAGAATGTAAGTGTCCCTTGCCGGTGTGGCTGTGCACCCTGTAATCACAGTCCTTGGGAGGCTGAGATGGGAGGATCCTCTCCAGTTCAAGTCCAGCCTGGGCCACATCATGAGACCTGGGCTAAAGGAATAAAAGCAAAAACAAACAAACAAACAAAAAGATATCTACACCTTTACAAGATGAAGAAAAGATAGGATATGCCAGAAAATAAAAAGAAAAATGTTAAGAAAGATGAAAAAGAAGCCAATACCTTATCCTGGGCAAGTAACGGTCAACAATAAAATGAATGAGTGTAATTAACTTTTACACTGAAACTAGAATACTATCAGTATGAAGAAAAAGCCAATAAAAGAACCTTTTTAAGTAATGGAGTTAGTGGCTAAACTGTTAGCCAACAGTTTTTTAGCTGGACTCATCAATTCCATCAGAGCAATATTTCTAATCCTAAAGAAGTAAGTAGCTCACCCTCCCTCTGTGCTGTTTACAGTTTCAAAGAGATGAAGTAGAGGTCACCGCAAAATGGTGGACCAAGCACTTTTGGAAACATTCACATTGCTTCTTAAAACAGAAAACACAGTTCAAATATTTCAATGAAATCCTCCCAGGACTCTTAAGAAAATGTAACAGAAATGAGAAGCTAAAAATGGCAGAGAAGGAGACAACAGTGTGGGCTGGAGGCTCAGCACTCTCTTGGAATAAAAGGCATCCAGTAATTTCCCCTGTGGCAGGAAACTAGAAAAGCATTCTGCATGCAACTTACTGCCAAGCCGTGCAGCAAACGGGGGCTGAAATCATCCCATCTGCCCCGTCGGAGAAAAGCTAGCACTGCACAGCTCTTCCCCTGACTGAGCTCCGAAGTAAAGATGCAGACAAGGAAGGAGAGAGAGCAGGTCTGTGGACGTGCAGGAGATACACAGTCATGGATTTGGGGTCACCAGGACATTCCAGGCTTACTTAGCAAAGAAATTTGTAAGACCAAGACTGCAAATAAATAACCCATCTTGTAACAGGGAGAGACATGGGAAGCTAGACACTGCTTTCTACTTCCAAGAAGTGAGCCTTCAAATAAAACTAAAAAAGTACAGGAAAAGCTTTAGGCTGGTTAAAATTCTGACTAACTGGAAAAGTAGAGGTAGGCAAAAAGCATTCTAAAGCAGGTACAGGGTGGGTAGAAATGGGACCTACTTGAACATTCATAGGAATGCACCAGGAAAAGGATAGATGTAGTATCCTAGCAAGCAAAAGGATAAAAGTGTTTTGAAGGGAAAATTATGTAAAAAGGTTAACATAAATGCATGTGATAGATCATGTGTGTATGAAGTCCATGAAAAACTAAGTATACACTAGGGCAGTTCCCTGTACTCAGAAATGTCCTGAACCTCGTGGTCACACTGGAACAGCTCTTGTAATTGTAGAGGCCACTGGTAACTTGTGTTAATCTTCAATGCCTCAATAAATTTAGTATTAATATATTTATACAAGTTTTTCTTTTCCCAATGCACATAATTTTCGGCAAACTCATGTAAAGCATCATGAGCAATGGTGTCCACATTGGTGGCTAAGAAGCTCCTAGCACCAGATCTCACCAGTGGATCCCAGGGTAACTTCTAGACTGCGAAGTACTGTCCGCATGAGCACAGTTGTGACTTCATTAATTTGCATTATATCTATCTCGCTCTAAAAAAAAAAAAAAAAAAACTGTCTTAACATCACCAGAATGGCAGACAGGCTTCATAGGAGAAAGCAAGAGGCAACCCGGAGTGTATTTCACCAAGTGGGACTGTATAATATCATAACTACACATTGAATGGATTTAACATCTCTAACAAAGGAAATTTCTTATGTAAAAAGAAAACCATTCTCTTTTAGAGTATGAGAAACAATAGGCTTCATATAAGAGAGTATTTTATGTTGACATATTTGGTGACACTACATAATATTAATATTTTCAGTTTTGAGTAAGCGTAGTGGTTATTCATACTTCAAATGTGTTTTCAAATAACCATTCTCTATTTATTTTAGGTCAGATTAATTTGAATTTAGAGTTAAGGCCCTTAGCATCTAATTGTAACTGAGAATGTCTTCAAATATAGGAAGATTTTTCATATTTCCACTACAAAAATTGGTGTAGCATTTAAAGTGCCCAACCACGTATGTTTGTTCCTTTATAAATCAAATATGCAAATGCAATGAATAAATAAAGAGTTGGTTGGTAGATTCATGGCAACGTGCAGGGTGCAGAATATTTGTGCAGGTTGACAGGTACAAATATTTCTCTACTGATGATTTATATAAATATCCAAGATGTATTCATTGTACTGAAAAAAAAAAAAAACCCTCTGAAAACCATAAAGTACCAGGGAAAGTGTGTGTCATTGGAAGGGCTGATAGTATATATAAGTTATAACATGAATATTTCAGAGTGACTTTGATGGTCATACCACTGTAGTTTCTCAAAACAGAGACCACAGACTGGTGTCTGTGATTATTTAAATACAAGTCCAACTCAAGCTTGCAAAACATTACTTTTATGGTTTTCTAGTTCTAGAAGTTTAACTAAAATAAAATTCTAAACCCGTCACATTTCTAAGACTAAAATATAAAGCTTACAATGATCGATGTGATCACAGTAAACACTGGGACAGCCAGAAATCTTTGATCAAACTTAGAGAAAAGGAAATACATTTTTACAGACTGTGGACAGGAAATATCCTAGATTGTTCACTGCATTTTAAAAGAATTGCTAACAGCACCTGAAAGTATTTTCTGTTGAATGTCACTGATATAATCTGTATTGCTAATACAGTTGCCTGTTCTTTAAAAAATAGGATTAAACGTTTTATTTAAATGCAAAGAAAAATACAATATTCTGTACAAAAACTTGCCTTATCTGGGAGGCTCAGCCTCCAACAGTGGTTTAGACATGACAGGAGGACCAGGAGGAGGGGAAGGAGGTCAAATGGAAACATAACAGGGAAGACTAACAAGAAAGCTGCCTTCCCTTGGAGCCCGTGACAGCCAGCACTGGCTCTTATTGTTATGAGGGGCAGCCCAGTTCTATCTGAACTTAAACCTCTTACCCAGAAATAATTCATCTCCGGCTGGCTCCTGTCCTCAAGGGTGGTTGATCCTCGAGGGTCCACATCTGGGCACTCTTCTTCTCTGTGAGTGTAACTTCAGTCTTCTGTGACTGCGGAGGCCCTGAATGGTGGGAATCCAGTTGTGTGTTTTCCTCATTGCTTCTTTCTTAATCTTTTCTGGCTATGAGTCAGGGAGGAAGCATAAGAAGAAGGCCTCTCAAGGCTGTTGTCTTCTCCCTGCTGGCCCGTGACTCTCATCTGGGTGAGAGTTAGGTAGAAATGACTTCGCCCCTTTACTTCCTCCTGGTACTGACCATCTCTCTGGGGAGCTGATGGCCTTTGTAAGTGGAACAGCACCAGTCCGCACGCACAAAAAGCGAGTATAGTCCTGCATAGCCACTCCGATGCTGCTTACTGGATGAAATTGGATGTCACCTCCCTGCTACAGTCCTTCCCCCTCTTAGTCTTGGATTCATGAGTCGTGTGACTCTTGGATTGTGAGAAGTGTAGAGGATAATGGAATCCTTTTTGTCCTGTGGGTGAAAGTTCTTTTCAATGTCATTTGCCAGAACTGAACAGGATTAGTGAAGTGGATGATGAGTTCTGTACTCAAGACATGCTTTCCTCCAGCTGCTGGTGCTGCTTCTGGCAATGGTCCCCAGTGGTCATCTCCTTGGAGATTTCTGCAGTATACAGAAGTGCTTCGCCCCCTGTGTGCCTTCATCCACGTGCAGCCTGCAGGCACGAGGGCATTTCCACCAGGCCGGCCTCATTCAACTGAGAAGGGCCACAGAGTGTCCCGAGGCCTCCGTTGTAACCACATGAACCGCGGCTTGTGTTTCTCCCTGATTCCTGGCCTTTCCTTCCACAGTCATTGGTCCTAAGCATCCTCTCTGATAAGTATCTTACTTCCCCGAGAAGTAGCCTGAGAAAGATGGCAAGAACAAGCAATCCTGAGCTCCTAAAGAGAATCCTGCTGTCTGGGCTGCGGAGGAATCTAGCACTAGCTCCCTGTCTCTCGGGAAACCTCACCGCGTTCAGCTGGTTTCTGGTCTCCCGTGTTTCACCAAGTGTAGAATTAGGGAGCGCTTAGTGCCTTTTGTGCGCAGCTGGGGGTCAGTCTCCTTTCCTGGACTGTTGGAAAACTGTTCTCAACATTTGTTTCCATTTTATTTTCTTTTGCTTTTCTTCTTTCCGAACATATCAGCTTTTTTGTGTAAATTCATCTTTTATTCTTCAAAATAGCAAAAATATTAATTTATAGTTTAGAGACTACAGAAGCCGATTGAGGAGACACTAATTGAATTAAGAAATTTATACATCTGTAATGGCATATATCATGGTGCATGCTATGGGTTTAACAATATCCTTTAGCAACACAGTTAAATATGTATCTTAACTTACAATGAGCTAAAAAAAACCGAATCATTTTCTCATAGCTTTTCAGTGCACAAGCAAAATCTTGTATTTCTTATATTGTGTTTTAGATTTGGATTACAGTGTCACAGCTCTTGGGCTTGTATGTTTAATATTGCACAACTTTGTCTTTACTCACCCTTAGTTCCTGAGGTGAGAATTCTGACTTAAAACATACTAATTACTGGCTTATTAGGTTCACATTATGTCAGGAATAGGGTGATGCCCAGCATGATTACTGTGACTTGACTGATTACTCAGTTTTGTATCATGAATTCTGAGATATTTTCTACATTTTATATGTTTTCTAAGGTGGTTAAACAGAATACTCATGTTTTTAACTTCTAGTGATATTGTAAGGATGTTTTCTTTTGAAAAATGCCTTTTCAATTTACAGTAATAATCTATAGAGAGCAATAAAAGTAATATAACTGGTATCTATGCATAAGTAGAGATTTTCTTAGTTAACGAACTTTTTTTAGTATTAAATTGAGTGATTTTAAAGATTTTCTAATAAAGATCTTCACTGTGTTTTTGGACAAAATCTTCAGTTCTTGAACCTTAATGGCAAAATGTAATCAAATGAAAAAAGGAAGAGCTGGTAACACCCCAGCGACTGGTTTCCAGAACTGGCTTGCTAGGTGGTCAGTTTTATGTCTACTAACAAAGCGCACATGGCCATCTTACATTTGCAGGTTTGCTGACCTGAATGGGGTACAGGGTCCAACAACCACTCTTGTGAGGAACACCAGTGTACTCTTTCATTTTGGGAGGTAATGAAATCATAAATTACAGGAGAATTTTATTGAAAACCAGAGCCAATTATCCATGCCGTGTATGCCCCACATAGAGGATGTTAGCTATGTTAAAGACAAAAGTGAGAAAAATCAGGGATTTTACTTTTTCTAATTTATATTTTATTTCTCTAATTAATAAAATCATGCCTAACTCTAACAAGGAATAGCTATGAATTTTGCTGATTAGAACAGGTTTCCTAAGTTTTTGCAGTGACTTTATCTAAGTGATTATGCATTCATTTATTTTCTTGTGTTTTTAATACAATTATTATGTTGGAGAAACACAACTAAATTGATTGACTAAAACAAAGTCAATCAAATCAAGTGTAAGTGGGAGTAAGTTTAGAAAACACAAGCCAATATTTAATGTATGAAAAGAATATTTCATAAATTGCTTAGAAGTAGAAATTGATTAAATATTGCATGGTGATTCTGTGTGAAGTTCTTTTCGGGTGCTGGAAATATAGCAGAAAGCAAAAAGCAAATCAAATTCATGTCTAAAAAGAGTTTCCATTTTAATTTTGAGGTGGATAAAAATATAAAAATTAAATATTTCCACATAGGTACTGCTGAACAGAACATATTAATCTGGGAAGTAAGATTGGGACAAGGAGTTGGTCATTAAATAAGATTATTTAGGAAGGTCTTACTAAGAAGCCATGACTAAGAAGCTACCTCAAAACTGGGGGGCTTAAGTCAAGGAATGCTTACTTCTTCTCATCCAACTTTGGGCCAACGGAGTATTTTCCTCTGATCTGGGTCACACCCAGGAGATCTCAGCGAGGCTCCTCATGCATTTATAGTCCAATGGCGGTGTGGCTAGCTGGGAAATGTCATTCTTCCTTATGTATCTGACAGTTTTCAGGGTGAGCGAAGGCTACCTCAAGACTGTTCACTTGGCCATCTGGCAGAACTTCAAAGAAATGAAGAAATGTATGGAGAGCTCCTGGAACCACAGGCTTGGCACCAGTACCTCATGATTTCCTCTAATTTTATTGGTGGGGTCATAAGAGAAGGGGAAATTGATTTTTCCTCTCTGTGGAGGACCTACAACAACTATTGCTAGGAGAGATGGAAGGAAGAACTCATCAGCTTTTTTTCCAACTTATCGTTCTGATATTAAAGCAAAATCTAGAATGACTAAAGTCAAAACCTAATGTATTTATTACTGCCTAAAATACTCCAAAGGTAAAATCAACAAGGTACTAATTCCTGAGAGAGAAATCAAAATTTTCCTCAGATCTAATCTGGGAATAATTATGAATGATATGTCTTGGGTGAAATGTTTAACATTTTCAGAATGAAATTAAATCAGACGGACACAGGGAAGTTTTCTGCACTCATTTATTCATGCAAAATTAGGTAGGACCTCCTTGCTCTAAGTTAGAAATTCTGCTAGACAGGGGGATGTAGAGATGAGTAGAAATCAGTGCTTTCTCTCACAGGCACAGGGTTTTATTTACCTGATCCTCTTTGTCATTCATGGCTGTCATACATCACCTGATGGCAGAGCAGATTTGCTTTGTCTCCTTTATAAAATCTTATATAATTTTAATGTAATGAAAGAGGTAGAAGCCAAACAATGGAACTCTACTAGTGCTCTGTGAGTATTAAAGTGATGCACGTGAGCAGCGATTTAGTATTTTGGGGAATGATTACCAGTTTTACCAGTGTGGGGCTTGTGCTTTGACATTCCACTGCACCTTGTGCTAGCTTCAGCCATTGAAAGCTACAGAGAAATTAACAAATAACAAGTTGGGTAGCAGACAAATGGCTGCCATGGCAACCTGGATAAACACGCTCACAGGACCTTCCCGGTGTGGGCTGCAGCGGGTGACCTCCAACCTTGTGCTTTCTCCTAAAATTTTAGATGACAGAAACAGGGGAGATAGATAGAGAGAGACAGAGACAGAGAGACAGACAGAGAGAAACATGAGACTCTGACTCTCAAATCACACTAGGAAACAGAAAATGTTTGTATATTTCTAGTTTTCAAGGTGATGCCTGGGCAGCTCTGCGAGCTTTGTCTCTCAAGTTCCGCATGCGTGACTGAAGTATAGCGATGCTCTGGCAGGAAAGTATCAGATCAAAATGCACAGAAGCTGTACTCGGTTAACAGTAAATTCCTTTCCTACTCATATTTTAAATTGACTCACACGGATTAGAGTATCCTTAGGCAGATGGGGACAAGTTGGCCCTGGCTTTGTTAATCTTGGAAGCCTTGGCCATGAACTTTCAGAATTTTCATTCACCAAAGGGGGGTTAATTATTAGAAAATAAAGCAGCACAATGGGAATTTAGCATTTAATTGCAAATTTAAAACCAAGGACATCGACAAACTATGTCTCAAACCTTCTCCCTGGGATTACACTGGCTCAGAAAATCAAAGTGGTGCTGAAGCTTCTTGGGAAGAACAGTTTTAGGATCAAAGAGCAGAACTTATTAGTGAGAGAAAATGAGACTTTCCCTTTTCAGTTTAAATGTTGAAAGAAAACACGGAAAACTATGAAGGAGCGAATGAGTCCCAGCAGGCATGGAGGGGGAGCACGGCTGGTGGGGCACACACCAGGGCTCTGTTCCTAACGGTGGGGAAAGGAAAGAGGGCCCTGATTGCTGGCAGACTGTGTGTGGACCCTGGATTAAAGAAGAAAATAAAAAATAAGAAATACCAGAGACCAGACTGAAGTCACACTCCTGGAAGGAAGCAAGATTGAAATTCTTTCAAGATGCACCCAATGTGGGAGAAAGAATCGTTTTTTAAGGGGCAGATAGGTATCAGTCCCTCGTGAGGACAATTGATTAGTGAGAATGAGTCCCCACCAAGGACAAGAGGAGATCACAGTTGTTGATTGTCCGCCAATAAATGCCAATTCCAGCGAAAGTGATGGAAGTAATTGCTTGGGGAGAAATTTCAGCCTGTAAATAGCCCAGCCTGTAAATCACACAGTGATTCCCACATTTTCAGGAGTTTGCTATTTTGGGCACAGATCTAAAGGTTTAGCATTTAATTGTATTCGTTCGTATTCTCAACAAGCAAGGGGGTAAAGTGCTGTCACTGTGCCTAATTCACCAAGAAATTTGGGGAGTTTCCCAAGCTCAGGCTAGTTATAAAAGTCACAACGAGAAGGTGAATGAAATCAGCCTGGCAACAGGGCAGACAGTCCTACTCTATTGTGGAAGAGGACCCTCTGCAGAAGTGTGCAGAATACTGATGCTCAAGGAATAAAAGGATAAGACTTGTAGTGGCCTTTGATATACGCCAAAAGTGTAGCACTCTAAGTTATTCAGATGCAGAAGGTTGGTATTCTGTGCTCAAAAACAGTCTTCTGATTTAAATATCATACTAGAGAACTGGTAAGCATCTCCTGCTATCTCCTCTAGATTTTTCTTTATGCTGAGTTTCATGCAAGTTAGGGATAAAGAAATAAGACTGCAGAATGTCGTAAATTCCGCAGAAGTGCAAGCCGGCTCATTAAAGCAGTCTCAAGTGTCAGAAAGGAAACAAAACAGCAACTGCATCGGAATCTTGCTAGGAAAACTAACTCATATGAGAAAGAGTTTTTAAGGGAAAGATCTCATCTCTGCACACTGGTGGGAGGCCAGGGTATGCAAGGCCCAAACTTGAACTCTTCTTAGAAAAGTAATTTTTGTCTCATTAAAACAAGATGCTTAGATTTTACCACATGAAACATATTTGGGCCTAATATTTATAATGTTAAATGTTATACCTGTCAGATCCAACCTGATTTGTCCACTTCCAATTAATGATGTCTGTTGCTTTGTTACAAATTAATAGTGTTTATTTAATAATGTCTGCTGTATTGTTAAAATGCATTTTTTTAGAAATGAAATGAAACTTAATGCCAAATAAACATGCCTCTAGCTTGTTAAAGTTTTTTTCTAAGCTATCATGCCTGTCACAGTAGTTGGCAGGTGGTATATCAATATTCAGATATATAGACTCAAATATTTATGTGCTAAGTTGAATTTATTTTTACATACTTCATAAAAAATAGGCATAGACCTGCAAAAGAGAATAATTTAGTAGTGTCACATGGTTTACAAATAAATTCACCTATGTGTGTGACATGGATTTAAGAGTAATTCCAAGTAGAATTTAGAAATTTTTATCATGAAAACAGACATAAGTAACCATGTTTAAGGAATCTAACCGCCAACTTGGTAAAAAAGCCATCAATGGATATTTTCAAAATTGGTCTACCTAAATTGTGAGATTATTACTTACAACCATGTAGTTAGAAAAGCTAAGTCTTTTAGCTTTGGTTTCCTTTTGTATATAAACAGTTCTTAGGCAGAAATAACCGAGAGTTGGAAGGAAAGGACTTTGGGAATCGCAGTTGTGCACCAAAATGTAAATCATTACTACTGCTCTGTTCGCTCTTGGCAGAATGGACACACCTTCGTAGCTTGTTGGCAGATGATGATGACAGAGTCCAGCTCCCTCGTAGAATCGGTGTGGAACCATGAACAGCGCTCTAAGGCTGGAGTGTTGCTAAAAAGGAAATTTGATTCGCTGTTGTCAGGATCTTGACGTGCCCAGTAAAAAACGCCCAAGTGCTTTGGATTTCTAATGTTAAAGGAAGAACAATCGGACTCCTGTACGGTGGGGAGTTGCATTGTTTTCACCAGGTGAAGGCCTCACGTGGGAAGCTCGCTGTGTAAATCTCCCAGTCTGACTTGGCAGCCACCATTTCTGGTGAAGACTCCTGTAACCGGGAGGAAGACACTGTCCTCACACCCCCAAGTGTGGTCAGTTATTCTTTTAATTCTGTCTGGAGCAAACTCACGTAGTACACGGATGGGATTCGGAAGGAAAGGGTAGTAAAGTGCATGGGATTGACTTGCTTGCCGTTAAAACACACCACATTTTCCAAAAGAAGCCCATTTCTTCATCTCCTGGCATCTTACAGCAGTGACCTGGTCAGCTTCAGCAGCTCTTCCTAGCTATCCAGGGAGTGAGTCTCACCTTTGGGCCAAGTATGGCTTGTCAAGTAATAAACAACATTAAGTGGATGCTATATGATTTTTTAAATGAAAAACTAGTTGCAGTTATGAGTAATTATTAGAGAGTGATTTTCAAGCAGGAATTTCTGACATTATAATATAAAGAAAGTACCTACAATTCAGAAGCTTTAAGAAAATGGCCCTTACCTTTGGTGAAAACCTCACTGATATTTCAGATCTTCTGATACCTGTGTGTGTCCTAACCTATATGACCTTTTTGGGATTTCTTATTTTTCTAGAAAAATGATTTGCAATCTTTATCAAATTTAGGAGGATGGTTGGACTGGAAACTTTAAGAATCACTAGTTAAGATAATTTTCGAACCATGTGAACTTATTTGGAAAGCTAATTACAGTAAAATCTTCATGCTCAAAGCAGCCCAATTTTAGGTCCATTTTCCTGCTTGTAGTTTAATCAATTTAATCCATTTTGGCTTCTCCAGGAGACACAACTGTGCCTCCAAAACAGGCAGGATGACTGTGAAAAATGTTTAATAGGAGGCTTACCCCACAGTCCATAAGGGGAAGTAAGGCAGTTATGCTTGCTGTCAGGGTTACTCACACATTACCGTGGAACTCTGTTTTATAAAGGGTGAGGGGTACGGTAGGTCCTGGGGAAGTATTTTATGCATTGAACAGTTCAGCTCATGCCAGCACAGCCTCTCAAGCAAATTACAGTTCTGAGTACGAGGCAGACTTACACTGAATTGTCTGAAGAGTCAGTCTGTTCCCTGGAAACTGTTTCTTCCCCATGGCTTAAATTGTGTTCTTACGGACAATAAAGCATGATCTGTGCAGAGCCGCCCTGGAATATTTGAGAGGGTCACTGCGACTACACCAGTGATAAACGCATTAGCTTAGGAAAAGGCTTAGTTTGGTCCCTGAAAGTTCTGCAACTTTTAAAAGTACACATTTGACGTTTAAGAGCTTGCAGCCCTAGAAGCTAAATCCTAGCAAAAGCCTTCTATTGTATGTGATGTTTATTTTCATTTTTACCTGTAGGAAAACCAGGATATGTTTGAAGGATAATGTGTCATAACACTGTGTCCCATTCAGTCTGGTTCATGGATCATGGCAAACTCAAATATTAAATATTTATAATGAATAAGAAATTTCACAACTTGCCTGCTATGTAATAACTGTGAATTATATTTCATAATGTATTGTTAATGTTACATATATTTTTCAAATGTAGAACAGTTCGGATTTGTCATGACGGTCTGTATCAAGTACAACCTTAATTTAACTGTGCTCCTGAGAATTCTTGTAACATGTGGAATCCTAAAAAGGCTGTTGAGGGAGGCGTGCTAGGTGTCTAAGAACCGCTAAATCATCTTAGGCAGAAATTACATTTCCAAGTAAATTGTTTGATATGAACTGAGAGAAAATGTGATCACTTAGTGATGCAAATGGGCCCTTAGAGATGCATCCCTGAGAGATTTTGTCCTTGGGCCAGTATCACGGAGAGCACTCACAGTCCTTGGGAGGGGGATTGGTCCCTCCAGGTGGCCTCTTGATGAAATTATGAGCCACTGTAAAGAAGAGGGGTGAGGCTTCTCCCAACATAACTGGGTGATTGATTTCGAATAAGTTTTTTCATCTGCAAAAGTGGTTCACTCTAAAATGAAGATAAACCATATAGGAAACGTATGAAACGGTGGTACGGTCGGTCATTAGCATCATCAGGCATTGTGTGCCGTACATGAGGGACAGGCTGTGTTTTGTCAGGACTGCTAGAGGAGCAGGTTTATTTACATCACATTGTAAGCAGCGCTGTCCTGCCCTATACTGTGACACGGTAGCATGGTACAGTGAAAGGATTTCCTCAAAGGGTTCATGTAACCTATGTGACAGCTGAATCAGTGTGGTGCAATACAGGACTGCATGTAACACACACAGTCACATGTCACATCACTGCATATCCCACCACGTATGTTAATTATATGCTGATGTAAAAGTACATAGACACAAGTGTTATGTATTCAGGGCTGTATAACTTTCTAAATGTTTTTTTCATTTAGTAACATGTATTGGCATCTAGTATTCCTTGTTCCTTAGTTGTGAACTAAAAGCTGTATCCAAACTTAAGTTGCAAACAAAACCAGAGGGTTGCAAAGGTCAAGGCAGGTCCAGCTCATGGTCCTTGTCACTGCACACAAGTGCCAGACGTCATGGAACCCAGGCTTTGCCACATATGTTTTTCTACTGAGAGATAAAATTATCAAATAATTAGGAGACCAAGACTTTATTTAAGGGAAAGTCTAAAAAGGAATTTCAAATTTAGAATTGTCCCACTAGACAATTAATAAAATTGAAAATTATGAATAAAATAATTAGGCAGGAAGGAATATCTTTTGATATTAAATAATCAGCAATCACATGACATGGGGCTAGGCCACACATCAGTACCATGTTAGAGGCTAAAATGTAAAAATGTCATCCGAATGGTCAATGAAACCTAGTAGAATATTTTGGAAAGTGGTTCAAGGAAAAAATAAGAAGCAATACATACTGGGAAGGGAGCTTTGGGGTGAGTTGTGTTTTCATATTCTAGGGTTTTGGTTTAATTCCCCAGCACTAAAAAAAGAAAGAAAGACAGAGAGAGAGAGAGAGAGAGAGAGAGAGAGAGAGAGAGAGAGAGAGAGAGAGAAGAAAGAGAAAGAAAGGATAACATGATTTAATTCATAGAATCAATGAATAACATATTTTGTAATAGTAAAACTAATAAATGGTAGGTATTATTAATAATTTCTCACATATATAAATTATCATTTTTATTATCTGTTGGTTATTACTTCAAATATCATTTCTATTCTTCTAAAATAAAAAGAAATAATCCTGCTAGGTACAAGTTTCCAAATATATAGTTTTTCCTTAAACTTAGGATTGTCGACTCACCTAGCTAATCTCTTAGAGATTCTTCTAAGTAAAAGTGATAATCGCATGTATCCATGGGCCAATAATCTGTACAAGCCGAGCACCCTAATTTAACACATAGTTATTGAAACTGTGTATGTGTAAATTACTATTGTAAGTGGCTGAGGCATGGAGACGGTCTTACAAGGAGCAGAAATTATCCAAATAGAGATTGGGCTTTTCCTGGAGAGTACTCAGATTTTGGTGCTCTTCAGTTTTTACTGTAACCAGGAACGTGCACAGATGCAGTGGAAGAGGACAGGCCAGGGATGTGAAGACCATGCAGGAGACCCAGCCAGTTCGGTGTTCAACTCCCTGCACAAATGATGCAAAACAAGAACTTCCCTGTGGAGTCTCAACAAACCTCGCTGCTATGAAAAGTACAGTCACCAGTAACTTAGCATTTTTATCTCCATGCAGGCCTATAACTAGAATACAAAGCAATCATTTTTTTTTGCAGAAGGAAATAAATACATATCCATAACCAAAAGCATCGCTAAATAGGCTTCCAGAATATTCTACTGAAATATAGTCAGAACACGTGTTAGAAAGAAGCATTTTTGTTAAACTATTTATTCAGCATACTAACGAATGGAACTTTTCTGAAAAGTAGCTTTTACTGACTTGAGAGGAGCCATTGCACAGGTTAGGAGCAGGGTCCTAAGTCCCTGCCTTTCATGGGGTGAGGCACTTAGAGGCACTTAGAGGTGTGGAAACCTGCAACCAGCAGCCTGCTGTTAGGGAGTCAGTAGCCAAGTTGAGCTCTTATAGGGACCAGGAATGTTGTAGGAGAGGTTCACATGGGCCCCGGCTGCTGGTTCTTCTTTTCACTGAGGACTTCCTGGTAATAGGGACAGAGGTCTCAGAGGGTCAGGAGAGGATAACAGCCTAGGAATGGGAAGGGTGTCACTTGTATTAAATGCAGCCTTAAGTATTGTTTTCACCTCTCTCTCTCTCTCTCTCTCTCTCTCTCTCTCTCTCTCTCTCTTCTCTGTTGCTTTTCCAAGTGGTTTGATCTAATTTTATACCATGTGGCAAAGCTAGGTTTCATAGGAAATCAATATTTATACATTTTTGCATTAGTAATGTGAGATAACTTTCTATGGTGTGTGTCATGGTCAGCTTTCCCATCGGAAAGACAAGACAACGGCAATCTGTATCTTAATGGCTGAGAGCTTTCTTTTCCTCCAGCCTCAGAGGTTTAGCCCACAGCTGGCCAGCCTGCAGGCAGAAGCATCCTGACCCCAAGGCCTTGTGGGGCGAAACTGATCATTACTTAGCATCTGGGAATCAGAGCTCAGGAAGGAGCACAGACAGGAAGGGGCCAGTAGCAAGGTAGAGCTTATTAACCCCTACCGGGCTCTCAGGCCCATGAAGCTGGTAATCAGATTAATCAGTACATTGCAACTCTTGTGCACCTGGCCCCCGAAGCATACTTTCTTAAGCCATGATGTATTTCCAGATGAAGACAAGAACTAGCTCATAGTCCCACTTAACATGAGGCCCTTCCCTCTCTCTCCATCATCAAATGAGCTAACACTTCATCTATTTACACCCACAGATGTGTGAGTGGTATGTACACAGAGATGCAATGGCATAGTGTTATTTATACTCTGTTTAAGCTCTTCTTATTCAACTAAGGAATAAAAAAAAATCTCATTTTTCCATATCACTATACTGAAATACTCAATCATTTTGCCTTGGATATCTTTAATTTAATGTTAGTTTCATTGAAATTTTTCTCCATGAATTTTCCCATCTTCTCATTTGGGGCAGGGACAGGGATTTACCACTTTTAGTGGTGTAATTGTGCACCTAGGTTGTGTCTGTTCATGGCCGGAGCATGAATATGGGAGTTCTTCCTCCAATCCTCACCTTGAGCAAATTCTAACTCTGCTAACACCACTGGCACTGGCAGTGTACTTCACTGACAGCCATTCTTCCTTAAGACTTACCTTCCCAAGCTAAGTTTGTGTATGGGTCAGAATGAATCCCGGCACTTTGAGCTCTGCCAATATCTCGAGGTTTCTTTCTGCAACCCCAAAGCACCAAGGAGATATGTAGATTTTGCAGGCAAAGTTTAGCTGAAAAATCAAGACCAGTCTGTATCCCTTACCTCTTTGACAGCCTTCTGCTCTGCAGTCACATAGAAAGAGTCAAGGAAAGCACACTTATTTTATTTTTTAAGCACAATTTTTCCAAATTTACTTTCATTCTTTAAGCTTTCATCATATTCTTGGTATCCAGACTCCCAAAAGAAATTTGAGGAATATGCAGAAGAAGATACAGATCAAACTTCGGTTTGCACATTAAGTATTCTACTGAATCTACTGAATCTTGCAATTTGGCACCTGGCTCTATCTGCCTGTGTTTGTATATGCAATGTGTGCGTGTGTGTGTGCATGTGCGTGGAGGGTGTATCCTAGGGGATTATGAAGTTAGAACATTTGTCTCTCATTCCATACCTCAAGTTATTCCTGCAAAAAAAAAAAAAAAACATTTTGTATCTCACTTCTTTACAAAAATATTCTTCTGTGGCAATAAATTTGCTCCAGTGGCACACCTGGAAGCAAAATATGTCACAGATATTTCAATTCCAGACCACCTATAATTACTAGAACAGGGTGCACTGTGTTCTGTGTATTTTAGATGACTATTTATTGTACTATTCCAGGAAAAAAAATGATGGTTTCCATAGGAACCTTGTCTGCAGATAGTTTCAGAATAGCCTTTTACAGCTTTGGAATCATGAATGTATTTTATTCACTGGGGGAAAGGGAGAAGAACAAGCTTCACATTTCATTTAATATAGAGAGACACTGATTATCTCCAATCTGTGTTCCACATACACAAAATGTCATTAACAATCATGTTTACAGAGAGAGAATGAGAGAGAGAGAGAGAGAGAGAGAGAGAGAGAGAGAGAGAGAGAATAAGACTTAGATTCTTCCTGCTTCTCTCAAAAAATGGCACCTGTGCCCTGATGAGAAATTAAACTCTTTCCTTGAGAAGCATGCCGCACCTCTGTGAAGTGAATTTCATACTGGACCGCCCTTCTGTGATCCGGTGTCTCAGGAGTGTGCTGGTGTACGAGGTGTCACAGTGACTGATACTGCATGTATGGTCCTTCTGTTTAATGAGCCCCTATTACCTTAATCTTCTAGCACAGAACACTGTGGGGAGTGCAGAAGTGGAAAGGTGGGCGTCACTCATCCCTGCCGTCTGATAGCGAAATGGATGGGTGTGCAGAGCTACTTCATGACAGGTGAGATGAGTGGGGAGGTGGAAGCCACGCGGGCACCCAGAGGAGGCACAGTGACATTCCCAGCACACGGGGCAGGCTTCCAGGAAGTCCTACAGCCACAACTGGAGAACAAGTAAGAAAACTTCACTAATGAAACACAGCCCAGAAAGTTTCAAGTTGAAGGCCAACACTGTGTGATGATGCAGTATGATCCAGGGTAAGCAGTGGGGAGGGAGAGCTAAGTGCAGCCGGCGTAGAGTTATGCCAGCGTGAGTCAGCTGATGAGACAGAAATCTGGAGCCAGTTGTGAGAAGGCGAAGCCAAGCCCATATTAATACATGATAACATGAAACACACAAATGTGGTTTCAAACTGCTGCTGCGAACACAGACCTAGTGACACGGTATAAGGCAACACCAAGAGAAGCTTTAAAGTCCAGTACATACTTTTAATAATAGGACTATTTTTACACTGCCACAGCGGCTGGTGAGTTCCTTGTATATCACATCATAAAGACATAGACATGCTACTCTGTCTCCTGGAGAACTCATTGTGTTTAAGATTAAACTCTTCTTTTTGAGACAGGCTTGTCTCTTGCTCTGCAGGCTGGCATAGAACTCACTTTGCAGCCCAGGCTGGCCTTAAACTTACTGCAATCCTCCTGCGTCAGCCTCCTGAGTGCTGGGATTACAGGCATGCACCACCATGCCCGTGAACTACTAAGGTGAACTGCTAAGGTGAACTTCTAAGGTGAATTCTTCATGTTCTTTTCCTCCCATTGACAGATTCCAGGTTCTGCCTGCTGGTGACTGAGCTCATGGGTCATTCCCTTCAAAAAGCAATGCCCCTTACCTTGCTCAAGAGTCAGCAACAGCAAGACTAGAGCTTTGCTCTGTGTGTTATGTATGTATGAGTTCCTGGACATTATCTTATTAAAAATATGAAGTCAGTAAGAAATTCCGATGCTATGGCCAGAGGGGCACCTGCCATTATAAATGAAAGTTACACCAAGCACCCTAGTGACTCAGTGCCACTCACATTTTACACCCAAGCTACAGCTACAGTGAAAACCTTTTGAATAGTGAATATTTGGCTTGGATTTGCTAACTTGGGATAGGCCCTGCTTCTTTTAAGATGCACAGTCTTATTTGTGAAAGGATCGAATTAAAGGGGTTTTTACATTCCATGGAAGAACGTGGAAGGGCTGGAGTCTTCCGATTCTCAGCCAGCCCAGCTCTCTCTGTGGCACAGAGTCCCCCCCAATTCGTGCTTTTTGAGCAGCATTGGAATGGTGCTGTTTCCTCCAGGGTATCTTTGATTCTTACTACTATACTTAGGTCACCGAGACCCTTGGTGACTTCTCTTTGCTTCAGACCTTTCAAATTTATTTATTGAGCCTTCCAACTGTCTCACTAGAGGTCAGAAATTTCAGCCTCTCCAGTTTCCCTTCCTTTAGCAATGATCTTTAGACATCTAGGTGGCTCCAGACATCTACAAAGCTGCTAGCAACAAACAGCAAACATGTTCAGTGAATTCCATTCCCTCCACATGG
The DNA here is from genome assembly GCF_034190915.1 of Cavia porcellus. Classification (NCBI taxonomy): domain Eukaryota; kingdom Metazoa; phylum Chordata; class Mammalia; order Rodentia; family Caviidae; genus Cavia; species Cavia porcellus. The sequence continues at coordinate 78,801,200 of NW_026947495.1, read as the reverse complement.
TACTTTATGTGCAGAGGAACTTTTGTTCACAAACTTAATTCCTTCCATGTGTTCATCCAGGAAAGATGTCTGTGATTGTGTTGTTCATTTGCTACGGAGTTTGATACTAAAGCAAATTTTTGCTAACCACCTCAGTTTGTAAACTGAGTTGTCTGCAAATGGAAGAGTTTGTGAATGGATATATTTGCTGCATTTTACAGGAAAGCAGCAAATAGTGACATAAGACAGAAGGAAATCAATCAATATCTACAATTCCAAACAGCAATTCCTATATCAAATTATGCCTTTGGGTATCATGAATATTGGTAGTTTATATACCACTTAACATACGTCAGCATATGTAAAAGGTTTTTGGCATGCTACATATAGGTTATCTTCAAAATATACCCATGATGTTAATTAGAATTCAACTTTTTGTTTAGTTTTGTTCAGACAAATGAGGAAACAATTATTCAAAAAGATTGGGTAACTTTCTTGATCGTAGATATCTAAAATGGGGCCAAGAAACTTCAAATAATGATGTCAGATCCCCAAGTTCAAACTCACAGCCTTTATTTTCATAACTGCATTAACACAGCAGGGAAATTTTGCCAGAAGTTTTTGGTAGGTTTCTTTCACTCCTTCTGAGAGTTTACTTTAATTCATGCTCCTATTTTCATGCGGAGAATGCAGACAAACAACATTTTTCATGGAAGATTCACGCCTTAGGCTCTGAAATGATCTGAGGCCACGTTATTCTCCTTCAGGGTTTGGTTCAGGAACCATTCCCATGATGACATGCTTTGATGTGCATTAAATTTATTCTGTTTTTATGCAGTTTTCTGATGTTTTTTAACATTGCCACTAGTTCTGTTTTAATTAGTTGTGTTTGGAAATGCTTTCTGAAACTCTCTAGAAAAGTATGCTTTTGCCGAACTAACTCACATTTTTTTCTGGATGAAATTGGATAAAGAATCGGAACATACATGTTTTGATTCAGGCACAGGTTGTACGATCCTACCCTTGGAAAATGAAAGTCACATAATCTTTATAAAACTTTTCATTTACAACACAGTGATCAGACATAAGCATTTCTATGTCCTGTTCTAACCCTAACTTTATATGATCTATGAGATTTTTAATACTCATTTTGCCCTGAACAGTGTCACACACTTTGAGTTTCTGTTCTCACCCTCAGTTGTGAAAGATTCTGCCCTAACGAGCACAGGTGTTACACACACATGCAATGAGTGTGGTGTGCCTTCTGTAACCACCTCACTATCTCCTTTGACTGAAAACCGCTCTTCATCTAAAAGGATGGAGCACAGATGTGATATTTTCAGCAGCTCATCTTAACACTACAGGGTGCATTTTCTAACATGGACAAATTTGACTTAGATTTTTCAATCCTGATAAATCTGCTTTAGAAAAGTCAAAATTTTGACACAAATTATTAGGGATTAGAACACACAGAAAGAGATGTAGCATATCCAGGTCATCTGGTTATCTCTACCCTCTACTCAGCTCTATTCCAGCATGTGTGTCTTCCTGGATTTCATAAACATGCCGGCATGGCAGACTTTGGATCCTGGGAAATCCTCTGCCAGCACTCCCGTTCCCTCCAGTACCCACACAGCCCACCTCTTTTCAGAGCACCTTCCCCTCACCACCCTCCTTACGCTGTCACTTCTCGTGAAATTCCACCCTGACTCTGCACACTTTTTTTTCATAGAACTACCACTCGTGCCCTCATCCTACCCCCATCCTTCTTTATAGGTTAAGCTCTGTGAAAGGAGGAATTACGTGTCGGTGACTAACCTCCACCCAGCCCTCTGTTTAGTACATCACAGCAAGCACTATGAAAACCGGTCCCAGGATTTTACCAGACACCTGACTGATCACTCTGGCCCCTTTGGATACATTCAGTTTGCCAGCAAAGAAAAAATTGTTAGAAACATTCAGATACTGAAACAAAATTTCTGGCGAGTCCATCACTATGGAGAAAAAGAAAAACAGACCACAATAATGCTCTTCTCTCGCGGAGATAGCCCCTTCACCAGTCCCTGCACATGTTCCCCTCACATGTTTGCTCATCTCAAGTAGCATCTGCATGCAATTCTTAGTTTGTAAATCTTCGGTCTCAACTTGGAAAGCAGTGTTCTGCTTCTGAAAACTCCTTTGTTTTCTAACTGTGGTTTCTCACAAAATAAAAAAAAGAGGTTTGTGTCAGAAGGCAAAACAAGGTGGGGAGAATAAATATCCATCTAGAGCAGCATGGCCAAAGGAATGCAGAGGTTTATTAAATTTGACACACCAAACAGCGACAGAACCATTCATCGCCGTACTGTCTACATTTCCAGGTAATGAGAGACAGATCTCTTCTTTTCCTTTCTGAGGGACGGCATCTGAGACAGGGGTGGGGAGGATTGTGCTTTAAATGGCCCAGAAAACAGGGATATTGCCACACGGGTCTTTGATCACATGATGGGAAATGGACAGGGGATGGGGACAGATTGGGTGGCCGTCAGGACCACTGCCAGTCTCTTCCCTTGTGTGCATCTTGACATGCAGTGCACGTGCACCTGCTCACTCCCTTTCAAAATTTTACAACAGCAAAAGGCTTATTTTGATGACTATCAAGGTAACAAACAATATTAAAAGTTAAATGTCAAACTAAAATTATGTTAGCCGTTATTCTGCTCTACGTGCTATCAATTTAGATGTTTGCTGGGTGTTAAAAACCACTGTCTTAAGTGACTGTTACCTTTCATTTAGCACAGACTGGTCATTCAGCTGATTAAAAACTTATTAGGAATATAAAACTAAAGAAGCTACTGACAAATCTACTAACTTTGTAGTCAGAGGATCTTTCTCACCAATAAAGTAGTTGTGTGTAAATTAGAACATACAAACTCCTAAAAATATAAATATTGTCAGATGCTGTAAAGGACTTTAGGAAAACGATGATGGAATTGTGAGAAGCAGGAGCAACGGTTTCCAATGTAAACTCAATTTAAGTCTCAGCTTGGCCACTTCTTCCTGTGGCTGGGGAACAATGTTACACAGAGTTCAATACACAGTCATTTCAACTGTCAAATGCCAGGCGTCCACAGGGGTACCTAGGCGATAGGGAGGCTATGAAGATTACTTGGGACAACACACAGAAAATACTTCTCATGCTGCTTAAGGAAACTGAGCACTGGGTTTGTCTGCATTGCTGTTTTTCTTGTTACTAATACTGGTTGGCAGCGTGTAGGATATGGATGTTTTTGAATGTTGTAGCTAACAAAGTCAGGAATTTTCTAGAAAGCAGATGCAGAGGAGAGCTTAGGAGGGAAAGACAGACACCTGTTCCGCAGAACTTTTGCAAAGAAAGTGGCTTTGAGTGACAACAGAAAGGATGGTCACTGGCCTGGTGGAAACTGCTTTGGGTTTGCATTTTTTTTTTTTTTTAAGACAAATGAGCTTAAATGAGGGTAAGTGCAGAGAGAGTGCAGAAAATCAATGAACCAATGGGGCAGTGGAACAACTTCATTGTTTATGCCGCAGAAGGCAATGGCATGCACGTCAAATGATCAAGCTCAGCGACAAGCAGAGCGAGCCTTTTATAATAGCAAGAAGAGAATGTAAATGCATGGATGCAAGTTGATCAAATGCATACGTTTGAAAAATGCAGAGACCAATAGCATGCAAGCTTCATCTCTTAGGTGAAGTAATAACAACCGGTGTTTCTGTAGAGTCCCAAAATAGCAATTACTAGGCCAGGAAAATAGATGTTTTTAATCGGCTTGCACAATATAGCTCAGTGATTTGCAGAAAGTTCTAGTTCTCACAGTTTAGTAGTTTGTCAGTACTTCAGCAACAGCAGTCAGCAGTTTTTTCAAGAGGAACATAATACGCATCGTGTTAGGTGATGCAAGGTATATAAATGGGTTTCCTGTTCTAATTGGCCACTCACATGGTTGGCAAAGAGATGATAAATGGGACACATAATAATCGATAGCTATTCTTATTCTTATTCCTCTCTATATTTATCCAAAATATTTTAGGTAAAGTGAGGATTGACAGATAGATATAGGCAGAGAAGAGAGAGGAAGGCAGAGCTAAATAAATCTACGTACTGTTGGCCCCACCCAAGAGAACACTGTGCACACACAGGGGCACTGAGGAAACACAACTGAGGACGCCAAAGGCAAAGGGAAGAGTTTAAAGTTAGGCATTTTGTAGCTGGACAGAGATGAACTACATACAATTTTAGAAGGTAGCAATTGTTACCACTTATTTTACTTCATTTAAATACTGGTTTTGTTTGTCCTTGCTGTGCTGGGGCAGTCTTCCCCCAGGGGATGGAATAGCTGCCTGTAGACATGCATCACCTCCACTGGGGTCTTAGGTGAAGCTCCTTATCTCCAGCACCTGACCCACATCTTCTATGAGTTTGGCTTCAGTGCTCCTGGATAAAAGCTGCAGGTCCCAGAAGCCAGGGCTGTGCCTACTCTAACCAGGTCTAGCTCTGCTTACAAATATCAGTGTCAAAACTAAAAGATGGGTTTAAAGCTTCCTGAAGAATTCAATATAAAAATATGTAAAGATATATACACACACATACACACACACACACATGCATACATACACACATATTCAGGTGTCTTTGTGATAATTTAGAGAAATTTCATCTGTAAATTACTGAAACTCATATTCTTTGTAATTTTCAGGGTTCCATTCGAAGTTCTAAATTTTACCTCAACCTATTCTTTTTCTGTATTCCCATTAATTTCTATTTTTTGAATTCTTTTCCATGGGTACACAATAAAAGGTATCATGATAAACATTCCTCAAATTACATAACAAATGTAATAAACTGTTGCAGTTGAATGTGGAATTTTTGTACAGTATTACTTTTATAAAGACTTTTTTTGACCTAATAAAATCAGAAAGATGATTTTAAAATAACTATCATTTTAGCATGTGTAAATTTAAAACAGATACTCCAAACGTAAAAGTCCATTACCTACAGGAATGAAAACTAACTTTTCAGTTTTATTTGAACATTAACTCTAATAAAATTTGAGTCGCACTAGCATAATTTAAAAATGCAAAGAAAGTGTCTATGTTTTAAGCTTTCTGTTTTGACTTCATACAGCAAAATGACTGTGTAACAGGGCTGGGTAACCTGGAGTGGATGGTAGTCCAGCCTGAATTAAAGAGCAGGCGAAAGGACAGAAAGAGATGAAAAGTCTAGGATCAGACTCGCTGTACAAGCTCCGTGATACTGAGTGAGAACCGGGGCTGCAGGAATCCTAAGAATTAAATTAAAATCTTCTCAAAGTCCTGGCCAGCTTCCGATGTGTTTACCAAATTCCTGGATATGAAATCTGACCAATTCGTTGGCCCCTCTTCAACACACATGTAGAAATACACTCAGGAACATTTTAATTCTGCACAATGTGTTGAGACAGCCTCCTTAGACGCCCAGCTGTTTCCCACGCTACACCTAGAGGCCAGTGGGTGTTAGAGGATGCTAAGGGCTGAGTCTATGGTGGGTCAGAATAAGAAAAAATGTGAAACATTAAGAATTAATGAGGGAGGCGGGAAGCACTTTCTATGGAAAGGAAATGGTGTGAGGGTCGACGTGGTGGAAGGAAAGTGTGACCCTCACTGGAGCACCCTGAGGCTGCTCTACCTGATGTCACAGTACGTGGGTCCCTGTACTCTGGGGGCTTGAAGCAGAAAGATCATAAACTTAGCCTGAGGAGCTTTGACTTTGTGAGAGCCTGTCTCAACATTTAAAAATGAAAAGGTTAGGGATGTGAGTAAATAAGAAAGACCATAATTCAACCCCAGCACCACCAGCACCCGGAATGCCGAGCTGTGGGTAAGGTGAATGGTGGGCATCTGTTGGAGACCACTGGGAAGCAGCTCTGAGCAGGATTTACATTCTACTAATTGGCTTCTATGTTTATCTGTTGACTCTGTCCTAGGCCTCAGCCCTTTGCCTGGCTATTGGACCTGATTCATAGTAAGTGAACCTCTATGAAATCACTCACTGGTCCTGGCTGAGTAGTGGTCTGTGAGGCCAGAGAAACCTCAAAGGGCAAGACAAGGACACTCTGGATCCAACCCCAATTAACAAGGTGGAGACTGCAGCTGCAAAGATTCCTCCTACAGTCTCATTTCTACCATGTCGTCATGATAAGACAGTGCTACTGAACTGACTTGATTCATTACATGGAGATGTCTTTGAAGTGACTCCCAAGGTCCTGCTCAGCACACGAGAACAGTTATTTTATGACTTTTGTGAAAGAATGGCTTCAACTATACTTTTACAAGTCAATTATTTTCCTTTTGGAATATCTAGTTATTAGAGCTTATATCACTTAGTTTTTTATTGAGGAAATACCTGTAACTTTTTGTTCAATATTTTACTCTCCCAGTCTTCAGTTATTATTCTGTTCCATGTTTTTTAAAAACAGCTTGATTGCATGGGCATCTGAGGTGTCTAGCTAGCAAATTACATTGTTATATTATGTTAGTGGTTCATGGTTCACAATATACTAAAATAGGAGAATAGAGGTTGGACTCCCCTGTATTCAATTAGTTTTCTTTAATTTCCAGTTACCTTTTCATGTAAGCCAGTATGTAACTATATGAGCATAGAATGGATAACTTTTTGTTTGATTATCATTTGAAAATAACATCTTTGTAAGAATTAAATAGTAATTTATTAAGTCTTCAGAAAGTCTCAGTATTGGAAGACAAACTCTTAAAATGTTAATCAGTGGTGGAGGTCACATTTTGTTTTCGACATACGGTAGCAGGACTGGTCCTTGAGCATTTATCATGTTAAATAAATGTAAACTAACAAAAACATACCGTATCGCACATGAAATAAACATTGAAGTTTTTAAAAAGATTCAATGAGTGTTAAATGATTTAAGTATGGACTGGAGAAATGAAGATTAATTTTAAAATATGTTATGATTTCTTTAATATGTATTTTAATTTAAGTGTTATTAATAAAAGCAAAACTTCATAAAAATCACTAATAAGCTTGCGCCTGTATTTCAGTGCTATGAAGCAACAAGCAGCTGAAGAAAACAATACTGAAAATGTAGTTTCTCCTTTGATCAGATGGATACTGTGATTCATTTTCTAGAGACACTCACATATTCCCCAAAAGGGTGCAGCTTGTGGCAAATTGTCATTGTTATGAATTTTAGTTAGAGTGAAGTTGAGTGACACTGAGCTCCTCAGGCTATTTTGGGTCCATTTACTGGAAAGCAGAGTAATGATAAACAATGAAGACGAATCTCACAAGCAGAGGAAGGGAATGCTCTGCTACGATTCATCATCATAATTTTCCTTGTTTTTAATAAATGTTGCATTTTATAACATCGCTGCTAGGGTTGTTTCCATGTGTTTCCAAAATATTTGTAATTGCTTTCTACAAATGTTGGCCAATATAATGATTAAATGAATGAAATTATGTTAATGATTAAGGTTCATTTAGAATTCTTGACAGAGACTTGAAAAAATTTTTCAAAAAATAAAACCAAACAAACAAAAACAGCTAAATGTATTAGGAACTGTATTACCATAATACCAGTTAGGCAAATAACAATTTTTGCAATGTTTCTGCTTTTTTATCTGCCACACCTTTGAAATATGCTACCATTTATGTCATCTGAAGTCATTCATTAAATTCTCCAAATTTTTATACATAGTTATATTTTTAAAAAGTGATAAATTCACAGAAAACATCAAGTTAGGTTATAAAATTCATGTTGGACTCTGAAACTGATAACCACAATTCCTTCTCACCCAAAACCTCAGAAAATCTGTTGCTATAAAAGCTTTTACTCCTTAGACCTTTAGTAGAGGTTTATGTTGCAGTGGTGTAAACAAACCTGTTCAATCCAAAGTTCAAGTACTTGGAAATGAATTCCTGCTTGGACTGATGTAAATTGACCAAATAACTATCCTTATTCTGCAATATAATGCAACCACAATTATGTGAGCATCTTTTCCTCCTATTAACCCACATGCCAGCCAGTTCAAGAAAGAAATTAAATTTTAAGTAAGAAAATAAGAAAACAAAGAACAACAAAAAAAGAAACAGATAATTAAATATAACAACAACAACAACAACAACAAAAAAAACCCAAAACAAAAACCAAAAACTGAATGAAGAGACACTGAACATGAAAAGGGTAACTCAGAAAATAATTAAGTTTAAATTACAATTTTTTTTTAAATTTAAATTTAAAGTGCTTATCGGCATAGTTTATTTTATGCAAAAATTATTGTGCATTTTCTTTTTTCAATTGAAATTCCATTTCTTAACAGTTTTACTCAATTCAGTCATTTTATTTAATAGGATAAATAAAAATATCTCAAAATATCCGTCAAAACAAAAACCTTTCTTCCTATTTTCATTTTTTCTAGCTTAAATAAGTATATCATCGATCATAATGAAAACGCAAACCTGATTAAAAAAGAGAAACAATAAAGTGATGGATGAACATTTTATTTAGAAACCTTCTAAGTAACATTCTATAAAGGAATAACTTAGGAAGCTTCAATTCAGTCTACTAATACTGAACCTGTCCCGTACTGCATCTCACATTAACCTCATATATGTTTACAAATCTAGTGAAAGTCAGGGAAGGACAATGAATAATCAATCACATTTTTCTCTTGAGTCCAGATTCTTATGAAGTAATAAGAAAAAAGCATATTTTATGTACATTGTGGAAGAATATTGTCTCATGGTACAAATAGCTACATGAAGTAGCACATTAAAAGTTTTGAGGATGAAATTATCATTTTTACTACTATTCTTTAGGTGAATTTTTATATTTCCAACATGTACAGTCCCTGTTTACTAGGATTTCACAAGTGAAAAACAAAACCATGCCTTTTAAATAGCGTATAAAATTTCAGTTATAAATATAAAATTTTCAAATTTGTAGCATCATAACTATGATTAAAATTTCTTTATTGATATTTTCAAGAGAGTAAAACTAAAATATTCCCAAGAAGATAAATGCTAGCATTCTGGGTGACCAATATACTATTTAGTTCATTTTAAGTAATTATTTAATGATTTATGTGTCTATAATGTTTTGTCAACAAATTGAATATGAAGCTTAAATAAAAAGAAAATCTCCAGCAAAATTTGATCAGCGTGGAATGGATTCCAGAGAAGAGCTCCACACTTTAACAAACTGCCTTACAAGTTTTAAATCAGTGCATCATCAATATAATCAAAGTATGTTCAGCCTTATTGAACAAACAGCAATGGTAAAATGGGATTATTGGTAGGTTGAACGGATAACTGAGAAATCATCTAAGTAACTTGTAAAAGGAATAAAATTTAAACTCATATCTTCTAGTATTAAACATTTTGTGTTTCATCTCATTAATTTAATAAATAGTATGTATTTACCTATCTGATAAAAGTAAGCTACATAAGTTTTATTGACCTTTGACTAATACAAATAATTTATTTATAGCACACAGTATTTTACTGTGAATTGATATATGAGTTGATATTACACGTACAGAAAATTTTATAAACCTGATTTTCCCTTTAACATATTCCTGCTTTGAAAATTTCATGCCTAGAGCAATGTGATGATATCTACTTTCCCCAGGAGTTGTTGTGTAGCATTTTCAACCAGTTGCTCTGAAGAGAGAAACATTTTGATGATTTTTCGGCATGACTGTGAGTAATATCTCTGGTCCATGCAATATGCAAAGAAGCCTGGAGTCCTCAAGTCTGTCTCCCTAGTAAGATGTTACGAGCGGGTGTCACTCACAAGGAGCTGCTTCCTTGGTAAGAAATAGCAGGCTCTGTGAGGAGTGAGTTGTCTACAAGGAAACTCTGGAAGGGTAACCTGAAAAAGCCATCGGAGAAACTGTCCCCACCAAGGCCAGGAGGTGAGCATGCAAGACACCACGCGAGGACCCAGCTCTATACTGTTTTTCTGGCCCCAGTCTCAATGGGCAGTGGTATTTGGGAATATACAGTAGATCTATAAAGCTACAGAGCAAAGCCCTCAGACACTGGCCCTGCCTGCAAGGCACTCTTGCCTCTAGGAGGAGCATTCTGTGCAACACAGAGAGGCCACACTCTGGCAGAAGGTGGGGCCATGTGAGGCCAGATGAGGGACACATCTAGGAAAGCAAACAGAAAAATGTACTCAATGGAATCAAAGAGTGAAGATGAAGAATGAATATCACACACAAAAGTACACACACTGCACAGGGTGGAGAGAGCCCTGTGAGGGCCATCAGAGATGGAAGGCGAGCAAAGTATTATGGGAAATGGAAATCAGAGGTAAGAGCAGGTGACAGTTTCCTGAGGGATAATGTACATTGCAAGAGGGGGAGAAAAATATGCATTTGTAGAGTGAAATTTTAGTGAATTTCCTATTTTTCAGTTTTCTCAGGTAGGTAGGGATTGAAAAGAGTATTTTTCAGTACAACATGCTTTTATTTTTGCTGATGAATGGTCATTTAATTTCCTTTAATTTTATGAAAAAGTTTCCAGCGAGTATCTATAGCTTATTATAAGATGAATATATTTCCTCATATACAGGTACTCACGTATTGATATATGTGTTTGTCACAGCAGTTCTGTGAAGAAGGTAACACTATTCTCCAGGTTATGAAGCTCAGAAGGCCAGCTGATGGGATAACTTGGTCACCAAATATCACACAGCTGGCGTCATAACCAAAGGTTGCCCCAACAGTCTGGATTCAGAGGTAATTTCTTAACTCATATTAAGTGCTGAAATAATAGGCTGTCTTTGAAGAACTGGTAATTACTACACACCTATAATTCTTTTGTCACCAGATCATTTTTAAAGGTTTTTTTCATCAAACTTAAAATTATCGACTGTCCCTGCAAATACATGTTCTACATTTTCAAGTATTGCAAATTAGAAAGACTTGGCATTTTTATTAGAAGTTGTATGCAAAGTTTAAATTTTAAGTAATGTCTAATATTACTTGTTTTGATATAGGTGGGTTTGGAATGGACAATTCAGATTATTTCCTTTTAAAAACCCTTTATTGATAATTCCCACTAGCAGTGAATGAGATCCTTTTATAACATTATAAAGAACAATTCTAAATTAAATGTCATTCATATCAGCAAGTATTCATAGTTAAATGGATGACATATGAGAATGCAATATTAAGTGAAATAAGCCTGACGCACAAGCTTAAATATCACAGGGTTTCTCTCACACGAGGGTCTCTCTGTCATCTGTCCCTCATAGCTACTGTATACGTCTATCATATATATGGAGAGAAAAGTAGAAAATAGACGGGAAGCAGGAGGAAGTTCAAACACTTCCTCAGATGCTCTGTCCCATCGTTTCAAAAGTATTTTAGTATATGCTAATTATATACCAGTTCCTAGTTCTTTTTGCTTGTTAGTGTCTTGTTTATATGACAATCTTTTTTCCACACATAGTACTCTGAGTAATATTTTGACTATGCTTTTAAGATTATGAGGCATATTATATTAACCACTGTTATTCTTTGTCATAAAAATTGTTTTATTTTCTTATTGACAAAGAGTGCTCTTATATGTACTGTTTTCATTAATCTAAATTAAAAATAAGTAAATATACTTTCACATATTTTAAATAGGCTTTAAAGTTATAAGATTTTTCAGTAAGTATTATCAAAAGAAAAAAATGATCATCATTGTGAGATCTTGTAAAATGTTTGGGTTCATGATAGATTTATAGTGTTTTCTTTTACAAAACTATATTTTTGAGTGGCTATCATATGGCATCTTACTTTTAAAAATCTGTCTTTTAATTGTGGTATAATTTCAAAATTACAGAATATTTTGCAAGAACAGTACAGGAACCTTCTGTATACCATACTCAGAATCATGATTTTTGACAGTTAGCCAACTGTGCTGATGTTTATGAACTCATATATACGTGCACAGCACATGGGTATGGTCCACAATTAGACTGCAAATTTGTGAGCTCCATAAAACCTGCCATGGATGGGGCTGGGGATTTAGCTCAGCGGTATAAGCGCCTGCCTTGCAAGCAGGCAGTCGTGAGTTTGATCCGATAAAAAGCAAAAAGACAAAAAACAAACAAACAAACAAACAAACAAAAAAAACCTGCCGTGGTCTCAATGCGTATCAGGTAGGAAATATTCCAAAATTTGTTTCTATAATGTACAGATGTTTGTATTGGCTTCATCATTTCCTAAGCAATAGCTTCATCTATTTATATAGCATAACATTAGGTATTTTATGCAATCTGCAGCTGATTTAAATCCACAGGGGAATGCCCATTGGTTAGCTGTCAGCTGCATGCCTTTTATATAAGGGACTTGAGCATTATAAATATTTGATAACTCTCAGGAGTCCTGAATGCAATATTCTTTGTATAGAAAGGGGCATTTTCCAAACTGTGTCAGAGAAAAACAGAGAATTATATTCCTTGGCTTTTAATGTTTATAATGAACATTTCCTAAGAGACATACTTTTTACCTAATGACATCTAATTTAACATTGTTACAAATACTATTATGTAATCCAGAGTTTTTAATACAAATCTCAACAAATTTCTTAGCTTGAAATCCAGGCCAGAATAAACTTTAAATTGTCAGGATTCTTGGGTCTTTTTTAATCTGAAACACTCAGTGGTTCTTTGTATCTTTTGAAAAAAATTTTTTTTGAGGCAAATGGTTCAGTTAGGTTGCAAATCAGCTCAGCTCTTCTGCACGCTCTTCCTGATGAGAATCTTGTTAGGTTTTTCACAGAACGCCATGTATTGACGTGCGTGGTTTAGGTCATTCCGGTGTTCACTGTGTCCTCCGGGTTTTTACCCTTGCATGTTGATTGTGGTTTTTAGTTATTTGTTTGTTTTTATTTTTGCAGTGTTTTGCTGGGAGGGAAAGGATGGAAACCACGCACACATTGTGGTCCTGATCAAACTCGTACCCACCAGCTCCGCATTTACTGTCTTCAGTTCTCAAGGCTCCTACTACCTAGCATTGCCTGCTAACAAAGAATTCTCTGGTCTCCTTTATTATTTACTCATTCACTGTGGTTCAAAACATAATTTCTTATTACAGTCAGTGGATGGTAGCCAGTGACTCATTATTTGAAAATAATTGTTTGAATGCAGTTATTTTGCTAAGTTTTGATTACTGTTCTCACTCCCTGCCTCAGTGAGGAGATTGCTCTGGATTTGGACAGAGCCTCTCCCATCCGCTCCAGGCCCATCACTGGACAGCTGCTTCCTAATTTTCTGACCCTGCAGTCTGCACTGGATTCATCTTGTACTTTCCCCGCCTTCACCCAAGGATCACTTATGTTTACAAAGCACTGACTGCAGTTAGTGCTGACTGATCTTATAACACAAGTTCTGAGTGCTAAAATGTGTTCAATGCAACTGGTGTTCCCTATTCCTAAACCATATCCTTGATGGAGTGAGGCTCTGTCTCTATTTTTATCACCTCTCTGTCTCCATCTCCATCTCCACTTCTACCTGCAGCTCATCTACTAAAAGAGAAAAGGAGAGATACAGGTAAAGAGAAATAGTTGAATCTCGTTATTTCTGGTACTTCTATTCCACAAGTGATCCAAACTCTGAATTAGTGAATACCGAGCCACCACTCCCCTGAGAAACACAGGGCTAGGTTTCTTGGTGCAATGAATGTATTTCCATCAAGTGATGGATCCATTCCTTTGTTTATTGTGCATTTCTGGTTAAAGGGTATTCATGTAATGCATTTTTCTTACATAAAATTAATCGCTTGTCATACTTCTTTACAATAAAATCCTAGCTGGAAGGGTTGAATGTTTTCCAGGCTTAGGTGATATGATCTATGCATTCTTTGGCTTTCAATCTGCTGTCATGCTTTCCATGACTCTCTTTCTTGGTTAGCAACTCAGGAAGATGTACATTTGCAGTTTTGCTAAATTTCTCAGAGCTTCATCCTACTTTATAAACTTTATCGTAACATCTTCTAACGATGCCTCACACAATCTGCCTCTTCTTTCTGAATGCACTATATTATCAGTTGGTTGACATTGAGCCAGCAATCAGCAACATCAGAAGATATCTTGGTGAAGCCACTCCAGCATGTGTTTTTCTGCATTAAGCACACATTACATCCTCGGTCTGCTTAGCCACCTGGAAGAGCACTTTGGCATCAAATTTGTGGAGCAAATTTACAATGGAGAGATCATCCATAAAAATCACAAAAACATGGACAAATGGAACCCACAGTAGAGCACGTGGAAAGGACATTGTTTCCAGAATGAGGGCTGCAGGTGTGAGGCAGAGCCTCCAGGGCCCAGCCTCACCTGGGAATGTTGGAGCTCAAGTCTGGTTGTCACCGCACTTGTCCATTACCACAGAAAGCACATCCAATGGGTTATGGGGGTGCAAACAGATTTTAGCAGGCAGGCTAATTGTCAGATTCGGAATCTGTGTATAGATTATCAACTATCTGTTACAAAGTATTAGGCATGATATAATGTGTGAAATATATACACCATACAAATAATGTATTTTATGTTTAGTAAGCTATGTATATATAAGTCTATATTTATTATAAATATATATTGTAGTATAAGTTTGTGTGTATACATATCTTGTGTATCTTGTATATATGTAAAAAGTATATATGTACATTTATCATATATATATATATATATGTATATATATATATATATATACAGTCATGAATTCCAGGTCAGTCCAGGATACATAATGAGTTTGAGGCCAACCTGAGCTGGACAGTGATAATTTGTCCCCAAAACAAACAAAAATAAAAGGGAAATTATTTCAATATTGTTGACATATATCACTGCACGAAACAACCCACTTATTATAGACTAATGTATTCTATATTACTGTATTGCTGAAGTGCTTATCTAGATGCCTAAGGTAATTGTATATTAAGTGAATTTACATAAATTTGAGAGCACAAACATATTGGAAATGAACATGTAAGAACATGGGAAATCATTTGCTAACTTTTAATTATGAATCTTTATAATGGTCATATATCTGAACACTTCAGAAATTTACAAGGGCATAACAAAAGGAAATTAACTGAACAATGACTCCTAACAAGGCTTAGAGTCTTCTTAAATTGGTGTCATTGGAAGCAAGCCAGTGTTAGGTGTTGGCACTATCATATTTTAAAAGGTCAGCTGCTGCAACTGGGAAAAACTTTGAGCATATAATATTATGATAAGCAAAATTAGGTTTAATATTTCAGGGTAATATTTGAACACTGAGGAAATCTATAAATAAAACACACACAACTGAACTCATCCTCACTCCTCTGATTCAGTGATGCCCTAATTCACTCTGCAGCTCTCCTGTGTTGAAATCTGATCTGGGTTTTGACAGAATTTTTTGCATGCGACGAGATGTTAGTCTTTGTACAGTGCTGTATAATCCAGGTAATGTGACAAATGGGAATTAATGATGCCTGAACTGGTCTTTCTTCCTCTTCCCGTCTCCATTACTTCTCCATCTACCCATCAAACCACATGGCAGGATCTAGCAGAAAAACTTTTTCCCAGAAGCCTGGCTCCTGAATTCTCAGAGGAGACCAACCATGGAAGGGATAGCAAATCCAACCCCAGCATGAGCAACTCATGATTTAGCAAAAACATTTCAGAGACAGAGAGAGAGACAGAGAGAGAGAGAGAGAGAGAGAGAGAGAGAGAGAGAGAGAGAGAGAGAGAGGAGAAGTCTGGGTATAGGGGTTCTAGTTGGGATGTACTTCAGTGCGAAGGCGTTAGGTTCAATGCTGAGTACCTAAAAAAATAAGCTGGAAATATCTTGAATTTTCATTATGATCTCACATTTACCCAGTGTAAAGCTGAATTCATAGCTTTTACCAAAGTATTTTGATAACCTGGCTGTAGAATCATGAAAGTATCACCTAGCCCAATGGTGAAAGAGAAGATTGGATGCATCTTTGCGTTATTAATTACAAGAAAGCCTTTCTTACTCCGATGGGTAGGCTCTCCGTGCACCTATCTTACATATGAATTGCATTTGTACACACTACCAATGAACAATCTAAAAGGGAAATTAAGGAAACTTTTGCAGAATTAATAACAGAAAACAAATAATATACTTAGAAATACACTTAATCAGGGAGGTAAAACTTACACTAAAACCACTGCTGAATTAAGGAAGGTATAAATCAATAGACACCTCATGTTTACAAATGAAGATTTGTTACAGAATAACAAGGATGAAAACACACTGCTGGAGACTTCCCAGCTCTCGAGTGTTCCTGACAAAGAAATCACGTTAAGCTGAATAATTCTGAACATGGAGCCGCTTCCCTCCTCTTGCCAGGATCCATTTTTATTCCCATCAGAGCAAATGCCGAGGGTTTTCATCACGCAGTAGACATTCAGACATTGATAACTATGATGAAGGTAACGTAAAACAATTAAAGGTCAAGAAAAACATCATTCCAAATGTTAATCACTTGAAATCAAAACTTTGTACCTAAGAATCATGCGGGATGCTTTGACCTTTCTATACTTAAGGCAGTGCAGGAGAGGGCCCCAGGCCGTGTTGCCGTATGCCCCCTCTTCAGGGCTTGGGCCATTGCAGGAGGTGATTTTATTGCCAAACATGCACTTCCTCTCCTCCCGATAGATTAGGAACTACCCTCAGGAGGCCGTTAGCCTTCGAACATTTCGGTGTGAAGTCCAAGGTCTGTCTCAGAGTCATCTTCTCTGTCAGGAGCTTACTTCCTCGGGGTCCTTTCAAAGTAATGCCACATTAAATTGATAGATCTTTCTTTCTTTGCTCAGGATGCCAGGAAAAGATACATGCACCCCCAATTTGTTCAGAAACATAACCAGCATGTTTGCAGGAATATTCACTTTTTTCTAATGGTTGAGGGATAAATTATAAGCAAAATTGGCAAGGTTTCTAGGTTCATCTTTAGGGACCCATCTGCACAAATTTGGTTCTATTAGCACAACTTGGGATAAGCCTGATTTCAGACTGGCTCAAATGCATATGCATATTCATGCCATAATTCAATTTCAATTTTAAATTGAGATGTAAATAACTGGCAAGTTAACTGAGGCGCAAAATTTGCTTTACTAATGATTTACCTTTTTTTATAAGGCCTATTTAAAATTGCAAAAAACAAGAAGAGAACATGTTAATGATCAGTCATGTCTAAGTCAGTAAGATTTAGCAACTTAGTGTTTTGCTCTGCTCAATTAATGATTTTACTAAAGTAGTTTAGAATGTTGCAATTATAATACACACCAGACATGAATGATTCAGTAGGCTCTGTGTGGAATAAGACCCTTTTCCTTATATAAATCACTATGTCGTTGTCAAACCTAACAAGATAAACAATTTTTTGTGTTTCTAAAACCTGGTGTTCATCACATGCTAATTATGCATTTTGCTAATTTCATGGAGTCAATATTAATCAAGAGCCAATCACATTTGTTTACTATGCAGTATCTTTTGTCATTTTAAAGGACAACATTCATATAATGAATTTATATGACTAACGTAGTTTTTTCTCCTTTTTCTGCGTGGGCCTGACTTTTTGAAGAGTTTACACAACATTCCACTTTGTGGATTTGGGTCTTTTCATTTTAAGTCTGAATCATTGTATCTGGGGTGTTAGGTCTAAGAGACAAAACAGGCTTAAACATTGGTGTGAAAACTTTTGAGAGATAGTGACGTGAACGTGACGAAAGAGGTTAGAAATATGGAGTGGATGGGTGAGAGGAGGTGAGATTAATCACCACGGTGGGGCGAGGAAGCCTGGTTGTACGCACTGTGAACAAGGAATCCATGGAGCAATGCCTTGGACTCATGTGAATTCCTAGAATTCTTAGTATTCTTTAAACTAATGGAGTCCACAAGATCCAGTGAAAGCACGGACGGACAATAATTTTTTTTGAGTCAGTGATGTCTTTGGAGGTTATCCAGTGGTAATTCTCTAATTTGATCACTCTGCCTTCATTTAATTGTCATTTGCAAGGTCTTTCGCCCTCCTATAAACAACATGCATTTTTTTATTCTAGCAACATATACTTTTAATCAGTGCTTAACTCCTTTTCTTTAACTGTTAACTTTTATAGTATGTAGGTGGTATTATAATTATTAAATTTGTGGTAAAAAAGAATTTTAAAACACTTTTTTCATTTTGAACATCTTTATGGATGGCAGAAATCTTTGTATGTGAAATGTTTTCTTTAAGAATAGCCTTTTCTGTCGGGCTATTCAACCCAACTGTCAGTGCACTCAGATTTACTCTGGCTTCTTTATTTTTTGACATAGTTTGATTCATGTCCTTCCTTTCTCTTACAACAGGATATTTTAGAGTCACAACGTCAAGTCCGGAACTAATACTTTCCTAGTGGCCCTGACGCTTGCAGAATGTGAACGGTTATTGGAGATTCAGCTCAGAGAAACAATTGATATTCACAGCTAACAAAGTCTTTTAGGAAATAGAAAATTAATATGCATGATGCATATTATATATTTACCATATTTAAAACTGTCACAATGAAGTTTTATGTATTTTTCTTCTGTCTCACACTGAATTATTGTTTCTCCAAAAAGATTTATTTAATTTATACTAAATGGAAATTCTAACTCCTAAATTAAACACTGAGCTTTATAAGCTTTACAAGCAGTAAATATTGATTCTTTGGAGTTTATTTGATTACGGACATGAGGTACATAGCAATATTTCAGTCAGTGTTATGATCACACTGCACGTATTGTCAATGGAACCATAAAATTATACTGGCAAGTGATATCATCATGGCCTAATTCACGAAAGTTTACTTTATGATGTTTGCACATAAGTGACACAAAGACAGTAATCGAAATAGGATTTACTAACTTTTGCAGAAGTATTTTCAAAATGAAAAATTATTACTGAACAGATTATTGAAAAAAACAGTTTTTTTAATGTTAGTTTCCTATGTAATGTCCTTGAAAGGTGAATCCTTGGGAAAGAAGGCTTCTCACATCTCTGAAAAGCATGTATAGTCCAATCTTAGTTAAGGATAACAGAAAGTACACATGGAGGGAACTGTGACCTGGAGGAAATCGGTAACCTTTGCACTTTTTGAGTATCAGATTTCTAGTTTTGTTTGTTTGTTTTTACTGACAGAGATCTTAATGTGCTCTTCCGGCCACAAGATCCAGTGAAAGCACGGACGGACAAGCATCTCCAACACTCAGCTCATATCTATGAGCACTTTGTCAAATCACTAACTTTCTCCAGGGAAGAACTAGAACTCTTGTACAGCAAAAGGGAGTCAAGTGCACCCATCCTTTCTTGAGCTTTATTGTCAGGCACAAGCTACGGTATTTTATTACTTTGAGCGAATCACTTACGTTCCTTGTAGGTCTCGTGTTCCTTCCCTGTAAAGTGGATATGTTAAAGGCATCTAACACACAGTTACTATAATGGTCTAATGAAACAATTTAGAAAACCTTTTGATTCAATGACTAGAGCAGTTATTGTGCCAGACACAAATATTTTGCATTAAGAAGCAGGAAATATAGAAATGGAGTGCACAATCTTTTCAGTTCAAGAGTCTCAAAAACATAAGGACACTCAGCAATCAAATAACAAAGCCTGGTGCACATGAGATTTCAGAGCCAATAGGAAAGCTGTAATCAAAAAGATGCAAAGTGGGTCACACAACGCTGTTGTGTAAACCTGAACCATTACACAAACATGTCACTTCCTTGCTGAGATTAATGCCTAGATACTCAATTATTATTTTAAAAATACCCTGAATAACATTGCTTTCACGATTTTTTTTTCTCAGTTGGTTTCTTGGTGGTGCAGGTGTGCAGGAATGCTTTTTATTTCTTTGGGTTGACTTTGTGTCCTTCCTTTGAGCTGATTTTGTCTAATAGGTCCAAGAGTCTTCTGGTAGAGCTTTTGTGTATTATGCCATCTGCCAATAAGTATTGTTTTACTTCTCTTGCTATTTATTTTTTATTTATTTTTGTTACCTCATTGTCTGGGTTAAAGTTGTGATCACTATACTGAACAGGAGTGTGACAGTGTACACACTTGTCTTACTCCAGATTTTAGAAGGAAAGCTTCAGCTTTTCACTTTCATGTGATGTTGGCAGTGGGTTTGCAATTTGAGGTAAGGTCCTTCTATATTTTTTCATGAAGATTTTTATCATGATTGGATGAAAGATTTTGTCAAAGGTTTTTTCTGCATCTACAGAGATGATCATTGAATTATTTCCTTACTCGTATGTATGTGGAGTACTGTGTTTACTGCTTTACACATGTTGGAGTATTTTTGCATTCCTGGGGCTAAACCAAGTTGATTATGATGCATGATTTTTAATTTTGTTTTTCTTTCTATTTGCCAATATCTTGCTGAGGATTTTTGCATCTGTGTTCATTAAGGAATGTGGCCTGCAGTTTTCATTTTGTGCTGTGTCTTCATTCTGTTTCAGTGTCAGTATATTGTTGGCTTCATGGAATGAGTTTGGCTTTGTCCTTCTCTTTCAATTGCTTAGAAGACAATGAACATTACTCGTCCTGGGCTTCTCTTAGGTTGGTAGATATTTTTACTCCGTCAATTTTATTGTCAGTTATTGGTCTGTTCAAAGTGTTTGTTTCTTCTTCCTTCAATCAATTTCAGTAATTCAATGTGTAACAATTTGTCCATTTCTTCATGGTTCTCCAATATATTGGAGTATAGATTTTCAAAATAGTTTCAGTTGTGTCCATGGTTTTATTATTTTTATTTACAATTGCATTGACTAAAGTCTTTTCCTCTTTTGCTGTTCCTGGCATGGATTTGTCACTATGATCTATGCTTTTAAAGGACCAATCATTTGGTTCATTGATGCTTTGTATTTTTATTTAGTCTCTATTTCCTTGATTTAGTCCCTGATCTTCATGATTTCTGTACTACAAGCTTTGAATTTGGGCTGTTTGTATTTTTGTAGGACTTTGTGGCCTGCTTGAAACTCCCTACTTAGGACTGCGTTACTTGTATCCAGCAGGCTTTGCTGTGCTATGCTGCTGATGTAATTTGATTGTAGGAAATTTTCAATTACTTACCTGATGTTGTTCTTTTTGATTCCTCCCACTTCCAATGTTTAACCAACTTCCCCCATTTTTTTTTTTTTTTGCTTTTTAGTTCACATTTGTGTCACATAATGATTACAGTCATTGTGGGATTACAGGACACACTTGAATATTTTTAGGTCCCCTTTACTCCCATTTCCCATCTCCCATCTCTTGATCCCTTTCTTATTTGAAAAAGATCCATCCCATTTTATCTTTATTTCGCTCTTCATTTTATTTATACTTTAGATTTTAATTTGGGGGAAACCATACCATGTTTATGCTTGTATATAATTTGTTTCCCTTCATTTTATGTTTTAAATTTATATGCATTTTCCTGCTGATGACTCAAATTTATCCTTCTTGGAAGCTGAGCAGTGTTCCATTATTTTTGTACAGAAAACACATTTTATCTATCCGTTTGTCTGTTGGAGAACAGTGAGCTTGCTTCTAAGGTTTAGCCAGTAGGAAATGTGCTGCTATAAATATTGTAAAGAATGTTTCATTGTCTCTAACTCATCAGGAAGATGTATAACATAAGAATAGCAAGGTCCAGTGGAATTTCTAGTTTTAGTTTTTGAGGAAATTCCACAATAGTTTTCACAATGATTTTACTAGTTTGTATGCTCACTTACAATGTAGGATAGTTTCATTTTTACTACAGGGTCACCAGCATTTATCATTATTTTATTTCTTGATGATAGCCCTTCTTTCTAAAGCACAATGAAATGTCAGTGTTGTCAAGTTGACCACTTTTCACGTATATTGACCATTTGTATATTTACCATTGTATTTCTTTTCCTGTGAAGTATATATTCATTTCTGTATCAGAGTTAGCTAGAATTACAGGTTTAACATAATATGTATGATGAACCATTCTTGCATCCCTACAATGAGAGTTACTTGGTCATGATATACGATCTTTCTGGATTTGTACTCCCTGTTTGCCAGTACATTACTGAGGATGTTTGCCTCTATCTCATTAAAGATATTGACCTGTGGTCTTCATTTCTATTTGGGTCTTTCTCTGATTTTGAGATTAGTGTGATGCTGACTTCCAGGAATGAGTTTGAACGCACTCCCTCCCTTTCAACACTGTTAAAAATTTTGAAGATTTTTGGTATTATAACCTCCTTCATTGTCTTGTAGAATTCAGCAGTGAATTCATGACATCTTAGGAATTTCTCGCTAGGTTATTTTATATTACTGTCTCAGTTTCATTGCTTGCTATTGGATTGTTCAGAATTTTTATGTATTCTTAGTTCAGGTTTATAATTCATATATGACCAGGAAATTGCCAATTGCTTCAAGATTTTACAATTTACTGGAATCCAAGCTTTTTTAGTAATTAATAATGATTTTGATTTCAGTGATTTTTACTGTAATTTCAGTTTTGTCTTTGTTTCTTTCTTTTCTTTCTTTTCTTTGAAACAGGCTGTCATTAGCTAATCTAGGCTAATCTAGGCTGGCCTTGAACTTGGCTGATCCTCCTGGCTCAGCCTCCTGAGTGCTGGGATTACAAGCATTTGCTACCACATCTGGTGTTTTTCAACTCTAATTGCATTGATGTAAGTCTTTTCTCTCCATTTAGTAACTTTGAACTTTGGTTAAGGTTTCATCTATTTTGTTTATTCTTTCAAAGAACCAGCTCTTATATTTGTTGATATTTTTGCACTGATTTTTTAAAACTTAAATTTCATTAATTCTATGACCTTTATGATTCCCCACCATAACCTGAATTTGGATTTGTAGGATTGCTACAGGTATCCAGAAGTTTATTATGGGGCTATTTAAGTTCACTTTATTTTTCTAATGTGAGCATTGTCTACAATAAACTTTCCTCTTAGGACTGTGCTCAATGTGTCCCGTAGGTTCTGGTGTGTTGTACTAGCAATTTTTTTTTTTTGTTGTTGTTCCAGAAATTGTTTAATTTCTTCCTTGATTTCTTTCATGGCCCATTAGGTGTTTAGGAGTGTGTTACTAAGTTTCCAGGTGTTTATATATTTTCTGTAAAATCTTTTGTGATTGATTTGTGGTGCACAGTGATCTGATGGAGTAATTTTAGCCCTCGTGGTATTTATTTAAGCAGTACTTGTTGACTAGTATGCATCCTACTTTTGATAAAATCTATGCTGTTTTGATGAATATGAATATATATATATATATATATATATATATATATATTGCTTTAATGGGTCATTACACCCTGGCCATTACAGAAATGCAAATCATAACAACACAGAGATTACATCTTACTGCAGAGACAATGATTATCATCAAAAATTCAAGCACAAAAATTGGTTACAATGCTGTGGGGGGAAGAAATCCTTCTACATTGTTGGTATAAAAGTAAATTAATACAATCTCTATGGAAGTCATCACAGAGACTTGACAGAAAGCTGTAAGTAGAAACTCAGTTTGACTTCACTGTAGCTCTCCTGGGTATCTTCCCAAAGGGGTTAATATCATTACATATTACTTATTAATATATGTGTGCCCATGTTTATAGCATCACAGTTTACAATAGCCAATTTATGAACATGGTCCACGTGACCAGCAATATATGAATAGAGTAAGCCAATGTGGAATATGCGTAGTAGAATACTATCACGCCATAAAAGGAGAAATTTGAGTCATTTGTAAGAAAATGGATAAAAACTTGGATTATAATGTGAGGAGAAATAAATCAGACACAGAAAGTTATCTATTGCATGGTTTAAACTTGAAGCGAAACCCAAAGTATGAATAATTTAAAGAATAAAAATAAAAGAGTGTGGTAGGAAACAGGAAGGTGGACGTTTTGAAGACAAGAGGGGATTTGGTGAAGTGGGACAGGAAAGGATGGCAGCGCGTGGAGGAGATAAGGTCAAAGTGCACACCTGCCTGTGCCAGTTCCTCAGAATGGAGGCAATCATGATGCATAACAGACCTTTAAGGATAAGACGGAACTAGAAAAACCCAGTCAAATCAGTCAGCAACTAGAAGCAGGGAGAACAGGGTGACCTAAAGCACTGGTCCGTGTGTTCACCTTGCCTTTCCCTGTTTCTGGCTGTGGTAAGTTATCCTGCATCTCTGCTCCCCCAGCAGTACATGAGGGAAGTGATGCGTTTTACTCAGAGGCAGAAAACTATCCAGCGAGCAGAGACCACAAGATGGAAAAGCCTCTGCTATCTCATCCTGTGGTAAGTTTAAGAATCAATGCAGGAAATTCATTCAAACAAATCCGGTTATTTTATAATTGTAATTCTGACTTAGATCTAAAGGTTTTCATGCCTTGTTTCAGATGGTAATGAGAAAAAGGTCCTCATACACAAGACAGATTCAAAAGAAATTGATGTCTGTCTCTGAGTCATGTCCACTGTTACTTAACTCTATCCAATCTTACTGCGGAACATTTCTGATCAGTGTCTATAAAACTGCTTGAAACTGTTAGTAATCAGTAGTAATTACCATTAATTCAAATCACTGTGGTAATTACTATTATCCTATTTTTCCTTATGTTTTCATTTACTCTTTCCATATTTTTCTTTATTTTATTTTAAAAAGGAATAAAACTAAACATAAAACAAACAGATCAGAAGCAAAACAATGTAAGTGAAACAGATTTCAAAGCAGGACAACAGGAGATCTACAGTGGTTACCATAATGGCTCTTGTTTTCTTCTAAATAGTTGTCTATATCTTCACACACAATAAATACATACAAAACAAATTGTATAAAACTGATCAAAACAGAGTAATGAAGGCATTACAGGCTTTCAAAACTAAACAATAGGAGAATTAACCATGGCTGCCATAGTTTCTTGTTTTCTTCAAAACAGCTGTCCATACCTTCATGTGTGTTGGAATTAAACAATAAAAACACTCAAAACAAAGTATAGAAGCATTCCTGGATTTCACAGCATAATGATACAGAATCAGCAATGGATACCATAATGTCTGTTTTTCTTCATAGTAGCTATTCATTTCATCACACATGATATAATCCATTCTCATAAACTGTTTAGAAGAAGTTCTAAGCATGTATAAGCCTCTACCCGGACTCCTATCTTTTCTGCATTAGAGGGAAAAACAAAACAAAACAAAACAGATTACTACAAAAATAAGAAACAAAAAAGACAAATAATTAACAATAGTAAGGAGCCCAAAACAATGATGATACAGGCTTTCAAAACATGGAAATATAAACCTTAGTTCTGTTCTTTCCATGATATTTTGAAAGTGTAATTTTCTTTTTAAATTAAATTTATTTTGACTATTGCATAAAATTTAAAAATGCACATAATATTGTGGTACTGTGTGATGCTTCCTTAAATATATATTTCTGTTCTAATTTTGTCCTTGTTAGCTTTTTACTTGTACTGTATTCATGTAAATTCTTCATTGTGTAGTCTTTTTCAGAGCCAGTCTCTCACTGGTCTTAGGGTTGGCCAGACACAAGGTTGGAATTGTTCACGTACATGAGCAAAAACTGTGTCCCTTCTCTGGGGGACACTAGAAGCTGGTCATCTCTACCGTGAGGAGGAGATTTTAGCATATGCGCTGGCTCTCAGAGAGCTTGTGTGTATGTTCACACCAGTAAAAGTTCAACGTGACAGTCTTAAAAACACACACCTGCCCTGGAATGAAATCAGAATGCATCTGTAGTGGCCTGGTCAGGGTTTCCTTCCCTCTGTGTTTGAATGGGGACCATTTCAGAATCTGTCCTAGGACAGATCCTAAAAGTTGAGTTGCAGGACACTAGATAACTACATATCAGGGATGGGACTTTTATACAAATGTAAGGAAATAATGTAGAAAGGGTAACATCCTGAGAACAGCAGAGGGGACAATTGGGCAAACAGAAGCAAAGATGGGTATCTGAACTCAAATCCATCCTATAGGCTTGGTTGGCAGTATCGACTTCCTTCCTGAATGAAGGACTCAGACTACAACACAAATATGCATCTCCTTTGTTGACTCCCATTTACCTGAGAAGGCCTTGACATCACCCTCCTGGTTCCTACCCCCAAACTCTATCTCATTCTTACAGAATTTAAGCTATAATGATTAAGAGATCTCAAAACAGTTTTCTCCTTACAAGGCTACTTGAGAGTTAACTTGGAAAACAGGTTAATAATTTGTATCGACAAGAATCTGGGGACAATATAAAGGTATAGATTTCAAAAGATGTAGATCAAGACAGAATGAAATGTAATGAATCTCTTGAGTAATTTAATTAATGGAGATATTCCATCCCCATAATTTAGGTTTAAAGCTTGTTTTGATCATAACTGAGTGGTGTTGATTGACGCTTGGCTGGTAAGTAGATCAGTCAATGAAGTCGTGATGTTCAAATTTCTTTACTGTGTTGAAGAAACCAAAGCCAAGGAATTGGAAATGTTCGAAATCATGGTGGTGTATAATCTAATCAGACACTCCCAGCTCTATTTTTAACAAAACCCGTAACAGATACGTTATGATTCAGTCATGGATGTTTTATGTATTTATTGAGCTATCCGCGTGATTTATAGCCCCGGCTCCACTTCTGTGCTGTGTTGCATTTATCTGCTTATGTATGTGGGATCATCTTGCTTGTCCTGGGATGTAGCCAGGTTCTCTTTGTGTTTTATCACTGTAATAATTTTTGCTTCTTTTGACAGCATCATGTTGCGGAGTTTTGCATCTGAGTTCAGGAAGGTAATTGGCCTGCAGCTTCCACACGTGTAGATTCCTTGTGTGGGTTTGGTGTCGGATTAATGTTAGTTTCCTGGAATGTGTTTGGCAATGTTTTTTTCCTTTAAATTTCTGGAAAAAGCATGAAGATTATTGGTCCTAGCTTTTTCATAATAGGTAGGGATTTTATTACTGTACTAGTTTCACTGCCTGTTATTGGTCTACTGAGGATTTTTATACAGTCTTGGCTGGATTTTGGTAATTCATATATGTCTCAGAGTTAGTTTATGTCTTCCAGATTCTTCAATTGACTGGAGTATAATTTTCCAGAGTAATTTTAAATAATCTTTTGGATTTCAGCAATGCCTAGTATAATTTTAAGTTTTTCTTTTCTAATTTTCTTTGTAATTTCTTTTGGTAGATTTGGCTAACGGTTTAACAATCTTATTTATCATTTCAGGAACTGACTCCTCAGTGATCTTTTGTATTTTTTCCTTTAGTCTCAATTTCATCAAGTTCTGCTCTGATGTGATTACTTTCTATTACTTTTTGGGTTGATACTATTCTTGTTTTTGTAGAAACTTGAGATTATTTAAATTATTTGAGATTATTTTTAATGCAAGTTTAACATTATAAACCTCCATTATAGAGATACTTTTACTGTGTCCCACAGATTGGGATACGTTTTCAACATTATTTAATTCTAAGAGTTGTTAAATTTATCCTCTGATTTCTTCTGCGACACATTGTTTATTCAAGAGGCTGTTATACAGTTCCTGTGGTAGTTTCTATGTCTTTCCTGTTGATTTCTAGTTTCATTTCATTGTAATCTCATAAAATGAGTGACATTATTTCAATTCTGTTATATTTAGTGAGATACACTAGATGGTATAAATTTGGTCTATTTTATTTTTTTATGTTCTAATTTTTTTATTTTAAAATAAAAAAAGCCTAAAAACAATGATACAGAATTTCAAATCAAGATAATAGGACATTAACAATGGTTCATATATTGCATAATGTTATTTTCAAGGTAGTTGTTCAGATTACAAGACATAAGCACGAAAAAATGATCAAACAATCAAACAATGAAAGCACAAACCTTTCTTTTTGAGGAACTAATAGAGATTAGTAGTGTAGTTATCTATCTTGTGTATACATATGTATACATACACATATACATATACGTGTACATATGCATGTATATATATATATATATATATATACATATACATTTTTTCACTTTTTTCTTTTCTCCTTTCCCTCATTTCATGTAGTTGGAGCAGGACCTGTCTCAGTGGAAAATTGTCATAATTCCACTTCCTCAGCTGATGCTGAAGCAATCTTGCTTTGCAGTGAGGGAGAGTCAGTTTTTTTTTTTTTTTTTCTGTGATTCCTTGTAAGATATCAAGATGATAAGTTCTGTCCTGGCTTTGATTCTCCCTGAATTCCTGCACATAATGGAACCATCTCTGTTTATGGGACACATAAATACTATGGGAAACAGAAGAAACAGTTGTGGGTGTGCATGTTACGCATGCCTGCTCTGCTCACCATTGTGCCTTGTGGCCCAGTCAGATTTCATGCACAAAATCTAAGTGCAAAGAGAAACTAATAATATTCCAAGACGGTAGTATGAGTACATTACACGTAGCAGTGTGTTGGCCCAGGCTTTGTGGTCTGACTATAGGGCACACGTCCCTGAAGCTCTCCTTCTGTAAGGAGTTTCAAGTCATTGTCTAATATTCACCACATTTTCTGCGCAGTGATGAGAACAAAATGCTTAAAACCTTCAGAAAATATCAGCTATTGAATAGGAGATGGAAAACTGTTTTCTACTCAGCATATTTTAGATGTAGCATTGATGATACTAGGATCTTCTCATGCATTTTCAGGGAGCTGGCTGTGGGAATATGTTTTAACTGTCTGATTATACCAGTCCAGAATTTAGAGTACAAGTAATTATTACCTTTAATGAAGAAGCCACTCATCGGTTCCCTGGCGTGTGAAGTTGGGACTGTGTTTATAGAAAGGAACAAGTGAAGACTCTTGGAGTCCTTTGCTTTTCCAAAATCCCAGCAAAGTAGTAAAACAACAACAATAACAAAACACTACACTATCCAGGGGACTGCAGGACTCGGAGCACAAGATGTCCCACGACTTTAGATCGGCGTCTCTCCGGCACTATCAGTCGGAATCATTCGTTTGGCCAGTGTTGTCAGGATGATTTAGGGGGGAGGAAATGCTGTCAGGTGAGGTGCGCACTAATGTCACACTCCAGATATGGTATCAATCACTGACAGGATGCACTACCCACCGCTAGGCTGCATCACCATCTAGGGTCTACTTTCCGTCTAAACAAACCCACAGCGACAGGATCAGCTTGGTTCCACACAGACAAGTGCTGACAGGAGCAGGCGGATGTGCTGGAAGCCTCTCCCCATGCACAGCAATTCCCCTGAATTTTGTCCCAGCATGTTCAAGACAAACTCATTATCTTGATCTCTTATGGGGAGTCAGAAAAAAACAGTGAATTTCTCTCACTGCAACTGATTTTGTTATTTTCTAATATATTCTTGGCTTACTAAAAGAAGACATCAATTCAAGGCCTAAAGCAAAAATGAACTTCCCTTAGATGGGATTTACAAGATGTCCAGCGGCAGGTGGATTATAATTAGACACCTTACGTAATGAAAGATGAAGAAATTGATCCTTCAAAAATATATCATTTTCCAGATATGAATTTCCCTCTTTCACCATTTTTCTGGCAGCAACATTTTTAAATTTAGAAGGGTCTTATTCATTGACCTGTAATCTACACATTACTTTCTCTTTGATGACATCCTGACAGAACATCAAGTGTGCTCCCAGAGAATTCAAAAGTCTTTAAAAGTTCACAACTAGAAATAGTTGTTAAAAATAATAGACAAGCCCAGCAAAACTGGCACCAGATGGGGAAGAAAACCATGTGAAACGGGATTGTTTTTATACAGGAAGCTGTACAGTCTAAGCTTCAGAGAAGGGTCCAGTACCTTGGTATCATATTGTTGAGAGCTGTTCTCTATTGATGGGAGTGTGGTATACTTATAACAATTACTATATTTAAGAGACTTTTTCTCTACTCTTGCCAGTGTTGGTGTTCCTAGTGTCCAGGTGAAAAGTGGTTCACCTAGCAAATAAGGTAATACTTTGGTTATATTTAGAAAAAGTGATACCACTCCCTCAAAACTTTACAGTTTACAAGATTTAAAGCTGGGTGGTCTACAGGAATTTTTGTCTCAAGAATGCAGGGTAATTCTTGAAGGTGCCACACAGTACTCCTTTGTGTAATGATGCTGATTGATACAAATCTGGAGCAATCCAGTTAATTCAGAGATACCAAGAAGATAGATCATACAAAAATGAAAATTTATATCATTCTATCAGATCCAAATCTTGTCTAACTGGGGTTCTAGAAGACAAGGAGAATATGAATTAGTGCTCAATAGGAAACAGAGTTATCTTTATAACCAGGTTTAGAAGTGGTGTATGAGTTTAATTAGCATTCTTTGATCCACATGTGGTGATAAAGGACAGTGAGTATTTAAATAAAATAATTAATACAGTCAAAGGCTCACAGAATCCCCTAAAACTACTGCCCCTCAATTTGCACAGTTATCACATCCTTCTTGCCGCTCTCTGAGGCAGATTTGAGAGCCCCCTTTTATGAGCATCACTAGTTTCCCTGTCATGGCTGCACCAGTGTCCTGAACTGAGTCAGCACATTGACCTTTCATGGTCAGCTGGACCTGGGAGAAGCCAGGGGTGCGAGACACACATGGATGAGGGCACACCTGCCGTTCTCACATAACCGCCTTCCCAATGGATGGCACCCAGCAGTGCATTCACTGGAGTTTTTACCACGTCTTACACTCACAAAAGAGGACTCCCAGAACTTCTGTCAGACAACGAGTTAAGTTTGAAGCAAGAGAGAGCATTTTGAGTGGGATTCAGGGCAATGTCTTTTTTGCTGTAAGGTTTAAAAATTTAAGCGCGTATCCTATCTTCTAATCAGGCCTTGTGTATAACACTTCCTGAATTACCACCACCACACATGACATGACAACCCTCAGAACTCCCCCTGGGAGGGTGAGACTTAGGATGTTACCGAGGCTACAGTGGTTGCTGAGAAGCAAAAACCTTAACAAATGTGGACTTCCTTCTTTGCCTGTCCAGATGAGTGTCCAAGCTTTTCCACCCTGCTCTTTGACACCTGAGAGAAGCTGTGACAGACCCCATCAAGTGGGCTACTGTGCTGTTGCCTGCTCATTAGGTTTGCGCCTCTGTGGCCTTTTCATTGCTTGGCTGTCACACCCAGCACCCACAGTTTTCTGAGGAGAGGGTTACTCGGCTCCTGGTTTATTCCACAGTCACCAGACACCAAGGCAGTAAGGAGTGGCAGAGGGGCATCGAGGCCCTCAGGAAGCAGGAGGAAAGGACGGTGTGGGGAGCAGGGGAGTGTGCCCTTCTAGGACCTGCTCACATCTGCCTTCTAGCAGCACGGCAGCTCTGAACTCTGCAGTGGATCAGGTCAAGGATGAAAGAGTACAGCACTCCTGGGACCCGATCACCTTCCAACCTCTGGATGGATGGGACTTCAGGGCCCACAGGGGATCAAACTAGAGCACCTGGCTCAAGTGAGTGACTCGCAAAAAGTTATGGAGCTGCTAGTGCAGTGATATTGGAGAAGTTAACTCAGAAACTTAATAAACATTTATATAAAAGCCATGCCGCCTTTTGCGAGACCACTTTTAATTGATAAAACCAGTAACTCTGGTTTGCACTCTACCATTCATTTGGAAATAGTCCTTTAATTAAATTATATTCTTTTTTAAAAACATGTTTTGCTCTGAGTGTAGAATGAAGTTTATGTCACAATCTTAACTGATTTAAATTTTATTGACTTCAGACAAATGATGCAGAACCATTTATACAATCATTATTTTGCTTAAAGAGCAATAAAGTGACATGAAAGTGAGTAACATAATAAATCTACTCGTATGTATTAATATTTTAAAATAACATTTTTATTTTAAAAACTAGCATCTCAAAGAGTTTCAAAGACAAAAATAGAACAACATACTTTATACCACATGCTAAATTATGATCAGTTTATCTCATATTTCATTTTAAATTCTTAATATGTTTAAAATATAAAAAAGGTCTAATATGTTTTAATGAACTTTATTCTATTTTCCTCTCCTAATATTATTTTGGAATACACTTTTGGAATATTTCTTTTTCTATAGGATGTGCTTTATCCTCAGAGTTTAATTTATTATTTAAAAAGTAGATGCAAGAAAATGATTATTTTATAAGATATGCATGCTTGCCACTTGTTCACTAGTGATTTATAAGTGAACTCACTTTCAATGATTGTGCAAAATCCCAGTTCAGTATATGAAGCACATGTTTGACTGGAGACTGAGACTGATATCCTTGTCATGTTTTTCTTCTCTGTGATGAGTAGATATTAAAGCAGAGCCGCCCCTTTATAGAGGACTGCACTGCAAACCCCTCCATAGGCAGAAGTAAGGTGACTGCGCATCCTGTGTTCTGGGCGCCCTCACAAGCCCTGGCTATGGTCCAAATGCAGTTATTAATGGTGATCCTTCCTGCAGTCAGTTTGGATGATAAATGTCCTGGTAGCCCAAGGCAAGCCAGCGTGCAGCCGTTGTTGGTACTTCCCCTTCTGTTTCTCTGTAATGTGCATTACCTGGTTACGTTTTAAACAACCGTGCTATAAGGCTTACTTTTTATTTTACTTGTTAGTTTGTCAATGCTGTCTTTGAAACCTGTTTAACATGTAGAGGAAAATCTAGTAAAAGTTCCTGCAGTCCCTGGTGACTCACTGTTTTCCTGTGACTTTCACGGGAATTAGCTTTTCTAATTCTCTGTCCACGACGCCTGAGGAATTAGTTGGGAGCATTAGGTGGGAAAAGCTCAATGGTAAACACACCTTGAAAGGCAATTTACAAAGGAAACAAAAGGTCATTATTTTTCAGAAGCTTCAGGAGAGTGTGCTGTACAATAGCTAATTCATATCCATGAGGTCTAGAGAAGTATTTTTGACCTATACTATTTTAAATAGACCTATGCTATTTTAAATTAATAAAGTAAGTGCATGCAGACAAAATTTTAATAATGCAAAATAAATAAAAATTATTTCTGCAGGACACAAAAATAAAAACAACAAATGAAGCAAAGTAAACTAAGTACTACACCTTCCCACAACCTTCCTGTATATACTCCCAAGCAGAATTTTAGTACTGTATGAATTCAGGTCTGAATTGCATTCAACTGACCTGTACTTTCCTCTTGGAAGACACATATTTAAATAACTTCCCCTATAAATATGCATATTACATCACTGTGCCCAACCCACTCTTCACTATTTTTTTGTTAGGATTTTATTTTGCTGAGTTGTATTTCATGTCTAAACATTAGTTAGTACCAATTATGCAAGTAGCTCGTTGCTCTGATCATTGAGAAAATAATTGTCACTAAAGTAACTACTAACTGACTAAAGTTGAAATAAATGACACTCTGGAAACTAAGCACCATTATGCTGAGTAGCTTTGCTTGGAGCTCTGTAGTGGATTGGTGGTGCACCCTTTAGGGTGCAGCTGATGGGCCACCAAGTATAGTCTTGGCCTCGGGTCCTATTGTGATCCCTGGCTGTCTTCTTTTTGGTGCGGATCACCTACTCTGCTGCTTGCCTCTGTTAACTGAGTAACTTTGAGTCACTTTTAATGTTTCTGTCATGGACCCAGCTGATAATGGACTGAGTCCCCTGAAACCATAACCCAAATTAAATCTCTCCTCTTTTAAGTTGTGGGTGTTACATGTCCTGACAAACCTGACTACTAGACACAGACACCAGGGTAGTGACTTACATAAGCTCAACTTGTTTAGCACTTTGTGACTCAAGGCCAAAGAATAAAACCCAGTTGGTGATCTAATGTGGAAAAAAATGAATGCTGTACCAATTTTCCCTCATATCAGTAAGATAAATAAGAAGAAATGAGGAAAAAACCCAAGAACTTCAGATTTCATCAATGCAGTTCTTTGTTCCTACACAAGAGAGTTCTTATCCAATACTAGCCAGACTGTTCATCAGGCTAAAGAGTTATTTTTAATTGTTTCTTACCCCATGGGGTGTCCTCAGTATGCTAAAGTCAGCAGAGAGCTGGGATCTTGGTGCTCACCGGATGCACATGGCTGGCCCTGCTGTTTCATGTGGAAATCCGTGTGTGGGGTCTCTTGTCAGTGACTCAGTAGCACAAAGCAGGGCTGAGAAGCAGAAGGCACACATCACCTCATCCTTCCCTCAGGCAGACTCTCCCATTCCTGTCAGAGCTGGTCATGAAGCTAGAATCTGCATCTCTCCCGCTAAGGCATTTTCATACTCTTATTTTTTGTGCCCTCACAATCCCAAGGTAATCAAGCTGGCTGTATGTCAAAGCACATCAGTGTATACAACGGTGAAGACTTACAAAGTGATGACTTTGGGGATTCTTCCATGTTTGCCGAATATAAATATGGTTGTAGAATCTATTTTAATTTTGGCTATGTTAATGTAGCTTTGTCGCAAATTGGACCAATGTATGAAAATAATAGGACATAGGAAATATAATAAGTGATGGATTATTAGAAAATTTGAAATTTTCACCAAATCTCAGGATATTGTTTGATGAGGCAACTTAGTTCCTTATCTTGAAGGCTATGTGGACACATAGGCATTATTTTCTGGAGTTAGCTTAAGGTTATATACATTAAAGTTTATAAAGATATATCAGTCTTCTGTATTTTTCTACATTGGAATAATTTAAAGTCATATGTGTGTTCTTCAACTGAATTTTTGTACTGCAGTAAATTTCTAACTGAAAGAACTTTTGCAGATCAAAGTATAAAACATTTTGAGATAATCACGGAAATTGAGATCATGAAGAACCAGACAAGGGAAGGAAAATGGTGAAGAAATACTTTTAAACAGCCTCATCTATAAGCTAGTCACTAACTAATGAATTCATCCTATTTAATCTTCCTGCTAATCTTTCAGGAAAATCATTTAGTAAATGATACAAGGGAAGAAGCTGAGTCAGGTTTCCAATTCGGATTTATTTTCAAGCAAAAATTCTTTCCATTGGAGACTCATTCCCCAGTATTGCTTTACAAAGGTTAATCATAAAATATGGTGAACATTTTTTAAAGTATGCAGGAAAAGGCACATTGCCTTCAGTCTCCCTCAAAATATGCACACTGGCTTTGAACCCACGGCCCGTCACTCTCAGCACTTCCTGAAGGAGATCTGGGTGTCTTTTTCTTGAGTGTCTACACGGTGTGACCAAAAATACAGTGAAAGCGGCAGCCAAGTTCCTTCTCAGGAAAAGGCGGGTTTATAATACGCTACAGTGCATCCTCACCTACCTTGGTCACAGAGCCAGCAGCCTGGGACTTCTGGCTCACAACCAAGGCCAAGATGACCATAAAAGGGAGATGTTTCAGATTGAGTCAGGACAGCAAAGCAGCCAGGATGGCTCAACGAACACTCAGAAAGAGGAAGCTTCCGGTCTGCGTCCTCCAGAAACGTTTCAGAAAGTGGCAAGAATGGGTGTGGGCTGAGGCTGGAGAGTGTTTTGAGGCAGACTGAGGCCGATATGACGGCTGTAGAATCTCTTTTCTTAAACACACACCATATATTTCTATCACACTCCATAGAGTTGAGGCACAGCCTGACCTTTTTGTGCAAAGGAAGGATGGAAGTTAGTCCAGGGAGGAGATGCTTCTCAGCTTGTTTTCAGCAGGAAAGCTCTGTGCTCCTGGCCGTAACCCTTCTTTACCTTCTGCCACACGAGCACCTGCACACATCCAACAGCTTCCTTCTGATATTAAGTTCATGGAAAGCTTCCTTCTTCAGGGTTCAGGCATCCGTAAATGGTTATCAGTTAATTTAAGTCTAAGTCTACATGCAGGCTAAAGCAAAGTCTGTTTTTTTCTTTAAAAAATCTGTTCACAATGTCCTTTGCCCTAAACAAATTCTAAAATGAAGACATCTTAAGTTGTAACTTGGACTGAAGTCATTTTTTATATAATGTTTTGACATTAGAATTGTTTTTTCCTAAAGGAATATAATTTCACTTTGAGGAGTTTCTTTCCCATTTCCTAAAGAAACACAAACATTATTACTGATTTTTTTTCTTAAAAAAATATATCTATTATTAAAAGTTGTCTATTAAAGCATGTCCAAAAGTAGAGCTGTTATTAAACAAATTAAATGCATTAACAATTAACAAAAATTAACGGACCAAATGTGACATTGAACTACAATTTAAACTGATTCGTACTTTTGAAGTCTGAGTCATTTAAAATTTTAGAGATACATTTAAAGAACCATGATTGTTCAGATCATAATTCTTAAAACTCGTAACTGTTATGTAGTTAGTTCGTGAAGCTCTGAAGACAATATAAACTTTTTATGCAGTTATGATAGTAGTAAGTTCTATTCTCACCTCAGCCTTAAGCAAATATTAAGTTTTTTATATGTTACCTATTAAAAACTTCAAATGGAACACTATGACATGCTATTTCATACTAGAAAATGTTTATTAGCATCACACAAAAACAACCTTCCCCCAACATTCCCTTAGGACTGGAAGGTACTTGTGTCTAATTTCATTACCTTTTATTTCATTTGAGAAAGAGTCTGAAACTATAATATCCTAGATCACATTCTTAGAATTAACTTTTGTTTTTCAGGGAGGTAATTTGTCTTAAGTAATTTTATATGGATATAAAAAAAATAAAGTGCTATTCTCTGCAATCTGAAGCTCTAACTGATGACAGTGAAATTACTCACAGAGCAGAAGGTACTTGGAATGGAGTATCTAAATTCTTTATGGGACTTATAAAACCTTATTACTATGAGTAGTGAAGTTAGTGGAAAATCATTCAGCATGGCTAAGCTGTCACTTGATTATCCTGAACTTGGTAATATTGTTCTAGAAGAATAAAATACCAAGATAGAACAACGAGGTTAAAAAAGCACAATAGTAAAAACTACAGTGCAGGATATTAATTGTGTTGCATCCTGTAGGTTTATGTCTGCTAATAAAACAGTGATGAATGGGATCTATAACCTGCGTGTGTATCATGAGTCTAACCCTTGGTGTGATGCTGGGTCATTGTGCTTTACAATCTCATCAGCGTCCAGGACTTTGCCTCGCTCATCTGAACACTGCTTAATGTGCAACAAATTCTACAGCTAGCCATGTGCTTACCCTCCTGACCTTTCAAATTTTATAAAAGCCCAAGTCATAAGTTTTCACTTCATGAGCCCCCAGAATTTTGGAATATGTTATGTTCCAGAGTCACTTCATCTTTTTAAGGGGACCAAGGAGACTTAATGTATTGGACAATGCTTGGCAGCAACCTTCTTTTCCACTGAAATGCCTTGGGGGGAAATCACTAGTTAATAAGATTTAAGCTATTTCCACCCACTGTGCAAATTTAAACAAATGTGTGCTAGTTATTCTGGATTTTCAGACTATACAGCAATTGAAACTACAGTAAGTAATAATTCAAAGGGTTTTAAGAAAGCAGAAAAATCCTTCTGCTTTTGTAACAGAAAATAAAACACGGATTTTAGAAGAAAACATGGAGACCCTCTCTGGTGCTTTCTTCAGTTTTTATTTAATTACTACTCGTTTGTGGTACATCATGGTGACATTACTCGGGGCAGCTGGCCCGCGTCCACTACACATCGGAATGATTTTTCATCCCCTCTCTTCCCCTCTGCTTTCTCCTTCCATCTCTTGCTGCCCTTCCCTGTAGCAAAAGATCTACCTCCCTTTTCCGTTATCAATCTTGTATTTTCTCTTTATTTATATTTTGAGATTTTAATCTTGTACCAAGATTATAAACTCTTAGGGCTGGATGGACTAGAATCATGAGATGAAACAAATTTTGTAACACACTCAAGTTCACATGTACAGCTAGTGGCAAGCTTAAGAAGGCCCCGCATTTTTCATCCTTTATTTAAGCTCCTCTCCTACCTTGGGTGTGACCCAAACCTTCACCCTGAAGGAAGGCGGTGGCGGGGGAGACAGGTTTCCAATCCTCTGCAGTCTGGGTGCTAACAGATTTGACCCATTTGTGATTTCCCCACATTCTTTTCATCCCCATCCTCCCTCCGGAGGGAGCACTGAGGCCTCCTCACACTGTGCCCACCTGCTGCCCCCTGCCTTCTCCTCTCTTCTAGCAGAGCCCCTGCATTTCCCCACTTGTCTCACGGTGTGTCCTGGTCGGGCCTCTTGGGAGAGATTTTCGGGAAGTTCTCCTGAAGAAATTTAGTTGTTGGTCTCCACGGAAATGACAGCAAAGCCATTAAATCTGAAGGTATGAAGCCAGTTAGCTCAAGTTCAAATCCTGGCTTCTGCACTTGCTAATTATGTGATAAAACATCCTCTCTACATGGGCTTGTCTGTGCCTCCTGCAAAATAACAATAGTTGTAGTTTATGACCTCATACACACTACGTAGGTCCTTTTAATTATTTCAAACTGGAAAGTTGATTTCAAATGCAACTAACCATAATTATTTTATTTTTGTTATAGTTTTTCTTTTCCTTGTAAAAATTGTCTTTACTTTAATACAGAGCTCACTTTTCCTCACCTCAAAGAATGTGAACTAGGTAAATTGAATATATTCCATTTATCAAATGACCTCTATATGTTTTTAAAGATATGCTATATGAATTATTAAATTTCACGTCATCAAAGTGTAATTCTTTAAACTATTTTTTGTTCTGATTTTGGAGATAAAATATACAGACTAATGTCGATTTTAAATAGAAGTTGAAAATTGGTTAAGAGTGATGCGTAAAGGACAGGTAAGAGATAATCCATTGATTTGGTCTCTATGTTTTGTACTGGAAAGTATCCAAGGTAATTTGCAAAGTCCTAATCTCCAATGACCATCCCCTAATCAAGAATTGTAAGATGCCATTATCCCTCCGTCTTCCCATGCTGCATTCATCCCTATATTTGTTGTTGTTATTTGGTGGGACTGGGGATGGATTTCAGAGCCGTCTTTCTGGGATGCAGCCCCTCATTTTATTTATTTGTTATTGGGGGTTAGGGTGTTTTGAGGTCAGTAAGTTGCCCAGGCTAGACTGGAACTTGCAGGGTGAGCACCTTAGCCTCTAGTTGGTAGGATTATAGATGTGCACAACCACACTGGGATTTTCCTGATTTTAAAATCAAATTGTGAAAATTCAAACTGGAATAAATTTTGTGAAGAAGAGAAATGAAATTTGAAATTTCTCGAACAATTTCAAATTTGACAATTATGGCATTAAATACCAAAGAAAAAATTTTGAACGGTTCAGAATGAGGTAAGTTTCATGTGAAAGCTATACGGAATAGCCTCTAAAGAACTTTGCTTACTTAATTCATCACATAAA
The DNA here is from genome assembly GCF_034190915.1 of Cavia porcellus. Classification (NCBI taxonomy): domain Eukaryota; kingdom Metazoa; phylum Chordata; class Mammalia; order Rodentia; family Caviidae; genus Cavia; species Cavia porcellus. The sequence goes on along the minus strand of NW_026947495.1, from coordinate 78,761,937 downwards.
ACCATTTTTGAGAGACTTGTAATCTCTGACAATTGTTCTGAGTTGACATGGTACATCATTTATCCTTCAAAGAAAAAATATTTGCAACTATTAATTATAGTTGGATCTAGCCTCTACTGTGTAAAAAGTTAATAAGGGCAAAGCACTTGCAAATATTTATAATTATTTTTTCACAGAAGAAGACAATGTATTTAATTGAAACAGTGAGACACATCTGAATCATCATATTTAACAGCAGAGGAAATGATTATATTATTGCTCCTTACCGTGCTCCAATCAGTCCCCTCTGTTAATGTACACAAGTACACAAATGCAATGACATACATGCAGGCTGTGGCAGTTAAGAATTAGCCATCAGCTTGATTGGACTGGGAGCTGCCTAGCAGGTCAGCAATGTAACCTAAAGGGTAGCGAGGCAGGGTCATGGAAGCATGGTGGCGGGGTCCAGGTCTGGGTACAAGCCTCCTTTCTCTTTGGTGCTTTTCCCTTGTTCTGTTTCCAGCCACCATGCACTAAGCAGTTTTGTTCTCCTACTCCCTCCCATGGTGCTGTGGCTGCTCTGAAGCCAACTGAGTAAAGATAGAACCCTCTGAGACCAAAGGCAGAATAAACCTCTCCTCCAATAAGTCACTGATGTCAGGTGTTAGGTGGCTGTGATAAGAGAGCTGAGCAACAGTGGCACTGGTACAGGGAGTGGGACAGTTACTCTAACAATCCCTGACCACGTGGTTCCGAAGCAGCTGAAACTAGTATGTGGAAACACGTTGGGGAAGGTTAGCAGATTTGGGCAAGTGAAGCCTTAAAATACTGTAAAGAGAGCCTGAAGGGGGATTCTGATCAGATCTCAGAGGGCCAGGATGCTGACAGGAATGTCGACAAGCAAGGCCAGGATCAAGATCACCGGCACTAGGTTACAGCAATGTAACAGGTCACGTACATTATCCTGTGCACCCCCAAAACACTTGTCCACACATCGCCCATATCCTGAGGTACTGTATGGCACCAGGATTAAAGGCTGTGGACTAGTATATCTAACGCAGGTGATTTCAAGAGAGCTCCACATTGGAGGTATGTTCCTGGTATGGCTGGCTGACGTTAGCCAGAATACACTGAAAGTGAGAGGCAAAAAATAGAGCATAATTTTTTGAAAAACTTAAATTTTTGTGTGGAAGTAACCACGTATCAAGTTGGAGTCAAAGGAAATGTAGTCAGTGAAAACATTAGCACCATGAAAAGAAATCGAATTATTTTGTACAGGAAAGAGGAGGAAGCTACGCTGAGGGCATCTCAGACATCAGCAAGAAGCCACTTATCACAAGTTCAGACGTTCAGAATTGTCAGCCTTTCATTTGGTGAAAAAGCCGTGAATCTGTGACTCCTGAAAGCCTTCAGAGGCACTGGTTCTCGAGGACTCATTTCACTGTGCTCAGCCCCCCGGGGACTCCGAGGCTGCCACACCTGGGTCCAAAGAGCCCAGGCTGCTGCTTCTACTGCATACCTCAATTTCCTAAAACTTTACTCAGTTTCCAAATAAAGACAATAGTAAGTTAATAAGTTCATCTAACAAATGAGACCAGCATTCAATTGAAGACATAATAATATCTTCCTTCAATTCTCAATATTTTTTAAAAGTTCATGTCTACGTTGAGACTCAAGGCAAACTAGTTGTTTCTTTTAAAATAATCAAAGCCAAGATATACAGTCCCAGGACACATAGGCACAGGGTAAGATACCTATTCCAAAAAGGAAGAACAGGGAGGAGATAGAAAAAGTTTGGACTGAAACAAGCCTGACACCAGCAGGACAAACACTTAGGCCTGTAACTTCCCGTGCAGCCTCGAAGGCTCAGGACCACGAGGTGTGAAGTTCGTAGGCCCTGTCCCTTTGGCTTTGCAATGTCCACATGATGTTAGCTTCACTGGTGTACACAGCACAAGCATTGTGGCATCTGGGGCCCCTGTCTGTTAGCAGAATAAGACTGGCATGGCCAGGCAGTGTGACTGAGGGGTGAATGTGCCACAATATGGGAAGGAAGGCGGAGGTGCCGTGGTGAACTCAGGAATTCCAAGGTGACAACATCACGGGCTGGTAGTGGTGAAATCTCAGGTCTTAGCAGTGCCTATGAGCTAACAGTGAGGTCCTTTATGATGCAATGGTGAGACTTAGGGGTGGCCCTGTCCAAGCCTGTTGAACCCATCTCTCAATACCACATGCCCCAGAGGCAGATGCGGTGCTGCAGATCTTGTTGTGATCTTCCTGACTTTTAGTCTGCTTCTGGTCTGAGTCTTTCTTCTCACCATCTCCCTCCTTTTCGGAGTGAGAAATGTTTAACCCATAACACTGGGTCTTGGGAGTACGCAGTTTGTTTTTCTTTAATTTATTTTTAATTTTCACAGGGTTTTACAACTGGGAATGTGCCTTGTGTCTCAAAAGGGACATAGATTTGGAACTTTTGAGCAATACTGGAACTGCTGGGATTTGGAGAAGGAATTGTAAGATTTTCAATTGTACACAAGACTGTCATATCATGTTGGGTGAAACTGTTAGCTTATTCTTGTGTTTACCTGGAGATTTATGGTTTAGGTAGACATATTTGTGAGTCATGTTGATGGGGGATGGGATGCAACTGTTAAATTTGTCAATTTGATTGTCTTGGGAACCACCTGAGGGATACATAATGCACCTCTCTCCTATGTCTGGATGGTTCGCAGAGCCATGACAGGTGTATATATTTCGTCTCTTGCAGCTTCTTCTCTGGTCCTGTTTCTATGCCTGGCCGAGACGAACTAAGCAGGTTGCCTCTCCCATACCTTGCTGCCATGACATATTTGCCTTTGAATTAACCACCCATGGACTGAATCCCCTAAATCTTAAACCAAGTAAGCATCTCTCTTTTGTTTTGAAAGTCAGGTATTTGTTCCCAGTCAGGGGGAGTTGAGTAATATATGAGAATTCATGTAGACTTATCTGTGATTTCTTTTGTTAAAAGCATGTTCCTTTGGTCAGTGGGCAGTTGTCTTAGGGAAATATTATGCATTTTATTATTATCTTCAACTTTTTCCCACTTGATTAAGATTTCCACTAAATTCTTATAGCAGAAATGGTTGAAAGAAGATTAAAATTAAGTATACCAGACAGGATTTGCAATGACTTGGAAATATATCCACCTCAATCTTGCCAGATGTCAGACTGGAACTCAGAATACATATATATCTTTGGAAAAAAAAAAGAAAGGAGTCTACATAGAGCTTGTAGAAGAGCTCACAGCAGGTCAGAGATCATCACTGAAAATAACATCATTTCATCCTCATGTAAATGAGTACGTTCTATCTTGGGGAACTTTAATATTTCACAATGATGGCAAAACCAAGAGAGAAAGCACTGCAAAGATCTCTAATCAGACACAAAGGGATGCATTTTCCATCAAGCCATGCAAGACAGGAAAGTAAAAGAAGATACATTTTCATTCTTCTATTATTTTTCATGTATGAAGTGAGGAATAAAAGATAGTCTATTTCAAAATGAGTAACCTAATTTATATTTACCATCTTCCATATAAAAAAGGCATTTAGCGGAGTTTAAACAGCATAAAAGACATAACTATCCTTTACCATCTCCTCCCATAAACTAGCATTTCCAGATGTAAGCTGATTACAGCAGGGGAGTTTTATAAACAATGCTCCCTTATACGACAAAGACGTCCTAGTGCTTAAATTTGGTCGATCTATGATTGATTATCACTTAGTGCCTCAATTTTTCTTGGACTTTTCATGTATTTCTTAATCAGGCTTTTAAAAAGTTTGTATTTGATTTTGCCTATTATAATAGCAGAAGCACTTTAAGTAGTGCATACCTGTTATATTAATTCATTCACTGTTCAAATTTCCCTGTTTCTTTGGCTCAGAGAAGGCATTGTGCTAAATGGAAAAAGTCTTTCTTTGCAACAAAGACATCTCTAAATGCATCCAGTTAATATTCAACCTATGGTGCTAGACACTGGGAGATAAAGTAGTATAGTCCTACTATCTTGAGTATGAATTCAGATACAGTGAGTTCAGAGTTTTGCTGGGGTAGACAAATCTTGCTGTCTCTGAGAGATTGTAACTGATATGGTAATGAGGAGGTTGGGTTGGCTAAATATAATTCAGAGAAACAATCTAGCATTTGATAAACTCTTAGCAAAAGATCATAAACTGGAGGTAAAAAGAAACGTATCAGGTAAGTTCAAACTATTTAATGGAAATATATTGAAGCATATTGCTGATTAGGGGCAGATCAGCTATGTTACATTATTACCATCAGGAAAATGAATCCCTGTTTTAAAGGATTTGTATGGCTGGGCACGGTAGCACATTCCTGTAATCCTAGTAGTTGGGAGGCTGAGGCAGGAGAATTATTTGCAACTTCATGAGCAGCGGGACTGCAAATTGAGCCCAAGGCCAGTCTCAGCTGCATGGTGAGAACATGTCTCAAAAACACAAAAACAAAACAAAGCCAGCAGATTTACATGGAAATATAATATTTTTGGTTTTTTTGGTCTTTTGAACAACCTCATCAAAAATATGCATATCCACATTTATAGAAGCCCAACTCAAAATTGCTAAATCTTAGAAACAGCCTATATGTCCATCAACAAATGAATAAATAAAGAAAATCCTGGTATTTATATACACTGGAGTACTATTTTGCTAAAGCAAAAGATAAACCTTTGTAGGAAAAGGATTCATCTTGAAACCACAATGCTAAGTGACCCAAATCAAACACACAAGATTAAATATTATATTATTGCCTTCCATAAAAAATAATTTATGACTAAATTATTAGATAAAAGAAAAAAGACAAAAATATTGTTACCTTGTAATAGTGATAATCCAGGAATGTCTCAAGTTTAATATTTAAATAAAAACATAATGAAAAATAAAGTAGCACATGGAGAACAAGCAAGCAAAATTAGCATAGGTAGAACAAACATGTGTAACCATTGCTGTGTGGCTTTAAGTTTCAAGTGCACCAGCAGACTAATGTTCAGTCTTAATTTTTAAATCAATAAAGTAAGTGATTCATGCAAATTTCAACAGTTAGGATACGATTGCTTTTCTTGGAGGACATTTTGACAATATTTATTAAAACTGCTGACCCTCTGATCCAGTAATTCTTCTTTTAGGGTTTTATCCAGTGGACTGACATTCATAGCTAATTCCCAGTGCAGGAAGCCCTGGAATTGCGTTAGGTACACAATGAATACTCAACAGAAGTCACATGCTTACACTATAAATACACAGTTTTAAAAGATAAAGTGGCGAACAGTCCAAGATGTAAGTTATGGTTTCATCTAGGCTTCCAAAAATCATAAATCGTATTTGTTGGCTGTCTAAAAAGTTTTATAAAACTGTTTTGTTCACAGTATATTATATAATTATGATTGTTATTCTCTTATTATCTTGTTATAAAATTCTGTTTTATTTTTTCCATAAAGAAATTGGGAAAAAAGCATATAGTGAGATAGAGAGGGATCTCTCACAGGTAGTGAACTCCTGTGTGTTGTAATGTGCTGTGTGGTCGCTGTTTTGCCTGTTTTCTGTCCTGCCGTGTCTCCCTTCCATCACTGCTCCATCAGACCCTCTTGTCAGAGCCATTCTCTCTGGAGGTTGCTGAACATTTTCTGCTGAAGTTCTTGAGGTCGAAGTTCCCTCTCCTCACATCCAGTAGGTAGGAGAAAGTCCCTCCCCAGGGAAAGGTTTTCCTTCTCACTCTCACCCAGCTTTCCTGCCCACCTTCTTCTCTTTCTATGTTACTCTGATTTTTCTCCTAGAACTGAGCTTCAGGTGCAGCTGTAACGTCTGTTCATTTTCTTCTTACAACCAGTCTTTCTCAGGACCGCCGCTTCAACAAGGGCGGGATCCTGTTGTGTTTTCCTGAGGAATTCCTCTGCCTGAAACTGGATTAATCATAGTGAAACTCAACATCATATCGGCTATTTATTTAAATAAAGGAACAAATTGGTGCTTTGATTAAATAACAACACCCAAAAAGGGGACAGATGAGAACATGATTAAAACTATAAACAGTCAAATACTTGAAATCCATGAAAAGGAAGATTCAGCTGACGGTAGCTCAGTCAGTGTACCAGGGCAGCTCTCCCAGGCCCTGCATGCTCTGAGGCTGCAGACTGAGCCTCTCCACCTGCGAGACTTCAAAATCTTGGAGAGAAGCTTCTTGGCTCAAGCTCAGGTCAGGTAAAGACAGCTTCGTCAAAGCACTGTGAATGGGGTGGCAGAGCCAGCAGACAGTACTGTCAGTAAGGACACAGGTTTCCGCTTTGCCCTCCTCCTTGGTGAAGAGTAGGGGCCGTGAGCTCAGACAGCCCAGAGGAAACTACCACCGAAGCGCAGACTCAAGAAATGCAGGCTTTCCAAATCCCTCCACTTACAATAGTGAGTTTTGTAACTCATATTTCAGATTTAATTTAATTCACTAATTTTCTCTGTTGATGTATATTATCACAGAAGTTTTGGAGACTGTTTGTAGGTTATTTACAATTCATGCAGATGATTTTATTACAACAAGAATTTCAGAGACCTGAATATTGTTGAAAGAGAACCAAGTGTCTATTCTCCTCTATTTGTTGTTTGTAAAGAGCATGGAGGGAAATAGCTGTTAATAATGGAGACTAATAGGATTTCAACATCAAACTATGTGTTTCAGTTTGCGGGAGGGGTATAGGACACTTCCCCTTGTTTTTAAATTATGCAGCTGAAGCATTTCACTCATTCATGACATCAGTGTTGAAAGTGCACTATTTATTTCTCCGTGTCCTCAGCCTGCCGGATAATGTTTAACTCACAACAGAGGGATGCTCACCACTTTGGATTTTTACCATAGATCAATCACATTTTCCCAAAGGAAGAGTTCTCCTTTACCTGTGAAATTATGCAAAATATAAAGTGAGTATTGAAAGAGTGACGGAAATTCAAAAGCAGGGTGCAACGTTCTGTTGAAATAAATAACTCATGGGGCTGAAACTGAACAGAAATGGGTTCGAGTTGTTGGGTTTGGGCCTGGATATTCCCATGCTAGAATCAGATATAATTTCCCTCTCTACTTTTTGAAATACTCATGTGTAATATGAGAATAATAGTTATCTGAAAGAAACAAAAATTACATAAGGTAATATATTGCAAATATATGTTAAAAATTATCTTTAAAAAACCTTGCTTAGTTAAAGTATGAGCAAAAAATTTGAAATTATGGACTAGTAGAAATTAGCAATATAATTATCTTAGCAAATATATATATGTATATATATATATGTATGTATTATGTATATATTTTCTGGTACTGACATGTAAAAATATCGTGAAGTCATTAAAAAGCATATGGAAATATTTATGAGTTAATATACTCTTTTTTTTTTTTTTTTTTTTTTTTATCGGTACCAGGGATCGAACTCACAACTGCCTGTTTGTAAGACAGGCACTTACGCCGCTGAGCTAAATCTCCAGCCCCTAGTTAATATACTCTTAAAGCAAGGAACAATAACTTTTAATTTTTATTTTTGTTAGTGTGAAAAGTGGAAGGACTTATAACATGTTAATAAGTATGTAATAAGTAGAAAATAAGTTTCCGAGAGCTGCATCAGAATCGGACATTGTTCTCTAGAGAAAAGAAAGACAGAAGGGAACTTTCCCTCAGTGCGAAAATGTCCTGGTAGACTTTGTGAAGCCCTGGAGTTCTCGGAGTGTAAGGTCAGTAGAGGAATGGATACATAGTATCAGAAGTTAAGGAACATCTTTCCTGGAGTGAATTCCCCAGCACACTGGAGGCCCACCGAGTCTTGGGAATTTTATTTCAGCAGGAACATTGCCATTTTGGACTTGAATGGAGAGAGAGCATGAAATAGAAAAGGTGGTCCTGTGTCCAAAGTTCAAAGCCCAGAAACTCTCACAAAATGACTCAGCTGCAAATCGGGCTTTCTGTGCTGAGGAGGAGACCAGGGCTCACAGCAGAGGGTGCAGGAGGGTAGAGAACCCCTCATTTTCAGGCCGCAAGTGGAATTTGCTCCGCTAGGTTGTGATAATTCTCAGGAGTGGTGATTTTGTTTTTAACTTTCCATTCTTGCCCAATTTCACTTTTTTTTTTTTCATTTGTAATCTGAAGACAGGACCTGACACATGCTAAGTTTACTGAGTCTCTGGTTTTGAATTGGAGAACTTCTCACTCTGAGTATGAGTCTTCTCACCTCTCTGGTTTAGTGCCCATTAGCTCGTGGGCATCATTAAATGCAATTTGTCAATGTGAGTTAAGAACCACCCGGCAGACAGCTGTGCGTGTGACTGTGGATGCCTGATATGCAGTCTGCCGAGGGAGAGGGAAGACGAGACCTGTAGCCCAGCAGGATGAAGGGGAAAGAAGGAGGAAGTGCCCTCTGCCTTCTGGAGCAGCTTCCCAGTGCCTCATTGAGCTGGGGCCTTTGTGTCCAGCCCTTCCCGCCTCCTGGGGCACGTGCTTCTGCCAGCTGCTGCAGGCCTTCCTGGTCTTCCATGAAGACCACACCAGACCACAGTGGGCGCCAGGCCAAAGACTTAGGTGAGGCTCCTCTGGGCTCTGGTGAGCAGATGGCCATCTGTGTCCTCCCAATGCTGATTCCACAGGCGGAGTAAACCCCACATCTGTTCCCAGAGGGAGCCCTGAGTGGTGCGGCCCCTGGCTTCAAAGGATGCAGCTCTAGGGAGAACAGTAACTAAAGTCTCACCAAACCAAATCTTGGTTATTTACGTGATGAAATTTGGAACATTCTAAGAGATAAAGCCACATTTTGGACTTGGAATTTATTCTTAATCCCTGGGTTAAGAGTGCTCAGAGATGTTTGCAACCAGTGAGTGAATGTTTCCTGGGTAGTAAACGCAGGCTTCTGAGGTTTAGACGACTCATTAATGCTCCCCATGAAGTCATTTCCATCCTAGCTCACTGAGTTTGGGAAACCATAAATGGAGATGAGTAGGTTAGGTTGAAGTTGTCAATGAATGAAGCTTAAAATAGCAGTTTTGTCCTGAGTTATCTGGGATGGACCGTGTAATCACGTGGGCCATGGAGGTGGGAGGTGGAACAGCCTACTGAGTCCTGATGGTGGAGATTCCTCAGAGAAATCCAGAGTCTCTGGAGCTGAGGATGGGGAAGGGGGTCTAAGAGTCTTTAGTGTAGATGTCTCTGGAATCTGGAAAAATCAAGAGCATAGACTTTTCCTTAGAGCTTCTACAAAGAATGCCTCTCTGCCTGTGTGGATTTTAACCCAGTGAGATTTGTATGGGACTCCTGACCTTGAGAACCATAGAACAATGAATGTCCATCATTTTAAAGCACTAAATGTGTTGCAATGTGTCACTTCAACAATGGAAATAGGAAACCAACTCATCCTTGGCTGAAAAGCTATGCTTACTGCCCTTAATCCAATAGTCTAGGAAAAAATGCTGCTCCACTGCTTAAACCCGGCCTTACATGAGACTTTTATTCTAAGGCGTTCATTTATGTATTTCAAAAATCAGCCTGAGGTCCACATGCTCATCATGTGAAAACCAGCAGACTTTTCAGATTGCTTCCAGGTTCTCTTTTGTAACACTCTTTGTACCCTAAAGTGTCCTATAGTTTCTCAGGATTCCTCAGATCAGGGCCGTTTTTGTTACTGTTCTTCCCGTAGCTGCCAGCATCGGAAGGCATGCTTATCTGGTCAACCTCAGTGCTAAAAAGTGTCACTCATGAAGTGGGAATTTTCTTTTTTGATGCTAGAATGGACAACTTTTAGAACAGTTCTGTTCTTCTGGCCTTCTAATCCAGCCTATTATAAATGATTGCCCACCCTGAGAGGTGGCTCTTCCTGCCCTGTCCATCTGTCACAGTGGAATTTTAGTTTAAAATGTGATAACTATATTTAACCGTAAGTGCCAGGAAAGTGCAGGTACAAATTTTGACTGCACAGTGTGTTTCTAACACCACCATTTGGGGAAGATGCCGTGGAGTTTACCACAGATTCAGTTTTCAGCGGAGAACATGGTTTTAAACTCCATGTTCTGCTGAGCGACATGCTTTGTGCGATCAAATGTTTATCCCATGTGCAAGAGCCAGCAGTGGGAAAACAGTCAACCACCACCGGCCTCGTTAAAGAAACACGCTCCATACAGAGATGCACAGAGCAAACCACACCACACGTGAAGACACAAATTGCTACACAAACACAAGGCATTGGTGCTGTATAATAATTACTGTACATCAGTGCCCAGGGTTGAACATATATCCTCTCCATTCCTTCACTTCCACTCTAAATAATTATCTTTCAGTTAGTTAAACATAAGCAGCAGTATTTTTGAAGAATACAATGACATGTGATCATTCATGTGTGCTTTTCACACTTTGCCATTTCCGTAGTATGTGACCGCAGTATGGGTAAAACATTTGTTTAATAGGCATGAGAGAGTGAAGGGTTGCTTATAAATAAACTAGACCATGCTAAATACTTGTTTTCCCTTATTTTCAGAATCTTCAGAAAATCATTGGAAGCTGAAAGAATATTTGATAAGATTAGCTAAAAATAAGCCAGGATGGTCATATAGGTCTGTAATTTCAGCACTTGGTATGCTAAGGCAAGAGGATTTTAAATTCAAGGCTAGCCTGGGTGTACCAGCATCCAACCTGGATCATGTGATGAGAGTAAGACGTCAGAAAACAAAGAAACAAACAGTGTAGGCAAAATGGATCCAACACAAATTCATTAAACACAAACAACAAAATACATAGTTACTATGTTTATATAACCACACTTTGCATAGAAATTTTCCCAGCATTTTTCTTTTTTCAAGTATGCTGATATCTGCTAAATAAAGGTGAAAAAAACTAGACAGTTTTCAGTAACAATCTTTACACTTCACTCCTGAGCCACAAACAGAGGTAGAAATAAACAGTTAAAGTGGTTGACATTACTAAATCCTTAAATATCTTTCAAAAATACCAATCTTAGCTGCTAACATTGTTTCTTTGACATCTGCCCTCTGTAGAAAGTCAAACAGGGAAAGTTCCTTATTCATGTTGTCTTTTGATATAATGTCTTAGAATCTCATGCTCTGCTCTTCAAGTTGCCTTTTCCATGACTAAATGTTCTTTTGGACTTTCTGAAGTTCTAGCAAAGTCTGTGAGGACTTTGACTACAGACTGGCCACTTGGAGAGTCACAGGTGATCTGAAGGTCCTGGGCAGATGTCGGGAGGGTGATTCTGCCACACCGGACTTGGTGCACAAGCAAACTACTGTGGTTTTCTAGAGACCTTTGTTGCCTGGAAGCGATCCCAGCTTTGAGTTTTCCAAGCAAGCCTCACCCATAGGCATGTCTTCCTGCTGCGTGTGGACGGCTCCTGTTTCTGCTACTTTCCCTTCCCTGGCAAAAAACACCTGAAACCTGCAGCTGAAAGAAGGAAAGTTATTGGGGCGACTGTTCCAGGAAGTCCTTGCATAGTTCTGGCTCCAAGATAGAGGTGGCATGGAAGAAACCCATGGCAGAGGAGAGCGGCTCCTCTGTGATGCCCAGGAAGACTGGGGCAGGGAGAGAGGAGTGGGGGACAGGAATCCATCCTCCCAGGTGACCCTCCTCTGGCCAAGCTCCAACTGGTAACAGCCTATTCAGCCACAAACTCATTGGAGGGCCAGCCTGCTGGTGAGCATAGCTCTGCCCTGATCTAACCACCTCCAAAGCCTCACCTTACCCCATGAGACTTCAGTTAGACATACACCTTACCAGCTCCAAACAAGGGACTCTGGCTGAGGAAGTTCCCGGGAACTTCTGCAAGATTTCCTGAGGGCCTTGGACTTTCATGCTTTCCCTGCTCTGATGAGGACCTGCTCCCCTCTTCAGAGCCCTCTACCCCTCGCCTCCCACCTGTGGGTTCCTAAAGAGCCCACCTCCCTCACAAGGACACCTTACACAGCCAGGTGACTCCCTTGTCCTGAACCCCCAGGTATGCCTTTGGGAACCAGAATTGCTTTCGCTATTTTATCTTTTCTGGTTCTAAATGTATTTCAGGGTTATTTGCTTTAATTCAGTGTGATATGCTACTGATACTTTGATCAAGATTGCATTCAGTAGAGAAATTTTGGAAGTATGACCATTTCACTCTCTTGGTTCTTCCTTCCCAAGAATAAGGGCTAGCTTTCCATTTTCTTTTTGACATTCTTTTTTCAATGTACTGTAGTTTTAAATGTAGAGCTTTTTTTCCTTTCTTCATTAGGTTGATTTCTATATATTTTAGTTTTAGCAAGCTGTTGTTTACCTAATTTGTCTGTCAGTGAGTTTATTATTTGTGTACTGGAAATCTATTTATTCTGGGATATGGACTTTTCATCCAGCTGTACCACTGATTTAACTGTTAGATGTAGAGTTATTTTTGTGGCATTTTAGGTGTCTTCTATATAGAAATCCTGTCATCTTTAAATAATGATAATTTAACTCCTTCTTTTCCTATCTTTATTCCATTTATTTTTCTCTTGTCTAATTCCTTTGGCTAATATTTCCAGAATTATATTGAATATGCAATATTGTATATGGGTGGTGACGGTGGAATTCCTTGTTTTATTCCTGCTTTTAGAGTGAAAGCCTTCAGTTTTTTACTGTTTAGTATGATGTTGACTGTTGGTTTGTCATTAATGGTGTTTATTAGACTAACATAAAGATCATCTATTCCAATTTTATGAAAGTCTTTTTTTAATCAGTAATGTATGTTGGACTTTGTCAAAAATGTTTCTGTGTCTACTGATGTGACCATATGGTTTTGTCCTTGGATCTTTCAATGTGAGTTATTACATTCATTGATTTGTGTGTGGTGAACCATCCCTTCATCCCTGGCATGAATCCTACTTTGTCATGGTGTAGAATCTTGGTGATTTGCTGCACTCTGTTTGCCAGTATCTTTTGGAGGACTCCTTTTGATTTGTGTTTCTGATCATTAGGGTGATTGGCCTCTAGTTCTCTTTTGTGGTTTTCGTATCAGTCTAATGCTTATTTCCAGGAATTAATTTGGTAGTGTTGATTCCTTTCAGTTTCATTAAAGAATTTGAGAAGTAATGGCATTAGGTCTTCTCCAGGTTTCTTGTAGAATTCATCAGAGAATCTGTCAGGACCTGGACTTCTCTTTGTTGGTAATTTTTTAATTACTTCTTCAATTTCATTGATCAGTGTTGGTTTATTTAGAATTTTTCTATATGGCAAATGTTTCTATTTCTTCTGTGCTTTTCACTTTATAAGAATACACATTCTCAAAGTAGATATGGATGGTCTTCTGGATTTTTGCAGGGTCTGTTGTAATTTCACCCCTTTCATTCCTAATTGCATGGATTTGAGTCTTTTCATTCCAAGTTGGCTAAGGGTTTGCCAGTTTTACTTAATCTTCAAAGACAGTAATTCTTTCATTCATTGATACTTTGTATTATTTTCTTAGTCTCCACTGCATTAATTTCTGCTCTAATCTTTGTAATTTCTTGCCTTTGTACAAGCTTTGGGCTTCACTTGCTCTTCTTTTTCTAGAAGACTGAGTATCAGTGTTAGGTTGTTTCTTTGAGTTTGCTCTGTTTTTCTTATGTGGTAATTTACTTCTATAAATTTTCCTTGCAATACTGCTTTCATTGTGCCTCATAAGTTCTGGTATGTTGTACTGAAAATATTATTTAATTATAGAAACCATTTAATTCGTGGAGTTCTAAGAAAGCAGGCGAGTGCCACCAGTTCCAGAGGCCCAGTGTCCTAGAGTAAGTGCTCTGCGCACTTTCCCTCAAGCCCAGCTTATTTGGGAACCTCGAACCCTCCGGGGGCACTGGAACAACTAGGCTGGTCGAGTCACCTGCATCCGCCTCCCAGTTCAGGCTGTGTTTGGAGAACTGTGGAGTTCTAAGCAGCCGCGGGGGGAGGGGGGGGTCCACTATCCCCAGAGCCCAGCTTATTTGGGACTGTAGAATTCTAAGCAAGCAAGCCAGTTCCACTGGTTCCAGAGGCCTGGCGGCCTGGGGGAACTGGTTGCCAGAGTCCGAGGAGCTGTGGGCCTAGAAGTGGATTTCCAAAAGAGCCTGAGGAAGCATCCGAATAACACTTGAAACACAGAAATATAGGAAAAGCATAAAACGAATGACCAAATCACAATCTCAAACTTCTAGCCCATCTCAAGAAACCTTAGGAGTGATGTATATAGAAGAAAATATATGTCATTCACCTCAAAAATCAGAGATAATAGCTACTGAAATGAACAAGCAACTCTGGGAAGCTTGAAAGGAATTCAAACTCGAAATAATCTCCCAGGTAAAAGAAGAAATGATAAAAGAAATGAAAGAGATGCTGAGCATATCTAAAGAAAACACAGTTAAAAAATTGGAGGAACTAAACCAAAAGATAGAATCCCTAGATGAGCAATATAAGAAACAAACAGAATACATAAAGCAGATGCACAGATATATACAGGAAATCAAAAATGCCACTGAAAGCTATAAAAACCACCTTAATGAAAGTGAAGATAGAATTTCAGACCTTAAAGACAAGATTGCAGCTAGTGAACAGGAAAGGAAAGCTCTTTTGAAAATAACAAAGAATCAGGAAATAACAATTCAACAACTGCAAAATGATGCAAATAAAAACAACATAAGATTGATAGGGATTAATGAAAAAGAAGGGGAGAACGTAAAGGACATCAAGAGGATATTTAGAGAAGTAATAGCTGAAAATTTCCCAAACATGAGATCAGAAACTGACATCAGGTTCAGTGAAGCATATAGAACTCCAAATAGTCATAACTAAAATAAAACTACACCCAGACATATAATAATCATCCCAGAAATCCAGAAATCCAACACAAATTAAAAGCTATTGGAGAGAAAAGAAAAATCACTTATAAAGGAAAACCTATCAGAATCACAGCAGACTTCTCAGCACAAACTATTGTTTATTAAGTCAAGAAGAGCATGGAGTGAAGTATTCCAGATTCTAGAGGAAAATGATTTCCAACCTAGACTGATGTACCCTGCAAAACTCTCACTCAAAATCAATGGTGAAATAAGATACTTCCAAGATAAAGAACAGCTGAAGAAGTTCATGATCACCAAACCAACCCTGCAAAAAAAATATTGAAAAACAATTTAGATACACTTAGGACAAAACCACCAAGCAAAGCAGATAATTAAACAGAACAGAAATATAAAGAAGCAACAGCTGAAAGATAACATGTCAACAACAAACCAACATAAAGCAGTAATAACTGTTAATGTAAGTGGTCTCAGTGCACAAATTAAAAGAAGCAGACTGGTAGAATGGATCAAGAAACAAAATGCAACCATATGCTGTCTACAAGAAACCCATCTAACCCAAAGGATAGTCACAGACTGAAAGTCAAAGGATGGAAAACAATCCTTCATGCAGCAGGAACCCCCTCCCAGAAAAAGTGGGAGTAGCCATTCTGTTTGCAGACAATGTGAACTTTAAACCAATAATGATCAGAAGAGACAAAGATGGTCACTACATACTCATTAGGGGAAAACTCCAAGAGGAAGAGATAACTATCTTAAATATATATGCATCAAATTCCAGAGCACTCAATTTAATAAAACAAGAATTAATAGAAATGAAAAATCAAATTATCAGTAACACAATTGTAACAGGAGACCTTAGCACACCACTGACACCAAGGGACAGACAAACCAGACAGAAAATCAGCAAAGACATAAGAGAACTAAATCAAACGTGGACAAATGGACTTGATAGACATACAGAGTGTTCCATCCAACAACATCAGAATACACATTCTTCTCAGCAGTACATGGGTCATTCTCTAAAACAGACCATATATTAGCTCACAGAACATACTTAAATAAATGTAAAGTGTTGAAATTATCCCTTGCATATTATCAGATCATACTGCTTTGAAATTAGAAACTAATGATAAAAGATATTGAAAAAATCCCAAGAAACATGGAAACTGAATAACACACTCTTGGGTTATCAGTGGGTCACAGGGGAAATTAAAGAAGAAATTAAACAATACCTAAAAGAAAATGAAAATACAGATACAACTTATTGAATCTGTGGGATGCAATGAAAGCCATCCTCAGGGGAAAATTTATTGCACTGAGTCCCCACATCAGGAAAACAGAACAAATACAAATAAATAACCTGATGCCATACCTTAAACAGCTAGAAAAAGAAGAGCAAGTCAATCCCAAAGCCAAAAGAACAGGAAATTATAAAAATCAGAGCAGAAATCAATGCAATAGGGACTAAGAAAACAATTCAAAGAATCAATGAATCAAAGAGATGATTCTTTGAAAGAATAAATCAAATTGATAAGCCCCTAGCCAATCTTATTTTAAAAAGGAAGAAAAAGCTCAAATTCATGCAATAAGAAATGAAAAAGATGAAATCATTGCAGACTCTGTAGAAATACAGAAGATCATCAGCACCTATTTTTGAAAACCTCTACTCTCAAAGGTTTGATAACACAGAAGAAATAGACAGATACCTAGAAACGTATGAAGTATCAAAGCTAGGTCAAGAGGATGTGAAACTGCTGAATAACCCAATTTCTATTAATGAAATTGAAAATGTAATTAAGTGCTTACCTACAAGGAAGAGCCCAGGCCAGACAGATTCACTGCAGAGTTCTACAAGAAATACAAAGAAGACCTAATGCCAACGCTCCTCAAACTCTTCAATGAAATTGGAAGGGAAACAATCCTTCCTAAGTCATTCCTGGAAGCAAATATTACTCTAGAATCAAAAACTGAGAAAGACCCAATTAAAAAAGAGAACTATAGACCAATCTCCCTAATGAACACAGATGCAATAATACTCAATAAAATGTTGGCAAATAAGATGCAGCAAATCTTCAAGAAGATTATACACCATGACCAAGTGGGATTCATCACAGTCACGCTGGGATGTTTCAACATACTTAAATCAATAAATGTAATCCACCATATCAATAAAGCCAAAAGTAAGATTCACATGATCTTTTCTATAGATGCAGAAAAAGCTTTTGATAAGGTCCAACATTCATTCATGATAAGAACTTTACAGAAAACTGGAATAGATGGTCTTTACCTCAATATAATAAAGGCCATCTATGAGAAACCAAAAACTAGTATCCTACTAAGTGGCAAAAAATTGAAGGCCTTTACTTTAAAATCAGGCACAAGACAAGAATGTCCTTTATCACTACTCCGATGTAACATAGTACTGGAAATACTAGAAAGAGCAATTAGACAAGAGAGAGAAATAAAAGCGGTAAAGATAGGAAAAGAAGAAGTTAAATTATCATTGTTTGCAGATGACATGATACTTTATATAGAAGACCCCCTAAACTCCATTGAAAGACTCTTAGATATAATAAATGAATTCAGTAATGTAGCTAGATACAAAATCAATACTCAAAAAAATCAATAGCATTCCTATACACTAACAACAAAATCATAGAGAGAAATAAGAGAAGCCACACCCTTCACAAGCAACCAAAATAATGGGATATTTAGGAATTACTCTTATGAAATAAGTGAAAGACCTATACAAGGAAAATTATAATACACACAAAAAAAGAAACTGAAGATTATCTCAGAAAATGGGAAGATATCCCTTGCTCATGGATAGAAAGAATAAATATTGTGAAAATGGCCATTCTCCCAAAACTCATATACAGATTCAATGCAATCCCAATAAAAATACCATCAATATACCTCATGGATCTAGAGAAATCACTCCTAAAATTCATCTGGAGTGAGAAGAGACCTAGAATAGCAAGGACAGTTCTAAGCAACAAAGGCAAGCCAGGAGGCATCACAATCCCTGATTTGAAGATATACTACAAAGCAATCATAGTAAAATCAACATGGTACTGGAATCAAAACAGAGCCGAAGATCAATGGAATAGATTAGAAGATACAACCACAACTACAAACACAACCGACCACCTTATCTTTGATAAAGAAGCCAGAGAGGTTCCCGGGAAGAATGACAGTCTCTTTAATAAACGGTGTTGGAAAAACTGGCTCTCCATTTGTCGTAAACTAAAATTAGACCCATGCCTATCATAAAATTTAAATGGAACAAAGATCTTAATATTAAAACAGAAACACTAAATCTATTGGAAGACAAATTGGGTAGAAACCTTGAAGACGTAGGGGTAGGTAGAGAACTCATGAACAGGACTCAAACCCCATGGGAAACACTTCCCAGAATCAATAACGGGAACCACCTCTTATTAAAAAGTTTCTATGTGTCAAAAATAATCTCCAGTGTGGCGAAAAGAAAACTCACAAACTGGGAAAAAATCTTAGTGAACTCTCCCTCACACAGAGGACTTCTTTCTAAAACATATAAAGAATTAAAGAAAATCAGACCCCCAAAATTCAAAGATCCAATCCAAAAATGGGCATCTGAGATGAATACACACTTCTCAGATGAAGAAATACAAATGGCAAACAAATTCATGAAAAAAATGTTCATCATCATTAGTCATTAGAGAAATGCAAATTAAAACCACACTGAGATTCCATCTCACTCCTGAAAGGATGGCCAGGATCAAGAAAACCAACAACAACAAATGCTGGAGAGGCTGTGGGTGAAAAGGAACTCTCCTCCATTGTTGGTGGTAGTGTAGACTGGTGCAACCATTGTGGAGGTCAGTCTGGAGATTTCTCAAAAAGCTGGGATTGGAAGTCCCATTTGTTCCAGCTATTCCACTTCTAGGCATATTCCCAGAAGAACTGAAAGCATCATACCGCAGTGATATATGTGCACCTATGTTTATAGCAGCAAAATTTGTAATCGCCAGATCTTGGAAACAACCCAAGTGTTCATCAACTGAGAAATGGATACCAAAAAGTTGTGGTATTTTTATACAATGGAGTACTACTCCATTCACACTGAGATATTTATAAATAAATTGATGCAACTTGAGATCATACTCATATGTGAAATAAATCAAAGTCACATGTATAAATACCAAATAGTTTCCCTATTGTAAGAATTGATTCAAATATATAAAAGTATGTGGTTATCATGATTCCCCATTATGTGGCTTTGAAGCCTTGTAAAGTTTTCACTCATTAATTGGAATGGCTTTATTCTGGGCTATTTGATATTATTGCTTGTGATGAAATGAACAGCTCTTTTGAAAAAAAAACAAGACATCATAATAGCTAGTGCTGATTGAATATCATCTTGTTCAGAAGTTCCACCGAACTGTTGCTCTTCTGTCTCCACTGGTTTTATCATGTTTTATCTTACTGGATTTTATTATATGTGAGAGTATAAATAAAAATTTTTATAGACAAAGAGATAGTATAGAAACTATTGTTAGTTTTCCTTTAGCTGCTTTTTAATACCTGTAATACTTTCATCCACTTGAATGGTTTCATGCTCTCTTGATATGTTTGATGCTATAGTATACAAAGTTATATTCAAATATTTCAAGGAAAAAGGCACTATGGTAACTACTATTAAGTCGGGTTATCTTCTGGTGAAGAACTAGTTTGCTGAAATTGCCATGCTTTGACCTGTATTGCTATATTGTTATGTCCTCTTTTATCTCAATCTCCCCCTTATTCATAAAAAACTATTTATTTTTTATTATTTTTAATTAAGGGAAAAACAAAAGAATTAGCAGGATATATTATAGTAACTTTTTTGATTTCCTATTAACTTTATTTGAAGGCCTGTATTACTCCCACTATCTTGTTTTGAATGATTAGACTCGGTTCCGTTCTGTTTGATAGTATCAAGTTTGAGGGTATAGGCAACTACTTTGAAGGCAGTAAGATTCACTATGATGCACATTCTGCTTTGACCATTACCTTCTTTTGAAGTCCTGTAATGTTTCCAATGTTTAGGTTTTATTGGTATTGTTATGTACTGTTTTGTTCAATTTTATTATACCTAATGAAATAGGCAATTCTTTTTAAGGAAGCAAGAGGCATTATGGTTACCATTGTTGATAACCTGGTATTCTATTTTTACATCATGTGCTATGTCTATCCTTTGTTTTGACTGACTGCTTTGTTTTGTCATATTTGGTTTTATTCTCTGCCAAGAAAAGGTAATAAGAACTATGGGAATAATAAACCCAAAATGTGTAAATTTTGTTGTAAAAAAAGAGAGGAAAAAATGTGCTCTAAAGGATACAACTGCAAGTGTGTTTAGGTGTGTTAAAATAGATGACCATATTACTGAATTTTTGTTGGACCATTGTACACAACTGTGTACAATGCAGTCTCACTGTTTGAGTGTCCACTTTGTATGCTTTAATCCTGTAACTTGAACAACTATTTCTAAGATGACAACATGTGATCTATTAACTAGTGATTTCTTACCTTTTTTTTTTTTTTTTTGTAATTCTGTATTACTTGTACACTTATACTGTTTTGGTTTTTTTGTTTTGTTTTGTTTTGTTTTTTCCTTTGAATAAAAAAAGAAACCATCTAATTTCTTCACTAATTTCATTTGTGCCATGACTTCTGTGAACAGGTTTTCTATGTTTTTTGGATTATCCCCTGATTTTGCTTTTATTGATTTCAATCACTCTTGTGATTGAAAAGAATTTTCCTAAATTCTTTTATTCATCTTTGCATCATCTAGCAGCTGCTGGATTGATTGCCCAGAGTGCCTTAGTATTTTGTAAAATATCCCTTTTTATGATTACTAACCACAATCCTGTTTTCTAGATCTGGTGTTCAGTCCTCATATTGGCTTATTCTGCTGTGTATACTTGCAATGGGATTTTTAATCTCCTGGATATCTGTTTGAATCTGTTTCATAGATTCCATTTCTTTCTTATGTTGGATAGTCATGGTTTCCAACATTTTCCTAAATTCTTTTATTTGTTATCTCTATCTGCTCTGTAGTCACTAAGCAGGACTTTCCCTATGGTCAACATCTCTGTAATTATCCTAGAAATTATTTCTGATTTGATTTTTTCTAGAACCTTGTTCCTCTGCTTTGATACTTTACTCTTACTACTTCAGAGAGTCCAGGGAGGTGACTGTCAGAGTGGTTCACCTCATTGGTCCCCTGAGTTTGTGTTTGGTTTTCAGAAGTCCAGAGGTTGCAACCTTTTTAAAGAGTGCTCTCATTTTCTATTTTTTAAAGGATTTTTTAAGTTTAATTCCTGGGATTATGCTTATAAATTCCCTATGGTAAGTGGTTTTATGATAAGAATTTTAGGAAATGACTGCTTCTCAGAGATGTCTTCCAGTTGTAGTTGGTTTTTGGGTTTTGAGTCTGCTGTAAGATCTTAACTCTTCAATTTATTGGAGATGAGAAGTTGCTGCCAAGTTGGCTCAGTCTCTGATCCTCTGGCCTATCAGACCCCTTATGACCCTTAGGCAATCTCAGTCTTGAACCATGAAGGACAACAGATGAGAACAGTTATGTCACCTTGGCTAGCATGGTACCAACAGCAATATTAATAGCATCAAACACAGCCTAGAAAATGAAAAAGTGAGGTAACTGTAAATTTGCCACCTTTAACCATATGAATTATATTTGTGATTATATAATAAAATCCAAAATAAGTCAGGAAATTATATGTAGTAAGTAAGCCCTCAATATGGCAATTTTCAACCCTGGGGAGAAAATTTTAAATGGGTTGAGGTAAATAGAGAAATGGAAGAAGAGGAAGAGATGAGATGCAAGGCTGGAGGAGAAAAGATGATCATGCAAACTTTGGGAAACTGGTGAAGATTACAAGAGGGAAAGAGGGAAGAAACAAATATAAACAAGAACAACAAAATTATAAATCATGTTCACACTCATATAAAAGCAAGAGCAATCAATAAACAAAACAAAACACATAAGAAAAGAGAAAAAAGAAAAGAAGACAACAAATGTCCACTTCAAGTGTGTCTGTGGTGTCACTGGTAGACAACATTGGCAAACAAAGCCTAGACCCAAGCTGATGAATCTCAGCAGGACAGCTGGGGTAGGTGTCCCTGAGGGCTATGAACAGTCCCAGTGAGCCTGAACTCTCTACTCACTGAAGATTGGGTGGATTTTGCTATGAGGCTGGAATCAGAGTTTCTCAGGCTGTAAGCACCCATGTGTCTCCTGCTGGCTGGAACTTGCTCCATGTTATCTTGAACTCAGCTCTCTGAACTTCTGCTAATTGCTCTCAGCTTCCTGACCCTGTAACCAGAGCAACTAGATGGAGCTGGGCCACAGCTTTTCTGAGTTCTGAGGTTATCTGTCCCCTTTCCAAGATGACTACTGGATAATCACTCTGTTCTGGGGGATATGTGACCCCGGATGACTCACCAGTCATGCAGTCCCCTGTTTCACTGCACTTGTGCATTGCTCCATGGAAGCCTGGGGGAAGGGTTCCCACTGGTCCCCTTCCATCTACAGGTTCCAGCTGTCCCTCCTATGCAGTGAGTCCAGCTAAGGGAGAAAGCGCTGCCTGCCACCGCCTTCTTCTTTGCTGCTCTCTTTCAGCTTCCCCACGGGGTTCCATTCTTGCTTCAGGTGCTTACAAGACTCCACTTCCCTCCTTCTTCTCTTCCTCACAGCAAATCTCAAAGAGGCTGTTTCTCTGCTGTTCATCCCTCTCCCATCTTCCCAGAAATCCCCCCAAATGTTGGTTTTGATGCAAACCTGAGGTACATGGATGGGTGAATCGACTGAATCATGGTGTGTGATACTGGCTTGGTCTGCTGATGGGCTTACAGCTGGGTGGGATGTTAGGAGGTGGCGCCTTGTGTGAAGAGGTGGCTCACTGTGGATGTGACCTGGAAGATACCTCTATCTCTGTCTCTCTATCACTCTATTTTGCTATATCTGCTTCTTCCTTGATCTCTCTCTTCCTCTGGTCTGCCACATGATGAGTTGTTTCTCTTTTGGATTTGGAGCCAAAGTTTGGTCTGAAACTTCTAGAAGACTCAGACCAGCCTTTGGTCTGAAACCTCTACAAAATGTAAGCCAAAACAAACTTTTCCTCCTTTAGATTATGGGTATTGGAAATTGTGTCTCAGTGACAAGAAAAGTAAATCAGTAGAGATTAGGCTATGTGAGGTCAGCCTTCATGAACAGATTAAAGCTGATATTGTAGAAGTCGGCTAGTTCTCAAGGTAGTGGGCTCTTGGTGAAAGCACAAGTTTGGCCCACTTTTCTTACCTTGATCTTTGTTCTTTGTGACCCTGTGGTGCCTTCCATGTCACCATGTTGTAATACACCAAGAAATCCCTCACCAGAGACAGGTCCTTCTGTCACAAACTTGCAACCTTCAGAAGTGTAAGAGGCAGATTGATGATCTTTATAAATTGCCCGGTCTCATGTGATCGGGTGGTACAGCACAAAATGAATGATGGTGTCATACAACCTCACATATTCACAAACCCAAGAATCACGATAAAGACAAATTTCAAGGACTGTGTTTTTTCTTGCCATACTAGCCTAAAGAAAAGCATGATAAATGAATACAGAAATAGTCTAAAGTATAGCAGAACCATGTGCTAAAAGTCACAGCAGACTCCTGTAGGGAAGATATCTCACCACTGATAAAATTCAGGGATCTTATTCTTTACTTCTTGAGCAGGATCAATATTCTGACATTTAAATATCCTTTTCATAGAGTAGTTCTAGGGAGCTTCGTTTTCAGCTGAAAGCGTAACAAGGTCTCAGCCCAGTGCTTCTGAGGTACCCTGTGGCATATTCTCCTCTAGAACTTGAGGAGCAATAAGCAGTTGTAGAACAGTTGATGTGAAGGTTATATGAGTGTTGAGGGATGTGTTTCTTTCTCTCATTATAAACTGTAGGATCTTGAGCTTGCTAATATGAATTTTTTTTGGAATACTGAGAAATTTGTAAAATAGATAAGCTGTCCTGATGAAAATGTTTAACTAAATACTTTTTTTTGTCTGTTTAGGTTAATGGCAAAGATGTCTTTAAAAACTGATCGTCATGATGCTTGTCCAGACTTCCTCATTGTCTGCAGAGAAGCTGAACCAGTCTTTGTTACCAGAAGGTACCGCTTAGTGTTTCAGCAATATTTTTGGAATAAGGAATCTGCAGTACGTATAAATGCTCCTTTTTGTTAATTTTGATGACACTTCTATAGATTACAGTATAATTTTTTTAGGTCAAAAGGCACTCAGCTTCAGGAGCAAACACTAACATCATTCAGGACTTTTATGCTCCTTACATTAAATAAATAATGTGGTATACTTTGTGGATTCATTTAGTTGCTATTAATTCAGTACATATGCTCCTTAAAGTTTAACTTATTTATCAGATTTCCAAAAACTGCTCTTTTCTCTTATTAATTCTATAATAAAATATTCTGCATAAATATATAAAGATGTATTTTTTCAAAACAATAACACCTGAATTTACAAGAAACTGGATTTACAAGAAAATTAAATACAACAAAAACCAGAATTTTCAATAGTAATAACATAACCATTTATTTATACATTGTGTTATTTATCATTAGCTGCAGAGAAAGCCTGCCACAAAGGCAGTGAAGCAAACCCAGTGCCCTGGAAACAGCTGCAGAGCCCCGAGGCCTGGGTCTCCCATTTCACTCTGAGCACCAATGGTTTGCCTGTTCACCTCCCTTCTTCAATCAACATCCAAAAAACAACCGTCTAGAATCTCAGCTGTTTCACCAAACTTGGTGGGGACACGCTCTCCTTCAGTGTCTTCCTGGGGACAAATTTGACTTTAAACTTAAAAAAATTAACACTGCGATTCAAATATTTTGCCTTTTGTTTCCAGATCTGCATGGTATCATCCACAGAGCTTGAAGTGTTTTCCGGAAAGTGTTGTTAACATTAGCATATTTTCTGCTGCTGCTTCTGGGGTTGGTGACAGTGGTATTCAGGTACAGACAGATTAAACAGGTTTCAGGATTCCAGAGAGACTGTCAGAAGTTCAGAAGCTGCTCGGTACATTGCCAGTTATAAAATCTCTAGTCCTTACCTGGAAAACAAAAGGGAGAGTTAATCATCTAGTCAAATACTATGGTTTGACGCACGGAATTCTTTAATGGTTATGAAAATAATTTTGGGAATTGTGTGCAAAGTAATTGATTTCCTCAAAATGTCCTTTCAGGTACCACAGGACTAAAGCATAATAAGGGAGAATGAACTTTGTTTGAACTTAGCAGACTAGCATTTTTTATTATTGTTAATATGTTTCTCTTGCATTAATAGGTCTCTATGAGTTTCCTCTTGGGGCTAATCTAAAATATAAAAAAAGCCCATTTTATTCATTTACCTAAGATACCGCTGTGTGAGGAAGATAACACTCTATAACCGGCAGGCAGGTGAGAGATTTATGCCTCACATTCTTCTCTGGAGCAGTTTTCTAAATCTGTTGATGATTAAAATACATATTTGATGCCACTGTGCGAAGGAGAAATATATTTTCACCAATTATTTTTCCTAGTTATTTCTAAGCCCATCAGAATTGTAGACTGAATTATAACTGAAATACTGTACTAGGAAATAGTAAAAATGGTTTCTATGTGTACAGCAATACAGAGTACATAAAAAGAGCATTTTTGTCTCAGCAAGGAAATAATGTTGTAACTCTTGTCATCCATAAATATTTCGAGGGACTTAAAAACTATTATTTTTGAGTTTAAACTGTGCTGTTGTATAGACTCATCCTACCAACATTTTATCTCTAAACTTCATGTTTGATGGTTTATGTATTAGAATACAATCATTTAAGTTTATGTCTAGTTTATCTTCTTTAATAAATTATTATTATGAAAACCTAAGATCAATGTCTGATGTAACTTCATATAGCCTCCAAATTTTTGGCTCAGTGCCTGGATATATAGTTTCTAAATAATGCAGAATGAAATTTGCAAATTCTCAAGATCATGAAATTATATCGAATGTACATAATATATGGATATTTGGATAATTATGAATGCTAAAAATATGTGATTTCAAGGAAACAACAAGCAAACACGTAATTTTGAGGAGAGGCAAACAAACAGATTGAGTGATTTATAATCATATATACAGATATTTCAAAGTAAGTAGCAAAATGTTCAATTATTCATTCTGGACTAAATGTGTGACTTACTTAAGATAAAAATAAACTACAGATGATTATTTTCAAGGATTATAAACATGGGATGCTAGCAAAGGCTACATTGCTTATCATTTTAATAAATGTTCTGAAAACCCATATTCTTTTGACAATTATATGATGTACTATAAAATTATGATAAAATATCATGTGTAGAGAAATTTCATATGTTGAAATAGCTTTTATAATGAGAAGGGGAAAAAATACAGCCCAGAACCTACACACAGTGTGCACTGAACACATGGTTCTAATTATGTGCAGGTGTGGATCACCATGGCTATCACATCCTTCTCATTTCCAGGAAAGAGCCACCCACAAGGATTTCAGTGATTGGAGTTTGCTTTGGTCCTCAGGCTTTCATAGACACACATCGCCTCTACCTGCAGGCAAAGTTGTTCATGGTCAACCTGCGACCATGTTCCTCGTACGGTATGAGTTTGTTTTGTTGTCTTTTACCTAACGATTGTTTTTCTGCAGGCTGGATGCCCTCGCCAAGCCTTCCTTTCTACGAAGCATTTCTGTCCCCAGGTTGTTTTATATGGACAATTTTATAAACATGGGTAATACAGAGGTGTTATGGTAATGCATAATACAGGTTACAGGTTAAAAAGAGAGTTGCTCGCTTCACTGTAGCTCCGTGAACCCCCAAATCCCCAGATACTCTGTTCCATGTGTGAACTTCTGCCGTTGCACCAGCTTTAAACTTTGAAGTGTCACACTTAACACATTTCACACCTACAGGTTACTAAGGATGGAAGGCACGCTTGCTTTTGCTTTTTCCTATGTTTGAGCAAACCTAGAAAAAGCAGGAAGAGCCACAAAATTAGATGTAAAATTGACATATGTCCCCCTATGTCAATAATTACTGTGAATATTAAAAATATAAGTCTCCGAGGAACTTATATACATATTGGAATCAACAGAAAGTCAAAATATAATTGTAAAACACTTAAAATGAAGAAAACTATTCATTCCTTATTAATGCAATGATTCACATTATTTTCTATGAAAACTGTATCCTTATTTATCTCCATATGTAAACAATGACCAAAAACTCTATAAATGTGCTTTTATATTTGTAAACAAATATGTAGTACTTAAAATATTTTTAAAAAGATGTATAAGTTTAGGATATAGAAATGAACTACAGATTTAAGTGAACATATTATTGTATGAAACTTATTGGCTGAAAATTCCTATATTAAATGTCTCAATTACTTCTACATTCAATCAATCTTGTATCAGAATTTCATTTTTCATAGATATATTTTGCAAATTATTAAATGCAGATGGAAATTCAAGTTCTTAAAAATGAATGACATGCTTCTAGCACAAACAAATGCATAAATTAAAATTAAAACCAAGCTTGAAAGCCTGGCTTGATGACTTTAAAATGAGCTTTATGGTGCTGGACGCGCTCAGGGTCCGGGGGTGATGTGAGCTAAGGCCTTGGAATTATGGGCACAGCGAGGGGACAATTTGAAGTGAGACCCAGTGCCAGAGTCCTGATGGATCATCTCTCTAGTTACCTCACAGGCTTGCTTTCCAGGAGCAGTTCCTTCCCGTCACCAATAGTTTGATCATCTTTGTCCGGGCCTGGTGTCCTCTAGCATAAAAAGCATGTCAGATGTTGCATCTCACTGATTTTTAGCCTAACGACAAAACAGTATGTTTGTTTAGAATATGGTCAAACACAAGAACAGGATACAGTTTTGGTTTAAATTCATGTTTGTTGACCACTAAACATATATTAAAAAAATTATATGTGATGATATAGCTCTTTCTATTTGTAATGAGTATAATCAAATCTATTTTAATAGATAACACAATTTATTACATATTCTTTCATAATTGTATACATTATATATGTTGTACATTTTCTATACTATGAATATGTATATATAATATAGGCACACAGACATAAATGTGTATAACCATAATCTCATAAAAATGTCCAAAACGGTAAGGAAATGATTCTGTTATTCTTCTGCTCTCTGAATACTTGATTTATTTATTTTTTGTGTGGCATGTTGTTATACAGTGAGAATTGCTCTGATATTAACACGCACTTACTTCCCTGGCCAACTCTACGGATTATGTCTATGCTATGCCTAACATGTCTCTGTACAAATGTCTATCATTCAGATGACCAGTCCATGCAGCCTCTCTCTGATCGATTGCTGTGTTTGTGTTCATTACTACAGTCTGGCTGATGGAGCAGAATTCTAAATGACTGTCTTATGCCTTTCCACTTTTTTCTTTTAAAATCTCATCTCCTACAATCTCACATTAATATTACTAAGATAATATTTGGCTTGAAAAAGTATCAATTTATTTTTAGACATGCATATAAGAAAATTAAAGCTCTACATACTGTCCAAACTCTGTTTTTATATTCTTGAATTACTAGAAAACAGTGTGGAAACAAGGCATTATACAATTTTGAAAAGTGCATACTAAAGTTTTTGCCACCAGGTATTCATGACCCAGCCCACATTTTCTCTATTCTGCCAGTTACTGGCAGATAAAGAGACCTGCCAAAGACTGCCATGGAGAAAACCTTAAAAAATGCATGGTGGTGTTTTGCTGAGTCTCTACTATGCAGTGTGAATTCTCAGTGGCCTCATACCGTGGTTTGCTAAGGAGTACTAAGCACCCTTTTCAAAGCTTGAGGGCCACTTCAGGAAAGAAGCCATCTCCTCCATGACCAAGCTGCTGGGTTCACTGGGAGAAGGGAGAGGAGGATTTTCAGCCAGAGACAACACTGTCCTGGAAAGCAGTGGCTCCCATCTGCATGAAGAGGCACAGAGACCGCTTGCCTGGGCTCGGTCTCTGCACACTGCATTCAACTGTTTGAATTTCCTTGAATTTCCAAGTAACTCTGCCCCACATTGTGGATTTTTATACCAATAGAGGAAAGACCAGTGAAAATGAGCACTGGGTGCGGTGGCCCGGCATGTGATCCCAGCACTCTGAGGCTGGGCAAGGAGGATCCTAAATTAGGGCCCAGTCAGCCCAACTTTGGGTGCCTGTCTCAACATCTAACAAAAATTATTATAAAGGGACTGATGACAGAGATCAGATGTAAGGATCCGGGTTCACTTCCCTGTAACAAATACAGAGAGGGATGGGGGGAGGGAAAAAGAGAGAGGGAGAGAGAGAGAGAGAGAGAGAGAGAGAGAGAGAGAGAGAGAGAGAGAGAGAGAGAGAGAGAGGCAGAGGGAGGGAGAGAATGAAATCATCCGATGAGGCCTATGTGTGGTAGGAGGAGCGAGGTCTCACCTCTGCTTCGGCTCTTTGACATGAGAAGAACGGTTACAGAGAGCCATCACCTGCCGGTGAGTAGAAGGCAGGTCTCAGACTTCCGCAGCTCTATCTTATGCTGTATTCTCCTGGCCTCCAGGTGCTTTAGCTGCTGCTGATGCCCCAGCAGTGCAGGTGTTCAGCAGGAGGAGGGTGCAGCTGCTGTGAGGTTTAGTTCTTTCCCTCACGGTGAGTGAGCTGACCATGGAGGTGCTCATCAAACAGTAACACAGAGCACACTCTCACCTTCCAGTTCTTCTGTCTTTGTCTGTTTCTGTCTGTCTGTCTATCTCTCTCTCTCCCTGCCTCTTCTGTTTATTGCATACCTGCTGTATACTAGATCGTATGCTATGCCTTAGTGATAAAGTTTTGAACAAAAGAGGTATTTCATTACTTAGGAAAGAGATGCTTCATTCTCTCCAGCACGGGTAGGGGGATGCTAACCTCTGCAAACACCTATTAGAATGAAGTAAGCCAACCTACTACAATGCATTGTCACACGAAACAGGCACTGTTGGTCATTATTTTCTTTAAGTACTGTAGTTTAAACCTTAGAAGATTCCCTGAATGGCTCCCTGAAACACCCTTCAGCATTCAGATGCCACCACACTGCATGTCCTCTTTGGTTTCTGGGATACACATGCCTGAACAATGCACGTGAGGGACACCCAGCAGTCACAGAAGACATGATTTGCTGGTGTTTGCAGCTCCTGGGACACGAGATATCTGCCTCACCAGTCCTCAGACCTTCTCCTAGGCTGGTGCTGCTTTGCAGAATCACAACGCCAATCACACTGGTCACTTGAACTTTTCTTTTTTAGCAACATGATCCTAAGTGTGTGAAAATGACCGCACAATGAATAAGTTCATATATTTTTAGATGTGTGTGTGTGAACCCACAAGGACAAATTAAGCACAGGAGCAGGGAAGCTGCCCAAGCTGAGTGAGTTCAGGTTTAAGTGCAGAGGCTCAAGGTGATAACAGTCGCTCAGAACAGGCTGCAGGCCAGACTGAGCTCTGCAGTCAGCTGTAGCCAGAGGCAGCTGGGAGTACAAGGACAGGAATATCAGAGAATACCGGAAAAATATTAAAAAATGGAAAACTCATTTGTCACTGAGAAGCGAGTGGAGAGGAGAAACAGGTGTGCCATATTGAAAATGCAAACTTCTGAATATTTTAATGGATTTACCAAGTAGGAAGTTATATATGCAAGTTTGGGGTTCAAAAGGAAGTCTAATTTGGGAAAGAAACAGAGAAAATTCATACATTTCATTAATTAATACATAACATGGTATATATCATCCGTAATATTATTTATATTATAACCTTTTTCCCTGAAATTTGGGCTAAGCTTGGAATCCTGCATTTTGTGTCAAATGTGCAACTGTATGAAATGCAGAACGGTAGACTCTGCTAGAAAACGCAGCAGCACACAGGGAGGCCGGGAGCCTTGATGCCTGGGTGAGAAACAATCAGCCAAGGTGGAAGATGGGTGAACAGTGAGGAAAGAGGAATTCCAAAAGCAAGGTGGAAAACCTGGAATGGTAGCATTTAATAGGTGAGAGGCTGAAAGGGAAAAAAAAAGCTAGTAAAAAGCAAAAGGTTTGGTTTTCTCTGAGAGCCCGAACATCTTGTTCACACAAATAAGTACAAAAGGAGACCACTTGCAAATGTGCATGCAGTTAAGACTGTGTGTGCGTGGATGTGTGTGTGTGTGAGTACGTGTGAGAATGGGTCAGAGCTGTGTTGCAAAGATCTGTGCGGATTGCTCTGTTTTCAGACAGTAAGGCCGTCCCTGAGGAAGAGGGAAACGAGGGTGGAACCCGGAAGCTTGAGGGCATCATAGAAGCAAACACAGATTGCTTCTATGTTAAAGCAAAATTATGCTTGCAATCCAATCACATTTTATACACATCTTATTCGGACTGTCTTCTTTGGTGTAAACATATTTATATATAGAACACATGAAAAAGTTTTCCATTGAACTGGTAGTGAGTTTAATTACTGGATAATGTGTAATGTAGGTTTGAAATAATAAATCTTACATATTTTGGTTTTTGCTTCTCTGAATTTTTATGCAATTTCCAGGAAAATGCAGTTGTCTTTTCTGCAAAGCACAATAAGTCTTATCTGTGCTGAGTAATGTGTGAGATAGAGATTTAAAAATAGCAGTAATATAGAACTAGGTTCTAACCATCACCTCAGAAATAATACATTATATCTTGCAAACCAGGAATTTTAGGGTGTGTAGAGAAACACTGGTTACTATTTTCCAGGACAACAGGTATAAACTGAAACTTTTCTAGAAAAACTATAAAAAATACCCTGTATTCATAAACAAACCTTAAATAACCCCCAAACATAGACTGTATCTGTTCCTTGACTGAGGAAACTAAAGAAAGGAATTTCATAATGTTTTGCCTTAAGACTTGCTAGTACTGTGTCATATCATAAAGCAGTATTTACTTCAAGATTTTATAATTTTTTACATTGACAAATACCTACAAAAAAATCTTGAACTATTTAATTCTGTGAGCAAAGGCAAATATAAAGGCTGTGGAGCTGCCAATAAAATGTATGTCCCAAGATAGCACTCTTGTACAATGATACAAAAAAACGTGTGTTGAAATCCTTTTGGTCATCGCTATGGTTTAACTACTACATTTGCACAACTGTCTCACAGGGTCAGAGGTGGGACTTTTGGAAGGTGACTGAGCAGCTGAGTGTGCTGAGGAGGGGAACCGGGTGTGTGGGGCATCACTGGGGGTGTGACTCAAAGTGTGCCCTCCTGTCTCCAGTCCCCCTTGACTTTCTCTGCTTCCTGGCTGCCATGGGTTGAACAGCTGTCCTCTGCCAGGCCTGGCTACCACCGTGTTTTTTTTGTTTGTTTGTTTGTTTGTTTGTTTTTTGTTTTTTTTGTTTTTTGTTTTGTTTTGTTTTGTTTTGTTTGCCTTGTAGCCAGCTGATCATGGACTGAGAACCTCCATCCCCAAACTGAACCAAATTAAACCTCTCCTCCTTTAACTTGTACACCTTAGGCATTTTATCCTTGCAACAGAAGCTGAATAATACATGAAGTAGTAACTGGAGATCCAGGGCTGCTGAGGTAACTATACTTGACTGTGTGATTTAGAAGCTTTTGGAACTGGTTTGCAGGAAGAGTTTGGAAAAGTTTGGAAATACTGTAAGTTGTGCTTGATGGGTGATGTAAGTCAGAGCCCAGAAGATCAGAACACTGATGCAGGAGTGGACAGTAA
The DNA here is from genome assembly GCF_034190915.1 of Cavia porcellus. Lineage (NCBI taxonomy): Eukaryota > Metazoa > Chordata > Mammalia > Rodentia > Caviidae > Cavia > Cavia porcellus. Next base: position 78,729,277 of record NW_026947495.1, on the reverse strand, counting down.
AGGTCAGTCATGTCATTTCAGGTGGAAATGAGAGCATTCATGTTCCATTCAGGCAAAGAATTTGTTTTATGTTTTGTTCCATTCCTATGACTTCCTGTGAGGCTGAATTTAAAGTCAGTAGATTAATTGATCTGGTGAAGGAAATTTCAAGGCAGCCCAATGATCAGTCTGTGACATCGGTACTGCTCGCAGTTTTTAAAACAGATTTATGGTGATAATCATGAAGAAAAAAGATTGTTGGATGATTTGCAAAATGCTGTAACTTGGCCAAAAATGTGGAACCTGTGAAGCTAAATTCAAGGAGAATATGGTTGTTGGAAAAATTAAAACTAACAGGAAGTCATGTACTTTGAATCAGGACAATAGGAAAGATGCCTTGCGTATATCTCAGAAAGTGGAAATGCAGTACTCTCCTCATCAATGAATAAATCTATTGATGAGTGCAGAGCTGAACATATGGAATTGGTCACTGGGGGCCTGGTTTTGCCCACAACTCCACCTTTTATTCTCTGCTTCTAGGCTACCAAAGATTGTGCAGACACCCTCTCCCAGGCTCCTCCACCAAACAGTCTCTCCTTTGCAGTCAAATCAGACTGCAATGGACTGACTTCTCCAAAACTGAGAGCCAAATTAAATCTCTCCTTATCTAAACTGTGGTTGTTGGGTATCTTGTCTTGGGGATAGGAAAGTTAATGAATATAATCATTTTTTATATTATTTAAAGATAAAAACGACTTATCAAATTGTCAGATAAGGACAACTTCTACATTACTATTCCTTTTTTATCATAATGATGTGTATTTTGAAGCCTTGACTATTTGGCATTACGAATAAAAGCATGTTAGAAGTTCATTCTGTCATATTCTCCGTAACCTGTGCATATCTTTTAGGAAATCCTGTGATGGATGTTTTGAAATAATGAATTATGGGCAGTTTATTTTTCACCAAATTTTGAGGGCATATTCTAAAACATCAATAGGTACCTACTAATTGCAGTGCTTAATATAGTTATCATCAGTATCAGAGACCTAGGAAGTTATTTTTGGTAAGTCTGCATAGAAGTAGCTTAACCGTAACACTCTTTTGCGTGCTGCCACTATTGTGGGCCACGTATCATAGATAATTATGATCGTTTAATCAGTTTGCAAGGTCCCTAATGCTTAATTCATTCATCTCTTTTTGCCTCATCTCTGGTCATTTATTAAGATTAATTTTCCCCAACATCCCTATAATCCATATAAAGATCCTCTTCCTCTGCGCCACAGCTCTGGATCCCTGCTGTTGTGAGCCCACACTGGCGATCATTAAATGCTCCTCTCTGGTCCTTACTGCTCAGCATTTGTCTTTGTACCTGGTGCTGCCTGATGGAACCATAGACTTTACTCTCTAGTTAATTATGTTTTATCTCATAGGGGTGATCACTGATCAAAAAGCAATGAGCTCTCATTGTGTCATTGCTGTAAAAGGCAAGTTAAGCTTACTAATTTCTCTTCTTCCCCAGGATTTCATTCTGCAATCCAGGCAGTATAGTATAGTGCCTATTTGAATCCTTTTTCTTTTGAGCTTTCTCAAGCTAGCTGCCTTCTCCTGCCTCTGCAGACCCTTCTCCCTTGCTGTTTGGACTTACCCTTGGCAGTGAGACTCTTATCCTTTCACTGATGTTTAACTCTGCAGTCACACTTTCCTGCCTTTTTTCGGGTTGGTCTATGGAAGGAACTGTGCTTGCATTACAAAGAGGCTAAACTGGCACAACCTAACCCAGACCTCATGGGGTTCCATCTTCTAACTCCAATCTCATCAAGGGGGTTATAATAAACAACTTGAAAAACCCACTGATCTGGCAGAACCCACTTCTTAATTGTCACACTGTATTTCTTCATTCCTATTTTATCTGCAATGTGCTCATTTGTCTGATACCAAGTTATGTGACATCATCTCTGCAAATCCCTATATGACTCATAACAACAGCCATCACGTGTGTGTCCTTCTCGTGCCTTTGTGAAGGTTCTTTCCCCCTTAGAATTTGTCAAGTTTTTCTCACAGTCTCCTTGTTCATGGGAAGATTTGCAGTTTTAATCATGGAGGTTTGCAGCAGTTCTATTTCTGGGACTCAGGAAGAGGACACCGTTATTGTACCACATTTGTCTTGGGGCCATGTGAGCAACGGAGACAGCCCCTTGATTTGAGATGAGAAGGAGCAGGGAGTGAACACAGCAGGAGCTTAAGAGGAACCAAAAGCAACGTTGCATGGAGAGGACAATGGAAAGATGCTTGGGAAGGTTTCAGCAGTTTCTGAGATTACAGCATTCAGAATGTGGGATGAAACTTAGAGAAAAAAATCACGTAATTTTACTCTACAATGCCTTTTTGGGGTGTTGTTTTTGCTCTTACGTATATTGTTCATTTTCAACACAGCAGCAGTGGAAATCTAGATTACCCATTTGTTGAAGTCCAATTTCTACAGGTGTGTGTCTGTGTAATTACAATATCTAAGTATAACATGATCCTGAGATAGACTCTTAAAGAATTTCGCCTCTGCCCTCAACTCTAAGGATTTAGTGGAATGACCCCAAATCTAACTTTAGGGGCTGAAGGTAAAATAGCCACTGTCAGGTTAGTGCCATATTCCGGGTTTAAGGTAAGAGCTCAGGCATGTACAGAACTGCTTGCCTTGTGGCATTAGAAGGTCACATCTTGCAAAACTGGATCTTTGGGTGTGCTGTGATAATAAGCAAGTCCCACAATAAACATCAATGAGACAGCAGGGTCTAAGTTGCTTCCAAGTTTTGAGAACTTCTTCAGTATCCAGGGATTGTGTGCATTATATTTGTAAGAAATTGTGACTAAAAGAATGAAATAATTTTGTTTTATTTTCCGTGTGCTTTCCTCACAGGGATAGTAAGTTGTTAGGACATAAATCCTCAGGAAGCTGTATGGCCCTAACTTTACAATGCAATGTGTGGTCGTAATGCTTCCCCTGTCTCAGGGGCGCTGGAAAACGTCTCATTCAGATACTAAAGGAAATGAAATTTCAAAACTATTTACCTATAATTAAGGGTCTTGGAACTTAGTCTTATTTTGTATTGTGTAACTTGCTTTTCTTCTTTCTATTCTCTTGTCTCAAATCCACCTATTTTTATTTTTATTTATATCAGTTTGACTATATTTGATTATTGTTTCTTGTGCTTGTAAAGGTGAGACATTTGACAGTTTGTGTCTCTATTTTTTGACAGAAATGTACCATTTGTCTCAGATGTTTTAGAATCCAAATCTTTTTCAAGGTGTTGACATTGAAACTTCATATTTTTTGTGTGTAGTCAGATATACTAGAAAAATGAAAGTCCCCTAATTCAAAGATAAATTAAGAGCAACACAAAGAACATGGTTTCCATTTTATCCCCAGCCACATTCCTTACCATTTCTGGATTCACCTGTTAGAGAGAAGATGGTGTATGTATATGAAAGAGGATTAAGTTGCTAACAAATTACATCTAGTTTTCTGGATATTATTTTAAAACACATTTTACAGAACTATTCTTATAAATTCACTCCAGTAAAATTTCCTTGACCTTCTATTTTATGATGTAGGTCAACCCACTTCATATGGGACATATTTCTTGAACTAATTTACTTTGCCAAGAAATTGAAGACAGCACCATGTAAGAAGCAAACTGTATCAAATTGCTTTTTTATTTGAGTAAATTGTTTTCTAATACTATTAGTGTTGTTATTCTGTATCAGCCACTCTCAATCTGTATATTTTATTAAGAGTGCTTCATGTTGTAATTGCTAAGCTTTTCGATAAAACATGATTCCACATGCAAAAATTAAATTTACTATAAATTTATTTGCAATTATTAAAGCATAAATATTTCTCGGAAACAGGCCCTAACTCAAAAGATCTTTTAATGCACTTATTCTCCATAACATTCACTTGTTTTAAAGCAATAAGCTTGCAATGTTTACATAATAATGAAAGCATCTCCATTTGTTTTCTGAGAGTAAGGTTCCTAAGTGTATCTTCAGATTCATCAAAATGGTGATTTATTCTTGATGTTTAAGCTATTAAGTACAATCCATTAGTATGTTAGCATAGCACTCTATGAAAATGTATAATTTTCTTGATGACATTTCTTTTTAAATATAAATTTATGATAGGTGGCTGAAAGAAGTATTTGTGAAAATATTTTGTTCATGTAACAAAAAAAAATCAATGCTGTTTAGTAATCGTCTGGTTATTTTATAATTTTAAATTTAATAAAAAGACAATAAGTTATGGAATACATTCTTACTTATTTTGACCAAGTGGTATTAAACCAGATTACCAGAAAATGTAATAAGATTTTCCAAAAATAATCAGTTTCCAAAAGGTCATGAATAGTACCTTTGGGTAGATTATACCTCCGAGGAGGAAATGTTTCTCATCACTATGCAGCTGGAGAAAACTATCTGCTGATCACAGTGCAGTACAGTAGGAAAGTCCCTCACAGAACTGGACATGATGCAGTCCTTTCATTGTTCATTTATCCACATGCAGAAGTGTCTTTTCTGCTGTCTCCTTTCTCTTTAACTTCCTGCTCAACTGTCCTCTATCCTCACTCTTTCTATTGGCCATCTGTGTTACTACTTAGTTAAGAAAGACAAATGCGCTCTTTATTCTGTGCGGCACAGAACAGCTGGCATTCCTGGCATGTATGGAAACCCAGGGTGAAAATTTCCAGCCTTCACCATTAAGAATATTATCGATTCTCTGATTTTCATAGATGTTGTTTGCCTGTTTGAGTGTATTTCCTGGCATTCCACACATGCTGACACTTTTGATTACTGAGGTGTCAAATGATTTTAAATGTTCTCACATGCTTTGCTGGCACCACTCAAATCTGATCCTCTTTCTATGCCATTAATATTATGAATTACATTAATTGACCATTAAATGACAGTCCAGTCTTGCCAATTGAGCAAAATTCTCTCGATCATAACATACTTTTTATATATTAATGCATTTAACTTTTTGATGTTATAAATGGAGACTTGTTTGCTTTATTCATAAAACACATTGGTCAGAATTACTTTCTTTCTCGCTTGCTTTAATTTCTTTGCTATGTTTTGGGCACGTGTGTGTGTGGTCACAATTGCCTTAAATTATGCAATAACCTGTCTTCCTTTTATCCTAAATTCATTATGTAAATTGTCACTTTTTGGAGGTATTTTTATTAACACATTCTTTATTAACCCTAGGTTGCTTTCTGTTTCCTCTTGTGTCAGTTTTGATGAATTACTCTTTCATGAAATGTACTCATTTTATATAATTAATTTTATTTTGTTTTAAGTTTTGTTTGTTTTCATTGTGTTGTGACCCAAATTGTGTAATTCTACTCCATACAATGATGTTTACTTTGTGTTTTAATATGTCACTAATTTGTCAATATCATGTTTGTTGAAATAAAAACACATTGTCTAATATTGTCTCATATTTTAAATGCTGGTTTATAACTATAAGACATGGAGTTCTTTCTTTCTTTCTTTCTTTCTTTCTTTCTTTCTTTCTTTCTTTCTTTCTTTCTTTCTTTCTTTCTTTCTGAGATAGTTTCACTGTATAGCTCAGGCTGGCCTTGAACTCCAGGTCGTCTTCCTGCCTTGGGTTTCTGAATGCTAGGTATTACAGACACGCATCACTATGCTTGCTACTTTTGTTACATGTAGTAGGTTTCTCTTTCCTGCTTTTTGTGCTTTTGAGCTTTCTAACTGATATTGATGTTTTAAAGTCATTTCTCCATTGTTTCCTGCTTCTCCTTGCCTCTTGTGTAATGTTTGGCTTATGGATTCCGCTTCCTTTACTCTTTGCTGTGTCGGGTAGATAGTCGTACCTGCTACACATTCATGGTGATGCAGAGTTTAGGTTTAAAGCTGAACTTCATTGCCACATATAATACTTGGGGCCTGAATTTTGCCTTGTCCAGCACAATAGTAAAACCCCCTGTCTTATTTTGTTTTCTTTTAATGGTATATATTTCTTATCATTGTAGCTTTGGTTGTTTTGAATTATCTCACTTTGGGTATGCTTCTCGAATATGCTATTGAGTTTTGCTTTGCAGGTTCATCTTGGGTTTCATGCTTGTTTAATAGGTGACAACCCGTCAAGCAAACACATTTTTAATGTAACTGCATGCTTAATTTTAATTATTTCATGACACTTTTCTTATGATCATTGGGATAACAGGTTATCTTATCTGTATTCTTCCAGGCAGCCAGTTTTCTTTGTCTGTGACCTGATTCTCTTGTTTTACGTGGTACTAATCTTTTCATCTGCTGGCTATGTTTATATTAACAGTACTTATAGTTCGCATAATCTTTTTGTCACTCAAGTTTTATATAGGTTTCACAACTATAAAAGTTGCCCTTAGATTCCTTTTTGCTTATGTAAAACTCCATGCGATTTTTCCTACAGGTTTTTCCTATTAACTTCACAAATACAAAATTATATTATTTACATCTTGTCAGCACAAGTATCAGTTTTACATTAGTTATGATCTTTGTGCTAAACGTGTATTCACTATCTATTATTAAACAAATAAATAGCTTATATAGAATTATCAAAGACATAAAACATAAACACATATATTAGGGAATATAAATAAATGCATATAAAATAGATGGCATATATATGAATATATATGATTTAAAATTAAATATGTATGTACTTTTGAAATATTTCTATTGTCGTCACTTAGGTAAAAAGGATTTTTGGCAGTTGTTTTCAGAAAGATGCTAAGTACAGTGACTTGCATGCTTAAAACCTTATATAAATTTCATTCTGCCAGTGCATTGTGGGTAGACGTAATATCTGTAGCTTACACATTCTTTTTGGAGGACCTCACTGAATTTTATTGAATTTTATGATATTAATCAGGAGTCCTGACACTGATCTGGTTTTGTTTTCATTTTAAATCCATCTTGTCCTTTTATTTTAGATTTCCCTCCTTATTTCTGTTGGCTGCTGGTTTTGGTTGGATATGTGCTGTCTGACATGATTTGACATCTCTGGAGGTCACTATTTACAGATACAGGGTTCTATGGGCTTCTACTATATGTTTTCACACTAAAGTTTACACACTATTCTTTTCCATTTCATTTTTTAAGTGTGTGCCCAGATATTTGTGTCTTTACATGCTGTGTGTATGTGCACAAGCTGTGTTAATGTATGTACAGGTGTGTGACAAAGCAGTAGAGAAAACAGGACAGGAGGAAAGCAACAAAGAAAACATGAAGGACATAAAATCTATTCATGAGAAGGGATTCCACTGAAGCTCTTTATCCAGGCTGCTTTATCCTGCTGGAGGATTTCCGAATAAGATGCTCGCAGCACACTGCTCATCTGGGGGTGCTGCACTCGGTCTATAATTTGTTTTGATGGGAATAATTTCTCAGAACAAATTAATTAATATATAAATTAATAAATAATATAGCTATATGATAGCATTACCTTATACATAATTAATGAATACTAATATAGAACGTTAATACATAATAGTAACATGTAATACTAATGTATAGTATTCTATGTAATAAATATAATGCGGTAATGTATAATATAAGATATTTTTACCTTGTATGCTATGATCTTGTAAACTATACATACGTGTGAAATGGTTCACACAGCTAATGAACAAAGGGGTAGCTTCTTGTGGTGACAGTTTTCAGTGATGACAACATTGCTCTTTATGTTTTTCAGGAGAATAATGTCATCATTAATGACAGTCACCTTGCTGTATAATAGAGGTCTTAAAGTTTCTTTTACCAGCCTAGCTATAAGTATTTCACCTGTCTACCGTAAGTATTTCCTCTTAGACCAGTGTCTTCTTTCTTTGTCCCTGCACGTTCCCAGACCTCTGGTAACCAATTAAGTGAAACAACTCAGGCACAGGAATATAAATTTCACAGAACTTACTCGTATTTGGAGTAAATATCTAACAGTGTAGACCCCATAGAGGCAGAGGTGGGGAATTTTACTGCCTGACTTTTCAAACATGAATTCTACAATTCTAGTCCAATGCCTCAGAGTTAAGCATGCTCTTCTGCCCTGCTTTATTCATATGTTCTTTTCTCAGTCATGAAGAAAACCTGATTCTGATCCCTTGTGATATAGTTTCAGGTTTGCCTAACAGTAGGAGAACTATCCATGCAGAGTGTCTTAATCTGTGCTGTAAAGTTATTCGACAGATGCAGAAATCAGGCCACCACGTTTAGCAGTCAGGGAAACAAAGCGAGTAACAACTTGATGAGCTGCGATGGTGCAGAAGGTGAATGTGGGGCCCGCAGTCAGCTCTGCACGCTGAACTGGTAAAGAGAGGGTGTCAGGCTTAGTAACCATGCGGACTGCTCAGAGTTGGAAAAAGAATGAGAGGAAGAAGAAATGATTACAGTGCAATAACACATTGGCTTCCAAATACTATCTAGGTTAATCATGATTCAGTTCAACTCAGGAAATGACTCTCAAGTCTGGCTCTGTTTTGAAGATCAGAATTTGCTTTTCTTGCCTTCACACAATTTTATGGTACAGTTTCTTGGTAAGTTTTCCACAGAATATAATATGATTTTAATTTTATTGATAAAAATGAATGCGATTTAAAAACGTAAAACCTAATTAGCTACAGAATTTTGGAATTTGACTATCAGTTCCTTTATGGAGTTTGCATTTAATCTTTCACGTCCGTTTAATAAAATACCCCTGAGAAAGGCGATTCTCAGAAACTTCATTTCAAAGATTCAGAAATATAAAAAGACTTGTTGAAGCAAATCATGTTACTATCAGATCTGAATAGAGATGTTCCCTTTTTAAGTGGACTTAGCATGCTTAGAGTATGCATTCCTCAATAAAAGTTTTACTTTTAACTAAAATGTTTAGACTCAGAATTGAGAGAAATAATCTTTTAAAAATCTGAGGTGGTTTTATACATTAATATAAACTAGACATAATGTTTCTGAAGATGGAATTAATCAAGAATATTATAAGCTCTGAGTTTCTCTAAAGAATCAGTTACCAAAGCAACTGCACGAAATGACTCCATTATAGAGAATAGAGAAGACTTTACATGTATTATTGGACTGATTTAATTTTCCAGAATTGTAAATCAAAAAAGGTAGAATTATGAAATCCAAAAATCTTTCTTTGCCTTAAAATAAGAGTGGCAATTTGAAAAAGAATATCAAGGTTATCAAAAGAAAATGAAAATTGTGATTTTTGTCATGACACCTACATTCCCCATTGCTCTAAGTATTTCAAAATTTAAATTGCTCCCCTGAAAAATGTAAGCTTTCATTTCCAGAATTATATGTTAATACAAGAAATTTCTACAGAGAATCATCATGCTTCAAAATTGATATCCAAGTTACAAATGACTCATTGTAACTTGTAAATTGTTGCTTTATTTATCAAACGAATGACAGTAAAATTGATCCATGTTTAGCTTTAGGTATGTATACATATATAGATATGAATGACATATAAAATCAAGTTAAAGTTGCTTCATCTGTTTTATATTAAAGAATACTCATCTGCATATCTAAAAAGGAAAGGGTTTTGAGCAATTTTTGAGAAAATTTGAAACAAATGGAACAAAAGACAGGAATGCACCATTGCATCACACACCTTGGAAGATTAAAAACTTCTTTTAAAACTCATATCTAAGAATTATCACCTTAAAACTTACAGAATTTCAAAACTTGATATGAATCTCAGCAGTACCAATATGTACTTACGGCCTGCTTTGAATGACCCCATGGGCTTAAGCAGGTGAGCAGGAATGCACCCAGGTCATACACATTTGTGGCCGTATCACTGTTGGAGTCCAAGTCTTCCATGTTTACAAAAATCTGCCTTAAGGAGTGTAAATAAGTGAATGCTGCCACGTGTGTCTGCAGAATTTTAGGCTATGTGGGGAGGGAGGCCTAGAGTTTGAACGCTGACTCTCTCATTCCAGCAGTGTGTTAGGTGAATTTGTCAGTATCAACGCCAACATTTCCCCATCTATACAACTGCATGATGGCTGCTATCTCAAGGTGTGGCAGGATATCCTCCTAACAAATATTTCTGTACTGGAAGCAGCTGACACTGACTTTTTAAAAAGCCAAATGTAGGCATCTCTTCTATCTCCTGTTAAGTGATATCGTACTGACAGCTTAAAAGCAGACACTGGGAAGTATTGATGCGATGGAAATCAACAGACAAGGCCAACCTCCACCGCCACGGCACAGAAACAATTTGAATAACACATCACTTAAAGACACGTTCCATGTACATAATGAATACTAGCTTTAGAATTATAATTAATCCATTGAATTATTCATTGTCCATGTATTCATTTATTACTGAGTCTATACACGTGTTTACAAGAGTTTGAGTACAATTAAATTTAAAGTTTAAGGATCAGTAATGTAATGTATATACAATACGATTTTTTTTTGAAATCTCAAATTTCTAAATTATTCTTCAGGGCTTTTTGTGTATGACAACTTTATGTTGAATTAGCAGTTTCCATGGCATAATAATAATGCTCACCATTCCTGTCCTGAGTGATTTGCAATACTGATTTGTTTTTTTGGGTTTCAGGGGCTGCTTGTGATTTCACCTTGACACACATATGTCGTTAAGAGTGTGCAACGTCTCCGAGAGTCTGCTCCTCTGGAAACCAAATTTTGTGCATTCTTAAGACACACAATAAAAGTGTTTTAATGTCACATTATAGTGATTTGTCCTGGGCAACAATACAAAGTGATTCAATTTCCGTGGTTACCATTGGCAGGGCAATACTCTCGTTTCCCATTATGTTCAGTCTTATAATGGTGGCAACAAATTTTTTAGCTTTGCTTTGTATCATGCTGTGAATTTCAATAGAAATAATGGTTCCAAATTTCCTTAAGGGATTTTTTTTTTCCTAAGGTACGTGTATGTAGTTGTGAGTGGGTAATACCGTGCGCCAGCTTTCAAAATAGGATAAAATAATGCAGATTATGGTTATGACTTCAGTGAATTATTGTTCTTGAAGATAAAATTGGGAGTGCAGTGGGGCTACAGAAAAAAATTAAATGAAATAAGATATTTAGAACAAAGCAAAGTAAGTTTCATTCTCAGGGAAAGAAAATGTAGACTTTTCGCTCCTGATTTTGCTCTGTTGTTAAATCACTGATATCTATGTGTGATTACATTAAAACAAAATGCATCTCACGTTCATTCCCTTCCCTTGGGCAATCTTTTGTTTCTCCATATTCTCCATAAGGTGAGAATTCTACTTTTACATTTAAATGAAAAGTTTCCAATAGCAACAGTAATTTATTTGTCTAAAAATATGAAAATTTGGTCTGTAGTAGAACTCATTACTGTAAATAGGGTGCTACAATATAAAAGAAGACTAAATTTAAAATAATTATAAAACATTTTGGAAATATTTTTGTTGCTTTTCAATAATAAACCACTTTCGACCCCCGGATCATAAAGTTTTAGAATCTGAGAGTATTTTTATCCTATGAGTATTGCTGTATTCAGGGTTTGGAACCCTTTCATTAGCTGTATTTTTATTTTTATACAAGGAGTCAATCTCAGGACCTTGCACTTGCTAGGCAGACACTGTGCCACTGAGTTACAGCCTCTGTCTTCATTATCTCTGAATTCTCAATTTAGTTAAGTGCCACGTAAAAGGAGTCATTGCTCATTTGGGCACTTGATCTCGAAAAATACAGAATTTGCTCCCTCTTTCCTGATAGAGACAAGTGGGCTGGATTAGCTCATCCACTGTAAAGAAACTAGAAACTTGTAAGTACTCTTTTACATAAGGGCTAGCACACACCACTGAATTATAATTCCTGAGAGTAGAAGACCAAATCCTTCCTAGAAGCATATTTGATATTGAAAGCCAAAGACCAGGGACCTTGGCAGAAGGTAGTTTGTCTGCTCACTTGGGAAGACAGAGCCACGGTGAAGTCCACTGGCCATGAAGGAACAGAATTCGTCACAGAGAAGCATCAGTGGTTGGCAGTGATCCTTAACTAACTTGGTATTCAGCAAAAGGAAAGGTTGATGGGCTTATCAATAAAGCCAATAGGTTAAGTCTCGGGAAGATAATATCATGATTAATGGACCCGATTCAGTTGCAGGAAAGAGTTTAAACAAATTATAAATGAAACCTGAGTAGTGCAACTTGTACTAAGAGGCAAGTTAGATAATCCTCTATCCATTGTTTCAAAAATTAATTTATAAAAAAATCAAGATGTATTCAGAGTACAAACTCTGATTAGTAAAATTATAGTTACACACATATTGGAAACACAAAAAAGGTGCAGTCCAAGTAAGTTAGGCTTTATTTATTTAAGATGAGCTTTGCTTAAATTATGGTAGACTGTGGAGATTTTCTATCTAAAAGGGCTGAAGTTTATCAGACCAACAGAGGAATATTCTCCCAAGGTGTCCATGAGGTATAAGACTTAAAACAGATGCTGGTGCTTTGGAAAGATGATACAGCTGGAAAAGCAGATTGCTGTTCTTGGTGGGACCACACACGAGGACATTGCTATTCAGCTATTCATGGAAAACCAAGTTGGTCGTGTACTACTAGTCACTAAATACATTAAAACTAAAGATGACAAACTATAGCTAGCAAAGATGTAGCTCTTTACAATGATGGAGATACAAAGATTGTCAGATATGTGGGAGAGGAACAGATAAATATTGGTGGACTTACACCACACAATTGTTAAAGGATTTCTCTACATCAGGAAATCATGCACTGATATGCTGTCTACATCTACAGGAAGGGATAAAGATCACTGCAATCTTGTAACAACCATGTGGTAGGTAAAATTGATTTTACTTTTATAATTTAAAATATCATTTGGAGACAAGTATTAAAAATCAACAATACATTCTGATACTTAATTCATATGTAAAAGTAAAATATATGACAAGAATAAGATGAAATTAAAGTAATGAAGAACTCAAGTCCACTGTAGAATATACTTAATAACATTTGTGGGTCATTTGATAATAGAAAATGGTAAATTAAAGTCATATAAATGTAATCTCTACTCAAATATTTTTCACTACAATTAGAAGACAAAAAGTAAGAAAAGTAATCTGGTGGTAAAGGAAAACATGATCAGTGAGATTAAAGACAGTAACATGGTCAGTTTAAATTCAAATGTCAATAATGATAATACATGTGACTTGTCTAAATATTCTAACTAAATGTCCTAAATTTTCTGAATGGATAAAAGGAAAAATTCAAAAGCATCTGAACTAAAACGTGACACACCTTAAATGTAAATGTTCCTGCAGGTTCATCATAAAAACTGATTATATGCCATACAATTCTAAATTGATCCATGAAAACTCAAATGTACATATTTTCATATAAAAATCTAAAATACAGCATGTGACAAAAAGGTATTTTAGAGTGACAGGTTGGTTAGTTGTGTATGATGACATCATTCATACATATTTATAAACTCAAAGTGAATAGTTTCGTAATATGTGAGTGAGAGCTGTAAAGAGAAATAGAGGCACACAGCAGTCAGTTGAGGCAGTGGTCTCTGTTTCTATCATCAGTTCTTAAAAGTTCTCCAGGATCAAAGGGAATGTAAGTGTTACCTTTTAGTAGCACACACGTCTACCTAGTAACTAATATATTCTGATGCTATTACATAATTCATCTATTCTCATTGCATTGTTTTACTAACTATTCAAGTATATTAAAATATAGATGTATAAAACTGGTTAATGCATTGTTAGTATACTCCAACAAATGCATTCTCAATTATCACAGCGTCCATGCTTGGCCAGTTGAAAGTTCAGTGAAAAGCCACATGGATGTAATGCTCCTCACTTAGGATGGCTTAAGGGAAAAGGTGAGAGTTGGTGAGGAAGTCAGAATAGGACATCAAAATGCAGACCTACACCTGAAATAATGGGGCGTGTGTGTGAGTGTGTGTGTGTGTGTGTGTGTGTGTGTGTGTGTGTGTGTGTCTGTGTGTTTCTACGTGTGTGTACTTCAGCAGAATCCAATAAACAACACAGAGCCAGGCTGACTGTGCTCGATCTTGTTTTATGTAAGTTTATTAATAAGACAAAGTAGAGCTTATCTGGAATAAATTTAGGATAAAAGGCAGAAAGAGGCTCAAACTTGTTCTACATGAAGAAAATATGAGTGGAGAGAAGAACAGGATATTTTTGAAAATGTCTGCATTAAAACTAACAATAGAGGAACTTTCCACTATAAAACATTTTAAAATATAATAGAAGTAGCATGTCTTCTCATTAATACAGGTAAAATTACCATACTTTGTGGTTACACTAAAAATAGTCACCACTTTTTGAGTACATGCAATTCAAATAATGTGTTACAAGCATTGTCCAAAAATGCAGGTTTTAGTAAAAGTCACTTTATTTTTCCATAGAACATTCTTAAAAGGGTACAAATGTTAAGGTAGAAAAATATGTATCGAATAAATACCTATCAGGAGTTTGGAAAGTGTTTCTGTAGACAGAGCATGCTCTGGAAAGTAATCCTTTTTGCATACTAATCTGAAAAACCTCTGTATCTTCCTGGCAAGATTTTATCTGGAATGTGATGTGCCTGACACTCCAGAAAGATTTCCCCAGATATTCTTTAAAACAGAGCAAACCACCTTCCCCTTTTAAGTACATGTGCTAGAAAACCAGAGTCTCTTCTCCTGAAACCTAAGGTGTGTTTGCAGAGGAGAGACACGAGAGAGACAAACACTTCCGCATAAACACACTGGATTATGACGAATCCAAGCAAAGACAAAGCAGAAGGTCAGAAATGAGTATTGGACATTCAGCCACCCAATTTCAGCTTTCCCCGTGTTTCATTAAGGGAATTTGTAGAGATGACATTCGACTTCACTAAGGGTCAAACTAAGCAGACAAAAAGAAGTATGTCTGTTTTGTTGAAAATAATTGGAACAGAAAATGATACAGAGGGAAATGAATCCAGTGTTCAAAACCGATAAGACTACGGGAAATACAGTAAAACTCACGGAGAACAAAGAAGGGGAAAGAGCCTGAGAATGACTTAAGGATTAAGATGAGAAGGTTAACGCGTTCTCACCCTGATATTCAGGGAATGTAATGTAATAACCGACTTCATTATTCAGGTGTAGAAGGTAGATTCTTGCAATTAACTTTTCTTTTGTTATAAGATCAGGCAGAGACTTGTTATAAGATCAGGAGACACACATGTGCATCCTTCTTTATAACGAAATTGTGTTTTTATAATATGGTAGGCTAGTTTCATTTTGCTAAGAGTTTTTACTTGGAAGAGCAGAAATCCTAAATTATTCCTGACAATTTTAATAAAATACTGAAATTTTAAATTTAGTATTGTAACACAAATTTTAATATGATTGCATTAACAATAATTTATGAAAATATTCCATATGAAACTGAAAGTTTTGGAAACTATTTAATGCATTTAATTTTTTTCTCTTAAGATGTCAGTGGTTATTAGATAATTTACCCAGAGTTACCCATGGCTTTGTAGTATAAGTTTAGAAATTGCAGTCATTTATTTTACCTTTGTAGGTAACTTTAGGCAGAATGCTATATTTTTTGAAGCTGGGAAAGAGCAAGTGAGTTAAAATTTATTTGACTTGATTGCTTACCATTCAGCCATTATGAGATGTGGAATTCAATGTTAGTTTAGGTGACACTAGGGACCATATATATCCTATCTTGGATTGTGGCTTAAAGTAGATTTCTCCCTGCAAAATTCAGGCTCGAGGCAAAGGAAAGACAAATTTTTCCACAATACACTCAGTGTCAGAAATACACAGAAAGTAGAACTTTTATTCATTAGAATATACAAGCAATTTCCCACTTTGGCCATGATATTTTGGTTAGTCCTCGAGAAGATAATCATGTGTCAGTCACTAGTCTTATTGAGAATTAATTATAAACTATTTCTACTTCAGTTTCGTAGCTCTAAGCTTTATTCCCCAGTGTAACTGTATTTGAGAAAGATTATTTAAGGAAGGGATCAAGGTTAAATGAATTCATATGAGCATGGCCCTAATGTAATATAATTAGTGTCCTCATAAGAAGAGAAAGAGACCTCCAAACACACCTATCTAGGGAGAAAGCCAAGGGGAGGCTCAACAGAGGATGACCAAGCAGAGCTTGAAGGACGAATTGAGCCTACTGAGATCTTGATCTTGGACTTCCAGCCTCTAAAACTGTGGGAAAGAATTCTGGTTCCTAAACCGTCCAATCTGTGCTTTTTGTTAGGGTGGCACACTAATACTACAGAACTTATATGTGCGTGTTCTTGAATGGATTCATGCCATCCTCATAGCATCTGCATGAATGGTGTACTGAAGTCACATACTGCTGGGTGCCATAGGCATTGGACTGCAGAGTCCTTGGAGCTGAGTGTCTAACTATCTAGGTGTTTTTCTGTCAGTCTTATACCCATCTATCCATCATTTCAGCCATCTGTCTGTTCACTTAGTTTTCTATCTGAATAAGCAAAAATTATTTTAATTGTTTCATCTGGAAATTTCCCTGTGTGGGAACAGCATTTCATATGTAAATAAGTAAAATGTCCAGATATAGTTGTTTAAGGAAGAACTTCGACTTAAGGAATTCTAGCTTTTAAGTCATTATACTAACGTGACATATGCATGCCCATGTTCATAGGGGTGCAATTCATAACAGCTGAATTTTGGAAGTTGCCTCTATGTCCATCAATAAGTGAATAAATGCAGAAATGTGTTTAAACACAATTGGGCACCCACTCTGCCATAAAGAAAGATGAATTGGAGTCATTTCTTGGAAAATGAATGCACTTAGAAACCATAATATTGAGTGACATAAATCACACACACAATTTTAAGTATCACAGGATCTTTCTTATATGGGGAACCCAAACTATAAATAAAAGGCAAAACAAGACATAGATAATAGAAAACAAGGAAACAGATCTTTTGCAAATGGGAAGAGGACCAAGAGACGGAGGAGTGGGAGAGAAGCGGGAGAGAGTTTAAGAGAATTCAGATGTGCTGTGTAGATGTAGCAACTCCTGATCAAGAATATAAAGTACACTAACACTGAAATCAGTTGATCTTTGTCATTTATTATGTAATTGTTTGAATTCTTTATATTTTTAAATATTATCCCAGCTATCAAATGTGATTGAAGTATGTGGTGAGTATTTAAATTTGAAAGTTATGGTAAAATACACTTTCCGTTAATTCTCGTTGAAATAGTCTTGCTCACTTCAAACACATTTACTGCATCTTTCTTGTCACTTTATGAAGCAGTTATGCAAGTCCTCTATTGTGTCTTTACCAGATATGACAAATATATGGAAAAAGCTGTGGCCCTGCGCAGGTCAGCGCAGATGGTACAACGTCCTCCTCACCCCATTCACAGAATCGAACCTCACGGTTTCTGGTGTTTCCCCCAACTAAAACGACCGTGGAAAGTAAATATGTTTAATGGATTCAGGACATCAGGACACCCGGGGCAGTGCCACAAAGACACAAAATGACTTCCAGAACTGCCGCGAGAGGTTCCAGGAATGACGAGGGGTGTGCAAACACGTGTGCGTGTGCATGTATGTGTATGTGCGTGTGTGTGTGCGTGCGTGTGCGTGCGTGCGTGCGTGCGTGTGTGTGTGTGTGCGTGTGTGTGTGTGTGCAGCAAGGGGGATATTTCAAAGGGATTAATGGCCACGTCTGATTAAAAACAAAAAAACAGCAGTCCCCCTAATTTCTAGTCCGACTGCCTGGATAGGATGCTTGATGGCTTTTCTCTGAATTTCCAGGCTACCCTTTCACGTTGCTGTTTGTTATTATGTGGGGGATGTTGGTACTTTGATATAGTCCCAGTTATTTATTTTTACTTTTCTGGCTTGAGCTTTTTGTGTCAAAAATTTTGTCAAGGTCAGTGTCAGTGGGCTTTCCTCCGTTTCCTTTTCCAGGAGTTTTACAAGTTCCCTTCTTCACACATTCTGAGTGTGTTTCTATGCATGATGTTAATATAAGGTTTCAGTTTCATTCATTTTCTTCTGGGTTCTCTTGCTCTCTGCCGCAGACAGACACTCTCTTTTCCAGTTGTGTACTTTTTGTACTCTTGTCAAAAATGGGCTGACCATAGATGCTCGCTTTATTTCCAAACTTTCTATTCAATTCCTCGGTCTGTGAGTCTGTATTTATGTCAGGACACACTGCCGTGAGGACTGTATCTGTGTGGTGTACTGTGGGATCAGGAATTGTGATGCCTCCAGTGTTTTTACTTCCAGGATAGCCTTGGCTCTTCTCAATCTTTTGTACTCTGGTATGAATTTTCAGGTTTTGTTTTATATTTCTGTGAATAGTTTCATTGGGTGTCTGTGTGTGTATTTGTGTGTGCACATATGTGAGAGGGACCCAGTATTAAACTCTAAGGCTTATGCATGACAGGAAAGTTATCTATCTACTGCTGAGCTACATCCTGAACCTTTTCTGTCTTTTAAAAATTGTGGTACATGGATAAGCTTCAAAATTGCAATCCTCTTCTCTCAGCTTCCCAAGTAGCTTGGCTATTGGGCATGATCCACCATAGCTTGCTTCGTTGGGATTTTGACGTATTATGTTGAATTTTGGGAAGCAGGAAATTTTATAATATTATTTCTTACAATCCTTGAATAAAGGAAATATTTCCATTTATTTCTTCCATATTCAAATTATTTCATCAATATTTTGTTTTTTTTTTATTTAAGTGTACAGGCATTTCACATTTCCTGGTTAAATTTATACCCACACTTGTTATATTTTTATGTCATTATAAACAAAGTTACTGTCTCAATTTATATGTTACTTAGTTCTTTATTATTACAAATAAATATAAACCACTTTTTACTGATTATTTTATATTTTGTTTCTTGCAGTATTATCAACATGACAACCCGATTTGTGCCAAGGACACAAACACAATTTTATATTTTGTTTCTTGCAATATTATCAACATGACAACCCAATTTGTGCCAAGGACACAAACACAAGTAACTATCTCTCCATGGAAGAGCTACAAATGGCTGTGGACAGTAGAAAGATGCTCCATCTCCCTGAATCAAACCCACAGGAGCTGCCACCGCCTTCTCAGGGTCCTAATAACAACAACAATAGCTAGTGAGCACCAGTGGGGGAGAGACAGGGCAATGCTTGTGCACTGATCACAAGGTTACCTGCTGCAGCCATCATGGAGAGACTTCAGATAGGCACGTGGAAAGTGTCTAAGAGAATATTCCTTTTAAAAGTTTTTTTTTTAAATATCAAAACAGAAAAGAAGGATAGAAATGATACAGAATTTCAAAAAAAAATAGGAAATTAATGATAGATAGTATGTTGCATATTGTTATCTTAGAAGTAGTTGTTCAGATTACAAGATCTAGTCACCAAAATAAACAATGGAAGTGTAAACTCTCCTTTCTGACAAGCTAACAGAGATTGACAGTGTAGCTGTCTATCTTGCACACAAATACACACATATCTGAGAGCATTAGAGAAAGGAACTAGCACTTCATTTGGTGAGCCCCATCTGCATTAGTCACAGTGCCTGAGCTGAGCTATGGAAACAGTCACAGAATTCACGTGTGGATGAGTGGATGGAGACATTGCCACACACACACGTGCGTGCACACACGTGCACACACAGATGGGTACTAGGCAGCCTTTAAACACATAACAGTGATGGGCGAGAGGCAGGGGCAGGAAGGAGAAGGAGGAGCTGAAGGTCAGAGGCGCACAGCTGTAGTGAGGCTGGATGGACGAGCCTAGAGCTCTCCCTGTATAGAAAATGGGCTGGTGAACGACACTGTGTTCCGAAGGAGTTTCCTGACAGTAAATTTAGGTGCTTTCACTGCATATAAAAGAGATATCTATATGGGATGATAAATATATAAATTTGTTTCACTACTGTGATCATTCCATTCTATGTAGAAGAATATAGAATTCCTCTTAAGAATTCACAATCAAAACAAACGTAAAATAGAGACAGTGTGTAATAGAGGGTCCTGTACAGAAAAATCAGTTAAACCCTTTAATGTTACTCAAGGCTTTAAGCTTGAGAATGAGTTTCTGATATTGTGCTTCTTCGTCCATAAATATCTCCTGTACAGACCACTTATTTCTCCTCACAAAACCAGAAGCTAGCACTGATTGCACTGTTACCTTTTCTAAAGACACTGCTCTGGCTTTTAGTGATAGTCACAGCAGTGCTTTGAATCAGAGGACAGCGCGGGGCTGTGTGCTGCCCTCAGTCGCCGCAGCCCTCTCCTCTCTCCCTGGCCACTCAGTCTGTGTCGCCTGACACTTCCAGACTCAGATACTGAGGCTCTCTGTGCACTCAGTCTCCGCACTCCTGCTAGTCAGCCCGTGACAGCAGCACCCCACGGCGTGGGTTATGTTAGTGGGACCTCTCCACCCACCTGCTGCCCCTGCTCTCCACACATTCCTGGGTTACACTGTGCACATGGAAACATTTGGTGAGTCTTCAGATTTTCATTGAGTAGTTAATTCCCTGAGCTGTGCGTGAAAGAACTTTGATACTGATGTTGGACAAATGGTGAATATTTCTGACCCTCAGTTTTAAGAATATACACATGTATTTATTGAAAATGATTTAAAAATAGTTCAAATAAGAGATTCTATTGCAGTATTTTACTATTTTTATCCTCAGGAACTGTGAGAGATAATGGCTTTGTTTTTTATATCTAGTGAGATTTTGATGTTTTGTTATAAATGTGCAGAAAATTAATGTCACTGCATTATTACCCTGTCATCAAATTCCTACATTATACTACATGTATTTATAGATCATATATAGTGACAACATTCTGTTTCCAATTTAATTTCTTGGAGAGGTGAGAAAATTTTCTATAATTCATAATGCACTTAGAGGTCCAGATATTTAAAATCTGAATGGCTAAAGATGGGCGTGTGGCCCATACCTGCCATCTCAGCACTCAGGAGGCCGAGCCAGGAGAGTTACAATGAGTCTGAGGCAGCCTGGACTATACTGTGAGTTCTAGACCAGCCTAGCATACATAGGGAGACCCTGTCTCAACCAAACCAAAAAGACAAATAAACAAATAAATAAATGAACAATCACTCATCAATCTTGAGCATGAGAATGAAACAAATTACATGATAAACTAGACAGCAGAAAGGCATGACGTCATAGTAGAACAGAATCTAGTTTATTCCGATAAAATCTCCATCTAGAGGTTCAATGATTCTCCTGACAAGATTATTCATATCATTGTAAATACTTATCTAGTTAATGGGCAAAAGACTGGACAAATGGCAAACTTAGAGAGTATGTACCTCAATTATTTTGAAAGTAAATATTTCTAAATTTATTTGGAAATTTAATTTGGTTTAATTAAATGACTGGACTCTCTGGGCGTACAGGTGGGAATTAATGGAGGTTATTTATCTTTTGACTCCATTCATAAAATTTTCATGGCGAGGTTAGTTACCTCACTATTTTAAACAATGTAGAAACTTCTCTAGTGTACAAACAGGGAGCAAACTGTTCTTTAATTCCTCAGGAAATTTTCTTCCTATAGATCGATTTTCCTATTTTTAATAAAATATAGTGTCATTAGCATCCATATTTTGTATGAGAGTTTGTGTTGCAAATAAGGAATATTTTTATTACATTTGCTTATAAAAATTAACTTTTGCATATTTGCTGAAGCAACAAATATCCTAAAGTAACAATAAATATTTTGAAAGAGCAAGAAAGAGTAAGGTCTTTAAAATGACTGAGAAATATATTTGCTGCATTTTTCATTATTCTTACTGTTTTACCTTGATGAAAATATGGCACTAAAATTAATTTAATGCTATTAGACCACTTTTGTGTTACTTCCAGTAAAGTACACTATTATACATAAAGTTGCCTTTGTAAAATTATTTCCATACACCATCAGTTCAGTTGAGTATAAATCTTGCCACACTAACTGGTTTGATAAAACACCAGATCCAAACAAGTGTTGCTGGTCCTTTCACAGATACGGTAGGAGGCACTCAGCAAATACACTATTTGCTTTAACCTTTTTTTTTTTTGGTTTGAATGCACTGTTGAGGATTCATACTAATTTCTTTCCTTTTTTAAAGGGTGCTTGGGATCAAACCAGGGCATCACCCGTGGTCAGCGTGTATGCTGTCACTGAGCTACATCCCCAGGCCCCATGCTGAAATTTAATTGCCATCCTGGCAGAAGATGAGGTTGACTGCTAGAAGTTAATTGTGCCTTGAGGGCTTGCTATTAAGAATGGATGAATGTCCTGTCTCGGGGTCAATCTCCTAATTACAGTAACGGTTCCCTATGCCAGGGCAAACATGGCCTTCGTTCCATTCCACCACAGGAGGATGTACCCAGAGTGCCCCTGGATGTCGGGCAGCTCTGCCTCCAGGATGCAGAGGTAAGGCATTCCTGCCCATGAGGTGACTGAGTTTCACATGTGCTTTTGGAGCTGCACAGAACAATGTAAACATGAAGCTGGCATCCAAGAGCAAGAAGCCCGGGAGCCTGGGCACCAGGAGAAGCCCTGCCTGCCCCAGTGCTGCAGAGAAAGTAATTCTGGTAAGGGCCCAGAGGGATAGGAGAGGGCCGGAAGGTCTGAGTCTTCCAGGGTTAGTCCAGGGGTCCTGGTCTGAACTCTGCTAGAAACCTGGGCAGTACTCACCCTTCTGATGGGGGAGGAGGAAAGCCAAAGGGGAAATAGCATCACAGAAACTGCAGTAGAGGCCACTGTGAATCCTGTGACGGGGTCTGCCGGCCTGGCTTCCTCCTGTGGTGCCAAAGGCTGCTGTGGACCTGTGTGGGGCGTGGAGCCAACAACTGAGAGTCGCCACTGCGGTCTGCGTCCTGCACAGTGAGCAGCTGCCCCTGCACCCCCAGAAGCGTTACACCATCACATCCTCGGGCTGCGTTCCCCGTTAGTGCCAGCCACTGTGTGGCCTAAGTCTGCCTGTGACATGGGGCAGGGTTGTATGAGACCCTGGTGATAATGCTGGTGCCGAAGTGCCCAGAAGGTAAAAGTGAGGTCAAAATTCAAAGCGTTGCTTCTGAACTTGTGGATTGCACTTAATATTTTGCTGTTGTTGATTTGAGCCAGGTTCCCGCTATATATTCCAGGCTGGCCTTGAACTCATAACAATCCTCCTGCCTCAGCCTGCCAAGTCCTAAAATGACAGGCATGTGCCATCATGCCCAGGTTAGTGGCTCACACGTTACACTTCTGTACTACTAAGTACATAATGAATTATAGAAAATTTTCCCGCTCTCTGAAAGGAACTAAAGTGAAAATAGAAGGTTAGCACTATCCCTGCCTGTAAGTATATGTAGGGGAACGGAGGAGCTTGACCTCACCCTACTGAGGTAGTGACACTGACTTTCTGGGCATCCATAACAAAGTGACATGAGGGATCTGAATGGCACTCGGCTCGTGGGGTTTTTATACACTGCTGGAATGGGTGAAGATTGTGGGGGCTTCAGGGATGGAATGGGGGAATTCTGTCCATGAGAAGGACTTGACTTTGGGGACAGGGAGTCTGGGGTGGAATGATGAGACAGGAACGATCTTCCCAAAGCGCATGCTTTAATTTCATTTCCACTCTAGTGGAATCAGGAGGCATAAAGAGATGCGCCATTAGGAAGTGGTAGGACAGGATGGCTCTGCCGTCGTGAGCCAGGGAGGCCGTTCTTAGAGAAGAGGCTCGCCGTCATGGGGATGGGATGGTACAGACCAGACAGCAGATGCCTCCTTCTCTCCCTCTGTCCCTCTGTCCCTCTGTCCTCTGTCCCTCTCTCCCTCTCTCTCTATTCTCTTACCCTCTTTCTTTCACACATAGAATGATGTAGAAACAGAGCCCCAGTGAGGGCCAGCACCTAGTCTTCTCAGGCTCCAGACTGTAGAAAAGTGCATTTTGTGGGTTCACAGTCTCCAAGGGCAGCGCCTGCGGGCCAAGGCTTCCTGCTCCCACGCCGTCCGTCCCTCTCCTCCGCTCCCTCCTCTTGTCCTCCGTGTTGTCACCTCAGCGCTGCTGCTGATCTAGGAGTTGTCGGTGTTCTTCTTATTCATGTTTTTATTCTTTCTCTTCCTCCTCTTCTCCTGCCTCTTGATTCCCTCTGCTCCTCTTCCTCCTCCTTTTTGCTTGTATAATATCCATCGCAGCATTGTCATGCAGCTCAGCTTTTCTTTCTTTCTGATGCTTTGCCCATTGTCTCCTCCGACCTCCCCAGGCCGCAGTGAGCAGTCTCCTGCTCTCTTGCTGGACCCTTCTTACCCCTTATTTGCGATGTGCACCACCTAGAAATGCTCCTTCTTATTGCTGTTAGCAGTGAATGGATATTTTTTAGGTAATAAATGTATCCAGATTCTCTCTTTCCTGTTAAACTGTCTTACAGAGACCAGCGTATCTGAGTAGAAGATGGCAAATGTTTGCTTCGCAGTTAACGCAGCCAATATCCCTCCCACACCAGCCGAAGGTCGCAGGCTTCAGCATCCTCCGACATCAGGGTTCTTCACCACCGAGGTCTGTATCTGGATGCTTCCATGAAGCTTTAAGTGCTCCTACGTGGGGCTTTGGTCAGCGACTGGATCAGGGGGCTAATACTTAGCAATGGACTGGTCCACCGCTGAGTTTAGAGGTAAGCGTGGCCTGGGGAGGTGAAGTCTTCCTGAGGAAGTGGTCATGGGGAGCGTGGCCTGGAAGAGTCCAGTTCCCTCTTCCCCCTTGACCTCTCTTTGCCTCCTCTCCTCAGTCCATGAGCTCTTTCCCCTCTGCCAGCCCCCTCTGCCCGGCCAGCCTGCTTTAGAGCCAGCAAGCTGTGGACCGACAATTAAATTGAAGCTTCCCTCCCTACAGTTGTGACATCAGCTTTTTAGTTCCAGCACTGAGAAGTAACTGTGACGCGCATGAATATGCTACTTTCATGTCTTGGGTTTTCCAGGAAAGTCACTTCTTCTTACTGTCCTGGTGCCCTGTCTGTTTGACATTTTACAAGATTCATCCTTTGTTCTCAAAGAATAGTGTTATTAATGGTTATTTAAAATAAGTTGGAAGGGTTGGCTGGCCTTTCAATTTGTATTTCCAATTTAAGTCCGGAAGCACCTGTGATCTGTTTCAATGACCAGTGTTCTTACTTTAATTAGTCATCACCTCTGAAAGATGAGCAGTGTCCCTAGAGTTAGTCCTCATTCACCTGCCGTGCTGTGGGGAACCGTGGGCTTGTGGCCAGTGAGCCGGGCTGAAAAGCATGTGCAGGAGGAGGATCAGGAGGAGGAGGAGGATCAGGAGGAGGAGGAGGATGAGGAGGAGGATGAGGAGGAGGACGAGGATGAGGAGGACGAGGAGGAGGAGAAGGAAGAGGAGGAGGAGGAGGACGGTTCATCAGTTCCGCCCTGGTGGCTTGGCTGACTTTGTCCTGAATTTGTTTCCTATAAATTGGCTTCGTTGGTCTCCCTGGTGAGATGAGGATTACAGTTCCTAGATCCTTATCTAGGAAGAGATGAGACCTTGTGGAGGAGCAGAGGTAACAAATGAAAATAGCTCCTGCATGGAGGCTCTGGAATGTACTAGACATTCTACTAAAATGTGTCTTCTCTTCATTAACGAGGCAGGTGTGTAGGATGCTTCCAAAATCAATGTTAAATATTCTCTCTCCACCAGTTATACACATTTAATTTTCAGAACAGTTTGATGTTAGCTCTAATGCCAAGGTTATCTTGTTAATCAGGTCCAGTATATGTCCGTTTTTAATGCCTTCTAGTTTTCTTTTTTCTTTCTTTCTTTTTCTTTCTTTCCTTCTTTCTTTTTATTATTTTTTTATTTTTTTGTACCAGGAATTGAACTCAGGACCTCATATTCACTAGGCATATACTGTGCCACTGAGCTGTATCCTCAGACAGCTGCCTGGATTTTATTTTTGGTCAAAATAATATGTAAATGTGAACCTTTGAAAAATTAGAAGTGTTATAATGTATGCTCTTTAAAATTTATCAAATAATTTGAGATATTTCATTATGCATTAAATTAAATGCATATTACATACAATTACATTAGAATGTATTGAAAGATTACATAAGTGCTATTTGTTGGAAAAGGAAAAATAATAATAATTACGATGTATCTTATTTTCATCCAAGAATGGCCCCTAAATACCTGGAAAGGGTGGAAGAAGCTTATCATGTGTGATGCTTTTCCTTCTCTGTAGAGCTGTTTGACTGGGAAGCTGACCCCCAGGAAGATGGCGTGCAGGACCCTAACTCAGAGCGTGACTTCATCTCAAGTTATAGAAAATAAGAGAGTTTGTTGAAAAACAATGCGAAAACAGTACCAGCTTCCCTTCTGTGGTTTCTTTTTTTGTATGTGTGGTTTTTAATCTTTGGAGAAACATTTGTAGCCCTGCTGCCTGCAAAAGTGATGTTTGGAAGGATTCTGCAAAACTTGCAAAGCTAGTAACTCATAAAATATTCCTGAAGTTGGCAAGCTTCACAAGATGAAAGGTTCACACAGCTCTCACAAGTAACTAGAAAGGAGGCCAGTGTAGCAGGCACCAGCACAGCAATTTAAAGCCTCATGCTGGATGCAGGGCTGCATTTGAATTTTTATCAAGGAAACGGGGTGAGCACACTCCTACCGTGCTTACCTTTCACTGGCATTTAAGCTTAATAGAACTTTCTCCAAGATAATTAAAAACATGGATGGAACACGGCTCTGTCCTTTCCTCCTTCTTCCTTAAAATAAGTTCAGAATTTCTCTAGGAAGAATATTTTCACATTCATAGTTAGTTCTTTTTTTCCCCCTATAGCTTGCAAAATAGGTTTCTGGCTTCTGCCAGCACTTGTAACCAAGGAGTGATTAGCGCTTGCAGGTGTCCCTGATTGGCTGGAACTGGAAGCTGCACAGACTGGTTTGGAGGGTGAACCTGTCTCCCTTCCTTCTCCCTTTGTTGCTTTTGCCAGATGCCATTAGAGAGTAACCGCGTCTGTTCTGACAGCGTTGCTAACAAGTAGATCCACTGTCAGTCCATCGGTGACGTCACAGAAAAATTGCACGTATTCAGGGCTCTGTGTGCAAAATGAATCAGCATTGTTGCCTGTGAGCTTTATTTCTACAAGAGCCTGCCTTGAAAAGGACCAGCTAGGAATGCACTGGAGCCGGCTGAGTGGATCTGCTGTAATGTGTCTTTCTGTTTCAATTTCCTCATCTAATTTGCAGTCATATTTAGAACAGGAAGTAAATAAAACAAATCTATGGAGTGAGTAGGCATGGTGACTTATGTCACTCAATTTATAAAATCAAAATACTATAAGCCATTGTAGATACTATATGAAAGCCTTATCAAGTAGATTATGTCTTCATTCATAGAACATGCAGAGCATCCTCAATATATTTTTACTTGACCAATCTTTAAGATTCTAAAGTTCTCCATGACATTTTGAAAGATACCACCTAGACTAACAGTGTTTGTTACCTCACATTTCTACATTTCTTACTTTGCTTAATGGGGCCAGCGATAGACAATGTGCCGGAGGATTAGACTGAATTTTATGCAAAACATAAGATAGAAGTCAGCAAGTGAAGTCTGTGATGAAAGGCTCTGTCCTTCTCTTGGAATGGAATTGCCTATGTTTGTGGTAGAGATAAAATTTTTAAAGTATGCATCCATTTTTGTCCTCCTTTAACCTACCTGTTCAGTTACCTGACCAGAAGGGTAGTCTCCACCAAGGAAGATGAGAAAGCTTTCCACTGAAGCATCATAAGTACTGCAAAAGTGGAAAGTCTTTAAAATACAATATAGTGATAGTGCTGACAATTTTGTTTTGATCCTAGAATACATAAAACAAGACTTCTTCTAATTTAGAAATGGTTAGAAATTAAACATGTAGAAAATATAAATATGTATATCAGGAGACAGGATGCCCAACCTTGGAAATGCCAGATATAGAGAGGTGTGTTAAATCTGTAGCCCTCCCTGCCCCACAACTTGAGCAATACTTTTATTACCAGAGCAGAGTTTTTAGAAATCTACTATTAAGGATTAACTCCTTTGCGTTGCAAATCTTTCTGATACAAAGAATAATTGAGTCAATGAATGAACATTTCCGGATAAATTTTCATGACTTACTACAAATTTCCTTCTAGCTTCGTTTTATAATGTGTCACATTCTATTAATGTTATTTAATAGATACAGCTGAAAATGAAAGACCAGGCAGGACCTAGTCTAGTGGTCTCAGCAAAGTCTTCAGATGTGTTGCCAAAGGTTACAAACCCGAAGTATACATAATTTAAAGAGAAAATAAAAGACAGAAAATTGGAAACAGGAAGACTGATCTTTTGCATACAGGAGGGGGGCCAAGAGATAGAGGGAGGAGGGAAGAGGAAAGGAGACTGAACAAGAACTGGCCTGTGTTACGGGATGAGGCAGCTTCCTAGGATGGAGACAATCATTACATTCTGCAAGTGTGTACCAATGACTCTGAGTTTTAAAAAGATAAGCTATTTCACAGAATGTCCAAATCAGACAAGGCCACACTCACCAGAAGGAATAAAGGTTAAAAAGAGAACACTTTTCCATCATGTCTGACCAGGGACAAAACATGACCAGGGTCCAAGCCACAACATGCAAAACACATGCTCTTCCAACTGCTGCTGGTTTACCGATGATGACACTAGACTCAATCTACTCTACCATCCTTACAAGATTCTGTGACCTGAGCCATTTACAGAACTGCTCCCAGCTCTCTGTTTTTCTAAACCCTAAATAGGAACACCTCAATCACTTAGCCAAATCACGCCCTTGATGCTTTTAATAAACACCCTTTTCATGCTGTAACTCCACGTTCTCTGTTGTATGAAGCCTGATCTGCAGCAAGGTAAATAAACTCAGGCCTTTCTGGTGGTCTCTTGCTGTGGGATACAGGAAAGGGGAACAGAACACAGACCACAAGGAGGCACAGCCATGGGGAAGGTCAATACCTAATGTCCTGCAGGAGCAAGGCGTGAGACACCAGAGACACCAGAGAGGCAGTGAGAGCAAATAAAAACAATGGGAAGCAAAGGACAAATTTCTCTGCTGCTAGAATGTTACACAGCTCCACACTGCAGCCAATGGTAACTTATCCGCTATTTTATGTGATTCAAAAAAAGATGTATGGGGATTAGAAGCAGGAAGACCTTTTCTGTATGCTCTGTTTAAATTACAATTAAGTTTCCAGCTGGAGATCTCCAAAGCACTGTGGAGGCCTCCCAGGGCTGGTGTCTGCCTCATTCTATGCTAGGAGTCCTTAGCAGTATCACCTTATAGCAACAGCTGTGCAGAGCACTAAGGTTGGTGGGCATTTTCCCTCCACTGCCAGGCAGGCTGAGAAGCAGTGGAACAGTCTCAGTTCCTTCCAGGTTCAGGGATCCCTGCGAGCAGTGCAGTCAGAAGGGAGGGCGCCAAGACTGCAAAACAGGTTCAGGAACTTGGTGGAAACTGCGCTGGCTGGAAACTCCAGCTGGGACTTCACTGCCGACCACCAGATATTAGAGGGTCAGTAGCTAAATTACCCCGAGTAAACATCCTGAGGTGTGAAGCTAGCTCCAGCTCGCTAGCTAACAGGAAGATGCTGGGTTGACCAAGAGAAAACCTGAAAAAATGAGGGTAAATTCAAGAGTCTCCTCCTGTGTGGTGGACACAATTTTTAAAAATATCTGCGAGAGCAATGAATTCAGCTCTAAAGACGAAAATAAGGGCTTCGAGGTTTTAAGTTGTCGATTAGAAAATTAATAGCTGCCAAGATATTGCAATTAAATATTTATAATTTGAATGCTAATATAAAAGCCTCATAAAAGTCATTAACATAATTAAGCTTGTCTAAATCCAAATTTAAAAATCAAACATTGAAAATCTGGTGCTGAAAAAAAAAAGAAAACCTGGTACTTCGGAGACATTATTTTTTAAAAGGAGCTTGTCTAACACATGTATCTACTTTTCACTTTATTTTAGTGCGTATTTCCTTCTTAAATTCTCAATTTAGTTTAAACAATTTCATTAATAAAATATGTGCTTTAAAAATGACAAGACATGTTATCTACTGTTTTGTTCAACTTTATAATACCTAATGAGATAGACAGTTCTTTTTAAGGAAGCAAGAGGCATTATGGTAACCATTGTTGATAACCTTGTACTCTGTTTTTACATCATGTGCTATGTCTATCCTTGGTTTTGACTGACAGCTTTGTTTTGCCTTATTTGACTTTATTCTCTTCCAAAAAAGAAAAGTAATGAGAACTATGGAGTAATAAAACCCAAAATGTGTAAATTTTGTTGTAAATAAGAGAGGGGAAAAAAGTGCTCTAAAGGATACAACTGCAAGTGTGTTTAGGGGTGTTAAATAGCTGACCATATTAATGTTTTTGGTTGGAACATTGAACACAACTGTTTGTAGTCTCACTGTTTGAATGTCTACTTTGTATGCTCTGATCCTGTGACTTGAGCAACTATCTCTAAGATGATAATGTGTAATCTATTAACTGGTGATTTCTTACTATTTTTTTTTTTGTAGTTCTGTATTACTTGTACCCTTACACTGTTTTATTTTGTTTTGTTTTGTTTTGTTTTTTCCTTTTAAATAAAAAAAAATGACAAGACATATGTGTTTACATTTAGTGATATCACCTAACTCAAGCGAACTCTATAACCAGCAACCAGGGCAGAAGTGAGGCTTTCATCAGCTCCCTGCTTTTCATCCATGTGCAACCATGTTTATCAGCAGCATAATTTGTAATCATCAGATGTTGGAAACAACCCAAGTGTCCATCAACTGAGGAATGGATAAAAAAGTTGTGGTATTTTTGTACAATGGAGTACTACTCAGCTATAAAGAAGGATCACATTGAGATATTTAAAAATAAATGGACGCAGCTTGAGACTATAATAAGTGAAATAAATCAAACTCACGTGTATAAATACCGAATAGTTTCTCTATTGTAAGACATGATAATAATACATAAAAGTATGTGGTAATTATGATTCTGCGTTATACTGGTTTGAAGCCTTATAATGTTTTCACTCATTAATTGGAATAGTTTTATTCTGGGTTGTTTGGTTTTATTGACTGTGATAGTACGAACAGCTATTTTGAAGAAAATAAGACATCATCATAGCTAGTGCTGACTTAATATCATCTTGTTTTGAAGTTTCATCAAGCTTTTGTTCTTCTGTCTCCATTGGTTTTATCATGCTGTATCTTATTGGATTTCAATATATGTGACAGTATAAACAAAATTATGCAAAGAGATAATATAGAAACCATTGTTCGTTTTCTGTTAGCTGGTTCTAAATACCCTGTAATTCTTTCATTCTCTTGAATAGTTTCACACTGTCTTGATATGTTTGATGCTATAATATACGAAGTTATATTCAAATATTTCAAGGAAAGAGAAACTATGGTAACTACTATTATGTCAGGTTATCTGGTGGTGAAACACTATGTTGCTGAAATTGTTCTGTTCTGACCTGTGTTGTTATGTTGTTATGTCGTCTTTTATCTCAATCTCCCCCTTTTTTTTTTCCTTTTTTAAAAAAATTAAATTTTTAATTTTTTTTAATGAAGGGAAAAATAAATTTAAAAATAGCAGGATATATTATAGCAACTTTTTCGTTTTCCTATTCATTTGATTTGAAGCCCGGTATTGCTCTCACCACCCTGTTTTGACTGATTTTACTCTATTCTGTTTTGTTTGATAATATCAACTTTGAGGGTATAGGCAACTACTTTGAAGGCAATAAGATTCACCATGATGCCCATTTGGTTTGACTATTATCTTCTTTTGATGTCCTGTAAGGTCTCCAATGTTTAGGTTTTATTGCTTTGTTCCATACGGTTTTGTTCAATTTTATTATACCTGATGATATAGGGAACTTTTTTAAGATAGCAAGAGGCATTATGGTAACCACTGTTGATCACCTGGTATTTGTTTTTTCAACGTGTACTATGTCAATCCTATTGTTTTGACAGACTCTGTTTTGTTTTGTCACATTTGATTTTATTCTCTTCAAAAAAAAAAAAAAAAAAGTAATAAGAACTGTGGGAGGAATGAAACCCAAAACGTGTAATTGTTATTGTAAAAAAGAGAGGAAAAGAAAGTGTTCTAAAGGATATAACTGCAAGTGTGTTTAGGTGTGTAAGACAGATGACGGTATTACTAATTTTTTGTTGGATCATTAGACAGAACTGTTTGCAATCTCACTGTTTGAATGTCCACTTTGTATGCTTTAATTTTGTAATTTCAACAACGATTTCTAAGATGACAGTATGAAATCTATTAACTAGTGATTTCTTACTGTTTATTTTTTGAAATTCTGTATTACTTTTACCCTTTTACTGTTGTGTTTTGGTTTTTTTCTCTTT
Organism: Cavia porcellus; assembly: GCF_034190915.1. Classification (NCBI taxonomy): domain Eukaryota; kingdom Metazoa; phylum Chordata; class Mammalia; order Rodentia; family Caviidae; genus Cavia; species Cavia porcellus. The sequence goes on along the minus strand of NW_026947495.1, from coordinate 78,696,811 downwards.
AAAAAATTTTTTTTAAAAAGCTTTCCGTGTTATTTAGAATCAAACTACCTTTTTAACACAATGGCCTCCCTTTCTAAAACCTTCATGATTAGTAGTACTAATTGTAATGAAAAAACAGTAGTACCTCACATCTCAACTCATTGGCTGTGCTTTAGAAGAAGGTTTTTAAGAAGACTGAATTTCAAGCATCTGAAATTTAGTTTTTAAATAGACCATTTTGAGGTGAGAGTTCCCCCGAATTTAAGCCCTCATCTGAGGGGGACAAACCACGAACAGTGACAAAAAGACCGGAGTGAGGGCTCAGATGCTTGCACAGCTCCCCATGTCAAAATCACCCTTGTGAAGAAAGAAAGCACCAACATTAGGGATTCTTTGCTTCTTGACCCAATAAAAACCGGGAAAGATGAGCCCTGGCTGTCCCTGTGGGCCTGTGGGAGTCGGGGCCAGGACCCAGGAGGCTCTTCCGACCTGGCGCAGGGCTGCATCTGCCTGGGCCTGTGCGCTCAGCCATCTCCAGGTCGCTGCCAGCTCACGCAGAGCAAGCGCTGTAGACAAGTAGACACTCCCTGTGCTGGTGTGATCACCGCGTTTATGTAAAGTGTACAGATGAACTTAATAAATCAAAAAGAAAAGAAAACCAAAATAACAACAACAACAGCAAAACAAAATTTCATTGCTGGGTAAAATTCCAGCTGCATTCTGTCCCTCTACCTGTATTTCTTTTTAAAGTAAAACTAACAAAATATTCCTAGTGAAATATTCTTCACGACAGAAATCTCTTATCCAGAGAATGCATGTGAGACTCATGTGTAGACGTTTGGTCACCTCTAGTCTAGGGTCTGTTTCTCATGAAACATGGACTTTTTACTTAAAGCCACTGTGTCTTTGAGATGATTTAACGTGCTGATGGCTAATGAGCCATTTAAACCTTTTACAGTGTAACTGACCGTGTAAACAGTTTCCACTGAGTAAAACCAGTCCGTTTCACACCTCATGCAGTAACACACGCAGGTCTTCCCGGGTGTGTAGGACTGAGTGTGTCCTGATGGCTTTTGTTCCCTTCACCACAATTGCCTGCATTTCCGCCTGATTTCTACGTCTCTGATTTTCTTTCATTATGTTCACTTCTCTGTCTGTAGCTGTAGAAAATTCCTCTTTAGCTTCTCTTGTTAGAACATTTCGTTATTGCTTTTTCTAAGAAGAGGTTCTTATGACATCTACCTCAAAATTAGTAACACTCTGGTCCACCTGCTAACATTCTCAAGAGTTTCTTTCTTATTATAGTGAATCCTACGACAGACCGTGTTTATTAGGATTATAAGATCCATAATGGCACACATGGGTTGAGCCTTTTCTGCCACCTGTCGTATTTCCTGTCTCTGTCTTTCCTGAACTTGACTTGAGAGTTAAAGGCCCACCTTTTGTACAGTGTCCCTCAGTCGTGACTTACCTGATTTTTTATGGACAAATTCACCTCATACGTGGCTGAAGGACGCCCTGGTAGTGATGTTTTTCTTTTGTTCCCAGTAAGTGAAATGGAGAGGACTAAGATCAGGCTTTGTCTAGGTGTCAGCAAGGCAGCGTGCAATGGTGTTTTTAAATATGCATTCCGCTAGGTTCCTGCACCATGGCTACTGATTTTTACTTTGTGTTTCATAAGAAAAAATATGTAAATAAGCATTTTGAAAATACGTAAATATTCTGATGCTCATCAAATTTTCATCCATTACAACCACTGATTGACTTTAATTTCATCTCTGTTGTATCTGTCTCTATCTTTGTCTCTATATCTATCTTTATGCCTTTTTCTAATATGCATAGGTTGCTTTTTCTTTTTAAAAGGAGCTCTTTTTTCCATTACTGATTTAGCTTTTTATTTATATCCACTTATTTTACTCAATGAGGTCAAAGCGGTGGCTGTTTATTTTTGTCTGCACGATGTCCGTTTCATGTCCATCTGCCCACAGTGATGCACCTACCCAGGTTGACTATCCCTTGGGAACAGGAATCCAAATTTCCTGTATTTCAGGAGTGAAATAACTTACATTCCTACCATATGGCTTCAGGAATCAATGTGAGGCGCGCACTGTGAAAACTGAGTATGTGACGTTCAGCGCCACGTGGCACTGAGAGAGCACACCCAGAGTCCCAGTCCCCTGGATCAGGCTTTCCACGCCAGGGCTGACCCCAGTGGGGCGGGACGCACAGCCCTTTAGTTCCCGCGCCTTGGAGAGCCAGGCAGCAGGATCACAAGTCTGAGCCTGTCTAAGCAACTGAGATCTTGTCTCAAAATAATAATAATAATAAAAAGCAGAGTCTGTGGCTCAAGGTAAAAACCCTGAGTTCAATCCCAGTACTGGAAAAGAGAAAAAAAAAAAGATGATATCTTTTGGTTTCCAAACATTTGCAAATTCAAGAATTGTGAGAAAGGCATTGTGGAGCCTTGTCTAGGTTTGCCGTTGTTGTAAATATTTTTGCTTTAAACTTATAGAGTTCACACTATATTCACAGAGTACAAAATGAAAGCTGTGTAGAAAATCTAGAATTTCAATGAGTATGAGGTGCACTTCAGTGTTAGAGGAAAATACATAATGTATTAATTGAAAATGTGTGAATAATTAAAATATTCAAAAAAACCTAAGCATCTATGGAAACAAGCTGGTTATTTATTCATTTATTTTTGTTGAGATATATATATATATATATATATATATATATATATATATATATAAATGTCTTAAGTACTGAACCATTTCCTTCATGCTGAGCTACACCCATAACCCTTTGTTGTATTTTATTTTGACTCAGGATCTTGCTAAGTCACCCAGGCTAGGAGCAAACCCATGATCCTCCTGCCTCAGCCTCTTGAATAGTTGGGTTTACAGACAAGAGTGACTCAGCTTAGCTTTATAATGTCTTTATTGCCATTTAAAAGCTCCCTAATCAGTTGTGCTAAAACACTGCATCGTTGTCAGTCTGGACATTTTTTTTTTTTTAATTTATATAAGAATACATAATGTTTGAAAATTTTACCTTTTATTTCACTAAAATTTATCTAAAATGTTGTTCAGGTAGCAATAAAAGGAAAATCTGATAATTTCAGATTGAAATTTTCCGTAAGAAATCATCTATCCAAATAAGGTATTATATCCATAAAAAATTTATCAAAGCAAAGTGGCACAGAGACATGTGTAAGACTACTTGAAACTAACTGTGGGACATGTAACAATGTGTCTCTTTCTAGTTCCATCATAAATGCTGACAATTTACTTTATCTCCTGCGGATTTGAATCTAGATGACAGGCTGCTCATGTAAACATTGTAACCAAATCATGAATGAGAAAGTTTGGTTTCCAGGGCAACCTCTTCTAGTTGTAGTGTGATCTTCATAGAGTTTTAAAAATTATTTCTTCAGAGACAGTGCCATGATAGTAAGGAAAAAAAGGCACTAAAAATTATTGAAAATCAGAACTATATTTCATATAAAATACCATCACCCTTGATCAATCAATTACTATTTTGCAATCGCTAATGATATGTCTAGTGACAGTTATTAACAGGAAAATTAGGACCCTCATTTTTGAGTACATTATTTAATCTTATTATTGCCCCCTAAGCTTCTATTTGATATGTCTTATCTTAGATTTGTAAAGACTAAATTGAAAGAAAAAATTGTGATTTCTATGAGTTGTGTTTTTTGTCGCCTACTGTGTCAAAACATTGTCTATAATAGTTCCTCCACACACTTTTAACTCATTCTCAGAAAATAAATCACTTTATAGTTTGTCTAAAAGCATTTTCCCTTGGATTAAAAGGATTTCCATTTCTGCATGCTGACTTTAAGTAAAAAGGAATAAAATTGAAAGTTATTTTCATTTTCCGAACATGGCCTTTGAAGTTTTCAAAGTAATCTTTGACAGAGAGTAAAACCAGATAAAAATGCATCTACTTCTCTGGCCTGAAGAAGGAGAAGGAAAAGGAGCAAGAGGAAGAGGAGAAGGAAGAGAAAGAGAAGGAGGAGAAGAGGAGACAGAGGGCAAGGGGAAGAGAGAGGAGGGGGAGAGCCCAGCAAGGGGAAGATGGAGGAGAGAGAAAAATAGAACACCTCAAAACAGAAATTTCCCATGGTGACACTCTTTCTGGGAAATTGGTCATAAAATCATTCCACTGCTTGACTTCTGTGTCATTATTTACAAAAGTTACCATTTATTTGACTGAAGACTAATTTGGGAAATTACCTTTTCTTGATTTTAATCCTGAAACCTGAGAAAGAGTGAAATAAAGGCATCCCTTTCATCAGGATGAGTACTCTCAGCACACACAATCATTACCCTTTCCATCCTGATGCATTAAATATGGATTCCAGAGCACCCGGGAGCTATGCACTTGAGTGGCAGGAACGTGGCCCTTGAAGTGTTGGCATGGCTGCTTTGGGACTTTTAGTCTGATCTGTGTTAAGAATCGAGAGTGAAGAGTCCAGCAGAATGATTTTAAATGTGGGTTTACCCAGCTTTAGCAAGGTTGTGAACTGCAAAGATAGAACAGAGAAAAAATTGGTCTCTGAAAAGTCTAGGAAGAAAAGGCCAAGTATTTCAGAAGAGGAAAACAGAAAAGATAGTCTGAGGACACCAGGAAAATCAGCAGGGCGCCACCTTCTGCAATTTCAAAATTTTCTTTGTGTTGAGAAGGGCTTTGCAGAGAACCATGTTCCAGAATGGCAGCCACCTAGGGAAGTTATTCCATGGGATTTGGTTCAAAGACATTGGACCCCTACAGCCAAGAGAGTAGGAAGCCTGCCTATCTATGCAGCTGGCAGCAGACTTTGGCATCATCCTTATGGCACTTGTTTTAGGTGCATGCAGACTGCAAGAGTTGTGGGGTTGGGAAGGCTTCCACCGAGATTTTGGAAGAATGCCTGGGAGGCCAGGCAGTGTGCCCCTGAGAAGGAGGCAGGTGATGTTGTGAGTGTGAGGCCACAGGTGCAGTGCAGACCTCAGAAGTTTCAAGAAGCATGGAATGATGGTCATCTGAGGAGACCTGTAAGGAAGGAAGGAGTAGAGCCAGTCCAAGTGCGAGGCCATGGGAACAACCACCGCCAGAAATGCTGTAGGAGTGGAGCCATCCAAGCCTTGTGGAACTCACAATTTGCCACCTATTGCCGAGGATGCTGGTAGTGGAACCTGAGGTTTAATGTTTATCCTGCTGGGTGTGGTCTTGCTGTCTTCCCATTCCTTGCCATCCCCATTTGCAGCTTTTGGAATGGAAACGTCTACTTTGTGCCATAGAACGTTGGAGGTATTTAACTTTCTTTTCAGTTGTACAGGGACTCAGATCCAAGACTTTGTCTTAAATCTCACAGGAGAGTTTGGAACTGGACTTTTTAACAATGCTGAAATTGTTAAAACTTTGACCTATCTTCGAAATGGACTAAATGCCTTTTGCATAAAGGGATATATATGTGTTTTGGGGATGCCAGGGGCTGAATGTTGTGGACTGTGTTTAGATGTGGGCCCACAGTCCCTTGAGGACACAGGTGGGGCTTTTCATAGGTAGCCGGATCAAGAGTGTGTGACACTGGGATTGATTCATGATACAGTATTAGGCTCAAGGGCCCAAGGATTAAGAATGTGAGTGCCACCACCCTAAGTATTCTGAAAAAGATATAAGGCATAGAAAGTGTCGTGGTCGTCTCTTGCATGGTTTGCTACCTTCTGCCCACCATGAATTGTTTCTTCCCTGCAATGCCATCCTGCCTTCGAGCCAGCCAGTTATGGGCTGAAACTTCTACAAACCGTGAACCAAGTAAACCTTCCCTCCTTAACTTGCAGTTGTTGGGTGTGTTGTCTCAATCATGAGAAAAGGAGCTCTGACAGGCATTTTGGCACCAATTTATCTTCTAGACATTAAAAGGAACAATCACAGTGTTCCCATTGCTTCCACTTTATTGAGAACATCAACTAAATCAGGGAACAGCCTCCTCCTTATATTATCTCAAAGGGGAAATTCTTCTCAGGCCTCAGGATCAGTAGAGAGTATATCTCCTTTAAAAAACTGGATGCCCTTCCTCTGGCCCTAATATTATAGGCTATGTGTCTCTGAATTTCATTCTGATGGTTTTGAACACTGGAAAGTTTAGATTTTATGGTTTGGTACATCTCTGATTCCCGTGGGATGTTATCTTCAGTATCCGCTAGTTTGGCCCTGATTTTGCTATTTCCTATCAAATCACTGTCTATTATTCAACTGTTTATTTTACCTTTTCATGTTGTGGTTATTTTAAGTACACAATATAGAAAGCAAGCAGTAAGTTGTTTAAAATATACTTTGGTTTTTTGCTTAGAACTGAAACTTACTTTATTCATAATTAATGGCTGATAGTATGCCAATTAGATTTAATGTATTTTCTTAATATAGATACAGGATTAGTACTGGTTACATAAGCCCAACTCTAGAATCATCTTCAGCTTCGCCCTCTTCTAAACTCTTTTATTCTTTAATGAGTGTCTTTCTTCTCCAATTATGCTTTTGGGTATTTCTTAAGTACTTTAAAATTTCTTCTGGTGTAGCTCAAACTTGAGATTTCAATTAAAAACCTGTCTAAACTGTAATTCAGGTATTCAAAATATTTAAGTATGGTAATCAGTGAGTGTCTGAGAGATGTTTCTTCCCAGACCCCAGGGCAGGAGTACCACCCTGTGGGTGCTAATGCAGACGACTTCCTGCAGAAGTTTCTAGCAGGTGTTCTTTCCAGGAAGATTTTATACATAAGAACGGTCCCAATGACGTCTCCCAGTAACTGTTTGATTAGCTGAACATATAAAATACAAACAAGTGAAGAAGACATTATGATTAGGCTGATGTTTATTGAATATTTACTGTATTGCAGAAAACAGGAATTTTTATATTTGAGTTTTTAAAACACATTTTAGTTTGTAGTGGTCCATAAAATGTTGATGTACCTCTGTAAGTGTGCTCTTAATAGGCTCCAGACTTCCTGGGGGAGAACAATGAAAGGGGCAGACATAATGTGACACTTACAGCACTGAGCTCAAGCCCAGAGTCCCTACTGTGAGGCTGTGAGCACCCAGTTCTTCCCACCTTAAAACTTCTTGGAGTCTCGTGACTTCTATTCATTTCAGTTATTGTATTTCTGATAGCTGAGTTTTTGCTTATTATTTAGAATTTCCATCTTTCATTATTATGTGTGTCCTATCTTTTGAAAATGAGACTTATGCTAAACATTGAGTTTAGGATAGACTTGTATTACCTATTAATTTTTAAGACTTTTCATAATAGAATGATACAGAATAATGAGAACCAGTGGAAGGGAGACTCTATTTTCCAATTTAGATAATTTTTTGGCTTCAAAAATTCATGGTGGGTTGTTAGTGTCCTATCTCTACTTGTGCTCCACCTCCCAAAGGAGTTGGGATATTTGTGAAGCAGTCATTTTTCTATAGCTGAAAAACTGCCCATTCCTTTCTAGAATGGGAGTGTTATAGGCTTAGCTGGAAAGAGATGTAGGTATCTCCGGCTTAACTACAAACCAAGAGCCCTCAATCAATAAATTATGTTTAGTGTAGAACTCAGTGATCATGCACGGTGTGTAGCACTTCTTAGTGGTTTTGTGTCTATTATATTCTTTGCTATTAAACATCACTCTTCTGCATGCATTGTACCTCTTCTCTATTCAGCCTCGATTCTGTCTGGATTCCTTTCCTTCCTGTCTTTCATATCCTTCCTCTTAAATATGACATTTTTGTGGAGATCCACCCTGATTATACCACCAGAAACATACAGTTCCTCAGTCTCAGGTCTTTCTCCTTTAAGCGGGAGGTCCTTTGGGAGCTGTTTTCCTCATTAATTTATCTTAAAAGCTTAATGGGGCATGAAGTAACTTCTAAAATTACTTGTTCAGTGAATGAATGTATGTCTTTACCAGGGCTGGATAAAAAGGAACAGAGAGTGAGATCTGAGATAAGAAGGTAACCTATCTCATGAGATTTAAGATTAGCTAGTTTGATAAGAGGTAGGTAACATGATATACTGTGAAAATCAAATTCATATGTGGATAAAAGTTTCCTGTGAAAGCAAACTAACCCAGCACTAAAGTTGTGGAACACTAGAGAAAAAAGTTAAAAAGCACCTGAAAATATAATATTTCTTACTGATTCATTTTACAGGGGACTTATTTTAACAAGGACATATGTTCATCTATATATTACTGAAATATTAACAAAAGGCAGGCAATGAAATACAGTTTTGTCATTCATAATCTTTGTATGGCTATGTATTGACTTATGACATTATATATTCTGTGAGACATTACAGTGCCCTTTTGGTCACCTAGGCTGTTTATAAATTTACATGGATCAGTATTTTTTTAAGTTGATCTCTGGGTCATTTTATAAACGTGTATATTATGTGCACAACTGAAGATCAATGTAACTTCTGTATGTAATTTTTATATTTTGAAGTTAGCACAATGGTTGATTGTGTCATCAAAAAAATATTTGTTAAATGGACAGTCAGATGAACATTATGAGCTCAGTTCCAAGACTACATTTTTAGAAGTATGAGTATATCTTCCTTCCCCTCAAGGAAAAAGGTATATTTACAGCATGTCCTCTTCTGGATGAGTTTTTGGAGGGGCAATTATGTTAGTAGAAATGAGAAGATAGTTTTATAAGATGTCCCAGTGTTTCTAAAAATGTGTATCCTTGTATAGGGTTCCAAATCATAATACTGGACTTTGCTTCTGTCTCAGGAAAGTAACTACAAGGAGCAGGTGCTTCTACACACTTTCATTTTGACCTGTGGTGAAAAAAATGATTACATTTTTCATTACTAGGTGTTATCTGACATATTCTAGGAAATAATTTGTCCCTGTAGAATGGTATAACCATATATTTCACATAACTGGCTGAAAACCCCCACTTTATATTAAACTTATTTGACTTACAACCTGTGAGGCACCAGCTCCCACATCCTACCACAGAAGAGAGACCCTCTGGACAGCACCTGGGTGACACCAACACTCTGGTACCCATTCATGCTGTGTCTTCTTACTCTGATCGGTAGCCTGACTTACAAACTGACTGTGATGCTTCAAATTCTGAATCCCACACTGGTCTCACAGTTTCATTCTTCCCCACACGATTCGCAATACATAAAGTGCTGTTAGTGAGGTTGTGTATTTATTGATGAAAACAGCTTTCTGTATTCTGTCATTGACAGAAGAGAATCAATCGTTGGGAAGTGGTATTCACTGCATATTTCTTGCATACAAACATATTGTCCCTCAAAATATATTTCAAGTGGGTGACTGATAAAGTTGACAACGTTCCATGACCTACAAATAGAATGAGACTCAGAAAGAGAAAATGGCTCCCAATGGGCTATATGCAGCTACAAAATGGTAGGTGCAGGATTACACCAATCAGGATTAAAACCCCAGTCCTATGTCCTGCTACTGCCTACAAGTCGCCTGCTATTGACATTCAGTTGAGGTTTGCAACCCAGGGTGTCTCCGTGGAGATTATAGTCTAGCTGCCCAGAACACCGTACAGCAGCCACCATTTTATCAACAACCTTACCAGTTCTTAGTGTGTCAGCACGTGGCTGACGGGTGTCTAGCTCTGGTATATACTCTGCATTGTGAGTTCTCCTCATGTCCTCCTGACCTTTTAAAAATTCAAAGAAATTAACAGAATTGTGTGGTAAAATGCCAAGGCTGTGATGAGCATACCTAACAAAATGTTTAGGCAGGTTTCATTTTTTAAGTGTTTTTCCCTAAGGTGTGATCCTTGGTGGGTCCACGCTACTCCATGCAGATGGGCATGCTTTCTGACACTGGACCTTTCCCCAAAGCATCATCTGTGGGAAGACGTTATTATTATTTTAACTGCACACTACATTAGGCGATGAGAAACCTGGGCAGCACTGTGGAATTACATTTCTCAGCAGCTTCAAGGCTCCCTGTCTGCAGTCAGGGCTTCTGTTCTTTATTGCACTGGTCATCAGCATCATCTCAGGTATTTATCCCAGTTAAGGGTTCTCATGGTGGAAAGGCTCTCCAGGGCCCATGAGTCAGGGAGTTTGCTCTGCAATTTGTGGATGCTGTGACTCTATAGCAAGTGGGCACACTGTTCGAGGAACATTGCCATGAGAGATGAGACTCTCTTTTTTGGGCTACAAAAGAGGAGCCGCCATGTAATTCTGCATTTCCAGGATCACAGTGCTGCAGATGTGTGAGGAGACTGGGAAGGCGAAGTGAACACAAGGAAAAAATCAAACTTCTTCCTTTGTGTCTATGTCAGGTGTAAGGCTTACTGGGCAGTCAGCCCATCCAGTGCTGAAACTGAATACTTCTGTTGTTGGGAAAAAATGAGCCTGCTATCTCATCAGGATTTAAATGTGTAAATACCTGATGTGGAGAAAATAAATCACTTTGTGATTTTTCCTCTTTTAAATTATGAGCAGGAATTTTAGCAGGAAAACCAACATGACAAGCTCCTCCAGGAGGACCAACTCCCAGAAGATATTCTTTAATATTAAAGAAATGTTTTAAAAACCCATATTATTAAAATCTTGCATGAAATAATTTTTAGAAGGGGATAAAGTATTTTTTATAATACTTGTAATTAGTGTTTGTCAGAGACATATACATAAGGAAATATGTATAATTTTAGAAGAAATAAAATTTCCAAAAGTTCTCTGGCATTCTTTTAGCTCAAATCATGTAAATATATATTGAGTAATAACTTATATCCTTTTAAAAGGATTTCAATTACAATGAGAAATGATTGTTTGTAAAGTCAGAGAGCAACATAGTTAAGTAAACTATTGAGTGAAAAAATGTCACTTGAGAGCTCTATTCATCCAAGTCACATGAATTCTGAAAGATTTTGGTTGGGTACATTATGTGTTTTGTTTAGATTTTAAGTTTCTATTTGTCTTCAGAACTCTGCTCTTGTTAATTTTCACTCAGATTGTTTTATTTTAATACTCTCCAAACTAATCTTCTGATTGCATTCAGAGTGATGGACTCTTTTAAGACACTTTGAATAAAATGTTAGATTTAGTATTTTTGATAAATTCTAAGCTAAAATGGAAACATTACACTTTTTGCTGGCTGTGCTAATATGACAGGATAAATTTCAAAGTGAACTAGGTGAAATGACTTGGTTGTGTAGATTAATAATCTACATGAAGCCAACTATAAAAGAATTTAAAAACTGGCACCTGGACAGGGTGGCTTCTGCATGCAGTTGTGACTGATCTGAGGCTGAGGCAGGAAGATAACTTGGTCCAAGTGTTTCTGGTCGGTGGAGGCAGGTTAGTGAGCCATCACTTCAAAAACAAACAAACAGCAACAAATGCCTTATAAATTAAATCCAAGATTGACTTTTAATATTTGTGGCAATATTAAAATTGGGTACCATATGCAAAATTTGTAATTTACCCCTACATACATTTTTGATGATTGTCAAATCGAACCAGCAACTTGAAGCATTATACGAAATTAGTATGTTAAGACTGAATAAGGGGAAAATTTCAGTGTCTCATTAAGCATCTGACTGATAGAAATTCTTAAACCTAGAAACTGGCTCCTTAAAATTTGAGGAACCATTTTATTATCAAAGGAATCAAGAGATATCATTAGACAATTCTATAATGTACCAGCTACCAGAATTACCAAAACTATAAAATATTACATATTTTAAAAATGTATCTGTCATGTGTATCTATCCATCCATTAGTCTCTTATCTATCATGTGTCTATTTACCAATTGTCAGTATCTAAGGATCTATTATCTATTCTATTCTCTTCCTTTCTGAGGTGGATTGATAACTGATGCACAACTTGTATGCCAACAGAACTCAGTCAGCATGGTGCTAAGCGTGGATTGCCCCCCCCCCCAGGAATGTTGCCAAGAAAAGACCTGGAGAGGAGATGTGAAGTGTCTGATGTCGGTTCTCCTGGAGGAACTTGTCATGCTGGTTCTCCTGAAATGAACTCCGCTGTTATCTTCAGAGGAGCTGAGAGTGGCTGCAGTTCAGTTTGGCAGAGCTCTGGTCCTTACTTTAAGCGTTGCTCCTGGCTGCAGTGCAGAACCCTCAGCCTGCTGGCACAGATCCTTCACTCCACTGGCATAGACTTTCTAGATTCCACTGCTGACCTTTGAGCCTTCCCAGCACAGATCTTTGATACAGACTTGTATAAGTCACTGTCATGGGCTCTAGGTCTCCAGCTGACCTCGTGGGAGGCATTGTCAGGGCTCTAGGTCTTCAGTTGAACTCATGCAGAACATTTCTGTGGGATCCAGTCCTTCAGCTGAATTTCTTGGGTCTTAATGTGCGGACGGATTTCCTGCACTTCTGGGTTACTGTTATACAATAACATTATAAATTCTGTGTCCTGCATATAATTGTTTTCCTGGAAATCCCTGCCTACGACACTTCCTATCTATTTACATCACGAGTCATCCTGTGGCTTCCAGTCACAAAGAGAGGTAGGGTTTTAGACCTCATACTCTTGGAAAAGCAGAGAAAAGGACAGACTAAATCTAGGTTCTAGTAGGTGACGGGTTTGCTCCAGTGAGTTCCATCCCTGTCTCTAGTGAATCACTTCCAGGAAATGAAATGGAAAGGCCAGGGTCTTAGCAAATGTCCCCCACATCTCTGACACCTCAGAGTCACCCAGTGTCCCATGCGGGGGCCCGAGCCCAGGGCGTCCAGAGGCCCAGCTCCTCTTTTCTTTTTCCTTCTGATCTCAGGCCTCCCTCAGTCACTAGATTGCTCACACTGGCCTCAAGCCTGGGACCCTCCTGCTGCAGTTACGTTGTTAAAATGAAATTGCTCTGGGATTTTCCTTAGAAGATTAATGTCCTGATGTAAGGAAATAGTAATGGTGGTGGTGAGGAGAGGAAGTTTAAAATGCAATTTAAGCAAATTTACAGGACTATTTGCTCAGTATGGAGGTTAGAAGAGTCTATAGTAAGCACATTAAATTGTCTCATGAATTTGTAAGCTGAGCTAAGTCCCTTAACTTCTCTGGATCTCAGTTTTCTTATCTAGAATACAATAAAAAATACTGGATTTATTTATCTCTAAAGTCCACCCCATGTCTGATTATACAATTTGAAAATAAATGTTCTGGAGAATTGAATTTATAAATACTATCTCTGTTTATTAAAAGAAAAACGAAACAAATACAAAGAAAAGTAAGCATAAATAGAAATGAAACCTAATTAAAAACTTAGTGCTCTGTAATACAGATAAAAGTATAGTTAAATAAAACTTAAGTCTACGCAGATAAATACAATGTGGCTACACACCGCCCATTGTGGATAGGAAATAGTGTAGTAATACACAACGCTGCCCACGAGTCACAGAATTCTTATTTCAGTTGAATGTATGAATATCTTGAAATTACATAATGCAAAGTTTGGATTTTCTGAGTGGCAAGAGTACCTTCATCATTCTGATTCTCAATACTAGATATTCCAAGAAAATATGGGTTATCTGAATACTTTAAAAGGAGACTTTCCCAGTAATTGAGGGAATTGGCTCCTGTATTCAGCAGAGGATGAAGACAGTGTGTCAAGGAAATATGCAAACACTCAGATTTATTCATTTATCCACAGTCCTCTGTCCTCCACTCTGAAGCTCCTCTCTTTTGAACAGACACATAGAAACGTGATGCTAAGTGAACGCAGCGCTCTCCTGCTGTAACACAGGCATTGAAATCCCGCCTACCTGGATGGTGTGGAATGGCTTATCTGTGAGTAGTACGATAAAAGCTAAGTATGCAAAGAATGCAATGACGCAAAAGTGAAATTAAGCTATCATGTAAAGTTAGAAAAATTTCACTGGTGTAGCATGTGATTAGGGATACATGCTGGCACTGTGAGAGGCAAATTTGTTCAGGGTTCTGTGTCATATGCTGAGTGTCGTATGAATATTTTACACACAGTTTTCCACTTAATACTCACAACTAAATTAAATACTTGTTAATGCTGCAAACATCTCCTTACAGATGAAGAACCATCTGTACGATGAAGCAAAGAAGTAAACCCCAGAGTAATGACGTCTGTAATTCACAGATGGAAGACAATGCCCAAGATCTCAAATAATTATATACTAAAACTAAGGAACAGTCCACACCATGATGCTTTTATTGTATTTTTCCCATAATGTTTTCTCTTATTGAAAACTGATGTCAACCTTGAACTAAAATGTACAGGGAATCAAAGGAATCTATACCAATATCTGACACTAAAATTATTCCACTTTTGAAACACTATTTTGCCTATGATTGAATAATTTAGGAAAATATTCAAGGTTTCATCTCATAGATGGTGACAGTCATTTTTCTTGTCATATGTCTTTTCAAAATTATTTATATAAACATGACTCTTCTGACATTTGAAATTTTTCTTTTTAGAAGTCTTTTTAGTATATACTTATAGTGTATAATGATTGTACTCATTGTAGGGAGTTAGTACATGTACATAACACATTTCAATTCCCTTCTTTTTCTCCTCTTTTATTTTTCCAGCACCAGATTAATGTGTTTATTTTTGAAAATTTATTTTTCATTTTATTTGAGCTCACAATGGAATAGAATGGGTATTAATATACATAGTTAATTGTGCTTTCCACAAAACACTGACATCTAAAACACACCTGATGAAGACTCATATTGATATAATAATGCTAAATCAAAGAATATCTGCTAATTCCATGAGTAATAAAAGGTTCCAGATGCAACTGACAAAATCAGATATTTTTCATAAATACTTATGCTGTAATTTATAGATTCAACAGGTTAAATTTTGCAAATTACTCTTTTTTTGGCTTTGTTTCATTTTAAAGTACAGGAGATTGAACCCAGAGCCTTCGCTCTGAGCTATAGTCCTAGTCTTCTGTTTATTATGCTAAATCACTAAAATTACCTACTCTGAGCTCACATGTGCAACCCTCTTGCCTCAGCTTCACACAGTGATGGGATTGTAGATATGCATCAACATAAAAAGCTTATAATACACTATTATAATACTAGTATTTATAAAATTCTGTGTTGCAAAAATCTACGTGGAAGGAAAATTATAGTCTCTGATAATCTGGAAATTAAAAAGCAAATGCATAGAGATATTTTAATGAACAGCATTACAAGTAGTACTAGTAACTTTTATGAAATTAAAAATACTTAGTCATTTATAAAAGCTTAAAACAATACATTATTTTAGAACTTTGTATGTCAATTTATGCATTAAATGATATGACATTATTTTAATAAAAAGCAAAAATCTATGAATGATTTATGATCTTTAGCATCTTTTCTTTCAACTATTATAACAAGGTATTTACCCTTCTTGTCAGTGAATGCCAATAGAAAAATAATTCAGGTATATATTATTTAAAACGTGCAGTTAGCTTCATTGACCAAGTAAGTGTGAATTAACTAAAAACATTTTATTTTAAACCAACATATCCAGAATACTACAATTACACTGTTTATTCAGAATAAAATACTGCTGAAATTTCTTTTTGGTTTTGAAATGCAGCAAATATTTCAGCTCATATAAGAATAATCAATTTGTGTTGAGAAGTCTGCTGTGGTTCTGGTAGTCTTTCCTTTATAGGTGATCTGTCTTTTCCCTCTAGCAGCTTTTAATATTCTGCTCTTATGCTGAATTTCTGGTATGCTGATTATTATATGTCTGGGTGTTGTTTTATTTTGGGGCTATTTGGGGTTCTATATGCTTCACTGACCTATACGTCAATTTCCATTTTCATGTTTGGTAAATTTTCAACTTCCGTAAATAGCCTCCTGATGTCATTTGTGTTGTCACCTTCCTTTTCGTTTATCCCTATCTTATGTTTTTTTTTTTTTTTTTTTTTTTTTTTTTTTTGCATCATCTTGAAGCTGATGAGTTGTTATTTCCTGGTTCCTTGTTATTTTTAGAAGACCTTTCCTTTCTGATTCACTAGCTGCATTTTGTCTTCTAGGTCTGAAATTCTGTCTTCACTTTTATTGAGGTGGTTTTGCCAATTCTCAATGAAATTTTTGATTTCCTGTATATTTCTTTGAATCTGCTTCATGTATTCTGTTCGTTTCTTATATTGTTCATTCAAAGTTTCCATCTTTTTACATTGTTCCTCTCGTTTTTTAACTATATCTTCTTTAGATGAGTTCAGCATTTATTTCATTACATTTAGTTCTTCTTTTACCTGGGACACTATTTCTGATTTGCGCTCTTTTATCACTTCCCGGAGTTGTTTCTTTACTTCATTTGCTATCATTTCAGGAATTACAAGTGTATGGCTTATATTTTATTCTATGTCCATATCTCCTAGGCTTGCGTCGGTTAGTCTAGAACTCTGAGATTGCATTTTGGTCTTTCGTTTTGTCATGTTCCTATATTTTCTATATTTCCTATTTTGAAAAGCTTCCTTCATGTGCTGGGAATCATCTGGCCCACGTTTGACTTCCAGCGCAGACTGCAGGCAACTGCTAGCCACTTGGAGTTCACTGGGCCTGGGCCAGTTATGCCTACTGGGACCTCTGGTGATTTCAGACACGGGGCATGGAGTTACCGCCTGGGAGTGAAGTTTCAAGGAGGCTTCTCTGTGTGGTGGGTTCAGCCTGTTCATGTTTGGCTCCCAGGCCTGAGTTCTGGCCCCTGCTAACTGTTTGGAGTTCGCTGGGTTTGGGCCAGCTGGAATGGCCACTTGGAAGGGCTCGGTCATCACACCGAGTCAAGAGAGTACAGTGCAGTTGTGGAAAATAACCTGCCACATCCCTGTCCTCCTCTTTACCCTTCCTTGCACTTGTCCCAGTATCAGTGCTAGTATTTTTTCTTTATTAATACTCTGATTTCACTTGTTTTCTTTCATTATTTAAGGGCATTTCAGCAGCTAAAGGTCACACAAATGGCTTTTGAGTGACATTTAAATTAAAATATGTCAGATGTTTATTCATTGAGAAAAGTGAGTGAGGGAAGAAGAGAGATTCTGACACAGTAGCTGTTGAGTGTGGAAGAGGAGAACAATACGGAAAAGTAATTCTCAATTCAAATTTTCAAGATTATGCAAGATTACTTGTTATAGTATGGAGAAAAGAAAATCAAAGGCACATCATCCACACATTTTATATACCCAAAGGAAGGTTAGCCAGAGCATGACTTTCTATTTCATAAAATATAAATTAGTCAGGGTCAAATTCATATTTTTAAGTTATTACTCATCATTACATCATAGAACTTTAAATTGGACTGAAGCTCACAGAGCCTCACTGGTTTTTAGCTGGTATGTCTAATCAAGTTCTCCATACTGTTCAAATCAATTTATTCAGACTTTTCGCTTTACTGAGGTTTAGAGTTAACTGAACCAATTTGATAAATTCATATTTTCGTTTGTAATAGACAAGGATAGCACTTATCACTCTGGGTCCCCAAAGACCTCTTTAAAAATATTCTTATGAAATCTCAGACACGGAATGGATTTTAGACATAATCGAATCCAGCACTCTCATACTGTAGATAAGAAAACTGAGATCTGGGAGGTTAAGTGACTTGCACAGGTCACAAAACTAATTAGTGCCTCCATTTGGATGAACCGCTACTTTAGTCTAATGGACTCCTGTGCTCCTCACAGTCTGAGTACTCAAAAAGTCAGGGTGAAATTCATCATCTTCCAACACCAATCACCTTTAAGATTCTTTAGTGAAAAAATCCTGTCTAATATACACGTTAATGTATCTCTGGATTGCTTTACTCTGCCCCGTGAATCTTGGTCAGTTTTTCTTGATTGTAGTATGCTATGTTCATCTAGCTGGATACTTTATATTTAAATAAGAATAGAATAGATACATAAGAAAATAAGATTTAATTGCAAGCTTAAAAATAAAATATTTGAGTATTCCTTCCTTTTCAATCTCTAAAAAATCTGAGGATTATTTGCATTAGATCTTCTCTGAAGTTCTTTTAGATTTCAGCCCCAAATCCACTGGATGCTGGCATTTTTTGAACTTTTACTACTTCCTTAATTTTATCACTTGTTATTGTACTGTGCAAGATTTTATATGTTTGTTGTTCAGTTTTGGTAACTCATAGATTTGGGAATCTGCCCATTACTACTCTAATTTATTGACCTTACAGATTTTCACAGTAATCACTATGAATTTTTTACATATTGGTGGTGTTCAGTGTCATTTTGTCTTTTCATTTCTATTTATATGGGTATGGGTCTTCTCTTTTCTTCATTTTGTAAGTTAACAAGTGTTTGTGTTGTTTATTCTTTCAAATGCCAGTGCCTCAATGCATTGGTTGCTTGTATTGTTTTCTATTCTGTATTAATTTCTTTTTTTTTTTTTTTGACCTATAAAATTCCTTCTTTGCACTCGCTTTGGTACAGGGTTATTCTTATTTTTATACTACAGAATGAAGCTATGTATTAGGGCCAGGTCTGCTTCAGTAATGCGGGCATTCATGTCTACAGACTTCTCTCTTGGACTGCTTTCATTATCACCGCAGGTTCGGTGTGTTGCAGTGATGTTGTTGTTTAATTCTAGGAGCTACTCAATTTCTTTCTTGGTATCTTTTGTGACCCCCTTCAAGATTGTATCATTTAACCTCCATATGTGTGTAAAATTTCCATTTTCCTTTGCTATTGATTTCTGCTTTTCTTGTGTTATAATCAGATAATATATTGAATAATTCCAAATTTTGTATTCATTTAAGAAATCTTCTGAGCATGGCACTGCACATCTGCAATCCAAGCAATCAGAAGGCTGAGGCAGGGGGACTGCCAGGAGTTTGAGGTCAGCTTGGGCTACAAAATGAGGTTAAGGGCGGCCTGAACTACATAGTGAGAACTTGTTTCAAAGACAAAAAAGGAAAGAAAAAAAAAGAATTTTTTCTAGGCTATGATGCAATCAATTTTGGACAAAAATTCTGAACTGAAGAATGTGCACTGTCCTGTAGCCTGAAATCTGTGTTTCTTATGGTCTACTGTTCAAAGGTGGTGTTTATTTAAGATATTTCTTTGTGATTTTTGTCTTCTTTTTCATTTGTAAAAGTAGACTACCAAGGTCCTCCACTGTTACTGTGTTGTTTACCTGATCATGTCTAGTAGTATTTGTTTTATAACATTGGGCGCACCTGTATTTGGTGCATATACATTTACAATTGTCATCTCCCCATGTGGATTTGTCCCTTATCCAAGGTGTAGCAATCTTCTTTGCCTCACATGCATATGCACGAGGTGGTGTGCAAGGCTGTACAGGGGAATAAAACAGGATCCGCAGTACAGGGAATGATGCGTGATGGGAGAATGTAGGTTACAGGTGAGCATCAGTTAGCATCAGAGAACTAATCCGCAGAGAAAGCAGCCTGAGGTGGTTTGATAGTGACTAGAGAGTGTGCTTCGCGTATCTAGGAGCAGCACAGCTGCCGGAGTCCATCATCAACTCCAGGTGACACCAGGGCAAGAATGCTGGGAGCTGAGGTGACAGGTGACCACACAGGTCACAGAAGCCCTGCAGGGTGGATATGGAAGTTCTGAATTCAGTCCCCTGAGGGAGGAGGTTTGGGGTGTGGAGGAACCAATGAGCAGTCTCCTGTATTCAACAGGATCTTTCCAGCTGCTCCACTGTGGAACACAAGGAAGGTGAGGAAAACAGACACCGTAGATTCGGTAGGATCAAAACCTGCAGGTAAAAGGTTGTGGTTGCTTGGGTTAAGACAGCAACCATGGCAATGGGGAAAATCTGTCTTGGAAGAAGAATGCCGATGACTGGAAAGGATACTGTGTGGAGCCTGTGATTTAGCGAAGCTGGGGTGAGAGAGAAGTGTTTTGTAGGTGAAGTAAATGTTTGATTCAGAGTGTGGTAAACAGTCTGTTATTAAAAGTCATTTAGCATATTGAATAGGTAATAGGTATCATAGGAAAGAAAATTACAAGTGTTATAAATTTGGGTGCCATTAAGTTGTAGACAGAACTAACCAGCTCTAATGTGCCTTATACTTAACCAAAATGATAGAGATAGACTAGGAAGAGAGTTAGACCACCAGAAATGGTCGGCTCATTTATGATTTCTATCATTGAATTTTGTAATACATGTACTTGAAAAACAAATTTTGTATGTCATTATACTACTGAAATCTAAGGCAAGAGAGTTTAATCATGGCTAATTTGAGTATGAAGTGTTAGATTTCAAAGGAGACATATAATCTCTTATGTAAGCATTTCAAATATAGAAAAGTTTCTGGTAAAGTAAATTTGCTTTATCACTGATGTCCAGTACATACTACACAAATTTTCCTGCAGTGGCATTTCATGAGACAATGTGATATTACTAATAAACTAGTGTGTACAACATGACATGTTCATCTGCTTTCTGAGAAAATACAATGGTTAAGGGTTTGAAAACCAGTACAGGCTGGTTTCCTTGTTTGGATCTCTACCCATAAATCCTACTTTTGTTTCCAGTATTGATTCTGCCTTCTATTGTGATTAACTGTCAATAAAATTACAGATCATTCTGTCAATAGTGCAAAAGGAAATCAACCGGGGTAAATGTATGAGCAAGATGGGAGTAATTGCTTCAGTATTTCATAGATACCTTTAATTATGTCTATGAGAGAGAGGGTGAGAGAGACAGCGACAGCATAGAGAGAAATCAGAGACACAGAGAGACAGAGAGAGAGACCATATACAGAGAGAGATCAGAGAGATCGGAGAGAGACCAGATAGAGAGACCAGAGAGAGACTACAGAGAGAGACCATCAAGACCTAAGAGTACAGGACGTAAAATCAATTTAACAGTGTGGTTAAATGCTGAAATATTCACTTTAGCGCAGATACTCCCCACCTGTAGAAGCCTGGTTCTGTGAGGTGAGCTGCACCCTCAGGCACTGATGGCCCAGGAGCAGCCCCTCCTTCCTCCTTTTCTCCCTCCGCCTCCTCTGCAATACAAGCACACCCACTGTAGGGCAGATACAACCCCTGGGGGATATCACAGCAAGTAACAAAAGGACTCTGAGCAGCTGCACATCAGTTTTCCATTTTATGCATTTAGATGCAAACAAAAGCTTTATTCAGTTGTTCCCCATTGTCTATAGGAAAATACTTATGGTATTTAAATACGCAATTGTGTTTGTAAACATATCTTTAGGAAACCTAAGTTCAGTTAAGCAGTCTATAAATTTACTTGTCTTTTAGTATAGTGCTTAAAATAGCAATTCTTTCCACAGAATCTTATTGTTTTATCCAAACATACAAAGAGTCTTGCCTTAGGAGTTACATTATTTTAAATGAATGATGGGTGAAGATAGTTTATGTTAGATGCCCGTACAGTTCCACTAAGCATGCACTCCATCAGAGATACGCCTTGGGCTGGCTTATTTTCTATGGAATCTGTGTCAAAAAAATTGTTCCAGCTTTAAGGGACTCAAAATAGAGCCCAAGAGTAACCTTAGCTTTCTACTGGTAACTTATATTACTCAATCAGAATTGCTCTGAATGGTCCTTCAAAGATAGCCATAAAGTAGATAACAATTTACAGTCCAGGAATAAGGTGTGTGGCCTCACATATTCTAGTGAATCATGTCAATTTCAAATAGTTTTTTTTTTTTCCCCCTGTATTGGACATTGTTAAATTGTACCATTTCTTCTTTTTTTAACCTTTAAAGTTGGCAGTATTTCTATAAACAACTCTAATTCCTTATTGCTGTTATATTTAGTGCATATAAATAAGAATTTTCAACAAATTAATCTGAAACACTGCCTAGGACTACTTGGAAATCATAATACATTCTAAGTCGGAGGAATAAATATAATTTTTATTGTATTGCTCAAACAAATCACATTTCAGTCTATTTTTATTTGGAGTTAAGTGTGCCATTTTTTAAAACGTTGAATATGTGTGTAAACGCAAGGTCTTTTCCAGGACACTTTTGCAGTGCATGGTAGACTCAGCATGGGCTGAAGTACCCACTGCACGGCAAACCTGTCACCTGCTGCCAACCCCCTCACTTATCCTGTCTTTATACTTCTTCCCAACTCCAAAATTATTTTCCTGCTTCCTATCATCTATCTTTTTATTTTGCTGTTTAAATTATTTATACATTGGAGTTCTCACATAAGAAATTAACCATGCAATATTTAATTTTCTGGGTTTGGTTCATTTATCAGTGGTGTTGCTGTCTCAAGATGTGTCCAATGGCCTAAAAATAGTTCCAATGTGTTTGTTCTTCTTGGGGGCTGAATAATACATCTTTAATGACCTTTACTGTCAGTGTTCCATTATTTTTCTTCTTTATTTTTTCCCCTTGTCATCACCTCTAACTTCTTTCAACATTTATACATTCACCATAAAAAAAAAGCCCTGGCGATTACACACAGAGAGAGAGGAACCGTTTCA
Organism: Cavia porcellus; assembly: GCF_034190915.1. Lineage (NCBI taxonomy): Eukaryota > Metazoa > Chordata > Mammalia > Rodentia > Caviidae > Cavia > Cavia porcellus. Next base: position 78,674,379 of record NW_026947495.1, on the reverse strand, counting down.
ACATTCACTTTCCAGTCTACAGGAAGAAGTATCTCTCCAAATGCTTCCTTCCACTTCCCTATTTAAGTAGGCATCAGTCCAACTTAGATCTCATGAAGCAAACCTCCCACAGAAGATGGCCATGACCTGTGGACCGTGGCACATGCTCAGAGGTCACTGCAGAGTGGACAAGGAAAGCAAACACCATTTAGAAGACAGGCTGGGTACCTGTGCATTTCCCAACTTAAGGTGTCCACCCCGAGGAAGCCCCATGGGTCTTGCACTGGGCCATTGAATTCATGATGCTGTCCAACTGAAGTGGGACTCAGGTGACCTCCACACCATGGCAAACCATAAAGTGCATATACAAGTACAGTCAGACCTTGGTACTCATCAGCCCTGAAGCTGGTCCAGCTCAGTACTGCTTGCATTTGGAGGAGGAAGAATGTTCCAGAGCTAGGCATTGGGTTCGTCTCAGGGTATCTGGTGAAACGCAGAATCCCCACGTACACACACCTGCGTAGGGGTTGAGGGTGATACTCCTGAGCCTAATACTTACATAGTGGCCCAGTAAAAGGCTGACTTTAGCTGGGGAAAGTGTGAAAGCTCTGGGGAAATTGCAGGGATTATTTCTAATCACAGTGTGTTTTGTGGGGGAAAACTGTTTGGCTCTCCTCATTGGCATGTTCTGGAATGTTAAATGGGTTCTGGAATGTTAAAATCCACCAGGGGCCTGTTGTGTGTGTGCTGCAAGCCGAGTGCTGAGGCTTCTCTGGCCGAGGCCTCTGCCCTCAGCCTTGACCAGCTGGTGGCCTCCAGTCAGTGGTGCTGACCCCTCTGAGTTCATCCGTGGCAGGTGACTACTGGGCAGCACGGGGCCTGATAAGGCAGCACAGCCTCTCCCCTGCCTGGGTGACCTGCTCACATCAATTCTCCCAAGGCTCCTCTGTTTGAAGTTTTCTGTTTTGTGGTTGTTTGGTAATTTGTTTTGTTTTTTGGCTTTTTGAGACAGGATCTCACTATGCATTCAAACTGGCCTTGGGCTCCCTTCATAGCTTAGAATGGTCTTGAAATTGCAATAATCCTCCTGCTGCAGCCTCTCGAGTTCTGGGATTGCAGGTGGGCACCACCACGCCTGGCTGGTTGTTGGTTTTAAACATTAGAAAAACTGCAGTTCTAATGCTTTGAAGATACGGGAGATTGGTGTGAGACAATTGTAGAAAATAAAGCATCCTTTCTATGAAAGAGGACAGAAAGAGCGTCACATTCTGGGGACAAACTGATTCCTGTGTCATGGTTTGTGGAGCCTGAGTGTTGGGGCCTTTAAAACTTGCCACCAAAATCATTCTGGAGATATTTGAAGTGTTGGCTCAACAGACATCATGCACATTTAATGATACTTAAATACACAGTCAAATCACTGAAGCCTGAGTACAAGTGCAGATGCTCAAAGCAGAGAAAAAAAGACATACCTGATACAAAGATTAGAATGACTGCTAGATAACACACACTGCAGAAACAATGGGTGCCATAAAGCAGTGAAAAATGCATTTAAAAACACTGAAAATAAACATAGCTGTCACATCAGAGTTCAAGAATATAATGCCCCAAGAACACAGCCAAAAATAAAGTATTTTAAGGCAAATAGAAACCAAGAGATTTTGTTCCCTGCAGCTCTACATTTTTAGAAATATGTACTATTCATAAAATTAAATAAAAGAAAATTGGAAACTCAAATTATTACAGAAAAAAGTATATCAGAAATTGAACATATGGTCATAATTGGTTTTTAAGTTTTACTACTTTTAAAAATCTATAATTATTCAAAGCAAAAATTATAGCCTTCTATGGTCATTGAAATACATTTGGCAATTGTAACTAATAATGAAGGTAGATTTGAGAAACATAATGTCTGTTATTTTATTTTATGTCTGATTTTGATTTCTATTGGTGTATTTTGGTACCTAATGATTCCATTCACCTTGGGGAGTTGTACATGGACATCACACATCTTAATTCTTTTAATCAGGCCTTCTCTCTTCCCCTTGGATCTTCTCCCTCCATCTCTCAGTCCTATTTCCACTTTTAAACGATCTGTCTCCCTGTTTTCCACTAGATGTGTGCTATTTTAGATGTAAATAGATTGTGAGTAGTTAAGGTCATACACTGAAACTGTTATGGCGTGATCTCAGCCTGGTGTTCCGGGTAACATCTGGAGAAAGTTTCCGTTGTCGTCCTGGAGACTGGGGTAGCCCTTGAGGACAGCTTTCGTCCCATTCCTAGGCATGGTGCTTGAAGTCCTTGAATTCATTTAATGACCTGAAATGTCAATAGTATCAAGCTTGAGAAAATTTATTCTTAGATAACTATCCAAAGCAAGAAATTAAAATAATGTGAACATAAAAAGAAAAGCTGAAATTTAATTCCAAACAAAGCAGAACAAAACACAAAAACAGAGCCAAATGGAAACACCATCCAAAGTGTAAGGGAAAATGGTGAAGTGAAATCCTCCAGATGAGTCATGACATTCAGACTAAATCCTCCAAACCAGTGGGGATCATACGACTCCTAAGCGTACCTCTCCCACTTCTCACTTGACCTCGATTTGCGTGACTTCTTCCAGAGGGAAGGATCATGTATTTGTAATTTGTGCTGAGGATACCTGAGAGGCTGGTTTAGAAAGGATCTGAGAGGAGGTCACTAATTCCGGGAAGGTGAAGTTGTGGTGACTGCGCCTTTCTTGGAGAAAGTGGTTGGGTCGTGGTCAATGGACTCCTGTAAGACTTTCACCATCGAGTGACGAATCTGTATTTTGGGAGGGGCAGATCAGGAAACTTCACATGAAAAACTGAGCCATGATCTGGAAACTGTATGGGATTGTGGATGACCAATAACATTTTGTTAGAGGACAAGAGGACCCTGACTACTCCTCTTTTCCATGCCCTGGTGGAGCTTCAGGTGATCACCATTTTCACTACGTAACATTAATTCTATTAACGTTCTCTTCCTAGGTTTTGCTAGTATAAGTGCACCTCAGATTCTTTAAAAACAGAATGGGTTTTTAAGTCATAAAAAATACATGTTACAAGAAATTCTCTTTTTGACAAATAACTAGATTCACCACTGCAGGCAAAGAGATGGAATGAAACAAAAATAACATACATTTTGGTTTCTAAGAAACCCATATTTAAGCTTTCTATTGAAAGTAGAAAGTCATGCCAATATTAAATGGGTTAATTTGCTATGCATTATTAGGTAATTATGCCAGATGTTTTCTACAGAAGGCTGATACTACTTTAAAAATTGTTCTATAAGAAGGAGATCTGGAGCTCAAAAGACTTGGGCAATGATTTACATTTCAAATCATTTGCTGAGTTGGATCTACAAACAGAAATGACACTGTTCACTGGAGGATTACACATATTTATGTAATCAGTAAAGTTTTTCTTATTTGCTATACTTAACTTTTGTGAAAATATTCCCAGGTGGCTTTATTTTTACACCATGGTTGTGAGATAAAACTCTAAATTATTATAATTTGAGCACAGGATTTCTCCTGAGTTAAATATTCTAGGCCAGGTGTTTCAAAGTAATTTTGCTCATTGACCCAACATGCTAAGAGTAAAAGAAGTCAACTTTATAAATAGAAAATTGGCAAAGAGTTGAGACAGGACAGGAGCCAGAAGAAACATAATGCTAATACTTTAGGGATCTGAAGCTTTCTGCAGAATAAGAGGTAAGTTTCTAGTTTCCTAGTTTAAAAGAGTAAGTAAATTTAGTGTTTGAAAAGAGGAGGATAAACATAGTGTTTGAAAGTGACAGATAAATATATGAAAAGTTGTTATTGATATTTATGGCCGCTATTTTTGTCAGTTATGTTTCAAAACCATAAGTTAATTCGACTGGTAAAAATGTTAGAAAAGATAAAATTAAAAATGTTTAATTTTTAATTAACTGGTTGTCATCGAAGAACCTTAGACCACTGCTATAGCCAGATTAATACTTTTGTGATTGTGCTGCATTTATCCTTTCATTAAAATTTCCTTACTTTACCTGAAGTATAAATGAGCTCTGGAGTAATGCTCCTGCAAGAAAAACAGAGTTTCTACTGAGCGTTTGTTTACTAGACTGAAATTTAAAAAGGTACTTAGCATCAATATGATAGATGAGTCCATAACCAACTATCAACATGCAGAGAAAGGTCTTTCTCTCAGCTCCAGATTGGCGAGTTTGTCTTTGGAATGCCAATGCAATGAGGCTGTAAATATTTCAGTAGGCACCCAAAACAAAATAAGCAAGTTGTAATGACAGGTGAAAAGCAACCAATTCAGTTAACCAATGAAAATGAAATCATAAACAAATCATGAAAAATGAAATGAAAACATCAACAAAACATAGAAATCAGTGTGGCAAGCTCTCAATTTTCTTTTAAGTAATACAACCAATAAAAAAGAAACTGCAATTTATGAAAGTTAAAGAAAAATATATTCCTAGAATAAGGTATTTAACAAATAATTAGAAAAACTACAATAGGAGGACCAAGCAATATGTCTGGTTGCCGGCTGCAGGCAAATGGTGAGGCCATGCTGGGATGCCCCAGATACATTTCAACAGACGCAGCTACCAAAAGTAAAGCAACCAAATATACCACATAGTTTGTGCCAACGTTTTATATTAACTTTAATTTAAAGATTCCCTGATTCTCACAATAATGCAGCATGACTTGCAGCTGACCAACGTTATCAGTGGAACCTGTAAGCAGCTTCTAAAACCATTGTCCATTTAATTCTCATAATCAGTTATAATACTCTGAAATTGTCTCAGATTTGACATTCTACCCGACTGCTATGGTTTAGATCTGAAATGTTCCCCATCTCCTTTCACGTGGACGATGGCTGGACAGTGGAGCTGTGGTGTTCAGTGGCTTCACCCCCGGGTGGATTCGGTATCTGAATGTGCCTATAGGAGCTGGTGTCTGGTTCGATGTGGGTCTCTGTAGCGTGACCCAAAAGGCTATATTCTTGGTTCTCTCTGTTGTCCCTCTTGAGATGCCATGAGATGAGAAGCTTTCCCGTTTCACCAAGCTTTTTCTGCCTTGGAGTCAGCAAGTTGGGACTGAACCTATGGGAGAACATGAACCACATAACCTTCTGATATATGTACAGCGAACCCTTTTAAAAATCTAATCATCTCCCACAGTTAAACTCAGTGCCATTTGCTAAAATTAGAATAAAGTTAATTTTTCTCACTGGATATAATCAGACCCATTTTTTCCATGCTAATATTTAGTATTGATATGTTGGCACCTTTTCTGCTCTTTGAGCAGGCTTTCTTGATTCTCTTTGCTGCTAATCTAAGTGTATATGAGATGTTAAATGAAATAAATGATAAACTATCAATCAATTTATAACTGGCAATATTATTTGCATACACAGTCATATTAAACCAAATAGTACCTATGCATGTAGGTCCTGACCCCTGGACAAAGCACCTTAAAATGGGCACATACTTAAAGCAGGAATAGACACAAGAGGATGAATTCCTTGAGGGGTACTAATATATATCATAAATATATGACCACCTCCCCATATTTTGATTTCATAGACATTAAACAACCTTCATTTTACAACAATGACTATCACAGATAATATTTACTGAGTAGATTATATTTTGCAGAAGATTTGAACTGCTTTAGTAATATTTTCCATTATTACATAAAAACGATTTTTCTTACGACCATCTACATTGAGTTACACAGCTTGAGAACAGTGGGAAGAGAGTGATGTTAGGTTCACAAAAGCAAGCACCTGAAATTTCAAAGCTAAGAAAGGCATTACATTTTTAGTTGAATGAATTGTTGTCTAAGTAGGTTTTTGATTTTTCCTTACCTGCTACAGTTTCCCTAAGTTCCTGATATAAGTAAGCACTTTAAAATAATGATAGGTATACACCAATGGAATGAAATAAGGAACTGAAATAGTAAGAAAACTGCAGTCAAATTTGTAGATTGGGAATTTTACTAATAAGGAACATCATTATTCACCATCATTCTTGAATATGGAAGAAAACTCAGTTTTGAGTATGCAAAAGTCATCAACTTAACTAAAATGAGACATCATTGTATTTGCAATTTTGTAGTCTAAGCTTTCAAATACAAATTAACTATTAAAAGACAAATTATGCTTACGTAATGTCAATATTTTTTAAAAATTGTATTTTAGTCCCAAGTAGAGACAGTTACCCAGCAAGGCACCTGCATCAGTGGTAGTGGTGGCAGGGTGCACATGGCTGGACTGCCCCGAAGGGGAGCTCCCAAGCCCCACTATGGACATACACTCCTGCAGCTGGTAGGTCAGATGAACCAGCATTGTGCTTTTCACACAGACAGGCAGAATAGAAAGGGGCAGGTGGAGCTGCCATATAAAGGACTGAGGAGAACCGTAGCAATAGAACACCAACTCAGATCCCACATTCAGAGGCCACAACCAGCCCACCCCAAATCCCACTGCAAAACCGGTGTACAACACATTTCTGAGATCAAACCTAGACCTATCACAGAAGTGAGAACACCAGAGGAATCTTACTATATTTATTTTTCTATGTTTGACGGGTTTTTTTCTTTTTCTGTTTACTTGAGGGCTTTTTAAAAAAATAGTTTAATTTGATCTCATTTTGTTTTTTAGTTAGTTCTTTTTTCTATTTTTAGTCTCATTTGCTTTCCTATTTTTTAAATATTTATTAAATTCCTTTATGTTTTCATTTACTTGTCTTCTGACACTCACCTATATATTGCTTAATTTTATGCTATTTGCATGTGAAGACTTTGTCTCCTCTCTACTTGGTTCACTTCAATACTGCACTGCTCTTTCTTCCATTCTTTCCCCTTTGTGTCCTCTAGTTTCCCAAATCTTGGGTATCATCTTACACCCTCCAGGCCTGCTCATATTATATCTGACCTCACTCCTCTCTATCTCGCCTCCTATCCCACTTAATGCTTCCTCTCACAGCAGTGTAAAATCACCCCACTAAAGCGGAAACTATTGCATATCCTGCTGGTATATGTTAGATTCTGTTACACAACTGTGGTGGTCCACACATTGTGTCAACTTGAAAAGTTTAGAAGTTTAATAAAGTAACTCAACAGCGGACCAGAGTCCTCACTGTGTAAACATCCTGAGCCTGTGCAAGAGGAGGGCACTGATGTGGCATCAGTGCTCTACCCACCCTAGGGGGTGGTAATCTGTTTATAAGGGAAGAGAAGAGGCTTGCATGCCCCCAATTCACTCTTGTTGTCTTCTGCCACCTTGAAGTGTTGCCCCTGTGCCATGCCACCCTACTTTGGAGCCAGGTGATTATGGACTGAAACCTTCACAAATTGTGAGCTAAATAAACTTTTGTTTCCTTAATTTGGGGTGTCTGATATTTTGTCTCAGCAACAAGAAAAAAGTAACCAATGAAGCAACTTTACAATTTCCTCTTATGGTTAAAAGTATCAGGCTAATTGTTACCACAGTTTTTTCATAGTTAGGCTGTACCTGAAACTATTTTATTGTTAATAGTACTATTTTAATAGTACTGCTGTAATTAGTTTTTCTCTCCTCTATAACATGATTATGAGATCATTATCACCATCATAACCTAGTACCAAAGGAGTAGGTGCTGAATCAGACAGGTAACACGTTTTCATCCTCAACACGTTGAGAGGATAGGTTCTTAGTACTGATTCAAAGACCAAGAACCAGCTACATTGAGATATTCCTGTGGAACTATCATTTCTTAGGGAAGCCTCAACAGCACAGATAAAGCCATGTATGGTAAAAAATCTTTAAGCATCAGCATAGAAAACAAAACAATGCAAAAATAAAAAAGAGAAAATAACAAGACACAGAAGCATAATGCAACCACACACTCCCAGCCCACCCAAGACAAGTTCAGAATACAATAAGATAAAGGAAATCAGAAACTAATCACTGAAATTTTCTTAAATGATAGCAATGTAAGTGAAAAAGCAAATGGGAGAGGCTATAGAAAAAATAATCCCTAAGGTACACAAAGGAATGATAATAAAAATAATAATGTTAAAGTAGGCACAGTTAAAAAACAGACGAACTCAGGAAAACAATGGAAAGCATGAAAGCTCAACATAAGGATTAAATAGAATCCATGAAGCAGTTACAAACAGAAGTCTGGGTGTTAAAAACTCCATTGAAAGTATACGCAACAAGTTAAATGATATTGAGGACAGAATATCAGAGCTAGAAAACAGGATCCCAAATAGTAATGATGAAAAGAAAAATGACTTAAAAATACAAGTAACCATGAAAAATCGATCTAGTACTATAAGATGAAACAAAGAAAAATACAATGAGAATGAGAAGAATAAAATGAGAAGTAAGTGAGAAAGCCAGACAGTACAGAAGACATTAAAAAGTCTTCACAGAAATGACAGCAGAAAACGTTCAAACATGGATAAAGTATTTGAAATGTAAATAAATGAAGCATATAGAACTCCAAATAGCCACAACCAAAATAAATCTACACCAAGACACACAGTAATCAAAGTTTTAGAAATTCAGCACAAGAATAAAATATTTAAAGCAGCAAGGCAAGGGAAACAAATCAGTTGTTAAAGAAAGCCCATCTGAATCACAACAGAATTCTAAGTGAAAATCCTCAAATCATGAAGAGCTTGGAGTGAAGTATTTCAACCCCCAACAGAAAATAATCCTCACCCCACATTGATATGCTCACAAACTGTCTTTCAAAATCAACAGAAATAATATACTTCTACAGCAAAGAACAACTGAAGAAATTTGTGACTATGAAGCCATTTCTACAGAATGCTCTGAATTGTATAATATAAAGAGATAAGGAAGATTGAAAACACATGAACATCAATAGAAAGAAACATCTAGGCTAGGCAGGGCAATCAATTAAACAGAGGAGAAAGGCAGGGAACCAACAACAAGAAAATAACATTAAAAGGAAAAGTCAATAATATCAGTTATAACCATCAATATAAATGGTCTCAGCTTAGGGGCTGGGGATTTAGCTCAGTGGCATAAGTACCTGCCTTGCAAGCAGGCAGTCGTGAGTTCGATCCCTGGTACCGATAAAAATGAAAAAGACAAAAAAAAAAAAAAAATGGTCTCAGCTCACCAGTCAAAAGAAACAGACTGGCAACAATGAATCAGGAAACAGAATCCACCATTATGCTGCATTAAAAAAACACATTAACTCAAAAAAATTCATAGACTAAAAGTCAAAGAATGGAAAATATTATCCATCAAACAGGAACACAGAAAAAAAAAATAGAAATAGCTATTCTACTTGCAGACAATGTAAACTTTAAAAAAAATGATAAAAGATACAAATAAAGTTGCTACACACATATTAAGGGAAAACTCCAAGAAGAGATAACAATCATGAATATATATGCACCAAACACTGGTGCACTCAACTACATTAAACATTAACAAATATTAAATATGAAAAAAAAAACAAATAAAAACTAACACGATGGTAGTGGGGGACCTAAATACTTCACTCTCAAAATAGAAAGATCAACAAGACAGAAAAACAATGGGAAACATTGGAATTAAAACAAGCCTGTGAACAAATGGATGTGGTAGATGTCTCCAGACTGTTCCACCCCAAAATATCAGCATATACGTTCTGTTCAGCTGCACATGGGACACTCTACAAATAGACCACATATTAATTCACACAAAACATATTTAAGTACATGTAGAGTAATTCAAATCATCCCATGCATGCTATCCGAGCACAATGAAACTGGAAATCAACAATAAAGGAAACCACAAAAACTACATTAACACTTGGAAATTAAACAACATCCTTCTGAACAAGCAGTGGATCACAGAGGAAATTAAAAATGAAATTAAAGAGTATACACAATTGAAGTATAATTTATAAATTATAAATTAAAGTATAACATACCTGAATTGATGCAATAAAAGGAGTCCTATGAGAGAAATTTATAGGAATAAACTCTCACATCAGGAAAACAGAATGAGCTCAAATTAACAACCTAGTGTTAAACGTCACATTTCTATAAAAAAAAAACCGAGTCAAATCCAAAGCTCATATGAAGGAGAAAATTATATAGACAAGAGCAGAAATTAATACAATTAAGACTAAGTAAACAATATAAAGAATCAATGAATTAATGAATAAAAATATTGGTTCTTTGAAAGAAAAAAATTGATAAATCATTAGATAATCTCATCAAAAAGAGAAAAACACACAAATTGAAATAATTAAGAATTATTTGCAGACACAACTCCAAACACACTCAGCAACCTCATTTCTTTTTTTGTCTTTTTCTTTTTTGTCAGTACCAGGGATCGAACTCACTACCACAAACTTGCAGGCAGGCACTTATGCCATCAAGCTAAATCCCCAGCCCTGGCAACCTTATCTTTGACAAAGGGGTCAAACGTTGACTGGAGGAAAGCCTCCTTAATAAATGATGCTGAAAAACTAGCTTTTCAAATGACAAAAGCTAAAACTAGATCTGTATTTATCACCAAGAAATAAACTAAAGTCAAAATGGATCAAAGATCTAAACATTAAAACAGAAACAATAATTAGGCAGAAATCTTGAACATATAGGTGTAGGCAGAGACTTCATCAACAAAATCCAGACAGTCAGGAAATACTACAAAGAATCAACAAATGGGATCTCACCTTATTAATAAAGCTTTTGCAAAATGAAAAAAAGAAATCACCAACAGAGTGTAAAAGCAGCCCAAAGAGTGGGAAAAATTGTAACAAGTTGCCCTTCAGCAAAAGACTTCTATCTAGAACATATAAAGAATTGAAAAAAATCAGGCCCCCAAAATTCAATGATCCAATCCAAAAATGGGCATCTGAGATAAACACACATTTCTTAGATAAAGAAATATGAATGGGAAATAAATACCTAAGAAAATGTTCAACATCACTGGTCATTTGAGAGACGTAAATTAAAACAGTACTGAGATTCCACCTCACCCGAGAAAAATGAATACCATCAAGAAATCAATGAATTACAAATGCTAGAGAGACTGTAAGCAGAAATGTACCCTTCTCCAGTGTTAGTGAGAGTGTAGACTGGTGCAACCAGTGTGGAAATCAGTGTGAAGATTCCTTACAAAACTAGAATTAGAGATTTCATTTGACCCTATTATTGTCCCTCTGGCTATCTTTCCAAAAGAATTAAAAATATCATACCACCATAATATATACATATGCACCAATATTTATAGCAGTACAATTTGTAATAACTAAATTTTGTAAACTGCTGAAAAATGGATAGAAATGTCTACCAACTAAGGAATGGATAAAAATGATGTGGTATTTTTATACAATGGAGTACTATTCAGCAATAAGGATAAACTTGAGGGTTTCATAGGTCAATGGATGCAAATCTTGACCACACTCCTAAGTGAAATAAATCAGACCCACAGGTGCAAACATCCTGTGGTTTCACTAGTGTGAGAACCTGAAAAAGGAAACAAGATCCAAAATGCACAATAGACATTGCGAATTGGGAAGAAACTGTTCAAAAGAAAAGAGAAACTAAGATGGGGAAATTTCAAAAGGAGCAAAGGAAATAAAAAATATACACACACACACAACAGAGTTAAGATAGTTATACAGATAGTTTCAGTTTATTGGAAAGAAAACTTTGAGCTAATATTGTTTGGGCAATATTTTTGCCTACATTTTCTATTCTGAATAATTACTGAGAAAATAACAACATGCAATGCATTGATTATCATTTCTGTCCCACTAGCCTATTTTGAAACTTTGTTTTACTGTTATTTTTAAAAAAAATGTTTCTCTTTAAAATAAAATTTAAAACACAACAACCCCAAACAATTGTATTTTAATGAACTTCTGAAAAATTTTATTTAATAAAACCAAACAAGTACTGAATGATTACATTCTACCCTGAAATATTCTCATATAAGTACAATTTTAGTGTGATATTTAAAAATGCGTATTAACTAAGGAGGTTTGTCTTTGCTGGGAACTGTTTGGCATATAACTACAGTTTTTTCTAAGCTTGAGTATCTTTCTGTTTTATTCAGCAGCAAAGTGTTTTCTAAAATCCCCAATCTGTCTCTGTCTGTCTCCTCTCCGTTTGCTCCCCACCCCTCCCCGTTTCCTCTCCTTCCTGCTCTCCCTCTCTCTCTACCTCCCCCTCTACCCCTCTGCTAATAACACTGAAAAAGGTTGTTATGGGGAATCTGAAACACTTCTTGCACTATGATACCTATCTCCTATTGCTCTGCAAATGTTATGAGAAAATACTTCACTTGTGAAAATTCTCTTGCAAAAGAAGGCATTTTGTAGGAGGTAATGTTTGTGGCACTCCATAAACAAAGTTGTCAACCCATATCAAATATCTAAATGCAGAATTTACCACGAATAACTTTGCTTTTGACGACCTCAGTTCTAAACCCATATATTTTATTGCATGTGAAAATAATTTTAACAACCATTAGCCACCTGCCCATCATTTTAGAGCAGGCAGGGCTCAGTGAACCTGCAATTAAGCAATTACACAAACAATCACAGTGCTTGCAATTGTCAACCAAAAATGAACTGGAGCAGATTTTTCCACATCAAGGAAATGCAATGGCAATGGCTCCTCCAGCGTCTGGGATGTGGCCTGCCAAATATTTTCTACAGAAATGACTTCATGAAATGATTGTCAGTTTTGTTACCCTGCTTTGTCTTTTACTCACATATACACTACTCTTCAATTTTATTTTAGAGAAAACAACTTGCTTTTCTTCAGATTGCAATGGTGGGCTACGGAGGTAGTTTGTAACAGTATTTGTCCAGTTCATTCATAAGTACGTGATGATAGCTCCTTAACATAAGGTATCGTAAAGACATGCTCATATTTCAAAGGATGATTTTTCTTTTTAATTTATTGAGTGCATGAGGTGTGAACTTAACACTGCCTTCATTTTTCCATCTGCTGAGAACTTACGGCGTTGCCCCAAGGACTCTCTCTTTACCCCCACGTCGCCTTCAACACGCAAGAAAGGCTGTGTGCCCCACGAACAGCGTGACTGGATACCACAGAACAAAGCAAAAAATTCTGGAAACATCTATCACCTGAAAGAAAAATGTGGTGCAGATTATAACTTTGCTTCCACAAGAACATATGCCATTAATCACAATCAAACACATTCCTCAAAGTACTGTAAAACTCAAATAAAGTGAAGACCGTATTAAATATCTCCATTCTATCTGTGCCGAGCATGAACGGAGGTCTCCATCCCTTATCACCTTGGGCATTTTGCAATAGTTTATAGTATTAACACCATTTTAATAAAAGGACAACTGGCATTAGGCAAATCCACTGATAGGAGAATCAGCAATATTAAGAGTAAGCTGCCCATTATGATATGCCCAAATTTTATTTCTCAGGGGAGGAAATTCAAAGTTGTATTAAACCTATTGAAAACAATGGCAAATAACAAAGGAAATAAAAGACTGTTGATTTTAATAACATCATCCCTTGATGCTATTCCCTGTATCCTCTAATATTAAGAAGAGTAAACTTTAATTATTTCTCCCGACTTTACTGAGAAATTCTTCAATGGAGATTGAAATACAGGTACTGTGTACTTTACTATTTAAGATTGATGTTCAATAGTAACATTTGACTCCAAGTGTAAAACCAACTCAATAAAATTACAGCAACTTTTAAGAAATTTTGTGTAAATGACAAAATTTGAAATGCATTGCTTTTGATCATTTGCTTTTCCATGAATACACCTAACACCATGAAGCAACATGTCTAGATTCCAACAAAAAGTTTAATATAAAATTCTTATAATGCTCTAATCTCCACTCTCCTACCACACACCTGAGTGCAACTTGTCCATGAAAATCACATTAACATCACTTGAGGATATTCAGACCCCACTTGGACATCATGCTAGAACAGCTTGCTGCCCTTAGTCAATGCTTTTCCTTGACTAAATTTATGATCCTTCGTCCGACTCATTTTTCCCTTTGCTGTATGTTTCCAAAGGTCATAGAAGTGCACCCCTTGCTTCTGAATGGACCCTGTTACTGTTGGTGGATAGTGGGATGCAGTCTGTCCCTTTACATCCTAAGAATCCAAGAAAAAATGGTATAAAACACTTGTATTATCCAAAGCAAAATTGATTATACACTTTGATCTGTGCAAAATTTTATTCAGTATACTTTCCTATCTTTTATCACCACAGAATCAGAATAAATTGAAAGAATCACTTTATATAATGCTGTATGTAATCATCGCATATGTGAAGTTTAGCAAGTCTCATTACCTCTGATTTGATAACATCCTAAAGTGACTACATATATTTAAATATTTTGTAAAAACGCAGTATCTGAGTCAAATAAATAAAATGCATTCCTTTACAATAAGATTCTTACCAAAGGACTGTCAGGAATGTAAGTTGCGTGGCTGGTGTAACCCTGTGCGTTGTCTCAGTCAATTTTATGTGTAAAATACCTGGAAACCAGGAGGTTAGAAGGAAAAGGTTTCAGCGTGTCTCGTGGTTCTAGAGACTAAGTCTCACATCAGGCGTCCCGTTCGTGTGGCTCCCGAAGAGGACCACGCTGTTCTCGGTGCTTTTGGAGAAGCAGAAGAGATCCTGTTAAGGAGGAGAAGTGGGGATGGAGAGCAGGGGCCTGTGAAAGAGGCGAAAGGGGCCGAACTCCCAAGGGCGCCCACCCACGTCCACAGGAAACCGTGAGCTCACGGACGGGGCAGAGCGCTCCCGGGCTCCGGCCTCCTCTCACCATGGCTGCTTTGGGAGCTAAAACTGCGCATGAGGGCTGGCAGGGACCAACCAGTGACACATCACAGTATGTATCCTGCTGCCAACCAATAAAATAATTATGATTTATCGTACTGTTACCTTACAAACACGCTTTAGATGGAGAAAACTGACAAAAGCAAAGCGATTTTCTACTGAGCTACTCATGTATCCTAATAGCACACTTGAGGAACAATGTGATAGGCTAATTGGTTAAATTATGAATTAGGAATAGGCAATAAAAGTCAGTTTTTATTTGGCATCCTTGGCTTTGTTTCACAGCACAGAAAAGCTAATCGCTTGACAGAATATATGCGAGAAAGAACTTGAAGAGGAATGGATAAAAGCGGAAGGAATGAATTAAAAATCATGCAAAGAAATTTGTAAAATAATTTTAAAGGAAATTAAACTTTAAAGAAAAAATAATCTATAGGAAACAAAGTATATAAGCTAAGTCTAAAAAACATAAGAAAATCATAACAAACCATTTTTTCCCTAATTTTACTGAAGTGGTCCTGATACTTATAATTTCTGATCTTCTGGGAACTTTATCAAGCCCAAATCTGAACTCCTAGAAAAGAAGGATCACTTATTTTAAGAAATTGCTTGCTTTGATCAATTGGTTAACTTGTTAGGTAAGTATGTGTGCATCTTTTAGATACAATATTTACACTTAGTTAGAGGTCACTGACCTTCTGTTTGTTGCATTCGTCAACCTTCTCTGTGTATAACAAACACCCAAAATAATCAACTTACAAAGAGAAAAGGTTTAGTTTGGTTCATAGCTTTGAGGCTTCCAGTCTCCAATCAATTGGCCTCACTGTTTTGGGTCCATAGCGAGACAGCACATCTAGGGTGGTGTGTGCTAGCTCTGCTGGACTCTTGATCAGAAGGTGAAAGAGGAAAGACCACAGTAGCACGTGTGCCGTGGAGTCTACACTCCCAGTGATCTGAAGACCTGCACAGTTCTCACCTCTTCAGGTCACCTCCACGACCAGGAACAGCTCTGGCTCAACACCAAGCCTGACGCACAGTCTATGGAGCGACCCTTACTCCAACACAGTGTGTCTTCTTCACTCCACATGAGTAAGCGTATTCTCGCTCTCAGTTTTAATTTAATGTGTTATTTTCTGAAGTATTTTAGCCTGAAAGTCGTACCTTTAAAGAAAAGTTTACTAAGAACTCCACTATATAATTAGCTGTTAGAGAACAAAGGTGACAGAACGGCATGGGAGTTTGGAATTCCACCTGCCACTTAGTTCACACACCGACGACCCCTGAGACGTCTTCGAAGGAACTAAAACAAGGAAATTGTTGCTGTCGTCATTTTCAGTGTGTTTCAGTGACTGTTAGCAAATTAGCATGGCTCCTCATCACGACCTACAGTATTCAAACATGGAATCATGTCCTGGAGAAACTCATAGCAGGATTAGGAGGAAACCAGGAAGAACTCCTGATTAAAAGCAAACAAATCTACCACCACCACCACCAACAGTGAAACCACAGTCTTAAAGGAATAATCATTTCATTGTATAGCTAGCATGACTTATTATCCAAAATATGAATCCATCAACCCAGAAATGGGTATGAAAGATGCGGTATTTTTATACAATGGAGTGCTGCTCAGTCATAAAGAAGGAGACTTTTATAGATGAATGGATGCAATTTGAGACCAGACTCATAAGTGAAATAAATTGGATTCACGTGGGTAAACATCATATTGTCTCCCTGGTATGAGAAACTGAAAGAGTAAAAAGTTCTAAAATGTACAACAGATATTGTGGAATGGGAGGAAACTGTTCTAAAGGAAAAACGAACTACCACGGTGAAAAGGCAAAGGGGGGAAAGGCAAGTCAGTTATACTGTCGGGGTCTCTTACCTTGTTAAAAAGGAAGGTTTGTGCTAATATTGATACAGGGAAGCAAAACTCCAAATCTACTCTATGTCCGGTATGAGTTCACGTTGTCTGAAATTGAAGAATGAATTTTACAAACAACAGAGGTTAAGAGCAGAATATATTTATTGAGAGAATAAATATATTTCACCTTCTGATCAAGAGTCCAACAGAACTAGTACACACCACCCCAGATGTGCTGTCTCACTATGGACCCAAAATAATGAGGCCAACTGATTGGACACTGGAAACCTCAAAGCTATGAACCAAAATAAACCTTCTGTCTGAGAGAGAGACAGAAGAGTTCTTGAGTGTGTTGCCAAAGACTGTTTTCTATGGATTTTTGGAGAGTAAAACCAGAATGTGAGATGGGTCCAAGATGGGAAAAAATGGGAACTCTCAAGGCAGATAGGCATGCGGTGAGACAGAACTATGGTCCACCAGTAAGATTAATTGCTCACGTAAAGTTGATTAAATGGGGACAAATGGGGAAGCCAGTCACCACACAGCAAGCAGGCTCCCTAAGGAGCAGTGACTTTTCCCAGAGGAGGTTGGGATGGTGACTCCTGGCTTCCTCAGGGTGATAGAGACCTAGTTAGAATATCACTCTTAGGATCTGGATGTATTTGTTTGATCTTTTGTCTTGAGGTCTGGCCCACACAGGGAGGAGTCTGTCTTCTCCAAGGCTGCAAGGAAATTGGTCTCCTGCACTGGCTTCTTCGCAGGCCCAGCCCTGTCTGACTGCCTGTAATATTTCTAACTGGCTCAGTTGCCTGTAATAATATGAGTTGGAGAAATTTTTATGCCCATATCTTGTACACTGAGCAACTACTTTGAAGATAGCAACATGTAATGTATTAGCCAATTCTATCTTTTATTACTTTAATGAAATTTTGTTTAATATTTTTCCATAACTTTAAAAAATAATATAAGTAAGAAATCAGTACTTTTAGATATAATGAAATAAGCAGGGAAGGTTTTTGTTTGCTTCCACCCACCCTATCTGTCTTAGACCCAGACCTAGCTCTAGATTCTTACAGTCACAGACATCTCTGGTCAGTCTTAAGCACCTGTCACTTATAAGAGCTGTGCTGCCCTCACCTGTGAGAAAGCTTGGAGGAGCCGGAATGTGGCTTATGCTGCTGACCCCTCCTCACCCACGCCCAGGTCTACAGTTCACACCCAGGCTGTTTCCCCAGGATGCCCTGTGCCCTGCAGGCAGCTGCCTGTGATACAGGGTTTCCAGAGCAAGTCCAGTTTGATTTCCCTCTGCAGTGTCCACTGAACCCAGAGGAAAATCCATATTTCCTTTGTCTATCAAACAGCGAACTTGCTTATCCAGATGGTCCTGGAACAAAAATCACTTTCTGCACTTCGGCTGAAATGCAATGTACAGGAGGCGATCTGTTAAAATTCATGTTAAATGAAGTTTCTGGCACTCTTTAGCTTCACTTGTTACCATAGTGGCATCTTGTTTTTATACTTAGAATCCTACACACCTTACATTCTCAGCACAGAAGAACTACAGGAAAGATGCTTTTACTAATATTGTGCATGTCGATGTTTAGGCCACAACAATTGAGCCCTTATCATGATTCTTTATGATTCCTCTCAATGCAGGATAATCGTGCAGAACCAATAGGAATCACCTTCAGGGCCTTGGGCTCCCTGAAGAAAATTAGGGTAACACATATTTGGATAACTTGATTTGTAAGTTAAATGAATTAAGTTTTTGAGATTATATATATATATATATAATTTATTTATTGTATATATATTTTATTTTACATATTTATTTATTGTGTATATATTGACCTATTATATATGTACAAATTATTGTATGCTTACATTTATTTTATATATATTACATATTTATTTATATATAAATTTATTATATATAATATATAATATATGAACTTATAAATAAATATATTTAAATTTTATATATAAAATTTATTTATTGTAATTTATTTAAATATAAAATAAATGTTTATATGTATTTATATATAAAATAAATATATAATTTATAGATATAAAATAAATGTAAGCATACAATAAATTATACATATACAATAAGTCAATATATACACTATATATATATATATATATATATATATATATATATATATATATAAAACCACAGTAGTATACCAAAGATTCAGTCACAGTTTTGGGTGACAGGTTCAAGTAATAATAAAAGGATTATTTAGGGAATATTAATACTGAAACCTATTAAAATTATGGAAGTTTCTTTAAATAATTGACCACCTGAATGTTCATTAATATTTCCAAAACCATTGAGTTAACAAGTTTTACTATACTTGTTGCTTAACCAATGTTACCAATTGATTATTTAAAATTATTCATGTTAAATTCACTAGTGTAGAAGAAAAGAATGAGAAGAAAGTTCAAATCAATTTGGAGAAAATTATAGATCGATAAGATGGATTTATTGACTGAAAGGTTTGTGAAGAATTTAGTTAGGTTTAAAAATGAAATGTAGATATTTGCGAAAATTGAGTTACTGTGTTGTACCAAATAAATGATAAGAACAGAATTGTCTCTTATTAAAATCTCAATATAGGTGCTGATTCCCTGTTAGTAACTTCAACTACACATTTACCCTGATTCTCCTTAATGCTACTAATGTAATGCACTAACACATATAGAGTAGGTAACATTTTTTAGTACATAAAATGTAAGAAGTAGTCACAAATCTGAGCAGATTTTCCTAGATTACATGGATTCACGTATACCAGTAAAAGAAAAATTTCCTTACCTCCTTTTCTTTGGCAGAAGTTATTTTAATTATTATTCATATGTAAATCCTCGCAAATGAAACAAATCAATAAGCTTTAAGCCTTACCATTGTACCAGGGAGGAAGAATAGTATTTCAATCCTGAAAAGAAATAATTCAATAATTTATGAAGTACTAAAAAGTTTCTGTCATTAAACATGATATCACCAAAATCAGTAAAGATTACATATAGCTCTTGTGTTTGACTTAAAGTACTCATAAATATGATGTGCAGTCCACCAATTAATCTATTTTTATATAGTGTATTACTCAAAATTAAATAGATTAAATAGCAAGTTACATTTTTTCTTTCTGTTGCTTAATGCTTCTGTTGCTTTCTGTTCCTTAATGCTTATCGAAAAGCTTTGCCATATTTTGTCCCCACATTTCTATTATTGACAACTAGCACACTTTTAATTGTGTTTTATATTCATTGTAAATAAACATACACTGTCAGTTGTCAGTAAGTTCTTAGGTGATGAGATTCTTGGCACATGCTTTTTTCATAATTAATATAAAAGCTATGTAAAAAGATTAAAATTAAAACTATTTTGGTAGTAAATAGATTATCAGGTCCCCTGTGTGAGTAAAATTTAACACGTTTTCCTGTTTGAATAGTATCAGCGTTATTAACACCAATTAATTTTTCCCATGTAAATGAATAAAACAAATCCACAAGCACCGACTTGCTTTTATGAGGAAAGCACACGTCTCTGAGGTTAAAGTCATGGAGCGACAATCACTTGAAAACGTACAGCACCATCAGAATCGAGACCAAGGGTGCACTAACACAAGCCCTGGAGAAACCAGGTCCAAATGAGAAAAAGCAGGACAGGGAAGCAACCAACACTGACGCAGAAAGAGGGAAAGTTAAAGGCTGAAGACCACTTAATCTGCAGCTGCTCTTTGCAATGTAAGGCCTGCTCCAGTCCTGCATGCAAAGGTGGAGGTGGTCAGCGAGGAAGCTAGGGGTCAGCGAGGAAGCTCGGGCACTGCCGTCTTAGAGTGGAGCTGGGAGTTACATTTATAGTGGCTGCACCCTACCCGGGCCTTCCCCTCCCAGATCACTGGATACTACAGGAGTCATCCTGCAGGACTTTCAGGAGACACATTGTCCCTTCCTTCCTGTTCTCTCTGAGATTGTTGATGCTTAGAGATGGAAAGGCCATAGTTTGGCCTCTGCAGCAGGATCCTTTATCAAGGAGCCGGGGTGTCCAGTCCCCTGGCATCCTGGTGAGCAGGGCTCCTTGGTGTCCTCCAGCCCCATTAGGGCTTGAGATGACATCATAACCAGCTAGGATGAAAGCAGCTCTGTGACAGGGGAAGGGGCTTTCCCAGAAAATAGGTCCATGTTAAAATTCCATCTGTCAGATCTGGAATAACAATGGCTTTCCTGGGCACTGTTTCAGTGATGATAAACGCTAGAAGGCAACTGAGGTTTTTGAGAGGTTTACAGGGGAGTCAAGGGTAATGCTCAGCCATTTTGCCTTCAATTGGCAAGTCAGATACACAGACTCAGACATTCTTCAGATAAATACACACCAGCATGTATGTGTAAAATAACTGGTGACTTGTCTCCCAGCAGTTCAGGAAATAAGCACTGTAAGTGAGTTTAAGATATTTTTAGAAGTGTGATAACAAAAATGATAGCACATGCCCAACCTCATTTTTAAAGAAACAATATATGTTTTAAAAATAGACACTTTAAGAACGCCCTTACACGGCTTGGTGATGTTATTAGCAGACAGGGTCTCATGGAGAATGGGTGCAGGGAGAAAAGTGGTCGCATTGCTTGAAACCTGCATGAGCCTCTGTCACTGGGACAATCAGGACAACAAATAAGAAGGAGGAGGAAAACAGGAAGTGGTGTAGGGTTGGTTGGGGAGGGTGGGGGTGGTGCTGCTGCAGGAAGGGCTCCCTTACCCCGGGACGGAGTGTGCATCTCCCATGCTCACCGCGAGGGGGAAGCTGCCTTAGGTTCCCGTCACCATTCCTGAGTCTTCCTGCGTCCATTTCCTGTCCAGTATCCCTACCTTGCCCTAACCTCTCCCAGCTCTTCTTTTGCACTGCAGCCTTCTTCCTGGGGTACTCATGACCCCAGTTTTCTCTCATCACCAAAACTCCACATGTGCTTGGCAATCAGCGTCAAAGTTTAAACAGCCACATAAGCTTAGAGCACAGGTTTGCAATTGGCTGTGGAGTTATCTTTTAATTCACTGGTAGCCCAGCTGAGCATCAGTGTCTTTTAGAAATAACCCAAAGCATTGATCTGCTCTCAAAGTTTCTGTTTGAAATTCCCTGGCGGGAGTCATACCTGCCTGCTTGTGATTCGCTCACTCACCTTGCATTTGGAATATTTTTATTACAGAGAAATGCAAATAGTCTTCAGAATATGAACACGCTTTTACTCCAGGGTATTCAAAGTCTAACCCCTCTCAGTAAAATCCATCCTATCCCAGTCCTGGCCCAGGGCGAGTGCGCACCCCAGAGCAGGGCACCTGGTGCAACTGGGAAGGCCAGGAGCTGCTGATGGCCAGCAATAGGCTGGCCTTGGGTGGGCAACTTGTGGCCACCCTTGTCTCTTCAGAAAGCAGAGCTGGGGCACGCGTCAGTGCTACCTCCCCTGGCTGTCTGTGGGCTTGCTACCTCACTGAGGATTGTTGCAAAAGAGGAACAATGGGAAACTACAGTAAGTGAGGGCTCAGGAAATTCGTTCTGTAACTCTTCATTCTGGCATTTTGTGTAGGACGAGAGATGTGGAGTGTAAATGCGGGAGATGATCACGAGTGGGAGTACGGCATAGAAGTCTTCGTTTCCTCTTAGAACTTTGCTTTGGAAATTCCCATTATAGTTTATTCTGTGTTAAAATGTATTCAGAAGAGGATTTTAATATAGTCTCATTTATCAATCTCAATTTTAAGTAATACTGGTTTGAGGAAACGTTTGGTGATGTATAGTGTGAGTATCAGCCAGCATGACTTCAGCCCCAGTGAGTCACTCTCAAAATTCATAAATTCATTCTAAAAGAAGAGTCTGGGAAGGAAAAAAAAAGTCTGCGATTATTTTTCCTCTGCTTTCTATTCTTTCCACAATAGGTCCATGTAATGCAGAATTCTCAAACTCCATATTACAGGAATCAAAGTATTTAAATCTGATTATGGTCCTGGTTCACTTTCTATCACTATTATGCCATTATAACTTACTATCCAATTCGTGTATTATTTGGTTAAAGCTCACTAATAGCTTTGATGATTATGAATGTAGTGCAGTTTTTAAGTAGTTTTACTCAGTCATGCATTGTTTATTAGAGGCATTTTTAAGGGCGGGCAATGGCATTAAAATGAAAGCAAAAATCAGACTTCTGCTTTCTGTCAGGAGTGAGGAAGTCATTACTACAGCAATGTGACTGCTAAGGACTGAAAACAGGAATGCTAAGACTCAGGATGCGGAGGAATGAGGCACAAAGAATAGACAAGACAAATTTTGCACCCTAACAAGAGATGGGAACACAAAGAGTGAAATTTTCTCTAGGCAGGAAGCAGAGAAATTTGGCTCATATTTGTGAGGCAGAGTGCTGGGGAGACATAGATTATGGAAAACCACCACCAAACCGGGCATGATATAGAATTATACTCTGGAGGCTGGAGAGAGTCTCAAGACAACCTGAGCTACATGGTAAGACTGCCTCTGCAGATCTGTTTTTGAATATCTCCTAAATGTGTTAGGTGAAATTTTAATGTTAAGCAATTAGCAAAGACCTGTAGATTGAGCATTTCTTTGCCAACAAGCCTTATGGATACTAAAATTCCACTCAACCAGAATACAGAGACCTTGAAAATGCTTGGATCAACAATAGAGGCCCAAGGAGTATAACACATTGAAACGAGCTATAAACTAATACTGGTACAAAGTGGGCCTTCTCTAAATAAAGCATACGACAAACGTTAAGCAGTCAAATTGATTTGGGTGCAGGGTACATTTTTGTTAAACTCTGTGCCAAAACAAATGTAAAATTCCTTAAAAGAAGACAACCAAATTCAAACATTCCATACAGAATACATGACATCAGAATTCAATAAAAAACATACTAGCTAGCGTAAAAAATGCATAAAATTACTCAGGTTCTATGCTTGCTCCAAATATCTTTGAAATAATAAGCTGCAGTAGCATGTGTGTACTTCAAAAAAAAAAAAAAAAAAAGGACATCATTACCTTCAGAGTTTCTCAGTAGCAAATGCTGAAAGAAGCTCTTTGTTATGGATTAAGAACTGGTAGTCAATTTAACACCAGCTGGATTATATCAGCATGGCACTGAGTGAAGATGCTCCACCTAAGGAAAGTTGCCAACATAAATAAAGAGATAGAGAAGGAAGAGGGAGGCATTAATGCATTGTTGCGTTGAGGCATTGTGGGTGCTCCCACAAGTTGCTGTTTGAGCCGTTGGTTCTCCTAGAGAAGCTTTGGTCCTCACATTGAGCATTGCCTCCTGGCTCTGGAGGGAAGACGTGTACCACGTAGTCTCCAGGATGAACTCATCATGCTGCTTCCTGGCGCATGTGCTCGTCCTTGGAGGAGCCCGGGGTCTCTGTGTCGCTGATGATGGCTGTGGTGCCTTTCATGACAGCCTTGGTCTTTGTTGTGAGTGTGACTTCTCGGCTCCACTGTAGAACCCTCATCCCACCAGCACAGCCCCTTCACCTCGCTGGCATGGACTTTCTGGTTTCCACCGCTGACCTTTGGGCCTTCCTGGCACGGATCTGTAAAAAAAACTGGTGTGAGTCCTTCTTGTGGGCTCTGGACATCCAGTTGGACTTATGGGAGGCACTGTCATCAGCTCTGGGTCTTCATCTGGACTCATGTGGGACATTGCTGTGTGATTTAGGCCCTTGGCTAAATATTCTATGTCTTTAGTATTGCTGATAAATTTCCTGCATTTTTTGTGTTAACTCCCGATGACCATTATAAAAATAATATTATAAACTCCATGGCCTGATTCTAGTTTTTCTCTGCACAAACCCTGACTAAAACACTCTTCAAATTAAAGATCTGTGATCCTGGAGAGACACAGAATTTCAGAGAATAAGAAGGAGTGATTTCCAGGGTCCATCAGTAGACTGCCACCCATTAAATATTTTACATAATTTAAAGTTTTCAAGCAAAAATGGCTCTTTATAAGTAAAAAAACAGCAACATTTGGGGTATAAAGCTTGTAAAAAGTAAAAGGTATGATGAAATGATCAAAAAGAATGAAAAGAAGTAGAAATTTGCTCCTCACATTTCATGTTCTTTCCCATTTCAGGATGTCCAGCTTTTGGGTCACTTTTTCTGAGCCCTGTCCTCTCTCCTGTTTCCATTCCTAAATCCACCTGATTATGTAAGTTGTACAATTTTGAGCTAATTTGTTTTCATCTTTACAGAAAATTCAACTTACATTAAAAGCCAAGCATCAATATAGAATTAATTTCAAAAAAAGAATTGCCTTCCTTATGGTATATTTCACTTTCTATAATTGGTAAACATGCTCATTGATATCAAAACTAAACTTGAAAATACTTGCTAACATTTAACTAACCTTTCTCCTTCCTCTCATTGAGTTACTGAGAATAACACTGCTGAGTTCAGGAAAGTGATCAATTGTAAATTCCCAAATGAGGCAAGCATCCACTACGTGATTGTTCCAACTGGTAAAATTCTTGTGTGTTTGTTTATCTTCTTAATACTTTTAAACATACAGTGTGAAGGTCTGTGGATTGTATTGATCACTGAGCATCCTGTGGAGTTTGTGTTACTCACTTCCAAATAATAGGCTCACCTTGAAAATGTAAAGGTCAAAACACAGTAAAGGTTAAACTTCTTGACTGACAAGCATTTATTTCTTTCATGAGATTAAGGTTCCCCGAAGTCATTGTCACTGATTTTCTTCTGCCAGAAGCTATAAACCTTGTACTAAACCATAGCAATTTAATGAAAATAAGGAATAGAAATAAATCAAACCGAGCCATAGGAGAATTGCCAATGTAATCAGAGCCCTTCTGATGGAATACCACATTCTATCTTATATTTGTTCAAAGTGATTTTCCCACCAGACTTCCATAGTTTTTAACAGGAAAATGCAATGATTTAAACTGCCTTCCGCACCCTGAATGTAATTATGTAAGAAAAATCCTTCAAACATTAAGTTTTATCATTTTCTCAAAGGGTTCTAGAATGTGATTATGAAGTACCTTTGTAAATTGTCTGGAAGATTCAGGATTGCTAACAAATTAGTGTAAAATTTTAGTTGTTCTAGATAAACTACCTTTAACATTTTGTGCACAATATGCCTCTGGTTAGTAACACTATGGTGAAAAGTTACAAATTTGTTAAAACAGTAGATCTTATACGTATTCTTAGAAGAATAATAGAAGAATAATTTAAAGTTGTTTGCGTTGGTTATCTTTAGGATATCTCAGTAGGTATCTGTTTTATTCACTTAATGGAAAAGAAATAAAAGTAAGTTCATAAACAAAACAAAAACTGAAAACAGACACAGAATATGATCTCAATAGTTGACCCACATAAGGCTGCAGTCTTATTTCTGTCTGTCTGACTGAATTTTTTTAAGATTTAGATAAAGTTTACTCATAATTCTCACTCTACATAGAATAATGTTGTGCAGGTTTCTGTGTGCAGAGTCGACAGGACTATGGCTAATTTCCAAAATGCATTTACATTAACTTGATGACTATCATTATGGAGAACACATGCTTATATGATTACAGACTTAGGAAATGTTATTTAAAAGCACCTTTAATAACATGGAAGCTTCTCATTGTATTCTAAAGGGACTGATTTTAATAACTACTTTAATTACGCATAAACACTTTAATGACAGTTATTTTTAAAAGTCATAAATGTAAAACATCAGTGTACTTATGGAAATGAAATTTGAAACTGAAACTCATTACTTTGAATTCAGTGAAAATGTACTTCACAGAAACATGGCAAAGGGATTAGACTTTAAATACAGATAGTTTCCATATATTCTATACTTTTAAAACCCATACACGATTTGGAAGAACTGTATTTTTATTCTCTGCAAGTAGAACAAAGATGTTATTTTCTTTAAGGGCTTATCAAAAGTAAAATATTTGTGATTACAATTATTAAACATCACAAACATGTGGCAATACATGATGGCAAACTAAAACAAAGTCCATAGTGAGTTAATTCTAGAAGAAAGAGTCTCAGATCTTAATGGGACAACAAGCTCAACAAATCTCTTTGTTGTAATTTCAAGGTTATTGATCAGGAAAATATATTTTAAAAATCCAAGTGGTTATGTATGAATCATCCCCACTTCTGCATCACTCTTAATGACTATTTTTGACCCTACTAGAATTCATTCACTCATTCATATTAACATAAGAAACCACTTTCAAACTGCTCAAAAGAGCATGTGTAGATGTATGATTTAAATGTGCAATTTGAGCTTAATTGTATCTGGACAAGGACTTACATTTCAGATGAAAGTGGCACAGGTACCTTCTTTTCCATTTACAAATATTCCTCACTATGTTATAGATAAGTAATCTTTCCAAAAGTTTGAAAAACACTAGAAATTTCAATTTCCAAATGATAAACAGAGCCCATATATTTCTTAGTGATAACCTAGGAAAAAATTAAACATAGATGAACTAAAAATCATGTATTGTATTATAAATTTTGTTGTACTACCATAAGCAGTAAGGTAATAAATAGTTCACTTTGTGATCAGAAGGATCTAGTTTTGGATTACATCTCTAGCCCTTAATAGCTGTGTCATTTTACACATGACGCTTGTGTATCTTGCCCAAATTTCACAAACTATAAACAGACCATTAAAATACTTTCTGCATTGGAATTTCGAAGGCTTCAAATTGATGATGGAAGTGACAACATAAAATAGACCACAGAACTTGACTCAGACTTGCTATTCACTCTCTTTAGCGTGTATCACATGATGATGAAGATAATACTTCTGATTAATAGTTAGCCAAAATTATATTCCTTTCTGGGAGTTGTAACTTATGGCACTATATATACATCTGTCTTTAAATATTTAAGTATACAAGAATTTCATAGATATCATCAAAATACCAAATATTAACAAGTGCTGTTGAGTATACGAGAAAAAGAAACCCTTCCACATTGCTTGTGGAATGTAAACTGTTATGGAAATCAGTGTGGAGGTAGAAATACCATTCCACCCAGCTACTTGCCATCTAGATATCTTCCTGATAAGCCCTATCACAATACAATGATACGTGGATATGCAGGTATACAAAAGCAAAATTCATACGAGCTAAATCTTGGAACTGGATGTGTGTAATAAAGTGATAATGTGTTGCTTTTACACAATATCGTACTACTTTGCCATAAAAAAGATGGATTTGGGTCATTGGCAGGAAAACAAATGCACTTTATACCATAAAAGTCAGTGTAGCAACAAACACACGAGCTTCACTATCACTTGGTCCTCTTATATGAGAAAACCCAAGGAATAATTTTAAAAGCAAAATAAAGGACAGATAATAGGAAATAAAGAGACAGATATTTTGCAAATGGGAACAGAGACAGAGTTGGAGGGAAAGGAGGAAGAAAGGAAAGTACATATAATTATGGAAGGTTATGTAAATGTAGCAACTCCTCAAGATGAATGTAGTCACAATAGCAAACAAATAGTACTAAAACTTAAAAGAGTTTTATGTGCAATAATGGCATTTTTACCTCAGACTAATTTATTAAAATATTATACTAAAATATTGTATTAAAATACATGTATTTTAATAATGCATCACAACAATGCTTTTAATACATGTGTTAATTTTTACATTTACATGTATTTATTAAAATACATGTACTTATCAACACGCATTTATTTATTAAAGTATTTATTAATAAATTATTTAATAAATAAATAATTTTATTTATTTATTTATTAAAATACATGTATTTATTTAAATGTGTAAAAATATATGTATTTTAATACATGTATTAAAATAATGCTTTTGTCAATACCATATAGATTTTGTTCTGAATAAAGTCTTATTTCTTCTCAGATATTTAAGTATCTTACTATTCAAATATCTTTCACTTAACTCTTGCCATGATTTTTACCAGGTAATAATAAAATAATATTATTTTCCTTTGCACTTATTCATACCTTCATATAAGCTAGTCTTTTAGTAGTTTCATGGAGGTAGAATATCCATAAAAGTGCTTCTCTTTAATGTCCAATTCATGGATTCGTAGCTGTGGAATCATCACCACAAACTAAAATAACTCAAGTATGGGAGACTTAAATCTGATGATATTCATCATGATGTTAGATGTGAGCATACTAGGCAACTAAGTGATGTTCCCCAATAAATGTTGTTATTGATCTGGTCAGATTTATGCCTGGCATTTCCATAGCTACCTCTGTCACCACTTTCCTTAGCTGCTTGTCTATTCTCTCATAACTGAGTCACTTTCTGTTGATGTCTGGTGACGGGGAAGAACTTCCTGTAGGGCTGTATACAGGGAATTGGTTGTACAGAGTCTCATGTTTATTTACCTGGGAGATTTTATTTGTCTTCATTTTTGAAGGATGGTTTTGTAAATGTAAGATTCTGGCTTAACAATTCTTTCGTTGTCCCCTTTTCTCTGTTTAGAACTTTGAGCATTCCATCCAGTTGCCTGGGTCCCGTCATTGCAGATGCGGAGCACACAGTTGTTCTCACTGGGATCACCTGAGACAGGGCGTGTGCTAGTTTTTTGCTTTTTTGTTTTTGTTGCTTTCAACGTTTTTCCCTTTTCTCCTGTCAGTGTTTTACTATTATGGGAACTGTGAACCCTTTGCCGTTTATTGTTCAACGTTTGTTGAACTTCTGGAAAGCAATTTTATGTTTCACCACCTTTGAGAAGTGTTTGGTGCTATGTTTCAAATATCTTTCTGAGTTCTTTCTTCTTTCCCACTCTTTACTTTTCTACAGGGCGTAGTGTTACCACATAATGTCAAATTTGCTGCGTGTCCCATTAGTTGATACTTCCTGGGAAGCCTATTTAGTAAATTTTTTCAATTCAGTTATTGTACTTTTCCAAACACATTTTTTCTTTTTTTAAATAGTTTTTATTAATACTATTTATTTTATGAGTAGATAATGATTTTTACAACCTCCTTTAGTTTCGTCCATTAGTTGCACTGTTTTTTTTTTTTTTTTATGCCTTTCAATGCATTTATAATCATCAGTGTAGTTTTTCCCCACTTAGTCATACACCTGGCTTCCTGCAAAGGACATCTGATTGCCTGCTTTTTGATTTGCTTCATTTCCCGATTTGTATATCAGATGATCTTACTTCTTTGCATTTTCATTATACTTTATTTAATGCTGGTTATTTCAGGTAATATTACAGCATCTCTGCATATTGATTCTCCCTTTCCCTTTGCCCCAAAGCTCTTAATTGTTTCCTTATTTGCCTGTGTTTTTTTTTTTCAGTGATTTGTCTGCAGTAATCTCTGAAATCTCTTTCCCTTGCACCTTTCTTCCTCTCACAGTGCATTTTTCCTTGCTCTGGATAAGTTGTTTCAGGTTTGGTGGATCTACCTGCTTCAGTATCATGGCATGCTGCTGACTTCAATAATTATTAGTTGACATCTATCATCTCCAAGAATCCCCTGCATCATACACTTCTCCCCAGTCTGACCCCATAAAATCTCGGGTGGCTTGTGGGCACGTATTTATTGCTAGTGTTTGCAGCTCGTTCCACCTGCAAGAAGCCTCTTGCTAATCACATATCCCTTGGCACATTCCCTTAAGAATTTTGATTGTTTACTGTTTTATTTGATGTTGGCACGGAGCTGCGAGCCTTCTGACAGTTACTCATCACCAAAGGTCTTTATGTTCGCATCAGCACCTGCAGGCTTACATCATTCCAGTCTTTCCAGATAAAGTCAGTTCCACAGGGCACAGCCACAGAAGTCTTCTCTCGTGCTCCCTGCCTCTCCCTGGAGCTAACCACTCTACCTCTGTTCTGCAGTCATGAGCTCAGAGTTTACTGTTTTCTCAGTCACATTCCTGCTCTCTCTGTGGTGGTGGTCAGGAGGAATGGTGTCTGGCTTTGACTTGGTCCTGCTGGGTGGAAACTTTGCCGAGTGAAAAGGGTCCAGGATGCTTGTTGTAATTGATGGTCAGCATTGTGCCCGCAAAGAGGCCATGAATAAATCTGTGGTCTAGTAGGGCTGAGAAGACTCCAAATGTAACATACAATGAAATATTGAATTATAATCAGAAGCTCATGTAGTATTTTGTATGGAGAATTGTGTTATAGGTAGAGATTGAGAGCAAAACACAGAGTCATAGAGACCTGATGTATTGTAATTGTGTCGAGGAATACAGTAGTTGATTATATTTCATGTAAAAATGTGCTGGAGTAGGTTTGGATAAGTTTAGGATGATAACTGGTATGCTTTTGTTATCCTCTCTCTCTCTTTCTCTCTCTTTCCCTCCATTTTGCCATCTAATGGTTTTTCAATTTGGGTTAGATTTGGAACTGCCAGTTGCTTCTGAGATAAGTGTAGAGTTGGAGTTAGAAAGGAATTCAAAACTAAAGTGACACATTTTAGATTCTGTAGCAAGTGTGAGAGAGGATTATTTTTGTTATTTTTGCAGTAGTGAGATGGATAGGCTTTTCTACCATTCTGATGTTTCAGTTGTATCACACACAGTGTCTTAGGTCTGGTTTTGGAATCTCAGTCTGTGATACTGAACTGTTCGCCCTGTCTGTAATACTCACTGTGAATTTAGCATAAGTCCTCATGTGCCTCCATCCACAGCCACAAAAAGGCCTCTGTTCTAAGGTCTTGTGTGGTCACAAGGTATTCAATGAGCTCCACTGGGTAAGCTCTTCAGCATGACTTCTGCATTGTCTCTGTTTCAGGAAGGGAATATTTTCAGGTCCTAGGTGTGATCATCTTTGGGACACAAGTATGATTCTGTTCATTGGAAAGAGACTTTGATTCTTAGGTTTATTTTCAGCCTGTGATAATTGAGCAAGTGAGAAGAGGGAAATTAGGGAGGTCATACAAATTTACATATTATGAGTGAGTAATATATACCTAAGCAAATGGCTTGAGAAAACAAATGCGTTTGCAGCAGAATGAAAGCTGCAGATTTTAGAATGAGAAATCAAAAAGCCTTGCATGGTGGGGATTTGAAAGAATCCATTTATTTATGTATTATACAACTGTACATACAGTATAAAACAATGAAAATATATCACGTGTTCATAAATTATTCATTTTTCACAAGTTCTTGGAAATGAGCTGAATGTTTTGATTCTGAATCAGATTTCATTTTTATGAGAGCTGTGAATCAGTGACCTTCATAAATCCTATCTTATAGGTGAAGGTACTTTTCCTTTTAGAGTCCAAGCAAGTAACAGAAATCAATAAATACTAAGTTACATAGCTTACACTAAACTTAAATCTGTGCAGTTTTTGAATAAGTAACTTAACCACTACATTATGGTAACTTCTGATAAAAACAGGCAAAATTCACAAAGCATACACACACACACACACACACACACACACACACACACACACACTCATAGGATGTTAGTAGAAAAGCTATGATAGGAAAGTATAACAAGTCAATTGTATATGTACCAGTTTTGTTAATATTAAGTAGAACCAGCAAATAAGTTAGGGTCCAAACAATATTCTTGAATCACCCCACTTATGATCCACACCCTTAAAATGCAAATGACAAGAAACTGAATTCTTCCTTCTTTTCCTCTCCTTCTCCCTCTCTCTTTAATTATCTTTAAAGTAATGACTTTTTAAAAATCCTGCTTGACAATGCAGTCATTTTAATAAAATTCAGATCAATTTAATCCAAGATTCTAAGTTGATTATTTTGGCAAATAAATGAAATAATTAAGGAAAATCTATAGTCATCTTAATTCATTAAAAATCTGTGCTGTACCTCCTCTAAGCTATTGCTACACCACATGGCTTGGCCATACTTTCTTACAGTATTTGAAACCATAAAGAAATTGATTCCCTTTAAAAGGTGCAGAACAACTTTCTGACTGCCCGGTGACCCCGTGATTCAATGTCTGCTTGACGACAGCGTCTCGGGTACAAATGAAGTTATGTTGACTGCAGAAAGGGCACGTCAGTGAGGTCAGGCATTTTTTTTCTTAAAACTGTCAAAATAAGGCCAGTATATGTGAATTTCTATGTGAGGTTGTTGTGAATTTGACACTCAGATGTAAAATTATTTTTGGTGATATTTTCCAGGGGATTTGAAGAGATGCGAGGTGGCCATAGTTGGAATTGCTGATTGCATAGTGTGTGTTTTGCTGTGTGGTTCATTTGTGGAAAAGTTAGTTACATTAAAAATGAAAGAACATAAAGATTTTCTTTAACTTTTTGTGGGCTTTTAATCTCCAAAATAAGGAAATGTCTACTTACTAAAATATATTATTATGTAAACATTTTACTTCTTTTGAGCTTTTTTCTGTGTAATTCTAATTTTCTTGCAGAAAGCCCAAGGTAGGAAATGTTCAATAATACAGTTTTTAAAACAATGAATGAAACTGAAAATCAACTGCATTTTTAGACACAGATTGCACTTTATTTGCTTTTATTTATTGTTAATTTTATGTAATGCTAATCATGCAAAATCATAAATTTAAAAGTACTGGATGGAAATCAATACACTTTATTTTAATCTGTGGATTTAAAAGCAGTTAGAGGAAGAGTAAGACACTGAAAAACAGCATATAAATCCTTGAAAGATGTCCTGCATTTGCAGTTATTTACAATACTTTTATTATTTATCACAACATGTAAGGAATGCTACATACCTGAATCACAGATTAATAATGTATGGTCTTCCTCCTCAGGGAATATCTAATGTGATTTTGCTTCTCCAAATTCGAGTTGCTACCCTGGCATCTTTCTCCTGTCCTCTCTGTACTGTGCACTCAGTGTAAACTGCATGGCAGGTCCGCAGTCATAGCAGCAAACCCAGCAGTCCACTCCACGTGGTCCAGGCTTCTGGGTTTAGACCTGGATGCGTACACGGGGCTTCACTAAGAAACTGAGAAATCACACTGTTTCTCCACATTACTCTATTTCATTCTAAAGGATGTATTCTTTAAGCAATGCTGAAGTCACTGTGATTCATATTAGGGCACACGGCTGTAATTCCAGTTCTCTGGGAGGCTAGGTAGGAGGATTTCAAATTGAAGCTCAACATAGAAAACGGGGTCACTTTGCATGACCTCCTCCCAGAATAAATAATTTTAAAAGGCTGAAATGTAAATCAATGTGCTTAGTGTATCAGGGTAAAGGCCCTTGGTTCAGTTGCCCAGTAACTGAAAAGAAAAAAGAAAGAAAGTAGATGTTAGTGGAAGAAAACATTTCTTGCTATCTCGATGGAATCATAGTTTTATAGATCATCATTTTACACTAATTATCCTATTTTAACATACTTACAGAGCTGTTACAATATTCAAATCATATCTTATAAGCACTTTACAATTTGCATTACTCATTAAATCATTTAATTATTATAACCACCAAGGTCCAGTTTTTAAAATCTTTTTTCTCTCAAGCTTACCATTTATAAGATAATAAAACTAAGGCATTATGAACTAGAAAACAATAAGCTTGTAATTAATTTCAGTGTAGGGTTAATACACTGTCTCTTGTTCATATGTTATTACACACACACACACACACACACACACACACACACACGTACACAATCACATACCTCCAGTCAATGACATGATTAAAGTCAAATACATTAAACAGAAAAAAAAAAAAAAAAAGATCTTTAGACCTTCAGGACTAACCAAGTAGGTTTCCAAGTCGGTACTATGGGTACTATGTATCAGTAACGTTTTTCTTTGTTTAATCCCTGCCTCTAATCTGAAATATACACAATGTGGTTTGTGTTAAAGTTGAAGAAATGGAGGTCAAAATGGCAAATTACTTGTTCAGGGTCATAATATTGATTATAAAGTTTGAATGCTAACTCTGTTCAGTCTAAATCAGGTTCTTGCCTCTGGAACTCTCTGGCCGATACTTTGATCTCTTGCTCTGTGGCTGGCCTCTGGGAATTTCTCCACGGAGATGGACATGTGAGGGTACAGCAGGACATCCCAACCCTGTCCTAACATGTGCACTGCGATTCTGTGCCAGGTAGGATTGTGCTGAGTTTCAGTGGCTTCAGGAACTGAAGACATGTGCTGCTTCTACCGCGTGTCCCGGAGGTGTGAGGACAGCGCTTGCTCCCGGGAGACGAGGCTGGACTCCTCGCTTCACGGCAGCTGGTGGGAGGCCCAGCTTGGAGCTGCCCTGTCAGAACTTGGGCTCCGCAGATGGCCTGGCAGAGAGAATCGCAGCACCCAGCAGTCAGTGGGATCTCCACCATCCAGAGTAGGAAATGCCATCGTGTCCCTCAGATATCATTTGTCAGACTAGCTTTCTGAGAATCCTCAGACACAAGTAAAGAGCAGGGAAAGTTTTGTTCTCTTTGGAACAGAAAAGTAGCAGAACTTGGTGCTGGAGAAAACCAGTTGTGTCTACCAGATCATCTATTGTCTCCAAAGACTCTCAGGGCTGGGAGTAGAGCTTAGTTGTAGAGCACTTGCCTGGCATGTTCAGGCCTCAGAACTGAGAAAAAAAAAAAAAAAAAAAGTTTAGTGGCTCAATATGAGATTTACAACAGGTCACTTCAGCAGGTGGAAGACCTCACGTGGAAAGCACTTAAGGTGATGAGGGAGAACTCACGAGTGGTACAGGCTGCACCCGGTCTCAGATCACCTCCTGGCATGAGCTCAGTGTTTTAACTTCAGGTGATGCATTTTCATGGGACAGATATCAGGGTACATGCTTTGCACATCCTTCTGAAAGAGCCTTTAGTCTGAAAATGAGCCGTGTGGAGTCTGAGCTCTTGACAGTTGTAGAGAAAACACCAATTTTCTATTTATAAATGTCAATGATGCTGAAAAAATAACAAAAATGTTCTTAAATTACATGTAAGTACAAAAACATTTCTTATTTTTCATGTAAATTCAGAAGAAACCCTGTCTCCCTTTTGAATCTTAAAGGGAATTGAAAGCTTCCATTTTTTTTTTTTGTAGATTTTACTATTTTTTGAGCTGTAGAATCTGTATACTAAATCCTGCTCCTCTCCATTAGCAACTGGGCTCATGAGGTCAAGGATTTTCCTCCTCCTCCTCCTCCTCCTCCTCTTTCTCCTCCTTCTTGTCTCTCCCTCTCCCTCCCTCCCTCCCTCCTTCCCTCCCTCTCTCCCTCCCTCCCTCAGTGTCTCTCTCTCTCTCTCTCTCTCTCTCTCTCTCTCTC
Source organism: Cavia porcellus (assembly GCF_034190915.1). Taxonomy (NCBI): domain Eukaryota; kingdom Metazoa; phylum Chordata; class Mammalia; order Rodentia; family Caviidae; genus Cavia; species Cavia porcellus. Next base: position 78,638,484 of record NW_026947495.1, on the reverse strand, counting down.
TCATATGCTCTCTGTTATATTGTATACATATTAATTTATCTATACAATTTACTTTTAAATTTCCATGCTTTCTTTGTGTCCAGAACTGATCCAAATTCTAGTAACAATGGACTGTTTTTGTTTCTGTTTTCCTACACCCGTTGCCTTTATATTACGCAGACATCAGAAGGGAGTCTTTCATGCTAAGTGTCCAAATGGAAGTCTCAAGGAATAGGAAATGGGCCAGGAAACCATCATCTTGAGCGTCTTGAGTAGTGTTTCAGTTTTCATGAATGTTCTATCCATTGAATACTCAGCCTTGTGTTCTGTGAAACTTTTGTGGTGCAGACTTACCTGGCGAGGAACCCTTGGTAATCCTCCTGCACATGAAAGCAATGATGGGCCTTCACATTCATAAGAATATTTGAAAGAATAGTTTCCACATTTTCAGAACAATATCTGAGAGAGGACTCTACTCAATTCTTTGATTTAGAAAGAATAATCTCAAGTTATGGGAACAAATGTCACTTTGCTCTCAAGTTTGTAACATCCTTGGGAATATTTCAGTGTGTGTATTTTGAAAAAATAGGAAATACTTTTTTATTTAACTCAATGATTACTATGAATCACACTTTACAATGTTATTGATCTTTATAATAACTTTATAGCCATAAAACATCTTTATTCAGTTGCAAGTAAGTTTGAAGAGCACAGACACATTCATAAAGCATGATGTTTGTCTGGACATCCTGACTGCAGCTCTCCAGATGGACAAGCAGACCAAAGGACAGAAGTCTGGGACATCCCCAAAGCTGTGTAGCCCAGCACTCAGCCTCTCTGACTTAGCGCTGGGTGTGCAACTCCGGATTCTGCGCCTTCCATCTGTCCTATACAGTAGTGGTTTTTCATCACACCTTCTTAGTTTTACTGATTTTTTTTCAGTTTTGTTTCTTTCATATGTAAAACATTTTAGATTAAGAGAATTTATGTTTTGATATTTACCCTATTGCAAAAAAAATTGAAACCCAAACATGACAAGGCAGTGGTTTCTGTTTTCCCTGGGATGTAGAATGAAGTACACGGTGAAATAACTGTAGTATGGCAGTTATATAATCGCTGTCCTCAATGGAATCTCTCTTCTGTTGTTGGAAATTTAGGTCACAGCCAAGTCCACTCTCCTCCTGACCCCCGCGGGTGGAGGAGGACTGGGTCCCAGCACAGCCATGAGATCTCTGCAGTCTCTGTGACTGTCCTTTGCTGACTTGTGTGTCTTCCCTGGGTTTCTTAGTGAGTACCTCAGTCCTTGTGCCCTTGTGCTGCCCTCCTGAGCTTCCCGAGCTCCTTTGTTGGTTTACCTCATCAGCCAATCATTGTAATGGTATGTTAAAAAAAAAAAAAAAAAAAAAAAAAAAAAAAAAACCTGAGAAACAACAGTGTGGTGGCCATGCCTGTAATCCCAGCAGTTGGGGGGCTTAGGTAGGATTCTTGTGAGTTTGAGACCAACCTGGGCTACAAAGTGAGCTCAAGCCCAGCCCAAACTGGACATGCTGTGGACAGCATCTTCTCCAGATATCTTCCTGAGTGTGCAAGAACATAGCTACACACAATTGGTATATTTCTTTGAAAAAATTGGTTAAAATATAATGGAAAACCAAAAGTCTTTCCTTGAAAAATATTTGAACGACAATCTGCATTCTGATCATGGATATCATTGCTCTTATTATGTTCATTATGATCTCAGTGATCTTGTTAACATGGCAAGGACTATCTGATTTCTTTCGGCGATGATTATGTAAGGTAACGTGGGAGAGAAATAATGTGATTAGGCGAAACCATCTCTTCACTAACTTTATAAACATTATTCCATAAAATGATGACTATTGTAAACCAATATAAAGCTTGGCATTCTCCTCACTTGACATGGAAAATGTCACGCCTTATTTAAAACTGCAATGCTACACTTTGGAGTGAAATGTGATGGGCCTATTACAACCCATCTCAAGAGCAGGGAAACTCAAGGTCAAAGCGGTTCCCAGGGGATTTTCCATACAAAATGAGTTAGAGAGAATCTATACTTTCTATTTGTTGGTTTTTTTTCTCCTTCTTGTTCCTTCTGGGATAGAAATGTAAACTCATGCAAAACTGTGATAACCTAAGTAGCAGACTCCTCTGAATCTTTCCAGTACAGCAGTACATGTGAAGACTATAAATTTTCCTCTTTGGAAAAGTTTATGCAGTCTTGGTTGGAACCACAATTAAGAAGCTCGTGGAGGAATCGCATATGTGACTAACCTGTTTTGAAAACATTTCATTTAGGTGGACAAGGTAATTTTTATTGTACAACTAAAAATCACAACCCCAAACCAAGAACAGTCTTGCTTAAAAGTAAGTCAAGAAATACACAAAGGGAAAAAAATGTAACAGGTTAAAATTCTGTTCTTTTAATGAACTACTACTTTTCAAATATAAAGTTATATTTTTTGATGATCTAAAATAGCTTCACATTCTTTTATACACTGACATTCCTATTTCTTCTGAATATTCTTTTCATCTTTATTTTTAAAGCCATTAGCATGTCCAATTTCACATACCATTGAACACTGAAATACTTTATTAGTTGGCAGCTTAGCTACAGTCTTGCCTTCCATTCCTGGCGTGGTTCGGTGTACCAGTTTATCAGACTATTTTCCCAGCACACGGCGAAGATGTCTGTTAACTGACCCAATAAAAGCATCGTCCATCTTTTCTTCTCATGTTCTCACTAATCAGGAAGTAAGAACAAAGCCTAAGCAACTTGGAGAACAAACTATCAGCACACCAATAAAAGCAACATTGGAGAATCGAGTTTATACTAGAACCAAATGTGACTGGTAACCAAATCCAAGAATGCGACAGACAGATGGACTGACACACACCCAGGACAGGGTGAAACCTACCCATATGAGAGGGCTTCATCCAGGAGAGTGTAAGGCAGAACCGCTGCTGACACAGAGGGGCAGAGGTGAGCTCAGCTGGAAAGTTTAAGGCCAGTCTTCCAGCTGGCAAACCCTAGAACTTTTGGAAAAAGAAAAAACTTAAAAAATGTAGAGAGAAAAGGAGGGTTCCTTCCACATCAGAGAGAACATCAGCCACAGAGAATATTCCAGCTAGCATCGCTTTCCATGAGGTTCATACCACTTAATGAGATGCACCATGTTACTCCCTTGCTGTGCCAAGCCTTGAAGTGTTCACAGGTGGCACAGAGAGGTGACTGCACCAAGAGGATGCTGCAGGAGTGAAAGAAAGCAAGTGGGTCCTGTCCTAGGTCTCTGACACTCTGTCTATCTGTCTTTGTCTCTCTCTCTCTCTCTCTCTCTCTCTCTCTCTCTCTCTCTCTCTCTCTCTCTCTCCTGTTCACCATGAAGTAAGTGGCTTTTTCTAACACATGCTTTGTCTCACATAATGTCCAAAACCAAAGGAACTGAGTCACATGTATTGAAATTTCTGAAACTCTAAGCCAAAATAAATGTTCCCCCTTTATGTTGATGATCTTGAGTATTTTAGTCACAACGATGGAAGCAAGACTAACCCACTGTACATAAGCTTTTCCCTCTTTCTCCTGATAAAACTATTAACAAATCTTTGGCCTATGTTTTTCCACTTTTACTTATTTATTTGCTTTCCTCCTTTGGGCCATGACAGGTTCCCATCATCTCTCATGTGTGTAACAGCTTAATCTACAAAGTTCTTCTTTCATTCTGCTCTTAGGAACCACAAGTCTTGCTTTACCTGAAACCCTAATTTCTCCAAGAGATACCTTCATGTAATCACCTTTCTGTTGTGTGTTTCTGGACCTGAAGTTATCTTAAAATTTGAAAGATGAAATTTCATGTTCTTCCCTGAATTATGTGGTTTTAAGTAAAAAGCACTGATAAAACACAGCACCTAACAGTTGTTGACTGAACGTGGGACTAGGAAATTACAAAATTAAACAAAAGTCAGCTACTCAGTGTTGAACAATTTGGTGATTTCATTACTGTGTCTTACACTAAATTAACACATAAAACTTAATTGCATTAGATTGAGAAATGTAACCAACTTTGTGAACTGTATGTAGTCCTCTGTTTCCTGTACATTTTCCACCATCAGATCAAGCATGGACTGCTTGGAAGGTAGAAACTGGAGGTAGAAAACCTGTACTATTAAGGGCTCAAGATCATTCAAATCTAAAAGGTTAAATCATGCAGGTTTTGGCAAATTCATGACTGGTGCTGTATTTGCCACTGGAAGTTCAATTAGGATGGAGGAGGTGAAGTTTGTCTTTCTTCCCAGGAATGCTTTTCAGATGAGTACCAGAGAATGTGTGTGAAGGCTTTCCAGCAACTCACACTCATGCATCGAAGAACTTGGTAGTTTTCTGAGTCAGGGATCCCAGAGTGCATTCTGCTGCTGTTCCTGCAGGATGAGGAATGGGGGCATGGCTGCCCGTGGAGCTGCAGGAAGCCAGAAAGTATGTATAACCAGCTCTGGGGGTGGGGATAAGATTTGTATCTAGGCCTGCTGAAATGCTTTCTATGTAAAGATTCCTACCACGGCTGATTTCAAGCCACCAATGCAGTTTCAAAAGAGAGATGTGTCGAGATTTGCATGTAAGTGGCCCTGACTGCAGGCTGAGTGGCTGTCACTCCACAGGACCACAGTGGGACACAGGTGGCCTCTTCAGGTTTCCCTGAGACATGGTTGCCAGTCTTCACATTGCACTAGCAGATGCAGTGTTTAAACCTTTTTAAAATCTGTGTGTCTGTGTGTGAGTTTCTTCTTTCACTTCCTGAAACCACAGGAATATAAACATGGGTGTAACTCTTTCAATATAGAAGTGACACACATACACAGAGAGACAAAAATGTTTGAATAAAAATCAAGTTAGTGTTCTGACACTTGAGATAATTATACCTTAATTTAGTTGAATACTGAGCTGAAGGGCATATTATTTTAGTGCCAAAAAGTAGGATATCTAAGGGCTTTATTTTGCTGTGGAATGGAAATGGGGCACACTAAATAACTGAGATCGATTAGTGGACTCGTACTATGGGGCATGATCTGACCTGTGGCTCTGTGATCTCACATTCCGTACAAGACGTAGGAGAGTCAGCTTCCCATCACAGCTTGTTCCAGTCGGCCTCAGTGCTAACTCCCCCACGCTCATCTTCCCCCTCTCTCCTCTCTCACATTCTAACCTGGTAAAAATCTTTCCCCATTTTCTTTTCACAGTGCTTTCCCTTTCCACATCCGTGCCCATGATTAGTGTCATTTGTGTCTGACTTTTGCAGCTGTCTCTTACACAGGTTTACATCTCCCTTCTCATCCAGTGGAGATCTCTGTGCTATGGTGCGTCTGTTCCCATAGAATAACTACGTGGCATGTGTCACCCGAGGATACTGGATCCACGCTTGGCTGGAACCTGACGCACAGGCCCATTTCTTGTCATTTTCAAGGAACTCCTCCCAGGCACTGGTCACGAATCCCTGTAACACGACACACACTTTTCCATGATTGTATCTGTGCTAGACTCTTCCCCCTTTCCAAAGGCCCTTCCACCCACTTGTCCACTTTAGAGCACATCTCTGAAAGTGTTTAACTACAAAGGAACTTGACTAGGTTGGATTAATTGCATCCTATTCTGTGCATGTTTTGTGCTGCTAATGAGGAAAGGCACCTTTATTGGAGATTATCTTTTATAAGAATCTCCTAACTGGCTAAAAAACCCTTTTGAGTGGTGGCAGGAGAGGATGGGTTCATGTTTTGTATAAAAACATCTGTTCTAGTACTGGGAAGGTGCAGTCATGGGATTACCATTGATGGAACATCTCCAAAAGTGCAGATGCTGACGTAAACCTGCTATTTTCCACAATGCTTCTCCTAGCAACTGTACGGTAGGCCAGGGGGAGGCTGATTGTTTAAGGGAAATTCTAGTCAAGAAAACTGAAAAGAAGTATTGTATAGCTGAGAATTCGGGGTGGCCACTTCCACCAATTCTTACTGAGAGCATATTAAAAACTAATGATTGGGCCAGGCATGGTGGTATAGTCCCATAGTTCCAGCGCTCAGGAGGCTGAGGCAGAAGGATTGTTGCAAGTTCAAGACCAGCCTGGGCTACAAAGTGAGCCCAAGGCCAACCTGAGCTACATAGTGAGACCCTGCCTCAAAAAACAAAAAAGCTAATGATTTACATATTATCTTTCCAATTTGTGTTGAGATGAAGCACTCAGTATTTTAAAGAACATATTATCTAGTGATTTGTTACATCTCTGATATATTTAGGGCTTTCTGGGACTGGAATAAGGTGTGTTTTGGTAAATATCTCATTTTATTCAACATACACAAAAACTGTCTTTGGGTATAAAGCCCTAGATTTGGTGTTCATAGAATTTTAGCAATTAATATGTAATTAATACCCATAAAATAAAGCAACTATAATGGCTTCAAGGAGGTGGTAGATTATATGATTTTACAAAATATTTTTGTCTTTTATTTAAAATGAGTAAAGGGTGGCAGAGTGCCATAGTAGCTTGTCTGTTATTGTATAGAACAGTTCTAGAAACTCTCATAAAAAGCCGTGATTTTACTACATCAAAAGGCATACAAGCACGTGTGTGCTACTTAGTTATCATACAGTGATTGAGGATGTCTGTCTTTTGATTTTGGAAAGTAGGAGTTATGGAGAGCCTGGCCAAGAGTCCCGATTGTCTGTCTCAAGAGCATGGTGAGAAAAATAAAGAAAGAGACAAGTACAGTGTTGCATCAATGGCTGGGAAGTCAGTGTCTCCAGATGTGTCCTCCTCCACGCCCAAAGCAACCCCTATTTACTAGGTGCACACAGTGACAGGGACTGCAATTCCTCAGGAGACTCAGACTTAAGGGGGCATAGATGACCATATCTGAGAAGGATCTTGTCAGGAGTATAATCCTGAGATGACTCAAGGGCATAGATGACCATAAGCTTAGAACACTCAGTGGGAAATCTCAAATAGGAGGTGCTGATAATTCCAAGCCTCTATTTTATCATCTCATGAGGAAGTATACAAAATTAGTCATTGTGAATTAGTGGTCCCCAACGAAATCTTAGCATCAGAAATGTGATAAAATATGATTTTCCTAGGCATTCCAGAAGACCACAAAAGTGGCTTGTAAATGTAATTCAGAGAGAATTAGGTTTTGTGCTGAGCCTGTGTGTGCAGGGGCATCTGCCACTGCATGGGTGCACAGTCAGAATTCTCTAGATCACAGGAGGAACCAAGGAGCTAGCTATAGTGTGCAGTGTTATAGCTGGCTGGCCCACCAAACTCTACATTCAAACCATAGCTACCTGACAAGGGACCAACTCCCTGGATGATTTAACTAGACCTTTCAAATATGTTAGCAGCACCAGAGCTAGAAAACTACAAAGGGAAGAGCCCGTGGCATCTTAAGTTCAGGCAGTACTGTTGCCGGGAACTTGGTGTCAGTGCTCTGTCTCCCGTCCAGTGCCCACAGGACGGGTCAGAACCTTGAAGGCGCTGCTGACACTTCCTGGGACAGCACACTTGGGAGGCCCAGCAAGGAGCTGGTGCAGCTGTGGCTTTGATGCTGTGTTTGCCTCTCAGACACTGCGCACAGGGAGAGCAGTTGTGAGGTGAATCTTGGTGAGCAGAGATAATTGATCACTCATGGGGAGGGACGTAGAACTTTCTGGGAATCTGTGTGAGTGGGGGGCTCACGCCTGGCCTTGTAAAGCAGGAAAGTACATCAGCTCAGGGTCGTACCCCAACAACCAGGATTGGTGAAAAACTCAGTCTTCCAAGGGGACAACTTGAGGATAGCGGTTTCTACTAAGATTTCGTGAAGAGTGTGCTGGAAGGGAGTGTTCTCCTACAAGACGATTACATCAAGGGGGGTCTGACTGTCTTAGAGTGAAATAAGCATGAGGTCTCTGGACGGTGGCCAGGAGCATGACATCAGCGACCAGGGGCACAGAGCACTCGGCATGCACTTTGCAGCACACTCAGCCGTGCTGTAGGTCTTTATTCTTAGCATTGCTTGGAGAGGTTAAGGTCCTAGGAATGAGAGAAACAAGCTGCTGTTCAAGTATTCTGTCTTGTAGGGCAGGCAACAAAATTCCCGTTTGTGCCCCCAGTCTTTAATAGCAGTCTGAGAGATGTGCCGTTCTGTCTAAACTGCGAGCATTTTCGTATCAATTTATGAGGATTTTTTTCCTAAGAGAAGAAAGAAGCGTTTTAAAAGGTGTGATAGAAGGTGACCCATCTCCACTCATCTGAAGACACCTTTCGCTCGCTCTTCAGTGCCCAGCTGTTTACAGAGCCGGGAAATGCATTAGGGAGGGAGCTGCACTCCACTGGGAGGGTTTAGATTCACATGCTATTTCAGAATTGAAGCTTAAATGCCAAGTGAAAAGTATGCACACTCTCAGCTCCAAGCTTTAAATTTTGGGGAGCTGATTATGTTTTTCCTAATCAGTACACACTGAAAAACACATCGCTTTTAAGTTTCTTGATTAAATACATAATTCAAACAGTTAAATCTTTGCAAATTTGTCACACGCATAAAAAATATTAAATATGTGCTTATGAGATTGGAGTCACAAATTTCCTTTCAGGTAATAAAATTTTAGGCAAACTTGCATGTTGGGAAATTAGATTTTTTAAATTAATTGCCTTTGAAAATAAACTTGTTCAAATTCACATTCACTGTTATTTTCCTTACTGTGAAACATAAATTATAACAGTTTTTATGATTTGTCAGTTTTCTATTACTTGATCAAATTTTACCTTTTAAACAACTATATATATATACGAATATAGCTATTTATTTTAATTAATCCATTTTATTCCTTGGTCAATTACTGTAGACTCTAAGATACTTCTGAAGAATATTACATTTCGTGATTTACATCTACATTGTTCTGGTAAGTTAAATACATATATATATATATATATATATATATATATATATATATTACATTAGTGCATTAATTTAGTTGGAAAGTGTATGTATTTGTGTGCTGTGTGTATGTTTTGTTTTCTATCTTATCTCTAGGGAAGAAAATAAAATAGTGCTTTGTATGGATGTGTATATGCATACAGTCACACAAGTACACATATCTACCCATACACTCATTTGATACAGTCACATGAAAGATAAGTTAATAAACCTTTGTTGAAACAGTACTGTTATGAAAAGTTTCAAGTAAAGTCCTTGGAGACAGTGGACCAGATTTCAAAATGTAGCTGGGCTTCTTTCTAGAAATATGGGTATGGGAAAATCAGCTAAATGTTTCAAGCCCTGATTTCCCTATCTAGAATAGTAGTAATAAACACACAGATTTATAGTGGGACCTAAATCAGACAACATGCATAGTAAGTATGCAATAAATAACTGCATTTTTGAAAATATAATTACTAGCATTAATGAGAATGTTACAGTGATTTGTGATGTTAATTGTTTCAATTATAATAATCAATAATTTATCTAATCAACTAAGTAGGCCTATGGTTCCTGCTGTTGTTGTTGTTATTTTAGTTTCTTTGAGACGAGTTCCTGCCATGTAGCCCAGCCCGGCTTTGCACTCACGGTGATCCTCCTGTCTCAGCCTCCGTAGTGCTGGGATCACAAGCATGTGCCATCACATCCGGCTTCCAGCTCTATGATATTTGAACGATAAAAAGTAGTTTACAATTGTCATATAATATACAAATACTGCTTAATAGCTTTATTTTTGAATTACATGAAACTTTCAGAATTTCTAAACCATAAATATGCCTTTAGATTTTTTTTGTTTAACAAAGTGTCTAATCTTCTTTTGCTTTATCCCTTTTGAACTTTTTCAGTCCGTTACATTTTGAACATGGGGCGGGTCCTCTTTTGCGCTTTTTCTCTGCTTCTGTGAGCTACGGTGACTGTATTTGTGTGAAGACCTGAAAATTAGCGTGACTCATTTTTAAATGAATACATTAAGTTCCTCCTTTTCATACTAGGATTAGATTTTAAAGGTTTCTGGAGGCAAGTCTTGCCAGGAAAAACAAGACTTGTTTTTAGCATGCGTGCAGCATGTATCACGGTATTCTGTGGCATTTTGTGGTCTTTCCAGTGTTCCCGTCACGGTCCATCACTGGGGGTGGCACTGGGCACCTGTGTCTGTCAAGCTCCTCAAATGCTGCCAGGACAGTAAGTGAATTTTTAATTTTATTTCGCATGAATTTAAGTTATATTTAGCCACTCATAGCGAGTGGCCCTGGAGCGTGCAGATGTGCAAAGACAGGAAGAGTTAGCTCACGTGGCCGCTTCGCGTGTGGCTCAAATAACGGGACACTAACTAAAAGAAAGTGTGTTTTTTTGTTTGGTTTCTGTATTTCTTTAATATTAAAAAAGTGTCCTCCTTGGAAGCTCCTGGGTTTGCGCTCTCTCTCTCTCTCTCTCTCTCTCTCTCTCTCTCTCTCTCTCTCTCCCTCCTCCTTCCCTCCCTTCTTTCCTCCCTTCCTCTCTCCATTTTTATCTGTGTATGGGTTTTTCTATTCATTTCTGTGTGCTTACCCAATACTGACTTAATGAGAGTGCACTCAAGAACAGTCAGTTTAATACAGGTTGCAGAGGCTTAGTGACTATTAACTGTAACATCTCGTATCTCCTTGCTTCATGTAGTCTTAAGGATAGGTGGACAGTTATTTTTCTCACTGAGTGTTTTTTCTCACTCAGCTCAATTCATCTGATTTTGCTTTGCAAATTCAGTTTAGATGACATGGAATTTGGAAGCAGAAATATTTCTTCAATTATCACTCTCAAAATGCACTGGAATATCTGTTTCAAGCCTTTTGATAGATTGAAATTTAACCAAATCTTTGACAAGATTATGGCACTGAAGATATTACATGTTTTTAAAATTATGATTTCTTTATTTTTACCATTTGAAGAGAAAAAACACAGACAAAATTTCTAATAAGCCACACTTCTTTTTGGACCTATGCACCACCGACACTAATTTCTCCTGCAGTTTCAGAGCTCGAGGATGACTCACGCTTAGGATTTAGACACACATATTATATAAGTCCTTGCACTGACATCAAAAGAGCCTCGATTAATATCATTTTTTCCATAAGATTCACGATTTGAAGCTTCATAAATCAAGGTGTGCTGCCCCACGGGGACCTTGGAAACACCAGGTCAGCGAGCAGCGCTAACTGTGCACGGCCGCGTTCTGAGGCAGAGTAAGAACCAGAGGTAAGGGCTGAAAGGGAGTCTGAGTCTTAACACACACCAAGGCCGCGAATCTCATGGTGTGCGTTTTGTTGGGCAGTATGGGTGCTGCGCTCCAGCTCTCTGCCTTGGCCTCCTGTTTCTAAGACCGAGCCCCAGAGGCAGTCTGAGGCGATCTTGGGAGAAAGAAGGAGGCATTTGGTGCAGGACAAACTTCCCTCCTTGCTGCTGAGGGCAGCTGCACCCAGCTGGAGGATGCCAGCCCCCACCTGAAAGGGTCCTACCACGTGCCTGGGGTGACAGGTAGGCATGCTAACTTGGTGTAACTTAATATTTTTTCACAACACCTAAATTATCATACCATCCTCTTTCTTAATTTACCAACTTTAGAAGATTTTGGTTATTTTCACATAGATGCAATAGTCCAGCATTTAGAATAATAGCACAAACATTCCTTTCAGAAAGGTGAGGTGAATGCGTGTGTGTGTGTGTGTGTGTGTGTGTGTGTGTGTGTGTGTGTAAAACAAGTGTAACTGAGGAGCACAAATAGGCCAACGAAGCTTGAAAACAAAACATAATACAGTATAAATCCAAGAGGGTGAACGTCACAGTACAGTAATGACTTCTGCAGAGCGGTAACAGCTTTGGATTTCAGGATGAAATGGAGTTCATTCTAACAGGAGGAGAAGCATTAACTGACCCCTCTATGTGGGAGAGAGAGGATGGATCCAAGGTGATTTAGGGAAATAACTGTAATAGCAAGAGGGAAATCACATGTAGATGAAAGAGTCTGAAAATAGGGTAAAGGGTAGAAAGTGTGTGTAATTGTCTAGATCAAGGCTCAGTCTTTAACTAGAAAAATATAGGGAAGAAACAGCTCATTTCATCAGAAATACATAGAAAAATAGGTTTATATTAATGATTAAAGTTATTTTATTTATTTATTTATTTATTTTTACTTTTTCATTTGTCTTTTTCATTTTTATTGGTGCCAGGGATCGAACTCACAACCGCCTGCTTGCAAGGCAGGTGCTTATGCCACTGAGCTAAATCCCCAGCCCCCAATTAAAGGTATTTTAAAGATTTTACTTTGCAACTAGAGATTTAAGAGTTTTAATAAATGTAAAAAACAAATTACATACAGTGTTGATTAAAAAATTGTTTGTGTTTTAGATTATCAGTCCAGATCTTGATACATGCAGAAAACGCTTTTCTGGAGTCAGGCAGAAAGGACAAGGCCGTGTATGTGGATTCTAGAACCGGTCATATGGAAATTATGATTAAAGATTTTTATGGTGGATGAGATTCTGTTTGAAAGAAAGCGTAACATGCCAGGGTGGATTTAAAATCTTGGAAGGCGAATTAGTTCTGATGATCAAGTTCAATTTTTGTTCCTAAATTGAAAGTGTAGAATCTGAGAAGGGCTACAAAGTTTGTGTTTTGTGAGGAAGTATAATCACATACATTTTGAATTTTATTCCATAGATGTTCAGTAAAAAGTACAAAGCCTGTTTTGTAACATTTACTTTGGTAAATCATATATTTAAAACGTTTATTATATAAATTTACCTTTACAAAAATGCTTTGCTGAAGTATGGTGCTTATTTTCACTTCAATTTATAAACTATATTTGCAAAGAAAAAATTGAGTTTGAAAACACATTAATAAGGATATGGAACAGTAAATCTGACTTAAATCTTACTAAAATTGAAATGAGTCATTAAAATATTTCTGTATATTCTGAAAGTCTTGGGGAAAATGTTTTGTATCCTCCATAAATTGAATAGATAAGATTAAGTAGTAGTAATTTAGTTCATTTTCTGTTAGTCGATTCTAAATACTCTGTAATGCTGTCATTCTCTTGAATGGTTTTACATTGTTTTGATATACTTAATGCTACAGTATACGAAGTTGTACTCAAGGATTTCAAAGAAAGAGACAATATGGTAACTACTTTTAGGTTAGGAATATCTGGTGGTGAAACACTATTCTGCTTAAATGGTTATGTTTTGATCTGCGCTGTTTCGTTGTTATGCCCTCTTTTATCTCAATCTCCACTCCATTATTTACTTTTTATCTTTATCCTTTTAATTAAAGGAAAAAATAGCAGGATATATTATAGTAACCCACTCTGACTTTTCATTACCTTGATTTAAAGCCCTGTATTACTCTCACCATCTGGTTTTTAACTGATGTTCCCCTATTCTGTTTTGCTGGATAGTATCAGGTTCGAAAGTTTAGGCATCAGCTGTGAAGATAATGAGATTCATTATGACACCCATTCTTGTTGACTTTTATCTACTTTTGAAGACCTACAATGTCTCCAATGTTTTGGTTTTGTTGGTTTTGTTCTTTGCTGTTTTGTTCAATTGTATTATAACTAACGATATAGGCAATTCTATTAGAGATAGCGGGAGGCATTATGGTAACCATTGTTGATCACCTTGTATTATGTTTTTACATTATCTATTATGTCCACCCTTTTGACTTGACCGATTCTGTTCTGTTATGTCACATTTGGTTTTACTCTCTTCCAAAAAAGTAATAAGAACCGTGGGAGCAATGAAACCCAAAATGAGTAATAGTCATGGTACAAAAGAGAGGAAAAGAAAGTGCTCCAAACTATGTAACTGCATGTATATTTAAGTGTATAAGATAGAAAATGATATCACAGAGTTTTATTGGATCAATGAACAGAACTGTTTGCACTATCATTGATGGAATGTCCACTTTACAAGCTTTAATTTTGTGACTTGAACAATTATTTCTAAGATGACAATATGTAATCCATTAACTAGTGATTTCCTACTGTTCATTTTTTTTCTGTAAATCTGTATAACTTGTACCCTTTCCCTGCTTTTTTCTTTTCTTTTCTCCTTAAATAAAATAAAAAAAAAGAAATAATGCAATGAAAGAGTAATGCAGAAAATCAACTTTTATTTTATAATTTTCTGAAAACTAAGTAGTATACAGGTGACTTTAAAGATAACTGAAATGACACCCATGTGTAACTTCTTTCATGTTCTATGACTTTAGTTAGTAAAAATACATACCAGCCTGGGGATGTAGCTCAGTGCCACTCAGGTCCTGAGTTTGATTCCCAGTTCCAAAACAAACAAACAAACAAACCGCCAGTTCAAGAGAGCACTACTGCAGGATTCCTTTCAGGTCGTTTCATGTGAATCACTGGCCACGTTAAATAACGGCCAGCAAATGTGCAGTCAGCCCAGCCAGCAGCTCTCACAGCGCTCCGGTCCTCAGCGTTTCTCCACAGCGCACCTTTGTCTGGTTCTGCTACAAAGCGCTACTTTGTTCTCCTGCTTTCTTCACTTAATTTTTAATTCAGTCTATCAACTTGATCCTGTGATATTACTGAATCCTCCCCTACAGTCTTACCTTCCACAGCGGAAAGCAAAGTGTCTTCAACGATGCTGCTCAAAGTTCTCCAGGGACCTCACTTAGGGGAGAAGCACAGTTTCTTCCTGCGACCTGGAGACCTCTGATTCATTCCTGTTCGGTGTCCTCCCATGTCCACTTTTCTGTCTCAAATTCAGGCTGCCAAGGGGGTTCCTGGTACAAAACTCTCATGGCATCTGTTCCATCAGTCAAGGGGGAGGTGACTCTGACCCTTACATGTCTGTTTCCCCGATTTTTTTAATTTTTATTTTTTCAGGTCATTTTCTTCATTAGTATGTATCTGCAGTACACGACGCTCATGTCCCGGAGCGGGATTGGTGCCTGTGCAGGGCCATCTCTGTCCTGCTCCTTGTCGCCCTTCTGCCCTCTCCCCAGCTCTGTCCTCTCTCTTGCATTTATCTGAGTTTGCAGTACCGCCTACTCAGTCCCAGTACCTCAAGATCCTCACTGTCCCATTTTATTATGTGCTGCCATGAGGTTTATTTTTTTTTGTAACAATTGCCATATTATAAAGTTAAACAAGGTATTATTTGTAGTTTATTGTCAGCCTTTATCACTAACATATTGGTCACATTAATTAACAGCCCTAAGATAGTGATTGACATAAAGTAACTACCCCTCTTTACTGAATAAATGTCATTCAGTACTCATCATATAAGTGATGACAGCCTGAGAGCCTGATATCAGAGGTATGCATTATGATACACACTCTCCTCAATCACATTTTGGTTACATTCAGTTTTTAATACTTTAAAAAATGTTTTTTACTACTGAGGATTGAAATCAAAGGCTTCACACTGTATATATATATATATATATATATATATATATATATGTAATATATTATATGCATATGTAATATATGTAATGTGTATTTGTTAGTATGCATTTCTAATATATTATACATATATTTTTAATATACCACATATATCTTTTTTTTGAGAAAGTGTTTTATTAACTAACTGGATATTCCAGTCTGGGCTTGAACTTGTGATGTTAAAGCCTCAGTCGCCAATCATTTTGTAAGTCTTTTAGAAAAATATTTACAAGATTTCCTGATTCTGACACCCACAAGTTTCTATTTTTGTACATCATTAGAAGAAAAAGCAAGCAAATGCACATGGATGAGTGATATTACTAGTTATATGATGGGCTACTTTCAAATATGTATATTATTTCACCAGTAATTGATTTATGTATGCCTAGAAAAAAAAATGCTCCCTTTAATACCTCTGAAAAATGAAAAAGTGTTTATTTTATTTTTATATTTCTTAAAGTAGTCTTCATATTTAGTTATACCCAAAGATATAAGGATAAAAATTGCACAGAACTCTGCGTGAGATTCCCAGTACTAAAATTTACGCTGCTTAAGTCAAGAAACCATGATCTATTGTTTGCAAAGTATGAAAGCTGTGCATTTTGGAGCACCCAGAGGCCTTGCAGGCTACCTGAGCCACTTGTGCAGCTGTGTCTCTGATGAAGTCATTGAAATTCAGACAGAACAAGGAGCTAGACCTTTAATTTTCACTCTGAGACGCCAAAGCCTGTATTTCACATCAAGGGCAGATGGGTAGATACTGAAAAGTCTCTGTGCCTATTTGAGAATTTGGTTTCCCGAGCCCAGCAAGAGCTGCTCCGAATCAGAATTCCAGCACAGGGATCTTCGGAGACTTTTACAGATGCCCTCTGCTTTACCACTCAGAACAGGACCGCTAGGCAGCAGCAACAGCCTCACTGGAAACCTTTGCAAGAATTCCCAGGCTCAGCCCACATTCTGTTCCCGCAGGGTCAGCAGCTGCTCTGAAGGTCCGCGGACAGTCTGTGCACTGGGTTTTCAGCAGCTGTGCTCTGGGTTATGTCGATGACTTGCGGGCTGTGGACCGGTGGACTCCAGAAGTTCTGTGGGCCAGCATCAGGGGCTGTGGATAAAATGGTTAGCGTGGCCTTTCCCAGGAACGGTTCTGAAGTCCAGCCACTGATTTCCATGCCTGTTCAGTCAGAAGTGCTCTCTGCTCTGCAGGATTTCAGTGCACTTAGGAAGCCAGAGCAGCCCGGGAAGCCACTCAACTTGAATTCTTGTCCAACATAAGCATTCATAAACTGTGAGCTCTTCACACACATAAACTGTCCTTGGTCCGATTATGAGGTCACTTTATGAGCACTCAGTTCATTCAGTCTAATGAAAATGTGTCCCCATTTTCTATAAATTAGCATATTTCCAAAAAGTGAAATCATCTAAATGAAGAATTTTAATAACTTGATGTAATAAAATCCTGTAGTGACAAGCTTTGATGCCCTAGATGATAATAAGCAAGCTACTTGAAATTCCTCTATCCACCCTAATACTCCTAAAAATACATTCGCCTGGGACACAAAACGTATTTACCGGAAAGATACATTTGTAAACATTGGGAACTCGATAAATAATATCAATACAATGTGAAATGATTTATTTTTCAAGAAAATGTGAATTTATCTGACACTATGTGGTGCAAAGGAAAGTTGGAAATTGCTGGACAAAATTTAATGATTATATAATTAATGAAAGTATAACTTATAGAACTTAAAGGAATCACTATAATAATCTATGTAAATTTTTTAAAATTATAATTTTTTGGTTCATTATACGTCTTTACACCTAAAGATCTCTTACCTATGGCAAAATAACTTTTAAAAATATTGTGAAGCATAGATGAAGTATAGTTATCTCGCAGATGAGAAAATTGGGGGAAAATATTACAGAAAGATCAAAAGCAAATTTTAAATTAAATTATTTCTTAGAAATTACTTTAAAATTAAATATGCAATGTCATGATTTCAGAAAAGTTCAATAATTAAATTACTCAAGTCATCCTGAATCCTTGAGTATTGTATTAAACTTTTATCCCATTAGTAAGAATCTGGTGATTCTGTGATATTTTGGTGAAAGTAGAATCTCTAACTTATCTCCTTAAATTATAGGTAACGAGGTTGTTTGCACTCACATATACGCACACATATCCCATGCACACAACTGCCGAAATCTACTTTCATACACACACACACACACACACACACACACACACACACACAGAAATCCATGTTCCTTCCTTCTTTTTCTGGAATTAGACTTACTTCATTTCATATAAAAATTGCTACCTCGTAGTAGATTATTTTGGTGAAGAACTCACAGGCTACCTGTGGCCACCTTAGGGATTTCCCCTCACTCCCAAGAGAACTGCTGGCTCTTTTGCCAATCCCACCTTCTTTTAAAACCTGGTGCCTGTTTACTTTGTTACACTAAGAAGATAAATGTTACTTCAATAGTCACCGGAAAGAGGAAAGAAGAAGGAACGTGAGGAATGGAATCAACACCTGCTTCAGGAAACCATCTATCAGAAAGCCACGGGGCGGCCCCAGGCAGGTGTGCAGGGCTCTGACGGGAGGAGTGCCCTGGAGACCCCGTTTACAGCGCTGTGGGCAGAGGCAGGGGGATGGGGCAGGAGGAAGAGCCCTGCGAGTTAGAAGCTGAGTGAGGCTGTCAGCGTTGGGGTTGGAAAAGTCGCCCCAAAACAGCGCAGAGGTGGGACGTAGGGTGGCGACAGAGCCACAGGGGAGACACTTACAGGAGGGTGTGCAGTTAGGGGACGGTGCTGCTTGGCGGAGACGGTCCCTGGGCATACACTGCGGGGGGGTCTCCGTCCTTCTGTCTCTGTGTCTCTCTGTCTCTGTCTCTCTGTACCTGTTACTATCTCTCAATCTCTGTCTGTTTCTCCCTCCCCCTTTCCCCTCCCCTCTCCCTTCCCCTTCCTTCCCTGCCCTCTCTCTGTCTCTCTCTGTAGCTCTCTACCCTCTTCCCCCTTTCCTCTCCCCTACCCTCTCTCCCCCTTTCTCTGTCTCTGTTTGTCTGTCTCCCTGTCTGGTCTCTCTGTCTTTCTCATCCCCCTTCTCCTCCACTCTTGCTTTCTTCCCTCTTCTACCTCTCCTCCATCCCCTTTTCTCTCTCTCTCTCTCTCTCTCTCTCTCTCTCTCTCTCTCTCTCTCTCTCTCTTTCCTCTCTGTCCCCTGGCTGTCTTGGATTGAGCTGCTCCAGTCCAGCTCCTCCACTCCCAGGCTCTGACTTCTGCCTACTTCGGAGTCAGCTGAATTCTTGGAAGCCCTGAGCCAAGGTTAATCCTCTGCTCTTCTAAATGGGTGCATGCCAGAGGCTTAGTCCCAGCCATGAGAAAGTGCTACTGCAGATCCTGCCACCAGGCGACCCTGAGACACAGAAGGAGGACAGGGCCCATGAGAAGAGCCTGGAGGCCGGGGCTGCCTGGAGAGAGGATCTGGGCAGCAGGACCCACTGCAGCTCCACCTGTGGGGCAGACAGGGGAGGCCTGGAGGGCACAGAGGACCGGTGGGCTCTGCCTCTTCTCCGCTTCTGCTTCCTAGGCCTACTCATTTTAGCTCCATAAATACTCTAAAACGTGCTGTAAGGTAAATTTCTCCAAGACTGAAAGTAAAAGAAATGAAATAAAGCACAGAAAAAAGCTTTAGATCAGTGAGTAAACACCGGGGATGTCTATGTGTCCTGCCTCCCACTGAAGTGGTAGGTTTTTGCTTTTTGATGAGTTCACAGTTATTAATTGTATGCATTTACAGAGTACAATGTAATATTTTGATACAGATTCACATTGTACAGTGATTAAATAAATTAATGTACATGAACAGCCATTCACAGATTATGGAGACTGTTGTAGTTAGGAGTTGTGCAAAGAACAATTAGAATCAAGACATGGAGTTTATAATATTATTTTATGATGGTCATCAGCAGTTAACACAAGAAAATGCAGGAAATCTACCCACAACACCAAAGATATAGAATATGTAGCCAAGGGTCTGAATCCCACAGAAATGTCCCACATGAGTCCAGATGAAGACCGAGAGCTCATGATAATGCCTCCCATAAGTCCAGCTGGAGGTTCAGAGCCCACAAGAAGGACTTGAACCAGTCTCTTTTATGGATCTGTGCTGGGAAGGCCCAAAGGTCAGCAGTGGAAGCCTGAAAGTCCATGCCAGCAAGGTGAAGGAGCTGTGCTGGTCGATGAGACTTCTATGCTGGAGCCGAGAAGTCACACTCACAACAAAGACCAGGGCTGTCCTGAAAGGCACCACAGCCTCCTCAGCGACACAGAGGCCCCGAGCTCCTCTGATGACAAGCACAATGGGGTACATGCCAGGAAGCCAACATAAGGAGCTCATCCTGGAGACCAAGCAGCACACATCTTCCCCTCCGGAGCCAGGAAGCAATGCTTGGATGTGAGGACCAGAGCTTCTCCAGGAGAACCTACAGCTCAAACAGCAACTCGTGGGAGAACCCACAATGCCTCAGCGCAATACAATAACACATCAATGCTTTAACAACCTCCTTCTCCTTCTCCACCTGTTTATGCTGGCAACTTTCCTCAGGTGGAGCATCTATGCTCAGTGGCATTCTGATGTAATCCAGCTGGCATTAAGTTGACCACCAGTTCTTAATATATAACAGGGAACACTTATTATGTACCATTTGTTTGTGTTTTGTTTTGTTTGTTTGTCTGTCTGAGACAGGGTTTCACTATGTGGTCCAAGCTTGGTCTTGAGCTAGCCTTGTAGTCCAGGCTGGACTCAAATGCTCAGTGATCCTCCTGATTCAGCCTCCCCAGTGCTGGAACCACTGGTGTGTGCCAGTACACATGGCCTTAAAATGTGTCTTTCAATGGTTTTGAAATGAGCAGTGAGTTGACACAATTCTTTATGTATACGCAGGGCAATGAGCGTTCTTTTCTTTGGCATTTGCTATCTTTTCTTTCCCCTCACTTGATTTTCAGAATCAGGTTAAATCTGGGGTTTTTCAAAACCTTTTTGTGTTTATTTATTGTGTAAAACTCTCCCACATTCATTTAATTTATCCATTTAAAAGTAACGTGGTTAATGACCACCTGTCCTGTAATGTTTATATTTTCTTTCTTCTGTACTTCACGTGTACAGGGTGGACTTATTTGATTAAAACCTGCAGTTGCTTAAAATGTTAGATCTGACCACCAAAATTTAAGAAGAGCAATTATGAATGTGTGTAAACAGTGGATTTGATGATGGCAACTGATGAAAGTGAATATGCCTACACCCAATTTATACACGACTTAAAGCGTAATCACCGTGTGTGTATTGAAGAGTTTCTGGGGAGAGCAATGGTAGAAGTTTTACTGACACCAACCGCAGTCCTATTTTTTTTTTTATTTAAATGACAGTAGTGGCTTATTACTGCCCAGAGAGGTATTTAACCTTTGATGCTTCAGAGACTCTGAGATTCCCTAAGCCCTTTCTAATAAATCTCACTTGTGCAGCCTTAGAGAGCACGAGTGTTGCATGAAGAGAAAAATAAAGCTTAAGACACAGAAAGAAGTGAATTTATTAATTTTTTCAAATGAAACTTTAAAAACTAAATGTTGGTACTTTATCTGAAAAGCAATTATATCTTTGGTTTCTTATTCTGTAGAGTAACTTCATGATTTTTTGTTGTTCTGTCTAAGAACATTAGTTCTCCCGAGTTTTATTAGGAATGGATTATCTGTTATTATAACTGACTTATCCCCTGCTGTTCAGTGATGCCAGCAAAGAACATAATCATGTGTCAAATGCAATCAGGATGCTCTGGAGTTCTGTGCCGTGTCTGGTTATTACCCAGTTTCTGTGCTGTGTGCCATTTACCATGGTCCAGCTTTGGAAAACAATGAAATATAAAAGAAAATATAATCTTGGTCTACTAAGAATAAGACTATATTAAAATGAGGGTAACTACAATAGAAGAATTTAAAATATTACAAGTAGAATGATTTTGTGCTCAGGGTTAGAATACTTACCTGAAATTCATGAAATTTGACCCACACCACCATTAAAAATAATTTAGAAAAACTTATTTTTGTAACTTAATTTTTCCTTGTAAATTTTTCCAAAACAAAAATGAAAATCTGAGCTGTAACTAAAATGAGATGAATGACACATCACAGGAATACATCGTTACATGAAAAGTCTACGTACTACAATAATTATTTCTTCTTGTATTTATATATGACAGTTATTTTCATTTTCTTAAGAGCTTCTGCTATTCTTCTTGTTCTTCTAATAGTAAAACTGTTCAATAATTTAAAATTAATTTCCCAAGACTGGAATGATCAAAGTATCCCATTTGACTTCACATTTGTAATCTGCTGTCTTCCTCAACATAAAACAAACACCTCTCCCCAAAAATTTATACAAAGAGTAGATGATTATATATTCAGATTAGAATCCTGAAATGCCTGAATCAGCTTTGGAAAAGTAACAAACAAGGTAAAATACAGGTGGATAATTCTGCTGTTAACGTCACACAGTGCCCTGGCTACACTCCATTTTAGTGTCAGATTTGTGTGTGCCACAGTTTCTTTATAGTAAAATACAGTTTTCAAGACCTCTGTATATTTCACCATATTCAATAATATCAAGTTTGATTGACAAATTTCAGGGAAAATGTTACAATTATGTATGTACTTTTCTAAAAAATAAAATATTGATACAGCCAGGATTTCAGTGGTTGTTACTGCATTCTTCATTAAAACTCATAGTAAATTGAGTATGCAAATTCTGAAATTGCCTCAAAATTTCTGAACAATTCATGCATCAAATCTGTGAGCAAGACATTAGTAACCAAAGAGCTCAGACTCTGATAAGTCCATTTACCAAACATCATTAACGTAATAATGACTGAAAATCTGTGCTAATTTTTATTACCACTATTATTCATCATACGTATTGGTGTTTTTGTTTCCTTAATGCAAAGTTGAAGTAAAGATGATTTATGAATGAAAATATACCCATAAATGTTAAGTATAATTACTTTTTCTCTGAATCTGTTATCATTTATTAATAAGTTCCTAGGTAAAACTTCTCTCAGAATCCCGAGGGAATTTGGTAAATGACTTCCTCCTGTCTTGGTGGGACCTGTCCAACTTCCAGTAACAAAATGATTCCTCAACACTTTCCCCAGTTCCTGTAGAGATGCAGCCGTATCTGTTGCTTCTCATTCATTTTGTGTCTTGGAATATGCCCTACCTTTATAGGGAGTAAGGTTCCCATTATGTTAATAAGCAAGTGCATGTGTCTGGAATGAGATGAGTGGTGTGTTAAGCATAGAAAAAAAAAAGTCCTAACCTTCTTACAACTCACGCTTCACGTATGAACACATGCTGGCTTCATCCTCTATATTTCCTAGATAATGTGACTTAGAAAACAGACCAGCAAACTTATTGTCAGGGGATAATACTGTATCTTCACATGAAACACACAGAGAGAGACACAGACACGCACAGACACACACAAACACACACAGACACAGACACACACACACACACACACGCATGCATGCATGCACACACACACATGCAATCTCAAAGATGCAGAAGCATCCTACAAAATATCCAGGGTGTAGGTGACTTCAGGAAACTGTGTGACAAATTTAGCAGCATGAATTCAATGGCAAGTGATGACATAGCCCAGATGCTGGTGTGCCCAGTGCTGCTCTGCTGAGACAATCACTCCTTTATTTCTAAATGTGTTTATTACTTTTATGATCAGTGTTGTTCACACAATGGAAACAGACTTTAGGGGATAAAGAATAAAAATTAGGATATAGTCTCTTGATTATAAGGAATATCCACAAACTAGTAAGATATTAAATGTTAAGCAACATTTTCTGCCCTTCGTGAAAGAATCAATAATTTTCTCCAGTATTCCATAATATTTATTGCTTTGCTCAAACACTGTCATTTATCTTTATATTTAGATGTATATTGTTGACTTAATGTATTAATTTTTCATATCTGAAACTGTACTATCATTCTATGTAATTAAAAGCTATTTCACACATAAAACTGCTCCTAAAGCATATATTATGAGAGACCTCCTTTTTTGTCTTTCCTAACTGTAAGGCTATATTGCTAAATTTGATGGAAACTCTTGAGACCGCATAGGAAGCATGTCGGATGTGGGTGAATTGTCTCATCTGTCTCATCAAAGGGCAAAGCGCTCTCAGCACTATCCTCAAATTCTGAAATACTAGAGAAGTACTTGCTACCCTTACAATGCTAAGTGGTCTCTCGTGGAGAAATGTCACCAGAGAGACGCCCGTAGTGGACGCTGTGTTACCCCTCCAGTGGCAAGTGCACTCCAGGTGAGTGGATCACTGGCCAACATGGTTTCAGATTTCAAAGAGTAAGCCACAAACTTACAAAAGCATGTCTGGGTGCCCTTGGTAGAGGGAAATCTGAGAACCTCTGCAGGACAGTATTCTCCCAGAGCAATGGTGGCTGACCCTTCCCTTGACCATTGGGAGTGGGGGCCACCAAACCCTCTGTTGTAGGGATGTGGCAGCTCCATTGACCTTGTCCTGCCCCTTGGAGACACTTGTCCCTTTGCAACCCTGTTGGCTCCTTGTTGGGAAGGTTCAGAACCATACTGGACACTGGTGTCTATGGCTTCATAATCTTAGGAAACCTGAGTTTATATTTCAGAAAATCCCCATAGTACCCACAGGAACTCACAAGGAAGATTGTTCAGTGAAAACACTGCTTTGATTTCTGGAAACCCCTGGAAAGGATTTCCAGAATCCCCTTGGCAGGGCTCTGCTGGTCCCTTATTACTCTACAAAACTGGAGTAATCGGCTCGCCACCAAAGCCTAATGGAAGCCATGTCATTGCTGTATGACAAAGGTGGAATGAGATCCCACCTAATCATTGGCCCTAACCAAGGAGATAAATCCCACAATATAGAATAAAGCAATAGGGAAGACTTATGGTCAGAAATTAATCATCACTTACAGGAACAGACCTCACTATCTCACCCTCTGACTCTGCAGCTGGTGTTTAACCACCCTAAAGACAGACTAAAGATAGAGTCCACAGCTGAGATGCCCATGTGTGACTCATTGGTAACATGGTTACATTAATTGAAAACACCCAAAAGGCACCTGGTTCTCACCTGAGCAGTAGATCTGGCCAACGTGTTTTATTCTGCTCCAACTTTGACAGATTTCCAGAGGCAGTTTTCTTTGGGCTGTGAGGGAGCCCAGGACGTGTTCCCTCCTCTCACTGCAGGCTCCTGGAGGGTCTCCTAGACATCCAGACTGTAGTCAACAAGATGTTGGCTCATCAAAATCCACACATCCCCTGGGTTCCCATTGTGTGTATGATACATTATTAAAGAGGGCATCCGGAGAGCACAGCGAGCTTTCAGCCCTCTGATTTAACATCTACCAGAACCAGGATGGAGCATTGCTGTGGCTGACCTGTGGCTGCTTTGGTCCTGAGCATGCAGTTTCCAGGGTGTACCAAGGTTTGAGGGGCCCACACTACAGTCCGAGTTCATCCATACACGGTCCGACTGTCTCAGGCACTCCTGAGCAGTGTCCTTTGGGACTTATGTCAGCTACATCCTCACCTGTCCTGTGTCATGTGACTATTCAAACACATGCAACCAGGTTGTTCCAGCAGCAAAAGTCTCAAGATGTGGCCTTAAAATCGCACTGACAATTATTGCAAGTGGCCTGGCCTTTACTGCCAGCCTGCTGGGTCTGAAATCATTAGAGCTTATTAGGGGACCTTGGATATAGCCCTTGGATATAGCCAAAGAGTGCTTGTTAGACATTGTGTGACAGCCACAAACCACACAATACACCACTCTAGGAGCCAAAGCTGAGCAGCCCATATTAGAGCAGGCTGTATTAGAAACCGAGAGTCCCACTAGTGGGAATTGGAGATTGTATGAGCACGAGTTCCTGCAATGCTTTTGCTGAGAGCTGCTTCTCAGTAAGGCTTGGCAAGGCTGTGGATGCCTCCATTTATAAATGGAAACAGTGCTTGTAATCCCAGTTGGGAGGCTGAGGCAGGAGGAGGCCTCTGAGTTGGAGGCCAGCCTGTGCCACATAGCGAAACTTTGTTTAAAAGGAAAACACACCAAAGAAACAGAATCTTCAAGAGAGAATCAAGCCTGATCCACTGGTCTTTCTATATTCCAGACTGATGTGGCCACCTGCATGCTCAGCTTTGTGCCCACCTCTCCAGAGAAGTATGCCGTGTCCCCTATTATCTGCCCCTCCCTTACACACAAACTGAAGTGACCAGCTGTCTGACCTGGAATACAGGCGAGTTAATGACCACACAGACCACAGCAGGGCTATGCGCAGTGACCCCGGCTGGGAAGCTTGAGCCAGGGCTGGCGCGCAGAGCAGCGTGCTCTTCAGGCAGCTGCTCCTCCTGGGGCCATCGGGAATGAAGAATGTTCCCCGATGGCTGGGCAGCCTTCCTGGGCAGCTGTGCACTCTGGAGAGTGGAAACAGATATTTTTCAAATACCAGGATAAGCCAGTGGCAGGAGCCCATCACAGCCACACTTCCGCTTTTCATGCCAACTGTCTCCTGCTGAGACCCACTGTGACAGGAGAGCAGATATCTCTGCCAGTCGGGGCTTCCTGACCTGCACAAAGGAAAAAGCCAAGCACAGCCCTGGTGTGGTGCATGTCTGTTAGCTTTTCAGTTTCTGCTGTCACTCACTGACACATAAATGCACAACACATCTGTGGGGCATCAGCTGGTGTTTCCACACACACGTGTGTGTGTGTGTGTGTGTGTGTGTGTGTGTGTGTGTGTGTTGCACAAGGAGCTGCTCTCTCGTTCCTCCGTGTTTTCAGAGTGTGCGGGTGTCACTCACCTTGGGGATCTGGCGCTCTGCCTGACATGTCTTATCTCTTTTCATTTACTCTCTTCCTCCTCTCACCCTCCCCCTCCATCTCTGGATCCTCTTCCCTTTTGCATGCGATCTATTTTCCTGTCTCCTGCTATCTACCGAGCTCCCTATTGAAAGGAAATTCCCTCGATTTCTTCCTTGGGTAATATGGTTTCCAGTAACTGTGACATTTGATCCAGAATAAATTCCTCTGCTAGGAAAGGGTGCCTTGAGGAGATTATCCACACTGTTCTAGGTCTGCAGGTCCTCCTGGGCTCTGCTGGTGCCCACTGGAGACCCTGGTTATAACCTGGACTCTTCACAGCCCTCCCACTGGCTCTGTCCCCAGTGCATACCTCGCATCTGCTATGCTACCCTTGCTGCTCTGCTAACCTCTCTGTTAGCCTCTTTTGGAATTCCCCAAATTAGTGATTCTGAGCAGAGTATCCACTGTCTCATTCAGACAGTCCACCGAGGGCCCCATAGCAAATCCCACTGGAACTTCCACATGCCTGGTCTCCTTCAGCTGGAAAATGACCCACTAAATCATGTAAGTCATTAGGGAGAGATTGACCACCCACTGAAGGGTCATATCCATTCAAGGTCACTAAGAGGGCTGGTACCGAGCTCCAGGATTTCATAGCACTGAATCTTCAGCCTTCCATATTCCAAACACGGCACAATGAATATGCCAAATCTCCTGGATTGCCTCCAATGATGGTCTTGAGAAATGATTGCGTCTAAAAAGCAGAGGACAATTATACATGAGTGTCCACAAAATGTCCTCATCTTTACAAATTCTCACGTATAATCTGATCCACCTTTCACCAGTGCTTTCCGGTTACAAGCCATGGGGATGAGGAACGGCAATCTCCTTAAAACTGTTGGAAGATCCAGAACCCCACCAGCTCCCACTACTATAGTGGGATTTGCCTGCAGTATATTGCTCTGGGAACTGGAAGGCCCTGACAGGACACCTTCACTGTGTTCACCAGGGACACACAGTAGCTACCCAGCCCCAGTGCATCCGACCTTTGTAGGAGGCGCAAAGCAGCTGTTGTAGGTGAAAATAAACTTGCACCTGCTGAGTGCAGGTGGCATTTGAAAATGAGCTTCTGGTGCCCAGTAATCAATCTGTTTGTCACTATAAGGTGCACTACCCTGGATGGAAGTCCTGGAGTATAAAGCGTAATGGGAAAAGTCATGATACTCCTCAGGCCTCCAATGATTACCCCAGACCTGTGTCCCAAGGTCAAGTCGGGCAAACTGTTTACATGCAGATGCTCACCGTGGCTGTGCTGATTGATATTTGTATTTGCAGCTTGGAGAGTGAGGCTTCTTCATTGTCTCTGAGGACTACAAATTCCAGCTGGAGCACATCCCAGCAGCATCTTACAATTGCACCCAGGAGGGCAGCAAAGAAGTGGTAGGTATCCTTTTTAAATTATCTGGGACCAGCTTGCCACCAGGCCTGAGTACTGCAGAAGTGGACTGAATCTTTATGTTAACTGTGTCAGATGACTATAGCATGTGGATACTCCAGATCAAAATACAACTGAAATAAAGTTCTTCTGCATCAATGACCCAGTCCATGTAATCAAATCTTCCTTCAGGCTAAGCATTTTCTGCTCAAATATCCCAGCTGTTCTTTCTACCACAGGATCAAAGACATCACTACAGACAAAAACACCACAGAAGAGCCCTGTAGTCGGTATACTACAGTGGCCTAAATGTTTATTAAATTTGGTTGATGACCAATGATTTATCCAAGTCAGCAGCAGAAAAGGACTTTCTATTTTCTATGGAAATAGAGAAATATACTCTAGAAGCCACTATGAAACCCGTGTTCCCTGCATACTGCCCACAACCACAGTGGGCCTGATCACTGCTACTCACTGTCTGAATACAGCCTGCATTCCCTGGCATTATTCCCAAACTATAATATCTGTGTGTCCACCACAGAGACTGCAGCATATTTTAAAAACAAAGACATGGATAAAGAGGTCCTGGAAAGTTTAACTTTCATACATAATCCACAGAGGAACCAAGATATGCTAGAGTAAACTTGGGATTTGTCTTCATATCTGAACTCGCTGTTCTGCATAGCATGAACATGGATTCCAGGTGCAGATGTACCTATTTGATGCCTACTTATCTATGTAGCACCTTATATTGCCTCAGCACAGGCACCAACATGGGGGCTGAGGAATAAGGTTGGAGACCTGTACATTAGGTCTAACACAAGCACACGTTACATGATACATGACAACACCATGAAAGGCAGCTGTGATTCAATGGTGAAGGAGATCATTTTGCACATTTTGTGCTACCTATAACTATCATTATTCCTAAAAATCACATGATAAATGCTCTCTATCCATGTTATAGCAATTTCCCAGTATTTATG
The DNA here is from genome assembly GCF_034190915.1 of Cavia porcellus. Classification (NCBI taxonomy): domain Eukaryota; kingdom Metazoa; phylum Chordata; class Mammalia; order Rodentia; family Caviidae; genus Cavia; species Cavia porcellus. The sequence continues at coordinate 78,609,698 of NW_026947495.1, read as the reverse complement.
CCTACCTGGCAACTCCCCAGTCCTGACCACAGGCTCCAGTGAACCATTCTTCCATCCTTTTAGACATGAGTCTTGCCACTGACTTGTCAACTCTGGATGTAGGAATTACCAGGTTGGTCTAAAACAAAGAAAGGGAGGGAGAGAGGGAGAGAGAGAGAGAGAGAGAGAGAGAGAGAGAGAGAGAGAGAGAGAGAGAGAAAGGGAGGGAGGGAGGGAGGAAGAAAGAAAGAAAGAAAGAAAGAAAGAAAGAAAGAAAGAAAGAAAGAAAATCCAAGAAGCTAAGCACAAATTTTCATTTACTTTATCCCAACAAGTTTATAACCTTTATGGAACCTGAAGATGCACACAGTGATTAGACTCTGTATTAGGCAGATTTTTCATTGCTGGAATAGAGTTCACAGCACTCACAGCTGTGAAGAAGAAAGGTTGCAGGTGTTTAGTCCATGGTCATTTGGCTCCAAGGCAGAGACATCAAGGCAGAAACGAATACAGGGCAAAGCTGCTCGTTACATGGTGGCCAGGAAGGCAAGAGGTCATCAGAACCAGAGACAAGGGCACCATATATAGCATCCCAGATTAGGCCTCCATGACTCACCCAGACACCAGTGGACTTCACTGATTCCCTGGACAGTTTCTAAGACACTCAAAATTAGCTTAGCTATCACAGATCCCCTACACCAAATGGGATAGAATTTATTCGGCTTGAGACTGCTTACTAGCAAAAGAGGGCAGCATCTGAGGTATACAGAGCTGGTCTTGTTGTATGTTAAAAACTCAGGTCAAGTACAAGTTAATCTAATCTGCATAAAAAGGCTCAAGATATAAAGAACTTTAATAAGAACATCGAACTTCTTCAACAGACACCAAGCACAATAGAGATTCCTGGTATCGTTGTGTGGCTTTTACCCAGCAACTGGGAAGACTGAAACTTACAGTATTTCCAAATAACCCTAATTTGGTTCCATATCTATCTCCAGAAACAATACCTTTGTTGATGATAACTTTGCTGGGTGAGTACCGCTCTCCTTTTAATCAATCTCTCTGTCACTGAAATTACCACTGTCTTACATTTGAAAGATGATGTACAAAATACCAAGTACCGTGGTGGATTTGTTTAATGAAGTTTCTGCCTTAATCTTTATTTGCAAGTCTGACAGAAGTTATTTTTCTTATAGGAAAAGGTATGTTGCTATTATTATTTTATTATATAGCAGATTGGTTAGCATGGCAGATTGCATTTACTGAAATGCCAAGGCAGACACAGGATGACATTTGTTTTTTATTCCTCAGAGAAACCCAGTGTCATCTCTCTTTGAAGGACCCAGGTTTGTGCAGCATCTGTGATACCATCCATGAAGGTACCGCTGATGCTTTGCAGGGAAGAGCATTTTACTATACTGGTCTGTCATGGGTCCATGCTTGAAGTATGTACTATTTTTTTTTTCTCTACTGTGGCTTTCAGCTTTCTCCATGTGTTTCTTCATTATTATGAACAGGATGAGTCAAGAAGCAAGGTTTTGTGTTTGCATTGGAAAACCCATAGAAGGACAGTCAGATTCTATGGTGCAATCATCAGAGAGGAGAGCAAGCTTTACCTACAATTACCATCACCTAGAAGAGAAGCATATACAGATTTTTAATAAACCCAAAATTAATTTGTTTTGGATTGTAAATAAATGGTTGGTTATCATTGCTATTAAGTATTTTACTTCTGCTACAGGCATTGGATATTGAGAGGCTGAAAGGGTAGTTTAAAAAGAAATGTTGCAAGCTCACTTTCAGGCTGTTTCTAGGCAAACATTTTTCATTCCAGCAGCATCCCACTTTCCTAAGCCCTAACCAAAGTTCTTGGAGCCAATGATATTCATCACCTTTGACCTTGTCAAAGATTTCCCTCTCAGTGTCATAGTGATGTACCCTCTTTCTATCAGTTTTGCTGACCCACATTGCCCAGTATTCCCCTGAGCTGCTATGATAAGATCTGGGTGCCCATTCTGAGGTGAGGTCAGTAAGTTCTGCATTTATGCACAGCTATTCTTTAAACTACTTAAACCACTTCTGGCTTTGCTCAGGGATTATTTTTTATTTTTATTTTGAAGAGAATAAAATCAAATGAGAAAAAAATGGGATCAGTCAATACAAAAGGATGGACATGGTACATGACTTAAAACCAAAATGCAAGGTGATCTGCAATGGTTACCATAATGTCTCTTGTTATCTTCAATAGAATTGCCTGTATCATCAGGCACAATAAAATTGAACATAGCAGTACAGAACAAAATCAATAAAACCAAAACATTGGAGACATTTTAGGACTTCAAAAGAGGATAATAGTCCAACCAGAATGGGTATCATAGTGAATCTTATTGTCTTTAGAGTAGTTGCTTATACTCTCAGACTTGATACTATCAAACAACAGATTCGAATAAAATCAGTCAAGACAAGACAGTGATCAAACAAGACAGATTGAAATAAAATTAGTCAAAATAAGACAATGAAAATAAGTTAATAGGAAAATTAAAAATGCTTACCTTAGTATATCCTGCTATCTTTGGAATAGCTGTCCATGCCATCAAATCTAGTACAAGTAGAAAAACTGGAACAGAATATAACCAAAACAAACAGAGCAATGAAAACATTATGGGTTTCAAATCATGATACAGGATATGCTTGGGGGCATATTGGGTGGTGAGGGTCAGCAAAACTGAGGGAAAGGGGTGCAGCACCATGACACCGAGAGGGAGATCTTTGACAAGGTCAAAGGTGACTGAATACCAATCGACTGCAAGAACTTTGGTAAAGGCTGAGGAAAGTGGTATCCTCTTCCTTCCCTTTTTAGACATTTTTTCCCTTTCACATTCACAGGGTGATTATACATTTTGTATCCCACTAACTCCTTTAGTTTTTAGATTAGGGAGGCAACCTGCTATTTACCTAAGTGGCTCTGAACCTTTTTCCCCTGACCTTTGTATCCATTTACCTACAAGAGTCTCATGGTTTTTCTTCCTTATAGCTGAGTAGTTTCCCACTGTATAAAAGTGTTATGTCTTTCCAACCAAACTGCAGCTGAAGGATGAGCTAACCACACTTTTTTCTGGTTCTATGTCACATAGAGCATTGTTTTCTCATCTTTGACTTTCAGTCCATAAACTCTCTTTCAGGTTAAATATATTTCTTATATAAAGCATCTTGATGGACCCTACCTCCTGATCCACTCTACCTGTGTTTCTTTTTATTAGTGTGTTGAGGCCATGCATGTTAGCGATTATGGTCAATCTTCTCTGCCTCATCTCTGCCATGTTATTTCTCTGTTATTTTTTGTCTACTTTTCCTCTTCATTCCATCATCAGCCCCATTCAGTGAACCCCCTGTGCCACTGTTCTTGAAGCCATGGTCTTTTTTCACTCTCTCTAGAATGCCCTTCAGTATTTTTTGTAGGGTTGAATTGGTGGTCATGAACTCCCCCAGTTCCTCTTTGTCATGGGATCTCCCTGTTTCTCCATTAATTTTAAGAGAGAATTTTTCAGGGTACATTTATCTGGGTTGGAGGTTATTTTCTTTCAGGATTTGGAATACTTCACGCCAAGATCTTCTTGATTTGATGGTTTGTATTGAGAAGTCTGTTGTGATTCTGATGAGTTTTCCTTTATAGGTGATCTGTTTCTTTTCTCTGACAGCTTTTAATATTCTGTTATTGTCTTGAATTTCTGGGATCTTGATTATTATATATTTGGGTGTAAATCTATTTTGGTTATAGCTGGCTGGAGTTCTGTATACCTCATATCTGAATATTATCTCCTTTTCCTAAGCTTGGGAAGTTTTCTTTAATTATTTCTGAAAATAGCCTTTGTGTTTCATTTTTGTTTACCTCTGCTTGTTCACTCACATTTTTATTCTTAAGTTTTAGATCCTCTTGTTGTCTTCTAGCCTTTGGATTGTTACTCCCTGGTTCCTTGTTATTTTTAAGAGATCTTTCCCTTCATGATCACCAGCTGCAAACCTGCCTTCAAAGTTTGATAGTCTGTTTCACTGTCTTTCAAGCAATTTTGCCAGCTTTCAATGGAGTTTTTAATTTCCTGGTAATCTCTTTGAATCTGTTTCATGTATTCTAGATTTTTTAAAAAATATTCTTCAACAAAGGTTTCCCTCCTTTATCTATGCTCCTCCATTCTTCCATTGTGTCTTCATGAGAGGTGCTTAGCATTTCTTTCATTATTTTCCTTATACCTTCCTTTACTTGTATTAGTATTTCTGTTTTAAGCTCTTTTATAATTTCACAAAGATATTCCTTTATGTCACATTCTTTTTCTTCAGGAAGTGCAGGTGTGCAACCCCAGATCTCTTCTGTGTTGCCTCTCCTGGGCCAGTGCTATTTGGGTTGGAGGCTGGAGACTTCCTTTCATTTCTTCCTCTTGTCATGTTTCTTGTTTCTCCCTGATAAATGGATAGTGGGTGTTACCAGCCCTTCCTGTATTTGTTACTATTACTCTGAAGTGGCTAGGGATAGCTGCCCTTGCCAGCCTGCTGGTGACCACTGGGGTTCAAGCAGGGGCAGAGCAGGATGGCCCCTCCCTTCTGAGCTGGTCAACTACTGGGAGTCTTCACCACATTCAGATGTGCCAGGCTGGTTAGGGGCCAGTTAGGGATAGCTTCAGGGAAACTTCAGTCTTAGCTTTTGGGTTGCGTACAGGGGCGAGATTCAGTCCAAGCAATTCTCACTAATCTGCTCTGCTCTAGGAACGGCTGCATGAAGCTGGCTGCAGTTCTGGTTCAGGCTTATCCTGCCCAACTCCAAAATGGTGTCAGGCTAATCACCCACTCCTGCGGGAGGCCTGAGTTCCCCATACTCACTGTAAGCTGGTATGGTTCTCTGGTCCACCACTCCCCTCTGTGACCATGTCATCCTGTTGCAGTCCTTGGGCTTGCCAACCCCCAACTTCACCACGGCTGCACATCTTTAGATTCCAGTGGTGTTTTGCACACAGTGGGACTGGCTCCAATGAGAGTGCATCTACCTACAGCCTTCCGTCCACATCTTACTTTTCTTTCCGTTTTTTTTTTTTTTTTTTTTTTTTTTTTTTCACTTTAGTTTCTTGCTGGGTCAAGAGGATCCATCTCCTTCTGTCTGGTCTTCTTCAGGATGCCGTATCCAGCACCTGAGCTGTTTCTCTCAGAGAGGCTTTTTACTTTGCTGCTTATTGATCCACCGTCTTGACAGCTTCCATCTGCTCAGGAGCTCTTATGTAAGCATAGTCACACAGTTCTTCCTCTCTCTCTCCCTATCTCATTATCTGGTTGGGGTCTCAGTAACCTGCCCCTCAGACTTTCTAACAGTTCTTGTAGATGTAACTGGTCTGTGATCACAGTAATTTTCCCCTTGTTTACCTATCATTGTTCCACTTTCCCATCTTTCCACCCAGCACACACGCACACACACATACACGCGCACACACTCACACACACACACACACACAAACACATACACGCACACACACTCACACACACACGCACACGAACATGCACACACACACAAGCCCCTCTGAAATTAACATTCTTCAAGCTAAAGCTCTCACCTAGAAATTGGACATACATTCATTAAGAGCCACAGTGGGATTTCACCAGGAAAATAGATTCAAAACAAAGCGAAGGATCCCCTGACACTGTTAGGATGGCTACTATTTTAGAAAGGATTCAGTGTTGGCAAGAATGTAAAGAAATTATACACTTACACAATTCTGATATGAATCTAAACTGGTGCAGCTGCTATGAAAAACAGTATAGGAGATTCTCTAAAAATTAAAAATAGGACCAGTCTATAATTCTGTAACTCCACTTCTGGAAATTTTTGCAAAATGTTTGAAATGCATATCTTCAAAGGATATTACCAATCCTAGGTTCACTGTAACACTATTCCAAATTAGTGCTGTTTACAGAAGAGTGAAGAAGTAAAATGCTGTGTCTGTGTTATCATGGGATACCACACAGCTTTCCAAAGGGTGCATGATTGCATGGATGAATGGAGAATACCCTCTGCAAAGCGACAGCCACAGAAAGATAAGCATTGTATGATTATGCATACACGGTGCTGCTAAATCATCGAAGTTAGAAATTAAAGAGTGGGATGATGGCTGCCCACAGATATCAAGAAGTGAGTGACTGAGACTTAGATGTAACAGGTGTAAAGTTCCAGTCAAGCAACAAGAATAGACTCTAGGGATCTGGTTAACTTTGTCCTCAGAGTACGCAGTGATACATTGTACACTCAAATGTAAAGGCAATGATATGTTATATCTCCAAGGCAGATAGGTCCAGGTTAAGTGTTCTATCCATAATAAAATCAAATACATAATAATAATTAAAGGAATGCTGTAAACAATATTCTAGAGAGAAAGTCAATAAATGTGGAATCAGGTTTCTCTAACTTATCATCGTGAAAAAATCATACCTGTTTTGCATGGCTGCCTCTGAATTTTTTTGTATGACAAATATTTAATATTTAGCTTCTTCAGGATGAAAATTTTATTTTTTGTAACTATTACTGTCTACAGTTATGCTGTACTGAATTTGAAGGATGAGGTTGGGGTTATCAACATTTATTTCATGCAGGAAATATTGCATAATGCAAGATACTCTTTGGATAAATTTAGCATTACGATTGTGCATGTGGTTGCTGGTGTGATATTCTCACCTTTACACAGAAAATAGGAAAGTGAAAAAATGTGGCTTTACTCAGAATAATTTGAAATATTTGCAAATTAAACTTATTTTGAATATAATGCATAATGAAACTATGCTTTGATAGCTGTGGTTTCTACCTTATTTTATTTTATTTTTAAATGCTCACATCTGTTAATGGTTTATTACCACTGGATTTTACTCTTTGATTTCCACAGCAATTTTACCAATGCTTTCCTGAAATATTTTACATTTGAAATTATTTCCATTACAGCCTTCTTTATCGACACCTGCAGTATTTGAGTTTTTTTCTAAAGCTCAGATTCTGAATTAAGTAGAATTCACTTCATTGTTCGCAGGCAAACATCAGCTCTCTGTAAATCCAGAATGAAAATGACCTGGCTTTCCTGGGAATACGGCATAAATCCACTGAAATCCTTCCACTAAGCAGCTGCCAGAGTGAGGCGTCACTCACTTGCTGTCACACAATTTTGATCTGCTACCAGCCTTAAGTTTCAGATCGTAGGTAGCTAAAGCACAGTCTCTAAATACTAAGCATAGCAAAGCCTGGCTGAATATTTTAAAAGACAGTACAAACTCATCAAAGATGATTGAGCTGGAGAAACTGCCTAGATGTTGGTTTTCTGCAGATGTACTGAGAATCATTAGTACCAGGTTATGATGAGCTCAAAAACATTTCAACTTCTCAAAACATAAACATCTCTGGTAATGGTATGCAAATTACAGTAATGGTGGTACAAAGTTTTAGCTGCATCATAATATTCCATTTTAAAGTGAAAACATCTGCGAAATACAGTAATTCATTATCATCAACTGACTCTGCAGAGATTTCTTTTCCCATAGAAACATCTATTTTGAATGCAAGAACCCAAAAAGCAAATAAATGAATGACACCATATCCTGTGTTCCGTACTGCAGAGTTGCAACTGTGTCGTTTCACTTCCTCACCCTCCCCTTGTCTACACCACAGGAACAGTCACAGTGCCCTGAGACTCCGGCCTCGAGAGGACAGGATTAGAGGCATCTTTGTTCAGTGTTGACCTCAACAACTTAGGGTTTGGTTCAGTAAAAACACCATTTACCAGCTCATGGTTTAGCTCACCTCACCGGGGCCATGAGTTTGACTCCAGAATGGATATGGACTCATTTCATAAGAAGCAAGTGGTAATCTCTGGACTCCCTTCTTCCTGGTGTGTGCGTCCAACCCTACAGCTGTGGAATTCTTGGACACTTTTAATCTTAAACATCTAATGCTTCTGCTTTCTGAGATGGGAGGGCAGTGATCAAAATTCTTGGTTAAAGCTTCCATAATTAGTCTTTATTGGCCTTGTTATATTAATCAGACTTTGATGCGGGAATATTTCTATAAATGTACTGAAAATTCAGTGTTTTATCCTATGTATGGAAGTTTTCAAAAAAATAATATTTGAAGTCTTTGCTTAGGCTTTGCTTGCTGAAACACCACTATGAGGGGTGTGTTTATCTGTTGTTCAATTCATCGCAGACTTCAGAAGTGCTTTGTAAGATTTTGTCTGAGATGTTGTTTGCATATATTTTTCTTTTTGTTCATAAATCACAGTTTTAATGTACATATGTTTTCCTCCTGAAATTTTGGGAATCATTTTAAACTAACCAGGAACTTTATTATTCAACATGGTGTGACCTTATAGATGAATTTCTTTAACTTGTTGCTAGGATAAAATGTGATGTGTTACAGTTCATTGATTCCAGATTCCCAGCAGAAAGTTATCTGGAAAGCAGCAGTGTAGCCGCAGAATTGCATCTTGGCTGCAGCGAGGAGGCAGAGCTCAGTGAGTGAACACACGGAAACGATGTCTGGGGAGCACAGTTGGGGAACAGTCTCTCCTGCTCTAGATGCAGAGGCAGGAACCTTCCTGGATCACCCCAGTCAGCAGGAAGCGGGGATTTCAGGTCCTCTTTCAGTCTCTGCCCTGGGCGGGCTCCCACCAGACACTTCCTCTACCCTCCTCTTAGGGGTTAGGACCTCAGTAAATTAATTTCATATCCCCAAGCTCACTTAGCTCTCTTACTCTGGTGTCGGAAGATTGATCTGCAGGATGAGTTTTAAGAAAATCTTTTATTACAACCCGGTTTTCCAAAACTTCTTAGAGAACCAGTTGAAGAGCCCCACAGAGGACAACACAGCACCCTGGAACTTCCTCTTGCAAAACAGGAGGCAGAATCAGGAAGGTCTGCTGGGGGACAATGGATCACATTCCAGGCGGCACCAGCTTTCCTAACTTTGTCTATTTTTAAAAATCTTAAAGAAATTTAAAGTTCCTATTAATAAACTGAAAATGCAAACATACTTCAATGATTATTTTTAAGTGGTTAGTTCTTAGTAATTTTCCTAGGAGAAAAAAATTCTGTAGTTGGAGGAAAAGACGACTCCTTCTTAGCATCTTGGGCATATTAAAAAAATCATATATTTATAAGCAATTCACAGATAAATATTGTAATATTAGTTGATATTACTAATTTTAAAAAGTTTCATCTCTAAAATATTCTTGCATGCCATTTAAACCTTAATAAAAATAGTAAATGACTGGAGAGCCTGTTAGAAATATACACATTTACAATTTCCCTCATGTTGCTATGTGCAAAAATAACCAGGGGAACATAAGCAAACTAAACACTAAGAAAGCTGTCTAAATAGGCCGCTATTCATTTATTACTGTGAGTGCGCTTTAATAAAATTATGCTGAAAAGGTGTTAATTAAAAATATTTACTTAATATAAATAAAAGTGATGAAGCACTCTTTGGTAGAGTGTGACACAATATTTAACTTTATTCAAATATTTTACAGAGTTTAATTTTGTGTTGTCTTGCTGATTTGGGTCAGGAGATGAATTTATAATGAAATTTTTATTCCTTATTTATAAATGATGTGTTTATTAGAAGATGATGGCCCGGGTATCACTTTGGTCACCACGCAGGAGTGACTCAATCTTGGAGACCCTGACTTCTCGCGTGAGCCCCTGACTGTGGGAGCAAGGGTAGGAAACAGTGTGTGCTGAACAGCAAATGGAACAGTTCGCCCCCAGAGAAGGGGTGCGCTAGCTCCGAGCCGCAGGCCCCTCTGGAAGAGGGAAGAGCTCAGGTAGGCAGGATTTTCAAAGACTGCAGGTCTTCCACAAGGGCTGCAGAAGGTGCTGGCAGCTTCTGATGTACTCGGGTGACAGGGCCACCGTACAGTCAATCAGAGAACAGCAGGCAGCAGCAGCAGGGGAGCAGGGTGCAGGATTGGACCAGGCTGGAGCACAGTGGAGCCTGGGACCCTGCACAGTGTCCTGAGCCAGCACCCGCAGAACCAGGGGAGCCTGGAAACAGAGGCTGCTCCCTCGCCACTGTCAACAGGGAAAGACGAACATCCGAAACAACATTGAACTGGCGCTGTTTTCTGAAACAGAAACAGAAAAAATAAATAAAACAACATGGAACAATATTATAAGCAAATTGTTGAGAAACAAAAACTTGTAAAAATAAAACTGCAAACACAGGCCGAGGTTCCAAAAATGAAGAATACAAAAACGTCAAAAATGTAAGTAAAATAGGCATGTTTTCTTTTTAAATTTCTTTTAAAGATAATTGAGCTCGGGGCTGGGGATTTAGCTCAGCGGCATAAGCGCCTGCCTTGCAAGCAGGCAGTCGTGAGTTCGATCCCTGGTACCGATAAAAAAAACGAAAAAGACAAAAAAAAAAAAAAAAAAAAAAAAAAAAGATAATTGAGCTGATAATAATGCTGGGCTTACAGCATATATGTAAGGGAATGAAAATACACGTGAAGTTTTATGCAGTAACTGGAGTTACCCTAAGCTAGGTAGCGCTGATTGCCACTTTGTTCACAGGAACAGACTCTAGAGCAATGCTGACTGTGAGGTCTCTGATTGGCTGATGAGCTATGAGGAGGCGGGCCTAGGGGAGGAGGCGGTCCTCGAAAGGGATCCTGGGAACCGTACGGGGTCCCTCACCCCTTCCACGTGGGCTTCTCCCTTGACCTCTGCTTCCCAGATATGAGCTGAGCAGCTTTTCTGTGCTCACCTTTGCAACCTGACGAGTCTGCCTCTATGGCAGCCAAACATGGAATGAAACATCTGGAACCTTGAGCCAAACAAACCTTCTCTCCTTTACGTGGTGTATTTCTGGTGTTTTGTCCTGCTAGCAGAAAACTGACTCATTTGGGGACACTTCAGTTTCTTGCTGTATTTCCAATATTATGCATGAAGTATTTATACATTGGAAAGTTACACATGGGCATTATAATACTTAATTCAAACACAAATAAATAAATGAAGTAAAATTTTAATGTATGAAGCAAAATTTAACAGAGGAAAAAAATCTATTCCCAAGTATATTTAGAGTTTCATATTATTTAATTTAATATTAATAACAACTTTTAAATTTTAATTTATTGTTTTTTTTTTATTTTTTGCTTTACAATTTATTATTTTTTATTTAAAATTTACACCAGAGCAGCAATATTTTCATATAGTAACTGACAAAATAAGCACACAAAAATTTAGACCAGAAAGGACTTGATAGTAAACGTACCTTGATTTAGTTGACAGTTAAGATACTAGTGCTACGGCCTATTTGACATTCTTTGCATGCAACTGCAACTAAGACAAACTATATTTTGGGCTATAAAAGGCTTCAATACCTTTCAGAGACTGAAATCACATGAAATATTTTTTCTGGTTGCAATGTGATTAAAGAATAATTTAATAATGAGGAATTATCAGAAAAATCTCCCAAACATTGAAAATTGAAAGTTGTACTATCACATGAAAAAAAAAATAAATGAGAATTTGCGCATATAATTAGGTGAATTATGAGAAAGCTACAGAAAACTTTATGAAATACAACTAGAGCAGTGCTTAAAAGGATCAAAAATATAACTTAGAGGGCTGGCAATATAGCTCAAGAGTACATTGCCTCCCTAACAAGAGTGAGGTCCTGAGTTCGATTCCTGGTACTCCTCCAATGATAACTATGATCTTAGCACTTAAACAAGAAAAATAATAAAATAACAGTCTTGATTGGAACACAAAGTATAAAAAGAAAAATGCATCCATTTTGATGTAAATGATTGATGACATGAATAAAGAAGCCAGATTTGATCAGATCATTATAAACAAAGCATAATCACACATACTCTCCTCATCTGTGGGTAGAATTATTCAACCCCTCCACACACTGCTGTCCTCACCTCACTTCAGATAGACCAAGCTGGGTGATGCTGCACCTGCATTCAGAGAAAGTCATGTAGAAGTCAGGATTAACGTGGCCTTAACTAGCTGATAAAGGTTGACCTCTGTGCAGATGCTTTTAATGGTTTTGTTTCCCTGCTGGATGTGACAGGGCAGCTGACCTCTGCAGCTTTTTTACCAAACTGAGAAGCACTGTATAAACAAACGAACAAACAACAACAAAAACATCATTGGAGAAACTCAAATGAAAAGAAATTTTACAAAACAGTTGATTAAACTGTCATTAAACAGCAACCATGAAAAGCAAGACAGTTGTCCTACACTAGAAGAAGCTAAGAAAATAGATGACTAAATGCAGCTTAGCATCCTGCACTGGGCTTGAGGTACAGAAATGTCCCTGCCTATGAGAGGGTGATTCCAGGACACACTTAGAATTCAGTTATCAGGAATGAACAAGAGTGATCTTTAAATTATGACAAATGAACCATGGTAATACGATACCTCAGCACCACGGAAAACTGAAATTATAGATTGCTGGTAATTGTCTTCACAGCCTTTCTGTAAGTCTAAAAAGATACACTAAGTTGCAAAGAGATAAAAGAGTTGTAAAAGTTTTTATCACAAATTATAAATGTCTGAGGAGATACATATTTCTAACCTGATTTAAACATTATTATATTCTGTACAAGTACCTTGAGCCGATCCATTAATATGCACAATTTCATGCTTTCACGTATCAGTAAAAAATAAATAAAAATTTAAACTCCAGCTATCAGGGATATAGTATTATGAGATGGAAACCATTAGGTCAAAGAATGCTGCCAGAGACAGAAGAAACTCATTTCTTATTTATAAAGGAAATATTTAGGAAAAAAAAAAAAAAACTTGTCCTAGGCATGTTTTGTATTTAAATGACAGAATTTCAAAATACTTAGAGCAAAACCTGTTATAACTTAAAGAAGAACATATAATTATATTCCAAAATTCCAATAGCTTTAGACTAATAATTGATGAAACAAGTTGGCAGAAAATCAACAAGGATATAATGCCCTAGAGTTTTATCAAACTACTTTACTAAGAAATACATAATTGTTTCAGTTTCTAAAACCTTAATGATGGAAAGCAGCCAAGCCTGAATAAGCCAAAGTTAGCATTTTTTTTTAAACAGGTCAGTTGTTAGTGCAATTTTTCTGCATTATGGTTTATGGAACCAAAACCTCGCTACAGATTCTGTGAAATTTCAATGACGGGCTCTTTGATATCCAGCTCAAGCGTCAGTCATCTTCATGAAAGCTTGTAGCTCAGAGGGAGGTTAGCCGTAGGGTAGCGCGCTGGACCAACAATGTGCTTCTGTACACTGCGTGCAGGAAGAGAGACCCGCAGGTAAGGACCAGGGGAGAGTGTTATGCAAGAGGTGGTGGACATATGTAGTGCAAATCTAAATGTTAGTAAAAGACACTGCAGAAAATCTCCTGCACATAGGGTGTGGTGACGAGGGGATCAATGACAATATATCTTATACCGTCATAATTGTATTTAGTTTAAACATTGACCGTGTGTTTTTTAATCACACCTCAATAAAACTGCCTCACCCTATTGAGAGAGGTGACATCACCAAGAAGAAGCTGGAAATTGCAGGAACTAGAAAGTTTGTGATGGAAATAGTCTGACACAGGCAGCCAGATGACAAACAGCCCCAGAAAGACTGCAGGCGAGGTCCTTCTAGAGGGAAATGTCCAACATACACAGGAAACACCGTGGTGAGGGGGTGGAAGCTTGATGTATGGTTTCCATAATCACGAAATTACCCCTTTGTTACTGCTTTGGTTTCCAGAAAAATGCCACCACTGTTCAGGATACCAGCACTAAGTTCTCTGCTCCCAAAATTACAGGAAAGATTTGGGTGGGTTTTGAAAATTTATCTCTGCTATCCTGCAGAATAAAAACGTCCTGGAAAAAAATTCCAGCTTCCAAATCAATGAAGAGACCTTGTCACCATTCAAGACAATAAGGAACATGGCCACAATGGCCAGAAGATGCAAGAGCTTCATTCCTGGCCTTGAAGAACGTTCGGCCTTCAACTGGCCCCCCTAACAGCAGCCAGGTCATCCTAGGGAGATGCAGGACAGGGCAGCTGCTCTCAACATAAGTGTCAGAGGCAGAGTTGGGTGTCTTGTGTAACGGAAGAGAGGGGGAATTGGTTGAACACTGGTGTGATTATGTAGCAAATTTGTTCAAGATGCCGTCAGATAGCTGCAGGGTAGGAGCATTTATGAAAAAGATGCACCTTTCAAGAGGATCACAATGAGAGGCATCAAATTGTTTTTCCCGCAGCAATGGGTTATAGCATTTTATAAAGAGCTCTTTATGTCCACTTACATGTACACATCATATTTGTGTATCTGTCCATAAATAAGCTCACACTTACATACCAAATCCATATATTTATATGCACATATGTAGGTGTAGCTATCGAACTGGTTAATGGTATCATACTAACATACCTAATATAGAGATCATAGCTACGTGGTTAATTCTGATCATATGTAGGTATTGTACTATGAAGAAACACAAAACAGTGTTCCACTGAATTTGAACCTCATATGAGAAAATACTATATTTAATTAAATTATTAACATTGTGTTTTAAACATCAAGGCATTTGTGATTCTTTGCGAAATGTTTGTTATGGTCCAGGGGTGGCCACAAGAAGGAATCTGTTCATTGTTGGCGTAAGAAAAGGTTAATGGAACGAAGACAGTGTGAATTCAGTTTGGAGGTCTGCTTCTGATACTTAGTATTATAATCTTGCACAAATTAACCAAACAGTCACCTATAAAATGAAAATGTTGAGTGAAATAAATTAGCTGTCCCTGTCTTTCTTATATTGCATGATTAATGCAGATTTGTAAATATACACTGATTTTCCAAATCCACCTTTTTAAAAATTTTGCATTTATACATTTAAGAAGAAAAAAAGTCAAATGTTGAAGATGGTTTTTTATATTATGATAAAAAATAACTATTGACTTGCAGATCTGCATAAATTTGTAAAGTTACTCATTTTTTATTTAGAGAAAAAAGCAAAACAGTAAAAAGTGTAATAATAATACAGAATTTCAAAAAGCAGAAATCACTAGTTGATAAATTACATATTGTTATCTTAGTAGTTGTTCAAGTTACAAAATCAAAGCATGAAAAGTAGACAGACAATTAAACAATGACAGTACAAATCATTCTGTTTGACGAACTAACAAAAACTTAGTAGCCTGGTCATCTATCTTGCACGTTTATACGTACATTCATATCCTTTCTGAGTGCTCTAATTGTTTAAATCACACATTCGATCTTCTCAGAAGTGACTCATCTTAGACTTGATGAAGATCCTATGTCTTACATCTCTGATACATCTCTGATACTGTCGCCATAACTCCCACCCTGAGGACTGCGTTTCTTCTTAGAGATTCACAAGCTCTGTGGAGGTGAACTGTCAGCCAGGCTTCTTGCTGGCCTGTTACCCTCTGTCCCTACTCTCCAGCTGTACTGAGATTTTAGTTCCTCAGTCTCTCCAACTTGTCCCTGGTCAGGCTTCTGCTTTTGCTGTTTAGCTGTTTGTAGTAAATCTTTACACAGTGTGCTGCTTCAGGTCACTGGGGTCAGTTCACTCACCTCTGCAGGGGGCTGGCAAATAATCAGACAGCGAAACCACGCAAGGCCTACTGCGCATGAGCAACATCGCAGCTCCGAGATAAAGGCTTGGCGTTTCAGAGGACTCAGTCACTTGTTCTGTTTCTCATTTTCTCTTAATATTTCTTTCTTTCTTTTTTCAGTCCTTTTCTTTCTTTCTTTCTTTCTTTCTTTCTTTCTTTCTTTCTCTTTCTTACTCTGCCTTTCTTATCTATCATCTGTCTATCTCCAGGATATAATTATAGAAACTTTTGATTTGAAGGGCACTAAAAGATATAAGAAGATGCTGCATCCATAAAAATAGAGAAAGTGGTTATGTGGGAAAATCAATTCAAGATACGGAGTAATTACATGGAAATGAAAAGCATGATTGGTAAACGCAAGTCCTTGATTGAGCAGTAAACAGCAGACTGATTAGTACCAAAAACCGAGTAGAATGCATTTGCTTAGGACCTAAAAACAGAAAAAAAAAAAAAAAAAAAAAAAAAGACACCTACAAGCTACACTCGTATGAGTAAAAATCTATCCCAAAGATATTATTTCTATTAAGTAGGAACGGACATATCAGGACTGGAGCAGAGATGATTATGTAAGTCTTGATAGCAGTAGAAGCACGCTATCTTGATTTGACGCAGGATTTGCGTTAAGAGATTCCAGTCTCCACCTAGCCCGAGACGCCCAGATGCGGTGAGTTGTGCTTTCTACTGAGGAAATCAAGAAGGTCCGATAATGAGCAGCAGGAGGATCTCAGCACCACTCTTGCTTGGCCATAAAGCAGAAGTGCACAGGTCTTAGATTTGATTAGATCTGATTAGACCTGATTTCTGATTGTTCACAAATGGCTCAAACTATGAAGGCCACCCCTGAAGAATTTACCAAGGTCTACACTCTAGAGATATTTTCATAACTGAGTCTAACGTTTCTTTCGACTCAAATTTCATGTAAGATTGGATTTTTATGAAAACTCCAGTGCCCACCAGTCAATGGGTCATGGATGAAGTTTCAAATATTTAAAGTAAGAATTTATACTACTTTAGTGTCCGCCTCGAGCACTTTCATTCTCCAGCTTAACTGTGTAACATGATTAATTGCTTCATCTACTAATTAATGGATCATGAAAGAGAAAGATGAGCCCAAAACAAACAACAAATATGAAAGAGAATCCCTTCAGTGCCGTCTCACAGGTGAAGGACAATGTGTAGGTATCTGTTAAAGGGCCAGCCCAGAGGTAGATAGATGGTCCATTTTCTTCCTGTGCTGGAGATCTAACTCTAGGCCTTGCACATGGTCCCAGTGTGCTCTGTCAGTGAGCTGCACCCCACCAGCCCTATGTGATGGATTTGATGGCCACACTCCTTTGTCACAATTAAAATCTCTCTCTCCTGACTTTCTGGCTGACTTCAGGCCAGCAGTTCCTAATAAACCCGCCAAGGTTGCTGGTGTCATTTACTGATGTAAACATTCTCTGCAGGGAAAAAGACTCTTTCTTCTGACCAGATGGAAACCTTTCCCAGGAGCAGCCAGCAGTCTTCATCTGTCTCCCACAGATTGGAATGGTGTCACTGAACTATGACACTGCCATAGCTAAAATAATCATCCCATCGGTGAGGAGGAGGAGATGGCCAGGAGAACCTTCAACTGATACGAATTCCCCACTGGCTGGCAATAGAGCCACAAGGCTAGTTACTGCTGCATTTCTGTGGCTACCTTTCCTAAGAATGAAAGCGAAGGTGGATGTGGAATAGTCTTCTAACAGCACAGCTTTGCTCCTCCAACCTTGAAACTAGTTTAAAAAATAAATGGCTCATGTAGCCCAGAGCTGCACAGACAAATGGAATGTCCTGGAAATCTATTGTGCTACTGCCTGGAGACTGCTGGTTCAAACACATCTCTGCCAGTTGGGTGCTGACAAACAATAGCCAGGCTGTGCTTGTCTGGGCCTTCTTTGATGTGACAGCATATGGTGACACCGCAGGCCAGGGACAATGGAAAAGTGCTATTCATAGCCTCAAGTAGAGACCCAGGTTACAATGCCAGGAGTCAGTGCGTCTCTGCAGCCCAGGTGCCCCCTACTTTCTGGATGGAAGGCACCACACAGGGTGTAACCAACATATTGGTCTGTGGGTTTTCTCTGTACTAGCGTCTGTCCCGAAGTTGAAATGGATTGAGTGGGGAGCATTGGAGAACAGGATTCATGTTTCAGGGAGACTATTCTCTCTGCCAAACAATCCTCAAATTGTTGAGAAATTGGGGCAAAGGGAATTTTTTATACCAGTTAGTACAAAATTATTGGCCAAAATAGCATATATATATGCAGGAATCTACATATGTATGTGTGAGTTTCTGTGTACATGTGTAAATGTACACATATAGATGTCAAAGAGGTCATGAAATTGAGGTCATGAAATTCTTCAGTACAATGTCTGTGAACACACTGCAGTCCCGTAGGATTGGATTAGCTAATAATAAGTATGCTCCAATGTGTAAAGCACTGGCTCCGGCCTTCCTTTCATATACAGATTGGTCTTGTGCCACCATTTACATCAGTTTATACATATAGTGTAAAGGGAAGGTGTGCTGTTTATTTGGAAATGTTATAAATATAAAGATTTGCACTGCAGCTGGAATATTTTATTTATGACCTGAGAATTTGAAAAATATTTGGTTGAATTTAGAAGTATATTAAACAGCAGGCTTTATCAATTTAGATGCAAAAAAGATTAAATCACAGGAAGATTTTCTTCACCAAGAACAACTCAGTTTATGAAACTCAGACAGTTTCATCCGTCTCCCAAAGTAATGGTAAAATTAAGGCTTGATATTTGAGACATAATTGTATTTTCATGACTAATATCTGACAACAATGAAAGAATAATTATGAAGGTCAGAAATGTGCTTTGGATTTCTATGCATTCTCTATTTTACTGTTCTTACCCAAAAGAGTAAAATAAATGCCATTTTTTTTTACCATTCACCTTGAGATCCTTTGTGCTTTGCACTGTTACTGTGAATGTAACAAATAAATTGGGGACAATTTAAAATTTTAAATAATGAGAAGCACACAGAAAATGATTGTTCAGTTATTTATGTTGCAACAAAGGACAATAAAAATAGGAGAAATGATTGCAATCTGATAAAAATGGTTACTTCTCAGTATGTGCACCCTAATAGATAGAAGTCACTAGGTAAAAGGGTGGATAATTAACTGGGCTTTCTCACTATTAGTTTCTGGCAAGTTCAAAATATATTCAAAAGGCATGAAGAAAAACACTTACCAGCAATAAAAATTTACCTGCAATAACACAAGCCCTTAATCTGACATATGCTCAAAATAGGAATATTACAGTACATTAACAAATGCAATGATTTAGGTGTCTTTTGTAGCAAAAGAAGTTGAACTGCTAAGTATAAGGGGTAAAAACAAATTGTAAAAAATAAAGTGAATTTTTTTTTTTTTTTTTTGTTATCGATACCATGGATTGAACTCATGACTGTCTGCTTGCAAGGCAGACACTTATGCCACTGAGCTAAATTCCCAGCTCCAAATAAACTGAACCTTATAAATAACTGATTCATCCGTCATGTGAGTTTCACATATATCATATTTCAGAACTAGTAAACAGTAGGTGTTAGTGGCATGTAAAGTTGTTCTTCAATGAATTGGTCATAACCATTATACTCTGTAGATTTAAAAAAAAAATATGTACTGTAAACCAGCTATGCTTGACTTTTTCATAGGTGGCTTTTGTTCATTGTGGGAATCTGGTGTATGTGCATAACACTTTCACAGCAGAAGATGAGATGAATATGGGTTGAACTGCTCATGGCAAATAGGGTGACTCATGGTAAATGCAGAGGGCACTGGTGGCCTGTGAAGACTGGCTCTATGACTTATTATGTGACGTGAGCATAAAAAGAGATGTGTCCCAGCCTCTGCGCCCCTTCACGTGAATAAGGAGATGACGCTTCCCACTCCGCAGCCTTCCTGGTCCTCAGGAGACTGATGTGAAGGCAAGGCACCGAGGAGCCCACCTGAGGCCCTGACCCTTTTCCTGCCTCTTGATTAACTCATTAGCAAAGTTTCGAACAGGTTTATCTTATTTGTACTCAGGTCATGTGGCATAATTCAAGCTGACATAAAAAGTTCAAGTGTAATGTTAATATGGCATGTTCTCGGCAGAGTTGTTCTGCTCAAAACAACTTCCATTTTAATTCCACTCTGTGGTGTTTTCCTTTTTCTTTCACCTACCAACACATGCACGTTAGGCAGAACAGCACTGTGTGTTGTTAGGAGTAAATAAAAATGTGAGGTCAAACAGGCTGAATTCAAATCTGGCTTTATGGCTAGACTGGTCAGCTTTCTGTCACTGTAATGAAATAGAGGAAGCAAGAAAGAAAGGATACAGAGAAAAAGGGTTATTTTGGCTCACAGTTTAGAAATTTGGGCATCAGATCAAATGGCCCATTCCTGGCACCTCTCATAAAGGGACAGTTTCCAGGGCCCCAAGATTGGACAGCCACTCCCCCTTCTAAGGGTTCCTTCTCTCTCAGAGATGCCACCCTGGGGACCCAGGCTCGAATGCTCAGCATTAGCCACCCAAAACGTGCCAATTACTGCCAAGAAATGGAGACACAACTTTACTTAAGTTCTAATTTTTTGAAAAGTGGATGTTACTAAAATCTGCAATAATTGTTCTGAGATTACAGTAGTATATCATATAAATAATGTTTAAAATGTTAGATTGTATTCCTTTTAAAATTTCATAATTATCTGAGAACACAACCTAAAATTGTTGCTTCTGTTTAGACTCAGCACTTTGCTGAAGAGACTTCACCCTAGGAGAATCCGCTCCTGTTTCTGCAGCTAACACGTCTGTCTGCGACATGGTGAATGTTGGCAGTAATCAGAGGTTGATTAAACAGGAATCTACACATATTCTTTGAGTAACTCCACCATTTTTCTAAGATACACAATCAAATCAGTGCCTCCATCTCAGAGCTAGGGTCTGGGTAATGTCCACCACGAGAGGGTAAAATTCTCTCCCTAGGAGGGAAAACATTAGTGAAAAGTGCCTGATGACAGTTTGTTGTTTTATTAGAGATTATATTGAACATTTTCTCAGCACGACTCATTTACCAGGTGGAGTGTGTTGGAACTGTATCACAGGAACCTTGACCAAGAAGCCTCCAGAGCACTATGAATAATGCCATTCACAGCATGAGGCTAAAATACTTACTATGTTTATTAAACTTTTTTAAAAGTTCTGTATACAGTAACAAGCAGCAAAATGATACTTCCCACCTTCACAATGTGTACAAATAAACATAAAACAAACTTTAGTTGGTTCTGGTACGGATTTCTTTTTCATTATTTCTAAAGATCTATGGTTTCTTAATTTCTTTCTAAATAAAATAAATTAGCTATTTCAAGATTTCATAGAAACTTATAGAAAATAGTATTAAAAATTGCTTCATTTCACAATGTAGTAAAATTCAGATGGCTACAACTCAATTTTGATTCTATTTAATACCCTTAAAGTTTCTTGATTCTTCATAGAACACATATTTGGCATATTTTCTAGAAAAAATATAACAGTACTATTTTAATAGTACTTGGACAGAACTGTCTATCTGATCCGAACAGGTTTTGACATTCTTTAGCTACTATTTCTGAGTAACATTAGGTAGTACAAATGGGGTGAAAAAATGATTTATTCTCTAAGAATATCCTGTCCCTGTGAATGAAAAATAGCGAATATAAGGGAATATATTTGACAGATGCAACTAAAATCAGCTCATGGGTGTATGACAGGTGTTCTATGAAGTCGTTGTTCATAACCTCCTTATGTATATAAATTAGTCCAAAGATAACAGCATAGAGAAAGATACATATTATCTAGTAATACATAAACGCATATAAAATGGTCTAAAGCAGGGGAAAGTCCCTGAATATCAACTTTCCTTTATACTTAATAGTAAATTCTTATTCTTCAAAATAAACTCACTTCCTGTGCCTTCGACTCCTCTACCCTCCCGGTTTACAAATCTTTGTTTCCGGTTTATCCTTTTCTCATCTTTTCTTACTTCTTCCTTTATCCCCTCTTCCCTTCCTGCCTTCTTTCTTTCCTCCTTCGTTCTCCTCTTCCTCGTTCCCCTTTCCTTTTGAACAAATTCTTCCTATTTCACATTATCTATTACACATTTTGGTTCTTGTTTACACTTTAAGTTTCTCACAGCACAGAAACAATGTGATATTTGCACATACGTGTCTGTCTTGTTTCATGTAAGAGTATGATCTCACGGTCCACCCATTTGGCTATAAATGTCTCAGGTTTCTCCTTTATTCTCTATTGTGTGTGTGGTGTACACACATCTGCATATATAATGTTTTAATCCATTCATCAGTTGATGTACCTTTGGGTTGTTTCCAAGATTTGTACAGATATAAATTCTTTATGATCATTATGTGTATCTAAACTGTTCCAATAAACTTAGTAATAAACCAATGAATTTATTTCCATATCACTATCAAAATAGTTCCTCGAGTCACTAAGAAAGAAGTGGATTATTTAAGTTCATTTCATGCCTGGAAATGGACCAGAAACTTTTGAACAAAATTTAGTATGCCACAAAGTCTCAAGGATGGTGAATCACTTATATAAACGCTAAACTTTGTGTCTAATTTCATATACTTTGATTTCAACAGTGCTTCAGAAGCCACAAATAATTTTGCCAGCTGAGTTCAATTGGCTTTAATTTTAGCTTATTAATATGTAACTCACTCTGCTTTCAAAAGTTAATATTTTCTTATCTTTTGATATAGTTTCATAATAAAATCAGCTTTATTATTTGAGTTAAACCGTTTCAATTTAGCCATGTATTTTATTTTGCATTTCTTGAAACTGTCATACTATAGATCTTCCAACTTCCAAATCTAACCCATAACACGTAAAACACTGTATTAATTTTATTTTTTCCTGGAAAGTCTCAGACCTTGCTCTTGCCAGGCAGTGCACTGAGCTATTTCCCTGGCCCAACTTCTCCAAATTCTTGTATCTTATCTTTCTTTAAATTTTAAATTTGAAAGAAGATGTCACTGCGTGTCATGACACCCAATTACTTTGGGTATCATTGTAAAACTGGAATTGTTCACTTGACTATTACTGTCTACAAGGTATCAATATTCAGATTGGAGGAACTGGGGTGAGTACTACAACACTGAGTGAGAACTGAAAAAACCTACCTTTCACCAAGCAGAACAAACAGAGTTTCCACGACTGTGTTCTCGGTGCCTGTCAAAATGTTGTTGTGGAGGGGAAGAGACTTGGAATCCTCAAGGACAGGGACACCACGTAATCATGCTCCTTGTGGCCATGTCTTTGAGAAGTCATCCACACTAGGGAGGGACCCTGAGGATTCTAAGCGGAGGAGAGGAAAGAATTTCACTTGAAACAGTTGCCTATGCTTCAGAGAAGGGCCCCATTTCAGTCACTGCACCTCGCTCTGAGTTTCTGCACTTCAGTGTGCACCTGAACGGTTGGGTCTGGCCCACAGAGACAGAAGAGGCATGAGACTGTTTGAACGTTGCCTTCATTTCTAAAACCAGCAACAGACAGGCCAGCTGAGAGTCTGATAGTAAAACACCGCAGTGCACCGAATTCACAACTGATTCAAAGATTCGCTTTGCTTCATGTAGGTCCCATAAATGGGATCAAAGGCAAATGGGCCTATGGTGTTCTCCCGCTGTGGTCCTGGGGATCAAAACATCCCACACATTTTTTTCTTTATTTTGATACAAGACAACCCTAAATTTTTCAGGCAGATATCAAAACGCTCCACTCTCCTGCCTTAGTCTTCCTCAGTGCTGGAATTACAGGCACATCCAACTGTGCCTGGCTTCCAAATAAACTTTTAACAAAATAGGCCA
Organism: Cavia porcellus; assembly: GCF_034190915.1. Taxonomy (NCBI): domain Eukaryota; kingdom Metazoa; phylum Chordata; class Mammalia; order Rodentia; family Caviidae; genus Cavia; species Cavia porcellus. The sequence goes on along the minus strand of NW_026947495.1, from coordinate 78,586,157 downwards.
CTCATCAACATATCCCAAAATTGCAAGCTGACATAAACCAGGAGTTATTTCTGTTGAAACTCATTTTGTGAAGGCCTCATATACACTAAATAAAACCAGCGCTCAGATTTCCAACCGCCTCTGCTAATGCAATCACTTAGGGCAGCGTCTCTCCTCTGATCACTGCCCATCCTAGCTTGCTTCATGAAAATTCACATGAGGTGTTTCCTTCTGAAGAGACTCCTCTGTATCAGTCTCTCCATTTGTGCTTCACTTTCTATATTTAATGTCTTTGATCTTGTTTTTATGGGTTAGGGATGCAGCCTGGGGCGGTGTCTATATAGTATTAAAAGTGGTTACTACTTCCATAGACTTTCCACTTGTCATTATTAATTAAACATATTGGAACAGGCATGTGGATATTTTCCAAAAATTACCTTTTATAAAATGAGATACCATTTGGACTCGATTTATTTAGATTCTATTTCTCTACATTGATGATCTTCATACTCTAAAGTTTATTAATGTAGATTCAATTATGCATTCCTATGTCTGATTTCTCATACTGTCATCCACTGGAGACAGGTTCACAGTCAGGATTTTGTAATGTTTTTAGCCACACCACATAATTTTCCTGTAGTCATTCTCTGGCCTTACTTTAAGAGACATTACTTCATGAATTATAGGCAGAGATATTAGATATTTGGAGAGATAAAAGTTATACTATTTCAATGTTTAAGAAATCATTGAATGAGATTGACTAATTGTTAAATAATATAAACAAAGAAAATAATTACTATATGACAATATGTTTTACATTCAGAGATTTATAAGGTACCAATTAATTTAATGGTTGTCTAGTGATAGCTTTTTTGCATGGCTTTGGGTAACTACATATTTATGAATGGATTTTGATTGTATAAATGAGTTTGTGCTGAGGGAAAAATTGAAAGCAATTAGCTTCAATTAGAAGCTAAATTAGAAACCAATTTAGGTAGGAAAGTGACAGTTTAGGCTATGTATAGTTTTATTGTTGTCATTGCTGTTTTTGAACTTCTAAAAATTCCAGATGGCGAGCTACTAACTGCACGTTGCTGTGGTCATGATTAGCCTGCTATTTTCATTGCCACGGTATTTTTCATAAGCTTAGCTGTGGTCCCAGAGACATGAATGTACTGTATTTTCTTCTTCTATCAAGGTAACTGTCCTCATTTATTAAAATGGCACATGACAAATACTTACCACGCAATTGTAGGAAATCTGTAAGATCTAAGTCTCTATCTCAAGACAAGACTTGAATCTTCTCACAGTTTAAGACATCTTTGGCTTTGTCTTCCTGCCTGACTACATCATTAACTGGCTTTCCTTGGGGGATTTTTAGTCATTAGGATTTAATCAAGAAGAGAGACTCAGTGTTCTAGCATTTGTTAAAGAGACAAATGCACGCAGGAAGCTGAAGCCACAGGTCATGGCAACCTTCTGCACTCCAGCAATCCTCTCACCGCAGTCTCCCCAGCAAGTCAGGTTTCAGAGACATCCGATACCTGCCACTACCAAGAGTCTCGAAAGTAATTGCACAACCTCTGAGCAAGAGACCAGCTACTCTGAACAGAGTAAGAAAGATGAAGGAAGAGTCTGAGAGCAAAACATCCAAGACGACCCTGCACTTCCTTGTCAGCAGGTAGATGCCTCTCATTCTGCTGACTCCTCTGTACAGCCGCAGATCTAGAGAAACATAACCCGCAGTTGTTTAGATAACTATTTCATGAACTAAATGATCAGGGCTCTTTCCCTTCAGTGACATAATGAGTAGAAATATTAGCTCACATAAAGTTAAGTGATCTAACGGTACTCAAGGTATTTCTGTTCTCTTGCTTAAGGATATTAAAGAGAAGGGAATGATGGATTTCTTCTGAAGCCACTCAGGACATTAGGGAATGTGCCTCAAATATTTTTACAGCACATTGAAGATGACCAGAGCCAGCACCAATTCAAGGGATGAGAATAAGCTTTGCTTAATATATATCGCAACAAGGAATATCAAAATATTCGGGTGCAGACTGAACTGGTCTGCACTCAAAAAGAGGCTGAAATGTGAAGGGAAAGACAGTAACGTGCACAAAGGGCCGCCTGGAACACGGCAGGGCCCACCTGCGCTTGCTACACTGATGGCGGAGAGGGTCAGCGGTTCAAGCCAGAGCAAGGAACCCGTAGAACTCAGGTCCTCACCTCTCCATAGGGATCAGCAGCCACGCGTGCATTTCACTGAGGTGATGTTCAAACCCTCCAGTGAACTGTTTTGCATGTAGATACACAAATTCCACAGCAGAGAAAAGATCAGAATTTCAAGGTTTCTAAAATAACTGCATTTTAAATTCAAGGCCAATCTAATGCCAGATTCTTCCTGGAGCAAGAGTAAACCCTCCCATGAGACATGTGACGGGACCTGGGATCCACCTAGACACGTGGCCCTAAGGAGTCAGAAACCACGCTACAGACAGGCTGCTGTTCCTGACAATTCTGCCAATTCCACGTCTTGGCTGTGAACAGTGCTGTGATAAACACAGGAGGACAGAGAGCTGTTGTGTATTCTGATTTCATATCCTTTGGGTTTACAGATAGAAGTGGAAGAACTGAAGACCTACATTGTAACACTATTGTGCTCCTAGCAGAAAGCACTGGGAAAATGCTGTTAAAACTGGCCTGGCAAGGAGTTTTTGGGCATGATTTCAGTTGCACAGCAACAAAAGGGGTTTGTAGGCAAACGAGATGGCATCCAACCATGAAGCCTCCACAGAGAAAAGGGAGCCATCACAAGAACAAAGAGACGACCTTCAGAACAGGAGGAAACTTTTCAACAATGGACTGATAGCAACAATACATAAAGAACTCCAACGGCAAAACCACAAGGCATCAAAATACTCCCCAAACAAAAGCTGACTCAATTAAAAAGTGACCAATAGACTTACACAGACATTGGTACAATAAAGAAATATAAATGGTTAATAGACATAGTTCCAAAACAATAGTTCAACATCATCAGTTATTATAAAAATGTAAATTAAAACCATGATAAGCTCTTTCCTCTCACTCTGTACCCATTAAGCGTGGGATCCAGAATCCAGACTGAACAACTGATTCAGGCACAAAGTTCTTTATAAAGGAGCAGAAACACAGGTGACAGGGGTGAGTGCCATGGGAAGATCAGCCCCGGAAATAGCACCAAAGTGCTTGTCAGTGCTCACATTACTGACTTCCAGGCTCGCCTTTCACTTACGAGGAAGAGCTGCCTTTTCTCACGGAAGCTACCATGACCGATTGGAACAAAAAGTAATTTAGGAAAAGCCTTGCAAGTTTTCTGCCCGATAGAGCCACTTAAATTAGTTATTTTTCTAGTGACATATAAGATGTTCTCAATTCCCCTTAGCAATAAATCAATAAATACATAAATAAACAAACTAAAATTCCTCTGCCCTGAATTTAGTGAAAACAAAACTTGAGCTGAAAAAAAACCTTTGCTCTATTTTCTAGTTTCAAAACTAGTTGATGAAATACTTGAGGAATGAACTTTGCTGCAAGAAATCTGTGTTTCTGAGTGTTTGTTCTAGAAATATTTGTGTAGGCATTTTTTCATAATGTTCATAAAAATGAAGGTGTATTAAAAAGTATGGTGATGTAATTAATGAGTGTTTTGAAGAAGTAGAATTACTACAAATAACAATAGAAAACTAAGGATTAAAGAATATACATGAGAATTATTCTTGGCTAAAAAAGTATGCATCTAACTACTGGAACTGATACTACTGATCTAAATGCACAATAAGAAAAAATTTAAATTACACTAAAAAGGAAAAAAAAAACCTTTAAATTACATGAATTTAATATCCTGTTTCAACAAAGACAAAAATTAAGACACATTAATGGCTTAATGTGTGCATAGTAAGATGATATATTTATTCCCTATCAAGCATACAAAATTTCCTGCTTCAACAAATTTAGTGCATTAATTAAATAAATTCCACTCTTAATATTATACAGGAAAATGTATTGTTAAGGATGTGTCACTTCTACTTCATTCTTTGTTGCTGAAAGCATCTGTGTTTGTAGGTAGAGGCACACACATACATCTCAGCCTGCTAGATATAACTACCTAGTCTATCGCCTAATTATTTTGGGGAGTACTTGTAATGTTCTGAGAAAAATAATGCACAAATTGAGAGTATCAATAAGAGGAGGAATATTGCCTTTTCAAAGCTTATAAATGCAAAATTTTTCCTTAGCTGTAAAATGCAATTAAGAAATTTTTCATTATACCAGAACGGTGTAAAATGTCATGAATAAGGATTGTCAAAGCGCTCTTTGGAATATAGTCAAATAATTAATGTCAGGAGATCAATTTAACTGATTGCATAATTAGCAACAGCAAATCAAAGCTATGAAATGCATATACTTTTTGATGCTGAGACGATGTTTTTTGTTCAGACTCCTAGCAAGCAAACCAATTGAAAGTGCTGGTAATTCTCCTGATTTGTCATAAAATTTACATCTAATTTAAATTTTATTCTGAATGTAAGGTGTGAAAATGTTCTGCAAATATAGAAGTCTATGCAACCATAAAACAAATTGGCATTAGAGTTTTCATATGCACTCACACAACAGGAAGTAGAAATGACTTTCAGTATCAGTTACCTAAGTACAGATGCTCAGCAAATTACAGGGCTGACCGAGTAAACATCAGTATCTTAGGAGTTATCTAGGTCTCTTTTACTCTCTGTCTGTCTCTGTCTGTCTCCGTCTCTCTCTCCCTTTCTCTCTGTCTCTGTCTCTCTGTTTCTGTCTCTCTGTCTCTGTTTCTCTGTCTCTCTGTGTCTCTGTCTCTGTGTCTCTGTTTCTCTCTCTCTCTCTCTCTCTCTCTCTCTCTCTCTCTCTCTCTCTCTCTCTGTGCCTTATTTAACTCCTGTTTGCTACTAGTATTTGAAACAACTCCTGTTATTTTTCCCTAACAGGGAAGCCTGTAGTACTCAAACTATATACAAAATTTCATTCACTGGAAAATTTGTAGTAAGTAAGATATTTAGGAAATTATATTGTCTAATTTTGCAATATTTTAAAACTTCACTAAACTTCCTCTGTAACATTTTAGCCTGGTGTGGTGATACATAACTGTAACCCTAACTATTTTGGAAGCAGAGTTTCAGGCAGGATAGGAAGACAGTAAAAGCCTCTCCCAAGCAAGTAAAAAACAAATTAAAAATGATGCTTGTTTGATAGATTAAATATCTAATGTGCTAATATCTTTTCTAGTTGTAGACCTAGAAAATGTCTCTTCCCCTAGCACGGCAACACCGTCAGGAGCCGAAGTTCTTCAGACATGTGGCCGAGCCGCCCTTCCCTCGCACTTCTTTTCCATTTCCTCGTGTGACTCTGCTTCCCCCTTAAACATCCCGAGACCCCATCGAGCTTTTCCTCTTGGTTCTGATGGTTCACATCTTATTTGCTTTCCCCAGTGTTTCTGTCGGGGAAACTCAGACATTCGTGAATTCCTACTTCGTCGAGTTGCCTCATTTTTGTGCAGTCATAACAGTGATGAGCAGGAAGATTTCTGAAACACCAAAAGCTCAGTCTGGGCTACTAAATTACACGTTCTTCAGAGCATAAGGGTTTCTCCAGGTATTCAGAGATTACCTTCTGTATGCCAACGTTACACACGCAGTTCTAGGGCTTCAGCATGAAGAGGAAGGCAGTCTTCAGCTACCTCACACTGTGTCAGGAGCCTCATACAGTAAGTACACACGGACTGTACGAAAACAAGTCACGATTGTCAAAGGCATACGAAGAGCCATCAACGAGGCAAAGAGCGTGTACCAGGTACGATCAAAGAATGCACATCATTAACCACCTCATGAGACTTGCCCTCCCATCAAACACGTCTTGTTACTGGCCTCCTTCATTAGTGCCATTAGTGGTGCCTCGTGTTAACCTCCACCCCCTGAATCAATTCAAAATGTTCAAGTTGCACGATAACTGACTTTGGAGATGAATCAGAACTCACACGGTGCCAGACCCAGTGAGTAAAGCAAATAGGGACACACTGTTGTTTTTATGAGCCTCCCTTTATCTTGTATGGTCTTCAACAGCAGACACACACACACACACACACACACACACACACACACATATATATATATATATATATATATATATATATGTCATATGTTGTATGTTTCAGACCTCATATAGACACCTGAGAAATATTTCTAGAACAGCTTCAGAAAGTGGCAAGAAGGGTGGGTTAGATGTGGTCAAAGCAATGCGATATCTGGGGGAATTCATGGCACTGTGCATTTGGCTGTAACATGTTTTGTTTTCTAATTAAACATTCACCAGGCCACATGCCAATCACCCCTTGTATGAAGCATGGATTAAATGATCAGGAAGAACTTGAAAATGCCATTGGGCACACAGTGCAAATATCAGGAGTGCATTTCTAAAGGAAGCTGCAGAAAATCTGCCATGTTGGTTTTGCAGTCATATTATGGTATAAACCCTCAACTACATATTCCTTTTCTTATAGTGCATAAGGGATTTTTTGGCACCGGGGATGGAACTCACAACATCGTGCTTACCAGGCAAGCTTCTGAGCCACTGAGCTAAATGCCCAGCCCCTCATTTTCTTATAAATGCCTTCCAATCTTGCAGTAAAACTTCTAATAGCAATGGAATTATGACTTGGATCTTTCTTAGTTTTCTATTTTAATGTTAGTTGAAGATTAATACATACATTAAAGCATTTCTAAACACAACATCCATTTGAAGCTATGTGATAATCCTACACCAAGAAGTTAGATTACAAATATTTTACCATGTTAATTAAAAAAACAGAAACAGGAAATGCAAATGGGTGAAAGGAGCATCATTTTGCATCGTTAAGATAAGAAAACCGCCTAAACACAAGTGTTTAACATTCACGTCGCAGGCATGCTGCTGCTGTAAATGATGCATGGATTCCATTTGGATCAAACCAGGGTCTATGTTAGTAAACCCACTTTCCAGCCCAAGTTTTGTGTCACAAGGAAACTGTTTGCCACCACAAGTCACCCATCGATACCCTGCATCATTAGCCAATGGTGGAAATATGGCAGTTTTCAAGCAGGACCATCAGATGGCTCAAATAAAAAAAAAAAAAAATAGAGAATTCTGACAGTCTTTCTCTTCTGCATATAATTCACTTAAAGAAAATAAAGCTTATAGGAATTTATTCTGTCAAAATTGAAACAGCTGACCTACTGAGTTGCTGCTATAAATTCAGAAAAATATTTAAAAATGAAGATAAATTATAGTTTGTTAAAATAAAACTTTGAGGTTTGTGTAGTATATTATTATGTTGAGAACAGTATTTCTTTCAAATTAAGGAATCTTTGGCACAGAAATATGTCAAGAATTATTTTTGGTTCAGTCATATTCATAACCGTACCTATACAGTAGTAAAAATCTATGAATCTAAATTTAAGCTATAAATATGCTTTAAATATATAAATATATACAGAATTATTAGGTTTTTAGAGTAATTTTTGTGAAAATTTTGAGGTTGAGTACTCATATGTGTCCTTCAGCTTGGATATAAGAGCTTTTCTCTTTGATAAAAAATATTAATTATCAATTAGGTTTTCAAAAGTTTAAAACTTTGAGAAATTTTTTATAAACTAGTTTGTGTCTTATGACACTGAATTTTCAAGTAATACCTATTAAATGGCTTCTAGTATATTCAATCAGACTGAAATTTTTAATAGAAATATATAAGAACAATAGTCCCTGAAACTTCAGTTTGATACTTCTAAGAAATTGCAGACGTAGGAAATGAATCTTGCCTTAATATGTCATCACACTCTAAGGACTGGAGTTCTTATCCAGTATCAGGGTTTAAGTTTAAATAAAACTTTAAGAATAATTTTAAGAGAGCATAATTTTGAAAGTACGTAAATCAAAGATTTATGAAAAGCCGAAAGAATCCTGGGCATTAAGTGTGATTTGTGAAGAGTGTAATAGATACTAAGTCAGGAAAAGCCCGCCAAGCAGGTCAAGGCAGGGACACCTAAGGGCCACTCCTGGAGGAAAAGACGTGAGACACTCTCGGAAGAGCGCAGGAAACACAGCACGCTTTCGTGACGTGGGTGTGAATTCTCTGTAACTTCACAGTGAGTCCCACCTAGAGGGGTGGCAGGTGTGCTGCTTTCTAGGATGTATCAAGATCATAATTGGCTGTTTTCCCAAACCAAAACCAATTATTTGCAGAGATGTTGAATAATATACATACATATAATCACAACAAGAGCGAAACAATATTTCTTTGCTGCATAGCTACAAAGATAAAATAATTAGTCAAAGGGAAGCAATAAGCTTTTCATTAGTTATGACTCTGAAAGCTATTGGCATAAATATACACCATTATATTGAAAAATATTAATAGATAAATACAAATTTATGTAAAGTTTCACCATTAATTCAAGGTATTTTTAATAGCCTACATACACATGTTTTAAAAATCCACTGATTTTAACCATGAAGATGTGAAGCAACTTACCATTCCAATTAGAAGGTTTTAGTCATTTCTTGTGTACTATTTTGGTTGGTTTGTTTTTCTTTATTGAGACAGGTCTTGGTATGTAGTGCAAACTGGTCTTGAACTCTGTTAGCCTAGGCTGGGCTCGAATTCCTGGCAATCCTCCTGCCTCAGCCTGCACTCTTAACTCCTCTGCACCCTTAACATTACTGTTTAATTGCAAAAACTACAAAAGTTTAGCAGCTTTTAGGCACTCTAAGAACTTTAACCAACCATGAGAACTTTTATTGGACAGTGATCTTTGTTTTTCTCAATGAGGTTGTTAGCAATCTGATAAGACTATGGGACCCTGAGACTACTTTCATATGAGTTTCTCATTTAATGAATAATCCAAAGTGAAATTCGATTGAGTGTTTTACCCTATCATGTTTCATAATATTGTTTACATTTGTGTAGTAATTTCTCAAGGTAACTGACTTTGAAAAAATTTCTCTCTTACACTTCCCAATCATTTGGGTCCCAAACTGTGACTTCTAAGTGAAATGGGCTTAGAAATACTGAAATATGTCCTTAAATTAGCTAGAATTTCAGTCTGAGTCTTGTTAAGTAACTGTACTGCATAGTTTAATTAAGAAATAAAACTGTTCTAGTGGTTTAAGATGATGCTACTTAGGTAGTTTTACCATCCTAACAAAACAGCTGCATAAAATTTATTTCTCCCTAAAAGTGTGGAAGACCAAGACTTATAGCCAGGGAGGACTAGACAACTAATCTCCAACCATTATTCTAGTTAGCAGAGGGTTTTATATGACGCGTTCATGGGTTACCTCATTAGCAAGAGCGTGCTGTTATAAGCCTGTTTCCTTCATCCTTCTGAATAGCGTCTGTGAATCATCACACTAAGTGAAGTTTATAGTAAATACTTACTAAAGTCTATAAATACATTTGAAAAGAAATAGACTGGAGGTGTCATAGAGTTCAAGTAAATGTAACGAATGGCCTGAAATTGTGTTGTAAAATCTCAGCTTTCAAAATCATTCCTTTTATGAAGATAATGCCTCCTCTTTTATCCTTAAAATATGGTATTTTTTCTTAACACATGCTACTTTCAGGTACATAATTCCTAATGTGATTTTGAATCTGCATATATACGTACAGCAAAAATCAGAGTTAGGATTAGTGGATTCATTCATTCATTTCAGAAATCTTTAATCTGGTCTTGAATATCCTCAAGAGCAAACACTGCTGTCATGTTTCTTCCTAAATTAAATCACCTTCATTGCTTCAAATATTTTAGATTCAAAGGCTTTTTTAATCAGTAAGTATATTTATATAGGTATTTTTTGCAACAGAAATACAGATTATGAGAAGTAAGATAATTATATGCATGTTTTGTCTTATACATGTGTCTCCTCCACAGAGTAACATAAACTATCTGCATGCCTTTCCTGGCTGGTCATTGTACACACTGTGAACTCCTTCTCTTCTGGAAGAAATATTGGCCTAGAACAAGGTCATACAAAGGCACACACACACGCACACACGTACACTCTTTATCGTAGCACTTAAGATATTTATGCTATCAATTCTGCCTTCATTCTTAATTACTTGAGTATTGATTTAAGGCCTTTCCATTGAAAATTTAACCCTCTGTTCAGAAGATTAAGGTTCCACATATTAAATAAAATCTTCAATTGTTATATCAGGGTTTGGTACTCACAAGACCTAATAAAATTTACATACTGTGTTGTGCACAGGAATCTGAACATTTTTATCCTATGTTCCAAATGGAAATGAACTCTACGACCACATTTTCATCTGCTTAAAACTTAAAATGTATCTAAGTAAATTGTTTAGACATATAAATATTTACAAAAGAGGAGTTTAAAGCCTTGTTGAAAAAGTGGAGCTTGCCAAATGACCTAGAAATATTTTTTATTTGTCAGATCCCAATAAGGCTCATTTAAACTTAGAACTCTGCTTTTATATTCATGATGTTTTTATTCCACAGGGCTCATTTTATTCAATTTTCTTCCCTTTATCTGCTTGTGATATACAAAAATGTACTGTTTGTTCCTGTAAAAAAATTGTTTAAAACAAATATTGTTATCTTTCAGTGCATTTTCTGCAAACAGCACTCAGTTCTAACAAATCAATTTGGGCTTCAATCTATAAAGAGTTCAGGCTTTAAAAAAATGCAAACTGCAAAGACTTTCAACCTGTATTAACTCAAAATGACTCTTTCCTGTGGGAATTCTCAGAGCTGTCATATATCTCTATCGACATAGCAAACTGGCTTTACTAGTAACTTCGATTTACCGATACCCTCACAGATTTGGTAAATACATAAATAACAGTGATTTTAGGGCTCTGATTCTGTTTACTTCAAAGGCCATGATGAGCTGTAATCATGGGCCTGGTGGAGTGCATTATGGTTGTTTAATGTGTTTTGAAAAATGATACCCAAAGCACAGCCTCTAGTGGCTTCCTGCAATGTGACACAACTTAATACTCTCCAACTGCCACAAGTTGGAATCCCAGAAAATGCTGCCTCTCCTCCCCACACCAAATGCATCACAAAATATTGCATCCCGCGGCAGAGTTAGGAAACCTTTGACTTAGTTGTAGTCTTAGGAAGTTGGTGGATCTTGAGTGAATAAGCGGGTTTTTGAATAAAAGGAAACAGACTCTCCTGTTTAAAAATATAGTTAAATACCTGATTCCATCCTTGTCATTCCTGGATACTGCGTATATATCCTTCTACTTTTGCTGCCAAAAAAAATTTATACTACCTTTTAGAGTCCAAGTTAGAAGAGAAGTGAGCATTTCAAACTAGTATTTTGCTAACGCATCTTAAAAAGACAACTGGTTTGGTCTTTTCTATAGTTCTATGTTCTTTCACAGGCAAGCATTATTTCTAAGCACTCAAGAATTTTTGTATAAGTCATTAGGTAAAAAGGATAAACCAAAGAGAAAGTGATAGATGTGATAAATTTAGAAGAGAGAGATAGAGAGACAGAGGCAGAGACAGAGACAGAGACAGAGACAGAGACAGAGACAGAGACAGAGAGAGACAGAGACCACACTGAGCGGGTGTAAAGAAAGACTCTGAAGCTGAAGTTCTGGCCCAAGAATCGTGGTGCTCTGTCTCTGACTGACCAACAGCTTGAACGAAGGACCACATCTGATGTCTGACAGGAGCACCCCCTTTAAACTTCCTTGCCATTCCAAAGACATACAGTGAGTCTTCTGCATGGAATTTGAGCTCGGACAGTGGTTGAGCATGAATTGTAGCCCACCATCCCGCCGCAGACTTCTCCACAGAATTGGAGGCCCCCGTGTAGGCAGGGACTACATACATGTAGAACATGTTAGGTTGGCTGCCAGCCAGCGGTCACTCACGCTGGCCAACTGCCTTTCAGCAGGAAGGCTGGCGTCAGGTTCCCAGAAAGCAGCAGCAGCTGAGGGGAACCCGCTCTCCATGAGCTGGCAGCCTGTTTAGGGTGCTCCCGGGGAGGGCTGGAGGAAGGGGCTGCTGAGGCTCTCAGGTGCCCCTGGAAAAGCATTACCACGGAGAGGGGTCGTCGAGAGACAACACAGTGGAACAGCCATTAAATCCGTCCACCATGCACAGAAGGGAACGTACTTTGTCAGAAAACGTGCTTATTTTTCTCCATGTTCCTTTTAGGTTTTCCTTTTAAAAATATTCATAGCAGAGTTTAAAAATGGAACTAAACGGAGACTTTTTGTTGTAAATTTTGAAGGCTTTTATATTTTACAGACTATTGTGAATTTAAAGGTGTTTAACAATTGTGAAACTGTGAGCCCAGGACTGTGTTAACGCAGCTCCGTCTGCACCCAGCTGCCATGCACTGCTTTGTGTCCCGGTTGCTCTTTTCTTCTGCCTTTCCGGTGTTCTCTTTGTTTCTAATGCTCTCACCTTTTTGCATTTACGTCCCGATGGCAGGTTTTGCTTCCTGTTTTCTCACTTATCTTTCCTCTGTGTGGACCCGTCAATCTGACGCTTCGCACTGTAATTCCAGGTGACAGCTCGGCATTCTTAACCCTTCCTTCCCATTCCATTTATCTCTCCCCACTTAGAACTCAAATTACATAGGTATCAAACCTACTTTCACTCTCCGTGGAGCTTAATTTTTCATATTTTCCATTTCTTTATCAGCTTTTGGCAGATTTTAAAACAGGATGATCATCGATCTCTTAATGCTCTAATCTTTTTCCTGTGTTTCCATTCAGGTTTTCAATTCAAACCTTGAACCTTTATTTCAACTTTCATGTTTTCATTCCAGTAGTTTTGATTTTTTTCTAATAGTTTCTCTTTGCTTCAGTTTCTAATACTGCTCTCATTCCTTCCAGAAGGCTATTTTTGTGCATATTTTAAGCTCTAGCTCTGAGTGATTGTTTTCTTCTGACTCCTCTGTGTCATTATTTTACTGCTAATTTTTTAATAATGCCTGTGTTCCCCAGAGATCTTACAAGATTTCCTGTTAGCATACAAGCTGTGAAAATTATTAGGCACCATGCTGAGGTGTGGGACTTTGACCCACCTGGCACATTAAATAGGGTGAAGCCCGGAGAGTCAGATAAACTTTTACGTTGTAATATACACTCACCCCTTTCGCTTCAGGAAACCCTACTTCATACCAGCATTGACCTTTACCAGGGTAACTTCTTCCTATTAATTAGCATGTGCCTTGGGAGTAACAGTTTAAAATACCAGCGTCTGGAAATCCGGACTGCATTTGTTGAAATACTCCTCCGTCTGATGTCCCAAAGCCCTCGGAGTCAGGGGGTCAGGAGTTCACTGCTGATCTCTGATTGGTGGCAGCAGCAGCAGCCCAGGTGGTAACACCTCAGGGCCATGTGGGTGAGGGACAGCAGCACAGCTCAGAAGCTGTCAGGTCACTGCCTCTGTCTTGCACAGTCTGTCTTCCTGAGGGTTTTGCGCTGCTGGCCACTGATGTTGGGTGCATGTGTGTTCTGTGACTGTTCTTGACCCTGGTCTCTTTCACCCCGTCTCATGTCTATGCCATCTCCAACTCCAAGGTCTGAAAAGAATTGGCAGAATCCTTTTTTGCGATATTTTGCCTGGAGAAAACTTCTAAATGAAAGTTCTTACCCTTCTCCCCTTTAAAGTTAGGGACACAAACTATCAGCAGTTCCCTTCAATAATCTTAACACTGAGGCTCCTATAAATGTTTGTACTGGATGGTGAAGATGATGCTTGCTAGCTTTTCCAGCACTTTCTGCAAAGCAGCTCCACAGCATGATCCAATTTCATAAATTTCATGGAAATATTAAGGATCTACATCTTCAGGTCTGCAATGAGCGGAAGAGTACGCAGTTTTAAAATCTGTCCCAGGTGATGCTCATCTTCTTGGTCCATGGCCCATATACTAAAATGATTCCTAAAGGCAATCTCCACTCAGTGATTAAAACACTGCAGGAGCAATAGGATATGAGTTAAGGAATTTCCCATCATCCTCCAAGGAAATAAGCTCCTTTCTTAAGAAATTGTACGTCCCTTAGGCAAGGAGGAATAACATTTTCCAGCACGCTGCTTTACAAAGGAATTGCTTGGACACCTTTATTACAGCAGTTTCACGTCTTACTGAGTTTAATGTCAAATATACAATGGAAATGACTGTGTACCGCTTAAAATCTATGATATGGATGTCACAATTTTATTTTTACAAATTCTGTCTATATTTGGTGTTATATCCCAAGAAACACCAGGAAATACCATCTCAGGTAAATTTTTGTTCTCTGGTTCCAAAGTTTTCTTCTTTCTCATACTGTGGGTGCTCTGGTTTAGTTTCAGGGTTAATATTTTATTAAAGTGTAGCATGATACCTAAAATAACAGGCACATTTTGAAATCCTATTCACAAGTAGAATAGTCTAACCATTTTAATCGGACTAGTTTCTCTGGCTTGGAATCTTAACTTGCAGGAAGGCAAGTCCGCAATTTGTAAATATTACTAGGATCACCCATGTTACACAATTGACTTTCTATGAGATAGACAAAAGAATTTTCTGATTTTTCTGATTATTCTGATTCTTACCCAAGGTACAAAGATTTATACCTTGTGTTTTACTCCACTTAATGAATGCCAGAATATAAGAGAGAGAGAGAGAGAGAGAGAGAGAGAGAGAGAGAGAGAGAGAGAGATAAATTTTCAAACTTACCACAGCTAAGTACAAGATAAAATATGGACTTTGCATTTTTTTAGAAATTATTTCAACCTAAAGCTTGCAAAATTTAACTTAGGTTTTGCCACTGTACTGATCACATGGACTGGCTGTTCTGGTTTCATCTCACCACATAGTATGAGAAGACTGTTTCTTCAATCGTCAGTGGAACTAGTGTGCGAGGTGGGAGGCCTATTTTGCATAGCACACACACATGCAGACACAAGAGGAAGATCAACACCTAAACTTTCCATTCTCTCAAGTCTGTTAGTCACCACTGCATGCTTCTACTTTGTGCTTCCTGGCCAGGACCCATTTGTTCCACCAACCCCTTCTGGAAACAGTCGGCTAGCTCTCAGGAGCATTTTTACCTTTCCCAGTCTCTCAATGAGCGAATCAACACATTTTGAAAATCAGCACGTTTTCTTCTCCCCTCACACTTTAGACCACAGGCCTTGGTGTCTCAGGTCCATGTGTTACAGACCTAGAAAGTGCACTAGCCAGCAATCCCAGCAGCTCTCCCAGAGTCAAGGCCTCAAACCTCCTGCTCACAGATGCATCCTGTTTTATCGCTTGCCAGTGTTTCTTTCTGAACTGTAGAAAAATAGTTAGATGCCTGTTAGCCTTTCTAATCTTCATGCTATAATTTGTTTATTTAATATCTGTACAATTCATTGTGCACATTTTTAAAAGTTTACTTCTCTTCCCTGAATGCAACCCTA
The DNA here is from genome assembly GCF_034190915.1 of Cavia porcellus. NCBI lineage: Eukaryota > Metazoa > Chordata > Mammalia > Rodentia > Caviidae > Cavia > Cavia porcellus. Next base: position 78,570,687 of record NW_026947495.1, on the reverse strand, counting down.
CATAGATATTTTTGTAGACAAAGGCGACTCATTATCAAGCAGAGAGAGTAGAATTCTGTTTATTGAGAAGTTCACTTGAGTATTAAATTGCAGGTCCATTTTATTGTTTAGTAATTATCACAGTAAAACAAAATTTTACATATTTTCCCAGAGGCTTCCTGGATATTATAAACGAATGGATTTTCGAATGCCATAATCATCAAAGTCTAAAGACTTCACCCTGCTTCATGTTTTTAAAAAGCACTAGCGTAATCAAACCCTCACCTCACTTCACATTTAGTGATAAAGCACGTTTTTGTAATCCATTATGATTTCAAATGTTTTGAAATTGTCCTTGACATTTTGCACATGTGAAAGTGTTACATGAATATGCTCTTTTTTGTAAACAATGTTTTAGGTTTTCTATATATGTTAAAATACAAAGAAGTCTTTAAACTTAGTATAGCGCTTGCACCCTTCAGGTATATTAAAGTTGTGTGGAGAATATTTTCTCCTTTGAAGGCATGATAACCTGGGTTCGTACTTGGCTCCATCATGCTTTTGCCCATGATGCTATTTTGTTGGCATTTTCAGGGATGCTCCACACATTTTATTTGAAGCTACAGCAAAGTCAATGAATATTCTCTTTAGAAATAAGAATATAAAGAAAAAAAAAGTGAAAGGCTTGTGGGTTGTCACATTTTAACTACATTTCAACAGATGTATATAATTTATTATTAACTTACATTGAAATAATGTCTGTTTAGTTCTGCCACGGCTTACTGGGAAACAAAATGCTATAAAATATGTATGTTGCACCCATGTTTTCTTAAGTGAATCACAACCTCGTGCTTGCCAGGCAGGCACCGTGCCACTGAGCTACATCCAGGACCCATGTGTTACGTGTTACACTTGTTTTTGGGTGATTATTCTGATAAAATCTGTGTAACTTAGACCATCATTAATTTCTTTCCCTCAACAAAGCATATTGGCTGTTTTTCTGACACATTCTATGTGTGAGATGAAAAGGTTAAGTCTGAGAAGTAACGCAGCGTTAACAGTAACAAAAGCTGTCATTGATTGACTAGACGGTGTGCATTTAGATAAACCAGTGGTAGTATGGTGCTCACATCACATCACTGTGATACCGCCCTGCCACTCCATCTCCCTCTGTCCACCCCGCTATCCAGTGAGGTACACATCAACTCCCTGAATACTAGTATGTTGAATAAGACTTGATAATGTGGTTGCTTTCATTACAAAGTTTATAAAACATTATGATTTTCTTTCTAATGTTCCCAATAGTGATGACAATAATCTAGTAGCGATGTATTTCAGTTTCCCCTGTGAGTTGGTCATCACCCTACAGTGCTGAGATACTCATCCTACACACTGTATTTTACCTCTATGACACATATATATATATTACTCATCTCACTCACTGCATGTGTTTGTATTTGTCACCCAAATAACATCACATTTCTCTTTCTCAGATTTTATGTACTTTTGATGGAACAAAACATACAAGAGGAAAACAGGAATGTAATACCCATCCCAGTGGAATCTATAACCAGATGGGAAGACACTCCATTTTGCCCTGTCACGTAGGCACGACTCCTCCAGGGAGCTGTCCTAGGTGGCAGTGAAAAGGACATTGGCTCCCACATATTCCCAAGAAGAAGCTGCTGCTCTCGGCACACACCTCGGCCCTCCGGGGTGAACTTGTGACCATAATCGCACAGCTACAGTAAGCTCTGGCCATTCACCTCTTTTCCTCTCAGCAGTATTTCCGGTGAGTAAATGTTACATTCATGGCAGCAAACCAGAGAGAGGTAGCTGAATTTTGTCTATGAGTATTAAGATGAGATACGTCTTCTTCCTGGACTCACACAGCAGCAATACAATTGATATTGCATATTATCACACATTAGCACTTTGGGGTACTTCTGCCTAGCATCGTCCGGTTTTTCCCTTTATTCGTGTGTTTATTCTCTCAGCCTGTGCACGGCATTGTATCAACGTGGAGCACCTCTCAATGCTGACACCGAACCCAGTGCCTTGCCATGTTAATGAGCAGAGATTGTGACTGGCACGGGCTCAGGATTGCAGCCTCTGTGGCTACTCTCATGCTTCTCACTTCCTTTCCCCATCTTCCCTGTGCTTTGGTAAAAATTGCTAGGACACCCTCTCTGAAACCCATGTGGAAACTGATTTGCCCTTGGGATGGTACTAGCAAAGGGATTTTTAAGAGGAGATCAGGTCTTCAAGGCTTGTTGCCAGTGCCTTGGGAGTGCTGTAGGTATAAGAGCAGGGCTGGCTGTCTTTCTCTGTGCTCCTCTCTGGCTGGCTCTCCTGCCAGGTGACGCCCTACAGCATGGTAGCCTTCCAGCATGGTATGCGCTCCACCACAGTATGCCCTGGGAGGGCAGCTCTCACTGTGCATCTGAGCTGGGCTCTGGAATGCTTCAGCCTTCAGTCTGTGATTGAATAAGTGCAGACTGTGTGTAAATCACCCCACCTGTGATACTTGTACTGTAACAGAAAGCACAGGAGGACCTGGATGTCCAGGCCCAGTGCTATCAGAAGGAGGCAAGGGTCCTTGCCGCTCTCTCCCAGGAGGCAGGGAGAGGGAAGTTATTCCTTCTCATTCCTCCTCACTTCCTGGATGGCCTCCCTGCCTCCCAGAAGTCTAGGCAAGAGGAAAACACTAACTAGTGACACTAGGTGGGAGAGCTGAGGCCCCTGATTACCTCCTGTTCCTCCTCTACAGTACATTTTGGGACTAGACTCATTTGATTTCCTGGCCAGACAGCTCTACACATCCATGGGAGTAATCTCCTTGAAATTCTTCCTTCTTGGAAAAATGATTTACCTATGTTTTGTGTTGAGCCCTCAGGTCTCTATTGAGTCACACACATGGTTTAATCCCACTGGTCTGCAGCTTGCTGTGAGCAGGAGGTGTGGGAGAGTGCAGCGGGTAAAGAGAGAAAGGGAAGTGTGGAATAAAAATAATGGGAATGAAGTGGAAAATTTAGAAGAACACTGCTGATTCAGGTCGTTCTATCTTACACCTGGAAGGTCCCTGTGAAGCTCTGTGTGTTGGAAAGTGACTGGAGGATGGCTGCTGCGGATTCATTCGTCCAGGAATTTGGTAGCTAAGTGTGCTCACAGGAAGAGGGGCCAGGGTGGTGGTGGTCACGGGGGACCTTGCTGGAAGGTGTGTTCTTGTCCATCTCTTCCCCTCTCTGATTGCTGGCTGCTAAGGTTACCCATGTGTCCTCCCTCTGCCTCACTGTCCCACCCGGGAGCCAGGGCCACATGGACTGAAACACTGAGCCGAGATAATTCTCTCCACCTTCAGGCTGCGGTGTCCAGTATTTTGTCCCAGCAATGGGAAAGTGACTAGGACATGGATTATTTCTCAATGAGAAAGCACAATTTTTGTAACTGCATGAATTTTTTTTTATTGGACCTTGCACTTGCCAGGCAGGCACAGTGCCACTGATCTATATAATCTTGACCAAACTGTATGATCTTTGCATGAGCAGAAAATCATGGTACCTGTCTCTAGTGCAAATTGGAACCGGCTTGTCTCTTAAGAATTGGAGGTGATTTTAAAAAAATGAAAATGAAGGATGCCCCTCACTCTCTCTCAGGGTCTCCACTTAAATGGCACAGGAGGGTTCAGACCAAAAGAGTTTTAAAACCCAGCATTCCAAAAATGGGCAAAGGTCACAGAATATATTTTAAAGAGTTTGTTAAAATATGATTTCTATTTATTGTTGAAAATGAACATTTATCCTTAAAATATCCAGGCTGTCTTATGGAGTTACTCTGTGTATGTTTTTTGAAATCAAAGCAAGGTAAACAATAAAAGATAGTTTCCCACATTCAAACTTTGTGGATAAGGATGTTGTACCCTACAGCAGGACTTACTACTGAGCCAAATATCATAGTGTTATATAAATGAGCCGTATCATTATTAGTTCTGAAGAAAACAATAATGCCACAACTGAGTGCAAGAGCTGAAGTCAAATACTTGAGAAAAGACCGTAGAAGGAGCTTGCTAACTCAGTGTGATTTTGTGAGATCTCCAGACAGCAGGCTGTTTTAATTGGTGTCAGTTCATACTAAAGGGAGGGTACATTCTTTTCCATGTGATTAAAGAGTCAAGTAACCCTTCAGAATGTAAATGTTTTAAAACTGGAGATTAGGTGCAAGAAATGATAGTTTTATTGTGTCCTCTGAATTTCTGTGTTTGTTTTTCTATGATTGTATAAAAAATCACTACAGCTTCAGAAGCCCCCAACATGCATATAGTAACAATTTCTGTAGTATGATTTTAATCATGGTTCAGGTAAGCGTGTGTGTGTGTGTGTGTGTCCATTTATCTTGTTGAAAGATTTTCAAGTATGCAGTACATAGTATCCTTCTCTGCAAGCAGACGTCTAGAGCTCAGTCACCTTGTATAACCAAACTTCTGTAATCATTGATTAGTGAATCCCTATTTTCTCTACCCTTATTCCTCTGGAAATCGCAATCCACTTTTTTGTTTCTATCGATTTGATTATCATAGGCAAATCTACTCTGTGTCTCACAAAGCGGAGCTAAGGGTCAGTGAGACTATATTCTCCTTTGCACGAAATACTGGGGGGAAGGAAAACCACTTGCAGTTCATCCCATTAGCAGAATCTGTGTCCTTATGTTTGTATAACAGACAGCCTGGCTGGCGCCTGGATGAACGTTGTGCAACTACATCTTTGCTATGTGGTGTTCTTCTAGCTAGCTTACAACGTTGCAATTTGCTTTTTCAAAACCCAACAGAAACCTCTGCAATATATTCTAGATACGCACAGATGGAACTAACACTGCTCCCTTTACCATGGATTATAATAACCAACCTGAGGCGTGGTAATTCCACTACCTTTGATATAAATCTACCAGCTCAAACCAACTGCAGTGACAAAAGAGGGGGAAAAAGAGAAAACCACAGACCGTCCATTCCTGGGGGTTGTATCGTGGTGTTTGTGTCTAACTCACCCGGTATCATGTCAGTCTGTTTTCCCTAACATGGTGAGAAACCACGCAGAATGTGACAGAATAAAACAGATTTTCTATAATAAAAAAAATTTCACAGCCATCAGCTTTCAATCACCTCAGTACTCCCCAGTTAACAAAAGACCCACAAAGCATTTTTGTCAAACTGTTTTGGTGCAGGAGTTTGAGCACAGAACAGTTCTATTTTTGAAAAATTTGTTTTATTCTTTGAAAGACAATAAGCTGGAAGCATTCCCTGGTATTTTTACTTCCTGTAAAAAAGCAAATAAAAGCAAAATTTTATTAACCGAAGAAGTAATTGAGAAATATGTATGCTTACATTTTAAATATTTTGAAAGATAAAAGAACCCCTTTTCATTTGCTTGCAAAATCAGGATATCAATAAATACAAAATGTGGTGCTGGGAAATGAAAGCTATCAGATTGGCTCGTGGGAATCACAGCGCACACATTCTCTGAATGACAGTTTTCTTCATATTATCAATTTCTAATTGGCTTCATTCTATTTCACTGGAAACTCTCAGTAAAATTAATCTGGTGCCATTTTTCTTTGCTTGGCGTTCTTCACTCATAATTTTCTTTCCTGCTTCTGCCTTTTTTGTTCTACTGCACCGTTTTCTTTCTGCATGTCTACTCCTAGAATTCTGGTGCAGTCTTGGCCTACATTAGTCATTCTCTTGACTAAGGCATTGTACACCTTGGGTCTCAGCATTTATATTAACTGCTCCTTTTAGTTGGTGTTTATTTCAATCTCGTTACTCTTATGAGGCACAGAGGTGAGAAGAGAACAGGAAAAGTGATAGCTCTTTGCTTCAACTAGCAACACATAGCAGAGATTCAAGATAATTGAAACAGACAGACACAATAAAGCAATTAAAATTTTATTTCTTTTTTAAATGTAGCTTCTGGCACTCAGCTAATACAAATTCACAAATAGACAAGGTAGGACAGAACCAGGGATAAAGAAGATTGAGAAAACTTGACAATAATAAAAAATCTAATTTTATTTTGTTTGACTTTCAACCAAGAGACCAAGTGTTGAAATCAAAACAAACCCTCAGGCTTGTACATACCAGCATCCAATGTACTCGACAAAGCTGCAACTTGCAGTATTATATTGAGTAAACAGCTTCTTGCCTATCGGAGAAAATAATGAATTCTGCCTGTATTCGCGTTACAAATTTTGATAGTATATAAAGAAAGACAACAAATAACTAAAACTAATCTAACACATAAAGAACTAGAAAAAGTGAGATATTTTGTTTGTGGGAGTAAATCACAAGTATATTATGATGTCTATATAAATTTTGGAATATTGATACATTGTATGAACTGAGATCATGCCTCTAATAATTAATTTAACCATGAAATTACATGAAAGTACGTTAGATAATATTTGGCAATAACTGTTAACATTCTATTTTATAAAATATTGTTAGCAAGCAAGCTTTATTCTACACATTTTGTTCACTGATGATCTTGAGTATCACTCCACAATTTTTATATGCATAAATCCACAATGGTTTTTTGTTCTGAATACCCTGTAGAATTTCTGTATTCATTTTTATTTCTATTTCTATTCTTATTTGTGAGGACTGTATTCATGGCTCTTTGGTGTATGAAATTAAGAGAAAGCTATGCAGTGAAAAAAGGATGTATGTATATCGAGTTCCTGGCTATATATGATTATCCTTCCAAAGTTTAAGATATTGAAAAGAATGGAACATAATACAAAAATGATGAAGGACATTAACTGTTAAATACACATAATATCTTATTTCAGAAGGGAAAAAGCACCAATTAACATCTCCAGTTTAATGCATTCCAGATGGATGTTACTGTCCCCCCTTCTATACCCTGACACCTCCTTGATGTTCTCATTCACTGTTAATGACATTTCCATTGTTCATGTGATTCAAAATAAATATCTAAGTGTCATTGTTCTGTCATTCTCCTTCAGACTTTATTGGTGGCAGTGCTGGAGACTGAGCCCAGGATCTTGTGCATGGCAGCCAGGGCTGTCACCCGCAGCTCCACATCTGTGGCCCAGGAGCCCGTGTCTCAGGTGGTCCACTTCTCACTAGCCTGCTAGTAGTGTCATTTGCTAGTGCCTCGAGACTTTACAAGAAAATCAGACTTTTTCAACATATATTGTCCCCTTCCTCAGACCTCCTTCAGTAAAGTAAAAAAGACTAAATTTTAAATTTCTAAGTTGATCTTATTATTCATGGATATAAAGCCTTCTCTAGGGCTAGGTTTATGTCCCAGTGGTACAGTACTTGCTTAGCATGCTTAAGGTCCTGAGTTTAGTACTAAAAAATTAAAGCCTTCTAATCATATCAAAATAAAACAAGGATGTTATACAGAAACTTAACCATGCCTAACAACTTTCTACATATTCTTTTTCTAAAATAGGTCCCTTTTATTTCACACCTGGATTTATTGCCCTACTTTAGTCATTTACAAAGTTTGAAATCTATTTTCACTCCAGTGGTGTAAACTGACTTTTCACCAATGTTACAAATACCTTTCAGCAAAAGAAAGTGAACTGTGGTTCCAGAAAATATTTACAGTGTAGTGCTATTCCTGCAGCTCTGTTCAATAAGGGACCACTGTGCTGCTGCTGCTGCTGAGGATGGGAGACCAGATCCTCCTCACTGGAGTCTTGTTTCAAGAGTCACACACTGACAAAGGCATCCAAGGAAAGTGGCCTTTCTGAATACTCAGCAATTTCCGTATGCCGCCACGGATCTCAGCACAGTATGTGTTTAAATCTAATTTGCTTCTTTCCTTATCCGTACATAAACTATATGGTTTCTAAATTGGTTTAATGGGAAGCAATTATCAGAACAATATCGACTGGAAGTGCTGCGTGTGAGGAAAATCCATACAAAATGGAACATGCATTTTCTAGATAGAGTGGTGTAATCATTTCAGCTTAAGAAGAAAGCAGATCAGCACTCTGATGGAAGAATGTCCTCATTAATCCATCTTGAATTAAATGCATTCTACCAGGATCTAAATTCCTTTGAGGATTTCTGGGACTCTCTTTTGTTCAGAGCTAAATTCCCTTTGCTGCAAACAAGCAAACATTTGCTTATCACTTTATGTACATGTGCCAGTTCATTATGTTCATAGCTTTCTTTTTGGTACCAGGAAATTCTTTTAAATCACTGACACATAGATTTAGAGAGTTATAAGTAAATAACATTACTATAGGAAGCAGAAACACTGAAATGACACTTCTGATTTGGAGGCAGATTAATTTATGTTGATGGGCACTGATTGGAGTCATTCCCAGACTCTAAAACCCTGATCTCTACTGCTCCATACTGTAGGAGATAAGCATTAGGAAGTACAGAGGCAGACTGGCTGTCAGTTGAGGATTGTTTTGTACAGTGTGCATCACGGTGACCAGCTATGCATCAGAGTGATCAGCCATTTCTAGGAAAGAGAAGCAACAGGAACTGCGACAGGAACTATTCTATTATTGGGCAATTAAGAAACTAAAGTACATTGACTGGAGGCATTTTCTGTTACATTTCCTTCCTCTTTTAGTTTCCCCAGCAAATCTTTGCTGGGAATATTACAAGACACATTTTGAGACAAAACCCAACTAGAACCAGTAACATTAGGATTGTCAGTGATCCTAGGATGAGCCCTAGCCAAGCTCCCCAAGGTTGTCTTGTTACAGAGTTGTCCCCTAAGTTGTTTTTGGTATGATACATAATTCAGACCTGTCTGTTCTGTAACATTAATTTTTCAAGGAAGAGAGGAAGTTAATCTGATCTATATGAGTATCCAATGTGTCTCAGGTGCCCATTGAATCTTGGTCAAGTGTTTGATTTATTGCTCTATTATTTTGGGGCAACTGTCCCTAAAATTTAAGGCAAAAAACACAGCGATCAGGGGGTAAGGAAGCAAGCACTCAGATGAATAGAATCTAGGTTGGTTAATAAAAACCAGAGCTAGCAGGAGACAGGAGGCAAGCACTGCAGTAAGCAGCCTGAAAACAAACAAAAATCAAGGACAATAAGTATGGAGCAATAGGAGCCCAAAAAGGGTGTGTGGGTCAGGGGCCACTGAGTGTAAGGCAATGGCTGCTTTGCTGGCAGCACAGAGATCTTGCCCAAGGTGATTAACAGGCTGAGGCAGAGCTGGATACCTCTTTGTGCTTCCTGTCACATCTGATGACAGTGGGTTGTGGTGAGACCCAGAGGTGTATCCTTAGTTCAGATCTGTGGGAGAAGAGTTTTCAGAACTTCAGGATTTTGGTTATTTAGCTCAGGCTGATGCAGGTGCCATCTTTCTTCCAGGGAACAGACAGAGTTGAAAGTGCGGGGTTAAATGAAGGGAAGGCTGGCTAGCTTGGTGCAAAGGATATGGCTACTTTTAACTTGAAGAGGAGGTTCCTTCCCGCAAGCAGTATGGGGACAAGCTTATAAAGAAATTCATGTTTTTTGAGATGTTCCTTGCCCCCACTAGACTACAAGTTTGTATTTTGTAGAAGGGGCAAGAGGCAAAAAGTCTCAGTTGCCTCGGTGATGGTAACTTTTTGACAGAGGGAACTTTTGAAGTCAAAGAGCTCTGTTTCATTGCCTACCAGGGAAGTCACAGGTTTGTCCCAACTTTTGCAATGATCATGGGCTCTCAGGGCCCAATTTAATGCAACTCTTTTTGTCCTGTCTATTTAGGTCTGAGAGGATGCAACTCATTTGTTAGGGCTGGCAGTGTAATTTTTCCTCAATTGAAATGTGGAACTAAGAAGGATCCATGGCAGTCATGTCAAGTGGGCTTAGTTGACACCATCCTAATGAGGACAGGTATGTAACCAGAGGGCCCTGGAGGGAGGACCTCTGTGGCTGCATGCAGGCAATGGCTAGCTGGAACCAGCTTAACTGGCTGGAAATAGACCAGTCAGGAGCAGGGAGTAAAGCTGTAGGTGTTGACAACAACTGCAGCAGTTAATGAGGGTGCCAAAGCAGAATTCTCAGAAAGAATGGGATGAGCATCTTTTTCTTTCTTTCTTTCTTTCTTTCTTTCTTTCTTTCTTTCTTTCTTTCTTTCTTTCTTTCTTTCTTTCTTTTTTATTCATTGAGATGCATGGAGTGGATTGGTTTCATTTTTAGCTCCATAAAAATCCCTTTCCCTGCAGTCATGGAATGGGTTTTAAATAATTAGTTCCCAGGCTGTCTCCCTAAAGTGTTGTATACCCTTGAATGATGGTGCAACAGACAAAGGGTTTGTACCTCCTGGAGAAAGACCATTCACATACTCACCAGGCCATACTCCTTGTGTACAAGACCTCCAGTATGTCATATGGCAATTGCCACAGAACTGCGTGTGAGGGACCAATCAGTGACTGCAGCCAGTTTTTTCCAGTCTTGGTGCATAGTTAGAGGGGCCTATTGCTTACTCTCTCTTGTTCTACTCACACATTCATTCAGCAGCCATGCAGAGTTTAAAATTCCAACCCCACTTTGCTTGAGGATGGCTTGAACTAACAAGAATTGATCAAGTTCTTCTGCTTGAACTGAGAAAGACTGAGTGACTAATTGGGGTGACACTAGGGGTCTTAATGGTATTAGGCAGGCAGTAAGCAAGTCTGCCTGATAGCCTGTGCCCTCCTCTGACTCTGTCACTCAGTGGGGTGCCAGGAATCCTCTTCTAGACTTCCAAGGGGACTTGAGAAATATTGAGAGCACAACATCCCATCAGGACCTGGAAAGGTCTCTGTTCCATCTGCAAGGATCATGACCAGTGGCCAGAGAGGTCAGCATTGTTGGTTTTCCCAGCTGATGCACCAGATGCAATGATAAGCAGAAATATTGAAATGATACCCAGGATTTAGAGACAGATTTATTTATGTGGATGGGAACTGTCTAGGATCATTTCCACAATATGAGGACCTAATCTCTGGTTTTCTAGGGCTGTTATGAAATAAACAAAGAGGAAGTACAGAGGTAGAATGTCTTGTTCATTGGGAATTGGTTCATACAATGTGCATGGTAGTGACCAGTTGTGCCTAATAGTGACCGGCCTTTCCTGAAAGACAGATGCAACTGGACCTGGAACAGGAACTGTAACATGGAAACTAAGAAATTGAAGAACACTGGCTGGGTTGTATGGTGGGTATTTTCTGCTAAAATTTGTAAAGGTTATTCTTTGTCTGGCATTCATGCACAAAATGTTAACAATTATTTAAACTATATCACAATTGTTCTTCCTTTTCATAAATCAAATAACAATTTGTAAACATAGTATTAGAATTTATTATTAATCTGGTGATTCTAAAGCCATGAAGATCCAGCAATCTGCAGCCAATGGCTGCTCACATCCAATGACCTTCTATCAGCCCCTTCATATTTCTTGGTAACTGTTGAGCATTTTCTTAGAAAGAGGAGAGTTTTTCCTAAATTTCATTTCTGTCCACTCTAGCTTCTTCATCTTAAAATATGGAACTTTTCCCCCTTCCTTTCTTTTCATTCCACTTATCTCTCTTTAAATTTGTATTTCTTATCCCATATTTACCACAGTAAAACAATTATGCTAAATGTTTGTCATAGAGTTGTAAGAAGAAAGATGATTATGGTGCCTACAAAATACTAAACATAAGTGGAGTGTCACTGAGAAATAAAATAGCCCTGTAAATCTATTACACAGTTTCAAGTAGGAAGTGTAGGAATGAAGCGTAAAAAGTTTAATAAAATGTACACTAATTGAACATAGGCATAAAGATATGTAGATGTAATTCTAATTTCTGATTTCTCTTCTTTCCATTATATAACTATAATTCCAATCAGTGCCCTTTAGTATTATCACATTTTATGCCAGGTCTCACACAATCTCAGAATTCAAGTTACTATTTAGAAAATTAGGTTACATAAATCTAAAATGAAAATCAATATTTTCTCTGAAACATTATCCAGCCAAAATTCAGAAACTTCAGAAGCTCAAGAGAAATGAACATTTTTCAGCTTGAACTTTATTAGAAATGTAAAGACCTGAAGCTAGTTTTGAGAAGTCCTGTAAGTTTCAAAAGAACTTGTTAAAATAATCAAGAGTAAAAGGTAAAGATAAAAAAGTAATCTAAATCTCCCTTTGGATGTCTCCATTGGCTGAAAAACCTACTGTAAAGGTTGAAAATAATTTAATTCATACCTTAACTGTTTTTTTTAACATATGGAGCTTTGAAAGTAGAATAGGACCTCCCTGTGTGTCTTAGTAAGTGGTCTAAGAATGTGTTTCAGTGTTGTATTCCTTTCAAGTGATTACTCTGCAATCGCACTCACTGATTAACTTGGGTGGATTTTAGAAGTGGTAAGGCATATGAAACTCGAAAATAACCACTGTGTAATTAACTTTCAACAAAAATTAAATAGAAGGTAACGACATGAAACTAATTTTTAAATCAAATATAAAGACACTGATCTTTCCTTATATTCCTATATAATCTATTAAAATATTTTGAGATATGATCTAATTTTTAATGTCCATTTTTCTGTTATTACCATGCATCTACTTGGACCAGTGATTTTTAGAAAGGCAATATTTTTCTCTTATTTTATAAGAAGATGAAACAGAAAAGTTAAACCCATCATATTAAGATGATACATTCATACTCATGTTTATAGCAGCACAATTTCTAATAGTTAGATCTCAGAAACAGCATATATGTTCATCAACAGATGAATGGATAAAGGAAATAGGGTATTTGTACATAAAGGAATACTATGCTGCCATAAAGAAAGATAAATTTGAGGCATCCTTAGGAAAATGGATACAACCACAATTTTAAGTGAGATAAGTCAGACACACAAGCTCAAATTACCTTTGATTATTTTTTAACAAGAAATGACTAATCATATGTCTTTAAGTTTGATGTGTACTTTGCATACCATCTAGTACATTGTGGTGTTAGTAATATAGTGTAAATTGTGTAAATGTCTTAAACATAATACTCAACACCCAACATATTACAGGAGAAAAAGTGAATTTGGGCTCACATTTTTGTCCTTACTTGGCAGCTCCACGATAGGAAGGACTGGTGAAACGTCTGATGGAGCAAAGCCGCTGTCCTCTGAGTGACCTGGAAGTTGAGAGCCAGGTAGGAGGCAGGGAGGGAGACACATCTACGAGGTCAGCCCCCAGCAGCCACCTCCTCACTGCACGCTTAGCTACAATGCCCAATGATTTAATCGCTTTCCCAAAATCTCTACCTATGAGCAAGTTAGGATCTGTGGGGACACTTAGATATAAACCTATGATCTGTACTGCCAGATGTTATCTCCTGTAGAGTAACAATTTTTCTTCCTTTTAACAATTAAAAGGGCACCTTCCTCCTAATAATCTTTTTGGTATTTCCTGATTAAGTATTCTGACTGCATAGATGGATCATCACATGGTTTTGATTAAATTCTAAAAATATATAGCAATATGGCCAGATGCTGTGATTAAAATCTCTAATTGAATGATTATCATGACAAAAACTTCTAACTAATCTTACCACATAAGGGTTACACTCAGTCATTTTTTATTTACCCTTGGAACTCATGTCAAAAATGACATTCTGAAAATTAGGGCTGGTCCTTAGGAAAGTCATTCAAATTGAAAGAATTTTTCTCCCAAAATAGTGTTTTTTTTTATTATTGGCAAGATTCTTTTATGCAGTGAAACCAAATCATGATCATGATCATTAGCATTTATCCAAAATAATTTCCTTAGAGTAAGTTAATCAGTGCACTTTTTCTTTTGTCATTTATGGCTCGAAAGTGACTGGTATTGTGAAGTAAGTGTTGATTTAATTATATATCTGAGTATTGTACTCTTTTGGACAATGTGTATGGCGACACAAGTCTTTTGTTGATTAAAGCTGCACCACATATTTTCAGAGCTATATGATATATAATTACATTTTCTATGCGATAAAAATAAATTGATAATCTTTCATGAAGCAAAAAATATTATTTTCTCCAATCATTTTTAAATAAGGTAACTTTAATAGGAATGAAGAAAATAGTCCTTGATCAATATTTTATATACATACCACATTATATTTAATATGTAATTTATCACTCATCTTGCTAATATTTACTTAGTATATTTCTTGAAATATGTATTAAATTTTGCTGTATTCTATGTGTTCATTTTTTCCCACAAATTCTGCTTTATAGTTTATTGGTTACGGGTCTCCAGTAGAACAATATCGACTGGAATCAGGCAAAGGGGTTTAAACAGTCTTTCAGCAGAGAGGGGCCATCCATGGTTCCTGAAATTAGAGAACCCTGCAAGCTGACTTCCTCCTCCTCCTCTTTCCTTCCCTCATAGAGTCAAGTTTATTGGATGATGCCCTGCAGACAGGGTGGATGCCTCTCCCTAGTTTGCTGGTCTGCATGCCAGTCATGTCTGGACACACCCACAGACACAGCCGGAAACGCAGTTCCCCAAACTGCCAGGTGTTTCGTGATCCAAATTGACAATTATAGTTAAAGCTCACAATTTCTTTTGTTACAATAAAATATTTCAAATGTTAGTCATTTATACTTTAAACTTTAGTAAAATAACTCAAAGTTACAAATATAAGTTTAGAATTACAACTAAAGTTTGAATATTAAAAAGGTAAATTTTAAAAGATAAAACTTTTTAGAAGTTACTTCACTTGACAAAATATAATCGATCCTTCTTGAAATTCATGGGGTTCTTGGAGCACTGGAGAATTGTGAAAAACTGAAAATTTGAGCTATGTTCAGAAAAATGTCTGTAAATAGCTATTTTTATTTTTATAGTTTAAAACCCCAAATATGCTATAACTGACAGTTATGTGATCTAATGTAATAAATCACTGTATTAATAAAGCCTTGGAAGATTTAGAACATTTTGCCAGCATCTTAGGGATCTTAGGACTTTAAGAATGAAACCCAAACCACAAGAGGTAACTACAATTGGTACAGCAGCCTGTTACCATGCGGGCATGCAGATGCATCTGGGCATGCGCTACAGGGCAACAGCCAATCCGCAGCAAAGAGAACTGAATGAAGCTTCAGATTGGCTACTTGCAAACTTCCTACCCAAAAAGCAATTGAGGCAGATATTTCCAGTCTCCAAGAAGCTGTGGGAATTTCCATGAACCATTATTAGTTAGGTTCTAAGGAAAAATCTCTTAGTGACTGGTGCTGCAAATTACGAAGATCAGGGTTATACTATATAGCGTAAGTTAAAACGGGAAAATAGAAGTTATGAATATATAAGCTTATGTTAAAACTGTTATATCTTAATATAAAGTTATTATAATTCATAAATTATAACCTAAGGACCTTTATGTTCATTTTATTTATAAATAAATTACTATAAAATATTGTAAAAACACACACAATTGCATAAGATAGCTAAATAAAAATGTTAAAATTTATTTGCATAAAATACAATTGAAAGCAGAATTTTTAAACTTGTTTGGAAAGCGGTAAGGTATGTATAAGGAACCACAAGATCATTCATTAGATTACTTTTCTGTATCAGATACAATATAAACAATTATCTTCTTTTTATCATATTTTCACATTTTTATCATTCACATAAGATATTTTCACATTTTTATCATTTGACATCATATTTAAATGCTGTTTCCAATAAATATATCTTGTACTCATATTTTGTTTGCTTTAGTGCATACCCATTGATTTCTCCTTTTTTATGTGTTTTAAATTGGGAAAACAAGTTCAATTTCATGGAACACTTTTTATTCACATAAGGCAATTTTTCATTAAATTGTACATATGTTGACAAGTAAATAGATGGATAGGAATGTTTTAAATATTTGCATTTTTAAAAATAATCATTTTTACCTAATACATGGTTTTTTAAAATTGGTAATATTTTTCTATTTTGACTTTGAGTTGTAGTTTTGAATTCCACATTTTTTATACTAAAAATATTTTTCAATTTAAAATCATAGTTTTTAATAATTCATTTGCATTTTTGCCAATGTAGTATGTAGAAACATACTTCAAATTTCAATAAAAGAGATTTTCAAGTTGTTTTTTACTTTTTAGTTTTGATATATTTAACAGGATATCATTCTTTAAAGTGTTTTGAACATACTTGTAGAATATATGAGATTTATTTGAAATAGATTGCTGTACTTACATCAGCATTCTATATTTCGTGAGAGTTCTCAATATTGACATTGAAACAAATTTGTTAATCTTGTTTTCCAAGTTTTACATGCTCTTATAAGTTTTTCCTATTTTTTAAATTGCTGAGGGACATGGGCTAAAATGTCATAGCATAATTTTTTCATAATTTTATTACTCTTCTTTTAATTAATATTTATAACTTTAGCTTCTTACTTTTGAAGGCTTTATTAGTAAATATTGCAAAGTAGTTTGAATTATATCCAGCCACGTGAATTTTATTAATGAAGGTATGTCTGGCTTTATCTCCAGTGATGCTTTTGCCAATTTACTTTGTTACTAATGTTATCATCTTCCTTTTTTAATATTTTCAAGTTATATATGTTTCTATATTTTCATTTTTATCCATTTGATAATTATTTAGATGAATACTATAAGCAGTGTAGCCAGGGATATAGCTCAGAGGCATACTGCTTCCCTGGCAAGCATAAAGTCCTGAGTTCAATTCCTGATAACCCCTTCCCCCACAATAGTGTAAGCTGTAATTTTTTTAAAGTCACAAATCTGTCTAATAAGATTAATGTTTCACTGAAGGACTTAACATCAATATATGGCAACTGATACCTGATTTTAAATCTATATAAGGCTTTCATTGGCCTGTTTGTACTATTTTTCCACCCATATTAATCTTCATTTGCACTAGTGAGACATTTCTTACTGTGCTATGTTTTTTCTTTGTTAGTTTGAACTATGGTTTTATGATGGCTTTAATATTACTGTAGACTAGCTGAGACGCTGAGCCACTGACTTATGAATGTCTAATAAAAACATCACGTTTACACATCCCAGACTATTTGGGAATGTTAGAACCAGCTTCTCTATTTATTGAACTCTTGTGATATGCATGCTACTTTATTACTTTTAAACCTTTCCAATGTATTTCAAAATTCACAATGCATTATAAGTATGTTTGGATGATGGATATATTTTCAGAGTTTACTTTTTCCAATGCTCCTCATTTCATTTCAAAGCATTATTGATTACAGTATTCAGAGTTAAAATGGGGAGAGGATTTTTCTTAGTTGAAATCTAAAAATTGAATAGAATATATAAAATAATGGTGCTCAGCCCTGGTGATCAGTGAAAGAAGAGTAGCAATACCTGAAAGATGAGAAAACTATGAGGTGAAAATAGAAGTGCTTCAGGTTTTTATCACAAAAGAGTTTCTAGGATGTGAGATATCAAAGAGTCAAGCAGCAGATTCTCCCATGAGAGTGCCAGAGAGGGAGAGCAGCACTCGTGTGCACTTGGGAGTCCCAGTTCCCCTTAGAAAAATCAGTAGAGAGTGAGGTGGAGCCCTGAGTCAGAAATGACTTAGGCTGGGAAGAAATCCCTGAGGGACTCAGAGTATAAAACATGGGGTTCACTCAGGATCAAGAATAAACAGCATGCCCATTCTTCCAATTGGAAAACCTCCTAATTCATAGGACTTCAGGCAGAATTGTCAGACAGGTTCTGGCCAGTAGTGATAATTAGTAAACTCTAGAGAAATGACACTTTAATTTCAATTGAAGAAGTTTAAAAATAATGATAGCACCATTTCTAAGTAACTGAAATGCACGGGAAATAAATTCAATAAAATGTACAATAATACATAAATATCTAGCCAAGGAAAAGCTGTGATACGGGCCATCCTGTCAGATTACAAAGCATGAAGGAAGGAAAAAAGGAGATTCAGAAGAAAAATGAAGTAGTGCAAACCAACCCAAATCTAAGGCAGAAAATGTAAATAGAAGTAGCATAAGAGTATTCCATTAATTGAAAAAGCTAGATGAAATATTGAGTAAGTTTTGGAGAAATATTGAAGTCAAAGAAACCTTATATCAAATTTGCAAAGTTAGAAACTGAATGGCTTCACTGAAAATTTTACAGGGTTTATAGTAAACCACTGAATACAGATTCTGCATTGAAGAGTTTTATGGTTTACATTTGCTTGTCCCGCACAGCCTCATGCAGTTATGGAAGTGGCTAAATGTGGCATTTGTGATTGGTTCATTGTCTAGTGTTGGAAATGGCAGTGGGAGTGCTGCATCCATTCAGGGATGCGAAGTGGGCAGACAATATAAGGGAGAGAAGGAGGCATGCTTTGCCCTTTTTTGCTCTTTGTACCTTTTCACTCCTGTTGCTTGCAGCCACTACAAACAGTTGCCCCTCACTCTCCAGGTCTCATTTTTATGCTGGCAGCAGTCCTCAGGTGGGCCATGCATGCTCAGCACCATGCTGATTCTGTTCAGATGGTGTTTAAGTTTACCACCATTTAGCAATCCACCACATGAATGAGCCTAGTGAACTTGAAGATGAAGCAATAACACAAAAGGTAAACAGTGGAAGTTTTAGAAAAACTTTAATAGCTATAATGTCAGTAGAATTGGGGTCCATTAACGAAATAAGATGTTTCTTTAAATATTGGAAAATATTTTAGACAATATTTTAGGAAATTATGTGAAAAGTTATGACATAGTATCCAATAGAAAGTTACTACAATATTTTAAAACAATTTTTATGTTTGATATTAGGAAATATTCAGAAACCAACTCTGAAACTATGAGAGCTTATGTAAATGCTTTTGCATTTCTAATAACTAATATTCATGCTTTGAATTATAGATTCAAGAGGACTATTATCATGTGAACACTTTGTGTCCATCAGGTCTTCACTCTGAGTTCCAATCCTCAAATTTCCTTCATATATGGGGATTTGGAGTTTTCCATAGACTGTTATACAAACAAATTGGGTTGTTTTGTCCAAATCTAATCTCAATTTTTTTTCTTTTCTCTCAGATTTACAGAGTCATACCTGTAATCCTCTTTAAGGAACAATTCAATTCCTCTCTCTCTCTCTCTCTCTCTCTCTCTCTCTCTCTCTCTCTCTCTTCATTTTGGAATGGGATGAATAACAAATATAGATTTGAAAAAAATGCAGAAACTACCTTAAACACCTTATTTATTTATGTAGTTCTTTAAATCCAGAGTTCTCAAATGTACTTCTTCAGTAAATAACATTCAGTTTCCTGCTAACTCAAAAGCTTACACTTATTTCACATAAATTAGGCAGGAGTTGGAAGCATGGGACCAGGAATGTTTAATTCAATAGAATTCTTACTGATACAATGTGATCTCCTAGCTTTCACACTAGGTTCTAAGCTATCATGATTCATTTTGAAAAAATCAACCCATTGTAATTCAAAAAGGGATACTGGAAGAAAATGTGTAGCTACACATCCTTGAGCACTGAAGGAATGGAGCAATGAATTGGATAATTTTTAAGCCTTAGAAATAGTAGTTTAATATGGTCATACAACAGACACTAAAACCCAGTAAAATTCATAAATTAGTTTGACATATATCATGCCAAGTAGGATGTTTTACTTAAATTGGAAATACGGGAATGACAGGCTATAAATTACAGACATTATTTTAAGTGTTGAAAAGGAAAAATACTCCACAAAAAGGCTAAATATTATGAATTTTGTAACTTACCAATAATTTTTATTAGAAAGAATATTTTGTGTTATTGTTAGCATTAAGAGTACTGTTATGGTTTGATAACTAGTGGTCAACTTAACGCCAGCTGGATTACATCAGCTGAGAGAAGATGCTCCACCTGAGAAGGGTTGCCAGGATAAATAGGTGGAGAAGAAGAGAGGTGTGGGGAGGGATTGATGCATTATGGAGGCATTGTTAGTTCTCCTACGAGTTGCTGTCTGAGCTGTTGGTTCTCCTGGAGAAGCTTTGGTCTTCACATCGAGCATTGCTTCCTGGCTCCGGAGGGGAAGACATGTGCTGCCTGGTCTCCAGGGTGAACTCCTCACGCTGCTTCCTGGCATGTTCCCGACTGTGCTTGTCGGAGGAGCTCGGGGCCTCCGTGTCGCTGAGGACAGCTGTGGTTCCTTTCAGGACAGCCCTGCTCTTTGTTGTGAGTGTGACTTCTCAGCTCCAGTGTAGAACCCTCATCCCACTAGCACAGTTCCTTCATCCTGCCGGCATGGACTTTCTGGCTTCCACCGCTGACCCTTGGGTCTTCCCGGCATGAATCCGTAAAAGAGACTGGCGTGAGTCCTTGTGGGCCCTGGACTTCCAGTTGGACTGGTGGAGGCATTGTCCTGAGCTCTGGAATTTTATCTGGACTCATGTGGGGCATTGCCGTGGGGTTTAGGCTCTTGACTTAAATAATCTATGTCGTTGGTGTTGCGGATAGATTTCCTGCACTTTCCTGTGATAACTTTCAGTGACCATTATAAAAAAATTATAAACTCCATGTCCTGACCTGAATTGTTCTCTGTGTATAACCCCTAACTACAACAAGTACCAAATATGAGCAAGTGGGTGCCATCAGTTCCAGAGGCTGGGCAACCTGGTGTAAGTGCCCACTGCACCTTCCCCCGGAGTTCAGCTAGTTTGGGACATTTACTCAGCCCCAGACAGGGAACTTTGTCGCTTCCAGGTGAGCTGGACCAGTGTGGCAGGTCCTGAATGGGCCTGCAACAGCCCTCCCCACTCCTTGGCAGCCTCTGGAGTTCTGAGCAGGTAAGTGGGCACCATGGATTCCAGAGGCTGGAGGGCCTGGTGTAAGTGCAACCCGCACTTTTCCCAGGAGTCCAGCTAGTTTGGGACCCTTGCTCGGTCCCAGACAGGGAACTTTGTGGCTTCTGGGTGCACTGGACCTGCGCAGGGGGTCCTGGGCAGGCCTGTGGCACACTCCCTGCTCCCAGCTGTGCTTGGAGGACTCTGAAGTTCTGGGCGAGTGGGTGCCATCGATTCCGGGAGCTGAGCTTGGGCTGGCCTGCCCCACCCCCAGTGACCTCTCTCAATCTGGGGAGCTGGGTGGCCAGAGTCACAGGAGCTGAGGGTATAGAAGAGAATTTCCAACAGACCCTGGGAAGCCTTGGAATAACACTTGAAACACAGAAATATAGGAAAATGACAAAATGAAAGTCCAAATTACAATCTCAAACCTTCAGCCCATTGAAAGAAAACTTAGGAGCAATGTACATAGAAAAAAATGTATGCCATACACCTGAAATATCGGACATAATAGCAACTGAAATAAAGAATCAATTCCAGGAAGCTTTAAAGGAATTTACAGTGGAAATAATCTCCCAGCTAAAAGAAGAAATGATCAAAGAAATGAAGGAGATTCTGAACAAATCTAAAGAAGACACAATTAAAAACTTGGAGGAACTAAACAAAAAGATAGAATCCCTAGATGAGCAACAAAAGAAACAAACAGAATACATAAAGCAGATGCACAGAGATATACAGGAAAACAAGATTCCACTGAAAGCAGTAAAAACTGCCTCAATGAAAGTAAAGATAGAATTTCAGACCTCGAAGACAAGATGGCAGTTAGTGAACAGGAAAGGAAAGATCTTTTAAAAATAACAAGGAATCAGGAAATAACAATTCAACAACTGCAAGATGACACAAAGAAAAACAACATAAGATTGATGGAGATTAATGAAAAAGAAGGGGACAACATAAAATATGTCAAGAGGATATTTAGAGAAGTAATAGCTAAAAATTTCCCAAACATGAGATCAGAAACTGACATCAGGATCAGTAAAGCATATAGAACTCCAAATACTCATAATCAAAATAAAACTAAACCCAGACATATAATAATCACCATCCCAGAAATCCAAAATAAGAATATTAAAAGCTGTCAGACAGAAAAGACAGATCACTTATAAAGGAAAGCCTATCAGAATCACAGCAGACTTTTCAGCACAAACAATAAAGTCAAGAAGAGCATGGAGTGAAGTATTTCCAGATTCTAAAGGAAAATGATTTCCAACTGAGACTGATGTACCCTGAAAAACTGTCCTTCACAATCAATGGAGAAATAAGATACTCTCATGACAACGAACAGCTGAAGCACTTCATGATCACCAAGCCAACCCTGAAAAAATTATTGAAAGACAGTTTAGATACACTTAGGGAAAACCCACTAAGTAAAGCAGACAATTAAACAGAACAGAAAGATAAAGATGCAACAGCAGAAAGATAACATGTCAACAATAAACCGACATACAACAATTATAGACATTAATGTAAATGGTCTCAGTGCATCAATTAAAAGAAACAGACTGGCAGAATGGATCAAGAAACAAAATCAAACCATATGCTGTCTACAAGAAACCTATCTAACCCAAAAGGATACTCATAGACTGAAAGTCCAAAGATGAAAAACAATACTTCACACAACAGGAACTAAAAAAAAAAAAAGTGGGAGTAGCCATTCTGTTTGCAGACAATGTGAACTTTAAACCAATAATGATCAGAAGATGATCAGAAGAGAAAGGTCACTACATACTAGTTAGGGAAAAATTTCA
Organism: Cavia porcellus; assembly: GCF_034190915.1. Lineage (NCBI taxonomy): Eukaryota > Metazoa > Chordata > Mammalia > Rodentia > Caviidae > Cavia > Cavia porcellus. The sequence goes on along the minus strand of NW_026947495.1, from coordinate 78,548,131 downwards.
AGAGGAAGAGATAACTACCTTAAATATATATGCACCAAACTCCATAGCATCCAGTTATATAAAACAAGTATTAACAGAAATGAAACACCAAATTACCTGTAACACAATTATAACAGGAGACCTTAGTACACCATTAACACCAAGGGACAAATCAACCAGACAGAAAATCAGCAAGAAATAACAGAACTGAATCACACCTGTGAACAAATGGACTTGATAGACATATACAGAGTGCTCCATCCAACAATATCAGAATACACATTCTTCTCAGCAGTACATCAGTCATTCTCTAAAATAGACCATATATTAGATCACAGAACATATTTAAATAAATGCAAAAGAGTTGAAATTATGCCTTGCATGTTATCAGATCAGAGTGCTATGAAATTAGAAATTAATGATAAAAGATACTGCAAAAATCCCACAAACACATGGAAGCTGAATAACACACTCTTGAGTAATCAGTGAGTCACAGGGGAAATTATAGAAGAAATTAATATGTACAAGCAAACAAAAATACAAATACAACTTATCGGAATCTGTGGGATGCAATGAAAGCTGTCCTCAGAGGAAAATTTATTGCACTGAGTTCCCACATCAAGAAAACAGAATGAATACAAACAACTAACCTGATATTATACCTCAAATATATAGAAAAAATAGGAGCAAGCCAAGCCCAAAGCCAAAAGAAGAGAGGAAATTATAAAAATCACAGCATAAATCAATGCAATAGAGACTAAGAAAACAATCCAAAGAATCAATGAATCAAACAGTTGGTTCTTTGAAAGAATAAATAAAATTGATAAGTCCCTAGCCATCCTTTTTTTTTTTTTCTGTCTTTTGCCTTTTTATCAGTACCAGCGATTGAACTCACGACTGCCTGCTTGCAAGGCAGGTGCTTATGCTGCTGAGCTAAATCCTCAGCCCCTAGCCAACCTTGTTTTTAAAAGGGAAGAAAAAGCTCAAATTCATGCAATAAGAAATGAAAAAGGTGAAAGCACTACAGACTTTATATAAATACAGAAGATCATCAACATGCAATAAGAAATGAAAAAGATGAAATCATTACAGACTCTGTAGAAATACAGAAGATCATCAACACCTATTTCAAAAACCTCTACTCTCAAAGGTTTGATAACATAAAAGAAATAGACAGAATCCTAGAAACATATGAAGTACCATAGCTAGGTCAAGAAGATGTAAAACTGCTGAATAACCCAGTTTCTATTAATGAATTTGAATATGTAATTAAGTGCTTACCTACAAAGAAGAGCCCAGGCCCAGAGAGATTCACTGCAGAATTCTACAGGAAACACAAAGAAGTCTTAATGCTGATACTCTTCAAACTCTTCAATGAAACTGAAAGAAAGCAATCCTTCCTAAGTCATTCCTGGAAGCAAATGTTACTCTCATACCAAAACCTAAAAAAGACCCAACTAAAAAAGAGAACCAATCACCCTAATGAACACAGATGCAAAAATCCTCAATAAAATATTGGCAAATAGGATGCAGCAAATCATCAAGATGATTACATACCATGACCAAGTGGAATTCATCCCAGGCATGCAGGGATGGTTCAACATATGTAAATTCATAAATGTCATCCACCGTATCAATAAAGCCACAAGTAAGAATCACATGATCATTTCTATAGATGCAGAAAAAGCTTTTGATAAGGTCCAACACTCATTTATGATAAGAACTTTACAGAAAATTGGAACAGATGGTCTTTACCTCAATATAATAAAGGCCATCTATGACAAACCAACTGCCAGTATCATACTAAATGGCCAAAAATTGAAGACCTTTACTTTAAAATCAGGCCCAAGACAAAGATGTCCCTTATCACTGCTCCTATTTAATACTGGAAATACTAGTCAGAGCAATTAGACAAGAGAGAGAAATAAAAGGGATAAAGATAGGAAAAGAAGTTAAATTATTATTGTTTGCAGATGACATGATACTCTACATAGAAGACCCCCAAAACTCCATTGAAAGGCTCTTAGATATAATAAATAAATTCAGCAATGTAGCTGGATACAAAATCAATACTCAAAAATCAATAGCATCCCTATACACTAACAACAAAATCACTGACAGAGAAGAGAAGCCACACCTTTCACAATAGCAACCAAAAAAATGAAATATTTAGGAATTACTCTCACAAAAGAAGTGAAAGACCCATACAAGGAAAATTATAATACACTGAAAAAGAAATTGTAGACAATCTAAGAAAATGCAAAGACATCCCTTGCCATTGATAGTAAGAATAAATTTTGTGAAAATGGCCATTCTCCCCAAACTATTATACAGATTCTATGCAATCCTAATAAAAATACCATCAACATACCTCATAGATCTTGAGAAATCAATCCTTAAATTAATCTGGAGCAAGAAGAGACCTAGAATAGCAAAGCCAGTTCTCAGCAGCAAAGGTAAGGCAGGAGGCATCACAGTCCCTGACTTGAAGTTATACTACAAAGCAAACATAGTAAAATCAACATGGTACTGGAATCAAAACAGAGCTGAAGATCAATAGAATAGATTAGAAGATACAACCACAACTACAAACACACTCAGCCACCTTATCTTTGATAAAGGAGCCAAACAGGTTCCCTGGAAGAACGACAGTCTCTTTAATAAATGGTGTTGGAAAAATAGGGTCTGCATATGCCGAAAACTAAAACTAGACCCATACCTATCACCATGTACTAAATTAAAATCTAAGTATATCAAAGATCCGAATATTATAACAGAAACCCTAAATCTATTGGAAGACAAATTGGGTAAAAACCTTGAAGACATAGGAGTAGGTAGAGAATTCATGAACAGGACTCAAACCACATGGGAAATACTTCCCAGAATCAATAACTGGGATCACCTGTTATTAAAATGTTTCTGCACATCAGAAAAAGTCTCCAGTGTGGTGAGAAGAAAACACACAAACTGGGAAAAAATCTTAGTGAACTATCACTCAGACAAAGGACTTCTGTCTAAAACATATAAAGAATTAAAAAATCAGACCCCCAAAATGCAAAGATCCAATCCAAAAATGGGCATCTGAGATGAATACACAGTTCTCAGATGAAGAAATACAAATGGAAAATAAATGCATGAAAAAATGCTCATCATCATTACTCATTAGAGAAATGCAAATTAAAACCACACAGATTCTATCCTGAAAGAATGGCCAGGATCAAGAAAACCATCAACAACAAATGCTGGAGAGGCTGTGGGGAAAATGGAACTCTCCTGCACTGTTGGTGGGAGTGTAGACTCATGCAACCACTGTGGAGGTCAGTCTGGAGATTTCTCAGAAAGCTGGGATTGGAAGTCCCATTTGTTCCAGATATTCCACTTCTAGGCATATTCCCAGAAGAACTGAAAACATCATACGACAGTGATATATGTGCACCCATGTTTATAGCAGCACAATTTGTAATCACCAGATCTTGGAAAAAACCTAAGTGTCCATCAACTGAGGAATGGATAAAAAAGTTGTGGTATTTTTATACAATGGATTACTACTCAGCTATAAAAAAGGATCACATTGAGATATTTATAAATAAATGGGCACAGCTTGAGACCATACTCATAAGTGAAATAAATCAAACTCACATGTATGAATACCGAATAGTTTCCCTAGTGTAATAAATGATAAAAATACATGAAACTATGTGGTAATCATGATTCCCTATTATATGACTTTGAAACCTCATAAAGTTTTCACTCATTAATTGGAATTATTTTATTCTGGGCTGTTGATATTATTGTCTGTGATTGTATGAACAGCTATTTTGAAGAAAACAAGATATCATAATAGCTAGTGCTGATTTAATATCATCTTGTTTTGAAGTCCAATAAAACTGTTGTTCTTCTGTCTTCATTGCTTTTATCATGTTTTATCTTATTGGATTTTATTAAATGTGATAGTATAAACAAAATTTTTTTATAGGCAAAGAGATAATATAGAAACCATTGTTCATTTTCTGTTAGCTGGTTCTAAATACCCTGTAATATTTTTATCCTCTTGAATGGTTTCACACTTTTGTGTGTGTGTGTGTGTGTTCTTTTTCCTTTTTTATCAGTACTGGGGATCGAACTCACGACTGCCTGCTGGCAAGGCATGTGCTTATGCCGCTGAGCTAAATCCCCAGCCCCCCACACTTCTTAATATGTTTAATGCTATAGTATATGAAGTTATACTCAAATATTGCAAGGGAAGAGACACTATGGTAACTACTATTAAGTCGGCTTATCTTGTGCTGAAACACTATGTTGCTTACATTGTTCTGTTCTGACCTGTATTATTATGTTGTTATGTCCTCTTTTATCTCAGTCTCCCCTTTTTAAAATTTTATTCATTTATTTTTATTATTTTTTTAATTAAGGAAAATTTTTTTAAATTAGCAGGATATACTATAGTAAGTTTTTTGTTTTCCTATTAACTCGATTTGAAGCTCTGTATTGCTCTCAACATCTTGTTTTAACTGATTTTACTCTATTCTGTTCTTTTTGATAGTAACAAGCTTGAGAGTATAGGCAACTATTTTGAAGGCAATAAGATTCATTATGATGCCCATTCTGATTTGACTATTGTCTTCTTTTGAAGTTCAGTAATGTCTCCAATGTTTAGGTTTTATTGGTTTTGTTCTGTACTGTTTTGTTCAATTTTATTATACCTGATGATATAGGCAATTCTTTTTAAGGTAGCAAGAGGCATTATGGTAACCATTGTTGATTACACTGTATTCTGTTTTTACATCATGTACTATGCTCATCCTTTGTTTTGTCTTTGCTTTGTTTTGTCACATTTGGTTTTATTCTCTTCCCCCCGCCAAAAAAAAGCAATAAGAACTGTGGGAGTAATAAAACCCAAAATGTGTAAATGTTTTTATAAAAAAAGAGGAAAAGAAAGTGCTCTAAAGGCTACAACTGCAAGTGTGTTTACGTGTGTAAGACAGATGACCGTATTACTAAGTTTTTGTTGGATCATTGAACACAACTGTTTGCATTCTCACTGTTTGAATGTCCTTGATGTCCTTGTATGCTTTAATTTTGTAACTTGAAAAACTATTTCTAAGATGACAATGTGTAATCTGTTAACTGGTGATTTCTTACTGTTTATTTTTTTGAAATTCTGTGTTACTTGTACCCTTTTACTGTTTTGTTTTTCTTTAAATAAAATTTTTAAAAAATCATCTTTTCCAATTTTGTAAGAAAATTACCATAAATTCTTGTCGATCTTTGTGAAATGGTGTTTGTGCATATACTGAGAATACAATGTGGGCTATCAAGAATGTGATATGTACTGTAGCTTGGAACTGGGAAACATTATATATGTTTCATGGTGGGAATCTGAAATTTGACAATCTAAAGTCTTCTTCATTTGGTAGGTGAGGAAAATGGCCCATGTAGAGTATAATAATGAAGGGTTCAATGATGAAAACCTGTTCCATAGGTAAGCAGTGATCTATTAACAGGTGAAAAGTCTATTTGCTGCTAAGAAATGGAAGGCTAAATAATCTTCTATGTAAATGGAAAATTTCCCTGCTTATTCTGCTCCTTGCGAAGAGAAAAAAATAAAATAAAATAAAGTGAGCTTATGTTTTGATGTTTAGTTTTCATTTTCAAAATAAAAAACGACTCAATGCAGCTTGCTGAATGTGATATTGCTGTGTAGCTTTAAGTAACGAAAGAAATTAAATTGATATGCACTCAAGTATATTAAGACCATAAAATAATTTTCATGAATGTATTTTAAGGTGTTTTGACTTATTTGAAGGTGTGTTACTCTTAACAAAAGTGTTCAAGATTTTTAAATCTCTCATTCTATAAATCCTCGTTTCAAAATCCTCGTTTCAAAACCTCCTACTACTAGTATTTCCACACTAATAAGTAATATTTAAGGTACTTGCATGTTTTTAGAGATAAAAAGGAAAATGAGGTTTAATTCAAGAATTTTGGCTCCACATTAGATAAGTTTATTAAACAATAATACTTTTGTTTATGTAGTAACTTCAAAATCAAAGCTTGAGTATTCCGAGTACTAAAAATCAAACAAATGTGTTCAAAGATACGCAGTTTCTCATTTCTAATGATTTAAAAGGAGATAAGTACTTGTCTCGGCTTTATCTCTTGGGGATCAATATATGTTGCGATTTTACGCCAGAAATCACTCTCCAGGTATCCTAGTCTCGGGGTAAACTGTCTTTCTCTCATGTGCCTATCAATTCTGTCTTTGTCACTGTCTTCTGTGAGACACAAAGCTGACACCTACATATTACAGGGAGAGAGAAAGAAAGGCTTCTTCAGACTCATGGTTTTGAAAGGTTGCAGTTCAAAGTGATCTGGATCCACAGCAGGAGAGCTACAGGTGGGGTGGGACAGAGAAAATAGTTCTCACAGCATCCCAGGAAACAGAGACCTGGGGAGGAGCCAGGTCTCCATTGATCATTTTCTCAGGGCATCTCTGCTTTTTGTTTTCATTACCTGATTGCCACTCAGAGTTTTCTTTTATACTTAATTATTCCCTAGAATGTGAGGACCCTAGATCAATAAACCTTCCCTATGTAAGAATATACCAAATTTTCTATAAAAATTGTAAATTCTGGGAACAGAATTAGAAGTACATGGAAGGAATGTGTAGACTCAGAGAATACCAACAGAAATTTGCATGTATGACTTTGAGTCATAGTTTTCATGAACAGGGTTTTAAAAAAATATGAAATCAGTAATTGTAATGGTAACAAATGTAAGTTAGTATTTAACCTTCACTCATAAAGCTGGGACCTCAAGTCAAGCCTTTAAGAACCATGTGTAGTGGATTAGTTGAAATAGGTTGACTACATCATTCATTTCAAATTGTCCTACACAATAACTTCCAAAGGATTTAATCCAACCCCACATACATCTCCCTACTCACCGAGCTTGTCTTAAGTATTGTTGCTCAATTGTGTTATTGTTTGCTTCTTCATCCAGCCACTTTGATGTTTTTGATTTCTTAAAATAAAAATAGTAGAGTTCAAGTTTAAAATGCATTACACAGGGTAAAGTTGGCAATGTGATCTTTCTACAAATGAACGATAAGATGATGTCAGTACTTCGCCCAGTAAAATGTTGAACTTCCTCGCGTATACTTTTCTTTGATACTTAGTTTTATGTAGTGTTCATTAGCTGCACAGTCATTACTGTAGGTAGAAAGCCTAATGCTTCAAGGGAGTGGCAAACTAACCTCGTGCATAAACAATGCTAGAGCCCTTGGAGCACATCCTACTGTGATAGAGATCACAGTCAGTGATGGCCTAACTGAAACACAGTAGCTAATGAGAATTTCACATGGGTAATTCATTAGCAGCACTGTTTACAAAGAATGCTACTATATGAGAATATCTCTATTTTTAGCATATCGATTTTTCTATTCAAAATTGTTAGCTTTGAATATCTCAGGACAGAGTTGGCTGTGGTAATTCATACCGCTTGTATCTCTAATATGATCTTATAGATTTTTAAATGAATACTCAACATGTAAAATCATTTCAGGAATAAATTGTTTGCACTATTTTTAGCAGTTGGGAAGGAGCATTTGAAAGTTAATACCAGAGGCTATGTAGGTGAAGTGCTAATGAATTAGCCTCAGGAGGGGACATGACTTGGCTGCCCGTTTTACATGAGCACTTTGTAAATGTGTGTTATGTGCTTTTTGCTTATGAATATCATTACAAAGCCCCCAAATTTGAATTCCTTGGCTAAATCAATTGGTAGCAATTTGAAAACACTTTTTAACATTCTTAAGTATGAACAGCTTTTGTATGTTTTCGTATCATTGACTGTTTTATTGAATATAAAACAATCATTTTTTTTTTTTTTTGGTCTTTTTGAGACAGGGTCTTCTGTGCAGTTTAAGCTGGACTTGAGTTCACTTTGTAGACCATGCTAGTCTCAAACTCACAGTCATCCTCCTGCTTTAGCCTCCTGAGTGCTGGGATTACAGGTGTGCACGCCTGGCTTAACACAATTATTCTTAAATCCTCAGGCAAGCAGTTTCTTTTAGGTGAAGAACAAAGATGATAAACTTTTAAAAATCATTTATAATTTCATGCTTATGTGAATACCAAACTCCAACTTGTTACCATTTATGTTCTTTAATGATCAAATATTGCTTAGAGGATAAAAACATCAAAGATTCATCTTAAACTTTGGAATAAAATACTGTCAGAAATGCATGTTTATAGTATTTACTCAACTTTTTATTGAAATGATTTTAGAAGAAACATTTGAAAACCTCACATCAACCTCTCACTAAATTCTTCAGATGTAGGGAACAATACTCCCTTCCTCATGTACTCATAAAAGTAATTGATTTCTGAACAAAAGATGTTTTCTGACCGCCTATAACTTCAGGGAATTAGAATGATACAAGGAGAAAAGCAACTTCAAGCATCATTAATTGATGAATTACTTTCATTAAAAAAGTCAAAGTCATGTGTTTAAATTTAACACATTTTAAGGGCATTCATGCTTTAACCATCCATAGTTCCTTCCTCAATTACATTTGTCTCCTGGAGAGAAAGGTAAGCAAGTATAAAACATTCCAATTATGTAAGGCTTCTAAATCATCTGAGCATTTAAAGTTTAGAAACAGCATTTCAGGGTTGTCTAATGGTTTCTTTCATATTAGAGAGGTGCATAAGGCAGAGAAGCTGGCGTATAAATGCAAACAAACTGCACTGTTAATTCAGATCCGATAAGATTGTGAGCACTGACTTGTTGCTTCTCACACTCACGGGAAGATTCCAAACTAATAGATGTAAGGCTTAATTGGGGTGATCTTATCAAAGATGGATAATTCCGACATATTTATCATTTTCATTAATCTGTAACTTTCTGGTGCTATCATTGCCCTTTTTGTAACCTGATTTGGAATGCTCGGCGTGACATATCGATGCTGCTCTAGACAGCAACTGGGTTTTAAAAAAAGGGCTATCTCCAAGGGATGGGCTCATAAATTGCAGTTCAGGAGTGAAAACAGAGGTGACATTAGATTTGTTGACAATGTTTTCTGAACACTGCTGAGCATAGAGTGACTCTGTGATGCCGAGTTTGTCACTCTCTTTTAATCTCAACTCCAGAATCCTAAGGAAATTTGGGGAAGTGGGGCAGGATACACAATTTATAGAGCATTTAGCCTGGGGTGTATGCATAATAAGCTTTGTTTTTAGAGTACTTTCAGAAGTACTGTAAGGTAAGGCCCCATGGATCTACACCCAGGTACTGCTGTTATTGACATCCTAGAGAAATACAGAAACATCCATAAATTGGTATCAGTGCATTTTTAACTAAGCCCATGCCCTATTTGGATTTCCTTTGTTTTTACCTAACAGCTACTTTCTTTTCCGGGATCGCAGCAAGAACACGATGTATACTTAGTCATCACCATTTCTACAAGTAAGTCTGTAGACTGCGACACTTTTTTGGGTTCCACTACTGACTCACGACCCCAGCATTTTCTGGGGTCCTCCTCTGGCACCCCAGCATTTTCTGAGGTCCTTCTCTGGAAGGGTGCTCTGTGACCCACGGTCTTCTCCTATCAGACTGGAGTCAAGGAGGCCTTCACCCAGGAGCGTGTCCAGAGTGGACACCACCAATATCGGGTTACTACTCTGCACTGCTCTTGGTTACCGGGTGGGGTGGGTGTGTAAAGAGTCTACAGCCTACACTGGCTCTTTCTCTCCCACTGTTTCTTCCTTGCACGCACTGGGACGCAGTCACTGTGTACCATCCTCATCCAGGAGTCAGGGTCACCTCTGCCCTTCACAGGGCCTCTCACGGGAAGCGTTTACATGTTATATAATTCTGCACTGATCCATGCCGTACTGGATTAGAATTCCAAATAAACAAATTTAGACTACTCTTTCCCTGTATATCTTTGGTTCATCATTCACTTATAGCATTATGGACTCACAGATACTTATTTTATAATTTTACAATAGTTCAATGTGTGTAATTTATTTTTTTGCTCAAGTTGTTCCTTTTCGTCTACTGGGAAATCATTCAGTTGTCAACTTGTCCTTGGGTACATTACTATAATATTCTTTTTATTATTTTGCTTGGAGAGCTTCTGTACTCTCTGGCACCTCAAGATGCTCCAGGCTCATTCCGTGTAATCCCTGCCCAAGCCATAGAATCAGCCCTTGCATTTTCTCCAAGGACCTCTGTCTACTTTAAATGGAGAAAAGGGTTAGAAATCAAGATTCTGTAATGAGCAACTCATTACTCTTTAGCTTGCTCGCCCCTAGGATCTCTAATAAAAGCATGAGGTGGCTGTGTGCTCACTAACTAGTGTATATGCACGCATCTATACGTGTTTGCATGTGTACACATCTGTAAATATAGTAAGCTAATGATGATTCCATGTGTCTATTTCCAGCTCTACTCTAGTACTGCATGGATCACTCCAGATTTCTCCTTTTGCCAATACTCTGTTAGTAGTAAATGACCATGAAAAACTTGTCCCTAGGTAGTTACATCCAAGGGGTTAATTATTAAATGAGCATATAGCTGTATTTTATTCCATTTGTTAACTACAGTGCTATGATTGACAACTTTACCAACTAGAATACAAATTTACAAACTAGAATACAAATCTTATTTATGACTCTTTCTCCTGTTAGTCTTCCTGTCTCCTCTGATTACCAAATTTTCACTAGGTCAGTAGCTTATCCTCTGACTACATTCAGTGAGTTTATTACATTTTTAATACCATTAGATTGCCACAGTCTGTTTTCCACCCTGATATAGCAAGGCAACTTAAACGACTTTTAAAATTCCCATGCATTATAGCTTACTTTTTATACTGCAGACTTCTGTGGATTTTGACAAATGCAGGCTATTGTATATCTGCAATTAGAGAAGCTTGCAGTCTAAGTCACTGCTCTGAAAAGTCTTTTCCCTTCATTTCTTCAGTCTTATTTCGTTACAAATCTTTCCACCCATCGAGCCAATTCCCATCCCTACAGTTGTATCCTTCCCAGACTGTCACATACATCGAATCATAAAACATATAGCAGCCCCTCAAACCAACTTCTTTTATTTGAAAATGGTTTGCATACAGTTGTGGCATAACTGTTGAAAAATTCCTGTTTACTTTTTCCTTGGGCCTAGTTGTTTCAGATTTGAGCTAATTGATTTTTCTTTTGTCCGGGTGTATTGGGCCCTGCAACTCATCATGCTGAAATAGTATATCAGCCCCCTCTTTTCCTAGCAAGCTCTTTGTGGTAATTTATAGTTTGTTTGTTTGTTTTTTTCAGAAACTACACCATAAGTTGAAAATTTTAGTTGCATATTTTTATTTTATGATGCTCCTTGCTAACTTTTCATTCTTCCATTTTTATGTTTCTGTTGATGTTAAACTATTATTTTGTTCTGTAGTGAATGTTTTACACCCTTATTTCTGGGTTATGTCTCATGTATTTCCTTATATTTTTGTTTATTATTTATCTTTTAGATTTTCAACTTAAGATTTCTTTATTGCTGAATTATTTGATGTCCTGAGTACAATACTCTGTTCAATGCCATCATTATATGAAAAACCTAATGGGAAAAGCATTTCCAATTTTGGGCCAAGAAGAAGATGAGGTAACTATGGCGAGCCAAGGAGGACACTGCGTGAAAAGGGTTTAGTAATAGTTGGGTTACTTTGCAGATAGAATACCCCTTCCAGTCAGCGACTTGAAGGGTGAAGGGGGATTTTCAGCACTATCTCATCTCTACCTCCTGCTCAAAACTTCCTTTGGGCAAAAACAATTTGAAGAAAGAAATCCATGTAGAGAAATCCCATCATGTTTTACATGTATGTCAGCCTCTAGGAACAATATTAAACTCATCCACGTGACATTTTATAGATTTCTTTTTCATTATTTCATGAAAAGGAATAAAAATTTATGCATGCACACACAAACCTATCTTCTGTGTCCTCTTTATGACAGTCCAAATGGACCTTGGCTTTAAAAATCTCTTTGTTGCTTTGAATTGACAAATTCTTAAGCATACCCCCAGAACTTCATCCTGTTAATTTCCTCCTAATTCTTCACCCCATCAGATCACCAGAGGGAGAGGACAGTGATAGTGGTTTGCTAAGTGAGGGCTGGTTGCCCATTTCAATCTTATCACTGAAGTCCTTTCTCCTTTTTCGCAACATCTCCCTATTGTTTGAATATGAAAATGTGTGAGTTCCTCAAAGCAATTTATCAATTTTTTCTGTTGCATTTTCTCTCTCACTCACACAGCCAAATAATGGGTCCCAATTAGATACCAAGGTGTCTTCAGATCCTAGGAGATGACACTACCTCTCTGCTATTTGCCCCTCTGTCTTCTTTCATATGATAGCAGAGTTTTGGGAAAACACACCTGGTGGAGGGGGCATGACGTATATGCTCTTGACCAGCTGCATTCTAAGCTAGACATGCAGAAGAGGAAAATGTTGCTTCCTCCTATTTTGGGTTTTTGTTTGTTAGTTTCTTTAGGGTTTTTATTCTTTGTCTCTGCAAATTATTCGTATCTGGAATAATGGCCATTTTGATGTCAATGTAGAAATTTAGAGGGCTTGGATTTGAATTTTAAGATTAGGAAAGCATGAAGCAATGTTATTTTTAGGACATAGCTTCAAGGAAATGTAGTTGAGAAAAATACAACTATCCAGAAATTTTTGATATTTCTAGACTAAAGCCTAACTTTGCGTTTCACTATTTCTAAATAACGGACTACATGGTCAGATGATAGTTCTTGTTGCATTTTAACTATGATAGGCTAAAATAAACCCAAATATTTTAAACAATTGGTTTCTAAAGATTATTTAAAATTAAAAAGTAATCAGTGACCATTGTATCAGTTCAGTTGCTACCATAAAATATAATATGTGAGTCTGGATAAAATTCGTTAATGAAAGAGTTTAGCAGCGGACGGTTCTGGAGGGAGGAGTGCGACCCTCTTCATACCTGGGGTGAAGCTCAGCCTGTGACAGCCAGAAACCTAACTGGGATGCGTGCGGCTTCAGAACCACCCCTCGCTGGACAGCTCCCTCGCTCTGGGCAACCAGCGTGTGCCCTCAGAGCTCAGCGAGCACATCATCACTGAGAGGCCCCACCTCCCTGGACCTCACCACACGGAGGCCCAAGCTTCCACCCCAGACCCGAGGAAACACTCTGGCCGCAGGCGACTATGATGGACTCTCTTAGAAGTTTATGATTTCAAAAAAAAATTTTTTTTTAAAGTGAAACTTTCAACACTTCACCTGCATATTTCTGTGAAATGTACCTCTGGGAAACCAAATTTTGGATGAAAGAAAAGTAATTATTGTAGAATGATAAATTAAAGTCACACACTTAACAATGATAGCATTGAAATGTCTAAATTTGGCAAAAAAAAAAAAAAAAAAAAGCTGGTTCTAGGCAATGATCTAACATGATAAGTGGGAAAATAACCCGACATGGGGTCCCGATAGAAGTAGAAAATAACAACTCTGAAGAGCTCTCACTAACAAGAATCTGCCCCAGAATCTTACCAAACTTCTGTAGTTCTAATTCTCACTTTTAGGAAAAAGGGTAAAGAAGTGAGTTGGGTTATATACAGGAAAGCCATCTGCAAAGACTCGGAGAGTGGAAAATGCTATGGGATATACCAAAAGATTCATTAAACTACTGGAACCAAAAAGGATAGAGAATAGGAAGGGGAAGCGGTATGTTGAAAGAGTCTTGTTGCCAGTCAGACAACTGCAATCTTTGTTGGATCCTGACCCAAACTGGTGGTTCTCAACCAGGGGTGTTTCCTCCCCCAGAGAACTAAAAGGAATAGGTGACACAGTCTTGGCTGTCACAATCAAGGCCAGATACAAAGGACACCCAGTAGTGTACACAGAGACCTAGGCATGTATTTTACAGATCTTCTGGAAACATGATTATCTGAGTAAAATTGTTAAAATCTCAGTAATGCTGAGATCAAGAAGCACAATTTTGAACAATTAGTTTTGTGCTGTATTTTATTTTGTTTTTGTTTGAGGAACTGGGGATTGAAGCAGGGCCTGAGCTACATGCCCAGCCCTTCTTTGAAAACTACATTTATTATTTAGAGAACCCACACTACATTGCCCGTAGGACTTGAGCTTGTATTTCTCCTGCCTCGGCCTCCCGAGGGCACCACATCTGACAAGCTTTATATTTCTATAAACATTTGAACTCTGTAGTGTGAGGCATAAATGTATATGGGCACGGGGAAATGATGGAATCTGGATTCTCCATTTATTTTTAATGCAGAAACAGGGTGAGAGATGGAGATGTCGAGGGAGGAGATGGCCTGATGCGTCCACTGGAATCAGTCACTACTTTTCCATTTCAGGTGCAAGTGCTCTCACAGCTCCAGCCTGAGCACTCTGAATCAACTTTTGTGTCCAAAAGGGATGAGAAGACTAAATGCCCTGTGGGAGAAGATACTGAGCTTATAGTGATAGAAGTTACAGTATTCCTTTCTGACATATTCCTGAGGTTATTTATTTAACATTGGTATGCAGATGAATTATAGGATTTTGACACTTTAATGAAAATTTATTATTGAACAACAGGGATGATTTGAAGTGACAGTTTTCTCAGTTTCACAACAAACTCTGGATTGAGAGTAGGAAAAGAGAATGTTTTTACAGAAAAATGAGAATAGGTGAAGAATCGTGTTTACTTATTGAGCATTTATTGCATACGAGGTATTCGCTAGATATACACACTTTCAAAGTGTAATCACATTTCATTTTCAGGTAATATTGCCACACATGCCTTGTCATTTTACATGGAAACAGAGGTTAATAAGAGAAAATGACATTTATAATATTTTTCTTCAATGAGGTGATAAAGCCAAATTTAAACTCAATTTATCATGACTAAAACTAATTTTCTTTACCACTGACAGAAACCTAAAGGAAAGCTGCTATGAAAAGATCTGCTCCTCCATTTTCTTCGGAGGCTCTGAGCTGAAGTGGGAAGCTGAGGAGAAGCATCTGTATGAGGGCACTGCTGTGGCTCTGAAGCATCTGTATGATGGCTTTGAAGCCCTGACCCCGTAGAGCTCACTGTTTATACGGTTACCACAGAAACTTGCGCAGTCCCAAGAACTACGCACTAGCATTAAAGCTTACAGACCCACACAAAGCTTTGTCTTGAAAATGTTTAATGTGGGGGCTGGTGATTTAGCTCAGCGGCATAAGCGCCTGCCTTGTAAGCAGGCAGTCCTGAGTTCCATCCCTGGTACCGATAAAAATGAAAAAGATTTTTTAAAAAATGTTTAATTCAAAAATATGAATAGGATTTGAGATCATGATGAATTGCATCTCTCTCTATAAGAGGCTTCCCCACTGCCCTTCCTTCTTATGATACAGGAAGTCCCTGAGAAGTTGCATTAAGCTGTATCATTGATCTCAAAGAACTATTTGGAATGAATCAGTTGCACAGAACTACTAAGTGATCTTCCCATTTCCATAGAAATGGTCTTATTATGATTAAATACTGAAAATGTATGAAGGCCATATTGTTTAGAGCAGGCCTTAGAGCTCTTTCATTGCCATGAACTGACATAAATATCTTTTTTCTCATGTTTAAATTAAATGATTTGAATTTAGCATGCCCACAAGGAGACCTCCGCAGATTTTGAGGGTTAACTGTCAGTTTTCTTATTTCTGTAAGTTTATGTGGGCCTATCATGCAAAAAACTGCATTGGATCAAATATTTTTGCATAGTTTTAAATAATATAGGCTTCATTTCCAAGTATAAGCAGTGTTTATCTTTTCTTCTTATTTCTGACTTCAATAATGAAAGATTGAATTTAATCCAAATAAATTTTCATGAAAATAAACAGCTACCCAATTTTCTTTCCTTTGATCAATTCTCTAAGCCTAATAAGTCACTCAGCTCAAAACTTATCATTTTCAGGAAAATATATACATACTACATAAGGGCATCTGCAATTGGACAGTTACCTATTTACTTATTATAATGACTGCTAACATCTCTTGGGGTTTTACTCTGCATGGTTTCTTTAAAGAAAATAGAACATTTAAAAAATATTGGCTAATGGTTCAAGAGAGTAATTAACTTAAAATGCCCACAATTAAACAAAACAATATCTTTTGATTTGAAATGTGATTTTGATTTGTTTTGTTTTGATTTGTTACCATTAATGCCATTAAGTTCAAAAGGAAATGATTTTTAAATTCTCATTAATAGATAGAAAATATGCAACATCTACCAAAATAAAACAAAAAGTTCTTAAGAAAATAATCTAAAGACATGAGCAGTGTAAAGGAATTATTAGGATACAGAATAGTATCCATTCAAAATAACTTCCTTCATTTGAGACCTGCTATGTTTCTGATCCTATAATCAATACTTAGATGTACTAAGGCATCCTCAAAGTAAATTTCTCAGAGCACACCCCATAAAAATGCACCAGGTCACACAGAGGCAAATGTTGAGTCTACAATTCAACAATGAGTTTGGTGTCAAGCTTCAACTCTTACTCTAATAAACAAGCGGGTCATCTACGTCAAGTTAATTAACTGTAATAGAAGTGACAACATGGAAAGAATACACAACATCTGTGCAAAGGTATAAAATTATTCACGTGTCACTGATTCAAGCTGCTTGGTTAATATACAATGCCACTAAACCGTTTCAAAGACAGTTAAGTCTGTAATCCCCATACTTGGGAGGCTGAGTCAAGAAGGCTGCAAGTTGAATCACCAGCGCACCCTAGAAAACTTAGGTGACTTAGCAAAAATATGTTTCAAAATTCAGTAAATTATGAGGGAAGGGACTCAGCCCATAGCTCAGTGCAGAGGCTATGGGGTGGGTGGAAGGCTGTATAATCAGGCATTTTCCTTGAATACAATGCAACTATAGCATCAATTCTTGTCTTATTGAATATTGCTTCATTTATCTACATTAGATATCTGCATGTAGAAAAAACCTGAATTCTCTATAAGTAGAATTAGGCTGAGACTGTTGGATAAAGCACAGGCAGAACAGTCATGAAAGAACTTCTCAGATCCTAGTGCACACCTTTCCACACTCTTACTCTGCACCCAGTTCTAACAAAGAGGTTTAGGAAACATTAAATTTCAAAAAGTGAAAAGATGAGGGAAAACTGTGTGTTCTCAAAGTGATCACACTGGGCAACTACAACTGGCAGCATGCGCAATCAGATATATCGACGGCATGCATGGAAGTATATTTCTTAAACTTGTTTTGTTTTAAAGTTAGATGTTTTGCTCTCCAAGAGCAAACACAGATGAATCATAGATGATGACAGAGAAAATTATTTACCCTGTTTTCTGTGGGAAATTTTTTCTCATTTGTTTTACAGACCAAGGGTAACTTATAAAACCTTAAAGATAAAGCTTTACATGTATTTAGTTAAAAGAAAAATCATTGAAAGCTTTCCTTTATGTTCTTTGATGGCCCTAACTTATCTCTTGTTTAGCTTTAGTTGTGTGGAGACACTGAACAGCAACTCTGGTCCAGGTTAGAAAAAGGATCCTCCTCTTCTGTGTCAGAAATACACTACTCACTCTACAGCTCTAAGGCTGTATTTCAAGAAGTGCCTTAGCATACTCCAAAGCTCACATTAGGAGACTGACAAATGTGATAGTTTGTTAGTATCACTATGAATTTTAACCTCATTGCCCAAATTATTAAGGGTAATTCACGAGATATCTCGAAAACGGACATGGGAGGTGATCCAATTGAATCTCGTATTTACAATAAAACAGAGTTCTAACTTTTAAATCCGAACACCCAAACTATACAAAAAACGTAGGCAGTCTAATATTTAAAATAAACTATTCCAGCAGTACCATATTCAGACAAATCATACTTTGGCTGATTGGCGCTCAAATGTATACATTTACAAATAATCGACTTTGCCACTGGCATATTAGAGGAAGAAGAAAAGATAAAATGCATACACTTACCATGTCATGCTGAGCAGAAGGATTTCCGTGTCACCATAAATCACAGAATACTTACTTGATGAATCAAATCAACAGGAAAAAGGTACTTCTCTCAGATGGCCCCACCAGCCCTACAGGAGCCCCTGAGAGATTTCCGAGAAGAAGATAGGTGATCATCTCATATCTTCAAAACAGTCTTTCTCAACAACAGGAGGCGAAAGCTCCTTGGGGTTCTGATTACAGGAAAAGTGTTTCCCAGGGCTGCTGAACCCTGCCGGCTTTGCTGTCTGCCCCTATAAATACTCCTGAAATTGCTTGTTCCTAAAGTTTCCTGGAATCCTCCAGCTGTGGTAATAATATATCATCTTTGAAAATATCACTCTGTGATGACTGATGTCAAATAACAATCTTAAGGTAAAGTTCACACTTCTTTACAGAAACTGCATCAGAAATCTATGAGTTAATTTTAAGCTTTTAGATGACAATATATTTAACATGCAGTTGT
Organism: Cavia porcellus; assembly: GCF_034190915.1. Lineage (NCBI taxonomy): Eukaryota > Metazoa > Chordata > Mammalia > Rodentia > Caviidae > Cavia > Cavia porcellus. Next base: position 78,529,639 of record NW_026947495.1, on the reverse strand, counting down.
GTTTGAAAATAAGTTACCCCCTAAAATACAAGGCCAATTGTTGAAAGGGATATCCCTTCATGGTTTGTGTAGAATCGCTAACTTTGGACATTGGACTGAAAAAAAGAAAAAAGAAAAAGATGAAGGGGATGTGTTAGCTTTGAATTCACAATGAGGATCTTATAGGATAAACTCCAGGGCAAAACATCTAGGATTTAAACTTCAAGATTTTTCACTTAAGAGTTGCATTTAAATTCTCCCCTGGCCACTGCCTCTTCTGCAGACAATGACTATGGTCTTGACATCAAGGTGTTGTCTTTCAGATTAAAGCAGCAAACTTCTGACAACACAGTGAGTCTAGAGTCTGCCAGGCAGCACCCCTGGTGATCCTGTTCAGGGATGCATGTATTTTTCCCTTCGCAAGCAAGTACTCATGAGATCTGGAATTGATTCATGAACCAACTTACTCTGAATAAATAAAATAATGTAAGTTAGTTAATAATACGTTGAAGCATATATTGATTTTTTTGGAACCCTTGAGAGTTCAAGAAGATAGGGCTGTTGGTGGCAGCACTCATGAGACCTCAGCAGATTTCACCAAGGTCTACGGCTACCAAGAATCAGGGGCAAACAAAACCCACCGTGCCAGGCAGCTTGAAGGGAATCCCATCATGTCACGGTGCTGAGAAAGAGCCAGCCACGAGCGTCCAGCAGACACTGCCCAGGGCCCCCCTGCAGCATCTTTCTTCCCCCAAAGTGGAGTGCAGGGAAGAGGCATTCACAAGAGGGGCCCCACAGCCCAGGCATAAAGAGCAGTGCAAGCCAGAGAATCACTAGAGGCTGTGACTAAGTTAGGCCTGAAAAGCCACCAGGACAGAGGGACAGAGGCACAGAGGCACAGTCCTGTGTGGAGGCCTGGAAACAGGCACTGGGGGACCCTTAGGATGAGAAAAGATTCAGGACTGTGCAGCAGCTGTGTGACCCAGAAGCAGGGAAGACACTGGAGCAGTGATGCCGCAGGCACTCTGTGTCACCCAACTAGACACCCTGAGCTCTGTGTCCCCTGAGAGCCCTTCAGTCACCTGCCTTCCAGAGGCTGCTGAGCTCTGAGCTGTGTGAAGTCTCTCCCATTGTCCCCTAGGTGCCACTAAGTGAGTTCCAAGCAAAAGGGCCTCCTCCACGGAGCCCTAAGCACACTCAGGGGGCAGCTGGATAGAAGCTGTTAGGGAGGCACAGACAGAGAGCTTGGGTGCAAAAACAAAGATGGGGACTGCAAGGTGAGCAAAGAGCCCAGGGTCAGAGAGCACTGGAAGCTGGAGCAGTCTCCCTGCAGCTCCCTGCCCCATCACCCCCGACACAATCTGAGGTGTCTGGTCATCACACAGAGACCAGCATCTAGTGCTAGCCACCTGAAAGATGCAGCTGGCATTAGGCCAAGCTTTTCGGGCCCCAGAGGAAGGGCCAGAACAGGCTGGGCTTCCAGGTGCTAGAAGCCTGTGGTTGGAGGGGAATGCACTCCAAGGCTGACTGTCTCTTCCTCCTCCTCCTCCTCACAGCCATTGGGAGCTGGTGCTCCACTCTCTGGACCCTGCCTGGTCTGCAGCACGAGATCTCTGAATTTTTTTCACAAAGAGAAAGCACTCACTGATCACATTCTGACTGTCATATAGTGGGGACTCGGGATGCTTTTATGCTGTTGTGCACATAGTCTATTTTCTCTTTGCATCTGGCATTGCTTTTTGAAAGAGCTGGCAGGGAGGTACTGTGTGGTGGTGACAACGCAGGTATCTGAGCTATTCCTCTTACCAGGTGGTTTCTCAACTGCCAAGGGCAGTAGCACAAGTCTAAGTCATTTCATTACTTGGTTTTATCATAAATCAGTCTCAATCATCCTGTACCTGCTATGAAGTTTCGTTTAACCTCTCTCCTCCCTTTCTTTCTGCTTTCTCTCTGATTCTCTTTCTTTTTATTTTTTTAGGGGTAAGGTTTTTTTACTTAAAGAGAAAGCAAACAAAACAAAACAAAACAGTAAAAGGGTACAAGCAATACAGAATTTTAAAAAACAGTAAGAAATCACTAGTTAATAAATTACATATTGTCTTCTTAGAAATAGTTGATTTAGTTACAAAATTAGGCATGCAAAGTGGACATTCAAACAGAGAAACTGCAAACAGTTGTGTTCAATGATCCAACAAAAACGTAGTAATATGGTCATCTATCAACTCAAGAAAGGATAAGAAAGTTGTGGTATTTTTGTACAATGGAGTTCTACTCAGCTATAAAAAAGGATCACATTGAGATATTTATAAATAAATGAGTGCAGCTTGAGACCATACTCATAGTGAAATAAACCAAACTCACATGTATGAATACCAAAGAGTTTCCCTTGTGTAAGAAATGATACAAATACATAAAAGTATGCGGTAATCGTGATTCCCCATTATATGGTTTTGAAGCCTTATAAAGTTTTCTTTTTAATTTTTTTTAAGGAGAAAAAGAAAAAAAAAATCAGAAAAAGTGTACAAATTATACAGAATTTCAGAAAAAATATACAGTAGGAAATCACTAGTTAATAGATTACATATTGTCATCTTAGAAATAGTTGTTCAAGTTACAAAATTAAAACATATAAAGTGGACTTTCAAACAGCGAGACTGCAAACAGTTCTGTTCAATGATCCAACAAACCTCAGTAATATGGTTATCTATCTTTTTTTTTTATCTTTTTTGTTTTTATTGGTACCAGGGATTGAACTCACAACTGCCAGCTTGCAAGGCAGGCGCTTATGCCATGGGTTATCTATCTTATACACTTAAATATACATGTAGTTATATCCTTTAGAGCACTTTCTTTTCCTCTCTTTTGTGCAATGACAATTACACATTTTGGGTTTTATTACTCCCACAGTTCTTACTACTTTTTTTGAAGATAGTAAAACCAAACGTGACATAACAGAACAGAGTCAGTCAAAGCAAGAGGATGGACATAATACATAATGTAAAAACAAAATACAAAGTGATCCACAATGGTTACCATACTGCCTCTTGCTATCTTAAAAAGAATTTTCTATATCATCAGTTTTAATAAAATTGAACAAAACAGTAAAGAAGAAAACCAAAACACTGGCAACATTACAGGTCGGCTATCTTCAAAAGAAGATAATAGTCAACCAGAAAGAGCGTCATAATGAACCTTATTGTCTTCACAGTTGTTGCCTATACTTTTGAACTTGGTCTATCAAGCAAAGCAGAATAGGGGAAAATCAGTCAAAGCAAGATGGTGAGGGCAATACAGGGTTTCAAATCAAGTTAATAGGAAATCAAAGTGGGTTACTATAATATGTGCTGCTATTTTTATTTATTTTTCACTTAATTAAAAAGATAAAAATAAAAAAGTAAATAATAAAGAAAGGAGATTGACATAAAAGAGGGCATAACAACAAAACAGTGCAGATCAAAACATAACCATTTAAGCAAAATAGTGTTTCACCACAAGATATTCTAACATAACAGTAGTTACCGTAGTGTCTCTTTCCTTGAAATCTTTGAGTATAACTGCGTATATTGTAGCTCCAAACATAACAGACAATGCAAAACCATTCAAGAGAATGACAGTATTGCAGGGTATTTAGAACCAACTATCAGAAAATGAACAACGGTTTCTGTATAATCTCCTTGTCTATAAAAGTTTTTGTTTATATTGTCACATAGAATAAAATCCAATAAGATACAACCTGTTAAGACCGATGAAGACAGAATAATAAAAGCTTGATAGGACTTCAAAACAAGATGATACTAAATCAGCACTAGCTATTATGATGTCTTGTTTTCTCCAAAATAGCTGTTCCAACCATCCAATCTTCTCTGCCTCATTTCTGTTGAGCTCTTTTTTCTGTCGTAAGTTGTTAGTTTGTTTTCTTTATTTCACTTTCTGCTCCATTCATTGTGGCCTCTCTGCTACTGTTTCTGGAATCTCGGTATTTTTCTTTTTTAGAATATCCTGCAGTATTCTCTGTAGAGTTGAATTGGTGGTTGCAAATTCCCCTAGTTCCTCTTTATCCTGGAAGCACCTTGTTTTTCCATCAATTTCTAGGGACAGTTGTGCAGGATATATCAATCTTGGCTGGAGGATATTATCTTTCAAAGCTTGAAATATTTCCCCCCACGCTCTTTGTGATTTGATGGTTTGTGCCAAGGAGTCTCCTGTAAGAAGTCTGATGGTTTGTGCCGAGAAGTTTGATCCCTTGTAAGTGATCTGTTTCTTGTCTCTGACAGCTTTTAATATTCTGTTCTTATATTGGATTTCTGGAATTTTGATTATTATATGCCTGGGTGTAGCTCTGTTTGGGTTGTAGGTGGCTGGCATCCTGTATGCCTCATACATCTGAGTATCTTTACCTTTTGCTAAATTAGGGAAATTCTCCTGGATTATTTCTGTGAATAGCTTTTGTAGTTCATTTGTTTGAATCCCTACTTCTTCTTTTATGTTCTTAATTCTTAAGTTATAGATCCTATCATCTTCCAGCCTTTGTATTATTGCTGTTTGTTTTCCAGTTATTTTTAAGAAGTTTTTCATTTCATGCTCCCACATTACAAATCTGCCCTCCAGTTCAGATAATCTATCCTTAGTTTCTTTCAAGCTGTTGTGCCAGCTTTAAATAGAGTTTTTAGTTTCCTGGTAATCTATTTGAACCTCCCTCACATATTCTATGTTTTCTCTATTTTCTCCATCAAACAATTCTCCCTTTTTTTTTTTTCTGTTCTTCCATTCCACCATCTTTTTTTCTTGGGTGGTGCTTAGTATTTCTCTAACTATTCTACTTATATCTTGCTTTATTCCCTTTCTTAACTCCCTCTGTTTCATAAGATGTGTGGACACAGGATAATTATGATTTATCAGCCAAAGAATTTTCAGTTTAATTTTTCTTTCTCATCATCTCTCTTTCATCTAGTACTGCTTTTAATAAGACCAGGGGTTGTCAGGTTGTTAGGAAGAGTGTAGGATTAAGGAGTGATGCTTTTATCTCTATAGACCTCGACTTCTCCTGTACTCAGGGTTGTTTCAAAGGGTTCAGCTAGCTTTGTGATTTGGTCCTAAGTCAGGTACAACACCCCATGCCCTCCACCAAACAACACTTGGACTCTTCTGCCCTCTTTATTGACTTTTGATGTCACATTCTTTCAAATCCTTCCACCTTTTCTGCTGCTTTTGAATGTCACATGTACTATTTTTAATTTATTGATTTTTTTTCTATTTTCTCTGGTTTTATTTTTTGTTTCATTTCTCATTTTCTTTTTTATTTTGCATATTTTTATTTTAAAGGGGATAAAGTTAAACAGAACAAAATAAAACAAAACAGATCATAAGGAAACAAGTTAAGAAACACAGATTTCAAAGCAAGTCCACCAGAGGTCTTCACTGTCTATCATATTGTCTCTTGTTTTCTTCCAAATAGTTGTTCATATCTTCACACACAGTGAATTCATACCACACAAAATAGTGCTAAACTGATCAAAACAGGATGATGAAGGCATTTTACATCTTCAAGAACAGACAACAGGGAAGTCAATAATTGCTGCCATAATGACTCTCATTCTCTTCAAAATAGCTGTCCATATCTTTACATATGTTGCAATTAAACAAAATAAAACAGACTAATATCACTCTGGACAGAGAACAATAGTATTGCTAGATTTTTATATCATGATGTTACAGAATTAGCACTGGATATCTTGGTGTTTCTTTTTCTTCACTTTCTTAGAATGTATCTGTGAGGTATTTGTACATTTGAAAAGAATTAATTATTGCTTCAGTGTCTATAGTAGCTTTCATGATCACATCAGGTTAACCCTTACCAAAAATTGTGTATGAAGAATCCAAGCACAAGGTTTTTATGAAGATGAGAATTGCTTTCACCTTTCTTATTCTTCTCTCATCCTCAGTCACACATCTCTCTCTCTTTCACACAACCTTTCTCTCATCCCTGCAAATAATCTCGCAAGCCTTTCCCCCCACACCTCCATTCCACACACACAAGTGCTGTTGACAAAGCTCTATTTCTCTGCTTTAGTTCATTTCCTGTTGCCTGTTTCTTCTCCTTCTTTTTTCTACACTCTTTTCTTCTTCAGTTTTCCTTACTTCGTACTCCACATCTCATCCTAATGTCAGCAATAGTGTTTCCATTATCTTCCTGAGCTTTTGACAAAAGTATGAGATTTTTATACCAATTTTTAAATTATAAGTATAGTATTATTTTTGTAGCTGCTGATATAACCAGCAATTGTCTTCTCCTTATAATCAATTGATCAGGACTGAGGCGGTTTAATAAATTCATAGACACCAAAAATTACCAAAGCCAAGAGCACATAACCGGGAGATATGCATTAAATAGTGAGAAACCCACAGAAGCAACAGAGTTTTCTAACCTGACTGACCTCCAACAGGAAACAGGAAAAAAAAAACAGTAAAAACAAGAGAACAAGATACTTCCAAATACCATTCAGTCTTGAAAGGCTGATCTCCCAGGCACTGAAGTGAGAGAGCTCCAGGCGAAAGTCTGGAAGTGAAATGGTTACAGTGTTTGATGAGATTTACAAAGAACAAATAAACCAATGCAGAAGATGTTCAGAGAGCCCAAGATGGATGTAAACAAACAGAGAAAGGATTTGATTCAGAAGGGGTCTGGCAAGGTTGCAGGAGACAAGGGATGTTTATTGACTTAAAGAAGGCAATGCAAGGCATGAAGGTATAGGTTAGTAATGAAATAGAGATTACTAGCATGCATCAAGCAGAGACCTGCATATGAAGTGTTAAACTAGAATGTGGACAACAGGTCCATGCACAGAAGGAGAGATCGTCAGGACCTGAAGAGGGGCTGAAGCACAGGGTCATGCACTCAAGGATCCCCAAGAACAACCAGCTGCCTCCAAACCCGAATCTACATTAGCTAGATAACCAAAACTAAACAGAAACCGGAGGAATAGAAGGAATGCAGGTTACAGGAATAGAAGAAGACATTACTAGAAGGACAAAACTTATTGTGTGAAATCATAGAAGCAAATTTTCCAAATCTGGGAATAAAGTAAGGATCCAGATATGAGGCGTTCACAACACTAAGTAGTTATAAAACTCTATAACACATTACTATCGAAATTTCTAAATCCCAACATACATAGAAAATGGTAAAGGCAGTTAGTGAGAAAGATCAAGTAACTTACATTAGAACAGCATCAGGTTTTCAACGCAAAACTTAAAACCCAAAAGAGCAGGGAGTACTGTTTTTCAAGCCCTACAATAAGAGAAGTGTCAATCCAAATTACAATATCCTGCAATATTTTCCTTCAAGTTTGATGGAGAAACAAAAACTTTTCAAAAAAAATTAAAAAAAGAGAATCTAAAGAAATTCTTAACCACCAAAACAGCAATGCAGAAATAACTTCAGAATCCTAGACAGAAACAAGGTAGCCAAAGATACAAATACAATAATATATTTAACCAGGAGAATAATTAAATAAAAGAATCAGCACTGGAGTAATAATACGATGATATAGTGTAGTGAATACCTATCAACATAAATGGCCTTAATTTCCCAATCAAAGAAACTGACAGTTTAGAAAAAAATTTAAAAATAAAAATAAAAACAACTGTGTTTCCTGCGAGACAAACCTCATCCATAAAAATAAAAAGCATAGATGGTGTGATGATGACCCATGCATTCAGAACCTGAAAGACAGTACAAGTTGCTGTCCTAATTCATGAGTCCCAAGCTCTACTGCCTGAGATACCAGGACACTAATCCTAATTTGAGAGAGGGAGAGTTCGTGTCAAAACTGAACAGAAGAGGAAAAGCAACTCACTACATACTGGTAAAGGGAACAATTCAACAGGAAGAGGTAGCAACTGTACTTACATATTTCCCAAATATTGCCATACCCAATTTCATGAAGCAAAAACCATTTGACATAAAAAGTCAAAAAAACACCAAAACAATGGAGGGACTTCAATAGCCAACAATCAAAAATAAGTTCGTCAATCACCAATCAGACATCAACAAAGAAATATGAGTTGGAATACATTATTGAATAAATGGATTTAACATATCTGCAGAACCTTTAATCTGACAATAACAAAATACAATTTTTTCTCAACACTATATAAAACTTTCTCTAAACTATATTGTATGTTTGGCTGTAAAGGATGTTTAAGCAACTACAAATAAATGAACATACTCTCCTACATCTTATCATGTAACAGTGGGATGAAACTAGAAAGTGATAAAAAAGAAACCACAAAAACAATGTAATCACATGCAGATTAAATTATATACTCTTGAATAATAAATGGGCCATAGATGAAATCAGGGAAGAACCTAAATATATTCACGGACAAAATGACAGTACTAGCAGAATATATCAAACTCTGGAGAACACAATGAAAACGATTCTAACAGTCAAGTGCATTGTTGTGAATGGATATATTAGAAAAATAGAGTCATTCCAAAGAAATAACCTAATGATGTCTTGCAAAGTTCTAGAAACATGAGAGCAACCCAAGTTCAAAACTTGTTAAAGGAAAGAAACTACAAAGATAAAATTAAAACTCATGAAATTAAGACAATCAAAACAACACAAAGGATCCATGAATCAGATTTGATTCTAAAGAGATAAATAAGGGATTAATACAGTTTAAGACAAACTTAACAAAAGAAGAAAAGATTGGTATCAATGCATTAGGTATGAAAAAGGCAACATCAAAATAGACATCATCAACAGATGATTACAAAAAAAGTATATTTTGAAAACATATATTCCAATAAGTTAAAGAGTTTAGAGGAAATAAATTTCTTGACACATGTGATTTACTATAATTGAACAAAGAGGATATAAAAACATTGAATAAACCAATAACAGGCAATAAAATTCAGGCAGTATAAAAATCCTACCAACTAAGAAAAGATCAGAACTCAGTGGATTCATTGCTAATTTTTCTAACTTCAGAGAAATATTAATGCTAGCGATCTTCAAATACTTCCATGAAATGAAAAGGGAGGAAAGGGTGTCAAACTGCTCTTTGATGCCAGTATTATGAAACCTAAACTGAATGAGAGCTCAGCAAAAAGTAGAAGCCTATAGGCCAATTTCTTTAAATAATGTAGAGATTTAGCAACGTTTTACAAACAGAACACAATCAGTCATTTAAAAAATCATACATAATAGCCCATTAGACTACATCCCAGGGATAGAAGTATAGTGCAACCTGAAAAAGTCAATAAATGTAACATACCACATCAAGAGAAATAGAGATAAAAATTACATGGCCATCTCAGTGGATTGGAGACACATCTGTGGACAAAAGCCAACATTCATTCATGATAAAAACCTAAGTGATCAAGATACAGAGGGGTCTTACTGCAATCCTAAAGAGACCTTCATGACATATTTATTACCAACATCATACCAAGTAGGGAAAAGTGTAAAGTCTTCCCTCTAAAGTCAGGAAAAAGACAAGGATAAGTGCTCTCTTGTTCAACATAGTACTTAGAATGTGAACCATAGCAATGAAGAAAAGGAAATAAAAGGGTCATGAACAGAAAAATAGTCAAACTATCTTTATTTGTGCACGACATGATCCAAACAAGACTCGAAACATTCTACCCAGAAAGTCTTAATGAGTTCATTAGAAAACAATTCAGTAAAATGGTAAGATACAAAATCAACACACAAAAATCTTTAACGTTCCTCTACATGGTGGTGGTGAAACTACAGCAACCTCCAGCAGCAGCAGGCTGTTTGTGTCATGGAAAGCTCTAGAAGGTTCGCCATCACCCCTCTATACCAACAGTGAACCCACTGAGCGTGGAAAAAATGAGGACAAGGATCACATTCACTCTATGTTCAAACAAAGTTAAACACCCAAGAATTAACCTGACAAGGAAGTGAAAGACCTCTAAAACAAAAGTGCCTTGAAAAATGAGGTTGGAGAGGCCACTAGAAAATAGGAAGGCATTCCCTGTCCTCATTATAAATAGCACCAATATTGTCCAAATTGCCATATTATTAAAAATAATACACAGTTTTAATGCAATCTCAAAGTACCAATAAATTTCTTCACACAAGTAGAAAAATTATCCTGAAATTTAAATGGAAATAGAAATCACCAAAAATAGTGAAAGCAAATTTAAACAAAAAGAGCAAAGGCGGAGGCATTATGATCCTAGAACTGAAGTTATACTGCAAAACTACAAAAATAGAAACAGTATGGTCCTCCCATAAAAGTAGACGTGTAAACCAAAGGAACAGAATAGAAGAGCTAGAAACAGCCCTTCTAACCAGGTATCTGAGCTTTGACAAACTGGTGAAAATAATACGCTGGAAAAATGGCCACAAAAATAAAGCCTCCTTAAAATAGTGGTGATAAAAATTGTTACAGGTGTATACAAGGAAGAAACTTTTACTGAAAGCAAATCAAATTTGTCTGATGTCTTAGATATTAAAACAGACATGTGGAATATCACTTTCACTAAAATCAAATCAAATTTGATCAAATTCTTAGATAGCAAAACAAACTGAATATCTTGGAAGATAATCCTTTAAAACAGGCAAGAATTTTCTTAACAGAACCCTACAGAAACAATATTATGAATCATCAAATGGAATTATATCAACATAAAAAGTAAATAAACAGTGCAAAGGAAACAACTGACAAAATGAAATAACCTACTTAGTAGAAAAGATTTTTTTCAACTACTTTTTTCATATAGGTATATATAAATAATCCCAATAAATTATATCCAAAAAGAAAAAGATCCAGTCAAAAATGGGCCATTAAAAGTAATAGACATCTCTCACTGAAGCAGTGGAATTAATCAATGAATACATGAGAAGAACTGTGTAGTGTCCTTGGCCGTTGGGAAAACGTAAATCTAAACATCTCTGAGACTTCCATCTTATTCCTGAAAGGGAGTAATTGCTGGTGAGGTTGGGAGGAATAAAGGAAATTTTCTGTATTGTTGGTGGGAATCTGAGAACAACTAATATGAAAATCAGTATATGGTCCCTCAAAAAATTAAAAACAGTAACTCCATTTGGCCCCTTATATCTCTTTGGACAGCTTTCCAAAACTTAGTCATCATATTACAGTGTCACATGCAAATCTATGTGTATAGAAGGAAAATTCTCAATAGCTAGATTGTGGAAGTGGCCCAAATACCCAACAATAGATGAAGGGATTAAGAAAGTAGGGAGTATGGATAAACCATAAAGAAGAATGAATGTGAGCCATTTGTTAAAAAAAAAAAAAAAAAACTGCATCTTGAAACTGCAATGTTAAGTGAAATAAATCAGATATAGGAATTTAAGTATCCCACGATTAATCTTACATGAAAAATTCAAAATATAAATCTTTTAAAAGTAAGGTAAGTAAACAGGACAGGAAACAGGGATGTAAATTCTGGATGCAGAGCGCAGAGAGCTCCAAGAGACAAAAAGAGAGGAAAGCAGGTGATCCGGACATGTACCAGTTCCCCCAAACAAAGGTTGCCATGACTCGTGGCCCTTAAGATTCCTTGGGTGAAGGATCAAGAGAGGAGAAAAATAAAGAAGAGCCAAGCTGGAGTCAGGTGGAGCCCTTCCTTACTCTCTGGATGGGAAGGAAGGAACTGCTCCCTCACTGCAGGGACGTTTATTTATACACTGAGAACTTAAAGTCACGTGACACCCTGTTGTCCTGACAGCCCACTGTTCAGACTGTTTAGGGGCTAGGTGTTCTCTCGGCTGAAGCAGCTCCTTCAGGCTTGCCCTGAGCGCTCTTTGTTCTTGGGATAGCCACTCCCCAGCCCCAGCCTTGCACTTGTGGTCAATTTTCAGCCTCAGTGGCTCCCAACAAAAGGTAATTATTAAGTATTGTAAATTACAGTGGTCCTTTGGTTCACTAACAAAGATCTCATCATGATTCTGGTCACAAATGGAATTGCTCGCAAATCAAATCAAAGTCACCAGTTAGGGTCAATGCAAACCTCATGGGGGAGACTGCATTTGATGCCAGCCTCAGTCATGAAAAAGTCTCATAAGTTTTGATTCTGCTTGCTTCTTCCCTACAAAACTAGTGGCAGCCTTCATCCCAGAATGCTTCCTACCAGAAAGGAGAGCCATCCACCCATAAGGGAGACTGAAAGTTTGCTAAATAAATGAATGTTTTAAAATTATTTTTCTATTGCAGACTTCTGTCCCAGTTTTTGATGCAGGTGAGCAAGTCTAACCAGAAAACACTCTTTTTCTCTGCGTAATGGCAGCATGGCTTATCCTCAAGGTTCAGAGTTTTCATGTCAGACTGTCTTCTGCAGTCTGTGAATGGATAAATGAAGCTGCTTCCTGTCCACCACAGAAGGCCTGCTACCCCTGTCCGGTCTTCTGCAGAAGAAACGTAAAGACCTGAGACCTCCTTTTCTAACCGAGACTTTATTACTTTCTCCTAGATCTTATCCTGCCCATATGTTTATGAGTCTCTTAGATGGAAGCAAAGCTCATGTCAGAGTCCTCAGGCTGATCTCAGCTTTTACTATATAAAATTCTTCCTTGCTTCTATTTAAATAAAACATTAGTTTGCAGTAATGAGACAGCCGGTAGCCTCCTTTAATTAGCTACTTGAGAGAAGTAATAAATTAGTAATTTAGTCGACTCACTTTCACAGGCTAAATTTAAATTGATGAGAGATTTTTTTCTTGCATTAAAAAACAAATTAAGTAAATTTGGTGGGTTTTAAAATTTGAAATCATTATTCATAATGAAAACTATTTTTAAAAATACTATATCCACATACTTAAGTGTAAACATTTTTTTAAATAAAAAGCTTCACGTATTCCCGGACAGATCATTAGGCAGAATATTAAATTAAACACCAATTTAAGGTGAGGAAATTACAGTGCTGAGATAATAGCACTCACTTTACAAAAAAATAAGACAGCAATGGAACAGGACGAATCCTACCAGCTTGAATGTGACGGACGTTCTGCTTTCACGTGTGTTTAAAATGTGCTTTGTATTTTCTAAATTCCACTTACGCATCCCGCAAACAGAACAGGAAAGGAGAATATAGGATTGTGCTGAGAGTTTTTGCTTTGTGTTTTGTTTAGTTTTGTATTTCTGGTCGCTTTATGAAAAGAAATACAAAGATTAAAACACAAAAGAAAGTTTGAAAACGGGGACATTTTAACTTCATGCAATATTTAATGGTATCTCTGCACTGATATTAACTATGTTGCACCAATACAACTTTTCAGAAAGTGATATATGTAGAATGTAAAAACTGAGTGTTGCTAATATCTAGGAAATACATATATGTAGTCGTTTTTTTCTTTATTTCCCGTCTGATTCAAATTTACTCTTTAAGATTTCTCTGTGGAAACTGAAGTAATTTTGTTCCCTTAAACCTGAATTCAAATATGCATGTATAAAAATATGTTAATACTAGTTGGCCTCTAAAAAGAATTCTAGGTATATGTTATTGGAGGTTATTTTTGTGGGAGAATACAAAATACCAGTAAAGAAGTATTTACAAAAAGATAAAAGAGAAAATGGGTTATTTTTATATTTATAGAAAGTTTATTTATCTATTGACTTGTATTTCTATGTATACCTAATAAATTATATGTATATCTATATCTATATATCTATATCTATATCTATCTTTACCTATATCTATTCCTTGCCAATTTAACCGAATACATTTGGCTTCATTTCACGTTACTTCAAGATTTTTCATTCACGTTCTTCCTAATCATGGCATTAATATATTGTATTTATCTTAGATTGCATAATATTCAAAAGTCTACTTTTCCTGAAAATTACACTAAATTGCTATTAATATACATAGATCAATCAGTATCTAACGATAAATGTATTTGTGGAGCAAAATTAGAATGCAGTTGATTAAAACAACTTATTGGCATGACATCTCAATAAATAGTATGCTTTTATAGTGAACAATAAACAATATTTTGCCACAGTCTTTTCAATTTAAACTACTGATTGGCCATTTAAAATGGTACAGAGTCGGCAGATAAACAAGTAAATAAAATGTCAGCTCGCAATATTTCAGATAGACTGAAAATATTCATTCCCCCAGGGAAGTTATTTTCAGTTTGTTAGAAGGATTCTGGTGCCTCAGATATATAGCTGATAATCTGAGTATTATTGGTGATTTAAAGAAAAATCTTTGGGGAAATGAAATATGTGGAAAAAATTTAAAACTCCTTATGCATTTGAATTTTTCTTTCCTTGGTTTTCCATAATTCGGTTTAAAAATATAGGGAGCTCTCTTATCTTTTCAAAAATAGCTAGTCTATCCTTACTTGTTTCTAATAAGCAAAATATTCTTTTTTCCCCTCTATCATTCTTTCATTTAGAGAATTGTGTTAGTATTCTCCCACATCTATGGTATCATATGACCAAATAATGTTTAATAAATTATTATTTATCCAAATGTATGATATCTTCGTGACCCATATCTGCAAAGAAAGAAAAGTGTTTGTGAAGAATCCACAAAATCTTTGCATATAATATTGAGTCTCCACTGGAATTATTCTAAAAATCATACTTAACGATTTTAAAACCCTCCATTCCTTATTTCCAGAATTTTAAAAACCATCTCATTGACTGACTGAAGAGCATTTTGTATATAATACATTACTTTGTTCAATTAGCTTTCCTTTTATTCATTGTGTAGAAAATACTAGTTATTTTTGCAAAATATTAACTATACTCGTAAAACAAGTAATATTAACAATAACACCACTAGTTATCTTACATACGTTTTCTAATTTCCCACTCTCATGCCTTGGGGGATCTGTTGAACACTAACTAGGTATTTTGAAATAAATAAGACCTTGCTCTTTTCTTGAAAGAATGCATATATTAAGAAATTTAAAAGTACATGTTATGTGTCAAAGCTTACTGTGAAATAGATTTTGTGGGAAACAGATTTCAAAGCTTCTTGAAAATAAAAGCCAGGGATATTCCTTAGACAACAAATTCACTCATAATCATTCTCCTCTGTCTTTCTCAGATAATGGCGCACTTCTACTGCTGTTAAATGTGATCCAAGAAGAAGAAAAACCTAATGTGAAACATTTCCTAACACTGCTGCTGCTGATTACTGTATGTCTTACTTTTCTCATTGCTCAGACAAATGCCCAGCATGCAAATTTAAAAGAGGAAAACTTTACTGCATCTCCCAGCTTACAGAGATTTCAGCCACAGTCAGTTAACTTCAAGGCAGGGTAGCAGGGCAGGGTGGCACCACAGAGGAGAAACAGTTTGAAGCAGGCAGAAGGCGGCAAAGCAACATAGTAGTCAGGAGCACTGACCACGCAGCCCTGTTTCCATCCCTTGTAATTTTGCAGGCTACTGCCCTTAGGGTTGGGAACTCTCTTCCCTGGGGGTGGCGGGGGGGGGGGCTTTCCTAGTGTCCATTCCCAGGACTGTGCCAAACCAATCAGAGGACTAATTTAGTAATCACACACCCTCAATTCCAGCATCAGGCATTCAATCCTAATATCACACTCTGGATTCAGCCACCTCTGCAAAGCCCTACCTATGACCACATGAGGCTCTGGGGAGACACCCAGACATAAGCCATAACACTGCACCTATTGCTTGAATGGAGATGTAAACTTGAGAATTAAAAGCAGTAGTATCATCTTTGCCGAGACCTTAGCAATGGCTGGTGCCTTCAATAAACTCCATAGAAGATTCAGAGGACAATAAAACTGCCACACACGATGGATTACCACTGAACCTGCTAAATAAGGCCTCTTAATCATGAATTTCTCTATTTTTATTAAATAAATTGATGACTTGTATGTGTCTTCTTTTTTCCTAAAACCATAGTCCTAGGGAATCAGGCTAAAAGCATAAATGACAAATGAAAACAAGTAAATTGTAGAAAAATATTGTGTATCTTACCCACACATAGCTTGTTTTGAAATTATAAATGAAACAAAAAATTTTCTATATATAACTTATGAGCTAGCTCTTCTCTGGTAAACAAGAGCCCTAAAACTTCACCAGCTTTCAATACTAGATTTACATTGCTCACACATATTGTTTGTGAGTGGCTGTGGGGTCAGTGAACACTGTTTTGTTCCATGGGTCTTTTCTTCCCAGGACCAAGGATGGCCTGATACATCCTCTGGGAAGCATGATTTTTACTAGCCAGAAGGAGAAAAGACTAAAAACCAACCAGGACATGGCTCTTAGAGTCTTCCCTGAGGCATGACGTCTTTCAGCTGTTCTACACACAAGACGACAGAGGGCAGAAGGATGCCATCATGGGGGCATTGTTGCAGGTCATGGGTCACAGGTGAGGGAAGGTGAGGAGCAAATCAGGGATGGCGGTACCACAACCTAAGGGAGGTGGAATCAGTAAATCTGAACAAAGAGAATTACCCTGGAATTGAGGTTTGAGCTGACCAAGAAGCTGCCAGGCATTGTAAGGGACAAATGGAATGTCAGGTATTATTTTACTGGAGTAAGAAAAAAAAGTATAAGCAACTAGTGGTGGAAAATAGAGATTTTTACTTCAAAAATTAGCAGGCAGGGTTCATACTATGTAATTAGTATATAGAAGGTTCAAAATAAAACACTAATTAGAATTCTCATTCCTCTGCTTACCTCTGTGTATGCTTTATAAAATATAGTCAATCTCTGTTTATTTTCTAACAAAATGTCAGCTATCTTCACCAAACCCGGCTGCGGAGCATGGCGGGCAGCAGGGCACCAGGCTCCCTCACTGTGACCCAGCTCTGTGTACGGAGGCGCGGCCTTCTCTTCCCTGTCTTCACACATGCTTTGCACAGAATGGAAAGAGTAATGGACCTCATTGAGTTTGTAGTGGGGAGAAAAAGTTCACAAAGCCTCGGGATCCCTTTTTTAAAATTAAATTTTCAAATAGAGAGAGGTCCTTTTTCTGCTATCAACAGTATGCAGGTGACGTTTCACACCTGAGAGTGAATTTTCTATTTATCTGACTTGGTGGAAAGCTCAGTGGATGACTAGTCTGTCTAAATCAGAAAATGTTAGCAAATCCTTCCACTTCGAACCAGCAGACCTGTCCTCCAATCAGCTAATCGTGGCTAAGTCTGATGTTGTTATCTTCAGCTGTCTGTCTTTTCTTAGATAACCTCTGACAACCTGACTGCAGCCTCCAGGAAAAGCAGGGAACTGGAGTGGCAAAATGGTGCATTTTTAATACTGTGTTTTGTAAGCATCATACTATAGTGTGCTCTGATCTGGAGAAACCTGAAATGCAATAATAAAAAAATAAAATGCTGAAATAAAGTAAGAGTTCTATTACTAGGAAAATGGACCCACAAATCAACATAATAATGTTAAACAAGTAAATAATTTCTTACCATAGCACAAGTTGTAAAGAAAGCATTTGATACACAATAACCAGTTCACTGATCTCATGAAATCATTCCTTATTGGGAGAAGATTCCTATTATCAAATTAAGAGATGGTTTAGATTAATGATTATTGCTAAGGAGTGCAAGTCCTAAAGATGACAGAGACCTGGAGATGAGGGCTTTCTCAGAACGGACAGTCAGGTGGTCCATTCCTGAGTGGACACATCAGCATCTGGAAAAGAGTTCCCTGCAGGAAGCCACTGAGGAAATGGGGTGAGGCCATCCCCAGAGGCCTAGGAGTTATCCTCTGAGGCTCATCACACTGAGGGAAGCGCTGGGCTTCATTAACTTCTGGTGGACTGTGGAGGTCTAACAAACCAGCAGGGTGTCAGACAGCCAAAGGCTAGCCACAGGCCAGCTGCCAATTAGAAAACAAGTGAAAACCTACACAAACCAACAAAACAACTCTGATAAAAATTTTCAAAAGGTTACACTGTGGCAATTTTCTACTGAGAGAGAATATATGGTCAAAGCCCAGGGTTATAGCTTCCTAATCTTAAAACAGGAGTCTGGGTTATGTTGAAGAGCTAATACCCCCTAGAGTAAATTGGCTTTATTTCTCTTTATGTGAAAGTCAATCTATACTTTTCTGCCCTACTGCCTCCATGTGATTTTCTTTTTCATTTCTTTGTTCCTTATAGATCTGCTTATTATGCTGTCTAATTGTACAATAAAATTCCTTCTCCTCCCTTGTGTCCTTGGTATGAATAAGGTAAAGCCTTTTATGTATGGATCTGGGAGACCTCCAAGTATACATGCTGCCTGCTGAAGAGTAACTGGCTGAAGAGAACCCTCTGTGTCAGAGTTCTATTATTAGGAAAATGGACCCACAAATCAACATAATAATGTTAAACAAGTAAATAATTTCTTACCATAGCACAAGTTGTAAAGAAAGCATTTGATACACAATAACCAGTTCATGATTATCAATCTATGTCTATTTATACATAAAATTAAATCACTCGTCTCATTGGTAAACTCATTAGGCAACAGAGAAAAATCTTAATGTCTTGTAATTTATTTTGTTACAAATGTCTATTCTTTAACTGTAATATAAGAAAAATATTAACTATGATCATTAACGCATGTTAGAATGCAACAACATTTGCATAGCTTACCAAGAAGTAAATTTAACACAGGTTGTTACCTCTTTGCTTTCCATCTTTATTTCTTAGGACCTGCCTTGTCTGATGGTGGGAATCACTAGCTAGTGAAGGGACCAATGGGCTCCTGGGAATGGTCACAGAGTGACAGGCAATTCTCAAGCAGCAGAAAACTCCTTTTCCATGAGCAGATTAGACATCTGAGGCCCAATAACCAGGCTTAGCTCAGAAGTGCAGGTGTAGAAATGACGTCTGCAGGTTTCATAAGGTTTATTTATTCATGATGCTCCATGTTCTTGGTCTCCCCACTGAAAGAGCACCAATGTTTCCAGGTGAAGGTACTCCGCCAGTCTCCAAGGCTAAGTATGGGGAGACTTCTTAGTGCTGAGATGGATCAGTAGGATGAGGACAACTCACATGTCTTCTTTGAGAAAGCCAATGGATAGCAATTCTCACCACAACATTAGCCTATCCAGCAAAAGTACTAAATATGTTGGTTTCTAATTGTAAAATGACTTCTATAATTCACACATTTAAATGCACCTTAGGCCACATAGTATCCTCCCTGAAGGGAAGTTTATAATCTTTGTCTTTAATCTCTCTCTTCTCCTTTCTCAGCTTTATACCACTTTCACCACCACCATTGTTCTAAACTGCCTGTGTGTCACTAAGACTAAACAATTAACAATTTATGTCCTCATCTTTTTCTTACTTGCTATTTTTGGCATATATGTGTTTCTTTCTTCTAAACAACCTGTCTTACTTTGGTTCTAATTCACTAAAGTTTCCAGATTTTTTCTCAGATCTCTGACCTACTGTCTCCCTCTTATTGGTTATATTCTTTTAATCATTTGGAAGTTTGACCACCAGAATGGCCCAGGGCTCTTTTAGAACTTCCCAGTTTGTATTACCTATAATAATTTTTGACCCATTAGTTATGTGGCCAAATAGTTAGTGGGTCTTTAAAAATCAATGTGTCGGTCCTCATAATATCTTCATCCAAATTCCACCAATAGCTTTATATCTCACCTTGAATAAAAGCCCATTTCCTCATGAAGGTAAAATTTGAGTTGAAATACCCCAGGAAGGAACCAAGTATTCAACCTGTTAGAATAGTTCACCAACAGAAAACTGCAGAACAAAGTTAAACCTTAGAGTGTAGATTATGCAACTGACATGAAGTGAAGGCAGACAGGACATTACTGATACTTTAGGGAGATCATGTGGATAGTGGTTCCATAAGTTACACGAAGAAGGCTAGTGTGTCCAAGAGGGCGGCACCTGTAACAACACCAACAGACTGTGAGGTTCAAGATACAAGGCACATGTGCAAATGCTGTTGGTGAATTACAGAAAATACTGGGTATTGGTCATCAAAATGCAGGATCCCTCACCTAACTTCAAGTCCCCAGCCATTTCTTAACCTAGAGGTCAACAAGTAAAGAGCAACCCTTTTGTCCTTGAGGAAGGACTCCGAAATGTCTCTTGAAAACACCTGAGAAGTGTTTCTAATTTTTGAAATGCAGAGATGACAATTTGAGAGAATATTTGCAGACAAAGTAAAACTGAATGTCCAGATGGTTTTTCAGAGCTGTTAGATGCAGTCTGAGAAAATCCTGATACTGAAGACCCCACCAAAAGACATACAAAAATCACTCAAAATTGACTTACCCTTCAAAAGTTTCTCACTACTAACTTCATGGATATAACGAACACACTGCAGTCACCTTTCTGGTCCTGACTGCAAGGTCAGGATAGACATGTAGCATCCTCCCGGGGTTCTGCGGCATGTAGGTAAAAAACCACACTAGTGGGAAGATCAGGAAGAAGGAGATTTTGAAAGCACCATAATCCTTTTCCTCCATCCACCAAGAGTCAAGGTAAAGCAGAAGCAGGACTGAAGACTGGCTGGTATTACAGAGCTAAAGGCACCTTGGATGAAGCACTGGTCCTCGTCCTCTTCTCTGCACTCCGGCCTTATGACCACGTGTGTGTGTGTGTGTGTGTGTGTGTGTGTGTGTGTGTGTGTGTGTGTAAGGGTCATACTGGCTGACTCAGAGATTTGTGCAGAGGTAACTACATTATGGAATGCTGTCCTCACCAGTCGGGTAATCCACTAACACTCTGAGCTGAGTGTGCCCACTGAGGTGGGGCACAGCTGGAGGATTTGGGTCATGGGGGGTGCATCTTTGGAGGGTGATTTCTCTCTCATGCTGTTATCCCTGGGCTCTCTGGAGTGAGTGGTTTTGTTCCACCATTCCATTTTGCAGTGATGTTTCTGTCTTGAAACCAGGCAAAACTTGGACTGAAATTGCAAGCTACAATAAACCTATCCTTCCTTAGGTTGACAATATCAGACATTTGTGCCAGCAATGGGAAAGTCAACCAGTTCACTCTTCTAACCAGCTAGCTGGGAACCAAAGGACATGAATTAACCATCAAAACCAGCCTATTCTAAAATTCGTCAGGCCAACAATTCAGGTCATGGGAGCTCTTGACTCCTGAAAGTATAACCAGATAGTAATTCCAACCGCAATTGTAGTGTTGTTCCTCACTCCTTAGGAGAACATTCACAACAGCCTCAGAAACTTGGCGTGTGCCTGAGGGCCAGGTGAACATTTGCTATCAATCCCTCTCAGGAAAGAAGGTCAAAATAGTTCCCCTATCCATAGGAGACAGAGAAGTTCACACTCACTAGCTTACCCCAGGGCTATGCTAATTGTGCACTCTGCTACCATGTGCTCCAGAGGGACCTTGATTGACATGACATTTTGCAAAAATGTGCAGACATCGCACTGATCCACTCTACTGTATTGATGACACTGTGTTTATTGAAACTGTTGTGCAGAAACAAAAAGAAAAGTCACCTGCACTCTTGGATGTCCTTGTAAGGAAATGAGTTGTAAAATCTGAGATATCAATTTGAGAAAGAACCAGGACTATTTTAGACCATCAACTTGCTTTGAAATTGATCAAGCTAAGTTATGGCAGAATGATTGCTTTGAAGTAAGAGCAGAGGGTTTGATGGAAACTGAAATTTGGGGCATCATTACTTCTTTTTGTAGGACACTGCCTACCATTTAATAAATACAGTTTTAACCACTTGTTTCATGGCATAAAAGCTTTGCAGTTTTGCCAGGTGTCTGTTACAGTTCCATGCAGAATATCCCTCACAGGTCTCACACATGCAGCTGGAATGTTTGGAAGGTGACTGGATTCTGAGGGCTCTACATTCATCACTGGATTAAATGTGAGGTCACATGATGGCATGACTGAGAAGTGGTGGAAGCATAGGCTAGGGCTTGTGGGAAGAGGAAGTCATGGGATCTCTGATCCCTGGTACCCTCCTTGCTCTCTGCTTCCCACTAAGTGGAGAGTGACCTTCCTTTGCCACCCCTTCTGTACCCTGAAACCTCTGAAACTGTGAGATACAATAGACCATTCCTTCCATATGGGTCCCCCTCAGGTACCTGGTCACAGCAACAAAAAGTGGATCAATGCAGTACCACAGAAGAGGTCTTTATAATAGTTTGGGGCATCTATTACCTCCTCTGTCAGTCAGGGCAGGCTGCTTGAAGGATTGTGTATAGATAGATGCTTATTGGGTGGATGATAAGTTCCTTGAGTGGCAGGGAACTATTAAAAATAGTCTCTCTTGGCAGGCTTCATGGTACAAATAGAAAGAGACAGAGTACCTAGTCATGGAACATCAGGGAACCAAAGGACAAGAATTAACCATCACAACCAGCCTATTCTAAAATTCATCAGGCCAACAATTCAGGTCATGGGAGTGGCTCACTCAGCACTGCCTGTCCATACAGAGA
The DNA here is from genome assembly GCF_034190915.1 of Cavia porcellus. Taxonomy (NCBI): domain Eukaryota; kingdom Metazoa; phylum Chordata; class Mammalia; order Rodentia; family Caviidae; genus Cavia; species Cavia porcellus. The sequence continues at coordinate 78,507,272 of NW_026947495.1, read as the reverse complement.
GAGTGTAAGGAAATCTCACAAGCAGGCGATCCTGATTTCCTGCCACCTGCCTTTCTTGCATTTTTTACTCAGCCCAAGCATATGAACTGATGGAGAATTGTCTCACAGCAGGCTAGTAGAACAAGAAAACAAATCACATTTTGCTCATGGGAAATTTAGCTCCACATGACGTCTTGAGTTGACAATAGCCTCATGGTTCTGTAGGGTAATACAAAGTAGTGTTGGTAAATGGGCACAGATTTGAGCAATACACGTAGTTATGTCCTTCATATGAGGAATTGTGGGCTGAAGTCAAATTTATACTTGGAAATTGGTCAACAGTTTGAATGTCTCTAGTTTGCCGAAGGAAATAATATGAGGCATCATTAATTTCCCTAAGCTCTCTCGGTGTGCCAAAGGAGAGCTTGTTGCTCTCATTTCTTTTTGCAACTGTACCAGTCTATACCAATTTAGTTAGTGGCTTACAACACGGCAACAAATGCATATAAATTTATGCTTTTGGAGGTCAAAAGTCTAAAATGGATCTCACTGGTTTAAAATCAAGATGCTGCCGAGGCTGGCTTCCCCTCTGAGTGATGTAATAGTCACTGTACTCACTGCTGAGATACAATAACAGACTTAAACCATAGACTTAAAGGAGGATCAGTTCATTTAGGCTTATGGTTTCAGAGGGTTCAGTCCGTGGACACTGGCCAGTGCCAAGGCGGAAAGTGAAGGGGGAAGAGCCTGGTGAAGCCAAGAGGCTGCATCACAGCAGCCTGGAAGCAGAAAGCATGCAGAGAGGAAACCAACAAGGAAAATACACTTCCAGGTCACTCTCAGTGACTCAACCTTTTTGACCAGGCCCCACCTCCTAACTATGCCTAGCTATGAATTCTCCCGCGGATGAATCTACTCATCAGTATGGAGCCGCATGAGCTCCCACTTGTGAACACATGAGACTTCTGGTGAACATTCTAGATCTAAACCATTACAAAGGCTGTTTCTCCGGGTTCCAGAGGAAGCCAGTATTCTTTGTTTTGTAACCATCTCCTGTTTTTCAAAACAGAAATGGCCAGAGTCTCATCATGTAACTCTGATGCTCTCTTCTTTCATTTATACAAAAATGATTGTGATTATATTTGGCCTACTGAAATATTTCACAATGATTTCTGCATTTTGATGTCAGTTGATTACCTTCTTATGTTGATCAGGACATTTTCTTTTCTGTGTGTTGAAATCTTTATATGAAGTGAAGTTTAAAACACAGACCTTCCCACGGGTAGAGGTGGTGGGGTACTGGTGGTGTGATTCTCCCAGAGAGTCATGTGAGTGCAGACACCTAGGATTTTGAGAAGACTCTCAGCAGGCTTCAGCCCTGTTACACTACAGCAGCATTTTTATTGTCATTTCTGTCCAGCTTTCTTTACTCTTTCTGCATAATTTTAAAAAGTTTCCATAATGAATTATTCCATCATAATGTAATTCAGAGATTAAGATATTAGGCTTGGGAATCAGTGATACCAGTTTGCATCTTGACTACTTAAAAATTGATGAACTATGATAATGTAAATGCTCTGGTTATTAATTATGTGTAAAACAAAGCAAATAAACCTAAGTATTATTTAAAGCTAAAGCTATAAATGTGTAGAAACGTGATGGGACTTGGCATAAAAACATTAGCATATCCTTAAATGATAACTATGCTTATTGGTCCTACTAGCACTGACAAGGCTTCACCATTTAGGATGGTTAAATGATAGGATGTAATGGCTGATACACTGCATCAACTTGAGAAGTTTAAAAGCTTAACTAATTAACTTAGCAATTCTACATGCTAAGGTGTAGAAGATGTGCCCTGCCCTCTGAGATGTTGCTTATTGTGTTAACTGGAGAAGTTTAGAAGTTAACTAAAGTGACTCAGCATAGGGTCATAGTCATCACTTTGTTAACATCCTTATCCTGTGCAAGAAGAAGCCATGGAGACTGTGAGTGTCACACCCACCCTGGAGAGGGTGTGGCCTGCATAAGATATAAGGGTAGAGAAAGGGCTCTTGTTCTTGTTGCTTTTGCTGTCTTTTGTCACTTGAAGAGTTTCCCTGTGCCAGGCCACCCTGCCTTGGAGCCAACTGATTATGGACTGAAACCTCCACAAACTCTAAGTTAAATAAACCTCTTGATCTTTAATTTGGGCATTGGGTATTGTGCCTTGGCAATAAGAGAAAAGTAACCAAGACATAGGATAATTAAATGAAAAAAAATATTCTTTTAAAAAACGAAAAACAGGATGAAAAAGATGATACAGAATTTCAAAACAAAATAATAGGAGATTAACACTGGTTAATATATTGCATATTGTAAACCTCAAAGTAGTTGTTCAGATTACAAGAATATAGGCATTAAAAAATGATCCAACAATGAACAGAATACAACTTTAGAGACAATGGACTGCCCTCACCTATTATGACCATTAGCCCAGACATGGGCTTTTATTGTATGAATGATTTATTTGCAAAGTAAAATACTGAGTGCTTTGAATATAAATTGTATGTAAATGATTTGACACAGTCTTACTCTGTGAGTGGTTTTTGTTTTTAGTTTTTTCTCAGTTCTGACCTTGTAGAATCTGCCAAACTCATTGTGGAAAATTCACGAATTAGGCATCTGATTGGGGCCAAGCTCAACAATTGTTAATTTTAAGGTAAGTACTCAATATCATAATATTAATATTATAATTTACATTGATGGTTAATATCAAAATATGAAGGTTACCTGTCTTGTTGCACCAAGATATTGACTAAGTTAAGGTCCAAAACTGATTGGCCTGAGGAATATTCATCTGTTAGTAAAAGGAAACAAAAGTTCACTCCTCACATTCTATGTGGCAATAGCAATGATTCACCTGTGTAGAATACATACTATCTTTCTTGCACAAGAGTGAAATAAGAATCAAAATACGATTTTAATTATACAGTATAGGCGTTTTTGGCTTACCAAACAAAATCCTACAAAGCTGATACAATCCTGCCAAAGGTCTTATTTTCTATTTCTCCTGCTCTTCCTTTTTCAAAAATGTGTTCTTAAAATTTTTTATCTGCTTGTTTAAAATGTGCCCAATATGAATATTATCCTAAACTGAGTCAACTCTAAGAAATTAAATGACACTAAGAATAACTCAATGTACACATACACATTTTATCATTCAACTTGGGGGATTGAGTCAGTGTATATTTCTTGATTTTAGTTTATAATGATATCATGCTTAGGCTTTGAAGTTCTACTCACACTTCAGATTATAAACTCCAAACATTCCTAGAAAAATGTTAATCGGTTCCCCTTACTCATTCGTACAAAAAACACACATTTTATTTCTTATTCACTTTCAAAATCTGAAGTCTTCATTGCCATTATGTTTATTAGAATAAAATAACATAAGTAAGCCAATATATTTAACTATTATCAAGTGAAATCTTTTTTAGATGACACTAAAGGACTTACTGACTTGGTCATTGATGGAAAATTTGTTATTTGCATCCAATTTTTCTCTTCATAATAAGTAGTTACAAAGTAAAAAAAAAAAAAAATAAATGTCAAACTGTGTTTCCTTGAGATTAAAATGATTAAAATGTAAATACATTGAAGTTTTAATGCATTACTTTTAAAAGATGAATTTTTATAATGAAAGACAAATAAACTTACCAAAAATATTCCTTTTTTTTTTTTTTTTCCTGAAACCCGTTTTGCTTCTAATTAAAGCATCTATTTCTGAAAAAAGGCACAGTGAACCCAGTGTAGAGAACGGACCAGATCACAGGGGCCTGCTGTCGGTCCTGGAGGACGCCTGCCTTTGCACGTGGTCCCGCCGTCACTCAGATCGCAGCCTGTCCAGGTGGGTCAGCTCGGCACGGATTCCCCTGTGTACCGTGCTCCAAAGACCTGGCCAGCAAGTGGACCCTACTGGCCACCAGGCTGCGGTCCTCAGAGCGAACTGGCTGGCCCTGAGCAACCGGGGTGCAATTTTTTTTTTTTTTTTTTTTTTTTTTGGCGTGGTTGCTATTTCAGGCTTCCAGGCATAAAGGGCTGGCAGATAACTCAAAACATTAGTAATACAGTATTTACTTTCTTACATCAACATTGTTCCTAAACCTTCTTATTCTCTCTCTGCTTTCGCTGTCTGATTCATTTTTCCCTACTCTCTTGCTGTGTATTCTTTTCTACTCTCAGTCAAACACACCCTCAGTGTAGACACTGATCAATTTCAAAAGCTACAAGTATTAAAATGAATAACCAACACACACCCTTAGTCATGTATTCTGGTTACCAAAACTATGTTCATGGATCAATCACAATGAAAACTAACATGTCCTGTACTACCTGTACCATTTCTCTTTCTTTCTTTCTTTCTTTCTTTCTTTCTTTCTTTCTTTCTTTCTTTCTTTCTTTCTTTCTTTCTTTCTTTCTCTCTATCTCTCTCTCTCTCTCTCTTTCTTTCTTTCTTTCTTTCTTTCTTTCTTTTTTCTCTTTTTCTTTCCTTTTGAGACTGTGATGGGCAGTCTATACCATGAGCTTCTCACTTTAATTTGTAAGGCTTTACCCCACAACTCCCAGGAAAATGATAACTGTTTTACAGAAGTTTTAAGCAATACCATTAACAATTGCATTGATTTGATGGCAAAATGCTCTTAGAATAATTTATTCATGCAAAATTTGCATGATTTTATTTTTTATAAGTAGAGATAATTGGCAAGAAGATCAAAATGAATTATCCAGTGGGAAAATGGACTTTGTTTTTATAATGTGTCGCAGGAATAATTTCAATCATAATGATTAATTTCAGTAACATCAATTCACTATCCTAAAAACTAAATGAATATAATACCTTTTCATAAAGTGTAAGATAAAAAGACGGTACTAGTCTCATATAAATATAACTGAATTCTTCAAATACTTTAAAAGTCCATATGAGTTTTTTTAAAAAGAAAATTTGGGTCAGATATCTGGAATGTCAAAGGGTTTTCAAGTTTTTAATAAACTAACAAATACGTTTAGAGTTCCAACTCATTGTATACTATCATTGCCTCTTTCATAATTATGCACTAGCCTGTAACTTATGGCCTTGTATCCTTACATTTATAGAATATACAGAGATAATAAGTAGAAATAAAACATAATAAGCACATGTTTTCTGCATTACAAGGAGAAGAATTAAATTCTAAGAAACTTTTCACGTCCACTTTTTCTGGAAGCAGATTTTTCCCAGTATTATAGTGAAGAAAATCTATGGTAAAAAGAGCAACAAAAAGCTAAAATATTTATCTCTGCTTCCACATTATGTGCCAAGTTGCAGAAAGTGATTCTGGAAGATATTCCAATTGCAGTCTACTTCTTTAAAAATAAATATTTGCCGAAGTAGGTTACCAAAATTTCTCAAAATCTTTGTCCTTTTCATGGGAACCAGCACACTTGGTCATTTAGACTCATGCAGAAAAATGCTCAGCAATTCCAGATGCTCCCACAGGCTTTTTATAACACTATCTAATTATAGTTCTTCATATTTAAATTTCGTATCGGCTCTTGTTATTTTATTCCAAGCTTTTCCTAATTAATTTTGTGCCGCTGCAGTTAAAAAGATTTGAATTGTTAGCCAGACTGGAGGAGTCATAGCAGCACAGTCCACAAGTGACCTTAGAATTCTAAAATCTAAATCTGATCCCTAAATATTTTATACTTATATTCTATGTGGATGCTAGAATTTTCCTGTTATGTATGAACTATTTTTCCTCAGTGAGGGATCATTTTTAAAAGAAATACCTCCATTAAATTTGAAATAGTTTGTGACTAAGGAGAAATAATAAAAATATCTACATAGAATTGGACATTTTTTTGCCTTGAGAGCTGTAAAATTTTAATGACTTCTGAGCTACGCAGAGTCGGAATGCTTCACTTTCAGAAAGCAGTCAAGTCAGGAAGGCGTGCACACAGGAAATAGATGTGTGCCCTGCATTCTCTCACTTTTTCTTTGATAAGTTGATTCATTCAACAACCTTTTATCAGTTTTTATTAGGGAAGGTTCTAGAATAAAGAGATAAACATAATGAGAACTTGGAAGGAAAGGAAAGGAAAGGAGACATTTCATCACCTGTTGCCATCTCATTTCATCTGCTGTCTACTTAGAGGCTCTTGTAAAATAATTGCAAGAAAATTTACTGGGAGGAAAAGAATTATAGATAACTGTACGAGTAAGAAGGATGGATTGCCTCTCTATGTCAGAGATGAGTTTGAGATAGATTGAAAGTGCTGGAGAATTTTTAAATTTTTAAATTTTATTCATACACATTTACAGTACAAAATGAGTGTACTCATTACGGGAAGCCGCTATGCGTACACAACACATGCTAATTCACTTTTTCAATGAAGCATCAGGATAAAATGAAGGATGTACATGCTGAAAAGCAAGAGAGGGATTAAGGCTTGAAATTAACAGCGTATTCCAGAAGTGGTCATCCCTGGGGAGGTGAGAGCAGGACCATCATGTTACTACATCATGAATTAGGGGGAATTTCTGCCCAAGGTGTAGCGACAAATAGCAAAACTGTGTAGTTCTTCACCGGAACACTGGCTTTTGACATGCATTTTGAAACAATAATTTTTTAAAGGGCATAAGAGCAATAGTGTTTAGCTCCTTTGTAGTAAAACAGAAGTTACTATGGGAATATTTATATACATTAAAGAAATACATTGTGTCAAAGCAACATATTTGTTAAGCTACATTTTTAAAACAATCCTCACAATACTAACGGGCTGAGAGGGTTATTATCAGGATTTTCAGCTCCATGTGCTGACATTCTTGTACTGTTTTAGGAAGCCCAGTTTCTCAAAAACTACTCTCTCTTCCTCCTAGATCGTAACAGTTGTCTACCTGATTCCTCCAGGAAAAGGGATGCTACTTTGTGTGTTTCACTCACGTAAATAGAACAGGACTCTATTTAGATGGTGGGTCTTAGTCAGAGAAGACTCGGGTTTATTTCACAGATTGACAAAGGTATTTCAAAGGTAAATATATGCCTTTAAGAGTTATCATCTAAAATAAAATACTTAAGATATTTCCTTTACTATGAATCAATTAGCTTTCTCACACAGCCCTTGGATCTCCAGTTTGGACAGCTCGGAGCCCCCAGGTTGGTCTCCTTCTGAACGTGGCCCTTGGATCCTCATTTTCCTCACCTCTCAGCCACTCAGTGATTAGTTTCCCTATGGAGGGACGCTGTCTGCAGACAGCAGACACTCCAGGTACACACATAGCCTCATGCTTTCTCTGAACTCTGGATTTGTTCTTAGTGCAACTCGAAACTAACAGAGAGATCTATCCAGTGAATCGCTTTGTCCTCTTCTTTTCTCATCTCTTTTAAAATAAATTTCTGATGACCCATCTGATCAAGCTTGACCCCAGGAAATAGTTTGATTACATTCTCTTTTTCACTGAATAGAAACAAGCTACCAAATCCTACTTTTTGCAGTTACAAAATTACAGAAAATAAATCTGAATAATTCATATTTTAACTCTGATGCCCTGCCTTTTCTAGGTCAAAATAATTTTAATGAATTATTGCAAGTAAGGGCATTATTATCTATTTTTTCTCTACTACCATGATATTCAATTCTGCATTTAACACTTATAACAATATTTATAAATGTTCTCTGATTTTAAGATGCATGGGTAGTGATACATATTAATAGAGATATAGAGATAATATAAACTTCTATGAAATAAATTCAACTTTTCCATGCCTGGAATCAAAGTTCTGGACTTACATTTCCTGTTTAATGTAAGGCTTTAGACACACCTACAAGAATACAAGTGCTTGGTTTGATTTTGAATTTTGCTTCTATACCTACTAGGTAAATATCCTAACACAAATTATTTAATATGTTGTATCTAAAATATTGTATGTGTGTAGTGGGGCTAACAACAGCCATGCATTTTAGGATGGAGGTTTGCAACAGAGGCTCACCATGCAGACCTGGCTTCCGTCTAACCTACAATGATCGTCCTGTGTCAGCTTCCAGATCACTGGATTACAGGCATGTGCTACCATGTCAGGCTGGCTGCAAGATTAAAATACAAGTGAAGTATGAAGAACAGTAGCTAACCCATCACATCCATGCATTGCTTGTCATTTTTAAATCACTATAACTCTGAAGCTTCCTGGTGCTTCACACATGCCAGACTCCTGCCTGATGTGGAGTTACTAGTACACATCTACACAGCCACACTGGCCTTGCAGTATCCTCTGGTCACAAGCTTGATTCTTACCCTGCCTGCCTGTGTGGCTGGGTTCTCACCTCTGAGGGGAGCTTTTCTGACTGCCATCTGCAGTCAAACCCAGCATGAAATCTCCTTCCCATCTTGACCATATTCCACCAGTGATCATTTATTCTTCTGTCAACTATTTGACACAGTTAATAATTATCCTCATGTTTGATTGTTTCAAAGGTTTGGATTGCCTCTATTCACCCAAGATCATGAGAACTATGATGTCAGACCCTGGGCTACCAAACAAAGAGACAATCAGTTTGTGAAATTCCTACCTTCAACATTCAAACTCTAAGGAATTTTCTGAGTTGAGGTAGCGGTACCTCAAGTTCAAAGGTCTTAACTTATACAAATTATCTTTCCTACTTCTGGCACTATATTTGACATATTATAGCTTTTCATTAAAATTAGCTGTCCAACATATTTCAGACTCACCAGGTGACCTCTAATCACTAAGCTGCTCAGGCCAGGGAGGTCACAGTGTTACAGAAATCTGATTGCAAACCAAATGGAAGACCTTCACACTGAGGATTTTAGAAGGCAATGATTTATCATCCTAGTGAGCTGGTGGGACCAAGTCCAAATCACCAGCTCCGACTAAGAGTGAAGCAGAAACTTACATACATTTTGTAATCAGGAAGTGGAAGACTGATAGCAAGTTGTCACATGATTGGTTACGCATTGAAGTCACATGTCAGGGAATTTGTTCTGGGGATGTTACAGGTTAGAGGTTAGAGATTAGAGGGGTTGTTTCTCATAAGACAGGCGAAAGTAAGGTGGATGCTGGATTCGAGGGGACAGTTAAAACTAGTCACAGCCTTGACTAATTGATCTTTGTGGGACAGTCCTTCAAAATAGAATGTTTATCTGTCAAACAGTCCAGACAGTCTAGATGGATGTGTAGGACTCAGGCCAGGCTGTCTCTATGCTGCGGCTGATGTGCTCAGTCAAGGCTGACTGAGACTAATGGTCTGACTAGGTGGTGGGCAGGGTAGAACATCTTGCCTTAATGGGGCATCGACTGTTGATTTTTAACTTTTCTGCCACAACAGGGCAGTGAGTTTTGGCCAGTCTCCATCACCCTGAGTCTGACCCTCCTGACAGTTGGTCCTCCCAGTTGGTTCCAGGTGGCCTGTGTTTCATATGCTTTGACTCTAGACCATCAGTGACACTAGCATCACAGTAGTACCTGTCACAGCAGTAGCTTTTGCTTGATTTACTTATTTTATTTTTGGTGGTACAGGTTTGCAGTATATGACAAACACAGTCATCCTGCAGAGGTGCCCATGGGCAAACTGGGTCTCAACCTGTTCTGATGCCTTGGTCCTCCTCCTCCACACCTTCCTGTTATAGACAGCTAAGCTACATAAAAATCATAGGCACTCAGACAGGGCTAGGCCCTTGAAGGAGCCAGTGCGGAACCCCAGGTACCTGCAAGTGTGGGGGAGACAGGCACCTCTGCTGTGGGCCAGGTCTCAAGACAAAAGATAAAACAAATGCACCCACATACTTACTAAGGATAAACACTGGGGACTGATACTCAACAGGTATTGATGAGCTTGAGGAAACCGGGGAGAGCCCTGACCCAGCGCCTACAGGAAAAGCACCTGTTCCATATTCATATGCCTGCTTGCTAAGTGACTTCTTCCCCATTTGATCCCAATTTCATCAGTTTCACCTGAGCAATTACACTTGTAGTCTTAATGATTAACCAGTTTCATGCTAAACTTATAATTTCTCATTTTTTCCTACCTTGGAGCCACCTCACATTGTGGTTTTGCTCTGTAAAAATTCCTAGAAAAAGTGGGGTCCTCAGCTACCCACTCAGGACCCCTTCCTTCTCTCCCCCATAGAAGCTTACTTTCCCATAATAAATATATTCTTCTTTTAATGTCCATTATTCCTAAAGTTCTTTCTTTGATTTTAGAGGACAGAAGCGTGTACTGGACATCTAACCAGGTGGCGGTTTCTTTCCCCTGTCATTCTCACCTCCCTGTTTACAAATGCTCTATTTCAGTTTTTTCTTCAATTATTTTTTATTTAAATCCCCTTTACCTTCCTCCCTCTCTGTTCCCCACATCTTGTTGCCCTTCCCACTTGAATGACTTCTTCCTACTTCCTAGTAACATTCCTCTATTTTGCTCTTTTTTTTTTTTTTTTTTTTTTTTTTTTTTTTTTTGTCTTTTTGAGACAAGATCTCACTATGCTGTTCAGGCTGGCCGTGGACTCACTTTGCCACCCAGGCTGCTTTTGAACTTGCAAGGATCCTCCTGCCTCAGCCTCTCAAATGCTGGGATTACAGGCGGGCACCACCATGGCCAGCTTATTTTGCTCATTGTTTATACCTGAGTTTCTCACACAAGAGAAACAATGAGCTATTTAAACTTGTATCTTCAATTTATTTCCTTTAGGATTATAGTGTAGAGATGCATCCATTTACCTAAAAATATCTCATTTGTCTTACAAATACCATATTTTCTTTATCTATTACTCTCTTTGCGAGTGTTATCTGAGAAGAATAAAGTGGGTAGAAATAGTTGGCAGATTAGGAAGACTTTTATTCATAACAAAATCTGGAATTGTTAAAGGAAGCTGAAACTAGACTCTTCATATTTCTGACAACCTAAAAGAAATGATATGAGGGCTGGGATTTAGCAGCATAAGCGCCTGCCTTGCAAGCACAAGGTCATGAGTTTGATCCCCGGTACCAAAAAATAAAAATAAAAAATACAAAAATAAAGAAAAAGAAATGGCATTATTGGAAAGCATGTCGGGAAAGTGCAGGGATGTGTAAAAACACACGTACTTGGCCACATTCTAGCATCATGTGATTATTATGTGTCCAGTTGCAGCTATATACATTGAATGTTTGTAAAAATATACAGTAAATTCGCTGAGAACACTTAGGGTCCAGTTATAACATATGAGCCTAGAGAATATTAATATTTGATGGAAATAATTCCATCTGATGGGGAAAATCCACTATTTGTTTTTACTAAAATTCTATTTTAAGGACACTGGAGCTTAGAATGATATTTGTTCATCAAAAGCTATTTAATAAAATTTACTGATACATAGATCTAAGTGTCTAATTCCCAAGTATAAAACACACATCACTGAGGTACCCAGTTCCACAGAAAACTTTGGTAAGCTCTTTCTCCAAAGAAAGAGCTAACAATAGATTATTTGCACAAATCTCAGTACACCCCCTTAGCATTTTTCAGGTATTTTCTTTCTCAGACATAAAAAAAAAAAAAAAAAAAAAAAAAAAAAAAAAAAAAAAAAGCTGTGGCACTCACCCTTTAACCTAAGAACATATATATGTTTAATGCTCAAGTAAGGTATTAAAACCTTTATGGAGCACAGGGCCAGAATTTCTGAATAAGTACAGAAAAGTAACCTTGACTCTTGTTAAAGAGGAAAAAAAAAATAAACATAGCTACATGCACAGTTATTTTTCAATGTGGATCAGCTCGGTAAGAAATTATGACCTTTTTCTGTACTTTATTTTATTTTCCAAATCTAAAATGACTGCCAGTGCCTGAGGCAGGAGTCAGAGGAGTCCCCATTAGCACTCCAGAGACTTGGCCCTCTCCTCCTTAGGCTCAGAGGTATCTGACTGTGTGACCTTGTTTGGGGAGAAGACACAGATGGAGTCTGTCAGTAAATCTTGTTAATGGAACAAGTATTCCTACTGTTAGATGAGTGTTGCACCTGATCCTGGCGTTTCCTCTCTTAGTAAACAACCCTGACTCCCCCTCCAACAGGAGTCCCTTCCCTCTCCCCATCAGGGTTTTCAGCATCAGCTTGTTCTAAGGATTATCTATAAGAATGTCTCTTGCTGTGAAGCTGGGATGCCCTCCCTTTCCTGAGCTCAGTCTTGCTGACTTTGAAAGCTGGAAAGTTGCCATTAAGTATGACAAGCTTGCACCTGAATGTACTAGACTGTCTCCATGCTAGAAAGTTCTTTAGAGGAAAAATAAGATCTGCTATCAGGTCCCACCATCATCATTCATTATTTTCCCATTACGTTTTTGTGAAATAAGAGATAGAACTTGAAAGGAGATGTTCCTGGAAAGAAAGATTGGACTGTGCCTCCAGGAATATGATTATAAGGGAATGGTACAGAGGCAGATTGTACCAGAAACTCTGGAAAACATGTTTAACCTGTACCCATGTTAGTAAGCTTTTACATAACATAGGTTAATGATTCTTTAAAATAACACAAAACAAAACAAAACAAAACAAAAAAAGCAGTCTTAGAGGTCTAATGAGAGGATGAAATGATACATTTGGTGTGACTTTATTTTTTTATTTTTTTGGTACCAGAATTAAAGTCAGGACCTTGCACTTGCCAGACAGACACTGTACCACTGAGCTATATTCCCAGACTTATTTGAGGTGACTTTAGTTTGCATTATGAAACTGTATTCTTGCATCTAACTATAATTGTAACTATAGCATATAAAAAGATTGTTACAAATGCACAGTTAGAAACATTTTCAATCCTAGCAGGCATTTAATATGTAAAAGCATTTATTAACTATGAAAACATTTTGAAACAAAGCCAGAAATGTCTGTAAACTAGACCAGAATAACACAATTTTCAAACAGGAGTAGTAAGGACTCATTTGCAAAGGGTTTTAGTTATGGATTATTAAGAGTAATTTAACTTTGTGTTTGTAGCAGAGGGAACTTGATAGTTTATGAACCAAAGAAATGCTCATGAGTCCATGACTTTCCCACACATTTGTCCCTGTGCTACAGGAGAAGCCCTGCATTCAGTAGACCTTGAGAGTTGGCAGCAACTCTCTGGGCTCAAGGGTTCTGTAAGAATAAGCCTTGCTCTGGTACCTGCAGTGGCCCAGAAACTGACGTTAAAGAGAGAGTCATAAAACTGGAAGATTAAAAATTCTTTTTGCGTTCTAGTACTGAGACAGAAAGTACCTGAAAAATTATGATCCACTTCAGGACATAATGAAACTATTATCCAATATGCATTATGTGAAATCTGTGAAGTGGACCAAGGACTTGGATCACAAAAACTGTGAGTTTTGGGGTGCTTCCAAGTTTAGACTGCTGTGGAAATTGAAAAGTGGAACAGGATTAGAGAGACATAGAGAAAAATTCTTGCTGGGCTATGAAATGGCATTTCAAAGATCCTGAGCTTAAAAATATGCAGATTTGTTCACAAAAGCAAACTCAAGGCTGAAATGTCACTGGAGACAGAGGTCTGGCCAGACATTATATTAATTAATTCTCACTAGAACTAGCTGAATAATCATTATGCTGCCTGAAAAGGAAAAGACGGAGACTTACAAAGAATACAATCACTTAGAAACTGTAAGAATGTCAATGTCTAATGATTTCATTAAAATACGTTCACTGGCTCTCTTGTTTCCCTGAGAAAAGTCCCTTTTTTTTTCTTTCTTGGGGCATGCATTATTACTATTTCCCTGAATCTACTGTCTCTTCCCACCTTTTTGTGGCCACTTATCACTTTTTCTCTATAAAATCTAATTGTCTTAATTACTTTTCTCATTGCTGAGACAAAAATACCTGATGCTCACAAGTTAGGGGTGGAAAATTTGATGTAACTCACAGTTTGTAGAGGTTTCAGTGCATCATTCCCTGACCCCAAAGTGGGGTGGCATGGCAGAGGGGTATTGTAGAGGAAAAAGAGTCAACAGTGGGCAGAAGGCACCAAAGCAAGCAAGGGATGAAACAGGCCTCTCTCTGCCCCTTATATTGTATTCAGGCTAGCAGGCTTAGGGCAGTGCCAAATCAACCAATGAACTGACTTAGTAATCACCCACCCTGTGTCCCAGCACCTTTAATCCTAGCAGTGCACCATGAATCAGTCACACACTCTAGATTCAGTCACCTCTAAAACGGCCCCACCTATGACGGATGAGGCTTCGGGGGGACACCTAGACACAAGCCATAGCTCCAGTACTGTGCTGTAAGCCAGCAGTAAAAGCCATTTAGAGCATTTCCTCCCCCCAGAAAACAGGCTTATTGCAGTTCCCACTGGACGACAGAACAATGAACGCCAGCGTGAAGCTCTGATAGACAGCAGAAGAGCGGCTTGCAGAGCAGCGCAGCAGCAGGTGATTGTAGGAGAGACCAGGGCTCAGTGGAGGCAGCTGGAGTGCAGAGGTCACTGCCAGGGCTCTGCGGGCTTGAGTTCATGCTCTGGTGGCCCCCAGCACCCTGTTCTCCCCAACAGCACCCGCCTCACTGAGAGGCGGGACCCAGGATCTCATGTCTCACCTAACCCGCAGGAAACGCCTTATGGAAGTTTTTAAACTTTGATTGACACGGGTATTTTTATTCATCCTGATGAAGTCTTTCTTAAACCATGGGGTTGGATGATGTCTTGCTTTTCTTTTACGATAATTACTGTAAGTCTAAGCAAATTCCTAATATTGATAATACTTTAAAACTCCTGTAAACCAGCGAGCAATCATGTTACACTGTTTAATACTGATAAATATATTGTTACAGTAGGGCCTTAAGTATAGAGAAACATATGATAAAAATAACCGGACAATAATAGATCTACATGTCAAGGCGATGATTGCTGGGTTCTGTAGGAGGTTAATATTCCTTTATCAAATTGATTGTGTAAGTGTTAGAGAAATAACTGCAGAGGAAATTTAGACAATTAAGAGTTTATTCAAAAATATTGCTGCTTGCCAGACAGAAACAAAGAGTATTTTAACTGGCAGTGAGCTCAGGAAAGTTCGGGTGTGTTTCCTGGTGTGATTAGTCCACCCTGGCTTGCTAATTGTTTCTCACCTAGTTAGACTTCCATTGTATTGCAAAGAACAAGGTAGCTGAGCTACTTTGTCTGATGATTACATTTCAAAAGGAAAACTCTAAGGCTCCTAAGAAAGTTATGCCAGGTTTGTAAAACTGGAAAGGGGCTGGAGAGATTTACATCTCAAAAAGACTAAGAAGGAATTTACAATTGAGAGTTCTCTAAAGTAGTAAATCCTCTAAGGAAAGGGAGGTCAAAGACCTCCACTCAGGATAAAACTGTTTGAAGTGTCCTCAGCCCACGGTTCTCTTAGGGCCCTCTTGGGCTTTGACAAACTGGATGAAGTTAAAAACCTTAATGCAACCATCGCCAGAGAGCTGTAGGGAGGAAAAATGAGAACTAAAATGTTGAAAAAGCCCCTTAGTTTCAGGGGGTGCCTGGGTGGAGAAAGACCGCCCTGACATTGTTAAGAACTGCCACCTTTTCCTTTGAGCTCTGCTATTATTTATCTTTGTACATTACTCCGTGTTTTGACTTCCGTGTTCAATGAATCATTACTCCTTTATGGTTTCCGAATACTGTGCATTTCTGTTTTCCTCCTTTTGTTTCTTTCCCTATTTGTCTCAATGCTTTTCTTTTATAATTCAGATTTCCCAACTTACTGTTTGGCGAATTCTATTTTCACTCATTGCCATGTGTTGATCACCTCTCCCTCCCAGGCTGCTCCACCCACTTTGTTGAAGGTGGTACCCTCAGCTTCATGTGAGTTGACTGTGCCAGTGTGGTGATGGATTTTGACTAACACTGACTTCTGCAGACTGAAAATACAATTTTAAAAACAGGGCTTGATTTCCTCGTAGTAAACATTATCAATTTGATGGGAGCTAAATCAAAAGTTCATCCAAAATTGAGGTAGGTCATTAATATCATTCATTTCAAAATTTCAGCTTGTATGTGCAAATATTTCATTATCTGACACCTTGTTACAAGAAATACAAATAAAAGAATTATAGATAGTAACTTAAAGTTGCTTCTATAATGCATAAAACTGTGAATATTCATAAGAAATCCCTGTTCTCACAAGTCATTTGAGGGGAGCCATAACTTCTGTATTGTATCTGATTCTTTCATTTGCTATAACACTTTTGAGGTTAATCTATGTTGCTTCATATGACAGTACTTCAATATTTTAAATGCACGATAACATATCTCTGTAAGTATTCCTTTAGACTGTGAACATGTTATCATCTTGTCAGTTTTTATTTAACACAATTGAGTGCTAACATGATGACGATATGAAAAATATCCACAAATATGTCACATTTAAATAAGAGAAATAAAATAGTTCATAAGAATATGCTATGTTTCAGTATATAAGAAGAAGTAACATAGTAAAACTAAAAAAGAAAATAAGATTTGCAGTTTGAGAATTCACCAAAGTTAGCAACAGCTTCATCATGATAATTTCATTGATTCTGGATTTAAAATTTCATTCAAATCTATAGCAATGCAAAGGAGTTCACATCAATATTTAAAGAAAAAGACTGCTAAAATTATTGATAACAATCTCATCATTTTCAAACAGGCTATGCACATCAAGAGATGTTGTTCAAGCACATGGCATAATCACAGTAAAATAAAACACATTTCCAAGTTGTCATGAGCTATAAAGCAATTTTGATCAAAACAGCGAGCATACCAGGGGATTTTTCAAAGTGAGAAGGATATGTTAAAAGTCTTCAAAGAGCATGAAGACTCAGAAACCTGGAGAGCTGGGTATAGTGATGCATGCCTGTAATCCCAGCACTAGGGAGGCTGAGAAATAGCCTTTAAGACTAGCGTGAGCTGCACAAAGAGACTCTGACTCAAAACACAAAAAAACAGAAGCAAAAAGAAAATCATGGAAACATATTAATTTGGTATATATTTTAATCAAATAAAATACACAAGACCAGTATCTACAGTAACGAATTGTAAAAACACTATTATTTTAAAGTCCTGAAGAAATAGTCATTTTGGTTATTAGCTTTTTTAGTTTGGAAAGTAAAAGATATTTCCAGAAGCCGTAGATATTAAAACAGAAATTTAAATAAATGCCAAATGTAATGTGTTGCTTTGTGAACACCTGGCCAGCTGCTGTAAAGAAAAGCAATACTGACTCATTGACCCCAAAGTAGTGAAGAGTTAATCAAATATTGGAAAATGAACAAATATATTAAACCAATATATTAAATAACACACAGTTTAGATGCAACATACACACTATTTTGTTGGGAGCTGTTGAAGCTGGAAATTGATCACACGTGCAGGGCTGGGGCATGGTGGGCCCAGGAGCAAAGAGCCCCATGGCAAGCCATGTGAAGAAGCTGCTCAGCCCAGGGAAAGCCTAGCCCCAAAGCGAAGTGAACAGGGCATCATGGGACATTTAGTTGCTAACTGTATACATACACGCCCCTGCAGTGAGGAGACAGTTCCTTTCCTTCCAACAGGAGGTTAAGGGCTCCTGCTGACCCCGGGCTTGTCTCTTTTCTCATCCTCTCAAGGTCCTTCACCCAAAGAACCTAAAGAGCTGTAGTCAGTCACTACACTATTTAGGAAAAACCAAAATCAAACAAAATCTTAAAGATAATTTGCATGATTTTCATTAAGAAAATTCTCTGTGTTAGGAACATGGTCACACATTCCTATAATTCCAGCACTAGAGGAGGCTGAGGCAGAAGGATCACAAGCCTGAGTCCAGCCTGGGCAATTTAGTGACTTAGTCGGTGACTAAGCTGTCTTAAAAACAGAAAGAGCCGAGGATGTGTCTCAGGGAACAACATTACTAGCAACAGCAGTGAAGAAAGAAGACTACCTCCTTGTCTGATTCAGCAGAGGGGAGCAAGCTCTAGATAACTGTAGTTGCTTGCAACAGCTACTTACTGCCAATCACCGGGCTGCAAAGCTGTTTGCAAAAGTGCTATGAGACTGATGTGCTTTTTAAAACCTTAATTATGCATGATATGTGCTGCTCACAGCTCATTGCTCCCACCATGTTGTGGAAAACGCACAGTTCCTGGAGTTGTTGACTACTTTGGTATTTGAAATAATTATGTGTTATTTTCAGCTCGGTGATAGATGGTGTATTTTAAACACAGTTGAAGTTGATTTTTTAATGGGTAAATGTAATGATATAGTTTGCACATTATAAAGCTCTCCAAAACTTACAATATGCATAAAGTGACATTTTAAAGACTCTAATCTGTATTTTAAAGACTTAGAAGAGACATTCAAATTTAAATGAGATGAAAAACATTTATTTAATGGCTTTAAGTTCAAACAAGTAAGAGGCAATTTGGCAAGCTGCTTGGAATAGCTCAATAAAATAAATGATACATAAAGGATTCTGACTTATATAAGTGGCAGCATATTTTTATTAATTAACTTGCCCATCACTGAGGCAACATCCTTGGTACTCTCGGTTTAAAGGAGGAGAAGTTTAATTTGGCTCATGGTGTCAGGGGCGACAGTCCATGGTCCTCTCACTGAAACAATGAGCCTCACTGCAGAAGGCTGAAGCAGATTGCAGCAGCTTAGTTCGTGGTGTCTAGAAAACAGAGCAGGGAACAGCACCAGACAGGAAAGTGGCAGAGGCAAGATATGGCCGCCAAGGTGACACCTCAGGGGCCCTTGTGGACACACCTGGGAGTCTGCTCCTCCAACCCAGGTGGGTTCCAAGCCTATCAGTTGACACAGTCAAGCTTAACTGTCTCAATATTCACTCACTGTTGCATTTCTCTCATGAAAGGAGAATTCAAATAAAAGTGGTAGAGAAAATACTAAATCATTGATAAAATGGGTAATAATATAAAATAGGAAGTATTTTGGTTTTCAGAGGAATGTTGTAACATAATAATTTTATGTCATACTACAAGCAATAACATATTAAAGAGCAAGACATACATTAGCCAGAGACAATTTGGATTATGTATAAACATGAGGAAACACTTGCTTTTTGCTGATTTGATACTAAACTCTGTGAGCAAAATATAAAGTCATAATTGTTTACCCAAAAATGAAGCATCCAAACCAACTGCTTAATTAAAGTTGCAACCTGGCGAGTTAAGCTCTTATATGAAAGATTTGAAATAAAGAGTAAGTCCATGTATGAAAGACTAAAGCAACGTAAATTTTCCAAATTAGCACAGTCACAGAGCACTGTCTAAAATTTCCAATGAATTATAACATTAAAGGGAACTTTTCTACAGTATGAATAATAACAATAAAATAATTGTCAATAGATTCACCCAAGAGGAGAAATTACATTCTGGTCTACATTGCATACAATGTTATAAAATTGTTGGCACTTGTAGAAATATTCAAAGTATATATAGCCAAACATTTAAGGATAGCCAAACATTTAAGCCAAACATGGTTTTCTTTGATGATTTCTGTGCCCCAACATGAAAAATCAAGTGCCTGACCTGTTTTAGTTTGAAGCCTAAAAGTATGAATTCCTTTAATACTCTCTAGCATATCTGTATTTTGTTTCTAAATATAGCATTTCTTGATTTTTTTAAAAGAATTTTAAAGTTGGTGTCATGGTTTATGTCTGTGTCCCCCATGCCTCATGAGTTTGCATTGTGCATTTGTAATTGGTTCATTGTCCAGTGCTTGGATGGATGATGTCAGTGCTCCACCCACAAAGGGGTGGAGCCAGGATGTGATGTAATGGCAGGAAGAAGGTGTGTCCTGCTCTTTGCTGGTTCCTGCTTGTTGTTTGCAGCTGCCATGGACTGCGGCCCAGCCATGCCCGCCTGCCTTGGAGCCAACTCAGTGTGGACTGAAACCTCCAAAAACTGTAAGAAATAAACTTTCCATTCCCAACTTGGGCTTCAGGTATTTTGTCTCAGCAAAGAGTAAAAAGTAACTAAGACAGTTGGTAAAATGCCTATTTTTTATATGTTAGATTGTAGATAATTTAGAACACGAGGTAAATAGGAAAACGTTTAGAGTGGCAGTAGACAAATTAAAAAGCTTAATGAAAAAAGGACATTTTGACTGACATATAAACAATAGAATTGTGAGAATGTTTTACGGTGAATGAAGACCTAAGCCAAGATAAATATGAACAGAAAATAAAATGAAATGGCACCCAAATTCCCTGATTAAGTAATTTGTTAAATGTCCATTTAATTTTCAACCTTTCTCTTTGTTTTGCTCTTTTTTAAAGAGGGTAAAATTAAATAGAACAAAACAAAACAAAATAGATTATAAGATAACAATGTATGAGACACATTTCAAAGCAAGACAACTGGGGATCTTCACTGTCTATCATATTGTCTCTTGTTCTCTTCCAAATAGTTGTCCATATCTTCACATACAATGAATTCATACAAAACAAAGCAGTATAAATCAGATCAGAACAGGATGATGAAGGCATTTTAGTTGTTCAAGACCAGACAATAAAGAAGTTAACAATGGCTGCCATAATGTTTCTCATTTTTTTCAAAATAGCTGTCCATACCTTCATGTATGTTGAAATTAAACAAAACAAAACAGACTAAAGTCACCCTGAACAAAGGATAATAGTGTTACTGGATTTCACATCAGGACACTATGGAATCAGCACTGGGTACCTTAGTGTCTCTTTTCTTCAAAAGAAGCTGTTCATTTCATTGTGCATTATATAATCAAATCTCATAAACTATTTACAAATCCTACACAGGCACGAGTCTCTACATGTATACCTATCCCTTCTGTATTAGAGGGAAAAACAAAACAAAACAAATTCCTAGAAAAACATGAAATAAAAACGACATATAAACAACAATAGCAAAGAGCCCAGAACACTGACAATACAGGCTCTTAAAACAAGGTGGTAGGAGCATAACTAGGGTTGTTATTTTACATAATGATCTTTAAGAGTTCCTCAGATCACCATACAACTATATGCACAATTGTTCCAATACTATGAATATTATCTGTTTTGTTCCAAGCATGTATAGTTTGTAGCACAATCATCTTAGCTATCCTAAGGGTATTTATATAATTTTAGACGTTTTTTTTCTTTTCACTTCCTTTTTCTTTTTCCTCATTTTTCCTGAGATACTATTTTTCCCCTTTAAGCAGATTCATATCCTTTCACTGTAAATATTGAGTTTTTTGTATCTTATGTACTCTTACCATTTTGTATACTAGAGAATCTATATGGTATTTACACATATGAGACTGATTTACTTCACTTATAAGTATGGTCTGGAATTGTATCCATTTACTTAAAAATATCTCAATGTGATCATTCTTTATAGCTGAGTAGTACTCCACTGTATAAAAATACCACATCTTTTTTATCCATTCCTCAGTTGATGGACACTTAGATTGTTTCCCAGATCTGGCTATTACAAATTGTACTGCTATAAACATGGGTGCACATATATCACTGTGGTATGATGTTTTCAGTTCTTCTAAGAATATGCTCAGAAATGGAATGGCTGGGTCAAATGGGACTTCCAATCCCAGCTTTTTGAGAAATCTCCAGACTGACCTCCACAATGGTTGTCTCAGTCTACACTCCCACCAACAATGCAGGAAGAGTTCCTTTCTCTTGCAGCCTCTCTAGCACTTGTTTTTGGTGGTTTTCTGTATCCTGGCCATTCTTTCTGGAGTGAGATGGAATCTCAATGTGGTTTTAATTTGCATTTTTCTAATGCCCAATGATGCTGAACATTTTTTCATGTATTAACTTGACATTTGTATTTCTTCTTCTGAGAAGTGTGTATTCATTTCAGATGCCCATTTTTGGATTGAGTCTTTGAATTTTGGGGGTCTGATATTTTTTAAAGTTCTTTACATGTTCTGAACAGAAGTCCTTTTTCTGAGAGACCATTCACTAAGATTTTTCCCCAATTTGTGGGTTTTCTTTTCACTATGGTGGAGATTTCTTTCAATATGCAAAAACTTTTTAATAGGATGTGATCCCAGTTATTCACTCTGAAATATTTCATGTGCGGTTTGATTCTTGTTCATGAATTCTCTATCTAACCCTATGTCTTTAAGATTTCTACCTACTTTATTTCCAACAAAGTTAGTGTTTCTGTTTCAATATTTATATCTTTGATCCATTTACACTTTATTTTAGTATATGGTGATAGGCATGGGTCTAGTTTTACTTTATGGTATATGGAGAGCCAATTATTCCAGCACCATTTATTGAAGATAATGTCTTTCTTCCAGTGGATGTGTTTGGCCCTATAATCAAAGATAAAGTGGCTGAGTGTGTTTGTATTTGTAGTTGTTGTATCTTCTAATCTATTCCATTGATCTTTAGGTCTGTTTTTATTCTAGTACTATGCTGATTTTATTACAGTAGCTTTGTAGTATAACTACAAGTCAGGGATTGTGACGCCTCCTGTCTTGCCTTTGTTGCTTAGAATTGCCTTTGCTATTCTAGTTCTCTTCTGGTTCCAGATGAATTTTAGGAGTGATTTCTCTAGATCTGTGAGGTATGTTAGTAGCATTTTGATTGGAATTGCCTTACATCTATATAACAATTTTGGGGGAATGGCCATTGTTTTCCTATCCATGAACAAAGGATGTCTTTCCATTTTCTGAGGTCCTCTTCTATTTCTTTTTCAGGGTATTAAAATTTTCCCTGAATAGATTTTCTGCTTCTTTTGTTAGATTAATTCTTAAGTATTTCATTTTTTTGGATACTATTGTAAAGCGTGTAGCTTCTCTTATTTCTCTCTCAGTGGTTTTGTTGTTAGTGCATAGGAATGCTATTGATTTTCCAGTGTTAACTTTGTATGCAGCTACATTACTGAATTTATTTATTATACCTAGGAATCTTTCAATGGAGTTTTAGATGTCTTCTATATAGAGTATCATGTCATCTGCAAATAATGATAATTTACCTTCCTATCCTTGTCCTATCCTTACTCCTTTTATTTCTCTTTCTTGTCTAATTGCTCTGGCCAGTATTTCTAGCACTATATTAAATATAGTGCTAGAGTGGTGATAATGGGCATCCTTGTTTTATTCCTGATTATAGGGTGAAGGCTTTCAGTTTTTGGCCATTTAATACGATGCTGGCTGTTGGTTTGTCATAGATGGCTTTTATCGTATGAGGGAAAGACAATCTGTTCCAATTTTCTATAAGGTTTTGATCATGAATAAGTGTTGGACCTTATCAAAAGCTTTTTCTGCATCTATAGAAATGATCATGCGGTTCTTATTTTTGGCTCTATTGATTTTGATATGTTGAACCATCCCTGCATTCCTGGGATGATTCCCACTTGGTCATAGTGTATAATTTTCTTGATGATTTGCTGCATTCTGTTTGCCAAAATTTTATTGAGAATTTTTGCATCTCCGTTCATGAGGGAGATTGGTCTGTAGTTCTCTTTTTTGGTTCGGTTTGTCTAAGGTTTTGGTATTAGAGTAACATTTGCTTCCAGGAATAAGTTAGGGAGAATTGTTTCTCTCTCAGTTTTGCTGAAGAGTTTGAGGCTTGTCAGCATTAAATCTTTAAATATCTTGTAGAATTCCACAGTGAATCCATCTAGACCTGGGCTTTCCTTTGTTGGTAGGGATTTAATTACATTTTCAATTTTGTTAATTGAAATTGGGTTATTCAGCAGTTTTACATCTTTTTGACCCACCTTTGTTAATTCATATGTTCTAGGAGTCTGTCCGTTTATTCTGTGTCATCAAGCCTATGAGAGTAGAGGTTTTTGAAATAGATATTGATGATCTTCTCTGTTTCCACAGGGGCTGCAGTCATTTCACCCTTTTAATTCTTTATTGCATGAATTTGAGTTTTTTCTTTCCTTTTTAAAATAAGGTTGTCTAAAGACCTGTCAATTTTATTCATTCTTTCAAAGAACCAACACTTTGATTAATTGTTTCTTTGTACTGTTTTCTTAGTTTCCATTGAGTTGATTTCTGTTCTGACCTTTGTAATTTCCTCTCTTCTTTTGGCTTTGGGCTTGACTTGGCCTTTTTTTTTTTTTTTTCCTAGCTGTTTGAGGTATAGAATCCTGCTGTTTATTTGTGTTCATTCTGTTTTCCTGATGTGGGAGTTCACCGCAATAATGTTTCCCCTGAGGACTGCTTTCATTGCATCACACAGATTCCACTAAGATGTATTTGTATTTTCATTTGCTTGTAAATATTGTTTAATTTCTCCTTTAATTTCCTTTGTGACCCACTGATTGCTCAGGAGTGTATTATTCAATTTCCATGTTTGTGGCATTTTTGAAGTTTCTTTTGTCATTAATTTCTAGTTTCATGATCCTAAGATCTGATAACATGCATGGGATAATTTTAAGTTTTTTTTTTTTTTTTTTTTTTTTTCATTCAGTTAAGCATGTTCTGTGAGGTAGTATATGGTCTATTTTAGAGAACATTCTATGTGCTGCTGAGAAGAATATGTTTTAATGTTGGGTGGAACACTGTATATGTCTACTAAGTCCATTTGTTCACAGGTATAATTCAATTCTGTTATTTCTTTCCTGATTTTCGGTCTAGTTGTTCTGTCTCTTTGTGTTAATGGTGTGTTAAGGTCTCCTGTCATAATTGTATTATTGCTTATTTGATTTTTCATTTTTGTTAATATTTGTTTTGTATAGCTAGGTGCTCCCAGTGTGGTGCATATATATTTGAGATTGTCATCTCTTCCTCTTGAAGTTTTCCCCTAACTAGTATTTAGTGTGCTTCTTTCTCTCTTTGGATCATTCTTGGTTTGAAGTTCACATTGTCTTCAAATAGAATAGCTTCCCCTACTTTTTTGGCGGGGGGTCCTTTTGTATGCAGTATTGTTTTTCATTCTTTAACATTCAGTCTATGAGCTTTTTGGGTTAGATGGGTTTCCTGTATACAACATATGTTTGGATGCTGTTTCTCGATCCATTCTGCCAGTCTGTTTCTTTTAATTGGTGAGTTGAGGCCATTTACATTAATGATTGTAACTGATATATATTGGTTTACTTTTGACATGTTATCTTTTTCCTGTTTATTCTTTACCTTTCCCACTCTGTTTAATTGTTTGCCTTGCTTAGTGGTTTTTTCCTATGTCTGTCTAGAATGCCTTTCAGTATTCTTTGCAGGGTTGGTTTGGTGGTCATGAAGTTCTTCAGCTGTTCTTTGTCATGGAAGTATCTTATTTCTTCATCCATTTTGAAAGATAGTTTTGCTGGGTAAACCCATTTGGGTTGGAAGTTGTTTGCCTTTAGGATCTGAAATACTTCACTCTATGTTCTTCTTGACTTCATTGTTTGTGTTGAGAAGTCTGCTATGATTCTGATAGGTTTTCCCATATTGGTAATCTGTCTCTTCTCTCTAACAGCTTTCAATATTCTGTCCTTATGTTGGATTTCTGGGATAGTGATTATTATATGTCTGGGTGTAGTTTTATTATGACTATGGTTATTTGGAGTTCGATATGCTTCACTGACCTGTATGTCAGTTTCCATGCTCGTGTTTGGGAAATTTTTAGCTATTACTTCTGTAAATAGTCTCTTGATATTGTTTGTGTTGTAACTTTCCTTTTCATTTATACCTAACAATCTTATGTTGTTTTTTTCTTTGCAGTTGTTGAATTGTTATTTCCTGGTTCCTTGTTATTTTTAGAAAGTCTTTCCTTTTCTGTTCACCAGCTGCAATCTTGTCTTTGGGGTCTGAAATTCTATCTTAACTTTGTTGAGGCTATTTTTCCAACTTTCAGTGGAATTTTTTTTATTTCCTGTATATCTTTTTGAATCTGCTTCATGCTTTCTGTTTGTCTCTTATTTGTTCAGAGTTTCTATCTTTTTACATTATTCCTCTAATTTTTTAACTATGCTTTCTTTAGATGTGTTCAGCATTTCTTTCATTATATTTCTTCTTTTACTTGGGGGACTATTTCTGATTTGAGTTCTTTTATAGTTCCTTGAGTTGTTTCTTTACTTCAGTTGTTATCATTTCAGAAATTTCAGGTGTATGGCTTCATTTTCTTCTGTGTTCATGTCTCCTAGGTTTGTTTGGGTTGGTTTGGAAGTTTGAGATTGCATTTTCCACTTTCATTTGGTCATTTTCTTATATTTCTGGGTTTTGAGCAATATTTTAAGGCCTCCTCTGTGTGTTGAGAATCACCTGGCCCACTTTTGTCTCCTGGGGCAGACAGCAGGCAACCTGTGCATACTCACGGTGTGGGACTGAATTCAGGCCCCTGCCAGCTGCTTGGGCCGGTTGTGGCCGGTTAGGCCTGTAGGGACTCCCTTGTGTCCTGTGATTTGAGATGTGGGGTGTTGTCTTACCTCCTGAGAACAAAATTCCAAGGCTTCCCTGTGTGCTGGGATTCAACCACATGTGATCAGGGCCAGGACTGAATTCAGGCCCCTGCCACCTATTTGGAGTCCACTGGGCATGGCCCAATTAGGCCCACTTGGACCTCCTGTGCGTCCTCCTGTGATTTCAGATGCAAGGTGTGGTCTTAGCACCTGGGAGAGACATTCCAAGGCTTCCCTGTGTGCTGGGTTTCAACCCACACATACTCAGGGCCTTTGTTTTGCTCTTGTAGACTTACCTGTGTCCCTGCTCCAGTCTTATGTGACAGTGGTCTTTGGTTGAGAGATGGAGTCTTTGAAAGAAGGAATTATACTAAAATGACTTTCAGGGTTGGCTCCTAAGGCACCTTTGCTGGTGTCCTCCTAAGAGGAAGAGCCCCACAGGATGTCCCCAGAGAAAAGACGCCAAG
This sequence comes from Cavia porcellus, assembly GCF_034190915.1. Classification (NCBI taxonomy): domain Eukaryota; kingdom Metazoa; phylum Chordata; class Mammalia; order Rodentia; family Caviidae; genus Cavia; species Cavia porcellus. The sequence goes on along the minus strand of NW_026947495.1, from coordinate 78,480,500 downwards.
TGGAGGCCGAAGGTGCTAAGAGAGGCCCAAGAAGAAGCTTCAGCTGCTGACACCCAGTCTTGGCCTTCTCTCGAACAAGGAGGAAATGCTGAGGCTACTTCACCTATGGCACTGTGCTATGGCGACCTTTACAGAGGAATACCGTGATGATGCTCTTGTTAGCTAAACTTCCTTTTGCACAATGTGACATTACTGCTGTAAATGAGAATGTCCACTTAGAAACGTGTGCACTTAGAAAGCTCGTTTTTATGAGTCTCTATGAATTGCAGCTGAATAATCGCACAGTACCCATAACCATCTGCAAGTTGGGACTTCAAAGATATTCTTCTACTGGAAACTGAAAGGTGGACTTTAGGAAATGGGAGAGGGAGGAGAAGAAAGACAGGCAACAGGACTGGAAGAGATCAACACACGTGCAGTGCATGCACCAGATCATCCAAACCACCCGACACTGAATCATTCGCATACCTTAAACAAGTTAAAAATAGTTTTATTAATGTTTAGGTGGCTCTTCTAAAATACTTTCCTTATATACTTTTAATTTTTATTTTGTAGTGTGTTGTTTGCTGTACATGTACCAACTCCCTACGATGAATGTCAGCATGTATTTCAAACATATACTAATAAAAATAAAATTGTAAAAGGGTAAATTTATTTGTCAGTAAAACTATAAAACTATAGAACGTAATCAAAGTGCTCTTTACCATAATCGCTTAACAAGCAATGTTACACCCACTTAATTTCACTTGGGTTTACGGGAATTGTTGAAAACTGACAGCAGCAATGATAAAAAATCAAGCTATACATAAATACCAGAGAACAGCCACTGGAACAAGAAGCCTGGGTTTTCCTGGGGCTTTCACAGGCTGTTCACTCACAATAAGCATGATGATATGAGGACTTGCATATCAATGGGCTTTCCACAACCCCGTGTTTTGTTCACATTCAGCTTTACCCCGTTGATTAAGACAATTTGCAGAATTTAGAGGTAATTTCGTTCTGGAAGTCATGATACAGTGTTCTGATTGCAACGCGCCAAGCTTTTTACATGTGAAAGATTTTCCAAGGAAGTATAAAAATTCGCACCCAAAAGTACAAGTTTTCATCTCCTGAAATCTTTAGAAACTAAAGCCCACATGAGAAAGGTAAGCTGTATATAACAACCCAATATTTTGCTTTCCAGTGTGTGTGGATGCAATGGACAGATTCTGCGGTGGCCCTCAGTGATCCCCATTCCTGGTTTTTTGATACTTGTTTTTTGGGGGGGGGCCTCCTTATCCAGAGTGTGAGTTAGATTCTCATTAGTAATCAATTTAAAATAAAATCATGTGGTAGACATTGCAGTGTGTTGATTCTCTCATTAAACTACACACAAGACTGTGGCTTCTGCTCTGCCACTTTTCACTCTCTGACTCTTCAATTCCTCCCTTTTGGATTAGGAAACTGCATGTTTTGTGTAGCCCTAAATAGAGACCCACAAGACAAAATTCTGATGTCTAAAAACAATACGGGAATCCGGGGGTATAGCTCTGGGGGACAGGCCCTGCCTGGCAAGCACAAGATATTGAGTTTGATTCCTGGTACCTTAAAGTAAAAACAATAGCAGACAAGGTTCAAAATCCTGCCAGCTACCATCTGAATCAGTGTGGACATGGTCCTACCGAATTACACTTTCCAGTAAAACAATAGCCACTCCTGCTAGTTTGGACAGTTTCTTAAAAGTCTTGAACCAGAATACTCAGTTGATTCAAAACCATGTGAGAAATGCTGAGCTACACACTCTGGGATAGAATCAATGTGTCAGTGCCTAGGTTTGGGGCTAAATTACTGCACAGGAGTAGATAACTAATAAGGAGTGTGTGTGTGCGCTACTTTTATTATCCTTTGCAAAACTGAAAAGTAATAAGACCAATAGATTGTAATCCTCTAATAGATAACTTTAGATAGAGTTCTCCACACAATTTTTTTATAGAGCACATAAAGTATCTGCAAGATTTCCACTCTGGGAGCAGACAAATTCGTCATCTTGTAGATTCTCTTGAAGAGTAAATTCAGGGCAATTTTTGTTAGCTAGGATATGTGCAGAAACTTGCATTGCAATGGTTCCTCACAGAGTTTCACGTTTTGAATCTATTAAATGACATTTTATCTATGTATCTTTCTGAAAATTAGCACTAAGCTAGATCTTTTGAATTATTTTTACAGAAGCTGATCTTCAACATTTATGGTGAATTTCACCTACGTTAAAATTGTAAAGCATCTAACACTGTCCAGCAGTAGTATGTCTTATCTCTGGGTACGGAGCAGGATACCAGTCTTGTGATAGTCTTTAGAGAGGGTGGGGAAAGGTCCGAGAGAGACATTCATCCTCAATTCTCTCCCACACCTTCAAACATGTGCCAAAGGCCACAGGGCCATGTTATGAAGCCTTGTAAGCTCTGACAAAGCTCTCACTCTGATACTTCATGCTTAAAAAGACTTTCTAAGAAGCCCTTGCTAATAATCTGTGTTTCAATCGATTTAAAATATCTGCCCCTTTTCATGAAAGTCTGGGAGGGTTACAATTATCTGGGATACAACAGCTTCCCAGAGACTAAGAGTTAATAACCAATAGCATAGTAATTCATGATTTGTCATATATCGCTTGCCTAGTTCACTCACTAAACATTTAATGATCACCAGGTATGTGTACTAGAGAGACACCTAAATTCATTCTTCTGGATTTCAGGATGGCTTGGAGAAATCGTGTTTTGAAAATGGAAACAATGTCTTTACATGGAAACTGGTATTAAATACACACCAACTTCGCTGGACTTTGGTGACTGGAAAGCAGAAGACAACAGCTCTTCTGTACTTCAGTAACAATTCAAGCAATATTCATGGAAATAAGAAAGCAGTGTGATAATGAAGCAAACGGGTGCATTACGTATTGGTCATGGTTCCCTAGAAGGACAGAACAGTAGTGATATACAAACCATCGTGTAGTGGAATGTCTTAGGGAGGTTTACAGGTGAGAAAGGGGTGAGTCCAGGAGGACTGACCTTCTGCAGTCTAAGGAGCCAGATGATTCAGAAGCTGCTTGGCCCAAGCAGAGGAAAACTGCAAAACAAGAGGGCTGGGGGATGCGGCTCAACACCTGGACACTCCCCGTAGGGAGAGTCGCCAGCTGGAGTCGGCAGTGGAGGCTGGAGAACTGGAGACCAGTGTCCAAGACACAGCAGCAAAATCCCCGCCTGACTAAGCCAACTGGAGCTCCCACAAGGAGCACATTTGTTTCTCTTTCCTTCCATTCCAGGCAGGCCACAAGCCTACTGCTTGATGCGCTCACGGTCAGCGTGGCTCTTCCTCCTGTAGTCTGCTGGTCCACACTTCTGCAATCAACCATCATTCCTGGAAACACCAGTGATTTCTGCCTCCAAGCAAGTTGACCTATTATAATCCAGGTCACAAGTTGCTGTGAAAGAACACAAGCCAGAGAGCCGATGTCAGGGAGTTTTACACTTTCCCTCCACTATCTGACATGCTGTTAATTTGAAATTCTGGAATAAACTAGCAGGAGGCAGATTAAAAGAGGGAATAAAATGACCCTACAGCTCTGTCCCTAAATACAAGAGTCTCACAAAATATGAGAGTCAAAGGAGGATTGAAGTTTATGTACAGTATCTTGAGCCACAGACAGGTGAGGGTAAGCCTGCGTTTGTGCAGCCACTGGAGGAATCCAGGGTGAAGGAGCCCATCCTGTTACACTGACACAGTATCTCAGATGGTGGTGCTCAGAAAAATGTAAGTTGTAGGCTAGGCGAGGCCTCTCAGGGAAGGCTGTCTGCACCTGGCCTTTCCCTGAGGTACCGAGGGCTACCTGGAGGCTGGAGGTTCCATGTCCAATCGTGTTCCCTGGGCACTGCACAAAAACGTCACACACCATAATGTGTTTCTATTCCCTCTGCTAATCAAGTCTACTACAAAATCTTTTAAAGGCAGTAAAATTTCTTTTTGGCCCTTGAAGATTTTCCTTCACATAGAGTAAAACAAAAAACATTTAAAGATAGTCCAAGATTTCTCAACAATGTTCTACATTATTTCTCTCTTTCATATCATGTGTTAGTTCTCGAAATTTCCACTGAGTAAAAAAAAAAGTACTTCTTGAAAAGGGTTACTATTAAATGAAAATGCAAAAATCAGCTTTTCTCTTAATCTTAGGTTTCAGAAGAAATATTCAAATGGTACTTTGCATCTTCAAGCCTTCCATCACTATATCACACTTTCAATTTCCAATTAACAGCTTTATTTTCTTAATGTGCAATAAAAGTTTATTTTGACTTTCACTTTTTTGTAACGAAAGGTTAATTGGCAATTTGTTTGAACTCTGCTGCTTAGGAAATCCTCGTTATAAGAAGAGACAGGCATGCACACTTTTATTTTTGTGTAAAATAAGTGCTTGACGTTGCCTGTTCGCTTCAAGTGCCTTTATCAATATAAATAGAAACAGCATTGACTAGTTCCTGTTATCTCAAGAGACCTTTCTTATATTTTTTAATACTGTATTTTAAGTACTAGCAAAGAATAATGACATTCACCGTGAAGTGCGGTTGTTAGGTTTTAGTCTCTTATCAGTGCTGTGGGGAGCTTGTGCAGGAACCTAACACATCTTTGCTTTTGTGTGTGCTTTTCTGTCCCTCCTCCTCGCTCCGTCTAACTCCCTGCCCTTCCCATCTCCAACAGCTCCATTTCCATTGCATTTAACTCTTTTCTTAGAAATCCCTTTTCCCTTCCCTCCTGCTCCTTTCCTCCGCTTGTTCCCTTTCCACTCAGGAAGGCTCTTCCCACTCCCTGATACCCCGCTCTTTTTTTGTGGCTCCTTATTGATACTTTGGTTTTCTCACATAAGAGAAGCAATGAATTTGCTGTTTGGAAAATGGAACAGTTCAAGTGTGCTCCTGGCTCAACTCTGACGTCAGGAAAACACATTCTACATGAAATATTTAGCTGAACAACATTCAGTAACCCTTTCACCCAGAAAGGATGAACATAAGAAATTTTTCTGTACTTACTCTCTTTTTGGGTGACATTAGAGCTTTTTAAAAAATTTAATGCAGTTCATTGATGCACACTGATGATCAGAAATAAAAGCATATAAACCCTGGAACAGAATGAAAGGGGGCTGGGGATATAGCTCAGCGGCACAGCACCTGCCTGGCAAGTGCGAGGTCCTGAATTCCATTCCTGGCATCAAAAGAAAAAAGAAGAATGGAAGATGTGCATTTGGCTCCTTAAAATAATACATTTTAGTCTTTGTGGGAAAATAATTTGAATTAGAATAACTTGAGAATTAGAATCTTAGTTGAATTAGAATAACTTGAGAACTTTGGGTAAAGAACAAATTCATGAAAGAATAAAAGTCAGGTGCAGAAATGTAAGTACAAAAGCTCCATGGAAATACATTATTTGTCTTAGTAATAAGGCAATACCTTATTTCTAAATATGTCTATTTTTCAAATATTTAATGACTTCCATTCCCTCTTTTTCTCTGAAATTCCAGTCCATGTATTTGATCTTGTTTATCACATTCTGGTTATTGCTAATACATAGTAGTATAGGATGAAGGAAATTTATCTCTCCTCTCTGCTAAAATTTGAGTTTGCATCTACTCTGGTCAACTGACAAGAGACAAAACAACAGGAAAATGAAAAGCATAGGCATTGTATTAATATTCATGAGGTTATAACAAGAAAGTGAGTAATCAGTTGTCCAGTGAGATTTAGTAGTATATATATATATATATATATATATATATATATATATACACAAAATATTCTATATACGCATTTATTTCTTAGTAGGTGACAGGAGAATGAGATGGGCAGTTAGAAGGGTCACACAGGAGGGGTTGGGGGATCCAGGGACAGATACCCATCCTGGCCACCTCCTCTGGGGACACCAGGCGGCGTCTGATTCTCAGGCTCTTCCTCTGTGAGCTGAGTTCTGTCTTCCTTGGTTAATGACATTTCAGGAACGACAGTGAATGTGCAGGGCCACTTTGGGTCCCTCTGGGCCTTGGTAGCCAAGGCAGTGCCAACGCAGAGTCCTTCTTCCCTGTGCTAGAGGTGGAGATGACCTGGGAAGGTCACCGGAGCCTGCAGTTCCGAGGCATCTTCTCAGGCCCTGTGATTGCCTTTAAACTGCTTGGTGCCACTCTTTGGGTGTTGCCTTCTGAGACCCAGGAGGAGAATGTGCAGTAGTGAGACCGACGCCTCAAAACCATGATAGCAAAACTGTTCATTGTACTTTGCAAATTCATATGTACTTTTCAAATACTCTATGAACAGCTGTTGGAAATATAATCTAAATATTAATCATAGTTTATTACAAATAACCATAAATAATCTATTATTTTTTTAATGACAGCACAAAAAGGACAGAAGATATATTGTGATTATCTGGATAAGTATCTGATAAGCTACAGGAAGCCAGCCTGGAAGAAGGACCCATGAGCGAGGCTGACCCCCAGGCCAGAGGCAGGGCAGCATGTCCCAGTGCCCCTGGGCAAAGCAACCTCCCGCCTCTTCCTCCAGAAGGCTTCCTGCTCTTGCTACCTCCAGGCTTGCAATGAGCCACTCTGGCTTGTGTTTCCTACTTTTAGAGTCTTTAGTTAAGGGACAGCCAGGGGAACTGAGTGCGGGAACAAATTCAGTGAAGGGGGCGTAGCTTCTGCCACGGAGTTGCAGCACACTGAGGAAATGGAAGAGTGTTACTGGGTGTATGTGTGGCCACACTCATTTCCCCCGGGGCTGGGCCGGCTACTCCACAAGAAGGAGAGATCACAAAAGAAGTTTGCCTGGGAAATACAAAGGAACCGGAGATATTCACAGAGAAAAATCCACCAGTGTTTAACAGCACTTAATAAATTTAGTCTATTAACACTGCTCAAATAGGACCATGTCTCATTTTGGAATTTCATTAGACCAAGTGGAAACAATCACAAGTACAATAAAATGTAGAGAAATAAACAAGATCCTGAATGAGACATAAAGAACATTTTTAAAACATATATTTGCTATACAACTTGAAGCATCAACACACTAAAAATATAGGCAGAGGCACTAAGCAAAAAGTGAAATTAAAAACAAATAAGAATGAGAGATAATAATATTATGAGCAGAAGAGAAAATGTCAGGCACTTCAAACTGACCAAGCAGGAGAAAGCAATGAGTAGCTTAAGGAAGGTTTTATAGAGACTCAAGATGTCAGCTCTATGCTACAGGCAGACCAAGTACAGAATTTACGGTGTGATTCCATTTCAGAATAGGCAGCTTGCTAGTACATATCTTAACTGTCATCTTGCCCCATGGTGCCAGGTGTTGGCTGCAAAGAGGCAGGAGAGAACTGTGGTGGTGAAGAAGACGTTCTATGTTTTGTTGCATAATATTGACATACTTACACACACACACACACACACACACACACACACACACACACATTCTATTGAGCATTACAAGAAGGAAGTTCTGTATACATATATCTATGTATAGATATACAGATATGTAGATATACAGATATGCTATCTCAGTAAGTTTGATAAAATGATAATATACATAAAGATTAAATCTAAAATGTGCAGAAAAAATTGTAACAAACAGAAAAAAACTAAAGAGGAGAGAAAAATTTAGGAGCTAAAATAATTGAGTACATGTCAATTAGGATTTATGACATCACATACAACATTAATGGGAACAGCCTGATGCAGAATTTCATCCAAGGTACATGGTGAATTATAATATGGCATACAAATTATTTTAAATGTGAAGAATGAGTAATTACTACCTGCTTATGTAAAAACTACATTGATTTTCTATAGTCTCATGTTTACTGAACACAGACATATATTGGTTAAATCAGTGAGCCAAAGGCCTGTAACAAAAAGTTCTACCACCTTTAGGATAAAAATAACAATAAACTTTCATTATCAGAAAAAATGTTTTTCTTTGTTGAGTTCATGGTAATGGTAGCAGAGCTAACATTATGTATTTCTAGATTTCAGTCTTATGATTAAGAGATCGTAAATTTATACATTTCCAAAGTTTTGTTTTTTGCTTTTCCTTTTTTTTTTTATTGGTATGGGGAATTGAACTCACAACCTCATGTTTGCCAGGCAGGTGCTGTGCCACTAAGCTATATGCCCAGCACCAAACAGGTTCTTAAAAAATAACCAAAATGGAATACTTAGGCTATTCCTGACTGATCAGCTTACCTTTGAACCAGCGCCATCCCAAGACAATGGCCTTCCCCTGGTTATTTTCCACTAGATCAGATAATCATAAAAAGTGCTCAGGGTGTAAATGCATCCAGAGTGTAAGGACCCTCAGAAGCCAAACCATTGCATAACAAATTTAGCTGAATAACAGAAAATTGTTAAATTTGGATGGAACAGACTATGTAACATGAATATACACAATGTAATACCGCAACCAAAGTGATGTGAACGGGAAGAGGTAGAGTCTGTGAGAAGGATGCTGAGTGTGTGTGACCGTAGAGTGTTGGGAAGGGTTTCCAAGTGGAGTGTACGGAGAGGAAAGAAAGTGATTTCTTGGCAGAGTGAGTTTATCAAGTGCATGGACTAACGATGCACCTATGTGGACATGGAAGGATGTGTAAAAAAACATGTGGTCACCTGGTCACTGAAAATAGCCTTTTGATGATGGGAAAGGAAGATGGCCCATCCAAAACCTGGGTGGAACTGTGTTATCCATTAGCAATGATTTGTTGCTGTGACTCAAGATCAATCCAGGAAAAGTCTCTTTTTATCTGAATTGTTCACATATGATAAAGTATTTCTCATACAACTTTTTAATAAAAATGTTCTTGTTTGTACCATTTGATTAAGTAACTGTAATTCTTGGTAGCAGTCTTTTGAAAAATAGTGAGACAAGAGTAATATTTTCTATGAAAGGTGTTTAGCCCCCCAAAATTTAAAAGATTAAAATATTTTTGTTTAGTTAGTTATATAATGATGTGTTTTGGATCCATAAAATACAGGTCTATTAACAAGCAAAATACTTTCAATATAATATAGATTAAGCCATCAGGGTATGCAAAGTATGCATACAGGTCACTTGATATTGAAAGAATATGAAGGAAAATGAACTATCTGCCTCTTTATCCTTCTATGTGTGCTGGGTGTTTGTCAGATGTATTTATACCAATCTCTATCATCTGTCTAGCTACCTATCTCTCATCTCTCACGGTTTGAAGTGATTTGTCTTTCAGGGGCTCATGTGTTGAAGTCTTGGTCTTCTATCCAGCAGGATCCCTGTTTGAGGCACTTGGGAAGTCAGTGAATTGTGAGCGCTCTGACCACATCAAGCATTAATGCATTGATGGGTTCATAACTTGACTGACGATTGAGCAGGGACAGGAGTTTAGAAAGCAGTGCCCATGGACTGTGACTCTGGGATACGCAGTCTCCTGGCCTCTTACCTGTGGCTCTGCACCGTGACCACCATGACTGAGGAGGTTTGCTCCAGCTCCTCCTTCCTGCCTTGGGGCGGGGTGCTTTGCCTCCTGAGAGGCTGAGAAGTGATGGAGTCCCCTGACTGTGGACTGAACCGTCTGTAACTGTGAACTCTTTAAAATTAATTTACTCAGATATTGTTTCACAGCAACTAAAAACTGACTAACACACTATTGTTCACCTCTTTAACTGATATTAAACTATATTTACTTCCTAAGGTTAAAAATATGGGGATTATTACTTTATGCAACATGTATAAATATTTTGTCTTTTTAAATATGAGATCATATTAGGTTACTTAAAATAAAGCAGTACCAAATAAATAACATTTTATAAATTTTATATTTTTAATAGTGAATTTGTATGAAGAAATACATCCAAAGCATTTAACTATTGTATTTTATTTTTTACCAGAAAATTGATAATTCTAAATTACATACTTACATTTCAGTGACAAATGAAAATTAATCTGGCAGTAGGAAACCCTAATGAAGTGGTATGCACGGCAGCTCTTTATTAAAGAACTTACAAGACAAAGCAAGGCAACAAACAGGGATATAAGCGAGTCGTGGTACACTAAGTAGGTAATTATATCAGTTTCAGAGCACTGCCATCACAGATTATGACAAACTGGTGGTTTAAGTGAGAGAAATGTATTCCCTCGCAGTGCAATAGGCCAGAAGTCCAGAACAAAATCGTCAGCAGAGCTGGTGGCTCTTGGAGAAGCTGAGGGAGAACCTGGTGTTTCGTTCTCTGGCTTCTTACGCCTCTTGGTCATCACTGGAGTCCTGGCCTTTCCAAAGTGAATCACCAACAATACTTACCTCTGTGTCCACATCGACTTCCTCTCTGTGCAGCCGCCTCTGTGTCCAAATCTTCTGTTTCTGCGCAGACGCTGGGCTCAGAGTTTATGACCCTTTCTCTCTCTCCAGGATGGCTTCATCTCAAGATCTTAAGAGAGCAGCAATGCAAAGATCTTTCTCCTTTATTTAAGAGACACCAAACCCTGGGGCCTCATGTTCTTTAAATCAGTTTAAAAGAAAGATGGGCCTTTACTGTTCCAGTAGATTCTCAACCAGAAACTTTTCCCTTTGACTACATGAGTCCCTTCCAGGGAAACAGTCCCTGGAACAGTTCTGGGATAAAGGCCATCTTCGAAGTTTCGTGCGCATGGGAGCAGCACCTCTCCCTGAAGTGATGGGGAAGGGCGAGCTGCTACGCTTGCTGGGTTTCCCTGGCTGTGTCACGTCCACACCAGTTCTTCTGTGTGGTGCTCGTGTCGTGCGTTCTGCCTGCTTAGCGCTCTATTGGCATTGACATCACCAACATAGAAAAGCTACAGGGAAATCACTGGATAGCACAGATGACTGTAATATTATTGGAATGTACACTATTCTCTTTTATCTTGAGAAGTAAAAACAACATTCCATTCTTATTTAACAGAGTATCGTGTGAGATATAATGGATTTCTGAAGACACATGCATGTACCGGTGTTGTCACACGTATAACTGATGGAAAATGCGTCTATGTGCACTAATGTAGTCTCTAAAATTAGGAAAAAAAATGTACATATTGCTATTTTTTAATGTCAAATATTGTTAAATATGAGAAATAAAAATGACATTATTTTCCTCACTAGAGCTCATGCTAAAACATAATGGCCATGGATAATGCTATTTTTAAAATCCACAGTGATATCTTATGGTGGATTGAAATTTCCTAAATACCGGAAAATGTACACATTTATTTACTCGTATTTAGAAATTCTGAAACATCGTTAGTTTGCAGATTTGGTATATATTATGAGAAACACACAAAAAGGAATTGTTAGTTTTATGTGTTTCTCTGAAGAGAAATCAAGGAAGAAACAATAATAAAATCATCTTTTTACTTTTTAGTAAATTTTATTTTTCATGCAGCACTTCTCCCTCAAAAGAAAAGGAAAAATATTACTGATTTCGTTTTCAAAGGACAAATTCCTCAAAGTAAAATAATATGTTAAGTTTGATTCAGAGGAAGAGGAGGAGGGAGTGGGTGTAATATTGGTCCCAGACAATTGCTGACATTTGCATGTAGGTGCACAATTTTTCTTGCTTTATTTAATTTATGCAGCAAAGTATTTAACTGAGAAAGTACTGCTTTGCTGTCAGGTTCACTGTTCTTTAGAGGTAATTCTCACAATATCCCCTGTGCTTTCACAGATTTATTCATTCACCTAAATGACATAATTCTGTCCATAGTTATGGAGTGCTGCATTGTGGATATATGTGTTACCTGCTGCTGTCTCCTTTTTCTGGGTGCTGTAATGCCAATCCCTTTGTAGTTTTCTGCAGTCTCCCCTAAGGAAAAGAGAGCCATCTTTGAAAAAGATGCCTTAGAATCACTAAGTTTGATGTTGATCTTTGGTAGCTTTCGTTTTTGTTTTTGTTTTTGTTTTGTTTTGATACTGGGGATCGAACTTACAACCTTGTGCTTACCAAGCAAACAATAGAACCACTGAGCTAAATCCCTGGCTCTTTTTTATGGGTGCAAATTGAGTGTGATACCATGAACAGATGATGGTCTCAATTGGCTAGCAATCATTTTTTGGGAATTGTTCAAATTTTAAATTAATGTTTTTTCCCCCTTCAAAGTATACTCCAAGAGGTGAGGGATTAAAAGCAGAGGGAAGAAAGAATTCAACTGGCAACATTGTTTTAAATTCAAATTGGACTTGGAAATTTTGACATAATATAGGATCATGATACTCAGAGGACACTATTTCAGCTTGTAGATAGATGGATCCCCAAAGTCTGGTGCAGTTGTAAATTGGGAGTTTGGAAGGAGGCTGGGTTAGGATGTGGACAGTGGATTCAGGGTGTAATGCTGGGTTTAAGGGGTCTCACCTGGGCCTGGGTGGCACCGATCCATTGGTTTACAGCCTGGATGCACTATCAGGCAGCTGGCTGGTCTGGCTGCTTGCTGCCTTCTCCCTGCCCTGCTCGCCATGGGATGTTTCTCCCCCGGGATGCCCATCTGCCACACCGCCCTGCTTCAGAACTATTTGACTGTGTCCTGAAACCTCTACAAACTGAGCTGAAAGAAGCCTTTTCTCTTTTAACTGTGTGTGCTGAGCAATGAGAAAATTAAGACAAACACCAGTCAGAGTCAGTTTCTGATCATTGGAGTAGCTAATTTGTGCATACATTTTAAAAAATTTAAAAAATATCTACATTTAGCAAAATTATGGCATAAAATAAATTGACACTAATCACATTGAGGACCACTTCTCACTGAATTTATGCTTCAAAAAACACAAAGATCACTGGGATAAACCATCATCTGGGAATCTGGTAGACAATAAATCTTTCACAGAACATTTACTTCCTTTCTTTGATACCATTTTATGATATTGCTGCTACTTAACCACTTCCTACATTAATTGACAAAATAATAATTTTATCACTGCTTTTCTGGGAAAAATCACTATTTTCAGAGCAGGGTAAACAACCCACAGGTAGAGTGTATTTGTCAACTTGGTTTGCCAAAATAAAATTGCAGTTTTGGTGACAAACCACATCCATTTAGTTCTCGCTTCTCTAAAACAAAGGTGCTGGAAGCCAGTGTCATTCTGAGACCTTTTCTCTTGACTCACAGTGCGTAGCTACAGCACTTTACTCTGCGCTCTCACAAGTGCATCTTCTTTTCCTGTGAAAGCAGCGGGATGCTTCTCTCTACAGACACCAAACCTCTCAGGTCAGGGTTCAACACGTGACCGTGACCTTAATCCACGCAGCAGGCTGAGTGTTAGATCCTCAGCATAAGCACTCCACCTGGGCCTGATATCAAGGTGCTAACACACAGCAAACTTGACCCTAGCGCTGCATCTAACCTTCTTCACTATGACATTCCATTCAGATGAAGAATTTAGCCTGTAATCTTTTGATGAATGTCAGCAGAAAGGGACGGTTAACATAATGAGCATTTGATTTGCAACCAGGCATAACTGGCTAATAAAGGAGTAAATGCAGCCTTTTCTTTTTGTATTTACCACTTATTGTTTTAACACATAACATGTACAGTTGAAATAACTTAAAAATTATTGCATTCAACATACTGTTTTCTGTTCTCGCTTCTCAGAAAGTTAAAAAAAAAAATCACCCTGTAAGTAAAACCACTCATCTCAATAAGCAAACAATAGCAGAAATAGCAAAAGCCAAAAATTTAAGAATAATGGGATAACACATAAATTGTTACAGCTTAATTTGATAGCTTAGGACAGAATGAAACTCAGTAGAACACAAAGGTGAACACAGGCTTGACTTTCAGGCGCTGATCAGGGGTACATATATGCTTGTTTCTTTCTCAGTTCTGGCCCGCTGGTTGCAGCGGCAGAAAGGATGGTTTTTGTGACAGTTGTTTAATAAAGACTGAAATTTCTCAGGCGAGAGCTGTACAAGTAGTTGTGTTTTTCCATTCTTACATCTGTCAAAACCATAATAAGTACAAGTCTGGGCAATGTGATAGACACAGATGTCAGGGAGTGACTTTTGAAATCCATCCATTCTTCAGAATGAGCATGTGAAGGATTTGCACTTAAGCTCTGTATCATTCATGCTATGTTTTTATATATAGCACATAAATATAAATGTAAATATATAGACTACATACATATAAATATATAGGGTATACAATATAGATTACATATAGTAGAAAGCCTATATAAGATATTAAATTATAGATGTAGCTCTATAGTCTAGAATTTCAATACATGGTATTAAAAACATTTGCTTAGCAATTATGTGATTTGTTTAGCTATTATGTGATTTCTTTGTCTAACCACAGGAAATATTTTGCAAAATCAGTAAACAAATCTGCCATCATTTGCACTACATTTTAAAAAAAATAGTCAACAAAATAAACTTTCTCTGAAATATTTTAATATCAGAGTAGATAAAATTATAAAAATGTGGGCAAAGTATGTGTCATAGGACTTTTAAAGCAAGGTATCCTTCTTTTTTGCCTAATAAAATATCAGCAGTGCCAGAAGAACTTATTGATTATTTTCATTCTGAGCAGTCTATGAAGTACATTCTTTAAACAAATGTGTGATCATCAGAGATAAGAGAGGTATGTACAGTGTTAAAATACAGGTTCAGAGTTTAACTAAAAGGCGACTTTTCCCTCTTGGGATTTACATTCTAATTGTCTCTGACTAATCTATTATTTTGAAGCACTTACTGAACTCTTAGAGTACAGAGAGGCTAACAAGTACTGCATGTAATGAATATCACATTAACACCAGTGTTTAATTTTTAAGTGGTTGTTTGGTTTAAATATTTACACTTCAGAGAAACGTGTCTATTTGCCTGAGTTAATAACGTCAACATAATTTAGACTATTCTCTAATAAACACTAATGCCAACTGTTAAATTTCACCAATTACACATTCAGTTAAGTAAACTACTAGACATTTAGCTAAAAGATACATTATGCTGCAATATTTGTAATGCGGGTCAAGCACTACAGTGCAATGCTGTTTTGTTGACTTAGCAACTTTGAAAATTTTGGAGTTCCAAACCATTAAGAAAATATTTAAAAAACCCCAACTAATTAGGATTTTTATGCAGAGGTCTGAAAACAAATGGAAAGCACAGTTGCACAATTTCCATTTTTCTTTCACATAATCCAAATCCAATATTGTTATTTCTCCATGAAAATATTACCGAGAACAGTGCACTGCTCATTGTAAGAAAGGCTCTAAGGAAGAATTCGGGCTATCCTTTTCATGCCTAAGGACCAATTTAAGTAACAAATTACAGACATTAAAAATGGTATGTTTTTAGTTAATTAGCACTAGTTTTTCCTCAGAATTTGACCATCAGATAAAGGTAAATTATTTTAAATAAGTAAAGAAACTAAAATAAATGTAATATGATAATATGAAAAGTGACACATGAATAATTTAATCATTGACCAAGTGGCTCTCTCACTTATTGTGCTTATGAATTGCAACCTAGTATTTTCCTTGCCTTGGTACACTGTAGTCCATTTTCCATAAATACACATTCGTTAAAAAATCCGGTTGTAGCTGGGGATTTAGCTCAGTGGTATAAGTATCTGCCTAGCAAGCATGAGCTCGTGAGTTTGATTCCCAGTACAAAAAAAAAAAAAAAAAAAAAAAAAAAAAAAAAAAAAAAAATCCGGTTGTAGTAAATAGAGCAAGGGTTAAAAATAGTGCAGCTTCTGCACAAAGCTGAATGGAATTTGCTGTGAAAATTCAAAATAAATCCACCATGTGACCCAACAACACATTGTAAATATTATGTAAATAACACCAAATCAGGTTCCCGAAAGAATACTTGGATTCCTGCATTCACTGTAGATCTATGTATTCCCAATCATCTTCACATGGTAACAACCTGGTGTGCACCAACAAAGTGGATAAAGAGAAGACATACACATAGAGAACACCACACAGCCTTAAAATAGATGGTAATTCTGCAATATGTAATGTAATGAATGAATATTATGGATATTACGCTAATTAATTGAAGCAAGTCGGTTCCAATGACGAATACTGCACATAACATCTTTACTTACCCTAAGGATATGTGATTGCAAAATTCACGAAATCAGAGAAGTGTGGTGGTTTGTGCAGGCTACAAAGAGGGGAAGTGACAAGTTACTAGTAAATACTTGGGCATAATGTTTTAGTCAAGCAAAATGAATGAACTTTGGAAATCTGTGGTAAAACATTAAATTGTTAGTAAACAATTAAATGAATTGTGAACTTATGATTCTGTTAAGTGGATGCTAAGCACTTTTATCACAGTATAATTAAATTAAACTTAAAAATAAGCAGGCAATTTATTTTAACAAAGTGAAATGCATAATTCAATCATTTGTAGACCAAATATAGTATTACCCTTTGTAAGAGAACAATACAATTTTTAGAAAACCTTTGTAAATGGATTCCTACTATCTTATTGTTCTTATTTATTGTTTCCCTAATCTTAATATATTTGATTATTGGTAGTCTCTATCATTTCTTTTCTTTACTTTTTTGGTACTAGGAATCGAACTCAGGACCTGACACTTGCCAGGCAGACACCGTCCCACTGAGCCACATCTCTGGCTTGTCATCTTTCCTTCATCTTGCTTACAGCTTGTTTTGATGCTTAATTTACTCCTTTCTTGAGATAGGGTCCTGTAGCATTCTGAAAGCGACTTTCACTTGAAATTCTATTTAGATGTCGTCATTCATTTAGCTTGATTTTAAAAGTACAGATAATAATGGAGTGAAGTGGTCATTTGGATGAATCTTATTTTTAGCTAAGATTTTGGGGAAAACACTGTTACATGAACGACTGCCAAAAGTGGGGACTGCAGGAAGTATCACGGGTGAGTGTTGAGACCTGTGCACTTGTGACTGTCACAATCGTTGAGTTTATAAAATATTTCATGTAGTTTATGACATTTTTAATCCATCAGAGATAAATCCAAAGTGAGACATGAATTTATAAACTATTTGTGTGAAACAAAGTGTACAGACAAAGGAAGAAGAAATTACTTTGTCTTGGGTATGGAAGTCCTTTTAGGGTTAGTGGAAAATATGGTGCCCGAAGTTATTCAGAAAAAAGGTGGCACTGGTCCAAGCGTTTGGTGATGACACGGGATTATGCACAAAGAAACCAGGAGTTCATTTCTGAAGGCAGCAAAGAGAGGAGATTCAGTTGTACTTGAGCCTAAAACCTAATATTTTATGTTAAAATATTCATATATATGCATAGTCTGCAAGAAGAACTTTGTTTCCACTCTCCCTAAATTACACGCAGTCATGTAGATGTACTCAAAGAATAAGGTGCTTAAAACCATCCACTAGAGAAAACAAGAGCTTTTCTTAACAATTCAATTAAGGAACTCTAATGAATTCAAGTCAGACTAGAAAGGAGCTCAAACATAAATGATGTCCTGGTTTACTGGAAGATTGGGAAGTTTGAGAAGAAAGAAAATGTTTGGACATGGCCAACACTCAGAATCCAGGCGCCTCCCGCTGCGGTGATGCGCTTGGGTAGCCCTGGGCTACTGACCACATGCTGGAGCTGTTCGGAAGGACGTGGACCGAGCGGTGGCTTTCAGGTGTACGGAGGTAGCACACATCTTGCCCTGAAATCCAAACAGTGAACCCTTTGGTGTTGCTGAGTACATAAACATATAACTTCTAAATTCAGACTGTTCAGAACCACACTCTGGTCTGGGGAAAAAAAAAGAAAAGAAAAGAAAAGAAAGGAAAGGAAAAGGAAAATCTGCCCCACACACCACAGCCCTTTTTCAATCGAGTGTTCCACCGCAGCTTCTTGGGCCAGAAGGTCTGCAGTCACCCTTCCGTCGTGAGGTTCGTGGCTCTGGTGTCTCTGGTCACGCTCCTCTTGCCCACCTGTGAGTTTCTCTAAGGACAGAGCTGTGCCGGACAGAGTCCATCTTTGAGTGTCCACCAGCCCGTGTGCCCTTCCAGCTCTGCCTATTGAAATTATCAAAATATTCTAAGTTTGTAACCTTCCATAGTCACTTAAAATTAAAACACTAACTTTATCAAGTACATTCATTTGCAATTTCCCATTATGCCAGAAGTAGAAATATGCATTAGTTTTTGGGATTAGCTTTTTAATTGATTTCCATTTTTAAATTCTGATACTTGTCAAAACTATGTTTTCACCTTAAGAAGCTATATCTCAAATGAGCACATGCAGTTTATGGAGAAATAGACTGAACAGCAATACAGAAGGAAACAAAACTTTGAAAGATTAAGTAAAACCCATGAACATTTTCAACAAAAAATGGTCCACAGGCACTTGGAATACTTCGCACATCGCTGTCACCCAGAGGGTTGGAAGCATGCAAATTTTCCACTGCTTGTTTTCCGCTTTACTTTTCGATTTATCTCAGTTTCTGTTTGTTTCCTCATTTCTTTCCATTTTTATCCAGGTCTATGTTTCACTTTTTTCCTCCAAAATCTCACTTGATAATCCCATGATTATATGAAATGAAGCTTTGAAGCTGATTACAAATAAGTGAGAAGGTAAAATGAACCATATTTTATGTACTACAAATCATGCAACACAGGAAACCTGATATACAGCAAGAATGCCATGGTTTGGGGAAAGCTTTGCTTCCATTTGTGAACTCTGTATTCAGTGAGGAAGGGGAGCAAAACTTCTTCCCTGCCACAGTGGAACAAGTTAAGCTCCTGTACTGGGCTGTCATGGTAGTTTCTCTTGGTCTCTCTCTCCTTCACTGTGTGTGTGTGTGTGTGTGTGTGTGTGTGTGTGTGTGTGTGTGTGTTTTCCTGCAGTATTTAGTAGCGAAGCCATCGTGTGGCCCAGTGCAGAACTTCTGGAACAATACTGAAGCTGTGGGGTGCTTTGGTCGAGGACTGGTGCCCTGACCACGGAAAGAGGCTTAAACTTTGTTATTGCATCAGATTTGGGAGTGTTTTCTAAAATCCACTTGCATTCCAGTACACATTCACCAGCCCTCACAGGAACGTGGCCGTAAAAACACTGCTTTAACACTAACCACACTTGCTTGGTCTGCACAGGGGACAGGAGACACACAGTGAATGAGTTTTCTAATCATTGTAATGTGTTTTTAAGACACTCGAGTGGCCCGATATTAATAATTCAGGCACACAGAAACAAGACGGAGTCTGAGGAGCCAGAAAGACCAACGCGATGAATATTGTGTGTATGTGTTGTCAGTGACAAAAATCTGGAGAAGCATTAATTTCTAAGCCTCATGTTTCCTGATGACTTAACATCCTGGTAAATTTAAATGTCCTCTGGAGAGAAGGGAACAGGTCCCCAATTCCATCAGTGTGACAGCTGCCTTCTTAATTGGAGGCTGTGCTGTGGAAACGTCAGGTAGGATTTGCTGCCTCACAGTGACACACACATGCAGTCCTTCTGTCGTGCACACCCTTAATCATTACCTGCAGAAAAGCAAGATCCCATCAAGTGCATTTGCTGCTTTTCATCAACCAACTCATACCTTTTTGTGTAGGCACAATAAATATTTCTTAGTTTTGTATCTCAAGAAATCTTATAAGCAATTAAGCAGAAAATATAATTGCTAGGGCTTTCTCAAATTCCAACAATGTCACAATGCATTTGTCACCAGAAGGGGGAATGTAAATCTCTTATAAAATAAATAAGCTTAAGACAGATTTATTATTCAAGTAACATGCACCTAAGGGAGTAGTGGGGAACTTTTCTATATAAGAGAAATTCTATAATTTTTCAGAAAGTATACAGCAATTACTCAACAATTGAAATATGCAGCATAGCAATCCTCTTCAAGTTAACCTAATCTTGTCACTGAGAGACTAGACATACGGATGAGAAATGACGAGATGTTTGTGTTGTTATTTTTACTGTTGGTGTATGAACAATGAATTTATCCATGACAATTTGGTGTACTTGTCGCATCAGGCAGAGGCCTCGGGTCCTTTGCCTCCCTTGGTGTCTCTCCACCGGGCCGGATGCAGGAGGCCGAGCGAGGCCGACTTGGAACCGAACATCAGGCTCAGAATGCTCAGCTCAGCTCACAGTAATATCGCAGCAGCTGAGGTGTGGCAGGGAGGAGGCACAGGCGAGACGGCCAGCCTGATGTCTTCACCTTGCCCACCCTCACAGGTCAGCTGACTTTGTAGAAATACCCATTTCACATATGGGTGCAGTTGGGGTGTGCTTCTGGGGTGAGCCAACGCTCACAGGAGCTATGGGCACACAGCAAAAAGCATGCAGAGGATTCATGAATGGCAGCGCCTTCCAGTTCATCGGGACCTGACCACCATGTGGTCATGGCTGCTCACAGGCCACCTAGGTCATGTCCTAGACTTCTTATCCCTCCCTTTATGAAGAAATAAAGATGTAGAAATAATTCTGGGCATAACACTCCTCATGAACAGGGTTTTCATATTATAAAATAATGACAAGCATAGATGTAACTAATTTAACTTTGCTTATGAATTTTGTCATAAATAAAAGCAATTGTGGGGCTGGGGATTTAGTTCAGAGGCATAAGCGCCTGCCATGCAAGCAGGCAGTCGTGAGTTTGATCCCTGGTACCAATAATTTTTTTTTTAATTCAATTGTTGGTAGCAGTACTGAGGAAAGAGAGCAAAGGCCATCCTTTCCCATCTAAATGGTATATTCATTATTTATCCTTAATTATTTCATTGGAATTTACTCACACTTATCTATCTACAAATTAATTTTCTGTGTCACTTACATGAAAGAGTCATAAAATGATGCCAGTGAAGTAAGTTTTTTCCCACACAGAGGGCATCATTCAGGGTGCTGAGCATCACTATTTATAAGTGTACCCCCACAATTCTATACGGCCCTTTGCTCTCGAAGGGCTGTCACATTTGCAAAGATAGCTGTGATTCCAGGAGTGGTTGTATGATTTATCAAACATACATATCTCAAGATTCTGCATTCTTCACCTTTTTCTTCAAAGATCAAAACATAAAAACTCAGATACAAAGGTGATAATCCTAACATCAAAATTCTAAGAATAAAATCATCTCTTAATAAAAATACGTGTTTGGAACTTATGCTGAAGTATACCACATTCTAAAATGGTTTATCTCTGTAACTTTTTTTGTTTCTGTGGTGCTGGGCCAACTTTTCCTGGAGGTTCTACTGTTACTTGAAGACTTTGTTTGTTACAGTGTCTTATGATAGGTATTTACTGCAGCTCTCGTGAATATTTAAATCAGGGTAATTTACTACATTATATTCATTCAAATTATCTTGACCAATCTGGTCTCTTTGTTCCCTATTCTAAAACTCAAAACTGGAGTTGTTCTCATTTTTTATTGTGTTGTTTTGTATAGTATCATTATATCATAACATTTGTTTATCTATGTTCTCCAAACAAATTTTGATCAGAATAATTGTTTTCTTCTTGATTTTAAAAGAGCATCACATTATGGAGCTCTCAATCTTCCTGTTGATTGCACATTTTGAATCTCAGATAAAACTTTATTTTCACTTGATATAGCTTTTTTAAACTAAAACAATTTACAAAATATATTATTTAAATTTTTAAAATATTAAAATATTTATAAAATGCAATGAAAATCCATAAACCAATGACTTGTTTAAAATATTAATATCTGGCATTTAAATTCTGTGTCCCCTCTTAGTTCTTTTTAATGGTAATTTTTTTGCTCAATGCCAGCACTTATCAGAAGGTACATAAACCACTGAAACACATGTGATACTGTTCCTCTATCACTAAATATGCATACATCCAAGAAGTCTGTAGAATTTTCTTTGACTTTCTTGATGAATTTCTAGGTTAATTGATTAATATATCCAGAGATTTCTATAAAAAAATTCTCATTTTGCAATAGGTATCTCAATCTCTATAAAATGCAACCATCTGCATCTCAGATTTTTATTGTTTAGTATTTTGTAGTTTTCTTCAGAAAGAGTTTGCATATATTTTCACAGATTTCATTCCACAGAATCTGTGAAATTTTTCTATGACATAACATATACAAATATATATCCCTTCACTGTGCACTCATGCATTTTTATGCACACTTTTCTTGTCATACATGACAACGTTAGAAATGTACGAACTCCCCACAGTGTGAACATAGGGTGAAGTCAGGCTTTGTGGTGTGCACCTGAATCCCAGCACTCTGGAGGGGCTGAGGTAGGAACATTACAAGTTGCAGCACAACCTGGGCAATTTAATGACTTAGGAAGACCCTGATTCAAAATGAAAAAAAAAGTTATGACAGTGCTGGAGACATAACTCAGTATGAAAGCTCTTGAATATTGAAGAAGGAGAAAAAGGAAGATGAGGAAGAGGAGGAGAAGAAGGGAGGAGGTAGAGAAGGGAGGAGAGGCAGTGGGGGAGCAGGAACAGAGAGGGGAGGGTGAAAAGCAGAAGGGGAAGAAGAGAAACAGCAAACTTTATGGGCTGCATTTTCAAGTAAGGACGAAGCAACGCAATCAGAATTCCCAAACTGTCATTATTGGGGGAAAGAAATGCTTAAGGCAATCACAGGAAGAAACTCCGGAAGCAGTCCCACACTTTTCTCATTAAGCAGACAGCCTTTTAGGGAGAGCGTGCCATGGAGGTAGCTGCTGGAACAGCTTGCACTTTGAGATAACTCAAAACTAATGAGATGGTTCCTGGGTAAACAAGTACAGAGGCCAGAACAGAGCCACGTGGGTGGTGCAGTGCTTTCTCCCCTCTCGAGGCAAAGAACCAGTATGAATTATGATTCTACCTTGTATTCTAAGCCTTCCCGCACTGTGCTAAGCGAATCATGTGTTAAAGTCCTGTGTGGGTAGTCATATCATCTACACATGTGAAGTCCTTGTCTCTTGCTTCTTCCTGCACACAATACACAAGACTGGCAGCCTGAAGGGGAGGTCAATTTTGGTGGACAATTTCAGAAGCTTCAGTCCATGGTCCTCCAGCTCCAAAGGTGAAGCAACACAGTGGGAGGAGCAGGTGGGGACGAGACTGCTCTCATGATGGCCTCTAGGAAGCAACAAGAAACAGGAGAGGGACAGACCCTTTCCGAACAGCCCGAGGGGTCACCTCTTAGAGCACATTCAGCTGTGGTCGTGCAGGTGAAAGCACAGTTCATGCCCCGGGAGCCCATCACCTTTCTGAGGCCCACCTGTGTTCTGGGACCTCAGGAGTCGTCCATCCAGATCTGGACTGCAGTGTATGGAACACTCTCTCTTTACTTCTGTGCAAGCTCCTTCACTATCCTTTATCTCATGCCTGTAAGAAGGCTACATTTGACCTGTGAGCATGCTGTAGATTTTGGCTAAGGACACGTGTTATTTTAAGAAAGCTCTTTCACTGGGAGACTGTTAAAAGCTGTTTTCTGTTACCTTCACCAACGAGGGTGCATTTTATCACCTTCTCCTGGGTGCACTAATGCTGTCACTATCTTCATCGGTACTAAAATAATTCTATATTCTGATAGAGCCATTTATTATTCACTATTTACTTTTTTGAACTTTCTTTAGAAATTCACCACTTTCTTTAAAAATTCACCACTTTCTTTAAAAATTTCTTCTTTTAACTTGCTGACATTTCATTTTAAATATTTGAATTTATTTTCATGTAAGATATCTGTAATTTAAGTCTCTTCCACTTTTTCTCCAATCTATATTTTGAAATTGAAGTTTCTATATTCTCAAGAGATGAAACAATAATTTCCCCAATAACATGAAATTTTTTAACCTCATTTTTTCTCTGGTACTGGGAATTGAACTCATGACCTCATGCTTGCCAGACAGGCACTTATACCACTGCGCTAAATCCCCAGCCCCTTAGTCTCACTTTAGTGGTCCTTTATAAGGATAGAGATGTATCTTTCTCTTCCAATAATTCTTTTTTATTTACTTCCATTGAAAATTAAAGAAAAACATCCACAGTAATTTGTTTGCAGTATTTTTAAGATGTCTTTATATTTAAGTTTGTTTCATTATTCTCTGAAGGCTTTTCTTGTTGAGGTGTCATACAAATTTGAAGGGTTATGTAGACATAACAAGTCACATTACTTCATCTTAGCAAAGTATACACTCAGTCCACCAAATGAAGAAGGACATTGAAGATTAGCAACCCTTTCTGCTGCAGATAAGCAAACACATCTTGACAAAACCCCCATGAAGACTTTGGTAGCCCAGTCCTGGAAAACATCTCATGGAGCCTTTCATTCATTTTCTTGAGTTCCTTTTAATCCTTGAGATCTCTTCAGTTACTTCTGAAGTTTAAGGCTCGGTCTCCGTATAACACCAAGGGCCAGCAAAAAGCACCTTTCTGTGAGACAGCAAGAGCTAGAAGAGGCTCGATGATCAATTTTCCATGACGATAAACTCAGGGTTGGTTCAGGCTGCATGTCTGAGAGTTTTTCTGCATTTATCGATACTTTTTAATTAGCTCGTGTATTATTGATTTTTTTGTTATTTCCCCATTTATTGGCTCCTACATTTTTATCTTTCTCTTTAAACACTTGAATGTCACTTTCCCTCCAGCTTCCTAAATTTAAATGTAAACTCAATTTCTTTCCATTTGAAAGGTGCAGAATGGCAAGTGAGATAATGTCAGCTCCTCTTTCAGTCCCATGTTCCTTTCTCTTGTGGACCAAGTTGGCTCACAGCACAACTCATGCAAAGTAGTAAGGAAAGGGGGTTCCCTGGGCGTCCGTGATTCTACTGAACCAGCCAAGGAGCAGCGGGAGGACTTGAGCTTCACCGTGGCTCAAATTTGGGGTGACTTGAGTATCAGAGTAATAAAGACTTTAATAGTTATCCTCAATAATAAGAGAGAGTTTAGAGGCAGGACACGGACAAGGGCATACTCAGAGAAGGCAGAAGGCCTTACGGAAACCCTGGGACCCTGCGTCCTCTGTCCACAGTGACCCCCCTTCCGCAGAATGCTGGTCTCCATCCCCCCTCCTGCCACACAAGGTCATTTTCTTCTGCGGATCATACCTTTCTTCTCACCACTGCAACCTCTGGTGCTCAACTTTGCAAATCATTTTCAAACATGCTTTTGAGAACTTGTCTGTTTGTTTTGTCTCTGTAGTTTTGGTTCCTTAAAGGGGCTACTTTCCTGTTGGTAGTCACTACCCTGCAGGGTGAAGGATTGCTCTGGGCCTGGGTTGTGACACAAGAGAGAGAAAATGAGAAGAAAAACACCTTCAGAAATAAAAATCGCTAAGTGGTGGTTTTCCCTGTTTGTGTTGCATTTTTGGAGCCCATTTCCAGCTCCCGGGACCTAGAACTAACATCTGGGACCCCAAGTCCTCATCTTGCATGTGAGGTCTCCTTTAGTCTACTCTCAGGCTCCCCACCTCTGTTCTGCTGTGACAAAGCCTTCAGTGGGAGCAGCAGGGTGAACTGTCCTGTCCTTTCCTCTCTGGGCCTGAACCTGGGTGAGACTTCCTGACTACTGATCAGGGAGCTCCTAAGTCCTGTCAGATTCTTGGGGAGAACTGTAATTAGCCTCCCTCTGAGGCTCACCTGGGCAGTTCAGTGCACTTTCTGTGGCAACAGTTTTAATGTTAGTTCAGGTTTTAACACCAGTATGGCTGCTTGAGCCCTTCCTTCCATCCTGGATGCTGTGAGAGCCGAGGGCTCGCAGGGCCCTAACTTGGTTGGTTCCCAGGGCCTCTGGAGGTCCGTCGGGTTACTCCTGGGCGTAAAAGCCTCTAAATGATCCCCCAGGTGTGGCTCACAGCCTGACTTAGGGGAGTTTGCTGTGCACCCTACCCTGGAGGGGTAGCTGTCACCAGATGCCAGAAGCCAGGCTTCTCTGAGAGGGTGACGCTGCCCACCTGCCAAAGCTCTCTGCACAGGGAGCCTGGGAGCCAAGAGGCCTGGGGCACTTCCCCTTGTGCTGAGCAGGCCAGGCTGCTTTCCCTGCTTCTCCTGAGGAAGAGGCAGATTTCCCTGTGATCCATGATGACGCAGTGCCCAGGGCAGGTGCAGGAGAGAGAGAAATTAAAAATATATAAAAATGATAAGAATTGCTCTCTACTCTGGCTCTCTACTCTGGGATGCCTTTTGTGCTGGGGAAGGAGAAATGAGAGCACAAAATATTCACCCTCATTGCTGTATTGATCCGTTTGTGAATTCTGACATTTCTTTCCACTTCCCACTTCTCACTTGGGTGCTGCAGTGGATTGATAGCTGGTGGCACCTGGTAACACCCAGCTGAGCTGCATCCGCATGGTTCAGGGTGTGGAGGGACCACCTGAGGATTGCTGCGAACAGCATAAAAAGGAGAACTGGAGAGGAAGAAACTGGTTCTCCTGTAGCTGTTGGTTCTCCCGGAGGAGCTTCTTCCCTGATATGAACGCGGCTGTTCTCATCCTTAGAGGAGCTCGGGACCTTGATGTCACCGAGAATGGCTGCAGATCAATTTGGGTGAGCTCTGGTCCCTACTTTGATGATCACTTCCTGGCTCATGGGGGAGAATGTGTGCTCTTCAGTTCCCAGGGGAAGCTTGTCATGCTGGCATCCAGATATGAACTGCACTGTTGTCATCCTCGGAGAAACTTGGGACCTTGTTGTTGCTGAGGGTCACTGCGGTACTTTTCGGGAGAGCCCTAGTCTTTATTTTGAGCATTGCTTCCTGGCTCCAGTGCAGCTCCCTTAGCCTGCCGGCACAGCTCCTTCACCCCGCTGGCATAGAGACTTTCTAGCTTCCACCAGCGGCCTTTGGGCCTTCCCAGTGCAGATCTGTGAAACAGACCTGCATGAGTCACTGGCGTGTGCTCCAGGTCTCCAGTTGGTCTCGTGGGAGGCATTGTCATGGGCTCTACATCATCTGCTGGACTCATGCAGCACATTGCTGTGAGATCCTGAGATCAGGCCCTCAGTTGGATTCCTTGGGTCTTTCGTGTGTGGACAGATTTCCTGTACCTTTTTTTTTTCTTTTGTATTTGACTCTTTGGGTGACAATCTTAATATAATCCCATAAATTATATGTCCTGTGTTCAAATTGTTTCCCTTGCAAACCCTGACTACGATAGGTGTTGTGGTGCACACCTGCCATTCCAGGACTGAGGAGGCTGAGGCAGGAGGATCATTGTGAATTCAAGGCCAGCCTAGGTTACAAAGTGAGTTCAAAGCCAGACTGAACAGCATAATGATATCCTGTCTCAAAAAGATGGTTTCCAACTTTTCATAATTCAGGCATTTTGTGTGTGTGTGTGTGTGTGTGTGTGTGTGCGTGCATGCATTGCATTGATGCCAGAGGCTTTGTTATAATAAAAGGAGAGAAAGGCTGTAGAGATACAAATCTATGTTTTTCAGAGATGAATTCTGCACTGTGGAGTTTTTTTTTAACATTCATGTTGCTTGCTTACATTAATTCTTTCAATAAAATAACACTATTCTGTGTGATTTTTGATCTAGTTATTTTATGGCCAATTTCTCTTCCAAGCCTTGGGTTAATATCTTCTTTTTGTATATATGAAGTGTTTCATGAAACTATATTAAGTATTACCTAATGTTTATTTTAAATAAAATGAGTTCCTTAATGTTCTTTTAAATGTTTATGTTTTTGGTACATAGTGTTTTCTGTTGTAAAATATTTTCCTATTTAAAATTCTCAAATTATTTTTTGCTGTCTTCTGGAAGCTCCTGGAGATATTTGGAAGCATACTCCTACTGCCTACAGAGTTGTGGAATTCTAACTTGTGTTACTAATTTTAGTTCAGAAAGCAAGTGCTTTATGACTTCAAATATATGAAACTTGATGATGGAACTAATTTTGTGACCCAGAATATGGCCATTTTGTTTGTTTATTTTTTTGTATAACTGGAAAGAATAATGTATATTATTTATCTTTTAAATATAGTTTTGTGCACCTCTTAGTCTAGTAATTGCTAAGACTATATTTAAAAATCTTCACCATAATTCCTTTTTCAGTGATTCTGGCCTATTAATGTTTTGCCTCATGTGTTTTAGAATATAATATTTTATGCACACAAATCTGAATTATTATATCCTTCTTATAAAAATAATTGTGGTATGTAACACCACCTCATAAGGAATGTAGCCGTTATATACTGCTAACATATTAAGACAATTTTAAAACTTAAAAAATAATAATTTTCCCTGTTCATAACTATAAAATATTTGTTCTTGTATATAATGCAACTTTAACTTGCTATGTCTTTATAGTCAAGCTCTTAACACTGATGTAGCATTGCTTTTGAATTCATTTTGACAGTCTGCACCTTATTTAGAACATCCAGTCTACTTGTGTTGTATTTATCTGAATTTAAGTGTTTACTGTTTTTTGTGTATCTCAGACGTGTTTCTTTATTCCTGTTATCTTGATGTGAGTTATATTTCCCAGTGTTATATCATTTAATGTTTCTAATCACTGCATTTATTTAGTGTTGTCTTAGTTATAAGATTTCCTATTTTTAGCGGGAATTGAGTAAATACAAAGGGCATTCTTGCTGATTTTTATATTTCTTTGATAAGCTTCCATATAGTAGAAGACATTAGAATACATAAATTCTAGTAATTCTAGACAATCTGTCTCATAGCTTATATTCATATTTTATTTCATTTCTCTCCATATTTATGACATTAAAAGCATTTTGTAATAGAGATTAGACCCTGTGTCTTCTCACTGATTATATTTCCTTAGTTCCTTTTAAATATATTTGTTTGAAATTTAAAAATAAATTCTTGCTAAGTGGCCTGAGTTAGCCTCAAATTCAAGGTTCTCTTGTCTCAGCCTCTCAGATAGCTGGGATTACAGACATGCAAATATATTCACTGAACTTCATTCTTATTGGTTTATAAAATTAATATTGATTTTAATTTTCCCCATATTCTATCTTTCACTGAAAGATGCTTACTTCATCAATGACATTGATGACAATTACTTCATCAATGACAATTACTTCATCAATGACATTGTTGTGGTACCTTTCCTTCTGAAATCGTTTGTCAGTATTCTAACACTGACTTAACAATGAGAAACTCATGGTTTCTGCTTATTAGGAAAGTCATTATTCTGACCAGGGATTTAGCTCAGCAGCATAAGTTCCTGCCTTGCAAGCATGTGTGAGTTCAATCACTGGTACAAAAAAAAAAAAAAAAAAAAATTAAATAAATAAAAGTCATTATTCATTCTAGGTTGGCAATTGTAATTGCCTCAACATTTTGAACATTCCATTGTCATCTGACTTCCACTGTTTCACTTGAAAGGTCTGCCATAGTTATTTAATTGAATATTAACAAGTGCTGTCTGTCGGTTCTGTGTCTGTAGAGTCAATGAACTGAAAGTTGAAAGTAATTGAAAAAAGAAATTCATCTGAACCAAATACGTTGCATTAGTCAAATTTATGCCACTTAAAAATACCTGGGAGAATCAATTTAAAAGGTTTATTGTCTCCTATTTTCAGAGGTTTTGGTGTAAGATCTATTGGCTGCATTGCTGTGGGCCTGTGGTGGCACATGATGGTAAGAGTACATAGGAGAGAACAACTGCTAAGTATCATGGGAAAGGAGTCAAGGATGGGGAGAAAGAAACTAGAATCCCACACTGCTCTTCAGGTGACAGGTCCCAAAGATCCAAAAACCTCTCACTAGACCCATATCTCTAAGGCACCTTCACCCTCCAAGACTGCCACACTGGTACCGCATCTTAACACACAGACCTTTGGGAGACATGAAAGGGCACATTTTGTGTCACAGGTAGCATAGGCACCCACTCCATCCTTGTTTCGAAATAAAAACAGTGTAACAATTTTCATAGGTTATACCTTGTGTGCAATGTTATAAGTAATCCAGATAAATTAAAAGCATGTGAAAATTGTTCATCCTTATCAAACAAAGCACCGTGCTTTTCCATATCAGGAACAGGAACATTCAAATGTTTTGGTATCTACATGGGATCTTGGGATCAGTCCCCACAAATAACTAAGATCACATTATACATGTTATTTTCCTGCTCTAGACCTTCCATATGAGCTTTTGAGTTTCTAATACTTTTACATTTATGATGTGACTTGTTTTGTGTTTATTACAGCCATTGTCTCTTTATAATCTGCATCCACATATTTGTGTTTACTCCTTACCCCTGCTGCTCTGGCATGTGTCTTGATGTCCTCTCAAAGCCTCGTGTGATCATAAGTGGGGAATTATGGAGGAGGCTGGATCTAGGGTGTGTGAATGTAGATTAACGGTATGATACCATGATTAAGGGAGTTTGCTTCTGGATTAGTCCACTGGTTGATTTATCATGGTTTTGGTGTGGGTAGTGAAAACCCCACCCAGGCTGTGGGTAATACCACCCAAAAGGTTTGCAGCCTGGACAGGGGAAAGGAGGTTTGCTGCTTGTTGCCTTCTCCCTGCCACACCATGAGCTGTTTCTCCTCTGTGAATCCTCCCTCCCATGCTACACTTCCTTGCAGCTGGGAGACTATGAGCTGAACCCACTAAAAGCTGAGCTAAAATAAACCTTTTCTTTTCAACATGCGAGTATCAAGCATTTGGTCCCAGCCACAAGAAAGTAACTAAGACATTTGGAAAAGCAAACTGCCACAGAGTTTATCAACATATTGAAAAAGTTTGTGCATTATTTTCTATAATGCCCATCTTTGTTATCATTGGGTATTTTTATTAAAATCCACAGCAACATCTTTTTATTTTGAAAAGAATAAAACCAAATGAGAGAAAAAAAAATGAAGTGATTCAAAACAAAAGGGTGCACATAGTACATAATTTAAAACCACAATACAAGGTGATCTATAATAGTTACCATGATGTCTCTTGTTATCTTCAATAGAATTGCCCATAACATCAGGCACAATAAAATTGAACACAGTGGGGCTGGGGATTTAGCTCAGCAGCATAAGCGCCTACTTTGTAAGCAGGCAGTCGTGAGTTTGATTCCTGGTACTGAGAAAAAAAAAATTGAACACAGTAGTACAGAAAAAAATCAATAGAAACAAAATATTGGAGACATGATAGGACTTCAAAAGAAGGTAATAGTCAAACCAGAATGGGTATAATAGTGAATCTTATTGTCTTCAGAGTAGTTGCCTAGTCTCAGATTTGATACTATCAAATATAACAAATTCGAATAAAATCAATCAAGACAAGACAACGATCAAACAAGACAGATTCAAATAAAATCAGTCAAAACAAGGCAGTGAAAGCAATGCAAGGTTTCCAATTAATTAAAATCTTTGCCATAGTATATCCTGCTGACTTTGGAATCGCTGTCCATGCCATCAAATCTAGTGCAAGTAGACAAATTGGAACAGAATATAACCAAACTAAACAGAGCAATGAAAGCAACATGTGTTTAAAATCATGATAAAAGATTACCAATGTCCTCTGCCTTCCCTTTTCATAAAATTCCTCCCCTTTCACTTTCCCTGAGTGCATTGTACATTTTGTGTCCCACTAACTCCTTTAGTTTTTAGGTTAGGGAGGCAATACACTATTTACCTAAGTTGTTCTGAATCATTTACCCCTGACCTTAGTCTGAAGTTGTATCCATTTACCTACAAGAGGCTCAAGGTTTTGTAGGTAAGTGGATACAGTCTCCTATAACTGAGCAGTTCTCCCTTGTATAAAAAAGTTATGTCTTTCCAACCAATCTGCAGATGATGGGGGAGCCACCCCACTTTTTTCTGGTTCCCTGTCACATAGAGCATTATTTTCTCATCTTTACCTTCCAGTCCATAAACTTTGTGTTGGTTAAATATACTTCTATAGAGCATCTTGATGGACCCTATGTTCTGATCCACTCTGCCTGTGTTTCTTTTTATTAGTGTATCGAGGCCATCCATGTTAGCGATTATGGCCAATCTTCTCTGCCTCCTGTCTGCCATGCTATTTTTCTGATGTTGGTTGTCTACTTTTCCCCTTCATTCCACTATCTGCCCCATTCAGTAAGCCTCCTCTGTCACTGTTCTTGAAACCATGGTTGAACGTTATTTTCTTTCAGGGATTGGAATATTTTGTTCTAAGATCTTCTTGATTTGATGGCTTGTGTCAAGAAGTCTATCATGATTCTGATGGGTTTTCCTTTATGGGTGATCTGTTTCTTTCCTCTGCCAGATTTTAATATTCTTTTCTTGTGTTGAAATTCTGGGATCTTGATTATTATATGTCTGGGCATAGATCTATTTTGGTTATAGCTGGCTGGAGTTCTGTTTGCCTCATATCTGGATATCATTTTCTTTTCCTATGCTTGTGAAGTTTTCCTTAATTATGTCTGTAAAAAGCTTTGTATTTCATTTGTGTTTTCCCCTGCTTCTTAATTCACATTTTTTTATTCTTAAGTTATAGGTCCTCTTGTCATCTTCTAGCCTTTGTATTGTTATATCCTGGTTCCTTGTTATTTTTAAGGGATCTTTCCTTTCACAATCATACATTGCAAACCTGTCTTCAAGGTTGTATAGTTTATCTTGTTTTCTTTTAAGCAGTTTTTCCAGCTTTCAGTAGAGTTCTTACTTTTCTGATGGTCTCTTTGAAACTGTTTCATGTATTCTAGATTTTTAAAATATTGTTCATCACAGGTTTCTCTCCTTTTCCTATGCTCCTCCATTCTTCTATCTGTGTCTTCATGAGAAGTAGTTAGCATTTCTTTAATTATTTTTCTTGTATCTTCCCTTAGTTGTATTAATATTTCTGTTTTTAGTTCTTTTATAATGTCATGAAGATAACTATGTCAGATGCTGCTTTTTTGGTCACCACAGGTGTGTAACGCCCAATCTCTTCTGTGTTTACTTCTCTTGGGCCTATTTGGGTTGGGGGTGGAGACTGTCTTTTGTTTCTTCCTTTTGTCATGTTTCTGATTTCTTCCAGATGAGTGGATAATGGGGTCCCACACTTCCTGTAGTAGCTACGATTAGTCTGAAGCATGCTGACTAGGGATTGTTGCTCTCCCCAGTCTGCTGATGACCATTGAGGTACAAGCAGGGTTGGGGCAGGTTGGCACCTCCCTTCTGAGCTGGTAGACCACTGGGAGTCTTCACCATGTTAGTGTGTGCTGTGTTTATGGGGCCAATTAAGTATAGCTTCAGGGAGGCCTCGTATTTGGCTACTGGATCACACGCAGGGGTGGGACTCAGTCCAAGCAATTCTCACCAATCTGCCCTGCACTAGGAGTGGCTGAATGAAGTTGCTGCGGTTTTGGTTTTGGACTTATCTTGCCCAATTCCAAAATGTTGCCTGGCCAGTCTCCCACTCCCATGGGAGGACTGATTTCCCTGCACTCACTGTGAGCCAGTACAGATCTCCAAGCCAAGTGCTGTTCTCTGGTCTGCCACTCCCCTCCATGAACATATCCACCCTCTGAGGCCCTTAGGCTCATCAGCCACCAACTTCACTGCAACTGCAAGCCTTTGGGTTCCAGTGGTATTTTGTACACAGTGGGACAGCTCCAGTGAAAGCACATCTGGCTATAGTTTTCTGTCCATGATTTTCTTTCTTTTTTTTTCCATTTTAGCTTCTTCCTGGATCAAGAGGATCCATCTCCTTCCATCTGGACTTCTCCAGGATGTTTTATTCCAGCATCTGAGCTGTTGCTCTCAGAGAGGCTCTTTATTTTGCTGCTTCTTGGTCTGCCATCTTCCCAGCTCCCTCACAGCAATAACTTTTATAGACTGTGACTAACATGCTGTTAAGTCATCTACTAAGTTTAATATCTTAAAATACAGTTTTATTTGTTTCTATTTTATTTTATTCTAATTTATTATTCATTATAGTTCCCTGCCATTCTAGAATTATATTTTCCCTTAGTGAAAACAAATATAAAATTATTCCAAAATTCATATTTGATAACTGCATTATCTCAATATCACTCCAATTTTTCTTTGTATGTTCCTGTGTTTTGAAACATTGCTTTATCTCATTTTATGTTCTTTAAGCTACGTATTGCCTGTTCTTTAAGCAGGCAACATTTTGGAATTGGGCAAGATAAGTCCAAAACCAAAACCGCAGCAACTTCATTCAGCCACTCCTAGTGCAGGGCAGATTGGTGAGAATTGCTTGGACTGTAAGATCAATCTCATACAGCTTAATGTTCTGAACTATAAAGTCTTTACAGATTTAAAATTGCTTTTGGCAGATGAATGGACACAGGATCAATATGCCAAAGTCATTATAATCGTATTAGGGATTAACATGATTTGAACCAGAATTTTTGTCCCTAGAACCAGTCTACTCTGAAAACATTTTTAATGCTCTAATGTAGCCTTGTTCTCACAACCGAATTTCAGGGAATAACTATTATCCATTTCTTTCACAGGCTAGAACAAGTAAGATTTTTTTCTTGATTCAGTAAGGTGTGTAAAGTTTTAGCTCCTCATTTTAAGTTAATGAACTCTCTTGGTTTTCTCTTTTGTTTTCAAACGTAGTTCTTTCTTTTATTTTGAAGTTAGTAAAAATACAACAGAACAAAGCCAATCAAGACAATGCAGTGAAGTTGGTACAGAACTTCACAGCAGGATAACAGTAATAGCTACCATAGTTTATCTCATTATCTTCACAATAGTTGTCCAATCAATTAGATATAGTGAAATCAAACCAAAAAAGAACATTATAAAACCATTTGAAAGATACTATTGACTGGAATAAAATAATTGTAATGAAAGAAAACAGTGAAAACAACATTTGTCTTCAAACAGAAGATGGAAGGAAATCCCCCATATTTTCTATATTGCATATGGTCATCCTGCCAAGAGATGCTCAAACCTCTGTCCCCAGTTGCTAACATGGGAAGGGGTTGGGGGTATGCTGGTAGGCTCATGGGAGCTCCTGGGTCTCCTCTCAGCTTGTGTCAGACAGAGAGGCACTTACCAAGAGGGCAGGTGAATTGCCTTGTGCAGCCACCTGGGTTCCACCATGGCCAGTTCTCAGGGGCCACTGACTACTTGTCATGGTTTATGCCTGTGTTCCCCCAGGCCTCATGAGTCTGAATTGTGCATTTGCTATTCATTCATTGTATAGTGCTTGGATTGATGGCGTGAGTGCTACACCCAATTAGGGGTGGAGCCAGGATGTGATGTAATGGCAGGAAGAAGCTGTGTCTTGCTCTTTTCTGGTTCGAGCTTGCTGTTTGCAGCTGCCATGAATGGCAGCCCAGCCATGCCTGTCTGCCTTGGAGCCAACTGAGTGTGGACTAAAACCTCCAAAAAACTGTAAGAAATAAATCTTTCCTTTCCCAACTCGGGCTTCAGGTATTTTGTCTCAGCGACGAGCATAAAGTCACTTAAGACACTACTCAAACATAATTTTTATGTTTTGATTTGTACAAAGAAAATGAAATATTGATCACATGTGAACAGGAATCTGTTGTCACCTTAAAAAATTTTCATTTAAAAAGTGTCCTTGTAATTTTCAAAAGCATTGATAAATCATAAATTTTCCCTTAAAACCATGCAATTCAGTGTTTTCAGTATATTCTACCTTTGCCACCAAATAGTAATGTATCTTCATCTCTCATCCCTCTCAAAAAACGTCCCTGCAACTTTTATTGTGACTCTTTGATCCTTGCTATCATACAGAGTATACAATCACTAATATAATTTCCATCCCAAAGTATTTACTTAGTTTAATTATTACATATTAAATAGATTGATATAACATGTTGAATTTTGAGACTGGCCTTCAGTAGTTAACAGTATTTTTGAGATTCAACAGTATTATTTTTTGCTCAGTACTTTATATGACTCTGGAGTAATTTGATGATATAGAGGTACTGCATTTTGTTCGCTCATTCATCAACTCTTTGGTGTTACTACTGCAATGCTATATACCAGTATATCTTAAATGTATACCTAGGAATGAAATTGTGGGTCATATTGTAATGCAGTAATTAACAAGCTGAAGAACTTCCAGAATGCTCTCTTAAAACATTTTGTATTTACTTCAAAAATGTAAATTGATGATATATGAATATAAATTTATTCATATTTTGGCAACTGCATCAGTTTTCCAACAATGCCATAAAATATACCACCTACTAGGTGGCATATACAACAGAAATTTATCTTTTTACTGTGAGACTGGAAATTAAAAATCAAAATGCCAGTGAGCTCATTCCTCTGTGAGTTGCAGATGACCGCCATCTTGTTCTCTCTTAAAATGGTCATCCCTTATGACCAACATTCTGGCTGCTGTCACAGTATTCTAATAAGAATATTAGTCAGATTGGACTGAAGTTGACCTTAACTGGCTCATGTTAACTTAATCATAAAGAACTCTCCTGAGTACAGTCACAGTCTGATGTACAGAGAATTAGAGATTCAATGCGTGAACTTAGAAGAGACTTATTCAGTTGACAACACTGACAGTGGTTACTATCCTATCAATTTTAGTGGTTGTGAATTCTTGTTATGGTTTGGTTTTCATTCTTAATAACTCAGTATTTTATGATTTGGTGCAATTTCTTAGGAAAACAAATTTAATCACAATGTATAATTTTATGATTTATTATCATCCAGATATATCTGTGGTTCTTTTTTCTGAGTTTCTCAAATTAATTTATTTAGCAATGTGAGTTTCAATTGTTGATTTTAATATGTCTTTCAGAGCTTTCTTTTTAGAACTATCAACTCAAGGTTGACAGCTTCCTTCATCATCATTCATTAATTTTGAAATTTACTGTTTTTGTTTATTGCTATTTATTTCAACAAATTAAAATTTAAAAAATCTGTAATATGACAAATATTGCTAAAGAAAATAAGCTTTACATGAATATATATATATATATATATATATATATATATATATACTCCATAACTTATTAACAAACATCTGAGTATCCGAACATTAAACATACAGAAATTCAAAAGCATCCCTGATGGCTCATAATTCATCAAGCAACTCACATAACTCAGTAACCTGACTAATTTACAATATTCCCATTGGAAATGTATGTTGTTCCTCAAGCAACTATAAAAATAATAAGCTGATTCGTCAGTAGCAATAATATGATTATAAATTAGTTTGATGGTAATTTAAGAAACCAAAACCATTTGTAGAAAAGTACATCTAATTTGAATGCTGAGGAGATGCCGCTCCAGAGGAGGTTCTCATCAGGAATGACAGAGGCAGTCTGTAGACTGAGCCCAAGCAGCACAATGCATCCAAATACAGACAGTGCACTTGTGTTTAATAAACACAGCAGGTGAACAATGAGATTTGAAAGAGGAACTAAATGGGCTGGCCCACGTGTTGAGATATCTGTTGTAAACCTCTGCACTTTCATCTACAACTACTACAAAGCTTTTTGGTAAACTAAGATGAAGGAAAACTATTATAGCAATTGTGCACAATTAAGCGTCACAGCCACAAGGGAAAACAGGAAGGGCATTTTTTAAAAGATGGCAAATTCAATCTGATTTTACACCCGCCTCTTGTAATTTTTCACCTTTCATCCTTTCTGCTGTAAATGTGTGTTATGAAGAAGGTATTTTCTTGAACATAGAGCATATCTTGATGGTTCATAATATTCTAAACATTGCTGGAACTTGAAACACTAGTTTTTCAACATAAGGTAATTTTCAAAAAGAAACATTTTGACTCTTCTGGTTTATTTCTATTCTTAACCATTAATTTGTTCCTTTATTCCATACATTGTGTAATATCATTAAAACATTTGAATGAAATCTATTTGTCATTATTTTGAATGACATTAATTTCTTTGAATTAGTCTCTATTAAAAACTAAAATTCATTAAATAACTCTAGACATATGGAAATACTGAAAACAATTCTAAAGGAAATAATGATGTTTATTTACAAAAAAATCTGGAAAATTGGAGAGAAATAGGTAAATTTGTTGGAAATGATTTTTATCTAGGATCTAGCTATCATCCAGATATATTTATGATCACTCATACAAGAGTCAAGGGACTACCTTAAAACATTCTGGCCATAATACCAAAATTTACATGGCATAAGAAGTGTTTAATGTTAAAACAGGACAAAATAGCTGATCTAAAAGCAGAGTGGAAGATTTGAAAGCAGGGCACAAGAAGTCCCAAGTAATTATAAAGATGCATCTCATCTCTAGTTACTTCTGACAAACTGTTTTTGTGATTTATAACAGGTACTTGTTTGTAAACCCATTTCAGCAGAGGCAGAGGGAAGAGCATTCATCATTCTGCTTGGCCTTGCTTATTAGATAAATGTCACATAAACATAACCTAAATCTGGAGGCTCACTCATCTGGTTCATGAGCTGGTGGCATCACTTGA
Organism: Cavia porcellus; assembly: GCF_034190915.1. Taxonomy (NCBI): domain Eukaryota; kingdom Metazoa; phylum Chordata; class Mammalia; order Rodentia; family Caviidae; genus Cavia; species Cavia porcellus. The sequence continues at coordinate 78,442,212 of NW_026947495.1, read as the reverse complement.
CTTTCATTTCTCTACTGACCTAGGGCTGCCAAGGAATACGTGGCCGTGAGTGTTGTTAGGCACTGTGCTGCAGTGTGAAGGAAGGAAAAAAGACTCATCCAGAGTTGTAGAAGTCAGCAGGTGTTATTTATCAACAAGGAGCAGTCAACATTGACTTCAGTTTAAATGGTCTACCTTGCAGCTGTTTTAGTTAGCAAGTCAGGCTAACCAATGCAAAGGCTTTTGTAGCCTAAAGAGTTAGGAACTGTGACAGTGTCAGATTAATAGATAAAGGTGTCATTCTAGAATCCACATGGTAAATAGCCTATTCCTTCAAGAGCTTGAGAAATTAATCATAATAATTTTTAAAGTCTTAAGAAGTCTAATTTTCTATGAATTCCTGTACAATTTCCAATATGATCTTATTTTTAAATTGCCATTCTTTTCTTTGGTATATTCTATCTGTAATTGTTAATTGATAGATCAAGATAAAATGGCATTTTGCATTGCTGGTATTTAGTGATTTATAATTATGCATTGTGTGAAAATGTTATCAATAAAAGTGACTGGTGATGTGACAAAAAATACTACTAATAAAGCTACTAGATGTGTACTACATATGACAAATAATAAAGGAGAGTAAAGCATTAGAAACTTGAAACTGCATTAACTGTTAAAACAACCTGATGAATGACCATGTTGCTTATTTTATCTTTCAGAAACAAAACATTTGGAAAATGAAATCTTCAAACAGTTATTACCTGACAGTCTTATTTTTCTCTCTTTGCTGAGACAAAATATCCGGTGTCCAAAATGGAGGAAGGATAGGTTTACTTACCTCACAGTTTGTGGAGGTTTCAGTTCATGCTCAGCTGGCTTCAAGGCAGAGTGGCATGGCACAGGGGCAACACTTCAAGATGGCAAGACACCAAAGACAGAGCAAAAACAAGAACATAGCAAGCATGCTTTTCTCCCTCATGTTGTACCAAGTATTTTTTTTTTTTTTTTTTATCAGTACCTGGGATAGAACTTACGACCACCTGCTTGCCAGGCAAGTGCTTATGCCACTGAGCTAAATCCCTAGCCCCTCTCTCTCATATTGTAAGCAGGCTAATTCCTCCCCCAAGGTGAGGTGTAGCACTCATGCCATCTCCATGTCCTCCTCTTGCACATGGTGACGATGTTCACAAAGTGAAGACCCTGGGCCCCTTGTAGTCATTTCATTAAACTTCTAAACAACTGAAGTTGACACAGTGACAAGGGGAAAATTGTAATAGTCAAGTTGACACAATTGTGAACACAAATTTACCCTTGTGAACTTGGCAACCAGACCCATTTCTTTAAACAGGTTTTCAGACACAAAGAGATTCTTAATTTTAATATTTCACAACTTGAAATTATAACACAAGTTCAAGTCTTAAGAACTAATATTAAGCCTGTCAACATTATATTACATTAGAACCATAACATTGTGTCTGGAATGCCCAAAGATTCATGCACATCCCTTTCTACAAAAAGGATTTATTCCATCTGCAAGAGCTTTCAAAGTTCTAGCAATTTCAGCGTTGCTGAAAAGCAAGTCCCAAGTCTCCTTTGAGATGTAAGACAAGCTCTTAGCTGTAAGCCTTGCACAAATGAAAAGTTGAACACTTCCAATACTTAGTGGTACAAGATAAACATTTTCACTCAGGGAATTATAAAGAGGGGAATACAAAGGATTGGGACCAAAGCAAGTCCAAAATTCAGCAGGGCAAACATTTACGTCCTGCAGTTCCATATGCACCATTTGAAGACATCTGTGGAAAACTCTGAGCTCCAAAGGGCTTGCATGGTTACACCTCTATGGAAGTCTAGTGGTTCTTTCTTGGGCTGGCTCCCACAGTTTCCCTCTCAGGCTGGCTTTGCTCTCCTTGCAGATTTCCTTAGATGACTTATATTCCTGGTTATTCCAAACTTCTGAGATCTCCACCACACCTTTGAGGTCACACTCACAGCTTCACACACTGCCTGGGTACACTGCCTGGCCTCCCAGGTCCTCTGCAATCTGGGTGGAAGCCTTTTTAACCCTTAACTCCACATTTTACATGTACCTAAAACCATTACCATGTGGACAATGCCAAAGTCTGCTGCCAGCTGGAGCAGTAGCCAAAACGCTTCTCTCTTGGCCGGACGTGTTGAGTACCTGGATCATTGAGCTCTCTGAATCAAATTATGAGGAATAAATTTTGTATGCCATCACTATTCTGTATCAAACTTCTAAACTTCTACAGTTGACACAATGCTTCAACCATTACAGTGAGATAATATTTAAATTCACATAAGTTTTACTGCTAACTATATTACTAAATAAGTTAAATACAATGCATATGATTTTAAATATCTTAATGTTACTTATAAACCCAAAATGAAACACATAAAAAGGTTTTTTTGTTTGTTTGTTTTTTTTGTTTGTTTGTTTGTTTTCTTTTTCACTGACTTAAAGCTTAGGGAAATCTTTCATTTTTGCATACCATTTTAAATCACTATATAATTTTCTACCTTTTATGAAAGATGTTATCAAGTATTTAATCATATGAATATCATCTGTCAATGAAAATGGGATGCTAATTTCAAAGAAACTGGAAAATAATGCTTTCAACTGAAAGTACACTTTGATTTTAGATGATATGATTTATCAAAATGTATCAATTTAAGACTATGTTATCTAGATTCACTAAAAGATGTAGAACATAAATGACAAAATGTAAAGACTCTTTTATATGTATATTCTTTATTATCTGATTATATTCTTTGTCATGCTAATTTTTGCCATTTTAGTAGGACATACATATGTACGTATATATCCCTATGTGGATTTTTCTCTTTTAGGATTTTTCTTATGGAAAGTATTTTAGGAAAGCAAAAGTTTATATGTGAAACATTAAAGAAATGAACAAATGAATGCATGAGTGTAGTTACTCTTCCTTTGTTTTTATTTCATTTAGGTGCTAATATTAAGGTAACATGGATGCTTCTCAATTATACACTGAGTCAGGAAGATTAGAAATAGTTCACCTCAGTACAAATTACAATGTTTTTCATAATCCTTGTGATCTCAGCCATATAAAATGTATTTGCTCTTTGTCCTTCAGGATCTGAACATAATGAGATGTAATATCTATGATCAGGTCACTTATAAGGAGATTGCCAATTTAGAAAGCGAGACAATGGTTCAAGCCACCGAGACAAATGATTTCAGATACTAAGTTGCCTTCTGGGAGAATTATATTTTTTGTCATTTTCATATCAACATTTCTGCTGTGAAATTAAATATTGTATTAGCTTGACATCATCAGTAATTTGATTGATATCTCCTTGAAGGCAATTTCTCACATTTTATTTCTTTATCATCTAATATAAACTTTCCATGAATTTAATTTGTTGATTTAGCTATTATTTCAGGAAGCAACTGTTGCTTAATGCCAAATAAAATATAAATCTCAAATCCGGTGTTCTACAGAAGTAAGCACTGGCTTTCTGCTCTCCTGGACTCAACTTAGACTGAAACACTTAGTCTCACTCTCCTTGTAGTTGTCGGGGCATGGCTCCCAGATGCTGATAGACTTGATGTTCTTCTTATGTCTGTTATCCTAGTGATCTTCAGCAAAGGCTGTGGAAACATGGCAGCCAAAAGAGGGTCTCTTTAATAATAAACCAGTCACCACATGCGGGAGGATGGACTTGTCCTAGCCTCCTGTGGCCCACAGTGTCTGCTCTATAAACCACCACAGCACCCTCCTCATCCTCCCGCTCAGGACCACCACTGTTGCTTCCTCCTGAGTTGCCCACACCCACCTTATGGCCTTGTGACTTAATCATATGAAACGTGCATCTGATGTCTCAAACCTATGAGTTTTATAGACCTTTATAGTACGTGGCAAATGCAAATTCATTGTACTCCATGTTGATTGTAAAAAAGAAGTCTCTCTATTTCTCTCTCTCTCTCTCTCTCTCTCTCTCTCTCTCTCTCTCTCTCTCTCTCTGTCTCCAAGGTTTGGCATTTCTCTATAGAGGTAACACTTTTACCTCTGTCATAGACTAATTCAGGATTGACTTTCTTTGTAATGTACATACTACATTTTTTTGTATGCCCAACTTTTCAGTATGGGCTTTTGTCTTTCAGGACACACATTTTGTTCTGTATTATATCTCTTTCTCCTTTGTTCCTGATTATAGACTGCCCCACAAATGACCAAATGAGTTTACTGCAGATCTTGCTCTAAATTCTAAATTTTGCGATATTAATATCAACACCTGTTTATTGTGTCAGATGCCGAGATTGAGCTCTCTGGTTCTCACGTAGCACTTCAATTGTGTCAGTATCTTTGGCGATGGACACCAGGCAGAAATTCTTTCTTTCCAATGCAGATATCTTAAATGAGTTAGGCAAGGGCTTCACTTGACCCGTGTGTCTCAAGGCTGTGATATGAAGACACTTGGTTTCACGGTGAGCCACTGACTGCTCCTTGGGATGAAAGCAGGAAGTTATGTTTCCTCCACCATCTCAGCAGCGCTCCTCTTCCTCACACGCTGGCATGCAGTTGGGGTGTCTTAGTGCCTGTGTTTGTCGGTTTCATCAGTGTAAAGTAAATGTAAATTCCATCAAATATGCGAAGTTTTCAGAATATTATATAATGCTGAGGTTATGGGAGTTACAAACCACTGCCAACAAGAGTTGACTAGCTCTTAAATGGTCAGCTCATGTATATTCCAATGCAAATATTATAAAATAGAACTTGTTATATTTCACTGAAATGTGGTGATTTTCATAATCCCTAACCCTGATGAATATTGAGAGAACAATAATCTGAAAGTGATCATAACTTTGAAAATGTTAACACTATGAGACACATCAGATATTTACTTAACATTAAACTATTTCTATTAATGCATTTTATGTTGGTTTAAAATATTTTACATTCTGATACAAAAAAGTGAGATAAATAACCTTAGTTAATTAAACTTGTTGAGTTGGAAAAATCTAAACTTTACATATAGAAATGCAACTGAAAATTAATTTAATCACTGAAACTTAGGTGATAGTCTGATAAGTTTTCTAAAGAAAATAAAATCTGACAAATACAACTTTTGGTGTTTGACATAAAACTTAGAGCTTTTCAAAGTTTTTAATTTATAATTTTCAAAAGAAAAATCAGAAGTTCTCTTAGTATGGACTTGAGTTTTAAGATCTTCGCATAACATTTAATTCTATGTTACTTGCATCACACTTTGACTTTTGGAATAAAATAATATTACTTTAACTCAACAATGCTGTGAAATTTCAGAATTTGTATTTGATTTGTATTTGTAAGTAGTCCTATACATGTAGAGGACTTTGCAGAAGAAATGATATACACTGTCTAAAGATTTTAGAAGCCAAATATTTAGTATGATTGCAAGGTACAAATATGCACGAGATATTTCTGAATTAGCTAAAATTACTCTACAAAAAACTTCCATATACTAAAACATTGAAGGAAACTTACACAAGTACTCATCGTAGAAAAACTCTCAATGCGGTGAATACCATTATAGAGTACAGTGTTCACAATATAATCTGGCAATTCTTTCCATTCTTAGCTCTTCTCAAAATCTCATTTTTCAAGTGGCCACTGAGTCTGAACTGGTGCATATGTAATGAGAAATAATCAATCCAGCATTGTTTAAGGCTGACAATTCCATATTTGGATAACTCACAGTAATTTAAAAAATTATATGAAGAATCAAATGTGGCAAGAAAAATTTCCTTAAAACTGTTGGCATAATTCAATTATTCTTGGATTATTGAAAACACAAATGTTTAAATAATTTTTTCCTTATTGCAACAACTGACCCACACATATCTTCTTACAAATAGGTGGCAGATTTTCCTCAGTCTCCATGTGCAATTTCTCCACATTCGTTTAATCAATAGTGACTTATTTTTCTGCTTTTTATCATGATTCAATTTCCACACACGTGACCATTTTAAAATTTGAGTGCATAGATTACACAACATTCCTTTCAAAGTTTAAGCAAGGATGCAAAATAGCATACTTTATTTTAAATTAGTGTTTTTTAGCTATCTTATATATCAACAGTGTCTTGTACAGAAAGTGTGTGGTGATCTTCTAGCAAACACACTTAAATGGAATCTGGTAGGTTCACTAACCGGAATTTTGTCACATGATGACAAAAGAAAAAAAATCTTTTAGAGAGTAAATGATAACTTTTCACTACCTCCCATAGTAGGTTAGTTGTGGTTTCATGGATTTTTGTTGTTGCCGATGCTGGTTTTTAGGTTAAATGGGAGAAACTGAGCTGCTTTCTGCCTATTATGAGCACATGTATTATGAAATAATATAGAAAGTGTTAAAATTCAATTTATTAGTGTGTCAATTTGTATTTTAATTTTTAAAATTGCATTTATTATGCAGTTAGTTTTTGCAATTTAACATCACTAAGTGAAAATATGACAGGTGGTATAAAAATTTTCTATAATAACAAGAAATAAAACAACACTCTCACTTTAATCTTGATATATATTGCAAGTTATTTATAAAGGAGATTTCCTGGAAAAGTGATTGATTAGCCCCAATTCCCAATTATCAATGTTATCACATTTTCATATGTCACAGATGAAAGTTTTTATGGATGAAAATAATTTTACATGTCCTGGATAATATTATTTATCATCTAATGACCTCTGGTACACTCACGAATTTTATATATATATATTTCTTGATTTTGGAAATTTGAAGCAAGGTGAATAATCATGATTGTTGCATGCTAAAAGCAATAACAATTATGAGACTATTTTCTGCTTTTTCCCCTATGTATATGTAGTTGGTAGGAATAAAACTAAATTGCATAAAGCATATGCCTCAGTCACTTATAATATTTTGACTTCAGGAATTCATGTCTTTTGAGTTAAGATTCTTTGCAAGGAACATAAAATCAACAAGCAAAGATACAATCACTTCTAGCATTTGAAGCAGAAATAATGGTTCATTTAACTTTTTGCGGCTACTTTTTCTTGAATATTGTTTTGGAAATCTCTAAGAATCTTTTCCCCTTCTGCTATTTTAAATAGTAAGTAAAATTTTAACTTTAACATATTTAGTATATTTCAAGATAAGTTATTATTTTCTTCTGCCTTTATTGTTCAAATTAGTCAAAATATCAATTCATTCTGATTTATTTTCAGAATATTTAGTTTTAAGAAACTATCAGGACAAAATGTATTTGTGATAACTGTAAAAAATTTAGTTTTCTTTCAGTATATCAATTGTTAGTAATCTTTATAGTATATGTAATAAAATACATTTAATTGCAATAGTATATATATATATATATATATATATATATATATACATATTTGAGGACCAGGTAATTAAGATCCCATATTCATGAATCTCACTTCTTGGAGAAAAAGAAAAGTGCAATCAAAATGTAAAGTATTTGATCAATATAGATTACTAAATTTACTTTCCTTGAAGGCAGAAATGTAGGAAGAAATTAATGGAGAATAAATACATAAACTCATCAAGACTGGAAAAAAGGAGATAAAAATCTCCACTCAACAGATACAAAGAGCAATCTAAGAAAAGTTGTGCTTCCTCAAAATAATTAGAGAACAGAACCACTTGACCCATAGTAGCTGAAAATGTATCTCAATATGTGGCAAGTTAAGTCTCAAGTCCCGATGTGCCTGTGCTTACCGAGTACAAAACCCTATCTCCTAAGGAAAGCTGAACAGAAGACGCCCCTAGAAGCAGACTAGAACCACTCAGAGAAGGAACTAAAATCTAGCTGCCTGCCGAAATTATGTTGAAAGAAAAATCAGAAACCAAGATCTAGAATCTGCATATGAAATCAAAGTTCACTGTCTCCACGGCAAGGTTAATTCCACCTAGGAAGCCCGTAAAAATGGCATAAGAGACATCTCGGAAGAAAAGTGCGTCAGCCAGCGGGTACCCAGAGACCACAGTGTCCAAGCAATGATTGACTGCTAGAGAAGGAGCTGACCACCAGGAGGAAGGACAGCAGTGTGTCCATCTGTTAGGTTAGTGATTAGTTGCACATATGTGGAGAGAATTAAATTTAGGGTGTGTCGAGTGTGGAGAGGACTGAAGAAAAGAAATGAAGAATAAGGCTGGAATACAAACATGGTGCTTAAAAAGGAAAGAAGACTGGAAAATAAAAACAATGTTCTTCAAATGAAACCTTCTCAGAATGCAACTAATGGCACCTTTTATGGGTTCCCACATTGAAAAATGCAGGAGTTATCTTGAATGGACACAACATGATAAAGACTTAGGAGTTCACTGCCAGCAGACCTTACAGTGTGAGGAACCGAGGGAGCCTGATGCTTGCAAAGTGCTGAGAGGAAGTAGCACACTGGAATTTTCTAGCCAAAAAAATTAATTTATCACACAGAAATGAAAGTAAAAGGCATTTCTCAACAAAGACAACCTGTCAAGCTCTGCTATAACTATGTAATTAATGAAGACCACCAGAACCTGGTATTATTTTTTAAAATCCGAGCCTGTTGTTTACGGTCTGTAGAAGGACACACACACATATTTAAATATGTGCACCCATTGCAGCATGCATTAGATATTAGATATCATTGCATGAAATATGAGTTTTCAGGTTTATTGAAGGTCCCAGGGACCAGTGATACAGCTGAGTGGCATGAGCATCTGCTTAACAAATACAAAGTCCTGAGTTCAATTCCCCATACAAAAACAAAACAAAAAGCCAAATTACAAAGGTAGTTCACAAATACAAGTGATTTTTGCTTAGAGTGCACAGTGTGGTATTTTGGTGTATATGTATACATTATAAAATGTTTGCCACAAACAAGGTAATTAACATCTCCATTTTCCTGTGTGTGATACAAATATGTAATATCTATTTTCTCAGCAATTTATACATGAATCTTTTTAATTTTTACACTCGGATCTGTGTAATCTTACTGATTACTTTATTTTCCTGATCTGTTAATTATCAAGGGAGTTAGATTGGTAATTTACCAGTAGGATGGTACATTAATCTGTTTCCTATACAATTGTAATTTTTTTGTGTGTATTCTAGGAATCAAACTCAGGACCTTGTGCTTGTCAGGCAGGCACATTGCCATTGAGCTATATCACAGGCCCTATGCTTATAATTCTAAACTGATTTTTATTGGTTGAATTTTTTTCAAATTGTTATACTTTCTTGATAAACTAGTCATATAAGATTATATAATGGTTTTTTTCATCTTTCACCATTTTCTTGTCTTACAACTTATATTATCTGATATTGACTTAATAGAGATCATTTAATAATCATATAACATTCATTTCTGTCAACATTTATCTTTAATTTGACGAATTACTATTTATATGCTACTAAATATTGGTCAGTTTAAAACTAGTACATAAGAATGTACCTCTTATGCTTTTATTCTTTGTAACCATATTTTCAAATTGACATGTGTATCTTTACTAATAACTATTATAGAGGCATTTCCACTTTCTAATTTTCTTCTAGCATATTTTAAAATATAAATTCATAGATTTTTCTTTTCATACTTTAGGTTTCTTTTTCTTTTTTCTTTTTTTTTATCAGAAAAAATATTTCATGTTGGTGATGCCTAATCTACCAATGTTCCATCTCAGTGTCTTTTTGATGCTAGATCTGAGAATACTTTACTCAGTTCTGAATCCTGAAGATAACAGACTTGCTCTAGACTTTCTTTCTGCTGTACTGGATGGACAAGCACTTGCCAGCTCCTCCTGCTGCTCCTGATGAATACTTCAGTACAGTAAAACAAAAGGAGAGAGCTGCAGGCGGTGGTGTTACCTGCAGCACCCTTCTCAGGTATCCCTAGAATTTATTCCCTGGGTGCTCTAGGTCTTGGTCACTGCTTCAGGCAGCCCAGATCATAAGGTCAGTGGCTGTATCCCACCTGGTGTCCTGACTGTGGTGCAATGCCATTTAGCCCCAGCTACAAATGTCGGCAGCCCCACTGAGTGTTCCAGTTTGGCTGAGAGTGTTCCCTGCTGATGCATTGGACTCTGGGGCTGTTCTCCAGGGAGTCAGGGAATAACCCATTTCCCTTTGTTTTCCTCAAGAACAACTCTAGAGGGCTCTGGGAATGAAAGAGAAGAGGTATGTGGAAGTTCTCCTGAAAAGCCCAGGATGTCTTTCAGTTTCCTTTTAAAAGGAGAATGTGCTTTACTGTTATGCTCAGGGATTTATGGGGCTCTGGGATCCAAAATCAGAGATCAGGCTGCTGTCTGGGATCCCTTTGCTAAAGTGCAAGTGGAAAACATGCAGTCAGCCCCATCCAGGGAAGCTTTTCTGAGCCTTGTGGGGCTGGTTCTTAATGGAAATGAGCCTTATGCTGCATCTTGCTGCCTGCCTGTCAGTAATAAACCCACGCTGTGAAACTGGTTCCATTTGAGAGAGTTCCACCTCCAAGATTTATTCAAGTTGGTAACTCATGGATGGTGAACTTGCTTCACGCTATTTCTCTTTTATTTCATCTTTAAGAATTTGTATGTTTCTTTCCCTTGTATGGTGTTGATAGTAATCAGTTTATTGCTGAGTATACATATTTTATACAGTTTAATCTATTGCATATTTACAACTAACTTCTAATTTTTAATAATAATATACATTATTTTATACTTCTACTTAGCTAACGTATAATCATAATATATCCATTAATATTTCTTAGCTTAGGAGAAGCTATAATCTGGTATGTTATTTTTCCATTAAAATATGTGAGTTCTCTAGTAACATTAATATTGATCTGTAAGCTGTCAGAATACCAGCCATGCACCAGTAATCACGTGTCATGGTTTTAATCTGAAATATTCTTTAAAAGCTCACGTGTTGCAATCTTGGTCCTCGATGTAACAATGTTCAAGATGAATGTTAAGATGTTTGAACCTGAGGGCCCTAACTTTATCTATGGATTAATCCTCTGATGAGGTGGAATTCGATGTGTGTTTGGGAGGTGATGAAATAACAGGTGTGGGAACAAGAGTAGACCAAAAAGAACTTCCTCAGGAACCAGATCCCGGTCGAGCCCCTTCCTCTCTGACTGTTGTTCTCCCTGGTTCCAGCTGCTGCGAGGTGAGCAGCTTTCCTCGGTTGTGCCCTTCCACTAAGATATTTCCATGATGCTTCTGCCTTTTCATGGGCCTAAAAGAAAAGGAGACATCTGACCATGGACTGAAATCCCTGAGACTGTGAGCCTAAACAGACAGTTCTCTTGGAAGTTGTTCATCTCAGTTATGTATCATAGCAATAAAATCTAGCTCATCATGATTGATGTTATTTATTAAAGCACTCTGTGGCAGTAAAAAATTCAGAAGCAAGATAAAGCATTCATTTGTGTAGAAAATGATCATTAAATTTTGTTATATTTACCCAAAAATATACAGTCAAAACGTTGAAAAAATAACTACTCATATGTATCCAAACCCAGAATAGATTTGAAAACATGTCAACTTATGGGAGAAGGAAGGACACAAAGAATAAAAGAGGGGAGTAATCAGATGGTGGAGAGGGTGGGTATGATGTAGAGAAATGCCACCAGAGTCATTAGGTGGTAGAATTAATAGGCAGCATTATTGTAGCAAAATTAAAAAGGAAAATTGTCCAGAAATAAAATAACAAACCCATGCATACACTCAAACAGTGAGTTGCATTTTTTAAAATTTCAAGAAAACATAAAAATAGTACAGTATTTACAACACATGTACACATATGAACATACATGTTAGTTTGTGGAATTTGTACAGATTTTATTGTGTAGAAGTATCTTGCAAAGACTTTTTAGACCTAGAAAAGAGAAAGGAGCTTTAACCCATCTGTAGATATATGTATAATATAAAAATATATTGAAAAACATGACTTATTAAATACATACGTTATGTAAAAGTATGATGTGTTTTCTACATAAAATACATACTCCTGTCAGAAATACATCTTAAGAAAGTAGGGTAAGTGCCAAGGTGAAGCAGTGATGAAACTGTCTGACAACATGGGTGACAGTCAATGAACTCTTTTCCACTGATACTGTACTCAATTGAAATTTCCATTTGGTTAGTGCCATTTGTCACATATTAACAGGTTGTGTTTTGGTACAGTATGTCTTTCAGCACCTCATCGTGGTGGAGCGTGTTTGCTGAGTGAATTTGAGGAAATGGTTGGCTCATAAGGGTTCTAACTTCCATGGTGAGGCCACAGCACGACAGCTTCACAGTTTGGTGATGATGTAGTTTGATGATGTCACAGTTTGATTTCATCTCAGTTCGATGACATTCGGGGAGCTGATAAAACCAGGAGGTGGGGTCTGGTTGGCAGGGGCAGATCTTGGGGTATGACCATGGAGACCCCCTTCTCCTCCTCCCCTTCCCCTCTGGGCCTGACCCTCGCTTCCCCTTGCTCTCTGCTTGTTGGTTTCCATGAACTGAGCAGTATTTCTCTGCAGAGCCTCCCTCCAGGGATGTTCTCGCCTCTCCCCAGGACTGAGAGAGTGGGTTCAGCTTACCTTTGACTGAGATCTCTGACCCTGTGAGCCAAAAGAAATCTTTCCATCATTGAAGTTCAGCTGTAGGTTCTTTTTCATAGTGGTGGAAAGTCCATACCAAAAGTTCAAAAAAGCAATTGAAAGAAACAAAGTTTTTTTTTTTCCATTTTGTACATTATTTAAATTTAATTAATTTAGATATAATTCTGAATACAAAAAAGACCATTTTAATATAAAGTTAAGAAGAAAAATCATACGGTTGTAGTTAGGGGTTGTACAGAGAACAATTAGAATCAGGACATAGAATTCATAATATTATTTTTATAATGGTCACTGGGAGTTAGCACAAGAAAATGCAGGAAATCTATCTGCAACACTAAAGACATAGAATGTTTAGTCAAGGACCTAAATCCCACAGCAATGTCCCACATGAGTCCAGATAAAAACCCAGAGTTCATGACAATGCCTTCCACAAGTCCAACTGGAGGTCCAGAGCCCACAAGAAGGACTCATGCCAGTCTCTTTTACAGATCCATGCTGGAAAGGCCCAAAGGTCAGCAGTGGAAGCCAGCAAGTCTATGCCAGTGGGGTGAGGGAGCTGTGCTGGTGAAATGAGGATTCTACGCTGGAGCCGCGTAATCACACTCACAACAAAGATCAGGGCTGTCCTGAAAGTCACCACAGCCATCCTGAGCAACACAGAGGCCCTGAGCTCCTCTAACAACAAGCACAGTCGGGTACATGTCAGGAAGCCAGCGTGACGAGCCCATCCTGGAGACCAAGCGGCACACATCTTCCCCTCCAGAGCCAGGAAGCAATGCTCCCTGTGAGGACCAAAGATTCTCCAGGAGAACCAACAGCTCAAACAGCAACTCATAGGAGAACCCACAATGCCTCAACACAAGAATGCAATAGTACTTTAACACCTTCTTTCTCCTTCTCCGCCTATTTATGCTGGCAACTTTCCTCAGGCTCAGTGCCATGCTGATGTAATCCAGCTGATGTTAAGTTGACTACCTGTTCTTAATCCATAACACATACTGACTACAAGATTATTTAATTTATTAGCTTTAGTGTTTATATTTTGAGTAATGCAGAAGAAGGAAAAGTATCATTTATGTTATATATTTTAGGTATAAAAAACAATCTCATTGTAGAAATGTATAATTTCTTTTGTTTAAACATGAAAATGGAGTAAAGAAAAACCTAAGGCTTGTATCTATTTAGAAAACTATTTTACATAGCCCTTAAAGAAAATCCTAAAAGAAAATGAAAAATAGAAAATGTTTATCGTAGAAAATGAATGAGATAACGAGATTTATGTTATGGTAACTGTAACAAGTTAAGACTAAAATTCTCATTTTACACATGCTGCTTTTGAATATACAGCTTCAGGAAGTGGAGTTCATATTTGCAAAACTTACTGTGGGTGTCTAATGCCAAAGTATGGCTCCAAGTAATTTCCATTGTAAGACCACCTTCCAAAAATTGTGTATTATTCTACCATCTATGTAACAGGATCCCCATAGGAGGCATACACTGGAGAGGACTAGGAACAGGTTATACATAAAAGAATGGCAGAAAATGTAAACTTTAGATTATAAACATGCAACACTAGGAAGATCAGCAAATCTCAAGTAAGACAAATAAAATAAAATTGCATCAAGGTATATCATGGTAAAGTAGTTAAAAGCCAAAAGCAATCAGGGAATTTTGACATGAAAATAAAATATAAATTACGTATAGGTGAACAAATAAATTGATGACTTCTCATCAGAAATAACTGAGGCCAGGGCATGGTGATGTATATCTATAATACCAGAACTCAGGAGACTGAGGCAGGCGGATTGCTGTGAGTTTGAGGCAAGTCTGGCTATAAAATGAGTTTGAGGCCAGTCTGAACTGCATAGTGAGATCCTCAAAAAGACAAGAAAGTTGAGATCAGACATATATAGAACATTACTAAAAAAGAATGTAATAATTTAAGGCCAGAAAGAAATTATAGAGGATGAGATATACGACCTCAAAAAACACAAGAGACTGTAGGCTGATTCTGGAACATGACTGGAATTATAGTAATTTAAATTTGTAATTTTGAAGAATACCCTGAGGAGTTACTACCCACAAAAATGAATAAGTTGAAAGATTTATGCTATGTGATATGAATTGTGTCTTCAAAGGTACAATTATAAGATGTAACATGTACTAATTACAAGGAAATTCATAGCGTGAGTAGGGAAATCTAAATCAAATAAACAATAAGCAAAGCTGATAATAATGCCTATTAACTTCCTTAAAATATCAAGAATAGCTACAGTTTTGTTGCATTTTTATTTTGCTACTGTGCAGTTACTCATTTTCAAGAACAACATATAACTAATAAATAATAAATATAATGAATTTTTAATTAATTATTGTATATGAGATAGTTATCTATTAGAAAAGTTGGAATAAATCCAGATGAATAGATAATGTGTTCAAGTTTAGAAAAATAAATCCAAAATAAGTGTAAAATTTATTTCTATTAATCTCTGAGCAAGAACAATTCACACAGCCAGGAATAAACACCCTCAAAGCAGAAGACACAGTTGAGGAGTGTGATTATACTAAAGCCATAAATGGGATGGTAAAAAGAAAACTGTGGAACAAAAAGGTAGTTTCATATTGTAAAGCTGTCGACTTTACTGAAACTAGTGTTGAAAAAATTGATAGAATGTCTGAGTGACGACTGAGAGAGAAGAAAGATAGGAAATCAAAAGTCCGTGAGAAGTCGCTCATTTCTGGATTTTAAACAAGATCATAAAGCCTGACAAAAACAATAGTTACAGGAGCAACAAGAAGATTATCCAAATCTCACATGTGTGTTGCGGGGGGAAGGTGCACAGATCAGCATTGTGTACAACTTGATTATTGCTGATTGTTACTGTGTAAGAAGGAAAGAAATTTAAATCAGTCACTTTAAAAATTAGAACTCAAATTGAATATGGCAGATTATAGAAATATCAAAACTGCGTGCTGTCTGTATATATGGAAATAGCAGAATGAAAGCCTTAATGTATATGGTGCAAAAATAAAATTAAGTACCAAATATTTAACATTAAAAAAAAAAAACAAAAACAAACAAACAAACAAAAAAAACCTAACCAGAAGCAAACACACCTTCTGTAGCAAGGCCTTACAAAGTAGGACACCAACAAACCAAAATGAAAAGGGGAATGAGTGTGGTCATGCTCACCTGGAATCCCAGCACTCCTGAGTCTGAAACTTGGAAGAGTTTTGAGTTTGTGGCCAGCCTGGGCTACACAGATGTTCAAGGTGAGCTTGAACTACATAGTAAGAACCTCTCAAAAAAAAAAAAAAAAAAAAAAAAAAAAGAATTTACCTGACGTAAACACTTATAAATTCTACACAGTACAAACATTTTAGAAGTCCAACGCTCAAATCAATTATTCACAACAAGACATTTTATTTTAAAGGCTTTATATAGAATGACTTCATATAGATAGGAAAAATCAAACTATGAAGGACAATTTGGCAGTGCTAGAAGGGCTCTTGTCTGACCTGATCTGGGTCGGAAGCCGGTAGGTTAATTAGGTAAGCGTTTGACCTTCCCACATTAGGAGACAGTTTTAAGCAAAAGAAAAACAGTGTGTCTACTGATAAACTCAAGGATATTACCAAAACCTTTATTTTGTACATATGTTTTTGTAATTAAAACATAGATGAGCGTCAGATATTGCTTTGCTTTTTTTCTCTAGCTTTTTTCTATGAAATAAATTTGTATATTTGGGTTATGTGTGCTAATATTAGTATTTTAAATGATGCTAACACTAAGTTCTAAAGCTAATTTCAAGGAAAGTTCTAGGATGTTTTTCAAATATGTATTGAAACTTACCAATCTATTATAGTAGCTCTTCCTAACAATAGTTGTTTGACAATATATATTGTTGGGTTCAATTTAAAGTGTATTTTCAAAATGTTCAATAATATTCTCAGATATATGTCACTCACATATAATATGTTTTATTGATTTAATTATAATATAAAGTTATTTAAACATGTTAAATTGGAAAAATTACTCTGCACACAAATGAGGTTAACTTGATGCTTACTAATATAAGTACATATATAGAAGAGACTATTCCATAAAAATATTCTTGTTTCAGCATAAATATCAAGTTAATCATCCAGAAGAAATTAGAAGGCTTAGCATTGTATACATAATAATTTTTCAAATAGCATTTATATCAATCTAGTATTAAAGAACAAATATAAATTTAAAATTTACATAGAAGGATACATGAAAGGCTAATAAATAAAATAAATGAAGCGATTGTGTAAATAAATTGTTTACCTTCTGGAATGTGATGCTGACACGATGGGTGAATGTTAGATAATGTATATAGAAAAATATATATCAGAGTAGTTTTCTCTGCAAATGGAATTTTTGTGATTATTATCTTTTTTTATTAATATATCCTGTAAAATAAACAAATGAACTACCAGAGTACTCTTGCATCAAAGATAAAATTGTTAATATTTTCTATAAAATAATAACAAAAATAACTTGGAAAAATATATCTGCCGTTGTCTGTGCTCTATTATGTACTTAAGGATTTCAGTTTATCCTTCATTCTTAGAAGGCTATAAAGATTGAAACTTGCCTGTTTTACCTAAAGTGAGGAAAATTAATGAACATAAAGAATTAATTTAAAAAATCTGAGAATCTGGAAAAGATGATTGTGGAGCACATACTCTGGACCACACAGCCAGGCATCACACAATGCACAGACACAAAAAGCCCTCAAGACTGACCCTATAAAGCAAGATTTAGAAAAAAGGGTAAATCATTGTATCACAAATTTGTATTAGAGATGCTCACTGAAGGCATAATTGGAATATAAAACTGAAAGTAACCTTATTTATAAATAAGATTTTAGTGAAATGGATTGAAATGATAAAATCAGGAATGTCAATATGAGAGATACAGGTACAGTTAACGTTATTTTTGAGTAGTTGCAATCCAAATATTGATAGTAAGCAAAGTAATATAGCATTTTTAAAAAAATTTGGATAAAAACAAAAATATTGATAAGATAGTTTTGCATTCAGGTTTACTTATCTTTCATTTGGTGTTGACATTATAATTTAATGCTCAGATTTACTGATTTTTCAGGTATTTCCAAGTACCACGCACACTTTAATCCAGTGATGTGCTGTTCACTTAATAGAAAGGATTTTTTAAAATAGCATAAACAATCAGAGAAGCCAGAAGAATACCCAAAATTGATATTTTCATGATAATTATGGTTATAATTTTCCTGAAAAGTTACCCTTTTAGTCTTTTGTGTAAAAGAAATGGCACAATTTTATCACTTGCATATAATCAAAAAAAATGTCCTTTAAGCTCTTTTTACAGGCAACCAACAAGGCATCCTACAAACATCCTTTTTCAGAATAGTGTCTAATTGTTCCATGTTTGACGTCCCACAGTCACAGATATATTTTCGATTAACCAAAGCAAAATTTCTGCCATGTTTGAGGGGAGCAGTACTTATTCATCTGCTGTCTGTGGGGATCTCTTCCGTGGAATGGCAGAGAATCTGTCACTCGGTCACTACAGAAATGGCAGATACAGGCTCCTTCTAAATATGTATGAATAAAATATAACTTAAAAACAAGTCTCATCTGTGACAAGAAAGAGGCAATATTCACTGCCATACAGGGTCTTGCCAGTTCAGAAACTGAAAATTTCTGCCCCTGGTTTCCCCAAAGTGGAGATGTCACCTCAGTGATTCTACAGGGTGGCACAGAACCCACAGTTCTGCAGGCGATTCATTTGGCTGGATGCCATTGGTTTATTAAAACCCAAACAGTGATGCAAGCGCTTGAAGAAGAAAGGGCAGCTCTGACGACTTTCAGCTTCCCTGTGAGGTGATTTGTTTCTATCTGGAAGAAGAGTACCTTCTTCCAGAAGAGGAGGCATCTGGCGGGGGCCACTTGCAGGTAGAAGAAAGCAACTTTCAGGTCTCATCAGGTGGGTTTGCAACTGATGGATGCAGGGTTATGGTGGCTGTGTTAACAGCACGAAGATTTTGTAGGAGATGGAAGTCTCCACTTGGGTTTCTTACTGGGAGCAGAGGAGTGTTCCGGTGTGACTGTGGCTTCTCTCAGCCTGCAAACATGAGGTAGGAGTTCAAGGAATGCCTCTCGTGACTCTGGTTGTTGTCCTCCGACAGCAGTACGACAGTTTGGTAACTAACTGAGTTTAGTTACCAAAGGGGCGTGATGGGTGGCTAGCCCTGCAGGTGAGTTTCTGTCCCTACGTCTGGACATGTGTCCGTCAAAGTTCAGAGTTTACAGTCTTTGGGTATTTCTGGTTGATAGAATCATCACTCTTTTTCTCGGGCACAGTCAGTGCCAGTATCACATGCAGAGCAGTAGACTCCAGAGTAAGAGATGCTGGCTGGTTTGGGGCAAAGGAAATAGTTGTGCTCTGCTTTGAATGGAGGTCTTTTCCCAGAAGCGGAATGTACAGGAGTTTATGTTCGACAAAATGTGAATCAGTCTCACAGGTCCTGCTTTGGAAACCTTTTCTCCGGGCCTTTAGCGGTGCCAATGTCTTGAATCTTGAGGGAGGACAATGGAGCAAACAGGCTGAATTATAAGAGGGCTGGGCCCCACTGTCCAACATAAAATTCATCAGATTTTTATTAATTTTAACACCGCCTGAGGGCTCCTTCTACTGGTCATCATGGCGGTGTGAAAGGAGGCTCAGGATGTGGCTTTTTCTCTCTAGAGACCTTGATCTTTCGGGTGGAGGCGGCACTTGTCTTTACAGTGTCCCTGAGCTTCCAGCAGGCAGCCTCTTTGGAGGCAGAGGGACAACTGCCCATTTTGACTTGGTGTCCCTGTGAGGTCTTCTTCTCAGATTTTGTACTGGGGCTCTTTCGTCTGGGGTTTCTCTGGGGGTAACTGGGTGGCTTTTATGCTGGCAAATATTTTAATCTTTTGGATTTTTTTCTGAGTGGCAGTGTATTAATTATACTTATCCTAATAGTTAAATCCTTGTAGAATGTTGAAAGACAGTAGTTACGTAGTTTTACAAAAAAAAAAAAAAAAAAGTTGAGAGCTAAAGCTGTAAGTAATATTTTAGCATGACAATCATGATGACATTATGTTTTGTAACACATTTAATTGTCCATGTTAGTAATGAATATTGTAACACACAGCATGTATGTCATATAAGTTTTGACTGGTAATCTCATGGAGATTTGACTGTTTTTTATGGGAGTTTTAGAAGGAATAACCTGAGCTCCATATATTTATTTGTAATAATCTATTTTCACAAGTTTTAAAAAATATACTAAGCTTTTTAGTCTTGTTATTAACTTTCTTTTTATTTTTTTAACAGGGCAAGTGTTTTATCACACAGAATTCTCTCATGTCAAAAATATATTTCTTACATTTATACCCTTTTAATATTGTTTCTCACTTACTATAAACTTTTACAATAAACTTGACTATAGCCATTTCAAACTAAATTTTTTTCCCCTCAGATAGTAAACTTGTCCACCTTTCAGCAGACTTCTGAGTATCCTTGAATTAGTGTTTTTATTCTAAACCAATAGAGTAAAGAAAACAGCATGTAAACTCAGTAATTTCAAAGCTTTGTAATGTGTAAGTAATGTTTTAGGCAGACCAGTTCAAACTGAAAACCAAAAGTATATTTACTAATTAGTTAAAAATTTTACCTTTATTTCTAGTTTAAAACTTCCTTAGGCTCAACAGGACTTTGACCATTTACCACAGGCGGAGCTGTACTAACTTTTAGATGCCTGCAGGCAGCACCAGGCTGGTGCTGTCAAGCAAGGACTGGCCTTGGGCCTCGTGAAACTGGGAAGGAAACATGGACTCTGTCCTGTTCCCTTGCTCACTTTCAAATGAAAAGTTTTGTCTCTCTAATTTTGATATGGATAGTCGGACCTAAGTGTCTTGGTCTTGTAGTGAATATTAATCTTTTTCCCCCTCTGGCAGCAGCTGATTTGTTTAGTAGCTAATTTTATAGGTCCTGAGAGTTTGCTGAAACTTTTTTTTATTAACATGATAAAAGCATCCAGTACTCCCCATTTTATATACTTATTAATGTTTTGTCAAGATGAACAATAAATTCTTCTAGTTCTTCTGTGTCTCCTAGTTTTGCTTTCTTGGGTGTAAGGGAGGGAGAATGGAGGTAGAAGAGAGTCTTGTGAAGAATTCAGATTTTTATCACTGAAAATGAAGCTGTTTCTAGAAAGTGAATCTGTACTCTCTGAGTCCCTGAAGTTGCTGCTGTCACTGATGTTAGTTAGCATTGCTCCATCACTGTATGTGCCCCAGAGGTTCCTCAAGTGGCATTGGTGTAACGGTGACATAAAGTCAGGCAATGCCACATCAAACAAGCATAGTGTATCTGTCATGTCAGTGGCAGCTGAAGAGTACAAGGCAGGCTTGCTTTACACTGTAGGGGGCTTCACAGGGTGGCTGGGCTTGGTCCAAATGAGATGTCAGTGAGGACTGGGGTGATGCTCACACTGAGACAGAAAATGGGATTCATACTCTGCATGCACCTGCGTTTGTTCCTCTTCCCAGCAGTGCTGATCACAAATCCATGAGCTCTTGGCAGCACTGATGATCACAGCAGGTTTGGGTGATTGCCCATTTTCAAGAGAGGGAAGTCATTATCAGGATTTCAAGGCAGGACAGGATAAATCATTTTAGCCTCTGAGGTTCTCTTTCTAGGAAATATGTGAGCTGGTCCATTGACTGTAAACATCAGGAGAGTCTTCAATAATTACAGGCATAGCCATGGAGCCAGGTTGGGGGGGGGCTTTTGTTTTACTTTGTAGTTGTCTGACAAGCCCTTGAAATTTTGCAGCATACTTTTGAGAGGTAGGGGTAATTTTATTATGACTAGCACTCATTTTAGCTCCCTATAATGTTTGTATATTGTGCCTCTAAACAGTATCATAACAGAAAAAGAGTGGGTGCTTCTCTAGAAAGAGAGACCGTGGAGGCAATAATCTGGCCTCTCACCTCTTGGCAATGTTGGAATTATGTGATTTAAGAAGCATCAGCAGGTTCTTTGTTTTGTCCTCTAAAAACTCTGTGGAGATCTTGATAGTGTGACAAGTTAGATGAGTCCCTGGATACACAGATTAGGAACCAAACAAGCTCTGTCACTCTCAGTTCCCATGGAGGGGGAGTCTTTCACTATGGAGCACAGACAGAATGACCTATTGCTTACGTCATCTGTTCTCAATCAGCCCACATATTCACATAGAGGCACACCAAGTTTAATACATTTCAGTCTCCATTCCCAGGGGTAAGCTAATTGAAACAGAAACAGAAACTGACTGTCCTGAATAACTCAGCTGAGGAATGATGAGGCCTTTGATCATTTCATACAGGGGATGGAAACTGACAGACTGGTGGGAACTTACATACTGACTGAAACTGGCAGACTGACTGAGGGAAGTCTAAAGACCTGAGGAGTTTGGGACGTTGTAAAACAGACATCTGAAGTATGGTGCTTATGTCCTTTCTAGATCTGTATCTTGTTTTGGTTGCTGTTACTGCAGAGATCAATGCTTCACTAAGGTAGGATATTGGAAATGAAATTAATTACTTGTGTGTGCATGTGTGTGTGTAACAAACTCAGTATACTCTGCCTTGACTTTAATCCAGAATATATTGAGCTGTTTCAACACTATGTGGTACCATAATTTACTACCTCAAACTATTGATCCTCTTCTAATACAGGCAATTTCTTTTTTTGGTAGTAGGGATCAAGCTCACAGTTTCATGCTTGCCAGGAAGGTGCTTAAGTAATGGAGCTAAATCCCCAGCCTAGTGCAGGCAAATTTGAGTCACCTGGCTTAACTACAAATGAAATACACACCTTTCCAGTTCAGGGTTCTTTTGTGGTTGAAAAATAATGCTAAAAATTTTTTTGAAGCTGAGATAGGTGGCTACAAGAAAGACAGACCTGGACAGACTCTTGTAAATCCATTTACAAGACACATAATATGAAGACTCTTCAAGTTTACACTTTAAACTTGCAAAGAATACTAATGTTCCCTCCCTGACTCCACCATATCAGTTTGGATTTCAATGCCACTTTATTTCCAAACTTGAACATATTTGTCATTCTCCAGTGAAGTTACAGAATGATTTCCAGAACAGGTTGAATACATCACTTGAGTAAGCAAGTTCTGTGATACTTTCTGTGTAGTTGTAGTGGACTACAGGTGATGCTGACTGTTTTTCTAGAAGGGATTTTTGGAGCAGCTTTCCTGACTGAATAATCATAGCCAGTGGTCTACTTTAAAAAGTCTCCGGACTTCTGTGTCTAAGAAAAGTCTTGTGTACTCTGAGCCCATCTCTTAACATCTGCCCAAAGAGGAGTGAATTAATATCATATACTTTAATGGGTTAATAATTGTAATTATGCCCTACAAAGGCTTAGAAACTTAGTAGACAGTTTTTGCCTATGCAATGTTTTTTTACAGATGATATAGTGCATTGTTTACATTCAAAATTCTTTTCTTTGACCAGAATACTGAAATAAAGAAGCTGTCTGGTCATGGTAACCTCTGCTCTGCCTGTGTATATATTAACACAAAATGATCAGTTCAGTTTCCTGACAGGTAATCTTTCAAAGACTTGAATAGTTGTGCAGTCATGATATCAGTTGGCCAAAAGGCTCGCATTTTCTATCCTCCTGAGAAATACATTGCACAAAACCAAAGATTGTTGTCTTGCTATCAATAGCCTGAAACACTCACCAGCACAAATACTAAGAAATATAAATAAACAGCTGTTATTTTAAAGCATTTTGAGTATGTGATTGTGAAGCAAACAATAGACGTAACAAAGCAACAAGCACTTCACTCTTACACTTATGTTTCCTGAAACAAGCATTTTCATTAGAGCCCTGAGGTGGGCATGAGTTTATAAATGAATAAATACTTATTTGCTCATGTATCAGAGTTAGAAGATGCATAGACAATTGACTTCATATTATGTGTCTATACCTGAGTCATGTTTATAGTGATCCTGAAGAATCCTGCTTTATCTTTTTATGGCATGTGTTGTCTTAACTACACTAGCAAAGTCACATGCATAGTTCTTTATAAGTACACATCATACCACTTATCTGATTTTGGTGTTGATTTTCATTTCTATCCTGAAATTGGGAATACTGCTGATTTAACAACCTGCTCATAGAAGGGAGACCATTATTCAGTATGATGGGACCTGCTGAGAACAATTTCCCGGATCACATCACAAATTTTGTCAGTGGCAAAATGTGGAGATGCTGCCGGATGGACTGCACAATTCACGGGGTGACATTATGTTTAAAATTACACGTTTGTACCCCAGCATTTCTATTAGATTAAAAAGTGAAGATTTTTGACTCTGGATGATGAGAATACATTATCACATAACTCTATTTAAAAAAATATTTTCACAATTCACAGATCTAAAGTCAAACAATACATTCAGAGATTTTAAAAGCTATTTTTTTTGTCTTTCTGTCTCCATCTGGTTTAATATGAACTATAATGACAATACCTGTAGAGAAGATTCTAAGAAGTAAAAATATCAGCTAGCTTTCCAGCATTCCTCATGGATATATCATGCAAAGCAGATGGCTTGAATTCATTTGATAACATTCAGCACCCTTATCAAAAAGAGTATCAAATTTCACTAACCTTTCAGTCTACCATATTAAAAATTATTTCTCAAAATAAGCATGCATTTATTAAATAACCAAATCATGCTTTGTATCAGTTCCTAATTTACCAACCACTGTTGTACTTGTCTAAGGAATTGTTGAATTCAGATAATGCTGGTGGAAAAAATTTGAATTTTAAATCCAAACTTTCTCATCACCATTATTATGGGAAGCATCACTGTGAATTTCCAAAAAAGGCTACATAATACAGTATATTTCATAGGAATCCCATCTTATGATGATGAGCTCATGCTCATTTTTACAGTTATAATCATTGTGGTTTAATGTAATCATTTATAAATTTCTGGAATAACTGAACACTATTATAATGTAATCTACACATAGTATAGCAACAATAGAGTATATCAAAGTTAAGGGAAAACTAACTTCTAGAGCTTAATGACACTGTAGAGTGAAAGACAAATCTTGAGAATCTTCCTGCCTTGTACCATCTGTAGGGATGCTTATCTGACACATTCCTGTGTCATAGCATATGTACTTATATTGGAAAAAAAAAAAAGCAAAAATGGCTTCCTCTGTGAGCAACCCCATCAGAACATCTATTTATTCTTGGGTTTCTTATTTATGCACTAGAACACGTAGGGACACAGCAAGTTGCTGAACAGGGAGGACATTACACTGACCTGAAGTGAGGAGTGATTGGCTCCCACATAGGGACTCCCTGCATCATTGCAGTCAGAGGTCAAGATTCCCACAGCAAAACTGAAGGAACCACTGCTTTTCCTCTTTAATCACCTGGACACCATAGGAACTTCTTTTTATACTCATGGTCATCTGTAGGAAGCATAAGACAGACTGGCGATCCCAATACTTTGGATTGTTTTTTATAATCACTAGATAATGAAGTTTTCAATATAAGAGGCAAAAACATTTTAACAATTAGTACCAGAATTTTTTATCATATAAATTTAGTTCTTTGTGTCTTTTTCAGCAATACGTTTTGCCTTTGAGTTGCATGATATTTTATTGTTATGAGAAATATTTTGTTTTCAATTTTACTTCCCTTAAGGCATTTAAAATACAACAATACCTCGGTTCACAATTGCTTCTATTTACAAACTATTCAGATCTCCAACAGCAGCATTTGGCAAAATTTTGCTTCAGTTTTCAAATTCTGCAACAAAGGATGAGCTTAACCAAAGTATCTTCCTTAGAATTATGGAATGAATTAAGTTTTCAAACTGAGATAATACTGAGCATCTTTTGAGAAAGAATTAATTCATAGTAAAATGGGATATATTTTAAGTTATTCGGTGAATCTGTTTTCTGACCACCAATATTGATAGAGAATGAGTCATATACTAAGTAAACTAACAAAACATCTGATACCAGTAATTGAGAATTATTGGCCTTTTGTCTGTTTTGTTGGAGAACCAAATAAATGATTACATTCTAAAGTATTAGAAAAATAATTTGAAATTAAAAACTTGCATTATTTTCAAAAGCAGGGATCGTGACTAATTCTAACAATAGCTAAAAGCAATATTCACTTGGAATATGTATTACCTGTATGAAATAAGAACTCATTTTAGAATCTCATGATGTAACAATATGTCTGTATTTGGAATGTTAGTTAAGAGTATTTTGTGTATTTTAGGAGTGATGTTTTCTGTAATTAAATAGTCTTCAAATCAATGCATAAAACTTTAACAGGCAAAGGTATAACTGGTTATTTTTACTTTATTTCCATAGCACTTGATGTACAATAACAAAAAATTGACTGAAAATAAGTTGTGTCTCTTTCTGATTTCACAACTATCACAAGGAAGCTTCCATTAAAAACTTGGAAGGGTGTAAATATATGTGAAGCTATGAAGCCCATTGCAATGCAGAGCAGACATAATGAGAGCAAACTTCTTGTTCTTAGTCTTGGAGTGGGGACTGTGACTGGAGTATTTTTTTTTTTCTGTTGTTATTGATTTTGTTGATGTTTTGTTTAATTTTTCTCTTTGCATCTCACTTGATAAAGTTTTCTTTGTTGCACTGGGGAAATTCACTTCCTGTTTTACACTTCTAAGAATTTTTGTAAGGGATATCATGAGATTCTGTCCAATTCAGTTTTCTTTACATACCAAGAGGATCATATAACATTTTAAATACTTTGCTAATACCATAAATTCTGTGGGCTGACATCTCAATATTTTTTTAAACAGAAAAAAGTAAAAAATAACAATAAAATAGAGTTTCAAAGTAGACCAAGGTCCAAAATTTACAACAGATATTGTGAAAATGAAAGGGAAAGTGCTGAAAAGGAAAAAATAACTGGAATACAGAGAGGAGAAGAAGGGAAAAGACTGTATCTGTATAAATATTTAAAAACAGGCTAGTCAGAGAATAACAATAATCAACATATTGTGCATTGTAATATTTACAGTACTGTTGAAAGTGCAAGATAGAGGCATAAGACATTGTCCAGAAAATTACAAAAAAATTACCCTCCCTGATCCAAGAGAAACTATCTGTATAATTATCTTTTCTGTCATATATATATTTTTTTTCTTTTCTCTTCCCCCCTTTCCACTTTCTTCCTTTGCAGTTTTTCTTTTCTTTTGAAGTTTCTTTCTTACAATATCTACTATACATTTTGATATTGTTTACTCTCAGATTTTCACAATAGTGAGACAATAAAATGTTTACTCGTGTGAGTCTGATTTATTTCATGTATGTGTATGGCCTTGAGTTGCATCCATTTTCCTATAAAACTCTCATTTATCTTTCTTTATGGTGTAGTATTTCATTATATAAAAACCCCACACCTTTCTTAGCCATTTTTTGGTTAATAAGAATTTGGATTGTTTTCAAGACTTAGCTATTACAAATTGTGCTGCTATAAACATGGGTGCACATACATTGCCGTGTTATGATGTTTTTAATTGTCCTGGGAAGAGACCCAGAAGGAGAATAGGTGGATCAAATGGGACCTCTAATTCTAGTTTTTTAAGAAATTGTCACACTGATTTCCACAGTGGTTGTACCAGTCCACACTCCCACCAACAGTGAAGAAGGGTTCATTCCACCCCACCCCACCCCAACAGCCCTGCCAGCATTTGTTATTGGTTGTTTTCTTGACAGTGCTCATGCTTCCTGGGGTGAGATGGAATCTGCGTTGTTTTAACTTGCATTCCTTGTATGATCATTTATGTTGATCAATTTTTCATATATTTATTTTCCATTTGCATTTCTTCATCAGAGAAATAAATACTATTACACTTCTTTTTATAATTAATTTTGTGATTACATTGCTAAACTAAAGACTATCCTATTAGCAGGAGCTGTGAAGAATTAATTTATTTTCAATTACCTGAAAATTCTTTGGCAGATGTAGTATTTAGCATGGAGATATTTGTAAGAATTTACCACTAAAGCAATCTGTATCTAAATGTATAATTCTGGAAAGCTTAAAAAAATAAATTTAATATATGACCATTCAGGTCATCTATCAATTCCTAAGCAAACTTTGCGATTTGTTGTTTGAGATATTTGCCAATTTAATCTAAATTGTCTTGTTTTAGGAATACAGTTTATAATTTGCTCTTACTCTTTTAGCACAATAGGTTTGTTGTTGTTGGTGTTGTTTTGCAATTTTACTTTATTCTTTCATGGACTGGGTTACTTGCACATTTTCCTTATTTTCATGGCCAGTCAGATCATAATTTATTAATTTTACTAATTTTTTTTAAAAAAACATGACTTTTTACACTTTATGTTTCTTTATCTCCCTTTCATTATTTTCTGATTTGTCTTTTATTCTTTCTTTCAATTACTTTCTACATCATTTGATTTTCTTTTTTGTTCCTGTTTTAAAAGATAGAAGTTGAGGCAGTTAATTTTAGTTACTAGTTTTCTTTTATTGGCATTTAGTATTCTAAGTAACATTTTAGTTAAATTATATGTAGTAGTTTCATTTATTCAAAAATAGTATGCATTTTGTATTTTACTCCTGCATTTTTAAAATATGCTAGTAATCTCTAAATACTTGTGGATTTTGTAAATATATTTTTGTTATTAGTTTCTAATGTATTCTTTCTGGGCCAAAGAAAGGCTGACAATAACTGAATCATTTTAAACTTACGGCGACTTTAGTCATGACTAAGAACTGAGTCTCTATTGAAAAGGGTTCACTTGTAATTGATAACAATATATCTTCTGCTGTTGTAGAATAGAATGTCCAGTGAACATTAATTTGGCCAAATTACTCAATAGTAACAATCTAGTTCTATAACGTCGTTAATTTTCTATCTCTTTGTTCTACCACTTATTGAGAGATGTGTTTTAATATAGGCTGTAACTACTGATTTGAAATTTTGTCTTTGTAGTTACTGCCACTCACTTTTATTTTTCAGATTGTCTGAAATTTTCTTGTTTAGAACTAAATATTTGCAATTTTTCTCTCGTTGAATAATTTTTCTCTTTAGGAAGTTATTTTGTTTATTTCTCTGATGGATCTTTGTTTTGATGCCTACTTGTCTGATTTAATATAGACAATTCCAGCATTTCTGCAGTGTCTTGGCATATCATATATTTCTCTACCTTTCCTTTTACCCAAAGATTTTATATTTTTAAAGCTGCCTTTGGAGTTACATATAATTGAGGTTCACATTGATTTAATTAAAAGTCTTTCATTAATCTGCCATGTTGTTGTTTGATTTGTTCTATGAAATTTTTATTTCCCTTTTATCTCAGATTTTTTTAAAATTAAGAATAATATTTTTCTTATATTAGACTATTAGGCATAACTCTCGTTCTTAAAATTTTAAGGGTTGCTTTAGCATTTGTAGTTTACTTTTCTTACTTCTTTGTTGTCTACTTTAAATGACTTTGAAGTATTTCATGGATGGTATAAAAATGGCCCAGTGCTATATTTTCATTTTGCTCCTAGACTTTATTATATTGTCATGCAGTTAAATTTTAAATATGTTACAAATTCCAGCACATCTTTAGTCATTAAGTTTTCTTAGTGGTGTATATGTTATGATCCCTCATCTTTTATATTATAATAACTCATTGGGTGAGCAGTCCCCGTACCCTTTCCTTTAGTACGATAACGTTGAATATCTCCTATCGTCTCCCTTCTGCCTAAGGGCTGTACTTTACCATGCATTGCAACAGAAATCTGTTGATGATTCTTAAAGTTGACAAGGAAAAAGGTGAAAAAAGTATTCCAAAATGATGTTAATTATTAATATGTAGTTATAGTAATCAATGAAGAGTGGTGTTGGTGGAGGGATAAACTCAAGATCAAGGGAAAAGGATAGATAACTTCAAATAGATCCACAAAACTATGAGCATCTGTATTTGGCACAGGTGTAAAAACAGTGCAGTGGAGGAAGGGGAGCCTTTTCCTCAGATGGTATTTTGGCAATGGAGCATCCGTGGCAAAAACATGTACTTCCATGTAAACCTCAGCCTTCACACAAAACATTACATCCCTTGCACACCTACACATCCAACATTAAACTATGCTTCCGAGCTCCATGGATATATCTTTTTCTTTAAGCGAAGTTTCCATTTCATACAGAGAAAAAGCCTGAGTAAACCAGCTGGCGTTTTCAGCAGAGCCGTCCTTGCACTTTTAGGCAAAACGCCTCCGCCAGCCTCAGAGCGGAAGGCACCTCGCAGGCTGCACCGAGAAGTGCTCTGGCATTAATGCGTAGGGAGTCTCCAGGAAAGCTCAGATGCACGCGAAGTATGGATAGGAAAAACATAGTATGCAGATAGGAAAACATAGTATGCACAGGGTTCAGTACTGTTTGCAAGTTTAAGTGTACACGGGGAGCCTCTGCAGATAACAGCAGATTATTGTAGTTACTTTGTTACATTTGTATTACTCAAATGAATGGGTCGGTAATCTTGAAATAATTGTGGTTTTTGAGGCAAAGTCTACATTGCAAACATGATAATAACTTACCATGATAACACTACAGCAAAGTAAAACATCACTTGAATGAGCAAAGAAAAATATTCCATCTTGTCATGGCTGGGAATCACAAACAAGCTGTTTTACATTGAGCCCAATAAAAATATTTCACAGCCTATCTAAAGTAGATGAAATAGGCCCGTAAAATATTTTTAATGAGGGTACTTTAATGATTTTTATTATGACTCTAGGCCAGAGAAATGATATTGTTTTATTAAAGGTGGAGACATTGCAAGCTTGGCAATGACCTACTCAAAATAAGCTTTGAAATTTTGTTTTAAAGTTTATTTAGGAAATGGATAGAATCATGTTCCATTATCATGGACTGATAATTTTGACCTAAATAAAAGGCTGTATAGTTAGACAATTGTTAAATCTCATCAAAAATACCAAACAGTATCTGCAAAACTGCAGGTCAGAAACTTAACCAAGCCAAAGGACTGTCATAAAATGTCTCTTAGAAGGTATGCTTGTAAGAAAATAACAATGATATACTCTTAGAAAAGCACCTTTTTGGGAACAACTGACTGTAGAATATTACAGTTTTATTTTAAAAATCCAAGGAAATGTTCTCACTTATTTTTATGGATTTCAGTATTTAAAAGGTTGCTTTTTCAAAACTTTAAATGTCTATTCTTTAGTCTAATAAAACAGATTACAAATAAAACTAAGTAATATTTTACTATTTTTGCCTGTATTTTTCTTGCTAAATGTCCTTCAATGAAGAATTTTATTATTGTATCTTCTCTTTGCCATAGTAACTGTTACTAACTCACAGAATTTATTATTTTCTTGCAAATCCTTTACAGTAAACATTTGATTAGTCCAAACATTCCTAAATGGTTTCAATTGGGTTGTAATATTTCCAGGATTCAGTATGATTTCATAAAATCATCACTTACTAATAACAAAAACACCAGTTCATGTTGAATTTTAAAACAAAGCAAAAATAGAAACTACACAAAATATGGCATTGTTTAAACCTTACTTTAAATTCTGATAAAGTCTTCAAATTAGAACATTATAAGATCTGGGGAGGATATGCAGTAATATTGCCAGAGTGAGTAAAATCATATTTTTACCGCTCTTCTGTTGCCTATAGGGAAGTAACTAGTTTCAAGAGACCAAAGACGAAGCATATAACCAAAAAGAGATGTACACTGTACTGTACTCTCAAGTGATTAAAGATAGTATATTGTCTCAAAGCACACAAAGAGGTGAACTGTGCATGTAAAATAAGAAATCAAAGGGCCCTTTAAAGATTTCACTTTCCCACTGAATTCTCAAAATGGAGAAACCACTCGTGTCACTGATAAAACAGCATATTCTTGAATACGTTAGGAAGAAAAATCGTTTTAATATGGCAAATCAGTACACATGCTTTCCTTTTTATGACTTAACAAATGTTTATAACAAACTTGCTATGACGTAATTTCATTTTTTTAAGCCTAGTACACTGATATTAATCACGAATTATTCTACTTACCCCAGAATTGCCTGAATTTTGTATTATAATGTAAAAGTTTCATTCTTCTAACATTGTTTGTAGGAATAAGAGCCAGAATTCCGTCTAGACCTGGCAGTCATTTACAAAGTGTGTGGCAGTAGGGTTGGTATTCATCTATGGACCTGAACTTCAAGTCTCATATATGGGAAGGGGATATTTATATAATTCACATTCTACATTACATGTAACAGATTAATAAAAATTTATTGTTGTTTATTGTAATGTTTTGAATAAATGTATAATATATGGGGTTTTCACTGCTTTAGGAAGGATACTTAAAATTATGATAAAAAGGAGTTATTTCAAGCATCTTTAACTTTTTGATGGATTCTCTTGTATTATATTTTCTAAAAGAATCTTTAAAAACTTCAGAAGGAACTACCATACAGATATATTCACAGAACAGCTCCTTAAAACTTCCACAGCGTGTGATTCAATTTGCATCAAATTGTCTGTTTATGAGCTCCAGTGTGCATATTCACTGCATATTTGAGCTACACACACTAAAGGAGACTTTTAGTCCACAAAACTAGATGAACTTACTGAAGTCCAGAGACATAACTGAGCTTTCAGTTCCAAGCTTTGACTGAAAGAATTCAGTGAACCTTCACTTTCTAAGAATGTAGCTCAGCATAATTTCCTAATTCCACATTCCCCCAAATTTGTATTCTAACTTGGATGTAGAGTTCACATCCAGTAATTCCAAACTTCATCTATGTGTATTTGTTCTTCACATTTATAGAAGTCTGAAACCCTCTTTTATTTTCTCATAATATTACATAATTTAAAATCTATATGATATTTATCTGACTATTTATCACTGATCATTCTGTGTGGGTTCTGCATGGAAGTGATTTTTCTCTTTTTGCTATTTCTAACAACACTGTCATTTTTCAGGGCAATTAAAAAATAAGATTTCAAAACTGAAGGCTAAAACTCATTTTGGTAAGAGTCTTTTTAAAATGTAGAGTGTTGGCAGAGTTATACATTATATTCTTTTTCTGATAACATGAAGCAAAGTTAAACCCCAATTGCCCTGATGCCCAGGTTTAAATCTTTCCTATGGTCGGGTTTGCTTTTCACATTCTTTTACCATTGGTCGGCACACCCTCTTGCGATAAACTATGCATGACAACTGAAAGTGACAAATTGAACTGGAATTCATTTGAATAATTTCAAGTTTCAGTTTAATGAAAATGCACAGCTATCTCAGTTTTCAAAGTGTGGGCTTAAACTGCTTGTTCAATGAATATAATGGTATTTAGGAATGTAACTTTTAAGATACAGTCACAGTACTGTTTTCAAAATTTCTGTTATAAAGATACGTTTTTCCTTTAATTTCCGTCTTGCATGGGCCAAATGTTTTGTGAAATACAAATGAATTTTTAATAAAATAAATATATTAAAAGCAGATCAAATATAAAAGCAGATTGTTATTATAAGAATAATTAAATATAAAGTAATGTTTTACTATAGTCCCAACAAGCATATGAGGGGAAAATGTAATACATATGGATTTCAGTGAACATCTACACATTTATGAATCAGTATCATGTATGTAGTCACTGTTTTTCACTTATAACCAAACAGAAATCGAATAAAGCAGTAATTTGCCATATGGAATGCTTCACAGTGTAAAAATTCAGTTTGCATTTTCCTTCCAAAAGACATTTAAATCAACTGGAGTGATGATCACACAGTTTTTAAGAAAAAGTCTTTATCTTTTGACAATGATACGTTCTTTGTTTTATTCATAAGAGAAAAAATGAATAAAAAAAGTAAGGCAAAATGAACTGATGGAAAATTATTTTAGGCATAACGTACCGTAGTTGGGACAGTAATTTTCACTTTAACTACAATTATGCAAATGAGGCCATATTTAGATATTTTAAAATGAATATTTAATCTTTCTTCATTAATGCTCTGGTAATTTTGTACTTAAGTTGAATTTTTGAAGCATTAAGATGTATTCTGAGTCTATGAAATTGCTATAAATGGATCATTTTTGCTGCAAAATAAAATAAGGAGTAAGATACCTAAATTGTAATAATTGATACTAATTATTCATAGATATCAGTACCAACTTTCTTGTCCTCTCATATATATATATATATATATATATATATATATATATATATATAATACCAGCATATATATGCTACATTATGTACCATTAAATAAGTTGGTAAAAGTTTCACTTTTCCAAGAATCTCCTTATCCTTTAGTTCTTTGATAATATATTTTATTAAATCTTTTAAGAAAATATAAAATATCATTAAAATCAATGAGACAAAGTGATTAACAGTATCAGAAAATATGATGGCTCTGGCTGTCCAATCTGCATTATTAAATACTTGAAACCAGACACATTGTCTTGCCTTCTATAATTACTTAAAACCAACCAAGTTTCTCATCTTTTATTTTCAAAGCATTCTTAATAGAAGTATTCTTAATAGAACTTTAAATAGATGTTGGTATTAGCATATAGAGAAGAGAAAGATTCCAAGTGTAATAGATAAGGTTTTGTATAATGAACTCATTTTACTATGGCACTCAGCGTACTGCATATATATATATATATATATATATATATATATATATATATTTCACCAAGATGTTCTCAACAAAGAAAGTAAAAATTGATATATGTATCGTACTTTCTCTAATTTGGATAACTAATTCAGAATGATTTCCCACAATTGAACTGCAACATTTTCACCTACTTAAGCTCAAAATTTATAGTCCATATTATATTTCTTGACAATATAATCATTCAAATTTGTAGTTATGGTAAAGTAGAGGTAAATGAGTACTTTTCCATTACTAACACTTTGCTGCATGTTGGTTTAACTTTGTCAGTAAATATGATGGTGTAGTTATTCTTTGGTTTGAACTCATTTCTTTGTTTTATAAGCAAATCTCCTTACATTGGATGATTTTTTCCTTTCATTGCCCACATGCCACCTGCAAATAACATGCTGCATTTGAACACTAAAAACTTGATGGCTAGAAAAATCACATCCAAGTTAGGAGTTTTAATTCTGTGTGCTGTATTTCCTTTAGAATAGTTTCCATTATACAGATTTGTTTTCACTGCTTCCTACAGAAAAATTGGAACTCAGATCAGTTTTTTTAAAATATGAATTTCAGAGAGAACTACAGTGTTTGAGATGAAAATATATTCTTCAGAATATTGACAAATGAGACATTTGCAAAGAAAATGTCAAAGCTAAAAAATATACCAAATAAAACCTTTAAAAATGAAACAAGCACAAAAAGGTTGAGAAATACAAAGAATATTGGTGAGTAAAGTTTTTGAGAAATATGAAGGACATTACTGAACTGTGTATATTTTCAAGCAGCCGAATCTCTGACTGCTAATTGAAAGCCCAGGGAAGTGGTAGTTGAAAGCATATTTGCAATCATAATACCTGAATTAATTCCAAATTTGATGAAAACTGTAATTCCACAGACATAGGAATTTCACTGAACTCTGAAAGAAGAATCGTGGAAAAAAATTCACATCCTGTTTAACTCGCTCAAAAAGAGCAAATGGAGATGAAATATTAAAAGCAGCCACATATATTCTGTTTATACCAGATGATGTGAAATTCTCTCTCCAGGCTTCTTCTCACTAAGCTTAACTACATCTATAAGCTTTGCAAATATTACAAGACAGAGCAAAAGGAAAATTCTCCAATATCGCCGCAGGAGGAGGGTGAAGTGATTGGCGAATCACAGGACAAGAGAGGAGCAGAAAGTTTTAAGAACTCCCGTGGAACAAAAGGAGTTAATCCAGGTTTGTCAGTTTGATTGTTTCTGAACCCAGTGTAATAAAAATAGGCGTTCCACGTGGTATCATTTCTCCATGGATGGGAAGAGCCCCGCGGACAGGAAAAGTGCATACTCAGAGACAGTGTATGGCTGCAAAGCTCCGACAAAGACTTGCCGTGAGCACAGCGAGCTGACACGGAAATGTTCTTCTTCTAAGCAGAAAGACCTGGTCAAAGCAGATGCCCCGCTCACGAATACTCTTGGTCCCGAGGGTCTTACACTGATGGTCTCCCTTAGAGGTGCAGGGCAGCCTCGCAGCACCAGCAAGTTTTATCTAATCACTGAGAGCACACTACCTAGGGAGTACTATCCTCTCCATCACCCAAAGAGCGATCATTCATGGCAAGCATCAGGGCCCAGAAGATCTCCTGGTCACTGTGGCACAGTGGTATTTCTGCTACCTAGCTGAAAGGGGCAGCGAGCAGGACCTGAGGAGCTCCCTCCACCTGCTCACACAGCTCCAGCAGGACAGAATGAGGACTCCGCCCACCAGCGATAAACCAGGAGGATGAAAGTAACACTGCGCATGCTCAGAACGTTAGATTCCACTGGAATCACAGCTCACAAAAGCAATTCCAGACCTGGATGTCAAGACTAACTCGACTGAATGCTATGAAGATAATTTTAATAAAAATGACAGCCTTCTGGTAGCATTGCCAAAACGTCTAGGATATGATCAAGAATCACTTTTAATACCAACATAGAGAAAATCACCAGCAGAGGAGCAAAGATATTCCACTGACTCCAACACTAAGATGAGAAACATTTTGGAACTATCTGAGAAGGACTTTGAAACAATAGTACTAAAAACAAGTCCCTCAGTAATTTCAAATCAATTGTAAACAACAGAAAATTAGGAGATTATAGAAAATTAGAAATTATAGAAAAACTATAGAAATTATGGAAAATGATGCAAAAAAATAAAACTATGATAACATTTAAAAACTTGATCAAGGGGCACAACAGTAATGTGCAGAAGTCAGTAACATCTGAAATGAATCAACAGTGTTTACTTAATCTGTGCAACAGGGAACAAGCATCATCTGTCACAGCACTTATCAAACATAAATGAAAAAATGTCGATTTAGTCTTTACACATCCGTAATTACCATAGACAAAGCTGCAGCTTGAATGTAAAATGATAGAAAAAGGATATACCAACAAATCTCCTAATATCAAGAAACACAGGATTTCACTATAGATCATGCAGTCATCAAAGTTCTACAAAGAAAATAATTCAAAGACTGTACACCTGCCTTGAACAATTTAGAACCAATGTACCAATTCCTAGAAAACGATAAATATTTTCAAATGCTAGCATATTGAATCAACTAGCATATAAAAATATTTATACCTGAGCCCTTATAATATAATGACTTTTAAATAACCTACATGCCCACCAACAGATGAATGATGGGTAAATAATATATAGTATTTATGTGCAATGGAGCACTACTCTGTCATAAAGAGAGATGAACTTGAAAAATTGTAACTAAGTGGAGGTACCTTGAGACCACAATATTAAGTGGAATAAGTCAGTCCTGTAAGCTTAAACATTTCATGTTCTCTTTTATGTGAGAATCCCCACCCTCCCCCACTTTATCCTTGATAAATAAGAAGTAGGGGGATGTTTTTCAAGTAGATTGGGAGAATGAGAGAAGAAGGGGGAGGTGAGGAGGGAAAAGAGATGAGAAAAAAGAACTGGAAAAAATGAAAACAGGGCTTTTGCAAATAAAAACAGGAGCAAGACTTTAAGGAGAGGAGAGGGAAATGGGAGGAAAAGGAGCTTACGTGTTATGTACTTGTACCAGCTCCCCATGATACATACGATGATTATGTACTGCAGACAGGTGTTAATAAAAATTAATATTTATACTTAAGGACCAAATACCTGCTGGTGTTTGACTTACAACATTTGTAACTCAATTAGTTTAATGCACTAGAAGAACATGCAAAAGAAGAAAAAGCTATGCAACCATTAGACTTGAATCAGAAAACCATTTGACATCCCAGCCTGATAAAGACTCAGTGAGTTGGAGGAAGAGAACCTGCTTCAGCTCACTTACCATGCAAAAATCCTGTAGCTTTGTGCTTGCTGGTGAGGATGCAGCTCTTCTAAGAACTGAAACACCCAAAGTTCTCCTTCAAAGTGTTACTCAAAATAGTCCCAGCATTTCTAGTCATTATGATATAAGTAAAAGAAAGACAAAGTATATGAATTGGCACAGAGAAATAAAACAAGCTCTTTGCACAGTCATGGTTCTCCACACTGAAACTTCCAAAGAATTTGAAACCAACGAACCATTTTCTAGAACTGATGCATTAAAAAGTGAGTTCAGGAGACTAAAGAAAGAGGGCCACAAATTGGAGCTCAGCCTCGGCACCTGGGTGAGACCCTGCCTCAAAGTGCAAACATCAAAAGGGCTGCATGAAGGTCAGTAGGAGCACCCTGGATACAATCGCCAGGACTGAAAATAATAAATGATAAATAAACAGCAAGTTTAACAATAGTTGGGATTCCCAAACAACAGGCAAACGTGAACCATGTCTTTATGTGTGTGTTTATTTGTTTGTTTTTGAGACCACGTCTAACCACGTTGCCCAGGCTGGCCAGAGGTCTTGAAGTATTTCCCACCTCAGATTCCCACGTGCTGCTCAACTACGTTTTGTTATACTGTGTAAACAAGCAGAAACTGAATCTGAAAATATCATTTACAATCACTGTCACAAAAGCAAATAGCTTTTCTATCCGCTAAATAAAGCCTACAGGATCTGTATGTTGTAACACAGCAAAATACTGATGAAAGAAGTAAAGTGTTACAAGCAAATGTGGGAGGATAACGTGTTTAAACATTGGAAGCTCAGAACTGTCAAGATGATAATTTCCCGTAAATTGATTTCAAGATTTGTTGTAATTCTTTTAAACTACCTGCAAAGTGTTTTGGGAGTGAATATTGATCAGCTTACTCTAAAGTTGATATGGAATTACACAAACTCCAGAATAGCTAAACACAATCTTGGCAAGAAACAGGAGCGACTCTGCATAGCTGATAATTAAAGCTTATTCCACAGCTAGGTGATTAAGACAGTGTAGTTTTGGTAAAGAGTTCAACATGTTGAGAAATGGAACAGAGAATTCCAAAAATGGACTGTTAAAAATATGTCAAAATCATTCTGACAAATTTCAAAAGAAATTCAGTAGAAGTAGAGCCATTTCAACACATGATGTTGGAATCATGGGCCACCTCTAAACAAAGACGCAAAGGCCGATCTAAACTTCATGTCTTACACCACATTTAAGCTCACTTGGGGATTTATATCTGAAATCTACAAAGACAGCATTATATAAATAAAAACCTAAGAAGCCATCTTTGGCATTAATTACCAGGCAAATGGCTCTGAGAACTGACACCAATGGCATGATCTAGATTGAAACACAGGTATGCTAGACTTCATGAGAATCACCACTGCTCTCTGGAACGGGACTAAATAAAAAGAACGAAAATACAAGAAACAGAGTGAGAGAAAACATATAAAGACAACATACTCAACCCAGAATTAGGATCCACAATGTATTTTATTATGTATTTATTTATTTGGTCTTTTTTGAGGCAGAGTTTCACTGTATGGTTCAGGCTGATCTTGCTATGCAGCTTTATATCTTGTGTTGTTTCTGTTTCTCTAGTAAATCCTGACTGATAAGATTATATAAATCATTTCTTTGTGTATGAGGAGACAAGTGGAAAGAGTATAATGATCTTTTTATTATCTATATAGATGGTTTTGTTCTCATAATGTTAGAATTTGGTTAGACTTTGAGATGTGTTTAAAGATGAAAAAATGCACTTAGATCAATACAACTAATGTAATAGAAAGTTTGTTGAAATTATTATTTGCACAACACACATTGCTGTGGCAAATAGCAGTCTGTACACGGTTATGTGACCAAGAAACATCACTCATCCAAAACAGATTATGTGATTTGATGATGTTAAATGATATAATAATAATTATGATTCCCCACACATCATTCTACTGAGAGAACAACCTACTAGTGTAAGTAGCTAGTGTTAATTCCCTATTAAGCATTTTGAATTCCAGTACCATTTTCATTGTTTTGTAGGGTCGAGTTTTATTGTGTTTTGTCTTGTTTGATTTTGTTGTATCTGATGGCATGGGCAGCTATTTCAAAGACAGCAAGTTACATTATGGTGGCCATTTTGGGTTTCCTACTGTCTTGTTTTGAAGTCCTTCGTCACATTCATTTTTTCATATTTATTGGTTCTATTCTGTTCTGTTTTGACTTTTACATGGTTGAAGATATCTATGGCTACTTTGAAGATGATAAGAGGCATGATGCTAACCATTGCTGATTTTGTAGTGTTCTGTAGACCTGTGTCACTTACACTGGTCTGTTTCAACTGGCTTTGTCCTGTTTTACTTTACTTGGTTTTATCCTCTTTAAAATAAAATTTAAAATAATAAATAAAGAAAAATAAAAGAATGCCACCTCATTTCCTAAAAACATGCGCACAGTTTAACTAAGTCTGCTAAGTAACAATTGCTTGTATGCAAATCTACCCAGAGGAGCACATCCCTCCTTCCCACACAGGCGTGCACAGGACTTTCTTGTCATCCAAGGTCTAAGAGCAGCAGGACTAACCAAGTTCAGGCTGACATCCTCTCAAACTATGAGCCCAAATAAACCTCCCTATTTTAGTTCAATAGTCTGTTTTTCCTTTTTCTTTCTTTTTTTGGGGGGTGGCGGGATAGTGGGAACGTGGCCAGCAGACTACCCTATATCGTCTATCTACAAGCACTGCAGAGAATGACTTTTCCCCAGGACGACCCCCAGGAAGCAAAGAAAACTGACTGCAATAAACAACAGTGCAGGTGTAGAACCCTCATTTCACTAGGTGTCAGTTTCAGGACAAGGCTGAACACTGCCTCTTTGCCTCTTAACAGCATCTCTTTATTGTCTCTATTGGACTGCTAGGTGCTGCTGCAAACATCACAAACTGGGTGGCCTAAAACAGCAGATTTGTATTTGGTCCCAGTTCTGCAAGCTGCAATTCCAAAATCCAAATGACAAAAGTACCATGCTCATCCTTGGAATAGTAGCAAAACCCTTTGATGCCTCATGGTCGCACTGGATGAAAAGTCTGGGTAATCCTCATCCTGCAGTGGCTCAGCTCCACATCCCACATCCCTCTCACTCTGGCCTCCTCCCATGTTCCTGCTGTCCTCGCTTCCTATGCCATGCTAGTGTCTTTATCTCCACACCCAAATTTCCCTCATCTTTTCACTGGTTACCTTTGCTTTCTTTGAGACAAGGTCTCTCTTGATAGTTCTTGAACTCACTGTATAGTCCAGGCTGGCCTCGAACTTGCAGCACCCTCCTGCCTCAGCCTTCTGAGTGCTGGGATTATAGGCATGCACCACCATGCCCATTACTCCTCCTTTCTTTGATGGTTCCAATCATTGGAGTAAGGACCAACATAAATCAGTGTGCTTGCATCATTCCTCCATTCACCTTAGTACAAAGTGAGGCACATTCACAATTACCAGAAGTTAACATTGTAATGTATCTTATTTATACTCACCACACTCTTTAGTTATACAATTATCTATGAGTAATCTATATCTATGTCTATGTCTTTGCCTATGTATATGTCTATACATCATCTATAATTATACATACCTAAATCTATCTATATTTCTATTCCTCTTGGGTATATTATCTATTTAATATTAGATTTAGAAAAAAGTATGTATGTGTCTCAGGAGTGCACATTAGCATGTCCTTTAAATTGAAAAATGTATAAGTTATTTTTACCACATAGTAATACATGTGAATCACTTTAAAATGAGA
This sequence comes from Cavia porcellus, assembly GCF_034190915.1. Taxonomy (NCBI): domain Eukaryota; kingdom Metazoa; phylum Chordata; class Mammalia; order Rodentia; family Caviidae; genus Cavia; species Cavia porcellus. Next base: position 78,400,750 of record NW_026947495.1, on the reverse strand, counting down.
ACTGATTTTTCAATTAAGTTACGGAGTTACCTGTCATAAAGTTTGATCATTTTAAATATCTTGATAAAGTAGTTTTAAACTATGTACGAGAGTGAAATAATCTCATGTACCCTTGATTGTCGTGGCTTTGTTCAGAGCGTAGCCTTCAGTGGTCACCTATTTTCCTATAGTTTTATCCATGATATTTGTTTTGACTATTTTTTTTCTTGCCTCTTTTGATGTCTGTACATTGACTCTGATTTTTAGAATCTTCTAAGAAATACTATGATTATAGTTTATGTTTTCCAAGAAAACTTTTTAATTTCTCCCTGTTCTGTCCTTGAGGAACACTATTATTTTCCATTGGTTTCAAAATTAGCTATTGAGCCTCTATGTGTCTTTGGGGTTTTAATAGCTGCATAATAATTGGATGCATTTAAAGTGTACAACATATTGTCCTGAAGAACACATGCATGTGGAGTGCTGGACTCATGCTGACTAATGTATGAATTACCTCATTTGTGGCGAGAACAGTAAAATCAACGTCCCTGAAACTTACTTCTTCTGCCTAGAGCTTGAGAAACTTAATTCTCCTACCTAGTGCTTGAGCATTGCGTCTGTTTCTTCACTGTTTTTAGCAATTTCCTGTGTAATGTCTTGCTCTTGAAGTCACATTTAAGCAAAATGTGCGTGGTAAAGACATCCATTGACTAAATTTATGAGTCTAAGCATCCTTCCACGTGGTAAAGAGCAGCACACCATGGCAGACTCTTTTCAAATTGTGATTGTTTTCCAATCAGGAACTCCTGGCAGACAACTCTGTTCACTCAGCTGGACACACAGCAAATGCTGTTTCAATTTCAACCCTTTCGTATCAACTGTGGATTCATGTTTTACTTTCTAAGACTGATTCTGACCTGTAGCCTGACATGTTACCATCTAGATAACATCTAGAGAGAGGTAGAAAGGGGGCTCCTGGGTAGGAGTGACTTGTGGGTGTGAGTGCTGCCTAAGGCAGACACCTGATTTTCCGGCCAAGGTTAAGCCAGCTGCACTGAAGAGGATTTAAGAATGAAAGATTTATGAATAAAGTTACCCTTATTTTAATTTGAAAATGAGACTGTGTGTATAAATAAGACATTGCAAGCATGCTGAAGAAGTAATCAGTAGATATGATTTTAGACACTTGTCTCTGAAGAAAATTCAAACAATACTATTAATAGTTTTCTACAGTATGATACTCATGAAAGGAATGCTAAATTCTACTGATTTATTATAATTAAAGGTATTTGGTATACTTTGCTTAATTTCCTTTAATGAAGAATTTAAATCTGCATATATAAAAAATAAAATAGGAAACTGAAGTAGAAAACATAGAGAAGAAAATCATATAAATACATGTAGAAACTGAAGATAACATGCATGAGAATATAACTATGCAGGTTAGAATAATCACTGTGTTGCACAGACCATATCTATGCAGAGCTAAATAATTTCCAAATTAGAGAAAATTAAATGTGCCCATTTTTGAGAAAATTTGAATTCTACTCTGGATCTCTAAAGTGAAAAGTTTTCTGTGTGAGACTCTGTGAGGAACACCAGTGACACATAGTTCACTTGTCCCAAACTACCTGAAACAGGAACAGCACAAGATTTTGCACGGTGACTTCCTGTCCTATCTGGAAACAAATCCAAAAAGCAGCATTACAGGGAAATTTTGTGAAGGACATTCTGAGAAGTATAATGTTATTCTCTGAAAACTTGTAATAGATATAATGAGCAACCAGTCTGTGTACAAAATGTCTACATAGAAACTGATGCAAAACCAGCCCTTTGATGCCTCTTCCTGGTGTGAAGTCAACTTAGCAATCTTCTATGTTGGTTCTGCTTCCTGCGCCTGAGGTACTATGGAGGTCGCGTCTTGCTTTGTGGAGCCAGGCAAGAATGACTCGAATTAAGTCTTCTGTCTCTGAATAATTATTAACAGGCTCTTTTGCTGCCTCAAAGTGTCCAGGTTAGGACCATTTCTTGGTCCTCCACCCCTTATTCACGCACTCACTTGTGATGTGGTCTCCTATGTCTCACCATCACTACCACCCCGTCAAATAACTTTTCGGATGGGTCAGTGCTTGGCCCACAAACATATCTCCTTTCTGTTCATTTTAGCATCATATATGGTTCAACACTGCTTCCAGGGTGGCGCAAGATGGAAATTAACCACCTGTGTCTGGAAGCAAGTGAGGTTCTAGAAATTCTTCCTTCTTCCCTGTTAGTTGCATGATCTTAAGTTACCTCTCCTCTCTGGAACTTGTCTTGCTCGCCTACAATTTGGGGATGTAGTTTAGCAGAGTGAAGCAGCTCACACACAGGAAATCCTGGACACCCAGGGCTGTGTGAGCAGGCAGCCAGCGCTGGCAGTGTCTGGTGCCACTTTGGCTCCATCTGACTTTCTCTCTTGCCAGCTAGGCTGAATTCACTCCCCAGGTTTGAGTGGCTTGAACGATGTTCCAGGTTCACTCCTTATTTCCACTGTCCTCACTTTCATATTCCAAAACTCCTTCCCATAACAGGGAAGCTCTCTTTAGGGAAACTAAAACAGGAAAGAATAAAGATGACTGTATATGGCAGTGTGTCGGTGGAGGAGAAAGATTTTAGTTTTCTGTTGCCATGATAATATTCATGGAAAAGTTATATTTCTGGAGAGAAATTATTGTGGCAAGAAATAGAAAATTTAAGAGAGTATAATGCAATATTGTGAGTCACTCTAACAAAAGGTGCACACAACAATCTTGTATGATATCAAAGGCTGAGAATCTTCAATATGATTTAAGCTGAACCCACCAAGTATGTGGCTGATCAACTACAACATGTATTTCGAATCTTCATGCACTGGGGGTCAAAGGTATTACTGAATTTGTGCCTCTTGATGTTTGTGCTGTGAGTTCTCAGACAGCTTCCCTCCATTGTAAAACCAAGAGGAAGGTTCAAGCTGAAAGTCAAACTTCCTTGATGCTCTGATTAGTCTTATTTGGCACACTGTTAAATCAGTATTGATCAATTATTATAAGGCAACTAAATTTTAAAAGCATATTCAGTAATAAAACACAGATATGAAATAATCGTAAATTATATAGTCAAAGAGGAGTAATAATCTAACATGAGAACATGCCATTTGCAAGCTGATTGCATTTACAGGTGGTTATGGAAACCTGTACATCAGAAAGTTAAAAATAGGTGACCAACATAGATGGGCAAAAACAAACACAATGATGTCTTGTGAATCAATATAAAGAAAGTGAAGAGTGTAAAAATATTGCTCAAATATATTGCTGAAATAATATTATGGATAATGCACTGGCTACAGTTGATGGGATGGTAGAAAAAAGCTGGTTGTGTCCAGCTAAGGGACAAATATAGACAGAGGCCCCTGTGACAGTGCTGGCTGCGATGAACTTGCAAATCATTAGCGTGGGAGAAGCAAAAGATACCAGCAAAACCCTCCAGCTGTCAGCTGCGGGACACACAGTACACTGGCATCTTTGTCCTCCATGTCCACCTTTGAGAATTCCAAGCCCCTTTTCTGCCAAGAAGTCTGTGTATCCAAGAAGGCAGGTGACATTTCTGGCGACCTTGCTATTGAAGAGAAGTGACTAGCCTGCAGCAGCAGTGGCTTCTTGACACTGGAGTGGAAACCTATCCTGTTACAATCCTCCAGGCAGATCTCCCCATAAACGGCTGCATTTGTCAATTAGACAGAAATAGCTCATTCCATCTGGCACAAAGCAGGGTAAGACATTCACATATTTGTTATCTCTGATTTGGGATAGTACAAAAAATCACAAAGCATGTCACGATATTAATGTACCTGATGATCTCAGATGCAGAATTACTTCAGATTAATTAAAATTTTAGCTCTAAGGTGTGTTTAATTGATTTTAGATGTTTAATAAATTATTTCAAATTAGTAAAAATGACCAATCAACTCTAGTTGATGCCCATGTTATATAAAGGTTTCTAAAATTGCTTTGAAATTAGAAATATGTGTAGTTATAGCACCACTCACAAATGAGTTTCTTATTATTTGCCAAGCAGTACACCTACTACACTGAAGCAGTGTTCAAAACAAGGCATCTGCATGGCATCTAGTTAAATGATAAAAGAACCAATTCAAACTATATCATCATCCTTATGTAGGAAAAAAATAGTACATGACCAAAGTTATGGAAAGATAATCCAGATTGTAAGTGGCAGATAGTCTATTTGAATCTACCTAAGACTGAATATGAAATTATCACATTGATATCACAGACCCTGAACGTGATTGAACAAGGATTTTGCTTAAATTTTCATGAAGTAGTATCATATTGTATATTTTAAAAAGTAAATATGTGAAAAGCTTAGGTACATCCTCTTCTAGTGGAGTCCTAGGAGAAGTCAGTTTTCCGTAATGTATATTCACAAGGAATTGCATACAAGCTGGCTTTTAACTTATGTAAGGTTATTTATAGGAACTTTGCTTAGAGATAGAGAGAGAGAAAGGGGGGAAGACTTTTATCGACCAATTAATGTTTATTACAACAGATGACAACAAAGTGAACTATACTTGAGCTTTACCACTAATTGGGGAGACTCAGGGCAGAGAATCTGCAATGGTAAGGAAGGGGACTGGGAAGAGGATGGTAACTTGCTTGACCAGTAGGTTTCTGCAAATGGACTTAGGTTCATTACAAATGCATATGGCAAAGTCTAGGGTAAACACTAAAAAAATGCAAAACTTTTAATTTGCATTCCAAGGACAGAAAATGCAATCCTAGCAAAGCTCAACTGAAAAGGTAGAATATTAGGCCTGGTGATAGAGTTCAGTTTAGAACACTCAACAAGCAAGTATGTGGTTGGGCTAAACCAGCACTATGGCAAAACCGAAAATTGATAATAAATGGGCAGTGGAGATGTTAAGATGCTAGAAGCTTAAGTGATCATCACTGAAGTTAAGAAGTACCGAGTGTCAGCAACAGATTAGGAAAACAAAAAAGATGCAGGTGGCTAGAAACTATTTGTTTAGATTCGTGGAGAAAAAAATAATGATAAAATGGAGAACATTCTAACAGACATGCAGGAACCAGTGAAATAGTGTTTTTTAAAGGATAAAATCTTAAAAACACAGTAAAAAAATGTACCAAGAAGGCAAAATGCACCAACATAAAAAGAATATAGACAAATCAGTGAAGTTTTGAGAACTGTCAAGATAAACAAAATGATTATTATTTACATAATAACAAAAGTGTTGAAAATTCAAATCTGTTAACTAAAGTTTTAGTGAAAATTATAAAAACACTATTTTTTATGTTAAATTGACCAAATTTGCATATGTGCAGTATACAAGTGTCTTAATTATTTTTCTCTCTTCTCTTGTTGCTCGTACAAAACACCTGACACTCAAAAGGAAGGAATTAAAGGTTTATTTATTTTACAGTTTTGTAGATTTCAGTTTATACTTAACTGGCTCCAAGGCATGGCTGAAGGGCAGCCCATTCATGGCTGCTGCAAACAGCAACAATGAAAGGGCAAAAGAGAGGAAAAGCATGCCTCCTTCCTGCCCTGACATCATGTGCTGGCTCCACTCCAGGGCAGGTGCAGCACTCAGAACACCAATCCCAGTGCTAGACAACAAAGCAATCACAGATGCTACATTCGGCTGCCTCCACGACTACATGAGGTTTGGGGGGCCACCCAGACACAAACCATAACAATAGGTGACTCTTAGTAAATATTTATGTTTAGTAACTTTAAAAGCTTTATAAATAATGTTTTGTTTTTATTTATCTATACCTTTTAACCTGTTTATATTTAAGACTTCACAAGTCTTTTAATAAATTTAGATGTCAAAAATATGCAAAATTTCTCCTCTAGAGTTTTGTTATAAAGTCATGTTTACCAGTTACCATAAATGCATCTGATAAAATAACCTTTTAACTTAAAGTTCTACCAAAATCTGAGCAGTTGCATGGTATGGAAGTAATAAGACATAAAAACCTGTAAATAATGATTGGTATTTGGAATTCTTTCAAGAAATATAACTCATGAATTTATTACATAATTGATATTTCTTTAAATCAAGGAAGGAAGCCCAAATCAGTCATCCTTTTCGTCAACATTGCCTCAAAGATTCCGGTAAAATTCCACTGCTGTTTGAATTTATCATCTTTTTTTTATTTGATTGTTTCTTTTTCAATTAAATTTTAAAATATCTTTAGTGACTTGACTGAATACAGTGTATGTGGTGTTGATTAGTACATTATTTATAGCATTTTTAAAAAGAAGCCATGAAAGTTTAACTCAATATTATTTAAATAAAGCCTATAAAAACACACTTGTAGCTATTTTAGTGTTCATGGGATACTGAACAACTGTAATCTAAACATGTATAGACAGTATGTTTTTAAACTACTAATATTTACTTTAAAATGCTTTGCCAGTGAGTAGTATCACCAATTAGACTCAGCATATGCCTAATGATATCATAGGCTGATTAAGACTTGAATCATTCCCACTCTTAATAGGTTAGCTTTTGCTGTATTTCCAAATGTTTTGTTTTTCCCTTAAGTAATTCAACATTTTTAACTGAAGATACTCTAGACTTTTACATTAAAAATAAGCAACACACAAATTACTGAGTTTTGAAATTGTAGCACTTGGGAAATTAACATATATCCTCACTATATAATGCACTTATCCCTGAGAAATTTATGGAGATAATTTAAACAAGCATCAATGTTATTGACTAGAAGACATAATTTATAGCCAAGTTAAAATTAAATTAATATTATTACTGGTTATATACATTTAAAATAGTCACATAATTTAATATTATAAAATAATAAAATAATAATTTTGAATAACATTACCTTGCAACAAGCCAAGATAACAATTCTATCCAATGATATACACAGAATTATACAAATGTTCTAAGTAAATTATGCAGGTATATACTAACTTTGAATAATTAACTCCAGCTGAGCTGTTTACAGTTGGCTGAATCATTTGTGGTTTTCTTGTCATATTTTGCTTGGTAAATATTTTACTGTGATAGTGCATTGCCTTCTTAATAAGGGAAATATGATACTGAAAACAAGCAACAGGATTCAGGCTGAGAAACAGTCTTTAGCCTTATGTTATTATCATATTAACATAAGTTATGTATAAGTTAGCTGTTTGCAATCTTGTAGGGAAGCAAAACTACTAAACAAGAAATCTTTTAATGTGGGGGAAATAAGACAAGGAGAAGGAGGTTATTAAAAGGGAAATATGTCACCTGTTTTGTTTTTTATTTTTTAAACTGAAAAATATTATCATATAGAAGCCCAGTATTGCACTTGTATTAAGATTTCAAAGGTGAATTAATAATTAGTAATTTAATGTTAAAAAAAGCACAAAAATGGAATATGTTACTCTTTTAATCAGATACATTTAGTGGTCTTCAAATAACTACAGTTAGTCTAATGATAATGAATTTGTTTAACCCCTTATTATAAATTATCTTAAGCATGTAAGATTTGCATCTGCTTTTAGTCTCATAAAAATTTTAAAGCAATGTAAAAATTTCATTTTTGCTTTAAAATATTAGCAAAATTTAATTTTATATTTCTAAAAAATTTTAAAGACAATACACTTGAATTATCTTTGCAATTACCAACATAATATAACACTGACTCTGAGATTAAATCAAATTTTTCTGAGATTTGACATCAGGGCTTCTTTACCATCACGGGAACCTTGGCCCAGAGGAATGCAGGTGCCCAGCCCTTTGCCCTAAAGTATAAGCATCCATTGCAAGAAATGCCCTGGTCTCGGCAAATGATTTGTTTGTCTGAATGAACCCAACTTTACCAAGGGGAAATACTGCATACAAACCCCTAATTTATGATTGATTCTGTTATGTAATTATAGACTTTTCTCTTACACTCTAAAGTACAAAATCAATTATTACTACAGCTTGTTGATTTTTAAATTGTGCTTGATTCTATCATTATTGCTAATTATATTATTGTATCTAGGTGGTCATATCTGCTATAATCAGTTGTTCTCCCTTGTATAACAATATTGGGATTTGGAAGCTCTCGGGTAACAATCTCTCCTTAGCTCTTTTCCAAGACTGGGGACTGAGCCAAATAAAACTCTCAATTAATTGGAAAGGTGGAATCTTGGAATAGATACAAACCAAGAATCTCCCAAACACAGAAGATATCCTTGAAGGACAGACTTTTCCCAGAGAGGCATTGGTACCAGTGATATTGTTACCTGCCACCAAAATCTCACAAGGATCATCACAGAAAACAACATAAATTTTTTAGAGTAAAAAATGTCAAGACAAAGGAGCAAAATGTAATCTCAGATATCTAGACCATCCAGAACAAGTCTAGGAGATATTGACATAGAAAAAATTGGAAGTCACACACCTGAAATTTATGAGATGATAATAACAAAATTAAAGAAACAACTCTATGATGGTGTAGAGGGAATCAGATCATAAATATTCTATTGATAAAAAAAATGACAACCAAAGTTCAGAGCATCTAAACAAGACACAGATAAAAACGTAGAGGATCATACAGAAATGATGGAAACCTTGAATGAACAATATAGGAAAAAATTAGAATACATGAAGCAGATTCAAAGAGATACCCAAGAAATTAAAAATTCCATTGAAAACTGGCAAAATCATAAGAACAAAACTGAAGACAGATTTTCAGATTGTGAAGATAGAATTGCAGCTAACAATCATGAAAGAAAATATGTCTTAAAAATAACAAGGAACCAGGAAATAACAATTCAACAGATGTAAGATAATACATAGAAAAATAAGATTGATAGATGTCTACAAAAAAAAGGAGTTAACACAAATGACATAAAAAATTATTTGCTGAAGATTAGTAGAAAATTTCCCAAGCATAGGAAAAAAAGTTAAGAGACAGATAAATAAGGCATGTAGTACTTCATTTAATCATAGCCAAACTAAATCTACATCCAGACATATAATAAACAAGATCCCAGAAATTCAGCACAAGAACAGATTATTAAAAGCTGTTAGAGAGGAGGCTGGGGATTTACCTCAGCGGTATAAGCACCTGCCTTGCAAGCAGGCAGTCGTGAGTTTGATCCCCGGTACCGATAAAAAGGAAAAAGACAAAAAAAAAAAAAAAAAATTAAAAATAAAAAAGCTGTTAGAGAAAAGAAGCAGATCACCTATAAATGAAAGTCCATCAGAATCTCAGTAGACTTCTCAACACAAACCATTAATTCAAGAAAAGCTTGGAATGAAGTATTTCAACCTCTGAATAAAACAACTTCCGACTCAAATAGATGTAGCCTGAAAAACTATCTTTCAAAATTAATGGAGAAATAAGATACTTCCGTGTCAAAGTACAACTGAAGAAATTAATGACCACAAAACCAATCATATGAATAATACTGAAACATATTCTAGAGAGAGATAAATACGATCGGAGTTCTCAGAACAACAATGGAAACAAACCTCCATGCAGAGAAAGCAATTAAACAGAGGGAATCAACTGTAGGAAGATAACATGACAAAGATAAACCTATGCATGCCAGTTATAACCATTAATGTAAATGGTATCAATTCATCAATCAAAAGAAACAGACTGACATAGTGGATCAAGAAACAAAATCAAATAATACAATGTATGCAAGAAACATATTTAGCTCAAATGAAAATCAATATACTGAAGTCAAAAGAAGGAAAACAACATTCCATGTAACAGGAACCCAGAAAAAAAGACAGAGATAGCTATTCCATTTTCTGACAATGTGAACTTCAATTCAAGAATGACCAAAAGTGATAAAGAAGGTTACTACATACTCGTTATGGGAAAACTTCAAGAGGGAGACATAACAGTCATAAGTAAATATGCACCAAATATGGGAATACCTAACCATATAAGATAAGTAAATAAATATAATAATCAAATAACCAATGACACAATTGATTAGAGATCCCATTCAACTGAGTTATTGCCCTTCTGGGTATTTTTCTAGAAGAATTGAAAACATAGCAGAGCAATATCTGCGCACCTGTGTTTACAGCAGCATAATTTGTAATAGCTCAGTCCTGGAAACAACCAAAATGCCCACCAACCAAGGAATTGATAAAAAAATATTATACAATGGAGTACTACCCTGAGATAAAGAAAGACAAACTAGAGCTTTTTATATGTGAATGAATGCAACTAGAGCACATACTGAAGTGAAATAAATCTGACTTGCATGTGTAACATCATATTGTTTGGCAAATGTAAGAAACTGAAAGATTAAATTAAAAAGGTACAATAGATATTGTGAAAAGGGAAAAAAAGCCTGCCCAAAAATAAAACATAAACTGGGAAAGGGGAAAGGAGAAAAAAAAAAAGAGGTTAATATATTTAATATTATATATATTATATATGTGTGTGTGTGTGTATTACAAAAAAGGTAAGGTAATTGTACTGCTCACTCTATTAGTTTATTGAAAGGAACAGTTAGTGCTTACATTGATTGTTCAGTTTTGCCTGTCACCTATTTTGAAGACAACGATATGCAATATAATAAGCATTGTACATTTTCTTTTATTTTGTTTTGAAATTCTGTATCACTTTTATTTTTTAATTCTCTTTAAAATAAAAAAAGAAAAAAAGAGTTGACCTCAAGTCATGGCCATAAAAAGTCATTTTTCAAAATAAAAAATTAAATAAAAACTCAGAATTTGTTGACATATGAAGACTGAGATTATGAAATATATGAAAATAATGCAGCTTTAGATGTTGTTACATGAGAGACAAAATAACATATTTTACAATTACTTCGAAATTACATTCAACATGATTTTATATAGATATATAGATATATATTTACAGCCATGTACATTGTTTCTTCAAAGATTTCACTTATTTAACCTCAACAGTTAACTTCAAAAATAATTCAGCCAAATTGTTTGCATGGAAATCTTTCATGTGCTGATGTAAATAAGTAAAATCCATAAAATTGTGAAAGCATTAGTTTTCATTTCGATGAGACTGTGGTACACAGTAAATACATTCATTGCAGAGACTGTATGTGTACATATCACATCTTAATCCTTTTTTCTTCCCTTTCCTTCTATCTCCCCCATCTGAAGATGCCCTTTGCATCTCCAGAGAGTCCACCCTGTTTCTTTTACATAGCTACAGTTATGTCATAACAGGATCTCAAAAAGGAACTGTTGCCTTTGACCCCATTTTCTCAAAACATCACCCCAACACAACTCCGTGCACAGCTTCCCTCACATCTGTGCAGGAGACCAGTGCCAAGTGTATTGTCACTTCCCGGTCTGTGACTTTGCAGAACTCATGGGGATATTTGCATCTCAGTTTCTTCCTTATCAAGTGGAGACAACACTTTCTCCATCATGGTATCAAGAACATTAATGGCGCAGTACCTGAAAATGCCTGATGCATTGTCTGACACGGAGAGATACACTTTCATCAAATTGTGTTCTATGTATTTTTATAATTGATATCTAATATGCTATATACTTTATTCCTTAATTTCTTAATCACCTTTAACTATTAAAATTTCTGCATGAGCATGAATGTTCTGTGTTTTCATAGAGGATGGTAGGAATTCATTAACTAACTGTTGAAGAAATAACATGAATTAAATACATCACCCACAGAGAACAAGAATCAATCATCATTATTCCAGTTTATCAGGAGTTCACAGATCAGCAAGATTGGAACAGACATTATTATCCTATCCGATAATCCAGCAAAAAGAATTCTGTACAAACTTGCATTTTCAGTATGAAAGTCTTTAAAAATTTAAATCCAAGCTTAATTTGTGCGTATTTAAATATAACAACGATGTGTTATTATCTTGAATAAATTCACAGCAGTATATAGCGTTGCAGCAGATTAAGATAATGACAAAATAGAGCCGTAAGCATTTTTCCCATCAGATATGTCAGTTGTTGGCAAAGAATGAAAGACAAAAAATATTTGTCCTCCGCTTTCCCACTCAGTAGCATACATTGCTCTGTGCCTGTTCTAGCATGACTTTCATGGCCAGTGAGAGAAGAATTTGAAACATAAAAAGCTGAGAAATGAAAAAAGCAAAAAGACAAACTTGGCAAATCTGTCAGCCTGAGCAGAAACCATCAAACCAAAGTGTGAGCTGACAGATGCAGGTTTCAGAAGGTGGCGTTCTCCTTGAGAACCAGCCACCGCTCACAATATAAAAAGGCAGATTCTGGTCACAAGAGGAGTGAAAGTCATGCACAATGGAAAATCATGCATTTTGATACTTTGGAAAAAGTTGATGAGCAAGTGATACAAAGGGCAAAATGAGGTGGCGAACATGAGGAAACTTTCTTTCAATTGACCTTACACAGAGGGAGAGAATATAGATTAGGGAATAAGCCTTAATCAAGACGGTAGACTAAGACTCAGACATTTACTCCCCTTGACATGTGATATGGATGAAATTTACACTTTAGCACAATAATCTAAAATGTAATGTTATTTATGGTTTATAATGAACAATTGAAATTAGATGTGCTGATATATTTTACTATTCCCAATATTTTCTTCTTTTGATTAAGAATAGAAACCTGAGAACTTTTTGTCCATATGTGGAGCAGTAGAGTCTGTTGGGTGTGGAGCTGGATGCTGTTATTTTTCAATCCTGTATCACATAAAAGAAAGCAAACTTATGTAACAGTGTTTTAAGCCACTAAAGTTTTATGAATTACTTTGGGTATTATAGTTTATTTATAGTAGTTATTTTGAAAAGCAACTGCTATGATAGATATTAAGGTAGCAAGAATGTTATAATGAGATCTTTTTCTCTTCTCATGTGTGTTTGTTTTCAAATTATTTTATTTACGAGTATTATTTCCATAGTTGTCAAGATAAATTTTAATTCAATATGCATGGATGCAAACAGTAATATGCATTTTCATCATAAGAACTGAACATTCCCAAAAGTATGGAAACAGGCTTCAACTATATTATCTTACTAAGAAAGAAAATAATAGATTTTCAGTGAACATGTGTAAATGAAGTCTTTGGTATAAAGAAGTTACTCAGGAAAACATATTCCTCATTTTCAAAATTAGTAATATAAAATCGCTGCATTAAATATTGATTATTGGAAAAATAAGCTTTATCTATATTTTTCATGAAAATGTTAAATATCCTTCTTGCATTTTGCTTTCGTTGTAATCTTAAAACTCACAAATTATATGACGTCATAGTTTTGCGTAACACAGAGTAGTGCATATGACAGTGAAATGTTACGCATTTCCTCTGTATTTGGGAGAATGAAATAGTACCTTGAGAAATGTTCGGAAGTTTTTAGGTTTCTTAAGCTTTCTTTAATGTTTTATTTTCTATGGCAGAAAACACTTTTTTTTTTCCATTCTGAATTCTCAGGTGAAGTCCTGTAGGTTAGATGTCAAAAAAGAGATTATCAAGAGAAAAGCTCACAGAAATTAATTCTCATGGTCAGTGTGCACAGACGTAGGGTTGCTTAGTGGTGTGTAACTCATAGGAGAGGTTAAAATTTGGAGCCTCTGTGTGTAAGGTGTTAGAAGTAAAGGGAGTGTGAACAACACTTGTGAAAAGTGACTTTTCGGAGAGATAAAGGGGCCTTAAAGGAATGGAAAGAAAGAAAGCTTGTCTCGTGACTATGTCTGTTTGAACATGAGGCAGAAGTTCCAGCAGCTCCTGGGAAGTGCGCTCTTGGCAACTGAGTTCCTTTATGTTCTTTTGGGAAACTGCTTTTACGCAGATGAAAGACTTCAGGATGTCATATGACTTTAGGTCAAAATAATTCTTGGGGCAGTGTGTTCAGGATGGCGTATCCTTATCTCTTTCCCTGCTTACAACTCAATCCAGTGTTTCTGCACTTTGGTAATAGTTTTGCCAAAGTTACAACAATGGACCTTTGTGGAAAATGCTGAAGACATCAACCAATTGCTAATAGTCAGTAAGCTCCTTCTTAAAATTCCCAAAGTGAGTATGAATATTCATACAGGAAATATTAATCAAAAGCCATTGAAGTCAATAACTTGCAGCAATTTGCTCTTAGAAACATTTTCATACAGTGGGAAGTTTAGAAGTATTACATTATCATTTCAGAGTTCAAAAATGGTCAAAGGTTCCAGTAGTATAAGCATAGCTCTATGCAAGCCCTTTTAAATATTCAGTAGTGTTAACATGATTCAGAGTACAGAATTTACTTAGCACTGGTAAGTTTATGTTTATTAGACAAAATGATTGCCTTTCATGATAGTCACGAGGGGGAAATTAGTCTTATGGATGTTAATTTTCAAAGGAGACAAAGTGGCATCAAAAAGACTTTCAGTGATTTTTTTTTCATTTTAATGACTTGAGACTATTTTAATTCTCAATTAATGATGTCTTCTTCTTATTAGAAAGTGTTACCCAAAGACTGAATCTGAAGTAAGACACTTGTTGAGTGGATAAACTTTCAAGTTTTAGATCGGACAAAATTGATGACACTTGCTCTTTTCTTCTTTACCTATGTGTAACATTAATTTCCTTAGTTCACATGTTCAAAGTACTTGGAAATATTTTACCTTATAGTATGAAAATGATGCATTGGTCCGTAACTGAATAAAACCACTGATCCACTTAAGAGATGATGGAAGCGCGGTTAGCAATGTTGCTTTGCCTTGTTATATTTGCACAAAAGCAATTTCATCAGGGTGGGCTTGTCCAATTACCTTCAAATATATACTATCAATGTAAACATTACAGTGTGCTGTAGACATTAGAGAACAATAAAATACACATTGATTTATGTAAATCACCAAGCAGTTTTTTCCAATTGCTTTCTGTGTGATTTCTGGTAGCAAAGTCAGCGAAAGGTTTAAAAAAAAAAAGGAAAACCATATAATTTATAGGATGGGAAGACATTTAATTACCCTAGTTTAGAGAGTACTAAAGCCACAAGATGAATAAGCTACCTGGGCAAAGTTTCCTTCGCTTCTGAGAGCCAGGGTTTGGCCAATTAGGACAAGATCTGTTTTCTAGAGGCTGTTTTCTTGGTTAGTTGTATTTTATCCTGTATGTCCCTTTGAGTAGATGGATCATCTTGTCTCCCATGTCAGAAGCCAGCTTTTCAGAGAGTTGTTTCCAGGTTCTCAGTCCACCAGCCTCGCTGTCACTGAGCCTCACTGAGATGACACCAAGCTTCCTCCCAGGCTTGCATAAGAGCAGGTGGAGGGAGGGGCTGCTTCGCACTCCGTGGGAAACACCTATGCAGCAGTAGCAGGACCCCACTGTCAGGGTGCCTGCCTCGGGTTGTTTCAGCGCAGATGCAGGGCGTGACCTGGGAGAGGTGATGCGCTGTGTCCAGCTGCACGGCTCCGACTAGGTGGAGGAAATCATTCCTCTGAGTCCCATCCCCTCCCTCCCTCCTGCCTGTCCTCCCACCTTTTCTACAGTTTCTTTTCTTTCCCTTGCTTTCCCTGTGTCCTCTCTCTGTCTTTCTTTACTCTTTTTCTTTTTGTTTCTGGGAGCCAGAGAGTTGCAAGTTAGAGAAGAAGAAGTGTTTCTAAAGGCTGCTTTCTTCACTGTAACTGCGTCTCTCATTTCTCCCTTTCCTTTATTTCCTTTCCTCTTCCTACTGCAGTCTTTATGTCTGATTGTGTTCTTTGGTATATTTTTTCTTGTTCATTTCCATCCACTTCCTGACTCTTCCACCTGTAAAGGAGAGAAGCAACAGACTAAAGATAAGTAGCGTCACAGTCTCATATTCCTTGAGGGAGGGATGAGGTTTTACTGACTGTCTTACAGCACTTTGACTGCTATAACGAACTGTTTCGAATCAAGCAGTTTATAAAGAAAGCAAATTTATTTTTTTTTTTTTTTTAGAATTCTGAAAGCTAGAAGTCCAAGATCAATGGGTCAACAGATTAAACATTTGCCAAAGTCCACACTCTGTTTCACAGACAGCTGTCTTTTCTGTGTGACCTCATGTGGCAGAATAAACAGGTGTCAAGTGTCTCTTTGGAGACAGTTTGTGTAAGGCAGTGATTTCATTCATGAAATTTCTGCCCCTATGACAACTTCCAAGTATCCAGGCTCCTAATATCACCTGGCAAGTGATGGTATAAATTTATATAGGTGATGACATAAATCTATATAACTTTGCGTATAAGTTTTGGGGGTACACTAACAATTCGACCATAAAATCACTACGTATGAAATACATGAGGAATATTTTTACACCCCTCTTCACTGCAAAGCCGAGTCTTAAATAACTAATTTTAGCTTTTAAAAAGCTACTGAGAAAAGATCCTTAGATGAGGTATAAAACGTTTACTTTTACAACTTTCACTTCCTTATCAACTTCTTTGAATTGGAAAGGAAAAGGAGAAGGAGGGCGGCGGCTGGGAGGAAATCATGAAGTCTTCACAGTGGAGCGTCCCTTAGTGTAGCGGAGACCTCTGTGTTTGAGTTGTCACACAGGTCCACGGTGGACAAGCAAAGATGTGCTTTAAAAAACCACAAATGCTTCAAAATAAACAAAGACAACATATAATATCAGATAAAAACATTTCTATATCACTAAATACTTCACTGCTTTGGTACAGAGAAAATTATCATGAATGACAAAATCACAAAAATGCGATGATATGACAGTAAAATTTTTGTGTTATAGTAGAAAAAATATACATGCTGATAGCTAAAATGGTTAAACATAAAAAGATTTGCATGCATGAGGCTTGATTGCACCCTACAGTGAATGCCTAAGTACCAAAATAATTATTACCGTAAAGTCCACTTTTGCGTCAGTCCTCTGTACAGAGTCTCTGAGCACACGTTTGCGCCACTGTTTTTACCACTTTCTGAAGCAGCTCTGGAATGTCTGTTTCATGAGTATCTTTCTTTACCCTCTCTGGGCTGTCTCATTGTTCCGAGTCCATTCAGAACCATCCCCTTGTGTGATCATTTTGACTCTAGGGAGGAGCCAGAATTCACACGGCTCCAGATCCTCTGAGAACGGTGAACGAGGATCTGCGGTAAGGTGCTGATGAGCCTGCCTTTCTGGTGAATGGCTGGGAAGCCCATTTGCCTTATTTTTTTAAGGAAGGGTCTTGCCATGGAGTGCAGACTGGCCTTGAACTCACTCTGAAGCCCAAGCTGGCCTCAAACTTTGTGATCCTCCTGTCTCAGACCCCCAGATTACAGGCTTGCACCACCGTGCCTGACTGACTGTGTGTTTAATGCACCTCATAAACTCTCTCATAACGAAGACCTGTAGAACTGCTTCAGAAAGTGGCAAGAGTGAAGGAATAAGTGGGTTTGAAATGAGAGGGAGCATTTTCAGGGAGGTTAATAGCAATGCGATTTAATGAAGTTTTTAAAATTAGCATTTACCATATATAGTGATCCCATCTAACAAACATGGTAGCATGTAAAAATCTGTATCAATTTGCTTATTTTCTATTGTCCTCTCTTGATGCTGGATTATAAATATAATGCCTTACTCATTTAATATATTATTATTTACCATAAATATTATTATATATGTAGTTACTTGTTACCAGAGTCTGTTTTGGGTATGTAAGATGAAAGACACTCTTTGTATTAGAAGCACAGCTTCACTTCTTGTGAATTATTATAAACAGTTAAATAGTATAGCTATGGAATTTGAGTATTACCAAAGAAACATTCAATGTTTAATGCAGTAATCCAGAAGAAAGGTTACTAGTCATGTAGAGAAGAAAGGGAAGGTTTATCAGTGGACAGCCACTTGAGGAGAGAAGCTGATCTGATTCACCATATCCCCAGCACTGTGTAATTGCTAACATGAAACCCTATTATTAGTATGTCTTATAATAACTAACCTTTAGGAGAACACCTGAAGGGAGGCCAAGATTAAGACAAGTAGAATAAAAATCAGAAGGCGAATATCAGAAGGGCCACGCCAAGCCGAGACACAGAGGGTTGGCAGGAGGAGTAGGAAACAGGGGTCAAATAGAGGTGGGACTTCTGTCAAGAGTTTGGATTTTATTACAAATGATGGCTGTAACCACTGAAGGACTTCAAATTGCTGACTAATTTTCATAAGATTGATTTATGGCCTTGAGCCTTTGAGTACATAATGATTCGCACGGCTGCTGTGAGTATTCCAGAGCACTGCACGAATTCAGGTTCGTAGATGTCACTGAGTAATATCCGTATTAATGATGGCACTATCTAAAGCATGTGTATCGGATTTACAGTGACATTCAAAAGACTTATTGTTGAATAATGAACCTTTACTTAATGTGGACTAGAAGGGCAGAGAAAAGTTAGTTTAAGTCTGCAAAAGATTCGCAGATCAAAGAAGAAGCATATTAAAGTTATTCCAGACTCACCGGAGTCCTGCTCTTTGTTGATGGTTGTTAAAAGTTTTCAGTGAGGGGTGCAGTAATAGGAAGATATTTTTTTCCATCAGAAGGGAAAATGCGATACAGAAAAATGTAAAATAAAAATTAAAAAGCTTACAAGGTAGTTCATTAAATCCAGAATCATTATCTCACAAAGTAGACATGGATGAAAATAAACCAGCTCATGTGTATCTATACATAGAGAAGTGCAAAGAATGAGAGCCTTAACAAATGTCTTGTATTGTTTTCTCAAACTCAATTTTTGGAAAACAAATTACAGTCATTTTATTATTTGCACCATTCTATCATAGTTTTGTAAGATAATCATGAAACAATGTAATAGGTTTCCTCAAGAAAACACGAAACGTTTCTCACTTTTCATTTAAAAAATTCTCTCAGGAAGAACACACATAAAAACATCTTACTTGTATAGTCATTTCAACTCATGCTAAATTCCTGTAGATTCGAATATAAACTATGTAGCAATCTTTAAATGTAAGATAATCAAATTCATCTTTTAATGTTCACCTTCTTGTTAAACTAAATTATTACCATCAGTCTGACTGTACACTTTTAGCATCAACTTGGGATTATTTAGGAATTCATCTTGTTGAAATGATTTTGAAACTTATAACTGCTTAATTGTAAGGTACTTGTGGGAACACTGAAGAACTGATTAAAATAATTAAATTTTAAGTACTGTCACATGTAGTGTGTTCATACTAACTCAATAAACAAGGGTTCATTGAAAAACATTTGGTGCCCAATAAATGCCTGCAGAGGAAATAGATTTGGTAAATCAATAAAGAAAATTTACTCTTGTGTCTCCTTGTTGACACAGTTAATATTCTAAAGATATTCTCTCTTTATACAAAATGATGTGAAAGTGCATCTTTGTTGGGAGCTATTGAAGCTGGAATTTGAACACATGTGCCAGGCTGCAGCTTGGCCAGGACACGGCCAACCTGAGAACAAGGAGATGCCTCAAAGGGCAAGATAAGGTCACAGAAGAGGACACCTGGACCCAACCCTAATTAATTAAATAATGACTGTAGCTATAGGCATTTAACTTCTGTAGTGAAATGCAACTTGGAGACTTTCTCCTATGATACTTCTCCTAAATTAACATAATCTGTTACTTGGAAAAATTCTGGAACCACTCCCAAGATCAAACTCAGTTTCCTGCATTTTTCACTCTAACTCATTCCTTGTTTGAAAAACTAAACAAGTACAGGCTGCCCAGAGACATTCCTTGTCTTAGCCCCCACTACCTAGAATGCTGCTAGAAGGATTTGATCCTCCTGGAGCCCTGAAGTCATACCACGTGTCTCGCTTACTTAAGCCTTTGCTGTACACTCATTTGGGATCTAGGCCAGATCCCTGATATATCTTTCATATACAGATATTGTTTCATTGGATCTACTCACTCCAATCCTCATAGAACAGCTTCTGATTCTATCTATTCGACTGCTTCTGTAGCATTTTCTGACAACCAATTTGCAATCTCTTCTGAGCTCATACGGTTATGATAGAGAACATTACATTAAATACTTAGGAATAAGATCAATCCTCCAACTTTTTAAAATTTTAAAGCATAACTGCAGAGTTAGTAATTTCTTCTGCAATTTCGTTGTATCTGTTTTTTACAGGCACGGGTCACCTGTAGATTATCACAATAGAATTCCCCTTATTTGACCCAGAGTATATGTTATAGTCAGAATAGTCTTTGTTAAACATTATTTCCACAAAGATTATTGCATTGTAAAAATGTTCTGTAAATTTCATTGCTGTGTTAACTTGAAGTTAAACTTAGAGCTTCAGGTAATAGAGAAGGTCTGAGTAGTAAGCATATATCTGATATTTTAAATATTTGCAGATACAAAGATGAATAAATATAGGGTGCTTTTGAAGTCCAGGTAGGGACCCATGCTTATAAGCACATTAGTCCAGTATACCATACTAAATACATTAATTAAAAATATGCAGTAAAAGGGATTCCCAGTTCCAATCCAGATACATTAAAACCTCATATCATTCTTGTCCTTTCAAATAAGAAAATCTAGATACACTGAAAATCAATGGCTAATGTTGAACCCATAAGAGAAAGAAAATTTGACAGCCAGCTATCATGGTGGTTTCCAGAAACAGGCTCATCCATGGAGGCGTGGTTACCAAGGCTTACTCAGAACACAAGCTGCTGGAACCATAAATATGCAGGAACATATCAGTGGTGGTTTGAACAAATTATTGAGCCTGAGTTTGGTCTAGTTGATGAGAGAAAATGTACAGGTCCACAGTGCAAAGACTGCTATAATTTGAGGATTTTTCTTTTAGGATCCTCCAAGGGCCTCACAGAATATCCAAGAAGAATTAGATTGTTCAAAATTTTCAGAGCTGTCTCCACAACATCTGCTAACACTCCAATAGAAAAGATTGCACCAACATGACAATACTTTTCAGTGTATAAATAGAAAAATAAAGTGTGAACAGCACTCAGCAAGATGAGGCTAGAAAAGGGACTAGGGTCAAAAAATTATTGCAACACAGCATGGATAATCTCAAAGGCCTTAGAGTAAAAGATTCCTGTTAAAAGTTAGCGTATCATATAATTATATTTTCATGACTTTTTGAATTGAGAAACTGTGGTAATCTAGCTCTTGATTGTGAAGTTGTTTCATTGGATTTGTTTGTATATTAAAAGTCAAAGTACATGCAATCATGAAACGTCAATTTAATTATGATTTTCTAAAAGTCCATAAAATAGTTTACGATAGTAAAGACTAACTTAAAACAATGGTTTTTAAGTATAAAGGTAAGTAAATGAGTTTTAAAAATTATACAGTAAAAGTCAAAGCTTGCTGACATTCAATTAGCAATGTGACCTGAAGAGAATTGCTAAGTCAAAGTGACTTGGTGTACTCCACATTGGGTGATTTTGTATATCAAGCTACCATTAGCATAGGAGGAGCTAAGTCTTGTCCAGGATAAAGTGTTGAATTATAGAGGCAGTTAATGTGATCTGAAATGGAAAACTGGTCACTGATATGGCTTCTAGAAATGTAGGCATGTAGGTCTCCAAAACCAGGAGGTCAGACATACTACAGGACTCTGACTTTTACAATCATGAAAAGAGTCATTGTTCGTCACTACCCTTAGGGGCAGAACGGACATGGAAAATTTAGAAGGTCATCTGGTGCAAGCTGTCTGAAAAAGTAAAAAAGAAACACACCTCAGATTGAGAAATAAATAAGATGCGAGATCAAAATTTGAAGCTTTATAACATAGTTATGAAGGCAGAGCTCTGGAGGGTGGTCTGAATGCTCCTGGAGACCAGCCCGAAATATTTGTTATTTTGCTTTGACTGAGGATAAGTCATAAATGATAATTAGGCTATCAAGTCATGTAAATAATTTGCATAACTACCTAAAATTTAGAGTAAACATGGCCCTGAAAAAGAGAACTCTTACCATCAAAAAAGTTAAAAAATAAAAATGAATATAAAGAGAAAAAAAATGCAAATGTATTATTTAAAAATGTGAGCTCAAGTAGTACCCTAAATCACTAAGGAAGAAAAACAGAGATGCTGAAAATAGAAACCATAAGGAATGGTTTGAATGGATGCAGATAAAAATACCCAGAGAGGGCCCTATCACAAGTGCAACAATAAAAATGTTCATATGCATAGAGTGTGGAGCCAAACTTTCTCAGGAATCACACTCATGGTTGCAGAGTCAGACTCCCTGGATAGAAAACTTTTCCTCTCTGATACAGCAAGTATATACGACTGAATAAGTTACAGCGTGACAGAAGTTTGAGATCTCAATTGTCTCTTTTTAAATGCAGGATATTATCTGATCAGTAAGATGTGCATATATACCAGCTCTTCCTATGAAGATAATTGTTAGGTACTGCAAACACAGCCTTAGAAAAATATAAATATAAATAAAAAAGCAAATGAAACAATTCAAGAAGGAGCTTCATATACAGAAGTCTACCTCTGTGGTGATTGCCTACTGAGAGAAACAAATTCAATTGTTAATCAGTGTAACCAGAAGGGAATAATAATAATAATAATAATAATAATAATAATAATAATGTTGAACATGATCAAAAGTGGAACATGCTCCACATTTGTGGAATTGTAATGCCATCCACTGTAAAGCACACTGAATTTAATGATTTTTCTTGAGTGTTTCCACTATCTTGACTAAAGATTTCCCTGTCAATCCATGTCTTGAGCACAGAGCAAGAACAAAATACTTTTCATGAGGTAGCACTGGAGCTATTCGAGAAGAATTACACGGCGGTGAGGGTGAGAAGGGAGAAGAAATATACGCACATCTGGTCAAAAATCTCTCCATCTTGGGGTCAGGGAGAGCATTTCACCTCTTCAGAGTCTCTTTCATCTTTGAGCAGCCATGTCTGCTGGAAAGTTTCACTTATTTATTGTTCCTTCATTCATTTACTTCCTCCTTGTCTGCTACCTTACTGGTGTATATTTTCACTGTCTGATGTGTGCACTCATTTTGCAGAACTGGTTTATCCATAGCAGAGCTTACCCCATTTCGCTCCCCTTTATTTCCCCACCTTCCCGGACCCTGGCCTCTCCCATCGCCAGGGCACTGGCCTCCCTGTTTCTTCCCACCTCTCGTCTATTCTAAATCCAAATTAGTTTTTTTTTTTTTTTTAACAAATCAGAGAAATAGTATATTATTCAATATTCCTTACTTGACATCTTTCACTTAACATTATCCTCTAGCGATCCATCCATCTTCCTGAAAACACTGCTGAACACTTTTCTAAGATGTTAGTGTAGCAGGGGGCATCAGTTAAGGACCGAGTGTTACCTTGGTTAAGTATATGACAGTTTTGTGGGCGTGGACAGACAGCCTGGGAGTAGAGTACCTGGAGCCTGGGGGTGACTCTCAGAGGACTATGTATCCTAAATCCTGTAGGCTACTTGCCCTGTTTTGTGAAACTTCAAAATCAAAGGAAGCGTGGCATTGTCATTTAAATAATTTTCATTACTCTGAGATAGTCTAGAGAAATGTATTATTCTAGAAATTGCAGGAGGTACATAGGAACATTATTCTTCCTGATTTTCATAATCTACAAGAGACTATAAGGTATAAATGCTTGAAGAGTTAACATAAACTGATGTATAAGCTACCATGTTTATTAAAACCATTGTCGAGTGATATGTAATCACTACTAATTAGTAAATTCAATATACTTGCATGTCAGTCTCATAAGAGAAGACAAGCAGTGATGTCATGTGCTTCTGATGCCAGAGGTGCAGTCTGTGAAACGCCGGCTCCGAGGCTCAGGCACAGTGCTCTCTGCAGTGTTGGTGAGCACATGGGTGTAGATGCTGTGCTTATAAGTACTAAATCACCTCCCCGGAAACAGCTATTCTTACACACTTCCCTGTCAGTGTTATCTTGCTTATAATAGACATTAAAGTTCAATAATGTCCTGAGGACCCAAAGATATGGCTTGAAAAATAGAGGAACATATGATGCAATTCATAGGACACAAAGTATCATGAGCAAAATCCAAATAGGATAGTGCTGTGATTCAGGTCTGACACCTCCTGCTTAAAACTCAAAAGGTCAGAAGGTCTAACTTTCATACTGATGTTGAAATGTAAAAACCTACATTTTAGAGACAAAACAGATATTTTTCTAACTGGCCTGTTTTACAATTACCACTTGTGTCTAGTAGATAACAGACTGCATTGAGTGGGGCCTGTTTTTGTGAGACCCTGTTGGACCTTCATCTTCATCACCCGAGGACAGCTCAGCCACTGCAGTGGGGTGGTGCTAATAATCATCCTGTCTCCAGGATGCCAATGGCATGAAACACCATATCCACCCTGGAAACTGCTACGTGTTACTCACTGGATAGTGAGATTATTGGCTGTGTTAAGATGTGCAGTACGCTTCAACCATGCAAATGTTTCTTATGCTATTCTGATAATAATTTGTGGTCTAAGCTATTACCCTGGAGAAAACACTGTGCATGCAAAACATTCTTTGTTGTTGCAGAAGTTAAAACTGTGCCTGGGGAATTTGCTGTTGCTTGGAAGTTTTTCTTACCTGTATTTTTATCTCTAATCTGACAATCAACATTTTCTAAGAGCATTTTTACTCAATTAAATACAGGACTTTTAGCCTCATCAAGTAGAAACCTTGTAGAAACACTGATCAACCTTTTCATGTATACATCATTAGATTTTTTTCAGGAAAAGTTTCTTAATATTTTCTGGCAGTTTGTGCAGGCCTTGTGACAGAATAGGTGAAGTACTCCAAGGGGACAATCGCAGGGTGAATCTTGGCTTTTTTTTCACTCCACTGATTCATCTAGGGTGAGTCTACTTGGTTCTACTTAATATATTTAAATTTGGATAATTTAATTAAATACTCTCGAGAGATACCTAAAAAACTGCTGAAATCTAGTCTCCTCTTTTTGTGGGAAAAAATCATAGGCAAAAATAGTACTTTTCCAAGAAAAACATAATTATCTTGGTGTGAAAGCAGGATGCCCCAGATCAATAATTACACTTTTGTACATTCAACAAAATTGGACCTACGCCACAGTTTCATTAATTTTGAAAGAAGTCTTCCACCTGAGCTCTGGAGAGTAGGGAGGTAACCAACAGTAGGACAAAGCCGTTAGATGATGTGTTATTGGCTGTGGATCTCTCTTGAGCTTTTGACTTGGAAATTGATAGAACTATTCATTTAGTATGATTGTAAAATTCACTGATTTTCATTTCATAAAATCTCTTGGGATTGCAGTACCAAAAGGTAAATTTAAAAGATTAAACTTCTTTTAAGAAAAAACATTTTTTTACCATTTCTTTGATAGCTAAAGTAAATGTTTTAAGGCAAAGTGTGAACCTTATGACAAAAAAATCTTGATCCAAACCATTGATACTATAATTATTCAGGTTCCATGCACCCACATAAGATTAGGTCTTGATAAAGAGTAAGAGGAGGTCTGTTAATCTATTTTATCAAACTTGGCTGGATAGGTTGATGGATTTGGGCTAGATCATTGCTACTTAAATTAGCATTGGTAGAATTATCTACAATAATCCATTTCAATAATCTCCATGGTTTCATTTCCACAAATGGTATGCTCCACAGTAATCTAGAAATTCCCAACAACCTTTTCTCTCTGCTCTGTCACTCATTTTCAGTTTTGTTACTTCCTGCTTACATGTGACAGAAGGCAGGGTGTTCTGTATCTTTTACTTCACATAACATCTGAATTACTAAGAAAACTATAAGGCCTAAAATTATAACTATAAGGTTAACATATTTTGTTAAATACATGTCTAAGGAAGAGAAATAAAAAACTTAATGAGATTAACATTTTGTAAAGAAATACATATTTTGTATTTGTACACTTATAGATGTATTATCCATTATCACCATTTTAAGAGAAATTTCCAATTATTATTTAGAACAGCCTTTGTGCTATAAAAGAATCCAAATCAAATGCCAGTCGAAATAGACATACTCTATAGTGTCAGGACTCAGTACATTATACTTGAAGTTATGATCAAAACATCTTTATTGTATTCTTCACTATTTTTATTCTCAACAAGTTAATTCAAAAATTAAGAATTATTATCAATATACGACAGTTTAATGTTTTTGTTAGGAACTTTAGACATCTACCAGCACTCAAACTTCATCATCTGTAAACAGCACCATTCCTTTCTTTTGTGGAATATGAAAAAAAACATAACTATATATATCTTTGTCTGTCTGTCTGTCTGTCTAGTGTATATATGGCATGTATTTTCAGTTAGCTATGAATAAGATTTTTCTTTTCTCATTTCAATTATTTCACTAAACTACTTCCAAGTTAAGGCATTCTTTGAATGTGACTTAAAAAACAAATGGGGTGACATTTCAGAACCTCAAGTTCTTTGTTGATTTGGTCTTGTGTGGAACTTGATTCCCCTATTTTAGGTTTTCAGTGCTAAGATTACAGGCATGTGTCAGGGTGCACAATTGAGGACACAAGGCATTTTTTTATTCCTTTTTTAAACGATTCATTGTTGTGTTAGTATGCACAACCATACTGAACCATAACATCCTGAGTGTTGCCAGCGCAGTTTTGGAAACACAAATCTACAGTTTAACACAATGAGAAAATTATATTATATAAGTTAATTTCATGTCAACCAGATACTCCCTACTTTCCAGAGATGTTGTCCAAATACAGGTGATTGGTCTTCATGCAAATTTAGCCCTATTAAACTTTGGGAAAATTCCTTGATATTACCAGTTTAATAAATATGAGTATCAACTTTAAATACTTATGTTTTGAGCTTGATTATACTGCACGATAAGAGACTGTTTTGAAGTATCTCTGTAACGTGTGCTTTGAATATTTCTAAGGCCTTACATTTGACTAAAGAGCTATTATTTAGGAAACAATGGTGCATTTGTCAGCATCCTCTTAGAGCCACAGTTTTCACTGGTGCTACCTTTTCATAGCTCCTCTCCACCTCCTTCTTTTCTACTGCTCTGAGTATGTGTTTGCAGTACATAGTGTTCACATTCAGCCTCGAGTTTCCTTACAAATACACATCTTCGCTTGATCATTTTTGTCCCTCTTCTCCCTCCGTCTTCCTTTCTTTCCCAGATCTGCTTCCCATCTCAATAGCTTCTAACTCTGGCTTTAACATAAATGTTATTTATATTTTATTCTTTATGTTATTTATATTTTTTGTTTCTCACCTTACAGAGGCCATATTATATTTAACCTTTATAATGGGCTTATTTTATTAGATTTTACTCTCAAGATTCATCCATTTTCCTACAAATGATTCAATTTTACCCTTCTTAATGACTAAGTATCCCATCATGTATTAACCACACATTTTCTTTACCCACTATTCTGGTTGTGTATAGCTGTCTCCATGGGTTAGCTAGTACAAATTGCACTGCTACCAAAAAACAAAAACAAAGAGATCTACTCTGAGGATTTTTTTGTTTTGTTCCTCACTTGCTGTGTTCCTCACTCCTTCCATCCATCTCTTCATTTTTTCTTTCCTTTCTTCCTTCTTTCCTTTTTAGTTAAAGGAAGCAGGAAAAGCAATAAACGTAAAGAAACACCACACATTTTGTGGACCAAACCTAAAGGTGTTGCATGTGATTTAATATTTGAGTTTTACATTGGTCCTCACTTCAGACTCTTTCCAATCTATAATCTCATTAAGCCATCTTGTTAGGTCATAGAATCAGGAGCATAAAATGACCTGACTAACTTGAGTATCTACTACACCTGTACACTGTAGCTGCTTTGTATGGAAATGTAAACAATTTTCTCCATACTCTTTGCAGGACTGCACTGAAATGTTGTATTAATCTGCAGCTCAGATATGAAAGACATTGTATTCATCATAATTCTTTACCAGGCTGCAATATTTGTGCTATTTAAATCAATGACTAAAATGTAAACAAGACAAAGGATAAAATATGATATTAAAGGTGTCAGTAGGGAGCTATTACAAAACGTATAGTGATCATGTACCCTTGTATGAAGCATATAGAGTCATTACCACTGTTGTGCCTGAAATATCATATTAAAAATGTGCAAACAAATAGCAAACACTGTGTAAGTCTCACCTCCGCGTTCTAGGCCCTCACAAGCTTTTACTCTGCAAGTTACACAGATTTGGATGAGATCAGAGATTGAGTGCACACAGTATTCCTTACAAATCTGATGCCGATTTTGTTTTGCATTCATCTCGTAACTTTCTTTTCATAATTCTATGTATTTATTTATGGTAATAAATAAATAAAACCTTAAAATGAGCCAACCAAAGTTCTTCTGTAGTCCAGCCTCAAATACAGCAAGGGGTATCTGGAGTGCTGAGCTTAATTTATTTTACAATTTTAGGGAAGGGAGCAGCATTTGCAGTTGTGTGGGGAAGATCCCCAGGTCCTGTGTGTCACCTAATGTAGAGTTCACAAATGGGAGCAAAATGTTGCTGAATGCTTTTGTTTGTAAATCAAATTGTTTGCAAAAACAAGGCTTGTGAACTAAAATATTATTTAACAGAATTGTATAATTATTTGTAATGTAAGTTTTTCACTTTAAACAGAGAGCTAACAGGTCTACTCATTATTCTGAAAGTTAAACAACTTTAGGGATAATTTTCAAAAATGTATAATATTTGTACTGTTATATATAACATTATATACCATATGTCCAAATATATGTACTCTGTGCATATACTATGAAGTTTTTAAATACATGACTATGTATATTTTGTGTTAGTGTCAGCATAGATCTAAGCCTTAATTTCATAGGTAATATGGTGGGAGACAGAGAAAATAAATCCCTTTCCTAGTCTGCTCTCTAGTCTACTAATTTCTCAGACTGTAGTCAATACTCGGACTTTTGAATCCTTGTGCAGTATTTTTCTCCAAATAAAAAACTGTTAGTATAATGATAAAGACTACTTTGTGACTTATTATGAACACATTCGCATGGGTCAATAATCACTATTAAAGAGTCCCTGAATACCAAATTACAACTTCCCTAATGGTCCTGGCGGAACTTCTGGTTATACAGTCAATACCCTCCCTCTATATTAAACTGGCCATTATACATAGGATATGATTTTGTGGGGAAAATGACTGTAATAGCCTCCTCTGGTCTTTATTTCTCGCCAAGTCATTTTCTAACATAAACTTAGTGAGGTTCAATGAAATCTCTACACCCTCAAACTTTTATAGCCATTAATTACAGAGTTCTACAGCATATACGAGGCTGTAACTGCTTAAGCCATCCTTTTGTATTTGTTCAATAAATTGCCTTTGGAAATATTAAAGTTGAGATCTTAACCTTTCCTAGCATACAAACGAATATACAAAAAGAACCTTACCGGGAAAATTACTTTTGGCCAATATTTGATGGCAAGCACTCCCCAGCCCTGGTCTATCCACATGACGCTATCTTCTGAGGGATGATCTCCATTATTGGATTCTTAACTCAGCAGTCACAGATTTCAACTGAAGAAGCATTCTGTCTCTCACAGATGGCAGAGTTTTATGTAGATGTGAAGAGAGCTCTCATTACTTCAGCTTCCTTCCTCATAAAATAAGCAGGCTGTGTATTCAGAGAGCATGCTTTTATCATTATTGGGCCATGTACATCTGGACATTCCTTATAGAAGGAGAGAAGGAAGCATACTCTTGTGAGTGTGCCAGACAGGTAGGAAAGAGCCCTGGAGGTGACATGTCCATAAACGATGGGAAGAAGTTCCTTCAGCAAGGACAGTACACTTCAGTGAAGCCATAGCTACCAACCTTATTTCTCCTGATCACAAACCTATTTTGGTTTCAAAAGGACAATATTATATCAGCCTGGCTTTATTTTCCATGTAGATAACAGCAGTTTTTATCTTGCCTGAGCTTTGATTCTGCCTTTCTGTCCATTTCAAAGACCACATTTGTATTTACATTCACTCTGGAATTCTGCCCTCTTCCCCCCAAGCCATGCCACATTCAATACAAAATATCAAGCCATCAATGAAGCCTCCTGTTCCCTCTGCTCTTTCACCTACAAGACATGTAGCTTCTTCCTACTTATTCGTATCTGTCACTGTGTACTTGTCACACAGGTACTCATAATAAAATTCTGATTGGACTAATTACATTCAATTTTTTTTCAATTTATTTTGTTATTGGAAATATTTTTCCTAAGCTGAATAATTAATGTTTCATTCTAAATCTCAAAAACATAAATTGCTTACATTCACTAATAATAAAAAAATATTAACACCAAATAATTTAAATTTGTCACCAAATGTCTCATAATATGGTGCTTTAACAACACATGGAGGATTCTCAGCCTAGAACTGTGTTTCCTCCTGAAATCAAACTACAGTAAATCCTGCAATGTTATTTCTTATAAAAATTATTAAAATGTTTACTCTTTGTATCATATTTCTTCCATGCCTACCAAAATGAGCAATGATTTCCTAAATATTCAATTTAACGGTGCTTCCCTGGATTTATTATAATATAATTTATCTTTTGTTTCTTATAACATGGAGATGTGGACAACATACATACCCTACCAAAGGGTATGTATGTTGTATATATTCTTCTGTAGAATTGCATTTTTGCACATATTCACTACTAAGATCATTTTAAACAGCAGTTTATAGGCAGTCAATGTATGTGTTTTAAAAGTTATTTTTATTAAATGTTTAAGATACCTATTCTTCCCCAGATTCTTCCCCAGATTCAATCTATTAAGGAATAGATTGTATTTTTCTATAAGGAATAGGTAGTATTTTTCAATAGAACACATAAGCTAAAATATAAGTATTGAAGTGTTTCATAGAGTATGTGAAATTTTATCGTGCAAGTTTACAATTACAAAGACATTAAAAAAAAAACTGTCTTTGTTTCTTAGTTGACTGAGCCTAGTAGAATTTCAGTGTAACACTGCTGTTTCAAGTGCCAGTGGAGTGTTAAATAGTCAACAGTCTGTAAGCAAATTGCTTTCCTATTTATGATAATTCTATACATATTTATGTTTACCAGGTCATGATTATTGTTTTCCTTCAGAAAATCCAAAACATTTTCGAAGCCAGGTCTTCGAAACTCCCTTGTAGCATTTCCAGGATTTAGCCAGATCAGGGAGCACTGTGAGTGGAGTATTATCTGAGGAACATTAGCAATTCAGCAAACTGATGCTTCCTGTAGAAACTGCCTTCCTGCCAGTGGCAGTTAACAGGCTGTGTCAATCTGAATAAGAAACACCCAACTCAATTGTTGTCAGCACAGCTCTGGGTTTGGTGGAGAGAATTTACTGAAGACTGAAGACCCCACTGGGTGTGAGTGGTACCAACCAATAGGCTTCTAGCCTGGATGGAGTAAAAGGGAAAGGAACAGAGAAGGCTGCCTCTGTTTCTTCAGAGGAGCTCCGTCTTTCCCATCACCTTGGATGTCATCTCCTGACTTCCAGCACAGAGCCTCAGCTTCCTGATATAGCCTTGCCTGGGACCCCACAGCACAGTGAGCCCAGCCATTAGACTGGACCCTTCATGTCTCCACTGGTCCAGCATGCAGACAGACATTGTGCACACTTCCACGTCTGACTGAAGGTAGTCATTGTAAGCCACCTTCTAATTTTTACAGCTTTATGTATCTTGCATTGAATCCGTTTCTCTAGTGAGCACTGACTGATGCACTGTCCGTGGACTAAATCAGCTGTTCTTTGAAATGATGGTCAAAAGACACAACAAAGGAGGCTAATGATGCCTCTTGTATGTAGTCCCACCTGTAAAAGCTCTTTCCTGCATTAATCTGCTGATGGAAGTTCATCTAAGTGGCTGCCAGTCTGTCTGACAAATGACGTCACCGTGGCACTCACAGCCCTCATAGATTTTGACAAGTGGCACTGTTGGAGACATATGTTTTCTTCTAGACCCTCATTCTTTACAAATCACATTTAACTCTGTCCTTTCCTGTTCCTGCCTTAATGAATCTTGTCTCTCACAGGCCACCTTTAGACATTTTTCTTTGGTCTCTTAGCAACCTGCTATATTACTTCAGCATCCTGATCTGTAAGGTAGACGCTAACACTAAATAGTAACTTCATAGCAAGTGGTTATGTTCATCCTGGATCTTATAGAACACATGATATTACCATGTCCTAAATCTGAGTTTAATTTAAAAATGCATAAACGGAACAATTTTGATCCATGAAGGTGATTGCAAATGAATCCATAAATGAATTTTTAAATTTAAGTTCATTACAGGAAAAATAATTGCAGGCCACCCAACTGTGGCCCTGGGGATACAGATAGTGCTAATTTGAACACCCTTTCCTTGCTTAATTTGCATATAAGGACTAAAGTCAGTTTCATTTTATGTGCACACGTTATTTTTTATGTATCAAAATAAGTCAAATTGTTTCAGAGAAAATGTGATTGTGAAGCAATTGAATTTTGTGGAAGTTACAAAAAACTTGAGGGAGATCATGAGATGAAAACCAACGTTTTATCAATTTTGTGTTTTATTTATTTACACTTGTGGTGCTGCGAATCAAAGCCAGAAACTTGTACATATAAGACAAGAATTCTACCACTGAGCCACATCCTCAGCCCTGTTTATCAATTTTGGAAACTCATACAAATATGTACACATGCCACACAAAGCTCTCCTTTAAACCTACGTGAAGGGACAAAGACTGTTAATGACACCATGCTGCTGAAGAGCGCATCTCAGATGCTGTGTTCATTACCTGAGGTTCCTTCTGTTCAGAGCACACATGGACTCTTTACTCAATCCCAACACAAGACTTACGCCACTGCAAGTCCATGAACAGCTGCTGCTTTATAAATAGCTCCGCTGATCAAGAATGAAAGACATGTGATCATCTCTACATACTCAGAAAAGCATCTGACACACTCTAACATTCACTCATGATAAAGTCTCAAAAACAAGTAGGAAGAGAAGGTCTTTCTCCCAGCCTGTTAAAAGTCAAGTATAGCAAACCAATGGCCACCAATATATGAATGGAGAGAAGCTGAAAGGTTTCCCTCAAAAATCTGGAGTGAGACAGGAGGCCTGCCCTCATGGCTACTGTTCAATGTAGCTCTTGATAAACTAGTGAAAGCATCCAGAAAAAGAGACAGAAATTAAAAGGATAGGGATATGAAAGGAAGACATTAAGTCATCTTTATTTACATGTGACATGGCCCCATACATACAAGAGAAGAGAAACCGCACTGAAAAATTCCCAGAATTAATAAGCAAAATTAGTAGGATAGCATGATACAAAGCTGACACTTAAAAAAAAATATTATTTCTGTACACCAATAATAAACTTATTAAGAGAGAAATTAGAAAACAATATTTTTCACAACAACATAAGAAAAATGAAATGCTGAGAACTGAGTAACCAAGAAGTAAAAGAACTCTTCCATGGAAACTATAGAACCCTGAAAAAGAAGATTAAAAAGAATATCAGAAAATGGAAAGACATTCCTTGTTCCTGAAGAGGAAGACTTTTTTTTTTTCATTTTTTTTTATTTAAGAGGAAAAAGAGAAAAACACAAAACAAACCAAAGCGGTGTAAGGGTACACGTAATACAGAACTACAAAAAAAAAAACAAAAACAAAAACAAACAAACACAAAAAAAACATAACAGTAAGAAATCAACTGTTAGTAGATTACATATTATCATCTTGAAAATAGTTCCTCAAATCACAGTATCAAAGAATACAAGGTGGACACTCAAACAGGGAGACTGCAAACAGCTGTGTTCAATGATCCAAAAACATTGATATAGTCAGCTATTCAACACCCCTAAACACACTTGCTGTTATATCCGTTAGAGCTCTTTTTCTTTTTTTTTTCCCTCTCTTTTTTACAACAAAATTTACACATTTTGGATTTTATTACTCCTTAGTGCTTATTACTTTTTTTGGGGGGGGGGAAGAATACAGTCAAATATGGCAAAACAAAGCTGTCAGTCAATACCAAGGATAGACATAGCACATGGTGTAGAACAGAGTACAAGTTTATCAACAATGGTTATCAACGTTGTCCCTTGTTTCCTTAAAAAGAATTGTCTATCTCATTAGACATTATAAAGTTGGACAAAACAGTAGAGAACAAGACCAATAAAACTTAGGCATTGTAAACATTACAGGACTTCCAAAGAAGACAATAGTCAAACCAGAATGGGTATCTTAGTGAATCTTATTGTCTTCAAAGTAGTTGCCTATGTCTTCAAACTTGATACTATCATATAGAATGGAACAGAGTCTAATCAGTCAAAACAAGATCGTGGGAGTACTACAGGAGTGAAGAGGAAGACTTAATATTGCCAAAATGACTATTCTTCCAAAACCATTACACAGATTTAACACTTCTCCAGTCAAATACCAATAGCATTTCTTACAGAAATAAAGAGCAATCCTAAAATTCATATGGAACCACTAGGAACCTAGACCACTATAAACAATTCTGGGAAACACAGGCAAGGCAAGGGGCATGGTGACCCTGTACTTCAAGCCATACTATAAAGTTACAGTGGTAAAAACCGCATGGTATTGGGAGAAAAGCCTTGAGGATTAATGGAACACAATACAGGAAGCAGAAACAAGCATGAGTACACCCCGTTACATTATCTTTGACAAAAGGGCCAAATCCTTTGGCTAGAGGAAAGATAGTCTCTTTAAAAATGATTCTTGGAAAACTGGCTTTCAAACGGCCAGAGATTGAACCTACACACCCACCTCTCAACACATATTAAACTAAAATCAAAATGGGTTCAACATCTAATCATTAGAGCAGGAATACTGAATCTGCTGGAGCATAAAGGGAAAACACTGGAAGACCTCGGTGTAGGCAAAGGTTTTCTGAACAGAACTCTGTGTGCACTAAAAATAATGCCAAAAATCAACAAACAGGTTCGCATCAAACTAAAAAGTTTCACAGCAAAGGAAACCACCAAAAGAGTGTAGTTAAATGTCAAAATGGGAAAAAAGTTTTTCCAGCTACTCCTGACACGAAGGATGAATATCTAAAATACATAAAAAAACTCCGGTGTATGAGGACACCCACATTTAATGATCTAGCAAAAAAAATGGGCACTTGAAATGAATCGACACATCTCAGATAAAGAAGTACAAATGATCAATAAATACATAAAAATGTTCATAATCGCTGGTCACTTGAGAAATTGAAACAACATTGAAATTCCATTTTACTTGAAAAAGAATGAAATTCTTTTTCATCAATAAATTAACCAATAACAAATACCGAAAGTGAGAGTGTTAACTGGTACAACCACTATGGAAATTTAGATTTTTCCTCAAAAAACTAAAAACAGAAATTCCATTTGCTAGAACCATTCCATATATAGATATCTTATAACATTATTTAAAGATGTCATACTAAGTGTTTTTTTTTAATATCTAAATCTTGGAAACAGCTTATATACTCATGAGCAAATTAATGGATAAATAATATGAGCACAACGTTTCTGTAACAAGGAGTATGTTTGAGTCACTTGGAGGAAAAGGGTTACACCGTGAAACCATAACATTCAGTGAAATAATCAGATCACACAGAAGGTTAAATATCACATAGTGTCTCTTATATAAACAACTCAATATATAAATTAAGCAGTAAACAGAAAAAAATCACAGAAAGAGAGAGAGAAATGCGATCCAGCATGGACCATACATACCTTCATTTACTACAATTGTGTCTTCTGTGTTTTTCATTATTATTCTTGGTGTTAATCTGCATGTTTGACAGTTAACTTCATATAGACTTATAAATTAAATAAATGAATCTGATGCTGGCAAAATATAAAAGGGGAGCGGAGGAGAAGGGGAAAAATAGAATTGAAGTATGTTGTGTACACGTACCAACTCTCCATGTGGAAATTAGTCATTATGGGCTGCAGACATGGCCGATTTTTTTTTTTAAAGAAACAGCTTGTTTGCCTCAGTGACCGAGTGGTCTCTGAAGGAGCCATCCCACTGGAGGTGACCCTGTACCCGTGCTAGGTCTGCTGCCGCCATTTTCCAGAGTGGAGGCCTAAGGGCATAAATCGGTATTTTGTTTCAGTGTTGTCTATGACATATTTTTCTTCGGTGTCTGGCCATGGTCAGCCCTAATTCTGCACTCAGACTTTACCACTGTGTATTTTCTACCAGCACACAGAGTGAAACTGGCTCACCAGTCATTTATTTTCAGTACTGATATGTTGAGTAGTATCAATATATCTTTATGTCACAAATACATCCCCAAAGAAACCTTAATTTTCTATGCCTATAATTTATTCTAATGAGACCTTGTAGTTTTAGAATTAATCTACAGAAAATAACCCCAAGGTATCACACTGTACATGTCCAGAGGCAAGTTCATTGATATAGATTCATGAATATATAATTTATGACAACTGTAGCAGGTGAGAGCTGAATTTACACATACATGCATATTTTATTGATGAAATTCTCTACCAAAGAGGAACTATTTTAGGAGAAATATGTATTTTAAAAGATGCTGAAATTAGAAAAATATACACTGGCAAATTCAACAGAAATAGATTAGTTAGACACTAGAACATCTATTCCACGAATCTGTTTTTTGTAATACTGTGTTAATGCGATAAATATCACTATATTATTTTAATCATTATTTTAAAATTTCAGTAAGTTTATTTTACAAATTTATTCTTGTCACTCTAAATTCATGATTTTTTATTTCTAAAAATTTATGGGGAGAAACCTAAATGATCAGATATTCCTATGAAATAGGAAAGTGATAAAAATAACTGAAATTGGGGTAAATAGCATAAAAGTAAAATGTTGAATCATAAAAATTAAGAAGCATTCTTTTCAAAAGTTCAACCACTGTTAAGCATCTTGCAAATGTCAGAGACCATTGTCACGAGATGAGGAAGCATAATCTGTCACCGAGGAACGAATGCTTGAAAAACCTATCAGCACAGAGTCTGAGACTGCTAGCATGTACTGAGGCAGGAGATTCAGGTGTGGCAAAGCGGCTCACCTGTCAATCAGGGAGATCCGGAACACATGCTGCCCCGCCCACACCTGTGACCAATAAGAACGTAGTATCTTCACCTCAATGAGAAATCAAACAGGGTTTTGATAGGACAGCCTCGTCTGACGTCACAAGGGAAGAGTGGCAGTCATTTTCCTCATGGCTGCTGGGCCTCTTTATCACTGTGGCAGGTGCTCACCCTTCCAAGTGTGCGTGCTCCCACATTAAATTGGCCTGCTGGCTCTGCAAGAACGTGTGTGTGTATGTGTGTGTGTGTGTGTGTGTGTGTGTGTGTGTGTGTGTGTTTACTACCTTCAGTATCTTTAATACATGTAAAACCTTCTGCCTTTTTCGCTTGTCTTTAGCAGTTCTTTGCTCAAAGATGGTGAAGACCTAGAAAACATCCATAGAAGGATCACTCAGACCAACACTCAGGAGGCTGAGCAGAAGGGTCCTTGCAAGTTCAATACTAGCCTGGGCTACAAAGTGAGCCCAAAGCCAGGCTGAACTTCACAGTGAGACTTTGTCTCAAAAAGACATATATATATATATATATATATATATATATATATATATATATACATATGGCTGACAGGAAAGGGAAGGAACCCTGTAACAGACAATAACATGTAGTTCAGGTATTATTTCAGTCTGTGATGCAGTGGAGGAACACAAAATAAGGAACTGAGGTTAAAAAACAAAAAAATGCTTTTGGAATTACAAAGGGAAACTGTGAAAAGGAAACTCTGAATCTTAGGAATCATAATTCTGAATTTGGGGGGGCCAAGGGGTGGCAGAGGCAGAAGTTGGACTAGTACAGATATGAAGCAGGCCAAAGGGACATTAAGGAGTAAAGGAGGGTAATGATGTTGTTAAGATCTTCTTAGAGCTTAGAATCTAAAAACAGTGTTTCTGCTAGCTACGTCCACACTTGGGAGAACTTTATAGTCAGAAATTGTGATTTGTACTAAGCGTGATGGTGCATGCCTGTACTGTAGAACCAGAAATTTAAAGGTTAAAAACAAGATGCTGTTTCTCAGCTAGAAACAGCACTGAGCCTCGTGACTCAGTCCTAACTCAGCCCTGCAGAAATAAAAACAACCTCTGTGGCTGTGATATGCTGGGGATGTGCTGTGCCAGGGAACTCAGAGATAGAGCCTGCCATTATGCTAATCAGGGTTGTAAAATATGTCAGACTCAAGTCTACAGAAACCAGGTGTCTTAAAGACAAGTTGTGCAGAACAAAGACAGTTAATTAACTCTGACCTGCTGGTCACCCCTTATGAACTGACCAATAGCAGATAGATAAGATGCCCACTGCTCCGCACTAACTGTAATGATTGGCTTCTGTAATAAATGCTTACATTGCAGTTTTTCCCCCTTAAAAACACCAGCCCTGCCCCAACTCAGGGTTCTCCATTTCCACCTGTTTGGAGGACCCCGTGTACACGGAATAATAAAAACCCCTTTGTTCTTACATGAGAGCGAGGCCCTTGGAGTCTTCCTTGCAACACCGGTCTTGCAGTACTTCCAGTTCTTGGGGCTGAGGCAGGAGGATTGCTGCAAGGCCAGCCTGGGCTACATTGTTCAAACAAGCCAAAATTATAACGCATAATCCTGCCTCAAAATACATAAAAAAAAATAAAAATAAAAAATAAAGAAATCGTGATTTGTATAGTAATGTAAAGAATTGCTAAGATTGCGCTAATATTTTAATTTTATGCAAATCCTTCAAAATAATAGTCATGTCAAATTTACATATGTTGTCTGATGATTATTATAATGTTTTAAAATGTCTGTTTACAAAGTTTCAGTTCTCTACACGTTAATTTGCTACTTCATTTTCTAAAATGCAGGTTCAGGTACATAAGATGCATTTTCCAATTTTTCTCAGTGCAGTGGCTTGCTGTGCTTTGGGCTGCAGCACTGAGATAAGCTAGAGCAGCAGCTGGTGACAGCATGGTTAGTTTATAGAGCTAGTAGAGCACTAAATACTTGAACAATAAAGCATAAAAAGAAGGAAAATGCTTAGGTTTAAGAGAGGAATTTTCTAATCATAACAAAATATATTCTTAATGATAATGCACATGAATATTTAATTAGATGTGGAGGACACAGCCTGTTTATTGTGGTTCTTATCATAAAAAAGTGTCTTTTAACATCCAGCTTTATATGTCACAGTGGTGACTCTGTCTTGGTGTATGGACTGTTTCAGTGATGACTTTATGACATGGGAAAGAGTGTCAGTACCGGTGCATTTCATTTCACTGTAGCTGGGATTTGCCCTTAGTAAGAATAATTGAGAAGACAATTGTAACCATGCATTGTAAAACTTGTCCTCAAAGACTCTGGGTTGAATATTGAGATTAGAGTGTATATTTGCTAGTACCAGTTCTGTTATATCAACAGCGATATCTTACTCGATTTGCTTCTGGAAACATCCTATTGCTTTGAATGATTCAACCTTAGTTACTTTGCACTGAGTATTTAATTCTTCAGAGTATGGCTACTTGAGACTTATAAGCAAGAAACATTTCCTGGGTGCAGGAAATGTTTGTATCCATTATGTATAGATCACAATGGATTTCCAGTAAGGGAGGAGGAGCCAGCCATTAAATGCATGTATGATAAATAAAAGTAACTCAGCTTGTCTACTGCTGACACCATTTGTGGAAGAGGATGCAGAAGGCCAGAGTAAATTCCTTGTGCAGTGCATACTAATGACAGTAATTCTGTGCTCAAGATTTTTGAGAATGTGCTTATCTAAACTCTAGACTACAACATCTGTTCACATTGCGTTGTTTTCTCTCTTCTAAGGTGATACACTTTTCAGTAAGATATCTTATCTAATAGGCCATAATTTGCTCCACTTTCAAATTTTCAAGATTTGAGAAGCGGAGGGAAGAAACATGTAAGTTATATTTAATTAAATATATGAAAATTATATATAAATTAATGATTATTGCTATGAATATCATAGTATGTATTTAAAATCTCATTCAAATGAAATATTTACCTGGGAATTTTGATATTTGA
The DNA here is from genome assembly GCF_034190915.1 of Cavia porcellus. Lineage (NCBI taxonomy): Eukaryota > Metazoa > Chordata > Mammalia > Rodentia > Caviidae > Cavia > Cavia porcellus. The sequence goes on along the minus strand of NW_026947495.1, from coordinate 78,360,726 downwards.
AAAATTATTTTACTCTTCAGATTTTATGGCTTTTGAAACTGATTTCTAGATAAGGCAGCAGTATCAAAAAACAGTAATTTTAAGGTAACCATAGCTCATATTTTTAAAGATGTACTTTTAAAGGTTAAAAAGCAGTTTAAAATCCCAAGAGTTAAAAGGTGGAGCGAGATTTCAAGTCAAGATGTGATGTTTTCTTAATAATTCGTCTTTCTTTGCTGTGAACTTGCCTCACAGAACCGAAATATGTGATCTGAGATTCATTTGTGCCACATCAAAGCACCTTCAAGAAACATCAGAATTACCCCGAGATTTCCAATACAATACCAGTGCCTCGGGTGTATTTAAAGAATCACTCCTCCGACATTCCAGCTTATTGCTGGATTTTTCTTGTATAAACTCAGAGATCTATTCTCCTTGGCTGTGAGACATTTTATTACAAAACAATCAGTAAAGACATCTAGATGTGCCATCTGGAATTAAAAACGACTGAGAGGAAGAAGTGAGGGAAGGCTAAAAACAAGCAGATCGATGCAATGAAGAAAAAATTGCTTGAGGTGGATGTAATTGAATGAAGACCTACAAGGCGTAGGGGATGTCAAGGCACGTTACTGGTTTTTGCACAGCATGTGTGATCACTGAAAAGCCACATACACATACGTAGAGAAAACACAAGCTCCAGTGAGACAAATTCACACAAGGGAGGCTTTTAGTCACTTTGGATTAATGCATAGTTTACACCAGTTTCACAAGTGCTACAGAGTTGGAATTTCAGCTGTTGTCTAAAAGGTACTATCTGCAGACAAAAAGTCTTTGGCTAAGCAATTACATCCATTTTGTAGAATTTGCTTTACGCTAGTGTATTAGTAAATATGAAGCACTGGCAACTTACTTAATGCCACATTGGATAGTTTTATTAAAACCTGTCATTTCTGTAAGCTAAGTGTGTCACTATATGATATTGACAGTTTCTTAAAATGTTACCCTTCATTTCACCCTAATAAGTTCACTCTGAATACTTATTAGTAACCTAATTTTGGTATTTACTTTTGTCTTCACAGTGCTTTGAGAAGTAGACATTGTTCTGTATTTATTTATTTTTTAGTGTGTGTCTGGGGACTATCACAGTTACATGTATTCTGGGGACTGGTATATGTATATTGCATTTGTTCATTTTCTCTTCTTTATCCTCCCATCATTTCCCTTCCCTTGACAGCCCTCCTCATATCTGCTTTTCCCACTACATTCTCTCCTTTTAAAAGTTCTTTTATTTATTTACATCTTGGGTTTCTCATATAAGATAAATTTTGCAATATTTACCTGCATCTATGTTATTCAACTTAACTTTATGGTATCAAATTCCATCTATTTTCCTACAAATGACATTATTTCATTTATCTCTATGGAATAAAAGAATTCATATATATATATATATATATATATATATATATATATACACACACACACACATATACATGTATGTGATAGTTTTAAATCCTTGTCTTCAAGGATCTTCAACCTAAAAAGGTTGATGAAAAAGAAGCTTAGAGATTATAGTCCTTATCCCAATATTTCATAAATCTAATTGGTATCACTGTAATTTGAATACATTTATCTGGCTTTAAAACATACCCCTGTCCTTTAATTTGCACTCATATAATACCTAATCGATGGTGTGGAAATTCTAATTCAATCCTAGGCAATTGATGAGCAATCTGGGGGGAGGCTCCAGCAGGCACCTGCTTCCTTCTGTAAAATACATGAAAACACACAATATTCTCACTTTTTAACATCTCACACAGCATAGTGTGGCAAACTCAGTGTTAGAAGCTAAAGAAAATAGTGAAAAAATAAAGACACATGTAAAGCTTCCAGAAGAGGATGCTGGTATTAAATGCCATGCCTGCGTGAGACTCTCAGGAAAAATAAGCCTGAAAACATGCACTTCATTCCAGGCCTGTTGTGTGTGTTTGATGCCCACTTCACATTTTTCTACACTACCTGCCACTGCAGAGACCCCTGTATTGATATGTTTAATTGCCCTTTTTGTTCTTTATACTAAAGATAATAGTGTATCATATTTAAACCATGAGAGCGTTCTGAAGTTGTTTTGCTAGTTGCTCTTTTTAGAGAGTTTTATACTTTCTGTTCACTCTTAACAGTAAGTTTTATTCTTTCTGTTTACATGCTGTGTGTTTTTGTTTTTTTTTTTTTTTTTTTTTTTTAACAATTTGACAAAGTGCCTTCAGCATTTCTTGCGTGACCCTTCAGATGGTGGTCTATTTGCTCAGCCTTTGCGTACCTGGGAATGTCTTACCTGTGCATTTTATTTTATTTTATTCGTTCATTCATTTATCTGCTTTTGGTACCAGGGATTGAACTCAGTACCTCACACTTCCCAGGCAAACGCTCAAGCTAAATCCTCAGCCCTACCTTACATTTTAAAAAGATTGCTTGCTGGGTTAGTATTGCTGTTTGGCAAGGTTTTTCTTTCTGTTCACTGCTGTGAAAATCCCACAGCACTCAATCTAGGCCAGCGAGGTTTCTGTTGAGAAGTCTGCCATCAGCAGGGTGGGACCCTGTCGGTGATACTCATTTCTTTTCGCTTGAAGCTTTTAGGATTTTCTCTTCATCTTGCATCTTTGAAAACTTCGGTATAAGATGTGTTGGGATAGCCTAGGTCCCATTAACTCTAACTGGTCACCTCGGACCCATGAACTTGGGTATTTGTGTGTTTCTTTGTTGGCTTGGGAAGGATTCTCTCATGAAATGTTTGGATGACTTTTCCACCACTTTTAATTCCTCCTTGAACCTCAGTAATCCAAATACTTATCTTTGAACATTATGGCCAACATGCCATATTCCCTTTACTCTTTTTTTCTTTTTCCTCTGCTGTGTATGTGTAATAAGAAGCTAGCTAAGAAATTGCATACCAAGAATCAAGCACTTTTGCATGTGAATCAGGACTGGAGAAAAATACTAATACGTTGAGCTTGTAATAAGCTGTCCAGGAAAATGTCCACTTGCACAGAGTGTACCGTGGTCACTGCCACTGCTTGCGCTGTCCTCCCTCATCCCTCTTCTCATTCTGCTCAGCTTCTGTGTCTTCCTTCTATTTTATGATTTCTCTGTCTCTGTCTCTCTAATTCCACATGTGAGAGAAAAACAACAGTATTTTGGTTTTTTGGTCTCCTTATTTCACTTAGTATACTGATGCCTGGTTCCGTTCCTTTCTCTGCACATGACGTGGCTTCTTTGTTCCTCACCACTGAGCACTACGCCCTGCACTCGCCTGCCACACTTATTCACCCATTCGGCAGTTGATGGGCATCTAGCTGAGCAGACAGAGTACCTAGATATTGTGAAGTGTGCCATAGTAGATACGGGCCTGCAGGCACTTCCCAAGTACACAACTTACAGTTTTGGACTGAGACACACGAGGAGCAAAAGAACTGGATTAGCAGTAACTCTGTAATTTTTCTGGAGAAATCCTGTGTTTATTCCCATGGAATCTGTTCTGTTTGCATTCCCACCAGCAGTGCCTGAGGGTTCTTTTCTTCCTTTATCCTCACAGGCATTTGTTTCTGTTTGATTTTTGGTGTATCTGTAACTCGTGATAGCCATTCTGGTGGGTGTTACCTTATTTTATTTTATGTTAGGGTTTAAAAAAAAAACTATTTATGTAATCTGGATATTAACCCTTCATTGGAAGAGTAGCTGACAAGCTTTCTCCTTTTCTATAAGCTGCCTCATTTTGTTAATTATTTGCCTTTTGTCTCTGACATTTATAATTCCCTTCTGTGTACAGTTCTTCTAAGACTTTGAAACACATGACTTGGCTACTTATTTGAGATTTCTCTTCTCTCTCTTTCTCTCTCTCTCTCTCTCACACACACACACACACACACACACACACACACACACACACACATAAGCATTATTAACACCTATATGCTCTCTTCTCAGACTGTCTTTGCTATAACTCGCAATCTCTGATGTGCTGTCTTCCAATTGTATGAATTCAGGGAAGATTTATCCACTGCCCCATTCATTCAGCAGTGCACTGATCATTCAAAAGTGGGATCCAGTCTCCATTTTTTATACTTTCTATGCTTCCTCTTGCTGTTGATTTCTAGTTTAATTCCATGAGAGTTAAAATATCACGAGCCAATATTTTTGTATTTGCTAAGCTTTGCATTATAGCTTAGAATATAATCTATTTTGGGGAGTGTTCTGGGAGCTGTATTGCACTCTCAGTACATGGAATACTCCACTAGTTAGGTTCATTTGATCTATCAGATAGATTTAACTGTGATCTATTTCTGTCAGTTTTTGTCTAGATGGCTACTTGTCAGTGGGAGACGGATGTCACCCCCGTATTTTAATAAATTCTATTCATTATGTCTATTAATAATAGTACTATGGACTGGATGTATCCACAGTTGACCAATGCCTACATATATGCAAACAGTAGGACTTCCTGGGGTAAGTTTCTTTTACACATATGAAGTGACCTACATTTTCTCTTCTGACTAATTTTCCCGTAAGTCTTCTTTATTGGATATGAGTATTGCTACTTTTGCTTGTCATTAAATTTCACTTGCAGACACAAAATATTATTTTCCATCCTTTTCATTTTAATCTCTCTATGCTTTTGTAGATAAGCTATGTTTCTCACTGGCACAATATATTTTTGAATTGTTTTTAATTGAATCTTTCAGTTTGTGTCTTTAAATTAGGAAAGTAAGGCTTTTTACATTTGTGATTGAGGTATATATAATAATTTCTATCATTCTAATGATTTTTCTGCTGTTTTGTTGTTTCTTAATATTTGACTTCCTCTTCTGTTTTGTGTGTAGCTTTTTTTTTTTTTTTAAACCAGGGATGGAACTCACACCTTGCAATTACCAGACAAGTGTTTGAGCCTCTGAGCTAAATCCCCCCAGCCCTTGTGTATAGAATTTTCTTTCTTTCTTTCTTTTTTTTTTTTTTTTTTTGTCTTTTTCCTTTTTACTGGTACCGGGGATCGAACTCACGACTACCTGCTTGCAAGGCAGGTGCTTATGCCGCTGAGCTAAATCCCCAGCCCGTGTATAGAGTTTTAAAAGTATCTTCTATTATGCTTGCTTAATGGTCAGAATTACTTTAGTTTCTGTTTGTCTTTGAAGGTATTTGTTTCTCATTTGGATCTAAAGGGCAGCTTTTTTTTTTTTTTTTTTTTTTTTGTATATTGAAATCTAGATTGACAGTTTTTCACAACTTGAAATCCATTGTTTCATGATTTCCTGTGACTTCCAATATTTTTCTGAGATATCTTGTTATTTGGATGAATTTGCCTTTATAAATAATTGTGTGTTTTCATCTTCCAGCTATCAATACTTATCTTGGTTCTGCATTCTTGATAATTAACCATAATGTGACTTGGAGAGGTTCCTTTCTACTCATGTCTATATGGGCTTCTAAGTTCCTCCTCTACCGGCATGTTCGTATCTTTGCCAAGACTTGGAAAATTTTCTTGTATTCTTTCACTGAATAGATTTTCTGTGCCTTTGTTCTGTATTTTGAGGATATATTTTATTTAGAATATACTTAAATTCTGTCATTCAGTAATGTGTCTTGCATGTTGTATGCAGTCACCCATGCTCTTTTTCTTTATTATGATCTGAATGTGATGCATATCCTAATTTATCTCCAAGCTCTGAGCTACATCTAGCCTATTGGTCCTGCTTTCTACCGTGTTTGTTTAGTTTCTTCTGGTTTACTTTGCTTTTGATTTCCAAGGTGTCTGTTTTATGTCTTTTTGTCAAATTGCTCTTTATTAATATGCTTCTTCATATTCTGCATTGCACTGTTCATGTTGTTTACCTTTGGCTTTGCGTGTATTGATAATGTTTATTATCTTTTGAATGTGTGACCCATCATCCACTCCTGTACCAGTGGAATTCATTATCATAGAAGGATGGCATTATGCAAGGCTGGGGATTTAGCTCAGCGGCATAAGTGCCTGCCTTCAAGTGCACCATCGTGAGTTCGATCCTTGGTACTGATTAGAAAAAAAGAAAAAAAAAAGTTATGGGATATTCTTGTTGTCTTGCTTTTTCATGTTTCATGTGTGCTTGTTGAGATGAAGGCATTTTCACTTCTGTGAGTGTTCTTACAAAATTGCTTTCTTTTAATGATATTCTTTGGACTACCGCTTCGTGAAAAATGTATTTAATTATAAATGCCTTTAATAGTTTTGATTTCCTGCGATTTTTCAGGATGTGACTGGGAGTTCTGATGAGGTGTTTGATCCTGAGGGAGCCATTGTTTTGTAGGTTTTGCAGAGGTCAGTCTCTTTTGAAGTACATCCTACAGTTTGCAGATAACAGAGAGTATGTCAGATGTTAACTGTGGCTACTCCAAATTTATGCATATTATGCTGTGTATATGGTACTGGAGCGATCGGTGCTGAAAATCTTGACAGGTGCAATGCTCCAAATGGTTGCATTGTTTCTCCTTGCTATTGCTATAAGAGTAAAGACACCACAGAGAGAATTCAGGCCTCCTTTTTCTGACTCCTAGGGATATGTTCTCAGCCAGGAACTTCTGGGTCCTCCGCTCTTCAAGTTGCAGTAGGCAAGGTTTTGGCTTGGGTTAGGTGCCATCTCTCGACAAGACAGGGTGTAAAGATCTTCAGCAACAGGGACATATCATGCTCAGTCTGGTAGCCTTGATACTCACTTCTCAGGAGGAAGGGAATAATCAGCAGTAACAATCACAGAATCAAACCACCTACTGGATACAGAAATAGTCCTTTAAGAATGGTGAAATCATTATCATAGTATTAAGAGATTAAAATATTTTTAAAAAGAGATTAAAATATTGTAAAATAATTAAAAATTTACAAGAATGACTGAAATGATCGTAAGAGATTAAATATTGTAAAATAAAATTAAAATTTAAAAATTAATAAAATTTAAATTGTTCATAAAGGAGTAAAAAATGAAATCAATGAAACAAGAGAAATGAAATTCTAATAAAGTAAAATATGAAAAGATCAAAATATAAATTAACGAAGACATTTAAGAAGTGAAAGTTATCTGTTGATTAGATGCGTGAAGAGCCAAGAGGGAAGGATGGAATGAAAGAAGAAAAGAAGGAAGGAAAATAGTCTAAATTCTTGCCGCTGTGGGGTAAAGTGGGGACTTGAGGTTGGGATCCTTCTTCCTAGTTGTGCATTTTTTCACCCAGCTTCGTCAGGACAGTAACAAAGATCCAGGCTGCAGTTACCACAGTCAGTGCTTCGGCACAATGCTGTGTGCATTCAGCCTGTGGACCTTACAGTGCGTGCCCAGGGCATGGTATGTGTCCAGGCCTCAGCCAGCCATCTCCAGCAGAGAGCTTCAGTACCACGTTTGCAATGCCAGCTGAATGATGCAGGCTTATTCCACGGACTCCAGTCATTGAGCCCATCGCCATGGCATGCATCTGGACCATGGAGGGCGGTATCACTGACCGAGCTCCTGCATTATGTAGGCAGTCCTGCACTGGTCATGGCATGCACTCAGCTTGCAGGTCTTAACTGGAGCACATGGAGGCATGGCAAACACCCTTGGCACTGCAAGTAATCTCACTGCATACCCTTTTATGTGGGCTGCTCCCAGTTTGACATGCAGCATGCATTCAGCCCCACAGGTCACAGGACTTCAGTCTGTGTGCTCAGGGGCAGGGCAGATGCCCAAGCCACCACTTACACTGTACCCTGGATGCATCCAAGGGCCTAGGGTTAGTGGTCACATACTGAGTCTGTGCTGGGCTGGCTGGTGGGCAGAAGACAAGTGGGTTGACTCTCAGTCTCGGACTCTCTGCTAGGGATCCCTGGTGACACCTCATGTCAGAAATCTTGGTCCTGCACACAATTTCAATTTGTGACAGTAAATATTTTTCTAATAATAAGATCCCTAAAATTACTCCTGGTCCCAGTCTTCTAACAAATCACAGGGAAATGTATTGGATTACTTCTCCAGAGTTAGTTTTCAGTGCAGGAGTAATAATTCTCAAAGAAAATCCCTGAACCCTCAGTTTATATAAACCATGGATTTCTACTTCAGTTTATCATTCTTTAGGACACTCCCCTTGTGGAATTACTGAGAATTTCCTTCCATTCTATCATCTTGCTTGGAAATTATCTCTGGAAGTTCCATCTATCTTTGGTGCATGATGTCATCCGGGCATTGAATGACTGTGAACTATGTTTAGTCTAACGAGGGCCGTGGTTTCTGTAAGCCTCTTTTCACTTCCACTATTTTAGCACTAGGTAGCTCCCCAAGTCCAGATTTACCACTATCTGTACTTGATGTCTTGTCACTATGTCAACACTAGATGGCAATCCAAGCCTAGTTTTATAACAAATTCAGTTACTGGTTTGTTCAAAATGAGCATGGAAGTGACCCTCCCTGGGACCTGGATAGTCCAGATACCTACTCCAGTCATCTGCCCAGCTCTGGGAGAAATTACTGTGAAGTAACGTGTCCTATATCTATGTCAAGACCATGGTTCTAAACACTACATTCTAAACCCCACACTGCCCAAACCAACACAGCACTTGCATAGGTCTAAGGCTTGAACTGCAGTGGACTGCCTACTGCTGAGGTAGACCTGTGTCCTGAGACCACTAGACACAGTCACAGGTGATGATGACCAAAACAGTAGTCAGGGGTCACTTATCTCCTCATGGTTATAAGGTAGGTCCAAGGCCTTCAGCTAGAGGCAGGCTTGAGAAGAGAGTTGTTAGTCTCTGCTTGGTATTATGCTAAGTTCCAAGATTTAAGTCCATTATTAGCACCTTCTCTCACCCCCAGTGAATGGGGTCATGATCCATGCTCTCCTGGAGGTCTAAATTCGAGATAGTGTTGCTGAAGGTGTAACACTGGCAACTGAGGTTGGGGCTCAGCTCCCTTGCACCTCAGTCTCAAAATGGCAAGGACCATCATTGCTTCAAGGGTACATCCAGGCCCACACTGTTTCTGGTGGAGATGCAAGCAGAAGCAGTGTGTCTGTCTCTGGAGTGCAGGTCTCTGTGTGCTGCCCCAGCACACCGAGAGGTACTGGCTGTGAACACTGGTTTGGGGAAAGTTGTGCTGCTTGAGGTTAGAAATGAATGGAAACAATCGGAGTGGACTAAGGTGGTTCACAAAACAGGAACCCGCACCATCTGGTGTGGGGTGGAGAAGGTGTAGGCCTCCTCTAGGGTTGGTAATGATAAAGCCAAGCCTTCAGCCTGCTTCCCCAATACACAGGTCTCTGGTGGATGTTGGGGCAGGTCCGGCTGCTCTGCTTGCCCCTTGGGTCTGGATACAGGACCTTTGGCTACTGTCCTACTCCATCTCACAGCAGGCCTGACTCTGAGGCAGGAGGCAAATCTCCGTGTTGGCCTTTCCGTCTTCCTCTCCGGCAGGCAGCACTGTGCTCCTTGCCCTGCCATCTCAAGGTGGGTGGGGACTCGAGGCAGTCTGTCTACCATGCATCTTACACTGCTGCTGAGGCTCAGTCTGCGGGTGCTGGCCTGGTTTCAGGGCTCCTGGAGCTCACCAAGCACCACCTGTCACCATGCCAGGCCTGGCGTGAGTTTCAGGTTGATGGTTCAGCTTTAATCTCTTCTTCTTTCGCAATGAGGAGCTCTTTCTGTCCACTGTTGTCTGGAGTTGGGAGCCGTGGTTTGGGCATCTCTTCTAGGCAGCCCTGTCTTCTTCAGTGGCTCTTCACTTTGTGTCACCCTGAATCCAGGGAAGGCGTCCTCCCACTTGGCCTCCTCAGCTCCTATGAAGGCATTTCTGTCCATGAGCACATGACCGATTTTGGTTGGTCACCCCAGGATCTTAGACACTGTCTTCAGAAACTTCTTTCCATGTCTTGATATTGTTTGCATCAACAACTTTTTTCAATGAAGTCTGATTTATGGTATTGTGACTTTCCCCTGCAATGTAATATCTAAACCAGTTTTACCTGAGTCTAATTCATGAAGATTTGTTCCAACATGTGCTTCATTTCTAAGATTGTTCAGACTCTCTATTGTATTTTCAGCATCATTTACAATCGGTTTGTCCTTCTTGATAGACAGGGAGGAAATGTGTAGCCCCACCTGAGCACAGGTGGTCTCTCAGCACCTTGGAGTTGGTCGTGAAGGATCCTGAGTGTGCCCTAGTCTGTGCAGATGCCCATCCCAGCAGCATTCGGCGGTTCTCCCCTTACACAATTCCCACCTCTTGGCTGGATTCATTTTTCATTCTTTTACTTCCAATCAGTTTTCATCTTCATACGTAATACATCTCTCATAGTGGAAGTGCGTATTAGATATTTTTATAAATTTTATCCAGACATTTGGTATCTTTAATTAGGTTTTAATGTTGTACTAAAATCCTTGCTCTTACATCCTCCTTTTAAAGGTTTGTTTTCTATGTGTCTATCATCTTTGTTTTCTTAGGCCTATTGTCTTTTTCTCTTTTATGTCTATCAGCTTTCAATTTTTTCTTTCACACCCCAAAAGTGTGAAATGAAAAAGAAAAGCAAATAACCAAATTATTATACACGCTGAAGAGTAACTTTCCTTCTCCCTGACTCAGCCTCAGGCAATCAGTGTGTTACTCTGATTTTTTGTGAACCGGACTACTTTATACATTTCAAATAAAACTACATCGTAATTTCTAGACTTTGCTTTAGAAACTATTCATATGCTTAGCAATAGTGTATTGTGGACTTAAATATTTGTTATGAGGGTAGGTCTCAAGTCATGTTCTTATTACAATAAAAAAAAGCCTACAGAAAACAGAGCTAGTAGAATAGCTCATTGCTACACAAATTTCTCATCATGCACTCTAAAATGAAAGAAAAAGATTAGTTTTTCTATGATGGTATTTTTGGAATTACAATTTATGTTGGATTTAACTGAAGATTCTATGGATAAAGAATGAAAGGCTGAATTTATTTTTGTAACTACTCATAAGCAATAATTTTGCATGAAATATTTATCTACAACTAAAGTGTATTTAATCTTATACTTCATGAAAAAGTTCAGAAAAACAATCTTTTTCATTCAATATACTAAATCAGGTATTATAATTCAAAATGACTTTTTATAAAATATACTTGTGTAATTCTCTTTAAAAATAGCATATGTGAGTAAGTGGAAGATGGCAGCTTGATAGGTAGCAGGATAGAGATCCTCTCTGAGTAAAACAACTTAGATGCTGGAATTTAACAACATGGAGAAGACCAGGCAAAAGGATAGGAATTCTCACAACCCAGGAAGAAACCGAGGAAAAAGAAAAAGAAAGGAAGGAAAAACATGGAGAAAGGTTGAAACCAGACACACTTATTGGGCCATGTCCCATGCTGTGCTGAGTGTGCCATGGAGTTGGACAATTCAATGTTGCACAGAAGCCATGGCCACCGATAATGGGAGTTGGTGAACCCTGGGCCCTTAGTGGGAGGATGTGGCACAGCGTGGAGGGGAGTCAAGGTGGAGAGCTTCATTAATTCTCAGTGAGTGCTGGAAATTGGGTCTTGTGGTGGGTGTGGCTGGCTGGAAGACATCTTGGAGTTAGGCAGAACAAGGCCTGAACCCAGAACCACAGTGGTGTCAGTCAGACATGCCTGGCCCATAGAGGACTGGTGGGACCCCCTTGGGCTGAGTCACACCCAATAGGCAGGGACCCAATAGCCAGGGACAAAACTGTCCCGAACCTGTGACATCAGCACAACACAGCTTAAGTTTCTGAAGGCACTTGCCGTTTGACTGGCTCAGAGGTGAGGGGCTAGCCCACAGTCCCTGCGTGCACTTCAGATAACAGCAAACTGGAGAAGGCAGCAAAACCACAGCCAGCTCGCTTCAGAAAAACTGTAGGCAATATGGAAAGTGCCTGAGACCTGCACCACACACCTGCCTGAAAGAAACCAGAAACAAGAGAAAAAAATAAGAAAAAACCTCCAGCTGCTGACCCTGGGAAATAAGTCCAGGAGAGGTAAATACAGAAGCGATCCAGTGTAGCAATCATGCAACATCAGCCACATCACTTGACATAAAGAAATAACTTCGTGACTTCATAGACAAACTTAAAACTGAAATTCTAATCCAAGCGAGGCAAGATATAAAAAGATTAATAAAGGAAATGCTAAGCCCCTCTCAAGAAGACACAGATGGAAGAATGGAGGAACCCAGAAAAGGAAGAGAAACCTTTGGTGAAGAATATAAACAAAATGTAGAATACATGAAACAGATCCAAAAAGATTATGAGGAAATTAAAAATTCCATTGAAATCTGGCAAAATGCCTTGACAGAAACTAAAGTTAGCCTTTCAACATTTGAAGATAGATTTGCAATGTGTGATCATGAAAGAAGAGACCTCTTAAAAATAACAAGGAACCAGGAAGTAACAATTCGAAGGCTAGAAGATGACAAAAGGATCTATAACTTAAGAATAAAAAACGTGAGTGAAAAGCAGGAGTAAACACAAATGAATTACAAAGGCTATTCACAGAAATAAGTAAGAAAAATTTCCCAAACATAGGAAAAAGAAATGATATCCAGATAAATGTGGCACAAAGAACTCCAGCCAACTACAACCAAAACAGATCTACACCCAGACATATAATAATCAACATCCCAGAAATTCACCACAAGAAAAGAATATTAAAAGCAGTCAGAGAAAAGAAACAGATTACCTATAAAGGAAAATTCATCAAAATAATGACAGACTTCTCAACACAAACTATTAAATCAAGAAGAGTTTGGAGTGAAGTAGTTCAAGCCTTGAAACAAAATAACCTCCAACCCAGACTGATGTACACTGAAAAACCCTCTCTCAAAATTAATGGAGAAACAGGATGTTTCCATGACAAGGAGGAACTATGGGATTCGTGACCACCAATTCAACCCCTCAAAAAATACTGAAGGACATTCTAGAGAGAGATAGAAAAAAATACCAGGATTCCAGCAACAGTGGCAGAGAGGCCTCAATGAGTGGTGCAGACAGTGGCATGAAGGAGAAAAGTAGACAAATAATAGCAGAAAAATAGGACAGCGGAGATGAGGCAGAGAAGGTGGGCTATAATCTCTAATATAGGTAGCCTGGATACATTAACAAAAAGGAACACAGGCAGAGTACATCAGGAGATAGGACCCATAGAGATGATCTGAATAGGAAAATATACTCAACCTCAAAGAGGGTTAATATACCGAAAGTTGAAGTTGAGAAAACACTGCTCTATGTGACAGGGAACCAGAGAGAAATAGGGACAACTCATCCAGCAGCTGCAGATAGGTTGGAAAGCCATGAAACTTTAGTGCAGTGAAGAACTACTCAGCTGTAAGGAAGAAAAACCTTGTGGCTTTAGTAAGTAAAGGAATACAGCTCAGGGTCAAGTTCAGGAGTAAAACGGTTAAGCAGCACTTAGGTAGATAGCAGGTTGCCCCCGTAATCTAAAAACTAAAGGTGTTAGTGGGACCCAAAATATGCAAAGCACCCTGAGAAAGGGAAAAGGGAGGAACTGTCTAAAAAGGAAAGCAGAGGACATTGTTAATGTATCAGGATTTAAAAGCCACATTAGTCTTATTGCTCTGTTTAATTTGATTTTACTTTGTTTCAGTCTGTCTACTCATACTAGAATTAAGGGCACAGACAGCTATCCCAAAAATAGCAGGATATACTATGGTAACTATGCTTAATTTCCTTTTAACTTAAACTGAAACCTGGTATTACTTACACTGCATTACTGTGACTGATGTTATTTGAATCTGATTTGTTAGACCCCTATTTTGTCTTGACTGATTGTATTTGAATTTGGTATGCTTGATAGTATCAAGTCTAGCATAGAGGCAAGTACTCTGAAGATGACAAGATGTAATAAGATACCCATTCAGGTTTGATTATTAACTGCTTTTGAAGTCCTACAATGTGTCCAATGTTGTGCTTTTATTAAAATTGCTATGTAATGCCATGTTAAATTATATTATGCCTGATGATGTAGACAATTCTATTGAGAATAACAAGAGACAGCATAGTAACTACTAAGTATCATCTATTATTGTGGTTTTATATATCTTTTACATTTCATGTTTTTCTAGGAATTTTTTTTGTCTTGTTTTGAATTGTTCTTCCCTATAATACAGAAAGGATAGGGTATATATGTAGAGATTCACACATGGGGAGAATTTCTAACAGTTTATGGGAACAAATTATATAATGCCCAGTGTAATAAACAGATACTCTGAAGAAGAAGAGACACTAAAATACCCAGTGCTAATTCTGTAGCATTATGATATAAAATCTAGCAATACTGTTATTCACTGATCAGAATGATATTAATCTAGTCTGTTATGTTTAGTTTCAACACACATAAAGATATTGATAGCTATTTCAAAGAGAATAAGAGACATTATAGCAGCCATTGTTGACTTCCCTATTGTCTGGTCTTGAAGAGCTAAAAAGCCTTCATCTTCCTGTTCTGATTAGTTTAATACTATAATGTTCAGTATGTATTCATTGTGTGTGAAGATGTGGATAACTACTTGGAAGAAAACAAGGGACAATATGATAGTGAAGATCTCCAGTGGTCTTGCTTAGAAATCCGTGTTTCTTAAAATTGTTTCTTTATGATCTGTTTTGTTCTGTTTAATTTTACCCTCTTTAAAATAAAAATAGCATATGCTACTATTTATTTAGTAAGTATTATACTAGGGGTTGTGGATGAGAACAATAAGACATTTTGTGTTCTGATAAATCATGCAGAGTATTTTTAGGTAAAGATATAAAATTATACTTTATTGAGAAAGTACAATCAATAATATAAGTATGGTCATAGATGTGCTAAACTCTTTAAAACAACCTTATTCTATGTGAAAGAGGCAACCTGGTGAAATGGGTTTGCCTGGTGAAATGAGCAACAGTTGTACATTTTCATATCATAGATACGCACACAGGTGTAAATATCTATCAGACATCATAATCAATGCACTTCCATAGCGTGGAGGACGTACAGAAAATGAGACTGGAAATGGTAGAGAAACAAAATTTAAATCTGTCACTCTCCCTCAGGACAACTCCACTTCATCCTTTTCCAAAAGCAGCACAAACTGTCTCTCTGGTGTTTGGCACTAAGCACTACCCTTGTCCTCATCGGTCTCCCAGGAAGAAAAACCTGTTAAGCAGAGCCCGTGGGATGGCGGTGTTTTATGTAACCCTGTGCAAAGGTCTCATAAGCATTGACCTCATGACTTGATGATAAAGAATCATGCTTGAGCCCACTCTATAGGCTTTAAAGAGCCATATTTTATTATTATTCTCACTGGAATGGACAGGAGTTAATTTCTGAGAGTCGTAACTTAGCACCCAAAGGGCTGACCTGATGTATTTTCTGTTCTGTATGAGGACCACGCATTGCCATCTGTTGCATGCTGTGCCTTAGTCTATTAGAAACACTCCTGAGTTGGAAAAAGCACGGGTCCTTTTATCTCTGCAGATAGTTGTGTGTGGATTTATGTGTTCACGTGTGCTGCAGTATGTGTGGAAATGGGATCTAGGAGAAATTAACCTTGGGGTCAATTAACAGCTCCTCAGAAAATGTTGTCATTGAAATTATTTCAGCCCGATGTCTCGTTTGTCTTCAGGTGTTATTAACATCCTCTTGATTGCAGCTTCAGCCACCATTGCCTTCACTGATCAATTATTTGGGGACTCATATTTCCACCTGTGAATGGTTTCATTTGTCTCCTTTCTAAGTATGCTTACTATCCCTTCTCTCTCATGGCTAATTAACACCTACCCCCCAAAGTGGTAAGAAACAGAAGGTGAAAATTACATTTGACAATTTTGCTATTTAGAATCTATCACAGTAAATGATGTAAAGTGATTGGTTAAATTACATTTTCCATTGCCTTAAGATTTAATTTTCTTTTATGATTTCTTTCTGTGGCTAGAGGAGCAACAGTGGATGAACACACGCCCTGTGTCTGTGACTGTTATCACAGAATCTGTATGTTAAGACCTGCATTGTGAACATTTTAACGGGCTGGAAATAAATACCTGTAGAAAGGAAAGGAAAGGAAAACCACAGTAAAACATGTATATGTTTTATACAGCAATATAAATTTGAATTATATATCCATGCCAGCTGGTCATAGATTTCCTGCTATACTTCAGTTTGAATGATCGTCCTGAGAAAAACACAGGAGAAAAAAGAACAAGAGTAATGCAGGGATCACCAATATAATGTAGGAAGAAATAGGAAATAGGCTAGCACATATTAATAATAGTATTCGTCTGCATAAATGTAAAATTAAAATTCATTTAACTGATATTGACTGATGGAACATGGAACATTTAACTATGATAGCTGCTTTCTGCAGACATTTTGAGAGATTTACTTCATATTCACAGTATAATCATTATCGTTTTTATCAGATGTCATATAACAGATGTAAGAAGCGAAACAGTGAGAGTGCATAGTCCTCTGTCAGCCGCGGAAGTCAGACAGAAGACTGGAAAGGGTACCAGGAAGCCGAATGGAAGGTACATTTTAGAGGTAGGACTGAAACATTTTATATGAAACTGAGTTTGAGAAGATAAAGAAAAATAAATGTATTTTCAATATACTCCAATAGTTCTGGCCCAGCTTCCTGAGACAAATGAAGACCAACAGAGAGTTCAGGAGAGAGGAAGCAGCCGGGAGAGGAGTTTGTGGGAATGTGAAAAACTTCAGTGAAGGATCCTCAGCCAAGGTGCAGGAATCCCGCGGGGCCTGGACGCGCCCAGAGCAGCAGTGTTCTGTGCTGTGCCCAGCAGCGGGGATAGCAGCAGGCTTGCTTTCCATCACGGCGACGCGAGGTCTGCTCCTGTGTCCTTTCATGGCCTGTGGAGACCGTCATGGCTTTTAAACAAATGTCCACTCCGTCCTCCTTCCTGTTCATGAGTGGTAGTTGGCAGGGGCTTTCTAATCTTGAGTGTGGCCTTTGTAACGCGCCTTGCTTTGGTTAATAAAATACCAGGAGAAGTAATAAAATAAGAGGACCTACATTTCCTTGATGGCATTAAGGGGATCATTAAATGTCCTTTTGTGGTTTAGCAAAGACCTTCTCTGCCACTTAATTAAAATGCATCTCTATATCTTTTTTCTTTTTCTCTACTGGGGATCAAACTCACGATTTTGCATTTGCAAGCAGGCACTAATGCCACTGAGCTAACCTCGAGCCCTCTAAAATGCCTCTCATAACTCCCTGTGTCTTTCTAATGAGTCCCAGACGCAGACCAAGAGCAGGCCAGTGCATCTGATCTCACATCAACTAACAGTCCCACCACTAGAGAAGTAATCGTGAGCCCCAGGAGATTGAAACGTGTTACTGCAGTGTTCTTGACCCATGAGCTAGCTGATAAATCAGCATGTAAAGAAAACATGTCAGTGGGCTTTGCAGCAACACTGAAGTCTTTAGAAGGACTCACATCTCATCCATTAACTGACTATGGACAATAATCATTCCTTTTGGTCTTATGGATATCAGTTCATTAAGATATAATGAACACCCTATGAAGTTCCTTCATTTAAAGGACGTAATTCAGTGACTTGGTTCCCTGAGCTGGGCAAGTGCTACCAATATTCAGGCTTGAAGTGGTTCTGTTTTTCTCTAAAGAAGCTCCGTACCCAGCAGCGGTCTCTCCATTTTCCTCTCCAGCATGGCACCTCCAGGTAATGCCTAATTCCTGTTTTTGTAGAGTTTTCTGTTTTGTCATGGTGAAAGGGAAAGTGACTCACACACCAAGTAAAATACTCAGTCAGAGTTCCTGGTTGTTTGACTCTTTGGATTTGAGATTTGCAAAACAAGTTAAGGGATCAGGATAGTTCTACATAAAAGAGGACAACAGTGTGTGTTTCGTACCTTTCATTTGAAACTCCTGGCCCAAGAAGTGAGCAAGTGGAGTTTTCCAGATGTTATAATATCTGCATTGATGTTACTCCTTGGCATCCATAACCTGAAGGTGCCAAATCTGTAACTGTCCAGAATATGATTTTTTTGAGGACTGATGGGCAAGGCAAGATCCAAGAGCTGGCTGAATCTCATATCAAGCTATGTTATGTCATGGGATAACCATGAGATTCAGATTTCTCTAACAGACCCTAATAAACAAGAAGTTTAGGCTAGAATCATTTTCAGACATAATTTCCAGCATTGGCATCATTGAGAACAGTTTGGGTAGGGACACCTGTGGCAACTTTACTGTGGCTCTTTGAGTCCTTCTTGTCTCATAGAATTAATTCTGGCCCAGATACCTAAGTCAGGGTTGATAGGTAGAACAATGGGCTCCTCCAAAATATCTACATACTTAATCCTGGAGTCAGTCAATAAAACAGATTCAAGAGAAAATTAAACTTGTAGCCTAAGCAAAGTCTCTAATCTACCCTCGGGCAGCAAAAGCTTTGGATTTTATTTTTTGAGATCCAGCCATCATCTGTGACAAGGGCTTGAAAGCTTGCTTCCCCTTCAGCAGACTTGGTGTGAGGTCAGTGCATTGTATACTCTGCAGATTGTGAACAGGCCAGAGGACCCCCTCTTTGCGCTCTACTGCTTACACACAGCAGGGTGACCATCAAGGGGCCTTCCCAAGAGTTTCCTCAAACTCATGCTCTCCTCCTTGTGTGCCCCTGCACAGTCCACCTCATAGAGGGAGGGAGATAGCATGAGGACACTTCACCCCATTCTCAGTCCTCAGCAGTTTCTCACTTCTAATTCATGCCCCTCTCTCATCCTCTCACGCAAGTCCATGTTCTGTGGGAGTCCATGGGCTATGGCAGCCCACCCCCTTGTGTGTTCTCACTGGCAGGGGGTGAGGGGGACAGAGGGCTGGCAGCCTTAGACTCCTGCATATGCAATGACCAGAAGCGTCCTAAGGCATAAGCCTCACTTTGGGTTCCTGTTACTGATTGGCTGTTCGGATACTGAGCAGCTCAGCTGTCTCCAGCTCAGCTAGGTTCTTGGCCAGTGGATGCTAAGAAAATTAATCTATTCTGGATGACCAGGCTAGTCCCAGTGCAATCACAAGTGTCCTACAAGAGCAAGAGCAAGGAGACAGACAGCAGAGATGCCATGAGTCCTTGGCACCAGCCTCAACATGGAGGAAAGAGGCCAGGGGCTGCACGGTGACGGCAGCTCTCTGAAGCTGGGATGGGGAATGAAATACTGTCTCCTGGAGTGTAGACCTGCTGATGCCTTGGGCTTGGCTCAGTGGAACTTATATGACTTCAACACGCAGGTCTCTAAGAAAGACTTGTAACTTAAGGCCCTCAACTTGTGGTAATTTGTTAGAGCTGTGATAGAAAAGTGTTCCACAGGGTCTCTGAACCATAAATTCAGTTCATTTCACTTGTTCACAAGAGAACCACCTCATCATGACGCATCTCTGTTTTACACTCAGTTCATCTAATAGCCTATGTGACATTATTGCTGAAGCCATGTCCCACAAGCTCATCGATGACAGAACTTGTTTTTGTCCCTGAGAAATTCCATGCAACTGGGCTTATGTAGCTAAACAGTCCCATAAGAAATTCCTTTGGCAGAAGTTGTGTCATGGGCAAACTGATGAGGAGAGAAGCTGAGGAGAGACAATGCCACCCTACAACTGAGAGGCTACTCTACAGCCTGTTAACCGTGATACTTTTCTCCAAATGTTTCAGCTTTCTTCGATAGGTTGGAATTATAAAACAACCTGTATCTGAATAATCTAGCTTTATATCCATAGTGACCCACTATTGAGATTTGTACATGTATGCTTGTCTACGCGACTTCACATCTGAAATAAGGATGCGAAATAGAACCAAGATTATAAGTTAAAACAGCTATGTTTTGTTGGCTTTAAGAAGGGAAAATACGGGGGCTGGGGATTTAGCTCAGCGGCATAAGTGCCTGCCTTGCAAGCAGGCAGTCGTGAGTTCGATCCCCGGTACCGATAAAAAGGAAGAAGACAAAAAAAAAGGGGGGGGGGGCAAATACATGGTCATAGAAATTCCAAGATCATGAGATCAAATGGACAAAGTAAAGTATCACCAGGTTACTAAGGAAGTACAGAATGCTCTGAGAACAAACTCATTCAGAGCAGTTGCACTAATGATATCTAGAAATTTTTATGGTAAGTAGAGTGGTAGTTGAGGTCTGATGGGAATAAACATTGTAAGCAAAAAAGCAATAGCATAATACTGATAATTTTCAGGCTAGGTGTTAAATTTAATGAGTCATCTTAAAATCTTCCTTAACTCATGAGCATAAGTGAAGGGACATATTAATTACAATTCATAAAATATTGATTTTTCTCCTTTTTGTGATTCTCTTTCCTCTTTCTCTTTTTTAAAAAATTTTATTTAAAGAAAGACTAAATAAAACAGGAAATGGGTAGAAGTAATACATATGTTCAAAGAAAAAATAAACAGTAAGAAATCACCAGTTGATGATTACAGATTGTCCTCTTACAAATAGTTATTCATGACACTAAAGAGGAACATATACGGTGTGGATTCAAACAATGAGACTGCAACCAGTTTTGTTCAACTATCCAACAAAAACTTAGAAATATGGTTATCAATCCTATACACTTAAACATACATGCAGTTATCCATATCTTCAATTATGTTGAGATTAAATAAATTCAAGCAGGCTAATATCACTCTGAACAAAGAATAAAATACTATCGCTGGGTTTCACATTATGACACTCCAGGATCAGCACTGGGTACTTTACTGTCTCTTTTTCTTCAAAGTACTTGTCGATTTCATCATGTGTCATAAAATCAGTTCTCATAAAATGTTTATAGATTCTACACATGCATGAGTCTTAACATGCATTTCTATCCTTTCTACATTAGAGAAAGAAACAAATCAAGACAAAACAAAACAACTTCCTGTAAGCACATGAAATGAAAAAGACATACAAGACTGCTGTACAAGGAATTCTACCATAGTACCTGTGTTGTCTCTTGTTATCTCCAATAGAATTGGCTATATCATCAGACATAGTATAATTGTATATATCAATATGTAACAGTATTAATAAAAACACAACTTTGTATACAGTATAAAACTTCAAAAACAGGCAGTTATCAAACCAGAATATATATTGTAGAGACTTGTCATCTTCAGGGTAGTTGCCTATACTCTCAGACTTGATACTATCAATTATATCAGTGTTGAATAAAATCTGTCGATACCAAACAACAATCAAACAAACCAGATTTAACTAAGATCAGTCATGATAAGATAGTATAAGTCATACCCAGATCCAGATTAAGTTAATAGGAAATTAGAGGTGATTACTGTGTTACATCCTTATGTTTTTGGGATAGCTGTCTGTGCCCTCAAACCTAATGCAAGTAGACAAATTGGGGCAGAATAAAATCTATGTAAGAGTGGTACAAGTAATGTGGGTTTTGAATTCTGATACACTATTAACATTATCTTCTGCCATCTTTTTTAAGACTCTCCCTCCCCTTTCCAGGGGTCCTCTTCCCCAGGTTACACTGTGCATTGTTGGGTCTGACCAAAAGCCTTGGTTTTAAATTGGGGGGAGGGGCAACCTGCTATTTACCTAAGTGGTTCCGAACCTCTCTCTCTTGGACTTGGTCTCTAATTATATTCCTTTACCTATTAAAGCCTGTCTTTCCAACCTGTATATAAATACTGGTCTAGTTGCCCCTATTACTCTCTGGTTCTCTGTCACATGAGCATTGTTGTCTCATATTTGATTTTCAGTACAGATAGCAATGTACTCTTTTTCATGTTAACTATATTTCCTATAAATAGTGTCTTGATGGACCCTACCTCCTGATCTACTCCATGTGTGGTTCTTTTTTTTTTTAATTTAGTGTATCAAGGCCATCTATATTAGAGATTATAGCCAACTTTCTCTGCCTCATTTCTGTTATGCTCTTTTTATGCCATCAGTTGTTTGGTCATCTTCTTTTTGTTTTCTGCTCCATTCATTGAGACCTCTCTGCCACTGTTCCTGGAATCTTAGTACTTTTCTCTCTCTCTCTAGAATGCCCTGCAGTATTCTCTGTAGAGCTGGATTGGTGATTACGAATTTACCAAGTTCCTCTTAGTCATGGAAGCATCTTGTTTCTCCATTAATTTCTAGAGACAGTTTAGCAGGGTATATCACTCTGGGAAGGAGGTTATTTTCTTTCAGGGCTTGGAATATTTTACTCCAGGCTCTTCTTGACTTCACGGCTTGTGTCGAGAAGTCTGCCATTATTCTGATGGGCCTTCCTCTATAGGTGCTCTATTTCTTGTCTCTAACAGCTTTTGATATTCTGCTCTTATATTGAATTTCGGGGATCTTGATTATCATATGCCTGGATGTAGCTCTGTTTTGGTTGTAGGTGGCTGGAGTTCTGTATGCCTCATATATCAGAATATGATTTCTTTTTCCTGTTTGGGAAGTTTTTCTTAATTATTTCTGTGAATAGCCTTTGCAGTTCCTTTGTTTGTACCCCTGCTTCTTCATTCACATTCTTTATTCTCAAGTTATAGATCCTCTTGTTGTCTTCTAGCCTTTGTATTGTTACTGCTTGTTTCTTTGTTATTTTTAAAATATTTTTCCTTTCAGAATCCCACACTGGAAAACTGTCCTCCAATTTGGATAAACTATCCTGAGTTTCTTTCAAGCAGATTTGCCATCTTTCCATAGAGTTTTTAATTTCCTGGTAATCTCTTTGATTCTGCTTCATGTATTCTATATTTTGTTTATATTCTTCATCAAATGATTCTCTCCTTTGAGTTCCTCCCTTCTTCTGTCTGTGTCTTCTTGAGGGGTGCTTAGCATCTCTTTTATTAATCTTCTTATATCTTGCTTTACTTGGTTAAATATTTCACTTTTGAACTTATCTATGAGGTCCCAAAGATATCTCTTTACGTCCACTGGTGCCATGTCTGATATTGCATGTTTGCTGGTCTCATTCTCTTTTGTATTTACCTGTCCTGGGTCAGTGTTCTCAGGGTTAGGGCCTGGGACTTTTTCTTGTTGCTTCCTCTTTCCATCTTTTTTGTTTCTTCCAGGAGGCCCCTGTTTCTTTCTTTGTGGGTTGTAATTCTTCTGAAGCATGCTGGCTAGGTGACCCTTTCCCCTGCAGTGTGCCAATGAGTTGCAAAATGGGGCAGTGAATGCTGGCTCCTACTTTCCAGATCAGTCAAGCTGCTGAGGCCTGTACTGTATTACTGTGTGCAGCTTCCCCTCCAGGTCAGGCAAACTTCTGAGGCCTTTGCTGCATTAGTATGTGCTGCTGTGGTAAGGAATTGATTTTGGATAACCTATTGGGTCTCATCCAGGTCATGTGACCCAAGCCTAACTCACTCCACCAATCCCATTTGGGAAGGAACTGAAGTCACTGCTGCCCCTTGTACTTGCCAGTCCTGCCCAGACCCAGAATATCCTCTGCCGGAGCCCCCCTTTCTGTGGAATGGCTCCACTCCCATCGCTCACCACAGGTTGATGTAGGCTCCCTGCCAGCTCAGCTCTTCCTTAGGCTAGCCGACCCCTGACCTCAGTGTGACTCCGCCTCCACTGAGTGGAAGAGGCAGGACCTCAGACTGCTAGGCAAGTCACCCACTGAGGTGTGAGCACTGAACCTTTAGCTGTTCCAATAATAGCACTGGGACTCTACGTTTGATTGGTTTTTCTTACCTTAGTTTCTTCTTGAGATGAGAGAATTCATCTCCCTCTGCTCGGGACTCCCCACATTGTATTATGTTGAATTCTAAGTTGACTTTCTCAAGGAGCTTCTGTAGCCAGCTGTTATCTATCCACCATCTTTGCTTAAATCTAGCAATTTCTCTTAATGGTGAAACAAACACACTTATATTCATAAGTCAAAGTTTTAAGGAATCTTTACTACAAGAGTAATAAAACCCTCAAGATTTTTGAATTTACAGTGGGCATTCTAAGAAAGTATAATGGGTAAAATCACAGTGTTTTCTAAATTTACACCACTGGACGCAATGCATTCATCAAAATGTGAACTAAGAGAGAAGATCAATAGTCTTTCATAGGTCACATGCTAATAAAAGCATATATCATAATTAAATTATTAACATCCATATAAAATTTCAAACAGCCATTAAATATTGGTGACATAGTTTTGTCTTTATGGTGTCCTTATTATTGGTTAGAGACCAGAGAGACTTTGGAACTTGCAACATGATCTGAAAGATGCTTTTGAAATGCACAAGATGCACAGGTTTTTATATTAAAGCATACTCCATGTCCTCTGTCTCTGGAGTTTTCTGTATTTCTAAAGACTGGCTGAGCTAGAAAAAAATCGTATGTGCCTGCTGCATTTTCAGATTATAATTTACTGCTTAGTAATTTGGGTTCTGTTCTCAAAACTCTGGCTTCTGAAATAGCCAGGATTTATCTAACATACAAAATGAGTAATAAAAAAGTGCTCCCCTGCAAAAGGCAACTGCAAGATTGTGCCATGCAGCATCCCGTGGCTGCGACACGCACCCGGTCACCCACCCTGTCACCCACCCACTCACACTAGTCCGGAGACTCCGAGATTCTCGCCTGCCAGCCTCTGAGCCATGGGAATCTAGCTGAGCGAACTCTGTGAAAGGATAGTCAGGGGTCCCCAGTCTTGAAGACTCCTCTGATGTGTTCATTCAGGAAAACAGTTTAGCAGATGCAGCCTTTAAAGAGCACGTTTAAAAATAAGGGTCTTGTGCAGTGATCTATTACAGCATATGAATTATTTTCTCTCCAGAGAAAAAGGAATTTGCAATTCTAAACTAGTTCTTCCCAGAGTCTGTGTCCTAAAGGAGAACTCCCCATGGCAGTAGTTAGGTTATCTGCAGCATTGAGCGTTAACAAATTAATTTTATTTTCTAACAGTATTCCGCGAGGAGGTCACGTTATTAAACCTTGATTGAATGAAGTGGTAAGACCCGGAAGCTTTGACAAATGGTAACATTTAACTACTATTCATGGGCTCCAAGAAATAAAATACGGCTCCTTATTTCCAATAGGAGGCGGCTGTGCCATGCTAAAAACGAAAACAAAAACAAAGCAAAGCAAACATCAAAAAGAAAACACATTGTGCCAATTACTACCACTGCGGTTTAACCAAGTCCTTGAACTACAGTCATCCATAAAACAGAGGCAATAGAGATTCTTATTTGATGACAGGTTTTTCAGAAATACATAAGCATGAAAATGTTATGCATACTAAGAATAAATACAATGTCATCATAATTGAATGTATTCTAAATACAATGGCAAGTATTTGTCTGTAGATTCTGTGCCTGTGGACATAAGCATACCTAGACTCTCCTAATAAAAATTTATTTCACTGTATATTATTTGTCCAGAATTAATCCAACATCACAGATAGAGCCAGAGGCTATGTACCAGGGAAGACAAAACCTGATAATAAATTGCAAGTATTGTCCTGAGAGATTCCGTGATACTTGATAAGGCTCCCTGAGAAGAATTTTGCCTTTCTATAATTATTTGCTTTTTTCATGGACTCAGTTACTTTTTTTCTTTAAAAGTATCTGTTCAAATCCAACTACTTGACCGGGGAAAAGTTGCCCTTAGGTTCTCACTAAACAGATTTCTGACTCCTGGAGTTTCAGGATACCCGAGTATCTCGCTACTCAAGTAGAAGGAGGAAAGCCCCTGAAAGGTTCTAGCGTGATGGCCGCAGGAGTCTGCAATGACCTGGGCAAAGGTTTGTCCCAGTGCTGCCTGTGGTGTATCGAGGTCCGGGCCACAGCTTATCACACGGCTCATAGGACCTTATAAAAATATCGCAATAAATTCTTTTTCTTTTTCTGTTAGCATATCTTAAACTATGTTTTGAAATATTTATTTCTAGAATAAAAAGCATTTCTTTTACATTTTGACACTTTTTAAAAATTCATCAGTCAAAATTTCTATCAGTCATGTAGGGGGCTTGTTTATTTACACCTTGTCAGCGATAGGACTCCTCATGTCTTCATGTTTTGTAGATAGATGTGTGCATTTTTATGCATTTAATTAAATTTACCATCCCCCCTCCTGGATTGAGCAGTAAGGGGTGACCCCCAAATTCTACCTAGTCACTTACCATTTGCGTACATATCAGGGGTACCCCGTGGGCTGTGTGTAGCCGTTATAAAAGAATCAATGCAGTGACATTTGCTTCCTCCCCTGAGTTATGCCTGGGGAAGGGGACATGCATATAATCAGGCTATTTGCCAGTGGGGGAAAAACTGCACATGACCCACCTTAAATGAAAATATGTTCATTTTGAAACTCATAAAACCTGCAGCTTGGTGGAGATTCTTGATTCATCAGGGATTTCAAATTTACAATTTAATTACACTCATAGTGTACTTCCAAGGGACTGAATTTTGAGAATAAAAAGGAGATATAAAGATGTAATTTCTTTATTATGTGGACAGCTTTATACATGGATATTTGAACAGCTTCGTGTATAATCTATGACTCTGCCAGCATATGAAACAGCTATATTAAAAAATTAAAAAGTGACAAAGAATGAAGAACTTTAAACCTGGAAATAGACTATTTCTGTGTCTTCCCAACTCCTCAAAACCTGCTTTGCTCTGGTTGCTTGGTGTTGGCTGTGACTGTGCTCTGAAGATGATGATTACCAAACGTGACGGACAGTTACCGTCCCGACGTGCGGTTCCTCACTGGCCTTGTTCAAGGACACAGTAATAATGAGCTTCGTTTTTAACAACAGATGAAACAATCATTTGATGATCAGCTTATGTTCTTGCAGTTGTATTTGTTGCATCAATGGCTGCCTTTATAGCTCACAACTGGGCCAATTGATCAAGTAATTTACGTTTTCTGTACAAAGGTTGGAGAATTTTGCCCCTGACATATGAAATCATTCCAAATCAAGTATGCTCAGTGCTGAGAACTTAGTTCTGATATTTAAATTGTATATACAAAAATATTTTGCTGTGCTTTAGCTTAAGATCCACCATGTACCTAACTCACTTCACTACATGCAGAAATCTTCTGAAACTGTTTGTCCACATCACCAGACCTACGCGGGAAGCTCTTCAGTTATGTGTGAAAAATGGCTGCATAGGTAGAAGCCACAGAGATGAATGGAAATCTGACATGGTTAGTCGCAGAATTTTAGCAAGATTTCTACCTGGGAAGGAAACAAAAATTTTGTAATTTTTGTACTCTTCAACACTTGAAGTTTTAGTGTGCATTCTTTATGGTGAGAATGTATTTTTTGCTTCAGAAATTTTAAATTATAAGTAGAAATGAATGACTAGACAAGTGCTAAACAAGATTATTGTGAAGAGTGTTTGATCCAAGGGATCCTGTTAGTCACTGTCGAGGCTGAAGATTGGTTATATCCCAGTCCCTGTGGTAATCTCCCTAAGTGCATAGTTTACTCACTGGAGAAGGTGGTTCACTTCCAGTCTGGGCAATAGAAATGTCCCATTAACCAATATTTTGTCAAAGTCACATCAGGCTAACGAGACCTTAAAATGTAGATACCCAGACAGAACAACAAAGTTTTAAAATTTTGCCTGCATCTAAATACACATATGGACATTACTGTTTCTGTCCATTCTCTCTAACAAACCCCAGTGATAACTTACAGAGAGCAAGTGTTCACTCTGGCACTCCGTTCTGGAGGCAGCAGCTGGTGGTTGCTGGATCCCGCAGCTTTTGGTCCCGGTACCAGGCAGCACATGGAGCAGGAGTGCAGGATGGAGCAAGTTAAGAAGAAGAGGAAGGAGTGGGGTAGTATTGTCTCCCTTGGGGACTTCCTTAATGGTCCAGAACTTCCTGCTTGCCTGGCTTTTAAAAACTCTAACTGTTCTCATAGCACCAAACTGGGAACCCACAGCCTCTACAAATGGGGCTCAGAGGACTCGTCAGAGGCCCTAGCACCAGGCCAGGAAGAGTCACTCTAGATAGCCATGGAGAGTCTAAGGAAGTAAAACCATTGAAGTGACCGCTTAAGGAAATCCTGGGAAATACACCATTTCGTCATAGTAGCTCCTTACAAGCGCAGAGTTTCAACCTTTTGACATCGTTTGCTGGCTTTTAGAAGCAGACTACATGGTTCACTGACTCTTCACTGGTCTACTAAACTGAGTGAAGGTAGCACATTGTGGGCCCCATTCCTTCATCTTACTGAAGAGAGCTATGGTTTTTATAATAAGAAAAATATTAGGATACAAGAGTATAAATTTATTCATATGCACATCATGGCATATACATTAAAAATGTCTTCCTATCTCTGATTTAGACATTTAGTGATAGAAGTTTTGGTTCTCCCATCCCAATCCATTGGTCACACAATACATTCACTGCCAGGTGTAGAAAATAGGCAAGAACATAACTATAAGAGGACTCTGATTCTTAAGTCAAAGGATTTAGTTAAAAATAATATTTATATCAGCCCATAGTTCAAGAACATGTCCAATGTGTGTCGGATATAAAATTAACTTATACACTTAACAGTTTAAAATGTTTATCAAGCAATGGTCAACAGACAGGAAGTATATGTCCACCTACTAGGTTTTATGTTTTATAGTTATTTCCTAACTACCCATCACAACTAACTAGTATATATGCCATGTGATAAAATCTTTGCAATATGTATTATGGATCATAACTGAGCTAACAGAGAATTTGGATATAGATTTCATGTAGATCCCAGTTTAAGCATTCCACATATGTATGTATAAACAGAAGATACATTTCAGTTTAACTTTCGAAACCAACTATTAAATTGTACATTAGTAAATTATGCATGAATATATGCTTTTAATTTATTTCACTTTAGGCAAAAATGAGGACACTAGGTTCTACTTTAAGTGTGTGACATAGCTGATTATCATTTAGCATGTATTGTAGAATGATGAATTTCCCCCTCACGGATTGAAGTTTTACAAAGTTAAAATGGGCAGGGTCTCCCTACTGTCTCCTCATTGTAATTTTCCTGGCATGTACTGATATAGTTTAAACTGAAATTCCATGCAAGAAAATGTTCTGAAAAAAATTTCACTCAATTAAACAGAAAAATAGAAAGTTAACCTAATGATTTCCTTTATTGATTTGGTGTATTTAACCTAATTGCTTGAAAGCAGATGACCTTCTCTGAGGAAGAATATCCTGTATCATAAGATTGTGTTGTCTAACACATAAATAATCTAAGGGAACACAAATATATACTTAATTTCCATTCCAAATTACCAGTGCACAGTGTTAAACTATTGTTGCTGTAATGAAAGTGTTCTGATGATGACTTACATAGTTTAGTGCTTCTCCTAGAGCTTTAAAACAGTTCAGCGTGGAATTTCATATTCAAGAGCACTGAAAATGTACTGTCACATCACAGTGAGAAGCTAATCTCCTTTAAACATACTGCTTGGAGTCAGAACATTTATGTGCATACTAGTCTGCTTAATGCTAAGGACCAGGTGATTTTATCTTTAAGATGAAAAATCAGAGAAACAAAGCTTGCTTACCAGTAAGTGTCCTTATACAGATATATCCCCAACTGGGTAAATACTAAATCTTAAAAATAAGCAAAAAGTGTCCAGAATATTTTGAGTTGTTTAAAACTTGGTATGAAATCATGTTTTCAGGTAAACAGGCCTACTTCAACCAGTAAGAGACACGTTTCAAAGACAAAGAAGGAGGAGGTGATAAATATACCCAGAGGTCTGGGGAACATCTGGGCATACAGTTAGCTATAACAGAGGTATGCACAATCACGAAGTGAATTTGGAGATGTGGAAATGGAAGGAATGAGGGATAGAAGAATCATGCAATGAGGAGCTTCATGAACTCAGATCTGGAAGTTTTTATTTACTTATCTGTATTCATTAATAGAAATATCATATTTAGGGCTAGTCTTAGTCTGTGTTACTATAACAAACTGCGTGAGGCTGTGAAGCTTATAAATTGTAGAAAGTTATTTCTTACCATTCCAGGGGCTAACAAGTCCAAGTTCAAGTTCCTGGAGGTCTTGGTATCTGGTGAGAGTTACTACAGAGTAACCCTCCAGCAGGGTCCTGGGCACCATATCATCTTAGGTGAAGGGTGCTCCCAGATCACCTGGCAGAAGGGAGGAAGTGCAGAGAGGGCTGAGCATCAAGTCCCCTGATGCAGGAGAGCAGAAGACAATGGACCACTGCCTTCTGCCCATTTGCAAGGTGCCAATCCCACAGTCCTGCCCCTTGGCTTCCATCCCCTGCTCATGCCCTCTTCACGTTGGTCTTCAAGTTTCAGGACGTGAGTTATGGGGCACATTCAGAACCTGTGGAGGTGGCATATCCAAATCAGCAGCGAGGAGGAGGCCAGAGCTGGTGATCACGAAGCTTGCTGCTGATACTGGGCTTGGGGAGACGTGATAAGATAACAAGAAGAAAGAAGTGGCTATGGAAATAAAGAACAGTTAAGCACTAAGGTGGTTCAGAAAACTTTAAAACTCATGGGCAATTAATTGCTTTAGTGATGAATAGAAAATTATGTGAAATGATTTTCAAGTTTGTATATCAAAGAGTTTATGAAGACCATGAAACTCACAGTGGAATGGAGGGAACAAAAGGAGGGAATGAAATGGAAATATGAACCCCAGGACATTGTTTAACTAGGAATGCCAGCACTTGCTTTCTGCTTTGGAAATGATTCCCCCATAGAGCGTGAGGATGGGCTTTAAATAATTAAGAGTTTTCAAAAGCAATCTCCTATGGAAGGAAATCCAGTAAGAACAAAGCCAGATTTAATAAACAGTCCTCTTTGTTTTGCCTCTGTCAGAAAATTAACTTATTAGAGAAAGTCCACGTTCCTCCATTCAGAGCCCTTGGTCTGACACCTTTTAAGTGGCACTGTCATTTAGAATGATCAAGGCTGTGTTCACTATTCACCAGTAGTTTCATTACCTTTAGTTATCTGTGTTAGATACACAAAATTACTTATTATTTTGCTAACTCTCAAAAAGACATTTGTCTCAGCATAAATTGAAAATTAATTTCCCTTAAATGCTCACAAGAGTTGCTGTGTTTGTCTAAAGTACAATTGCATTACCACTGAACTACCGGCTTCCCCCTGCAGACTTCATGACACCACAATGTTATTGGTGTTGTTGGGGTCTTAGAATGCATAATGATGAAACTTTTTTTTTTTTATTTATACTGTTTTGTTATACCTGAATAGCCCTGGAAATTAAGCCTTGGAAATTACATGAAAACATAGATTTGGGGACAGAAGGAAGAAATGAACAAGATCAGAAAGTAAAGAAAGCTCACTTAATTTAGTAAGGAAGGACACCATGCTGTTTAGGAGTTTGTTAGATTGTTTTAGTATCAAGATACTCAGAAGTTTAGATATCTGAAGACTCAGTTCTTTTATATTTTAAGTTTTCTTTTTGCTTCTTTTTTTTTTTTTGTTGCCAGGGATTGAACACATGACCTTGCACTTGCCAGGCAGGCACTTAAGCCACTGAGCTAAATCCTCAGCTCCAATGCCAGTAGTTAAAAAAAAAAAAAAAAAAAAAAAAAAAAAAAAAAGTTATGTTATTGAACTTTGATTCAGCTATAAGTGAAACGGGAAGTGCCTGCCTGCAGAGGGAAAGTGATTTGTAAACTCAAGGCTCAGCTAATATTTGTTTTGTTTTGTTATTTTTGGAATTCCTTAAAAAATAGCTGAATTAATACAAACTGCACTACCTCAAAATAAATTATTTGAGTCTATTTTTTATGCATTCTAGAAAGAGGGAATGGCTTAGAAAGAATTATTTTAAGCTAAATGGAGGGGGGATTTCTGCTTTTAGAAAAATGTAAAGGAAATTGATAGTCCTTGAGTGTTAATACTTTTCTTTAACAACAATAAAATTAGTTTATATTGCAGATATTATCATTTCAAACCAGATGGTTTTGTCATGGCTGTAATTTTTGGAGCGATTTAGAAAATTTCCCTTGGGTTCTGTGAAATGCTTCTATATTTTAGGGAACGAGTGTCACCCTATCACTTTTATTTATGACCTTGAATTTTCCCAAGTACAACTAGTTTCCATTGAGGAAAACAAATGTGTAAATGTAACGCTATCAAAAGTTGTGATGTATTTACATAAACTCAGCTTTTCAGGAGATTCAAGATTATTTTTCAATTTAAAACAATACATGTTCTATTTTAGTGGCACCTATGTCTAGGTACATTCTAGGAAGCTTCCAGTGCTGACACTTAGAGATAAATAACTATAATGTTATAATTGATTTCAAAAATTCATATAAAGTTTTAAATAAGAGTTTAATTGAAAACTATATAACAAATGATATATTGCAAATCATTCCAAATATAAGCAGCAAATACAGATACCCAACATACCTGTGGATGGATTTAAGATCTGTAAAATTATTTTTGTTTTTAAAAGCTTAAACCTCAATAAATTGGTGCATATTGCTTACAGAAGAGTTAGATTCATAAAATTTTAAGAGACACACAAATTTCTAACACTAGTGCACCTAGATTATTATTGCTTTAATTTCAATAAATATTTTCTTGTAGTCAAATGTCTCTGCTAACATAGTGTCACTATATGTTAGCACGATGCATTTGTCAAGGTGAATTTTTTTTTCCATGAATGATGGAGAAACGCTTGGGAAAATTAAAACTCAAGTACAAGATACTGAAAATAACAGTGGGTGCAGTTTGTGAGAAACAGGGGGTCGTTAAAGACAGGACAAGGGGACTGGTAAATGGTGGAATTTACTCAAATCCTGCAGTGGTGGCAGGAATGCAGGCTGCCCCTCGCCCCAGCACAAGACCTTGCGTATAGACGGTGAGACCTCACGCGAGGTTCCCCACACTCTGTGTACCAGTGTGAGCTGATCAGCTATCTGCACAGCATCAGAATAACTGCATCTCTCCTGACAGAGGCCGCAGTCACAGTCATCGAGCTCATCCCGGGCTAGGTGCATGGTGCACGTTAGCGAGCAACCCATGAAGGATGTGGTAACTGGATGTTTGATGTCGTCAGGGGACGCAAGGTACCCAGTGAGGACCCACACAGACCAATCCACACTGCCCTCCCCAAGCAATCGGACAGGAGCAGCCGGAGCTGCCCCATCTCTCTCCACGGAGGTGTGGAGCTGCTGGCGTTGGAAATGACCTGCTGAGGAAGAGGGCAGGCTGGGGTCCCGGAGGATGAGCTCGTGGGAACGGATGGAGGACAGGAGGACATTTCTATTCTGATCTGATGAGATAAGCCCATGACATTTCCTACTTGCATCGCACTGATTGCAAAGGTCATTAGGCCAGTGAGTGCAAATTGAAAGGTCTTTTAATGTTTTACAGTGATAACATGGTTATAATAGTGAAGGTAATCACATTTCCAGACAGAAAATACCCTGAATACACGTTTGTTAAGTGGTCAGTGTCTATGGGGACTGAATGGCTTGGAGTGTTAGGCATTTGATAAAAAATCTGTCACTGCCAAAGAAAGGAAAGATACAAAACAGTTACTGAACAACTTTTAAAAGACCTAGACTTGTCATTTCCATTTTAAACCAATCAAACCAAAGTCCCATTGTGGCTTTCCTCTAGGCCTGCATTGCCCCAGAATGCTGTCATTTTCCCTTTCCTAACCGTGCGAGGAGTGAAGGAGGTCGGTCATGGACATCGAGTGACGTGGGAAGCATCACTCCCTGTCTTCTCCTGCAACCAGCTCCCCAGGATCAGCAGCCTGGAGAAGGCATGGCAGCGGAACTGTTAAAGATTTGGGCTGGTGTTAGGGATTTGCAGGGAGGGTTGAAAGAAGCAGCTCTTTCCCTTGTGGTCCGGTGTCATTCTGTGATGTGTCATCTTTACACGGCTTCTGTAAAAGCAGTGAGATCCAGGCTTTGGCGAATGCTGTAAGGAGTGCAGAACCAGTTATCAGTCATGTTAGCCAGGAAAGGGTGTTTCTTCTCCTTACTGATCAGATAAAACTCCCGTGCTTAGATTTGACTGTGCAATGGTCTTGTTCGCTCTGAACTCATCCTGTCATAGAATGGTTCATTGGTCACATTTAGCGTTGCACCTTTGGGCTCCACAGAATGGAGAGGCCCGCTGTGAGCACGGGTCCATCTTGGAAAATAAATGAGGCTGGTGACTTCCCCAGGCCTGGCACCTGCATGTCAGGAGCTGCTGGCTTCTCTCCCAGTGTCGCACACCTTAAATTGGCTTATTCCAATGGGTTCCAGAATTTTACAAATAGAACTGAATTTAATAACACTCCCATAATCTGCCTTTTGGACATGGTCTAATCTCTATGGTATTATTAATCTAAAGTTCCTGTTTGCTTTGTAAAGCCAATAAATATATTGCATATTCAATAAATGTAGAGTGTGTTAATGTGTTTTAAAAGACAAAATTATGTTTTCCCTCATAAACA
This sequence comes from Cavia porcellus, assembly GCF_034190915.1. Classification (NCBI taxonomy): domain Eukaryota; kingdom Metazoa; phylum Chordata; class Mammalia; order Rodentia; family Caviidae; genus Cavia; species Cavia porcellus. Next base: position 78,326,296 of record NW_026947495.1, on the reverse strand, counting down.
CTACGCTCACTCAGTGTTTATTTTCAGTAATTTCTGAAGCAAAATCTTTATGTGTATATCTTCTATTTCTTGTCACTTTTTGACAGTGTCTTGGAAATTCTAACCAAGAAATGTGTCTTAAATTTGTTCTAAGCATCTCACTCTGTTTGTATCCTTGGTGTCCACTATAATTTTTTCTGTTTATATCCACTTGATTCCATTTCTTTGAATGTCTAAAATATAAATAAGATTTAGTCATGTCACTTGTTGAGATAAAATATCAAAAAATGACCAGAATGCTGTAAATAACCTTCCTTCTGTAATTTTGTACAAAATAGGTATGCTACTTTCTGGTTGCTGGCACAAAACACCTGAAAACCTCAAGTTGCAGGTTTATTTTGACTCCTCACTGTTCACACAAGTTTCCTCTACAGTTGGTGACTCCAAGCCACCACAGCACGGCAGAGGGGCATCACAGATGAGAAAGAGCTTGTGGGGTGGCAGGCAGGAAGCAGGAAATCTTTCTCCCCTTTTAAGTCCATCCGTGCTTCAAGCCTATATTGTGATGCCACCCATACTTAAGGAGGACCTTGTGCTTTAGGTAAATCCATCACCCACACCCGAGCTATGCTAAACCAGTGTCACACACCCATGGTCCTGTACCACACGCCTGTGATCCTGACACTTCCCGAAAGCTCCACCTTTTAGCACATGAGGCTTTCAGGATCATCTAGCTGTAACACACAGCAACAGGGTCATGGTATATCCTATACATTAATTATCCCATTCTACAGACTGGTTATATAACCCATTGTGGGAACCCAGCCACGGTTTCTTAAGGATCAGCTAAGTGTGCTTTTCCTTCATAACGCTATCCAGTGCACTGTTACATCTAACATAGAATAACGCTGAAAGCCATCAGTAAAGGTTTTAGCTTTATCTCGGAGCACTGAGCTCTTGAGGAAAGTTCTTGTGGACCCAGCACAGTGGCACCGCTGTCCGTGGGGACCGCTGCAGTCTCACTGCCGGCTGGTGTTCTGTAGAAGTCTAAGGAGCTTCCTACAAAACAAAACGGAGTGAACAATGCAGAAGTGCAGCTCACACCGAGCCCCAGCATCAGGAACAGAAGGTCCAGCGGCCACTCGCTGCCAGATGCCTTTAATGACCACCGTGTGGGGAACAGCGATTCCTTGTCGTCTGTGTCCATCAGAGACGTTGTGTTTTCCTCTTACTTTTCTATTTCCTTTCATGTTTATCTCTTTCCCCTTTTTCAGTCAGTTTTGTCCTGTACCAAAGGCTTAGCTTCTCATTCTCTCAAATTCTATCATGTCTATCCAGATAGTTCCTCATTTTTGCTTGAAAATTTCAAAGCATTCCCACGGATGATCATAAACCGTTTACCACAGCATTCAGACACGACATCACTGATTCTTTCAAACTTGTTAATGTCCTAAAGATGTCGTTGATTTTTTTTTTACAACATTGTGAAGCGCTGTTCTAAAAAAGGAAGAAGAGAATTGGGGTGGGGGAAGCATGCATGAGCAGAGTTAGTGAGTCATGGAACTCAAAGCTATTTTTCTACATTACTGAGGTTCCATGTGTGTGACCCACTGGTCTATTGATCTCCCCACTTACCATCACACTCAGGCTTAAACTGTATATCTTGTTTCATTCTCATCATTAGTTAAATATGATTATATTTCTCACACCCAACAACTAGCTTATCCTGTCGTCAATTCTCGCTGTCTCATTACCTCGTTAGCCTGAACGTCACTCTTGAACTTCATGGAAAAAAGTGAAAAAACTCATGATTTCTATTTCATTATTATTTCTTTTCTCTTTCAGTTCTATTTTTCCAACCATTCTGTGCTGGGGATATTTTTAAAAAATCTTGGTCTCACAGCTGTCCTTCACATATGCATCTTCTAATTCTCACATACTTGACCCCTTCCCAGCATTTGACAAAATTGCTAGTTTCTTTCTGTTTCAAAGTGTCCTTTGTTTCTTGATAAACAAATAGATGTAGGTTTATTTTCTTGCCTTGGTAGTGAATAGTTCCCATCCTTTAATCCTCTATCTTTTCTAACCTCCGGAGTTCTGCAGGGTCCCATTGTCCACCTGAGGAGGAGTCAGCGTGCTCCCTGCTGTGACCTTCACTGCTTCCTGCCCTTCTTGGTCCCTGCACCACCCTGTTATGTCATGGTCCTGCCCTCTACTGACAGTGATGCCCATGGCCCGCAAATGATCTGAGTGCCTGCAACCTTTGATTTTAGGACGAGGAGAGGCAACAGCTCCCAGCTCCTTGTGGACTCCACAAGCCCGCCCCATATCATAGCACGAAACATGCTTCGAAATCTCAGCTAATACCCTGACCACAGTGCTAGGTCATAGATCCGATCCCTGCCTATAGATTTACCTTTTCCTTCTGTGTGCGTCCTGGGGCAGGACTCCACAATTTTATCTTTATCATTATTAAATTTTACTCAAATCTTCACTGAACTGTATTTCTAATAATTACCTTTTGTAATGTTCATCTGTAAATTCCCTCAGAGATAAGTAAATAGTGAAAGATGTTTCAAAACTATTTTCTTCAGATCTGCTCCTCCTACCATTTACTCTCTCTGTGAGTAACAATCTAAGTTGGACACTTTCTCTTAAAGACAACCCAGCTGCATCAAAGTCCTTATATTTTTCTACAAATATTTCTATGAGCAACTATGTAAATGTAAAAGAATATTATATACATGTGCACTAAATTTATAAATTAACTACTATAAACTCAGACTAAAATATCTTGTTTTCATATTTCTTATTTTAGCCCATTCTGTTTCCCTCAGAAGTATCACTATCCTGGAAGCTGCATTTATTGGTTGGGGCAGTCTAAGTTTTTGTTTATTAGTTTTGCATTTACCAGTGCTTCTTTTTTGAATTCCCTTATTTAATTTTCATTTACATTTTGCTGCATTGTTGATTACCTATTTTCTTTAATTTTATTTGTGACATGTTTGTTTTACATTCCACATGAGACACCATCAGTCCAGGTTCTCCTAGTTTGTATAGAGTCCTTTGTATTCACTGTCTTCCTCAAACTGCCAGAAATTCAGAACAAAGAGAGAATGTTAAGAGTCGCTAGAGAGAAGTGCCAAATCTTGTGCAGGGCAGTCCCACAATCCTTCAAAGCCAGGAGGGCTGGGAGTAAAAATTTTCAAGTCCTAAAAGAAAAAACGAAAAGTCAAGTCAAATTATTACACCCTGCCAAAGTATTTTTCAAAACTGATAGAGAAATAGAGGTTTTTGTGATAAAGAGAAACCAAAGGAGTGCATGACCACCAAGCCGTCACTGCAGAAGACACCCAAGAGAATCCTCCACAGAAACACTGAGAAGAGGAAGATCCAGGAGGACAAGGGGAAGACTCGATCCCACTGGGAGAGCAGATCAGTAAATGAGATGGAAAAGGGGATCACGCGCCAGAGCAACGGCTCAGTGACAGACAGAAGCGACCCCCTTTCAATATGAAGTCTCACAGCAAACGGTGCTAACTCCTGGGAGGTGGAAGACACAGGCTGACAAACTGGCAGCATGGTGCCCGTTCCACACACGGTGCCCACGAGAGGCCTCAGCTACAGAGGCACACCCCGATTGCAACGAGGCTGGAGGTGACGCCCCACTCTGAGTATTTCCTACAAGCTTTTATTTGTTGAATTTTTACCAGTGAAAATTATTTCATGCTAACTGCTGATTGCTTTTTCTGCAAATCTTTTGCTGCTGCCTCCCCTACATTCCTGTATCCTGTTAGGAAAGAATCATTTGACTTTAATGTTTCCAAGCTACTCAGTGATGCACGATTTCAAGGTGTAAACCTGCGTGAATGCAATTTAGGTAGTAATATCTTTGGAGAGGACTTTTTCTAAATTTTTACTGTTTATTTCCAAACCTCCCTGTGCTGTGCAGGTGGCATGGGATGGACTTTTGTATAACTTATCTTTATGTGATGTTAAAATTGATATATTCGGTGGCTCCATATCAGTGCAGGCTTTCTGAATGTTTGTCTTTTACTCTCAGGTTTCTTTTGGCTTCCAGATTGTCAAGGCCATGAAAAACAAATTAATAAAGTCCTTAGATTTGATTTGTTTGTCAATATCTATGTGATTTCCTTCTTTTAAAAACTTTAGATTTTTATGGATTTCTTACATAAATATCCTAGCACACATTCACACACTCATAAATAGTTTCACTTTTAATATTTTCACCCAAAACTGCAGTGTTTTCATTTTATCAACCAGTGCATTGCTGTTTTACATACCTAATATATCTTAAACCTTTTCTGCATTCTGTATAACTCAGGCCCTCACCATTCTTCACCCAGCGTAATGAAATGCAATCCATTCTTCCTGTTAATGGCAAAGGGACTTAATGTAATAGCAGTTCTGGCTATTTTATTTTAATCTTTAGCTGTCTTATAAAAAGTTTCTTTATTGTGGAATAGTGTTTGTCATACAGTGGGTACAAAAATCAAAATTATGTAGTGAGATCAGTGACATCTAGCCCATCAAGTTTAGATGACTCTGTGTTTTCTTATTTTGTTTTGGAGTGAAGCACAAAGTTCTCCATCTAAACAAGGTCCTGCATATTGTAACTGGCAGCTACCTCCTAGTTTCATGTCAGCACACAACACATTTTCCCTCAGAGCTGCTCTTCCCTGCTTAGGTTCCTCACCTGCAGAAAACGAGATCTGCAAAAACAAATGTATGTAACAGAGACAAGGGTGGAAAACAATGTGAATTGTATAGAATTATTAAAGTGTGTGCATATGCACAGATGTGATTCTCTTTTTTAGTTCTTTAAAACCCATCCTTCCCTTAGTGACTCTATAGCATTAAAACAGCTCACTTACCATCTCTTAACACATGAATTGAATGGTTTCTCACCATAATGGGAATTGTTATGGTTTGTGTCTGGGTGCCCCTCAAGCATCATGCAGTCATGGAGGTAGCTGAATGTAGCATTTGTGATTGATTCATTGTTGAGCGCTGGGATTGGTGGTGTGAGTGCTCTGCCAGCCCAGGGACAGAGCTGGTATACAATATAAGGGAGGGAAGAAGGTGTGTTGTGTTTTCTTCTCTTTTGCAATGTTTGCTCTTGCTGTTTGCAGCTGCCACGAATGGTTGCCCCTCAGCCACGCCACCTCGCCTTGGAGCCAGCTGAATATGGACTGAAATCTCAAAAAAACTGTAAGCTAAATAAACCTTCCTTTCCCTAATTTTTGGCACCAGGTATTTTGTCTCAACAATGAGTGAAAGTAACCAAGAGAAGAATAGAGCTGAAAATCTTGAAAATGAATTCACGGTCTTAGGTTTTCTATCGAGGACCCCATGCCCCCCTTCACCCCCTTCTTGTTCCCCTGTTCCGGACATTTTTACCCCAGTCCCATAGTTCACACTTCCTCACACATCACTGCTTATACAGGTGAGGCTTTGGACCAAAAGGATTTTCCATTCACCCTCCTTGGGATAACTTCTCTGTAGTCACCTTGCCTAGTAAGTTGTTTCTTAAGTTTTCAGAAATGTACTAAATAGTACCAACATACCAATTTAAAGATTCAGAGGCTTTCTGCAGCATTTAGTGAAAGGTGATACTTAGATTTGTAAAATGTTTGTGTTTGCCAGTTGCATTACTTCCTCACAAGATTACAAATTCCCAGATTACAAAGTCTTTCTGTTCAGCAGGCGTGGTGGTGCATACTCCTAATACCAGCACTCAGGAGACTGAGGCAGGAAGATCACTGTGAGTTTGGGAACAGCCTGACCTGCACCGTGAGTTCAAGCTGGCCTGAAATACATAGGGAGATGCTGTCTTAAAAAAATTATAATGTAGAATTTGAAAGAGAAAAAAATTGCCACAAGCAAAGTCTGTGAGGAAAAAAAAGAAGACAGCAGCTTACAAATCATATCTTCTCTCAAAAAATATTTCTGTTTAAGTTTCTGAACAGTGGAATGAGGAGAAAAAGGAAAAATTATCTTAAATGGGCTTGGAATGACAAACTAGAGCCAGGAGTGAATCAGACAATGAAAGAGGAAAGAACAAAAGCTTTGTTATATCTAGATATCAGAATCATTCTACCCACAAGCCATTTGACTTTGCCACATCTTCTCCAAATCTCCTCACTAAATCCCTAAATTCTAAATTGTTAACTAATTGAAAAGTAGAGTTGGAATAAAGCTAGCGCATAAGGAATGGTCTAAGATTCCATTTCAAATCAAATCAGTTGTATGAAACTCAATCATATTCAATCTCTGTCATTCACATGGACAGAAATAATAAAAACTGCATGGCATGTGTGTTTGGTGTATGAAAACTCCTCAATTAAGGACCACACCCTGCTGAAGCTGAAAGTGCATTTGATATGTGCAACCTATCTAGCAACTGAGCACTGCAGAGAATGTTGGTCATTTACCCTGGGTGTAAAGGCAGAAATCCCATCTACCTCCACTGGGTCTCCCCCAAGAAGGATTAAACACATAATATTTACAGTGACCCATGCACAGCCATGTGTATAGGAGCAAAGCTTAGAATGGCAAAACCGTAGAGGCAACCTATCTTCCCTTCAGCAGATGAATGCATAAAGAAAATGAGGTATTTATCCAGAATGGAGTGCTACTCTACCATCAAGAAGATACTATCAAGTGATTTGTAGGAAAATGAATGAAACTCGAGACTATAATGCTGAGCGAAGTAAACTGAACATGGAAGGTTAAATATCACCTGGTTTCTCCTACATGATCCACCCAAATATAAATGATCTAGCAAGGACAATTTAAAGATAGACCTTAGAAAGCGTGGAGGTCAAGCTCTCATAGATGAAAAAGAGAACTAGGAGTAGAAGTAGAGAGGAAGGAGGGGATGGAAGAGGGAACAAACAGAATCAAGACGTTCCATACATACACGGGGTGACGGATGTCTACATCACATTTAGTGAACAAGTGAAAATGAACTATAAAAATAAAGAAAATTGTGCTGCTGCACATCCTTAATCTAGGGAAAGATCAAAATCTCAAATTCACAGTATAATTTCCACTGAATGCCCATTACTTTGGCACTGTGGAAATTAAGTAGAAATTTATAATTTGAAACATCCTAAATCCGGCAGTATGAATGTCCATGTGACTGTTAAGTTTAACATGTTAATTTCTATTAATTAAAAAATGAAACTTGGTAATTGCAAGAAAATGTACGTAATTAGATGTGAATATATTTAAATTTCATTGCCTCTGTAAACGTTTTTGTGATTTTTCATCCTTGGCAGGAAGGTTAGAGAAAATGAACTGACTCAGTGAGAATTAACAGGAATTAGACAAATTCACAACATCTAGCAGCGTGGCAATGATTTGTCCTTTCCTAACAACTTAAGCAGATGTCCTTGAAGACGAATTTGAGCAGACGAGGGTAACACCAAATCTTTATTAGGTTCATGTTTCACTTTCTATTGGATACTTTCGCTAAAACACAAGCATGCTGGTGGTCCTTGAAAGGCCAAAGGTATTTATGATAACACTTATCAAAATTATTTTCAAGCCCTCATAAAATCTGGGAAATCACATATGACAGAAATGTTTAAAATCAGTGAAATTAAAATCCAAAGCTCTCTGTTTAATATGTCAGGCCAAGGTGCTAGTCTTACCTCAGATTTTGTTCCTAGTTATTGCCCATTGACCGCACTATTGGAAACTTAGTCCTTGTGAGTCATTGACACCGATCAGGCCTCATCAATAATTGCTGACACTTCGGTAGCTTAGCAAGAACGACAGTGAGTACAGCTCTTCTGGGGAAGAAGCAAAACACGAAGATGAAACCTACCCAGGTATCACCCCAAACATTTCAGTACATCTGAATTTCTAACACTGTCAGATACATTATTTATGTATCTAGCATGCTGTTTTGTAATTAGCTTACAACACTTTAGTTTCTAATAGTTTTAATAAACATATTTATTGGAAAAGAAAGTAACATAAAACTAAATAGAGAATTATGAGTTTTTCCTTGGTTTACTTAAACAAGTCTCTTGGGCCAGCCTGCTCAAAAGTGAAACTTTTACTGGGTATTTGAAGGTACCATACTCTAACTGCAGGTTTTAAAGGAAAATGATAAATTAAAAGAAATCCTGAGAACTAGCATTATAAGCCAAATTTAGTTAGAATAAATCTCAATTTATTATTCTCAAATCTTAATCTAAATATTCCACTGAAAATTTATGCAAAAAATATTCAAATATGCCTGTTACTCAAGTGGCATGAACATGCTGGTTTTAAACTAAAATTAATCCTTAGTCTTCAGAAAATGAAAAACCCACTTCCCATTAACTAATGTCATATGGAATTTACATTCTCCCCTCAGATAAGGAATCAGTGCACTAGAGTCAAGTGACAATTTTGCTGTAATTCAAAATTTTTCCCAATACAGCAATATCATTTTATACTCTATGCTTCATTCTCACTGAAAAACAAATGAACAAAACTAAAAAGAAGTGAAGAGATTGAATTTAGAAGCATTGCAATAAGGTTTATTTCAGAGAATTTTAGTTTATAAAGTACTTGCCTGAATGTTATTTTATTTTTTCTTATGACATTTAAAAGAAATGAATCCATGTCATCCTACATCAACCTGTTAACTCCAAAGCTCTCCGCTTCTTTCCTAAATGTCCATGTTTTGAACCATAGTTTTCTGTACATTTTCCAATCTAACTTCATGTTACACATTTTAAAACCACAGAAAACTTTTTCTTTTTAATATCCACATATTTGAAACAAATCCTATTATACTATATTTTTATGTAATCTGATAATAATCTTCATACTTACATTGTTGCAGAAAAACCATTATCAAACCAAATGAAGACTCTTTTTCACCAAGGAGTGAGAAGCCAACTGTTCATTATGCTAGCAAGCTGGTAGAGTCAAGCCCAAATGACTATCCATGAGTCAGTAAATAGGAAGTACAAGGCCAATGGCAGGTTAATGTATGATTGGTCACATGAAGTAGGTCATGTATTGTCAAGCAAGCTAGTTCTAAGTTAGATTCTGGGTAGTGGGGGAGAGGTTTGAGCAGAGCAAGTAGAGGTAAATGTATCCTTGCCCCGACCAGTCTGTCCCAAGCATAAAGTCCTTGAAGCATGTTGGAAACAAAATTTTTTAACCAAGGAAAGATACAAGCTGGACTCAGGCAAGTTGACCCAGAGCCTCATCAGGGAGAAGCAACTGGATGTGGACAGCCACGGCTGTCTGAAGGCTGCTAGCAGGCAAACTATGTGACAGATAACAGGAGCACAGTCAGAGGCCACTAGTGGATTTTTCACCTTACTGTAAATTTATAAGTTTGCTATTCTATAACTGTGCCCTTATAATATGAGTGATCATTTGTTGGAGAGCATTGTAGCTGAATACACATGCGGGGCGTGGCGTGGCCCGGGCATGGCTGAAATGAGGATGAGGAGACACCTCAGGGGGGTAAGACAGGCCACAGCTGAGGCCACCAGGATCTTTCTGGGTAGTTTTCCTTAACTAGCATCCTCTGTTGCTCTGAGGGGTCCTTGAACCCGCCCACAGTCCTGCTCAGGTTTCCTCCATCGTCCACTCACCTCCTTGCTTGTTCTGATTAAATACAAGCTGCCCAGCATCAGGCGGCGGGTTGGCTAGCAAAGTTGTGAGCTCTTCAGAGGATTTTAGTCCTGCAGGCCAAAAGACCACGCCTGATCTCTCATTCCTTTGGGGCTTCACCATGCACTCATGTGGGAGACTAGGGGCCTAGCTGCAGAACCCAGCAGCTTGAGCAGAAGTCTTCACTGCCAAGTCCCTGTTCGGGCATCAAGCTGACGCACTATTACATGCTGACTTCTTAAGCTCAGCTTCCTGTGCATATCTAAGTCATAGATGGATTATCTGAAATTATCTTCAGGTACTTATAACACCTACTGTGATGTAAATAGTATTATTTAAGCAGTTGTTATATTATCTTTCATTTTTTAGTAGTGTATGTTGGCAACAAATAGTAAATTCCTTCTAGGAAATATCATCTTTTTCACATTGTGCCATGAACCTTTTACATTTTATTTCCCTTCTCTCTCTCTCTCTATATATATATATATATATATATATATATATATATATATATATGACATATGATATATATTATATATATATACTATATATACATATACCCTGTTAAACACTTCAATGCTCTTATTGTTTGGTCAATTTTTCTTGCCTGTGTCTTGTAATCTGCATAATTTGTTATATAATTTGAACATAACAGTAAGTAATGTACTAACCATTGTTACTTTCCCATCTTGTTTTCAAATTTTGTATCTTTTTTTTATTGTTTTCTTCTCTTTAAAATTAAAACAAAAAAGACTAGGATGAGAAACAGCAGATGTGGAGCTCCAGCTGTATCTGCATTTTACTCCAACAAACATGATATTGTTAGGTCTGTGGAGGGGAAGAGGGGGAAGGACTGGCCGGTAGTGGCTGAAAAGATAAGAAGTATAAAATATAAGTAACCTTTATTTCGGGAATGCGGGGAGAGACACCCCGGGCCCCCGGGGCGCAGCATCTCCACCCCAGGGCTGGCGATCTCTTGCTCAAACACATGGAGTGAGGCACATAAGTAGCCTCTGTCTGGGGTGGACCCTAAGGGGTATCAGGGATGCACAGGTATTTCATTGGCACCCGTTTTGCACCAGGGACAGGTTTTTAGGGGTGGGGGTATAGGGTTACAGGTAAATCTATAGGGGCGGGGGAGGCAGGAGCTCCCTAATTCCGGCTGAGGCTTTTTCTGGCTATAGCGTCCGGTCTGGGCCAGCAACCCTTTCAATATTCCATAATTTCTTAACCATTCCAGTGTTTTCTGAAGCAGGCATCTTATGTGCATTTTCATCTGAAGTTGTACTGTCATATAACAAAGTCAGCACCTTATTCTGTTATATTATGTTTTTCATGAAAAATAAAAAAAACTCTATTTTTTTCTCTATGTATACCCATATTTTCCCAATATAAATTATTTTTGTAGTTTTTTTTTTAATTCCACAAAGGTACTGATATCCGTATTATACAACGTCTTTGGAAATGCACATTTTAAAAGGATGTCACTCGGGTTATTTTTTCTTCCTTCCTTGCTTTCCAAGTTTCCTTTCCCTGTCAGTTCTTTCTTGTTGGAAGAATTTCCTTTCGCGTATTGTTAAAGATGCCTGAAGGCCACAACCCCTCAGCTGTACCCTCTCAATCTCCTCCTTCCTTCCCATGCGTAATTTTCGGTAGTGATGCTTCTTGGCTTGACATTTCCTTTCTTTTGGTCTTTAAGAACAGTTGAATCTCTTTTACTTCACATGAAAATCTCACTTCTTTTCATTGTCCCTCTCTAGGCAATGTATTCCTTCTTTGTCTTTGATTACTTTCAAGACATTTACTTTTTCTTTTAGAACTTTAACTACTACCCCTGGCAGGGGTTCTACCTGATTGATTTATATCTTTAATAATTTTGGAAAGTTTTCAGTCATTATTTCCTCTAAATGTTTTCTTACCAATAGCTTATTCCTTTCTTCTTATAATCCAAACACATGAATATGAATTTTGATGATTGTCTTGTAAATTTCTAAGATTCTGCTCTTTTCATTTTGGGTCTCTTTTTTCTTGATAGAATCACTTCTACTGATCTACCTTCAAGAGTTATTTTTTTTTCTTTATCATATTAATTATTTTGGGAGCCTTACTCATTCTAGTGATTTTTAAAATTTCTGTTAGTACTTTTTATTTTTAAAGATATCTTGGCAATGACTTGGTTGTAACTGGGAATTTCCCATTTTGAGGCTGCTGCTGCTAATTGAGCAGGGAAGACATAAATGCAGTGATTATTGTGGTAAATCAGGATTTCACTTCCACAATGGCCGGATAGGACTAGACTGCTAACACTGTAACTGTCTTAAAACTCAAGCTTATAAAGCAGTTCATTCTCGTGTAAATCTCTCTATTCTTTTTTGTCTTCAATATTTGAGGACAGAACTCCTGCTGTGCATCAGATTTATCCTGACTGTAGGAGACATTTTGTGCTATTCTTTAAACACTTGCAATTTTATTCAAAATTGGAATGTAAAATTATTAAGAGAAAAATGTCTTCATTTTGAAGCTATGACATCCAAAAAAAGTTGGACTCAAATGAGATTTTAATGAATCTTCAATATTAGATTGACTAATCATAATGTGGATAGTTTTTATGTTCTATATGAATAATAATAAAAAATAAGTTGTAAACCCAAATATTCCATGTATCATTGGCAAAACTTTCCCAGGACTTGATATAGGCAGTTCTGTCTGGCATAGTGTCCTAGTATTCACCTTAAAGCATGTTATTAAGAATCTAAGATAATGCTTGGATGTGCCCAGATAAAATAACAAGCGGAGACCTGGCAACTGACCACAAGGAGCAGCGTTTGGTTTCCCACCATTAATTTTAGGGCAGATACTGAGCATGGAGAAGAAGCAGGGTTCCATATCGTGACATTCCGGAGGTACTATGTATCTCAGATTATTTTGTTTTTCCTACTTGTGAGTAGTACTCATGAGAGAAATACATGGTAGACCTGATCGTGTGAAAACACGCTAAGTCCCGTTGCCTGTGTAGTGAACTGTGTTGTTACTGGATGTCTGTTATAAATAATCCTAGCCTGATGAGGCGGTACACACCTGTCACTCCAGCATCTGAAATGTTATCTAGCAAGGATTGGAAGTCCAGTTCTAGCCCAGGAAACTAGTGACTAGCAAGATTGTCTGAAAATTTTTAAAATAATGGTTCTGGAGATGTCGTTCAGCGTGAAGGGCCTCAGTTCACGTCCCTGTTCCTACCAAAGAAAAATCTCATTTGAAAAATGAGATTGCATTATGTACCATACAAAAGGACAACTCAGAACCATGAAAGCATGAAATTCAGAAAGTTTCTAAAATGATTTTTTAAAAAGCCATAAAGATTATTCTCAGGAATTCAGTGCAAACAAGAATTTCTATAAAAATATGCAAAAAGCTTTAACAATAAAATAAAAAAAATTAGCAAGCATTACTTGATTAATAATAAGCATTTTGTTTATTCAAAAGCACAAATAAGACAGACTCAATGGGAAGCATGTATTACAATGCAGAACATACATATATGTACATACATATATAATAGGTAATACATAAGCATATAGATGATATATGAGTAGATATACTATTTATCTATCTCCCTTCTTCTTATTCTTTTTTTTTTTTTTCTTTTTTTGGGGGAGATTGAGAATCAGACTCCCGACCCTGTGTTGACCAGGCAGGCCCTGTGCCTCTGAGTTATATCCCCGGTTTTATCTGTGGCCTTCTATGCATTCCCATAAAGCATCCTCCATATACGATTATCCAAAATACACAACTCATTCATGGAAAAAAGATTAAAAGTATGGATAAATATTCAAAGGTCTTAAGTAACTCACAAAATAGTATCCCATGAGACCATAGTAAGGATTTTTCAGTCCCTTTTGCCACCCACTTAGTGTGTATTTGCACTGTGACTTTGTTGAGAGCAGAACAATGAAAGTGAAGACAGTCGATGTCTTGGGTGTTAGTGAGGATGTGGACACCTGGCTTGCGCCTTCTTGCTGGAAGGGGGAGGGTCCACTCAGTGCAACTTGTTGGAAACCTACTTCCCGTTTTATATTTGTAGGTATATGTGTTAAGTTCCCAAGATCATCCACATTACTCACATAGACAAGCACGTGCAATATACCCAGCCACCCAGAATCCCCCTCCTGAAACATGATGGCAGCTTTGTTGGAAAATAAGCAAAAAGGCTAGAAATAATCAAAATTCTCATCTCTCAGGGAAGGTTCTAGTAGCAGAAAGCAACCGGGAACAGGGATGTGCAATGGTTGTGCTTTGCTGTATCCCTGCAACTGCACGTTTTTAAGCACGCTGACCCGAGACTGGGGGCTGTGGGCTGCTCTGTCCAGCGGACCAATAGGAGGACACTAAATGTGGCTTTAATGTGTCAGTTATCACTTTAATGACTTCCGGTTTAGATGCACGCAGCTTTGCATTCAGACCCGCTGCTGGGCGGTGCTTCAGCTGGGCTGTGTGACTTCCTTCCCTTCTGACAGCACAGTCAGCTCAGTGGCCGCCACTGCTGCGGGGAAACCTGCTTCCCACCACTGGTGGTTTAGCTTTTTACCACTGCTGCTCTTACTGTTTTGTGTGTGTGGCCTTGTGCCCAGCAGGGAGCTCCTGTGGCAGTAATGGGCAGTGCCATGTCTCCTAGCGACTGTGGCCGGTGGTGCCAGTGGCTCTCTAGCAGGCACCATCCTGCCGGGTCCCCTGTACCTTAGCACCCACATGCTTCTTTGCACCCCTAGGTCTGCTTTCACAGGAGCCAAAATAGCTGCTCTTAAACTGATTGAAGCAACACTGCTCTGTGACAGAGGATACAATGAGGGGAAAAGTGACTAAAATTAAGAAAGAAGGTACTATTGTCGAAATAGTCTGCATCTTAATTTGACTGCTTTGTTGATAAATACGAAGATGTAAAAATTCCAAGTTGTGGATATAATTACATTCTCTCCAATCTATAAGTCATGTCGCAAAGAAAGAACACCTGAAAATAGATAGAAATTTAGTCATCTGTGCAAATTGCCAATACCCACAACTCCTGTAATGCTACCAAATGCAAAACTGCATTTAACTCATAAACCAAGGTGTGCATGAAGTGCCTCCAGATAGATTTGATTTTATGCCTTTGTTACCTTAATGTCATAGCTTTCCTGTGTGGGGTAATACTGAAATAAAAATGATTATGCTTGTCAAAAATTTGTTTTAGTCCTTTATTTTCATATAACTTCAAAGTTACAAGGAACTTGTATAATACAAAATATCATACATATTTCTTATTTAGACTCAGGGATTGATTATTATTTTTCCTTTATTTTTCTTAACATACATTTTTTAGAGTGAATTTGAGAGAGTATGTCTCTTTATTCTTGCATATTTGTGCATCTTCTTCAAGAAAATATTCTTAACTAAGGTAAAAAGAAACAATAATGCACTATATTCTGTTTTGTATTGCATTTCTCTACTTGGGTTTTCTTTCTGTGTCCTCATAGAAAGAACATAGAAAGAAATTCGATTTTTGCATTTTGAAAGGAATACAACTTAGAAAAATATTTTAGTTATTTGAAAGAGTACACAAGAGGTTTATATCACCAGGATGGATTGAAGCAGATTTAATAAAATGTAACCTGCAGTTTTCCCCAGAGTTTCACAAATGGTAGTTTCCTTCTACATATTGGAAGTGATGCATTGCTTTATCATGAACACGTCACCCTTTGTTGTGACTTTTTGGCAAGAACAGTTTCAATACATCAGGTATGCACTGACAGAAGGCGTGCTTTCTGAACAATGGTATAAGCTCTTGCATGTAAGAGAATATAATTCCTTGTACTCAGAATCATGGTGATTTATAAATTGTCATCACAAAAGGCAAACATATAAATGAAGGAAATTAATCTTCGAGAAAGTCAAGTACAAGGGGTCAGAAACTTCCACCTCAGAGGCTGGTCAGTGTAATAATAAAGCCCCAGGGTAACACGGTGCCAGGACATGGAGGGAAGTGGCACACGTGAGGTTACAGGTGTGCCAGCTCCTTACTTCTGTAAACGTCGTATTTAAACTACACATTTTCGTATTTGTCACCTATAACCTGAGCACAAAGACTGCTTTATTTTTAACTCTCAATCCGTGTATTTGTATTTACTTATCATTTTCTTTAGGTCATGTTTGTCCTTCACAGCGTTTACAACCTTTGTGCGGAGTTGGTCCCGGTACATAACGCACCTGAATTCCTCGTCTCATCTCTTTCCCTCCCTTCTCACCTCTTGTCCCCCTTCCATATGAGAACACTTTGCCTCCCTCCTTAGCAGCTGCCTCTTATTTCACTGAAGTCTTTTTGATGAAGCCTTTTAGTGTATCAATGATGGGTGCTTACGAAGGTGAAGGAGGGTTGGTTTTTTTTTTTGTTTTTTTTGGTTTTTTTTTTTTTTTTTTTTTTTTTTTGCATTTTGTTGTATTTCAGTGTGCCATAGCTAAGTCTCTTAAACAGCTACTTTATTTAGGTCACATTAGAATTTGGATTCTGAGAAGTGTTGATTGGCTCATTAATTACTATACTGAGGGGCTGGGGTTGGAATGGTGAGGGTCACTTTCAAGAGGGCATCTTTCCCTTCCTGTGCCAC
Source organism: Cavia porcellus (assembly GCF_034190915.1). Classification (NCBI taxonomy): domain Eukaryota; kingdom Metazoa; phylum Chordata; class Mammalia; order Rodentia; family Caviidae; genus Cavia; species Cavia porcellus. The sequence goes on along the minus strand of NW_026947495.1, from coordinate 78,310,028 downwards.
GTGGGTCCTTGTCAGCACCTCCCGACTTCTGAATGGTGCAACACATGCCAGAGAGTTTAAATGACACTCAGGTTTCTGGAATATGAATTAGCATCGTTGAACTCTTAGCAGAGGAACAGGCAGAGTTCTAGTCAAACCTTTTCCTGCTCTCATTAACACTTGCGGAGCTGAGCATGCTGCTTTGCTCTCATTATCTTTACTAAAGTCAAATATACGAAACTTAAATGAAAGAGTTCATATATGTTCTATTTTGCATGGACAGGTCACGGAGTTCTCTTGCTCATATAAAATTATGATGTAAGCATGCTGTATAGAAGCTGAGAACAGTATCATAAATCAGAAGACTAACAGCCCCGGTACCTGGAGAGGCACAGAGCCACTCAGAGCAGGGGAAACAGAGACCAGGAAGACTTCAGCAGTTCCTTTCAGATGGATGTGCTCCTGTGAAATACAGCAGTGCAATGGTTTCACATTTTAATGTTTGTCCAAAGTAGCAGAAAACGAAGCTCCACACATACAGTGATCACAGATGTTTATCAGCCCTGGTAATTGTCAACCTTATAAAAACTCAAGATTCGTATGAGTAAGGATAAACAGATTGAAATATATCCAGCAAGGAAATATTATTCATCAGTAAAAATGACCTATCCAGCACTATGTGGCATAAAAAAAAACCTTAAATGCATTTTGCCTATGAAATAAGCCAATAGGAAAGTGGAAGATACACTATTATTCTGAATATCAAAACCATGCAGACCGCGGGTTCCGGGGGTTGCTGGGATTTCTGGAGGAGAGTAGAAGTGAAAGGGCAGAGCTCAGTCGTCTCCAGGTTAGTGAGACTGGGCTGAAGGGCGGAGTAACCGAGGGTTGCAGACATTCTTCCCGTCTTTTAGCCCACAGAACACAAAGTGCAGGTAATTTACCCTAATACAAACTACGAACTTTGGTTTACAGAAGCGCATCAATATTAGCTCATAAATTATAAAAAACCAACATTACTGTCAGATGTAACACATCAGGTCAACTGTGAGTGTGTATACACAAAAGCAATGTTCTCTGCTCAATTTCCTGTAAAGAAATTTAATTGCAATAAATTCCATTGGATGACATTTTATTCAGAAGTGCAATGTGTTAGTAATAAATATGTAATCAGGTTAAAAAAAGTTAAATATGAAAGCATATTAAGCAAACATGTGTGTGCATTTTACTTTTATTACTGCATGTATTTGTTATTAATATGTTGAAATGTTATTTTATTTTCTACATTATAAAATGTACAATAACACATCTATGAATAGTTTGTACAAATCCCAGAAGACTTGCTACATTTTGCTACTTAGGTTTGGACCTTCTCCACAGTGCTTCTTATTTAATCAAATCATTCTCATTAAAAATGCTCTTGAGAATTGTCTTTCCTGTTCTTTCTTGTTGATACTATAATCGATAAACATTTTATAATTTGTAACATGAAAGACAAAATATAATAGAGACTAATAGTATAATTTTATTGCTATTGTAGACTTCATGGATAACAACCCAGAATACCAACTAATATTTGACATACAATACTTACAAAAATTTTGTTTCTTAAGTGAATAGTCTAGCTTTTTTGTTAAAGATTTTATTTAGGAGGATGGTGGTATTATTTCTCATCCTGTTATCAAAGGAAGACTAGAGAGAGATCCATATAACTGACCTCGGAACAAATCTTAGAAAAGCTTGAATCTTAACATAATCCTCAGTCTGACTTTTGTATTGAATCACAGAAAAAGTTTTGTAGTTGATTTTTAATGTTTGTTGCTAGAAGGCACTTGCCATATTAAAAGCTCCAAAGGTTTCTATCTAGCATGAGCTTGTGTTGTGAGGGTCTCTAGTTTCTCTTAGTCTGGAAACTCATGGACTTTGAGTTTCTAGGAGTGTTCACAATATTTTGGAGGAACTTGTCACTGTAGGCTCAAACACACAGTTGTCCAGGGAAGCAGACTGGACTTTCCAGGGAGATAACAGACGTCTGAAGTTCTGTGTCACAGACTGCTGTAAAAGCCTTTCAAGTCTGACCAAAAGGTCCATCTGGAATCTGTTCTCCAAGAATTGCTTTGGTGTCCAGTATTTTCTCAAGTGTATAATATTCTCTGAGCCCACAGAACATGAAATTCAAGACAACATAGAATCTAATCCACAGATTACATTCCAAGGCCTCAAAATAATTGGGTTCCCTGATAACTTTTTAATGGAAACCACTGTGGAGTGATGACAAAAATATCATATATATATATATATATATAATTTTCCAGCCTGTGTGGCAATGACTGGCCGGGTGTGCTGCAGCTCTGGTGCGGCCCAGGGTTCTGTGGCTCAGGCCAGGAGCACACTCACCTGGGTGTGCATGCGCGGTTTCCACAGCCGAGCCTGAGGCCCTGAGAGAATTTCTCAGAAGTTCTCTTCATTTGCCTGTGAGACAACAACCTAGTAGTAAATAATTCAGCTTCCTAATTTTGACTGAGAAACCAAGAAGTCAACCACAAATAAGAACCCCGCTTCTCCCTCTGATGCATATTTATTTTTAAAAATATAGAAATAAAATCATGCCTTATCGGATCCTGTAGGATATTTAGTACCTTTTAAAATGCATTATTATTGTCCTAGAGTAGCGTTGCATACTTTAAAATACTCAGGTGCTCAGCCTGGCTGCGGTGTGGCAGTGACTTCAGCAGATCCTGTGCCCCATGACGGGTTTTACTGACAGCATGTGAGCCAAGAGCCAGCGAGGAGTTAGAACCCGCTCAGGTGGCCTGAAGCAGTTCTTCCCTGTCGGTTACTGCTAGCTGCTTAAACACGACGAGGAATAAGAGGAGGCGAGTGGGCCATGGCAGGAACGAAGATGCAGGAATCGAAGGAGGTCACTTGTAAATCTGGAGATGGGCAGAGGGACACGCAGAGGCTAACGCAGTCCACTGCTTCCCGGGCGGGGAGGAGACGCTGCGTGTAAAAGAGCCACGTGGCTCTGCCAAAGCCACTTCGCGTGGCCTGGATCCGTGGGAGAGACCACCGACGGTGTGGCTGAGAAACCCACCCAGGTGCAGGGGCTCATGCTCGGCTGTGGAAACCGCGCATGCACACCCGGGTGAGTGTGCTCCTGGCCTGAGCCGCAGAACTCTGGGCCACACCAGTCACTGCCACACAGGCTGGAAAATTAGACACCCCTAAAGCATGCACCCCTAAAGCGTGCACGGCTTGGTCTTCACAATCCTGCGGGCTCGGTCTGCTGAGAGGTTTGCTGTGGCAGGTGGCAAGGAAACATGTGAGCACTCAGCCCTGGTGTTGCAAAGTGGGACAGAGGAGGGTGGATGTGATCTGAGGAGCAACGAACTGGTGGTGTAATCAGTCCCCCCGGGTTACTCGGCTTCATTCGGAGCTTTTACACACATTAAAATGTAGACGTGGGAACAAAACCGTGCTGTTTCCACCTCTTCAGACACGGAATCCGTGTGGTGCACAAAAACTTTCTAAAGCTTTTCTGAAAGCTGGGAGCACATACTTCTTCCGGGCAGTTTATTAACAGCCAGAGATAGTAATCATTCCTTTAAACATTTCTGTACCTGGTAACCTAAATGCTTAGTTAGAAAATTAAACCCTAACAAAGTAGTAATTAAAAGGAGAAAGAGAGAAACGATTAAATTATGCCAATAAGTATATGGACATAAAGAGAAAACATACAAAACTTCTGAAGTCCTTGTTTCTATCCTGGGTGAGGAGACTGTAGCGGTCTTGAACTCTTCTTTGTCTATTTAGCCAGAAGGAATATTTGTCAAATAATACTTCAGCTTTTTCAGACACTTAGTCCGTTGAGTTCATCCAAATCTTCATTTTTTAGAGTACTGAATCCTCAAATGTGGCCATAAGGAGACAACACTGCCACAGCTTTGGAAATTGATTTATACTTAGATCTGGTATAATAATGTCAATTCAGGAGTCATTTCTTTGGAAGTAGTGGACAGTTTTTCATTTCTGCATTCCTTCGGTGAAACTTGTGCATTTCCAGGGAAAGCCAACCTAAAATTACCTTTAAAAAAATGTTTCTTAAAAAAATACTGATAATATGTATATATGAGGCTAAATAGCAGAAAATAACTGCTTTCTTTTCTGTTGTTTAATAAAAACAGAAGCAATATTCAGAAATGGCAATATGTGGATGGCACACGAAGGCTGCATTTTTGAAGCAGCATCCCGTTGGTGTTTTTCCCTTGACTTCTTCTGTGCCCCTCCTTGTGACACACAGAGTGGCAGATACACATGGGTGGGTACACACACACACACACACACACACACACACACACTCTTACACAGTGTCTCATAGCACACTCCTAATTATTCCAGTGAATTGTAGAGAAAAGCATGAAACTCTTACTTCGTGTTAAATTTTCCTGAGATGAACAGCATCAAACAGAGTAGACCAGAGGGTTAAGAACAACACATAGGTAGACTCATAGAGTGATAAAATAGAATACAGAGTCCAGAAATACCAACTTGTCTAATATCATTTTAGACAAGCGTGCCAAGAACATTCAATGGCAAAAATTCTCATCTTAAAAAATCTGTGTCAACTGAATAGCCCTAAGTAAAAATTGAAACTAAACTCTCACTTCAAACCTTATAAAATAATTAACTCAAAATGGAAAAAAGACGTATCCCTAAGATCAAAAACTGTACATCAAATAGAATAAAATAGAGGAGAAATCATGCATAAAAGTGAGTTTATCACCAGTGGATTCTAAGATACGACATCAAAAAACTTGAGTAAATTGTTCTTCATCAAAATTAAAACTGCTTCAATAGGTAACAACAAGAACATCAAAACACACCCAAAATGGGATTCCTTTTGAGCATGATAAAACTATCCTTGACAGTAGGTGATTACAGTTTGTATCAGTGAATACACCAGAAACCATTGGCTTGTACACATCCATAAAAATAAATGATATGAAATATGGGTTGTATTTCAATAAAAGAAAGAATGGATAAAACCTTCCTGGAGGGTGGTCTATTATCTTTCAGTAGCTCATGCTTGGACTGTGATATATGGAGGAGATAGGTGTTCAATAGAATGAAATAGAGACTACCAGAGAAAATCAGGCTTCCATGAGGCCTTCCGAAGCTCTATTCCCTGAGCACTGCAGAGTTATAGAAAGCAATGTTAGAAAGCAATTATAGAAAGTAATGTTCAGCCTCAGTAAGAACAGGAGTGGGGAGCAGTGGAGGGAGGGACAGTCTACTTCACTTGCTGGGCACCCTAGAATCCATAACATGGTAATCCCCAAACGGAGAGAACTGCAAATGCTTCTAAGGAATGAGATTGGTGTTTTATGTCAATGCACTAGGAAAATAAGCATAATCAGTAGAGGTACCTCTTGAAAGCAAATAGTAATAATAATAGTAATAATTATGCCAATGACACTCTTGTAAATCAAGGAGCAATAGATGATTATCTATTGCAATATCAGAATGATATTGTAGTCTCTACATACACTGACATCATAAAGGATTATAAATCAAGAAACAAGGTAAAGCTCATAATTGTATAACTTCACTGCATTTGCTAGAAATTGTGGACTGTAGAACCTTTCTCTTTTCCAATGGTGTCTTGTATTCATTCTCTCCTGGAGTGTTCAGTGTCAGGCAAGAACTTTCAATGCTTCCGGAAATGCAAATCTGTCTGATGCAGTGTATTTCCAATGTCAACTTTTCCAACCTCCAAATCTTTAGGTAAAAAATCCAGAAGCCTGCTTCATCAGTCAACAGTTCCAGTAGTTTGCCCTTGATTCGTATTTGCAGAATTTAGATTGTTCCTGTCCTGTTGGTGTGGTTTGGTTTGCCAGAAATCTGGATGAGATGTTTCTTTTGCATACAGGCCAACAAGCTGGTCACATCCTGACATCACTTTCTATTTAAAACAGGTATAATAATGTCTCTTAGCTGGAAGCAAACTAAAACTCAAATAATTTAACTATTACTTACAAGTAGTAATTAAGACATGCACCAGATGAATGCTGAAGAAGTGACGTGCTTGCATTTGTGCTGAATTTCCTTTGTAGTGACAGTTTCAATGTGTATCTATTGAAACTTCAGCTGAAATTTTCTCCTAAACTAAAAACTCAGCAAGTATAGGTTGAAAAGACACTTCAGTTACCTAGTACTGTGAAAGCAATCTAAGACAAAGAATTTTTAAAAAAAAATTATTAAAAAAAACAGTAAAAGGGTACAAGTAATACAGATTTCAAAGAAATAAGCAGTAAGAAATCCCTAGTTAATAGATTACATATTGTCATCTTAGAAATAGTTGTTCAAGTTACAAAATTAAAGCATACAAAGTGGACATTCAAGCAGTGAGACTGCAAACAGCTGTGTTCAATGATCCAACAAAAGGAAAGAGACACTATGGTAATTACTATTAAGTCGGGTTATCATGTGGTGAAACACTATGTTGCTTAAATTGTTCTGTTCTGACCTATGTTGCTATGTTGTTATGTCCTCTTTTATCTCAATCTCCCCCCACCCTTTTTAAAAAAATATTTTTTAAGGGAAATTTTTTTTAAAAATTAGCAGAATATATTATAGTAAATTTTTTATTTCCTATTAACTTGATATGAGGCCCTGTATTGCTCTCACGATCTTGTTTGACTGATTTTACTCTATTCTGTTTTGTTTGATAGTATCAAGTTTTGAAGGTATAGGCAACTACTTTGAAGGTAAAAAGATTCACTATGATGCCCATTCTGATTTGACTACTATCTTCTTTTGAAGTCCTGTAATGTCTCTAATGTTTAGGTTTTATTGATTTTGTTTCATACTGTTTTGATCAATTTTATTATACCTGATGATATAGGCAATTCCTTTTAGGTAGCAAGAGGCATTATGGTAACCATTGTTGATTACCTTTCATTCTGTTTTTACATCATGTACTATGTCCATCCTTCGTTTTGACTGACTGCTTTGTTTTGTCACATTTGGTTTTATTCTCTTCCAAAAAAAAAATAGTAATAAGTACTGTGTGAGTAATAAAACCCAAAATGTACAATTGTTATTGTAAAAAAGAGAGGAAAAGAATGTGCTCTAAAAGATACAACTGCAAGTGTATTTAGGTGTGTAAGATAGATGACTATATTAGTAAGTTTTTATTGAGTCATTGATAAAAAAATTTGTGTGTGTGTGTGTGGGTTTTTTTTTTTTTTTTTTTTTTTTTTCATTTTTATCGGTACCAGGGATCGAACTCACGACTGCCTGCTTGCAAGGCAGGCGCTTATGCCGCTGAGCTAAATCCCCAGCCCCAAGAAATTTTTAATGATAGCAAAAAACAATATGCCAGAGTCAGAGGACTGAAGCACTAGGCCTAGCAATGAGGTCCAGCGCTGAGCAGCGAGCATGGTCTGCATGATGTGTGAGAGAATTCTGGAGTCCAGGGGAACATCACAGCATCTGCGGAGACAGCTGGGAGAGGCTGAGCTGCTGTGGTTGTCACCTTCTACCAACAGATGATATGCGGGGTGGTACATGGGGCTCTGGTGCGGGTCATCGGAACCACAGTGAAATGCAGGGACTTGCTCTCCAAATACTGAGCCTGAGGTTTTTTTTCTGCCTCATCTTTCATCAGTTCAACAATGCATCAGTGCTGCCCTTGTTTCAATACTGGGTGGAACCAAAGTGTCCTTCCCTGTAGGGGCCACCAAAGGGATTTCATGAGGCAGAACCGTCTTCCCCTGCCTTTCCTGGAGGACGCAGGCTGACCATGGTGGCACACAGATCTGATCCCAGCACTCAGGAGGCCGGGCAGGAGGATTGCTGTGAATCTGAGGCCAGCATGGGCTACATAGAGAGTCCAAGGCCAGCCTGAACTTCATAGAGAGACCTTGTCTTAAAAATAGATAGATAGATGATAGATAAAAATATAAAATATAAAATAACCTCACCTAGTAAATGCAGACATTTGAAGAAATGTCTGTTCAGTTTACTGAGATGAGGGAAACAGTGATCACGTGTAATAAAGAGGAAGTATTTTGCAAAAGTAGTCTAGGAGAGTCACTAAACGATGGACGATTTCAGTCTTCATTACACAAGAGCAGTGGTGGGAGGGTGGCTTCATTAGAATATTTAAAATTTCAAGTTCTCAGATTACAGAATTTGAGAAATGAAACAGAAAAAGTATATAAGGATGATCTGATCCATTAATAGAGGGGAAGAAAGGAAATTGATAGACAAACCCAAGAGACTGTTTTACATGTGGTTAGAAAGTGAATAAAGGAAGTTCTAAAGGGAAGAGAGCTGGGATGCATCATTACTGTTGGAGCACTTGCCTCCTGTGTGCCAGACCCTGTGATCAATTTCCAGCACTGCGTCTGTACACACACACATGCACACACACACATTCACACACACACATGCACATACACACACACAAAGAATAATGACTATCAAGAAGGCTATAAATAAGCTAAGAGAATACCAGTTCAGAGATTAACTTTAAGGATACCTAATATAATTATGTCACATAACAACAATAACTAAAATAAAAATTTCAGTAGATAAGTGTATTATTTAACACATGAGTCAAAGTACCATCATCTTCACAGTACGTCACTAGTGAATATGAAGTTCAGACATTCATGATTTGGGCATTTTGTTGATTATTATAACTTGGAAAATTCTCTATTTTCAAGAAATTTACAACCATTAAAATAAATGTCAAATACCAGATGCAAACAAATTTTACTTGGTGTTTTGTTTTTTTTTTTTTTTCCTCCTGTGGTTTGAGCTGTCAATGATTAAACAAATTCTTCCTGGAAATGTAATTATGGTTAGCAAAGGCGGTAAGGCAGAAGACAGATTACCGCAGGACCCTTAACTTATGAGTTCCTTTCAGAAACGGCTATGGTAACACATGAATTGCAATTTTATATTCACAGTAAAGGACAGACAAACACCCAGAATTGTGTGATTAAGTGGTTCAGATAGCATTTATTTAAAAACAGGTATTTTGGGTTACTTTATTAATTGATGTTCCCTTGACCTGTGTACCAAATCCATCAGGGACTATAGCCAACATAAACACCATTTTTAATTGCAAAACAATTATTGTCAGGCAATGGCGTGGACCTACCCAAAACCTTAAGAGTCTGTAAATGATCCTTTAAATCCTGTCATAACCTTGTAGTATCTAAGTCAGGTCTTTTTCATAATCATCCCTTAGTATGGCACCTTTACCTGAGCCAGAAGATTCTGCAGGGCTTCTAAAGTTCCAAGTCTCACTGAATGGTAGCAATGCCAGCCCCAAATTATCACTTGTTTATTACATGCACCCCCTCCAAAATCCAGTGCCTAATGAGTAATATGGCTCCTGCTTTTGGTGATGGTATAAGTGCAGTGATATCATTTCCTTGTATAATTTATTGGAAATTTCCACAGTGCCCACAAGTCGTGAAATGACTCAAACTACTGAGAGAGTAACGACTACAGAGATACAATAGACACTGACGTCATCACAATATTTACTTGTATCTTTATCTGTGGGAAACAGATGTATTGCTGTGCCATCTATGGCACCCAAAGTATGATTTCATTCTCTTACTGAGCCAGCGATGAAGTACCAGAATGAAAGTCCATTGGCTTCAGCACACAAGAATTAAATATTTCTAAGGATCCTTTTTCTGATGTGAAAGAGAATGAAAGCGATTTTAGATCGATAGCTGTATTGAAGGGGCCAACATCTGTGTTAATTTACTGTTCAAAAAGCATCACAAACCATCATCTATAATACCCCATATTGAATAATTAATTCTTAGTATGCCACAAATATTTAGAAAAAGCCACAATCTAAAATTTGTATCTAATAATTCAGATACAAATCTGAAATTTGTATCTAATAATTACAAAGTTTTAATCTTTGCAAGCTTTCCAATGGAGTCATATTATGTTTACATTCATTTATTGGGTTAGCTGCCAGTGAAGAGCAAGATAAACTGGTGAGCTTGATACTTTCTGTTCCCTTCCTTCTGTCATTTTTCTAACTAACATATCAGGGAGTCACTGGGATTTTATGTCAGCATCTGAATATTTCCTTAGCTACTAAATATTCTCAAATTTTGAAGAAGGATAGCATTGAACTACACTGTCAGGAGGATATAAGCCAAGGCCCATCTAGGATCTGATCGCTCTACATCTCTGCATGTGCTCAGGGCTTGTTTCTCAGTATGGAGCTCAGAGACAGACACTTAAAGACAGACCCTAGTGGGAGGACTTTGGCAGGGGACCTTGCCCCCCAGGAGACTGAGCCATGCTGCACCTGTGTGGTAAGCAGGTAGCACACACTCTGTCACATGTGTACTGTGGACCAAGCAAAGGGCCAATAGGTGTGGACCACAAACCTCCAAAGGTGTAAGCCACAGTAAACTTCATTAAGTTCATTTATTTTAAAAACTTGTTACAGTAACAGAAGGATGAGTAAGGTAGTTTCACCCCAAGTTGATTAATATTTTGATTTTGGAGGAAATAGAAGAGTTTTAAAAAATATCTAATAGTCATAAAATATCTGTGTTTCCATTTCACCTTGGATTATTCCCCACAAATGACCATGTCCATCTCAGTGGGACAAGTCATAGTATATCCTATAGTGTGTCTACTACTCAGGAGGGTTCTACCTAGCAGGATGGATTTGGGCCTAGCACTTATGCAGTATGTTGTCAGCTTTCTCTTTAACCATGAATTTGGGTGTATGGCCCACAGAGGTAACCATTTTCCGCCTGTGTGTGTGAAGCTTCTTGGGGAGCTGTTATATCCTCAGAAAGCAGGAAACCCAGTTATGCTTTAACATTTTCTTCCACACTTACACTATAAAGGACAATATTTCTTTGCAAATATGCTGAGCACCCATATCTCAACTATGCGTATCTTAATTTTCAGGTGGCTGTAAGGGTTATTGGTGTTTAATATACTCATGGCAACATTTTCCAAAGAATATTTTTTAACTCCTTCCTCTTCAGATTGTTCGGTAATTTCCAGCCTATGTGTTCTCATTCACTTCAGGCTACACTGAATTTAGGCTTCCATTAACCAATATAGCCAACTATTAAATCCAGTGATAGTTGCTTAAGGCAACAGACACTGTCACAAGGGACTTCAGTCACTGAGTTTTTTCCAATCAGATCTTCTATTTCTTATTTAGCACGACACCCTACACGATTCACATACTACTGCTCAAACAACAGGCCAAACAATGAAAATCCTTTCAGTGCACAAGTGATGGCTTCCCTAACTTAGCCTTACAGATGTATCTCCATTCATTACATTTGCAATCTATTCTGACTTTTACTGACATAACCGTAGGTTATGAGCTGCCTTGGTGAAGCAGTTGTCCCTATTTTAATCTTTGATCCTTTTATGTAATAAAAACTAGACCTTCTCTTAATAAGTGGAAGAGGCTGTTTCTACTGGCAAGTGTAGAAAGATTCATGCTTCTTAGTCTCATCTCTGTCCCACTCTAAAATCCATATTCCAAGTCACCATACTCAGTGCTTTTGCACTCCTGTCCTAATTTAAACATAAAATCTCCACTGCAAATTGTCAATTCACTGGCACTTTACCCCTTATGTCCTATGACTGGTTACTTGAGATAACCCGTAGCCATGTCTGACAGCCTCATAAATGAGCAGCTTCTCCAAACCATGAAAAGTCTATTTTTTGTTTTTTCCGTCTTGTGTGAGTTGGATGCTCGAGGTTTTCTATTTGTTTTTTACCCTGTTTACCCTCTATAGGTTCTGCACCAGTTAGCATTTGATGTACAAGAAACAAGTCTGTAGCTCGGTGTCACAGGAAACTACTATTTACATAATTTTTACTCCGAAAGTTTGAAACTTTGGCTTAGAGTATCTTAGACACTCACTGTCAATCACAAGCACATATTTAACTTCCAAGATACAAGGTGTCAACACACCTAGGAAGGACCTCAGCTCGGATAGTTTTGTGTTCTTCTCCAGGATTTCTCAGACTTCAGGGTGTGAGCTCAGGGCTAGTGCAGTGGCAGATGAGTAGTGTCCCAGGAAGATGAGCCACACATGTTGCAGTGTTTAAAACTTGCCCTCCATAACCTCCTCTGTATTCCATGGGCTAAAGCCAATCATTAGGCAAGTACAAATATGAGCATAACATAAATGAATGTCATCTCTAGGTAAACAATAATGCAAAATTACAGTATGGGAGTTATGTCAAAAGCTGGGAATATGAATGGAAGTTAAGTAGACGAGCAGATTTCCATAAGGATGCTAAAGAAAAACAGCTAAACGTTCAGTCCTTGTAGCCATGTTACCATAGTGACCAAATGCCAAACTATGTGTCTTCTTTTCACCTCTGTTGTGTATTTCTTTCAAATCAGAAATCTTGATCAGTTGCAAAATGATATCCCCACAAGACATAAATTGCCCTGGTTCTTTTCTTCCATCATGGGAATTTTCATCATCAAATATGAGAACATAGGCAAAAATAACAAAGTTGTGTTTCTTAGACTGTCTCCAGGGGGAAAAATACCTTTCAGTTTAGAGTTGATGCAAGTCATGGCTCAGACTCACCAATAAGGGTAACTGAGGAGAGTTTAATACAAGTGTTGTTTATAATAATGCAGTAAAACAGTAGGGGCAGGTACCACAGGAAACAGTTATGAGCTATTGCAATGAGCTGGTATCTTCTCGAACTGTCAGGCCCAGTCGGTAGGTAAACACTATTTCCATTTTATAGCGAAGACTGCTGAGAATGTTTGATTTTCCTCTTACTTGAGTGATGTGTGGATGCCTGAACAACAGTTTGCAGAAATAATAAAGTGGGCAGTTTGTTCCTATTTAAAAGACTAAAGCTTTACTCTCTACTAGACTTCATGAGGCAGAAAAATAATCATGTTAACAATCATTCTTTGATCTATAGAAAATAGACAACATTATAAATTTCAACAGAATATTCCATGCAAAAGTACTTAGACTGCTTTGGTTGTAATATCTCACCTCTCAAGCCATGGGCAATATAGGCAGACATAGACATGTACACATGTGTGCATATGTGTGTACTGTCTTCAAGCAGTAGTGTGCTGTTGGTTAAAATGATACTATTAATACTAATAGTAAGTCACTAATTCCTATATAATGCTTATATCACACACTCTATGTCATAGGCTCTTCTTTTGCTATTCATCTTGACTAATCAAGTATTACTAATGTAGTATGTTTTGGAGTCTATGCCATTAGCACTGATGTTAGATATCACAACATTGCAAAAAAAGAAACAAAAAAAATAACAATGACAAACAAAAATGCATTGATTAAAAATACTTTAAGAAACAAGTATTTTAAAAACAAGGTTTTCAAAAAGGCAAATTATGTGAAAATATCTTACATCCTAACAAGTTAGCATTCTTTGAATTGTTCTAAGATTGCAATTACTTGTGTGTTTTTATCATATTTAGGCAGAACTTCAGGAGAATAAGAAGGAAAGCACCTCACCAAGTCATGAAAGGAAGACAGAAGCAAGGAGTCATTATCAAAAGTAATGTTTGGATGGATGAGGGTTCAAGTAAATGTCACTTGACCCTGGAAAGACTTGTTGTATAGGAATAAAACTGAATAACCTGACTGACTATTCTTTAATGCTTTCACATATACATTTATCTGTACTTAATGTGGCCAATTACTGTTCAGGGCAAGACATGTAAACACAGCTTCTAAGAAAATATTCATGGAATAAATTTCCTTTTAAAATATTTTCTTCTCAATAGACTCCAAAGATTCAAATGTCATACATTTAAATTGGAAAAAATTAATGCCTAGCTCTTTATTAGTGAAAAAATAAAGAAAAATTCAATTTCCTTTCCTGTATAACTGAGTTACATCAAGCTCACTGTTTGAGCAGAACTTCATTGCTATTATGACTGATAAGAACACCTTCATAGGATCAGGTTGTAAAAGTACTATCACAATTACAGTGATCTTTTAATTCAAATGGTTTCTGGTAAAGATTTGCTGAGAGAGTATTATCAAAGGACCAAAACTTTATTCGGAAAGCATACAGAAAATGTGAGTATACATTTGTAATTTATCTTTAAATGAAGGGTAATGTTTCAAAAGCTCAGCCAAGAGTATACATTGGTCTGTGAAGTTTAACTTTCTAATGTCTGTCCTAGATGTGTTTGATGGTGACATCACGTAGACAGGAAGGAAACCCGTGTGATCGTGTGTCTTGAATGAAGAATGTCAGTGAGAGGACCATGTGGTTGTGTTCCTTCTCTGTCCTGCACTGGCCTGAGGTGAAATCTTACTCCTGGGACCATTACCAGCCCAAATAACAAAAGTGCTTAAAATAGGATTTTTTTAACGGTGCATAATCCATCTTTTCAGTTACGAAAGATGCAAAAGCTTTGAGTATACAGATAACTTCCCACCTCTCTGTCGAACTCTTTCGGCTGTGAAGTTTCAACCTGGAGATTATGGGGTTCTTTGATCTCATCAGAAATCTGGAGCGAGTGCCCACTCACAGTGCACTGACCTCACGGAGCCTCTACTGTGTGCGCTGTTCTGGTCACAAGGAATGCTCCACTTCGACACTGGGCAGTGACAATCAGCCCGTATGTGAGGGGCTGGCCACGGGAATGCTTGAAGGAGGTGTCCTGGTTAGGACGTGCGGAAACAACCCCCTACTACTGAGGAGGACTCAGGACTCCAGGCAGCAGCTATGGAGAACTGAAAATTGGCATGGAAATGGAAGTCATGAGAGGACGAGCCTCAGGCCCCCTCTTACATCCACCAGAAAATACCATGGAGAGCACTTACATAGAGCATCGACAGTCCCCCAAGTCACCATGTCTCCAGACATCAAGAGAGGTTTAATCCAGAAGGAATGGATGACAGTCTCCCGGCAGATGGTAAGTGAAAAGGACTCAAGATAGCACCCCGAGAGATCACACAGAAGCTGAGTCTGTCTGCCCACCTGGCATGGCTACCCTTTCACTACTAGCCGTGGCGTCCCCACTGGGAATCTTTCTCCCTCTCACACTACTTCAGTGTGATTTCATATTGTAGGTGGCAGGACTTACTTTGCTCTTGCTGAGTTTTAATGTGCAAGGAATTGAAGGTGTTTCATTGTTAATAAGAATAATCTAACCATTATATTTTGTAGATATAGATCAGTAAATACTTATTAGTAAAATGTTTCAGTGAAGTACAGAGACAATGAGATACAGAACCTCTGTCACATGATTAACTTTATTATTTAAGAAGAAACAAAAAGTACAGAGATCAATCTTGTGAGAATGTGATGCGCAGAAAGATCAGAGATGCTCCGAGAGATCAGAGATGCTACCTCAAATGCGAAGCTCAGAGAGGTCAGTGTACAGGCTGCAGCCACCGTCAGACCACGGACTGGGTAGGAAAGTAAACAGTGAAAGCCACTAAGGTTAGATGCTGACAGAAGGATTTGTGATTAGCCCAGATGGTAACAGAGAACCTGAAAGCAATCAACAATATATTATTCAAGTAGTGTTTTATGAATGAATATTTATGGAAATGAGAAGACATGACTTGAAATACACATTAATAGCCTTATAAGATAGTTAAATTTTCAAAACATTCCTATCCTATAACTTATAAGTATATTTATAATTTATAATCCTCAAGTTGCTTAGTATAATTACTTTTTCTAAAAAAATTAACCAGGATCTACTTTTAGTCTCTTTTATTTTTGTACATAAACTCCAAGTCAGAAACGCTTTTTCAAGCATAGGAACTCATTATTGATTGAACTCTGTTCCTCTCCAAAATCCATGCATTCATGTGTGAACCACAGACTTGACTATATTCAGGGAAAGGCACTTGGAGAGGAAATCCATCTTGAAGGAAATCATGATGGGGAAGATTTACTGTGATGTAGTTGGTGTCCTTGTCATCCAAGGAAGAGACACTTAGGTGCCACCTGAGGACAAGAATTTGGTCACATGTAGGACATGGAAGGAGGTCTTATGAGAAACCGAATCCTCCAGCACCTTGGTACTGGACTTCAAGCTTCCAGAGTCATGAGAAGTAATTATTTTTTAAAGTAACAT
This sequence comes from Cavia porcellus, assembly GCF_034190915.1. Classification (NCBI taxonomy): domain Eukaryota; kingdom Metazoa; phylum Chordata; class Mammalia; order Rodentia; family Caviidae; genus Cavia; species Cavia porcellus. The sequence goes on along the minus strand of NW_026947495.1, from coordinate 78,293,905 downwards.
AATATGAAGTATTTTATTAAGGCACTGATAGAAGACTAATGCTAACACCTTGTAATTGAAGAAATTAAATTTCAAAATGCTCTAGCTATGCCTATACATTTGTAAATTCTGAAAACAGGAATAATACATCACCACACAACCTGAATGGTCAGTGAAGACGAATTACTTTTCAATTAGATCTATAAAAGAACCAGGATGAAATTTTTCAAGAATTCACCCCAATTTTCACACCGACTCTGTCAGTGAGGTACGTGTTTCACACACAGACACACACACACACGCAGAGAGAAAAATGTCAGTTTCATTTTCTGTAATTTATACACAGTGTATTTTTCAGATATTTCCATGTCTCCTGTATAGTAATGATCAACCAAACTCATTGAAATGAAAGACTAATAAAAATAGGAAAAAAGATTATACCACTGACAAAGACCAAAGGTTTTAATAAATCTTATTAGTGTTACTTTAATTGAAATTTTGGTGAAGAAATTCAACCACCAAAGTTTTACAGGTTGAATTTATGAACTTCTACAGAGTAAGTCTCAGAGCTAGGCAACATTTTTCTGTAAGATAGTAAATATCTGTGATATAATGAATATTTTTCATTATTTATTAAGTGAAAATATGTTTGGTAAATCAAGAGTTTGGTTTCCATTTGATTGAATGGTTTCTAAATGGAAATGTTCAATTCAAATGAATTCTTTCTATGATTAAATAGATTGCAAATAACCTTATCATGCATGATTTTTGTATCATTCAAAGAGTGACACTTTAAAGATTAGGCTTTTTTGTTTTATTCTGCTTTCTAAATGGATTCTTGTACAGATTTTATAATGTTTTTGAATTACTTCTATGTTCTAAAAGCCTTCGATAGGTCTGAATATTTCCAGATTGTGCTTCAGTTTAGAATCAGAGTGAGTGATTCAATCAGCGTGATTTTATTTTAATAGCTCTTTCCTGTGTAATCAAATTACCATACTTGAATAAACTACGGTCTGGTTTGATAAGATAAATACATTCACCAATAGTAGAGACATTGCATAATTATTATTTGTACCAGAGAGTTGCACACACGTGCTTATAAATGCTTATGAAAAGAAATGTGATAATTACAAATTATGTCACCTGTTAATAATTGTTTTTAATGTTTACATAAAAATACATGAGGGATGTACAGGAAAGAAAAGTTAAAATGGCATTACAAAAGGACTAGCAGAATTTTCAAAATCCCAGTAGGACCTACTGGCCCTTCAATCACATAGGTGTGTGTGCTGTGTGTTGTAATCCATCAGAAGAGAAGACATAATCCAACAGTAGGCACAGCACCACCACACTGGCTCTCCCTCAGCAAATCAGAGCTGCTGTGTCATTTCCTTTAACTCTGCTGATAGTTACTATTCTTTTATTTTACAAAAGCAAAACAGAATAAAAGGGCTAGAAATGATACAGAAATAGTAGGAAATTAACACTAATTAATATGTTGCATGTTGTTATCTTAGAAATAGTTGTTCAGATTATAAGATTTAGGCACAAAAATGATCAAACAATCAAACAGTGAAAGCACAAACTGTTCTTTTAGATGAACAGAGCTTAGTACTATAGTTATCTATTTAGTACTATAGTTACCTATCTATATACCTATATCTATCCATCTATACATACAATCTTTTCCCTTCTTCTCCTCTCCTTTTCCCTATCCGAGTTGTTCTTTTCCTTTCAGCACTCGATTCCTCTTTCATTATCACAATATCTATTGTATACTTTGGATCTTCGTTATCATCTTAAGAAATTTCTTCTATTTAGTGGGTTAAGAATGTGACCATAGTAGTCTGAGTAACAGTGGTACTAATTTCTGTGTAATTATTAAAACTATTAAGTCGCTGCTACTGTGGTCAGAATGCTGTAAGCATCTCTAAAAAGGAGGGGGGTGGAATACGACGTTTCTTTTGAAACGTTGCTTGAGTGATGATGAAGATTCTCAGCTGTGTGAGGAAATGAAGGTGATCTCACGTGACAGGAGCGTTGACAGCCTTGCAGCACTGTGCGGACGTTAGTGATGCTTCCGGTGCGCAGACTTCTGTCTCTTGTGGGCAATGCACACCTTGCAGCAGATGCAAGGCACAGACACTCGTTTTCTTTAACACTCATGTTAAATGTCAAGTAATAGACGTGAGTCAGTTATTTCAGTGCAGCTCCTGACTGGCAAGTGTGAGGTCATAAATACGATCCCTGGTACAAAGAAAGAAAGAAAGAAAGAAAGAAAGAAAGAAAGAAAGAAAGAAAGAAAGAAAGAAAGAAAGAAAGAAAGAAAGAAAGAAAGAAAGAAAGAAAGAAAGAAAGAAACCTATCTTACTAGAGAGCAAGTCTTTATTTATTTTGGTAATTTATTTGGTTATAAAGCACATTTTTGTAACTTTCAAATCTGAAATTATAAGTAGTCTTCTGGGCTAGTGAGGAAACATCCACTTTAAAAGACGGTTCCCTTTTAAATATATTGACTCATGCATATTCCAAGAATTTTCGTAAAAATTATAAAATGTTAGGTTTCAGTATGACTCCATCTACTTGCACAAAGTTATATTTATCTGACAATTAACGTGATTCTGCTAAAGGAGAGTGTTGCCAGTATTTCGTGATCTTGGATGACGGAACTTTTTGCAAATTATGCTGACAGTTTGCAGTCTCACATTAAAATGAGGCAGACAACGATGCCTTGAAGGCTTCACTGCCTGCACTCCCACCTCCCTCTTGCTATTCATAAAGTCTCTCTTTCAAACCTTCCAGCACCAGAAAAATGAATCCTATGTGTCACATGAAAATCAAATACTATAAAAGCAGTTAATGAAGGATTCAAGATAATCTGCGTACAATTTTCTTCAGCATTGTAATTAAAAGGTAAAATGGAATTAGAAACTTTTCAAGCAAATTACTAAATAAACAACATCAGGAGATAATGGCTGTTAGATAAATTAAAGTCATTGGGGTTCTTGACATTGCCAATCTGAATACAGAAATGTTATGAGGATGAAATGTGTGAAATCCTAGCCATGAACAAAATACAGAGAGACAGGAAAAGATCTAGGAAGAAATGGGATGGAGCTTGCTGGGCAGGACCACAGCTCTGCTTCGAGGATCACTATCTCGAGGAACTTTGACCATGATGTTATGGTCATATCCTTTATCTGTGGTGTTTTGGTTGCTCTTAATAGCTTTAATTATAACAATCCATACACTCACTGTAAACCTGGTGGGAATGAACAAACAGGCCTGATTATTAGAGAAGGTTGGTGCCCAAAATATTTGTTGGAAGCACTTCACTTTATATTGCTTTTTAAAAATTTCCAGAATATTGGGGAAAAGTACACACAAGCACATGCACACGCATGCTCACACATGCACACACACACACATTTCAAAGGCCACATTCTTTTAGACATGTAGAAAGAGAAGCATGATAAAATGGAGAATCACAACGAACAAGGTTGGTAGAAGTACAGAAAGACAGTACATAATTAAAACGTTCAAAACACTGGACATTGTAGGTGACATTTTTCTCTAATACAGAAAACCACAGGAGCAAAGGTTTGCAGCTGGGGGTCCAGGGGAACATCTGGCCCTGGACAGCTCACAAAGATCACAATGTTTAACTTTATTGTGGAAATTTGAGGAGCATTTTTCACGCCTCTGCCTTTTGGTGCTGCAGTTGGACAGCACAGGGGATGAGGGGCTGCTGTAGGGAAGGCACCGCATGGTGCCAACCCTGCACCCAGCACACCCTCTCAGACAGCAGGCACCCACCCAAGCCATGATCCTTGTGACCTGTGCCGCCTGGCAGATGCAGCACAGGCCTGAGCAATAATACTTCTATGGCCTGCACGTGAGTCCGCCTGCGAAGACAGGTGTGACTCGCTCTTAAATAAGCACTGCGGCATTTCATTTAATTAGTGTGCTGGCGCTTGTTTTGTTATTTTCAAAATAATTTGCTAGGTGAAAATAATTTCATTACCTATGAGTAGAAGAGTGTACCAAGTAGGCTTTGCTCATGATATTGCTGTAATTGTGTGTACAGAATGGCTAAGAGTAGAATAATTAATGTTTACTTATTAGTTATTTTATTTCAACATGGCTTTGATATCATGTCAAAAGAAAACATCACCCACAGAAAGGAAGACTGTGAAGGTAGGATGTTCAGTGCAGAACAGACAGATGAATACTTTTATTGTTGAGACAAATAACAAGGAACTGTGCTTAATTTGTGGGGAAACTGGATCAGCTTTCAAAGTCACAATTTGAAAAGAGGCACATCCCCAGTTTGACGAAACTCTCTCCCTTGCCTGGGGGCCAGGCCATGGCTTCCTGTTGGGATCAGTGAGTCAGGAGGGGGCAGGGAATCCCATTCCAGCCTGGCAGAACACTCTCCCTTGCTTGGGAGACAGACCACAGCTTCCTGCCAGGAACAGGGAGGCCGGCCAAGCCACAGAACCCTTCCCAGCCTGGCTGACCTCTCTCCCTCACTTGGAACAAAACTTAAGCTCAAAAATATAGGAAAATGACAAAACGAAAGGCCAAAATGCAATATCAAACATCCAGCACATCCCAATAAAGCTTAAGAGCCATGTGCATAGAAGAAAATATATGCCACATACCTGAAATACCTGAAAAAATAGTAACTGAAATAAAGAAGCAACTCTGGGAAGCCTTAAAGGAATTCAAACTAGAAATAATCTCTCAAGTAAAAGAAGAAATGTAAAAGACATGAAGGAGATGTTGAACATATCTAAAGAAGACACAGTTAAAAAATTGGAGGACCTAAACCAAAAGATAGAATCCCCAGATGAACAATATAAGAAACAAACAGAATAAATAAAGCAGATGCAAAGAGATATACAGGAAATCAAAAATTCCATCGAAAGTTGTAAAAACCACCTCAGTGAATGTGAACATAGAATTTCAGACCTCAAAGACAAGATTGCAGGTAGTGAACAGGAAAGGAAAGATCTTTTTAAAATAATAAGAAATCAGGAAATAACAATTCAACACCTGCAAGATGATGCAAAGCAGAATAACATAAGGTTCATAGGGATAAATGAAAAAGAAGAGGACAACATGAAGGATGTCAAGAGGATATTTAGAGAAGTAATAGCGGAAAATTTCCCAAACATGATATTGAAAACTGATATCAAGATCAATGAAGGATATAGAAATCCAAATAGCCGTAACCAAAATAAAACTACACCCAGACACACAATAATGGCCATCCCAGAAATCAAACAAAAGAATAGAATATTAAAAGCTGTCAGGGGGCTGGGGATTTAGCTCAGCGGCATAAGCACCTGCCTTGAAAGCAGGCAGTCGTGAGTTCGATCCCTGGTACCGATAAAAACAAAAAGCCAAAAAAAAAAAAGCTGTCAGAGAGGAAAGACAGATCACCGATAAAGGAAAACCTATCAGAATCGCAAAAGAATTCTCAGCACAAACAATAAATTCAAGAAGAGGTTGGAGTGAAGTATTTCAGATCCTAAAGGAAATGATTTCCAACCTAGGCTGATGTACCCTGAAAAACTGTCCTTCAAAATCGATGGAGAAAAAAGATACTTCCATGACAAAGAACAGCTGAAAAACTACATGATTACCAAGCCAACCCTCCAAAGAATACTGAAAGACAGCCTAGATATATTTAAGAAAAAAAACACTAAACAAAGCAGACAATTAAACAGAACGGAAAGATAAAGATGCAACAGCAAAAAGATAACATGTCAACAATAAACCAATATATAACAGTTCTAACCATTAATGTAAATGGTCTCAATGCACCAATTAAAAGGAGTAGACTGGCAGAATGGATCAAAAAACAGAATCCAACCTATGCTGTCTACAAGAAACCCATCTAACCCAAAAGGATACTCACAGACTTAAAGTCAAAGGATGGAAAACAATATTTCATGCAACAGGAACCCCAAAAAAGTAGGGGTAGCTATTCTTTTTGCAGATAATCTGAATTTCAAACCAGTAATGATCAGAAGGGATAAAGAAGGACACTACACACTGGTTAAGGGAAAACATCAAGAGGAAGAGATAACTATCTTAAATACATATACACCAAACTCCAGAGCACCCTGTTATATAAAACAAGTACTAACAGAAATGAAAAACCAAATCAGCAGTAACACAATTCTAACACAATTCTAACACAATCTTAACAAACCATTGACACCAATGGACAGATCAACCAGACAGAAAATCAGCAAAGAAATAAAAGAACTGAATCGCACTTGTGAACAAATGGACTTACTAGACATATACAGAGTATATCACCCAACAACAACAGAATACACATTCTTCTTAGCAGTACATGGGTCATTCTCTAAAATAGACCATATATTAATTCACAGAACATATTTAAATAAATGCAAAAGGGTCAAAATTATCCCTTGCATGCTATCGAACCATAGAGCTGTGAAATTAGAAATTAATGATAAAAGATACTGCAAAAATCCCACAAACACATGGAAACTGAAAAACACACTCTTGAATAACCAGTGGGTCACAGAGGAAATTAAACAATACTTACAAACAAATGAAAACACAAATACAACTTACCAGAATCTGTGGGATGCAATGAAAGCTGTCCTCCCTCAGAGGAAAATTTATTGCACTGAGTTCCCACATTGGGACAACAGAATGAATACAAATAAATAACCTGATGTTACACCTCAAACATCTAGAGAAAGAAGAGCAAGTCAAGCCCAAAGCCAAAAGAAGAGAAGAAATTATAAAAATCGGAGCAGAAATCAATGCAATAGAGACCAAAAAAAAAAAAAAAAAAAAAAATCCAAAAAATCAATGAATCAAAGAGCTGGTTCTTTGAAAGAATAAATAAAATCAACAAGCCCCTAGCCAACCTTATTTTTAAAAAGGGAAGAAAAAGCTCAAATTCATGCAATAATGAGTGAAAGAGGTGAAATTACTACAGACCCTATAGAAATACAGAAGATCATCAACACCTATTTCGAAAACCTCTACTCTCAAAAGTTTGATAACACAGAGGAAATAGAAGCATATGAAGTACCAAAGATAGGTCATGAAGATGTAAAACTACTGAATAACCCAATTTCTATTAATGAAATTGAAAACGTAATTAAATCTTTACCTACAAAGAAGAGCCCAGGCCCAGACAGATTCACTGCAGAATTCTACATGAAATACAAAGATGACCTAATGCCAACACTCCTCAAACTCTTCAATGAAATTTAAAGGGAAGCAATCCTTCCTAAATCGTTTCTAGAAGCAAATATTACTCTAGTACCAAAACCAGAGAAAGACTCAACTGAAAAAGAGAACTACAGACGAATCTCCCTAATGAACACAGATGCAAAAATTCTCAATAAAATATTGGCAAATAGGATGCAGCAAATCATCAAGAAGATCATATACCCTGACCAGGTAGGATTCATCCCAGGCATGCAGGGATGGTTCAACATACATAAATCAATAAATGTAATCTACCATATCAATAGAGCCAAAAAATAAGAATCACATGATCATTTCTATAGATGCAGAAAAAGCCTTTGATAAGGTCCAACATTCATTCCTCATAAGAACCTTACAGAAAATTAGAATAGATGGCTTTTACTTCAATATAATTAAGGCCTTCTGTGACAAACCAACAGCCAATATCATACTAAATGGCCAAAAATTGAAGGCCTTTACTTTAAAATCAGGAACAAAACAAGGATGTCCCTTATCACCACTCCTATGTAATATAGTACTGGAAATACTGGCCAGAGCAATTAGACAAGAGAGAGAAATACAAGGCGTAAAGATAGGAAAAGAAGAAGTTAAATTATCATTATTTTCAGATGACATGATACTCTATATAGAAGATCCCCAAAATTCCATTGAAAGACTCCTAGATACAATAAATAAATTCAGTAATGTAGCTGGATACAGAATCAATACTCAAAAATCAATAACATTCCTATACACTAACAACAAAGTCACAGAGAGAGAAATAAGAAAGGCAACACTCTTCATACTAGCAACCAAAAAAATGAAATATTTAGGAATTACTCTCATGAAAGAAGTGAAAGACCTATACAGGGAAAATTATAATACACTGAAAAATAAAATTGAAGATAATCTCAGAAAATGGAAAAACATCCCTTGCTCATGTATAGGAAGAATAAATATTGTGAAAATGGCCATTTTCCCAAAACTTTTATACAGATTCAATGAAATCCCAATAAAAATGCTATCAACATACCTCATAGAACTCCAGAAATCACTCCTAAAATTCGTCTGGAGCGAGAAGAGACCTGCAATAGCAAGGACAGTTCTAAGCAGCAAAGGTAAGGCAGGAGGCATCACAATCCCTGACTTGAAGTTATACTACAAGGGAACTGTAGTAAAGTCAACATGGTATTGGAACCAAAACAGAGCTGAACATCAGTGGAATATATTAGAAGATACAACCACAACTACAAACACTCAGCCACCTTATCTTTGATAAAGGGGACAAGCAGGTTCACTGGAAGAATGACAGTCTCTTTAATAAATGGTGTTGGAAAAACTGCCTCTCCATATGCTGAAAACTAAAACTAGACCCATGCCTATCACCATGTAATAAAATAAAATCTAAATGGATCAAAGATCTTAATATTAAAACAGAAACACTAAATGTATTGGAAGACAAATTGGGTAAAAACCTTGAAGACATAGGAGTAGGTAAAAAATTCATGAACAGGACTCAAAACACATGGGAAATATTTCCCAGAGTCAATAACTGGGATCGCCTGTTATTAAAAAAAATTCTGCACGTCAAAAGAAATCTCCAACATAGTGAAAAGAAAACCCACAAACTGGGAAAAATCTTAGTGAACTGCCCCTCAGACAAAGTACTTCTGTCAAAAACATATAACGAATTAAAAAAAATCAGACCCCCAAAATTCAAAAACCCAATCCAAAAATGGGCATCTGAGATGAGTAAACAATTTTCAGATGAAGAAATTCAAATGGCAAATAAATGCATGAAAAAATGTTCACCATCACTGGTCATTAGAGAAATGCAAATTAAAACCACACTGAGATTCCATCTCACTCCTGAAAGAGTGGCCAAGATCAAGAAAACCACCAACAACAAATGCTGGAGAGGCTGTGGGGAAAAAGGAACTCTCCCACACTTTTGGGGGGAGTGTAGACTGGTACAACTTTTGTGGAGGTCAGTCTTGAGACTTCTCAAAAAGCTGGGACTGGAAGCCCCATTTGACCCAGCTATTCCACTTCTAGGCATATTCCCAGAAGAACTGAAAGCATCATACCACAGTGATATATGTGCACCCATGTTTATAGCAGCACAATTTGTAATTGCCAGATCTTGGAAACAACCTAAGTGTCCGTCAACTGAGGAATGAATAAAAAAGTTGTGGTATTTTTATACAATGGAGTACTACTCAGCTATAAAGAATGATCACATTGAGATATTTATAAATAAATGGATGTAGCTTGAGACCATACTCATAAGTGAAATAAATCAAACTCACATGTATAAATACTGAATAGTTTCCCTAGTGTAATAAATGATAAGAATACATAAAAGTATATGGTAATCATGATTCCCAGTCATATAGCTTTTAATCCATATAATGTTATCACTCATTAGTTACAATGGTTTTAGGGTGATAGTACGAATAGCTATTGTGAAGAAAACAACACATCATAAAAGCTAGTGCTGATTTAATATCATCTTGTTTTGAAGTCACATAAAGCTGTTGTACGCCTGTTTCCACTGGTTTTAACATGTGGTTTCTTATTATATTTTACTATATGCAATAGTATAAACAAAATTTTTTTTTAGGCAAAGAGATAATATAGAAACCATTGTTCATTTTCTGTTAAGTGGTTCATTTTCTGTTAATACCCTGTAATTTCTTCATTCTCTTGAATAGCTTCAGACTGACTTGATATGTTTGATGCTATAATATATGAAGTTATACTCAAATAATTCAAGGAAGGAGGCACTATGGTGACTACTTTTATGTTAGATTATCGGGGGGGTGAAACACAATGATGCTTAAATTGTTCGGTTCTGACCTGTGTTGTTCTAATGCAATGTCTTCTTTTACCTCAATCCCACTCTTTTTAAAAATTAATCTATTTTTTTCTTACTTTTTTTTTCAATTAACGGAAAACTAAATTAAAAAATAGCGGGATATATTATAATAACTTTTTGTTTTCCTATTAATCTGATATGATCCCCAGTATTGCTCCCCCCATCTTGTTCTGTCAGATTTTACTGTATTCTATTTTGTTTGATAGTATCAAGTTTGAGGTTATAGGCAACCACTTTGAAGTCAATAAGATTCATTAAGATGCCCATTATGGTTTGACTATTATGTTCTTTTGAAATCCTGTAAGGTCTCCAGTGTAGGTTTTATTGATCTTGTTCTGTACTGTTTTGATCAATTCTATTACACCTGATATATTTTAAATAGGCAACTTTTTTAAAAAAATAGCAAGAGGCACAATGGTAACCACTTTAGATTACCTGATACTCTACTTTTACATCATGTACTATGCCAATCCTTTTGTTCTAACCGACTCTGTTTTGTTTAGCCACTTTAGGATTTATTCTCTCCAAAAAAATAGTAACAATTGTGGGAGTAAAAAAAAAAAAAAAAAAAAAAAAAAAAAAAAAAAAAAACCCAAAACGTGTAATTGTTATTAAAAAGAGAGGAAAGGAAGGTGGACTAAGAGATATAACTGCATGTATGTTTTAGTCTGTAGGATGGAAATCCATATTACTGAACTTTTGTTGGATCATTGATCAGCACTGTGTGCAATCTCATTGTATGAATATTCACTTTACATGTTTTAATTTTATAATTTGGACAACTATTTCAAAGATGACAATATGTAACCTATTAACTAGTGATATCTTACTGTATTTTTTCCTTGAAATTCTGTATTATTTGTACCGTTTTAATGCTTTGTTTGGTTTTATTTTGTTTCCTTTCTTTTTTTCTCTTAAAAATATATTTAAAATTATTTAATTATTTTTTATTACTTTTTTTAACTAAGGGGAAAATCAAAAAAATTAGCAGGATATATTATAGTAACTTTTTTGATTTCCTATTAACTTGATTTGAAGTCCTGTAATACTCCCACTATCTTGTTTTGACTAATTAGACTCTGTTCTGTTTTGTATGATACTATCAAGTTTGAGGGTATAGGCAACTACTTTGAAGGCAATAAGATTCACTATGATGCCCATTGTGGTTTGACTATTATCCTCTTTTGAAGTCCTGTAATGTTTACAATGTGTAGGTTTTATTGGTCTTGTTCTCTACTGTTTTGTTCAACTTTATAATATCTAATGAGATAGACAATTCTTCTTAAGGAAGCAAGAGACATTATGGCAACCATTGTTGATAACCTTGTACTCTGTTTTATATCATGTGCTATGTCTATCCTTGGTTTTGACTGGCACCTAACCCTTGGTTTTGACTGGCAGCTTTGGTTTGTCATATTTGATTTTATTCTCTTCCAAAAAAAATAATAAGAACTATGGGAGTAATAAAACCCAAAATGTGTAAATTTTGTTGTAATAAAGAGAGGGAAAAAAGTGCTCTAAATGATACAATAGCAAGTGTGTTTAGGTGTGTTAAATAGATGACCATATTAATGTTTTTGGTTGGATCATTGAACTCAACTGTTTGCAGTCCCACTGTTTGAGTGTCCACTTTGTATGCTTTGATCCTGTGACTTGATCCGTTGTATCTAAGATGATAATGTGTAATCTATTAACTGGTGTTTCTTACTGGTTTTTTTTATAGTTCTGTATTACTTGTACCCTTATACTGTTTTGTTTTGCTTTGCTTTTTCCTTTTAAATAAAATTTAAAAAATAAATAAATAAATCAAACTCACATGTATAAATACCGAATAGTTTCCCTCGTGTAAGAAATGATAAGAATACATAAAAGTATGTGGTAATCATGACTCCCAATCATATTGGTTTGAAGCCATGTAACGTTTTCACTCATTAATTGCAATGGTTTTAACCTAGATTGTTCGATTTTAGTATCTGTGATAGTACGAATAGCTATTTTGAAGAAAACAACACAACATATATGCTAGTGGTGATTTAATATCATCTTGTTTTGAAGTCCCATCAAGCTGTGGTACATCTGTTTCCACTGGTTTTAAAATGTTGTATCTTACTCTATTTCACTATGTGCAATAGTATAAACCATTTTTTATAGGCAAAGAGATAATATAGAAACCGTTGTTCATTTTCTATTAGCTGGTTCTAAATACCCTGTAATTCTTTCATTCTCTTGAATGGCTTCACACTGTCTTGATATGCTTGATGCTATAGCATATGAAGTTACACTCAAATAATTCAAGGAAAGAGACACTATGGAGACTACTATTATGTTAGATTATCTGGTGGTGAAATACAATGATGCTTAAATTGTTTGGTTCTGACTTGCTTTGTTCTGTTACAATGTCCTCTTTTATCTCAATCTTCCCCCTTTTTTAAGTTAATCTATTTTCTCTCATTTTTTAATTAAGGGAAAACTAAATTAAAAAATAGTGGGACATATTATAGTAACATTTTTGTTTTTCTATTAACCTGATATGATCCCCAGTATTGCTCCCCCCATCTTGTTCTGATTATTCTATATTCTATTTTGTTTGATAGTATCGAGTTTGAGGATGTAGGCAACCACTTTGAAGGCAATAAGATATACTATGATGCCCATTATGGTTTGACTATTATCTTTTTTTGAAGTCCTGTAAAGTCTCCAGTGTAGGTTTTATTGGTCTTGTTCTGTACTGTTTTGATCAAATAAAATTTTTTAAATAAAAAAAAGACACATGCAAAATTATGCTGCAATATTTGCTAAGTATCAAGAAATGCTTTGTAAAGATAAAATATGTAAATGAAAAAAGTCTTATCATCTCAACATTTTAAAAAAGTATTAAATCCAAGCTATAACCCAGCCTGTAATCGCACCACTTAGGAGGCTGAGGCAGGAGAATCCTTGCAAGTTCTAGACCAGTGTGGGCTATATAGTTAATAATTGCCAACAGCTGGTGTTTGTTGCAGTGTCTGCATCAAGTAAACTGATGCTTAAACCTTTAAAGACTGGCTACTTCACTGAAACAACTTCATTTAGCGCATTTGTAATGAAAAGTGCTCCCTTAAAATACACAAGCATGCTCACTGTGCCTCTGCTTCCCGGGGCACGAAAATCTGAGGCCGACAGTCTGTGCTCTAAAAGTGTTCAAAAGCATCACGCTAGAGAACCGCAGCTGCACCGTACCTAGAAGGACTTTACTGTTCAGAAATGCGGATGAAAAGTGAAACCAGGCCTTGTTCAGAGCAGAACTGTCACAAGGCCTCAGCGGCAGGAAACACCAGGCCTGTGAAATACAGCACACACACAAGAACCTGTACATAGTGCGAGCTGACATTCTGAGCATCACTGTTTGTACTTTTCACAAACCAGAACATTTTATGTGCCTAACTCTGTTTTCCAACTGGTGCCCCTGAATTTTCTTTATTTCTGGCAATTTTCCCAGAAGTTCTTCCTCTACTGGATCCTACTCCCTCTCTGCACAGACACTTAGGAACATTTCGGTGCATCTTTTTGAAATGAGAAGGGTTTTTATCTACACAAGTTTGTCTGACAAAAAAAAAAGCTACACAATCGAGCTATAGTTAAAAAGAGTTATAATACTGAGAAAAAGTAGATCTCTGTAGAAATATAAACTCTTCCCTGACTCTGGATTAGCTCTGGGATTTTATATTTTATCCATCATAAATCTAGAATTTTTATTGACTTTTGAGTGACTGAAAAAAATCTTAAACTTTGTGGGTAATAAAAATATAGTCATGAAGATGTTATAATTTATTATACACGTTAGCAACAAGCTAGTGTAAGTCACATTTATTTTAAGAAACCTAATTTCTAAGCTCAAGTTCACATAATTAATTAGGAGGAAAAACAGACAATTATTTTAAACATTTATTTTTACAATATTTATGCTTGAAAACTTTTCCCATTCTGTGATAATTAAGATTTTCAGCACAGTGTTCAGAAGTAGCTTATGCTTTTTAAAGTCAAATGAAACTTTGTCATGAACTATTTCTGGGGGAGCCTCTGTGACTTATACTCCCTTAGCCTTAATTCAAAGAAATGCGTAAGGTTTTCCTTCGCGTTCCCGCCCTGGTTCATGTCAATTACTTTAGTTCAGATTCCAGTGCTTTGTGAAGAATATGGAAATAGGTATTTCCCGGTACTTTTTGAGAGTCTTTTGTCCCCCAGGAGAGGACTGCGCTTTAATCACCCCCCAAGAGCGCTGCACTTCTTAACCGCCTTGAGGTGCCTGTTACAGAGAATAAAGAGAAACATCTGATAGCTTTCTTGATGAGAAGCTGCAGATTTCAACGCACTTTTTGACAATATAAAAGTGCCTGAGGAGCAGTTTTTGGTTTTTTTTTTTTTTTTTTTTTTTTTTTTTTTCCTTCAGATGTTTCTTATATTTACGATTTTCAGCTCCAAACTTAAAGAAGACAAGCCAGGATCCTTCTCGCCTCCAAGTACTAAGGAAAAAAAAAGTGTTAAATGCTAACCACGTCTGATGTCAAGAAATGACATTAGCTTTCTTTTCCAGCTTTTACACTACGGTCTGAGCAGGTCACAGGCATCACTGATCCTTGCACTCATTTCCTGAGCCAAGGTCACTCCTGAGCCACAGATGGACGAGGACAGCGAGCGTGGGGAGTGGACTCCCGTGGGTGAGGAGGTCAGCAGGACACGGCGAGCTGCAGGGACACGGCAGAGCTTTCCTCCGTAATGCGGGGGGCCTCTTGTCCCTGCTGCCAAATGTCACGTTTGTAGTACACGTGCTTCATCACGACTTCTGTGTTCTAGGGTTAGTACTGAGTCTTCCAGCTCGATACGTGGACTTGGGTGGCACAGGCAAAGCAGGCTTTTAGAGATTTGCCCTTTGTTATTGCTTTGCTTTCTGTATGTTCTGATATTTCACAAAAAATTTTGCATCATTATGTATCTCATAATGACTCCCTTAATGCCATTCCATGATTTTTAAAAAATTATATTACAGTTTAATTTTTCTTATTCTCAGTCTTCAACTGGTAGCACTCTCATACGACCAGCGCAAGAGCTGGCAGCTCTTAAACGTTCAACTTCCTTTTGTAATAGGGTCATGTTTTGCTACAGAAGGGTGAAAAATTACAAAAAGGGCTTGCCGTTTAAATGTGGAAAGCTGATGTATAGACATTAGCCTCTTAACAAAACATTTATTTCAAGAATGTTCAGTAGGAACAACCTTGTTTGTCTGACAATTTTCTACACCAAATAGAGACTTCAGATTATATATTTAACACAATCCACGTTCCCTAAGTGTAAGAGTGGAAACAAATTAAAATCATGAATGGATGACTGTAAGTCCTCACCTTTCTCTGGTGTGGAGGAGGCTATCAGACAGTATTAAGTCATGTAAGTGAACTATTTTTTTTTAGATTTTCTCTCTACTTTCTGCTAATTTGTAGTGAAATATCGGTTTATTTTCAAATGTATACATCACTGAACAAAACTTGTTTGCACTTTCCAAACAAAGATTTCCATCAATTTTTTTCCTCTAGTGGTTTACAATAAGAGCAATTTTTTTAATGTTTATATAGAAGGAAGTTAAATTAACTTACTGTTTGTCTCTCTTAGAAAAAATATTCCATAATGCAAAAATTACTTTTTTGATATTTCTGGTCTAAAAGTGAACTTTCCACAAGTATTGTTTAGTAATAAATGAATTTAATATGTGTGACTGTCTAATATTTGTGTAGGCTGCTCTTCACCCAAGATTAACCTTTGATCTTGAACATGAATACAATGTTTTTATCTTCATACTTGTCATCATAAATTGTGATATGTAATGTAAATCTTTTCTGCAGTAAAGAAAACAATAGCTGGCATTTATTAAGCATATGCTGTGTGCTGACAGAATTATAATTACTTTCCAAGAACTTTTCCTGACTGAGTGATTTCAAATCTGAATACCAGTACCATACTCTTTCTGTAGTAACAAAAAAGGTCTGACGAGCCAGTTTAATTTTACTTGAAGCTGAAGGGTGACCCGGTACATTAAATTGCTAGTCTCACTTCAAGCATTTTGTCCTTCCTGATCCATAAAACAGTTAGATCAGACATTACTTCTAAGGGAGTTACTATCCTAAAAATTGAGTGGTAAAGATACATGGGGAGATGTAACTTACTGATTTTAAAAGGCAGTTTTTAACTTTTCTGAAATAAATTAATAGATCATTCCCTAATACATCACAGCTTCTTCACTCAAAGGGTCACTTGTTAAAAACAGTAGATGTAAGAAAGTTTTGCCCAGTGTGGAAGTCAGTACTTCCTTCTTGAGTGTGATTATTCCTATCACAGTGATAGATAGGTGTGTGGTGAGGAAATGTTAGTCTCTGAAATCTGAAGTTTGAGGACACAGACACATGGTGACCTCACCTCCTGCACTGTCCTACTTGGAGTCTGTGCTTCCCGGAGCCCAAGCCAGCTGCAAGGCCTCTGTGCCAGGCGCTGCTTCAACTGCTGGCTTCATCATATTATAAAGAGGTACCCAGGTTCCGTGATGTGAATAATACTCACATCCACACAGTGATCTAGCAGTCAGCTTTCTGTTAGGGTAACAGACACGTGGGAGGTGTCCACTCTCCAGTAGGAAAGGGTGTTCTGAGGCACAGTGCTGGAGGGTTGTGCCACGGTCAGTTATTCACCGTCAGTGGCACACCGTGGCAGAAGGCAGGGTTCAGGGAGACTGCTTGGCTGATTCACAGCCAGGAAAGGAACAGAGGAGACAGCGTCCCACGGCCTCCTTCCTAGACCTGCTCGCTGTAACCGAAGACTGCCCTGCAGCCTTGCCAGGTGTCATTACAGCACCTCCCGTGGCGCCACACTGGGAGCCAACAGTGCTTTGGGAGACACTTGTGTCCTCCTAGCCATGGCAAGTGATCTTTCCTTTTTAATGACATCATGTGTTGCACTTCAGATGTGAGCTGCCTGGCGGTGGGACCTTACTGGCAGCCTTCTGTCTGTGTTAATGGACTACAGCAGCTTGGCCTAGTTCTAAATCACTTTTTGGATCCCTTGGTCTTGCATTCAACGCTAAACATAAAGAATTAAAACTATGACCATCCCACCACGATGTGGAAAGTGTTTAACATTTATCAAGCAGTAATACATTGAGAAGAATAAAGCCCTTATGGCTTCCTGGTATCCACAGAGATCAGTGCTCCCCATGCCAGCAGCTCTGGCGGGTAATGACAGGGCCTGGCCATGGCAGGCTTCACCCCATGGTGCTGCTTTCCATGTATTATGGAGCCGGTGGCAACCAGCTCATCAGGGCAGAAGCAAAGGAGATCTTTGCTCACAATCAGAAAGAAACAAGTAGAAATCTACCCAGCATTTTGTGTGTGTAGGCATGACTTACTCCTTAGAATACTTTAAACTCCTGATTATTTGGTATTTTACTAGAATTTACTATAAAAATAATATTCTAACTATCTAAAATCTGGCATATTACTTTTGACCAATAAATATTTTGAGCACTATCATAAACAGTAGAGACTGTTTTAAAAACAAAGCATTTTTTGTGTGTTCCAAAATCTTCAGTCAAAACGAGAAGCCCAATTTACCCCTCACTGGCACCTTAATAAGATTTCCAAAATGCAAATCTAACTCAGATTGAGAAAGCCAGCTGTGACAGTGTGCAGAGCTGACAAGACCCCACGAGTTTAGCAATGTAATTTAGTGCTGTTCAGCTTTAGTGACCTTTTAAAGACTAAAATAAAAACATTATTCTCTGTGGTCTGAATCATTACAGCTGCTCCAGCTCTTAAATTTTACAGTATAAACACTTCAAAACAAAGGAAGTCAGTGGGCATACAAGGTGCAAAAATTGTAATAATTATGGGACGCAGTGCCATAACCTATAATGCAGTTCTTTGTCAAGACAGACCAAGCCTTGCATTTTCCCTAGATTATCTCTCTGGCTAGTGCCTGAACATTTTGTTTATGTGCATTTTTAAAGTATAACAGGGTCACCTGAAAGCTGCTTGTGTGACCTTTTATTTGACTGTCAGGTACCACTGAAGCAGGAGTCACAGACCAGCAGTCCCAAGTGAGACTTTTGGTTGGTTTCCGTGTACACCGTTGGTTTGGTGTCTGTCTTTGGTTAAATGTTAGGAAATTTGATTTTGTCTCAGTGTTGTCATGTGCAATGGAATTTGCATATTCATCGATCATAAGATTGTTTACAGTTAAACAGAGTTACATAACACATTTGATAAGTTCAACTTTTACCAAAAAATATTATTCAATCATTTATGATTTTCCCATCCATAGCCAAGAAATAAGGCTGATGTACTTCATAACTATATTTGCTTGTATAATTTTAAACATGGAGTCTGCATTTATCTATTTGGGTAACTAATTTTTTTAACTCAATAATATAGTTGGTTTTTAAAACAAGGCTTTTGATAATTAGAAGGCTCTTTTGATGCTTTTATGTGTGTGTCCTTGGGTACATATTGCACATATGGGAAGGAGAATCAGGAACAAGCTATCAAAGAGCAAACGGGAGAGGCAGACAAGATTGTTGCCTGTAACACTTTTGCTGGCAAGAAATGCATTTCATGTCCTCCCTTGTCATCAGAACCCAAAGTTTTTCTCTCCTGTGACTCACATTGTTAGTGCAGCACCAGATACAAAGTCACAATTTTGCTTTATCACTCGAAAATACATCGAGATTGAAAAACAACAGCGTCTCAGGAGAGGACTGAGGCTACAACGTGCCAAGAAGATTAAGGGTTCTGTTTATGATAGTTAGTATAGATTTTGGGGCTGTATTTTTAGATGTGGTGTGGTGGGAGAGCCAATTAAAACTTCTGTAAATTCACATTTTTGCAGCATCTCCTGGAGTGAAAGACTTCACACCTCATTAAAAACCAATGTGAACAGAAGAGTACTCCTTAATTTAAATAAGCCCTTTGGAATCAGCTGCCCTTTTTAGACAAGTGGGAAATAATAGGAATGAAAAAATATCATGTGTGGGTACAAATTCCCTATGATGAACACAGTCGTTCTGTGTATCTACCATCCATGAATACATGAATGGCTACAAGAAAATAATTCAGCAGTCTTAAAAAAGACTAAGTCAGACACATATTTACATCAATTGTGAATAATATAATTGCACTAAGTGGGCCTTTATTCCAGAGAAATACTCAAACTTAAATACATGCCCTGGCTTGTATTCTATGATTTGAGTGATCATGTGAGTTTTACTAATTGTACTACAAACCAGAAGGCCACCAAATTTACCACAGTGCACACTATATATAGTGTGGTATATCCATGCCATGAAATATACCTCAAAAAGAAAAACAGGTGTAATTCTGATGCACACAGCAGTTGGCATGAATCCCAAGGCTATTGTCTTGTGGGAAGAGTCACTATTAAAATACTACAGAGCATATAGTTTTACTTAGACAACTTCTTCAACAAAGTATAAAGATGGAAAAGACGTTCCTTTTTGTTGGCAATTGAGATGGAACTCCATGGCACTGGAGTAATTTTAGATTATAACTCAGTGACGGTGTCACAAGTCTATGGGTGTGATAGAACGACAAAAACTTACAGGCTTATACCTTTGGGGACTTAATAAGAATTAGATTGCCTTGTTGATTTACTAGTCTGTTGAGTTTCAGGTAGTGGTTCTGGTTTTGAAACTGCACTACAAACATGAATAAACTTTATGAATACTTCTTTGTTATGTTAGGAGAACCTGCTCTGAGAATAAATAAAGGACCTGACTCACCTGTTGAATTGACAGTGGGACTCCATAGAATTTTTAAAGTGAGATTTTGGTACTCTAGCTGGAAAACACTGAGAAGCTGGGCCTGCATGAGCTTTAGTTAATTATATTAAACATATTTAATTAATAAGTTAATGAAATCAGAAAATACAACACATTGTGCATCTTAAGTAGTTGCTAACTAATATGTAAAGGCGTAATATGTTCAGATCAAGCTAAAAAGTAATAACCTACGTGTAATTTATTCATTCAAGAGTCGCCTAACTTCATTATTTCAGGCACTGACAGTGCCTAAGTAGATTACTTCCCTCTCAGTCTCCTGACGTGCGCATAGAATAGGAAATCAAAAATCAACTGGATCTCTAATGGGAGATGAAGCTCTTGTAAGCAGTGCTGATTAATAATTTCTGGCTCTTTGGATGCCCTGCCATCTCTGCCTGCTTTTAAATCGCCCACCTCCAGTTTTCTTCTCATCCTCTTCCTCGGTGCCCTTCAGGCTGGCTTCGGAACTGTGCTCATCTCTCTCTCTTCCCACTAAGGTCACTGGAAGTCACACACTACGACATGGCTTTCTTATGACTGGCACGCTGCTGGTGCCCAGATATGCATGCCTGTTATTCTGTCTGGAGCTGTAGTGGGTGAATTTGTACTTGCATGACAGGCAGCATCCCAGACTCACCATGTTCCCCCAGCTCACTCCCACAGTGGCTGGGATTTCCTATTCCAGGACCATGGCCTGTTTCTCCCCTCCCAGCGCTGTCCCTGTCCATCTCAAGCCCGATGCCCACTCGGGTGCAATGAGATACTATCCCCATCCTCCCTGGAGGGAGCGCCTTGTCTGCACACATCGCTGCTCACCGCTGCTGTCACATGTGTTGCTCAGTAGGTTTCCCGGCAATCCTCTAACTGGTCTCACCACTCTCTGCCACTCGCTATCCATGTCACACGCAGACTTTCTGCACACCCACCTGAGAAAGGCACAGTCCTGTTGAATGCTGGCTGGATGGTTCGCCAAAGCTGGTGTTAGTGGCCGCGCCCTGAAAGGTGGCTCACAGTGCTCTACACAATCTGCCTCCCGCATCTCTCTGCTTCTTTGTGTTTTGTGGTCAGCCATCCTGACTCTTTTTTTAAACGAAGTGGGTAATTGCACGTCTGGCAGCAGCTTCTGTTTCTTCACCTTTCTCACCTTCTCCACTTTCATTTGGAAAACTCTTCCCAGGCTTTCAGTTCCCGGGTTTCAGTTCCTAGAACTTCCCCGAGCAAACTCACCGCACATCCCCAGTGTGTTTTGTTATATTCCCCCACTTCATTTCTTTTCCTACATATTTTATTTTTATCCCATATAGAATTAAGAATATTAAACTTGATAATTTGAGGGCTCTTAGTAGATGAGACATTATTCAAATCCATTTACTTTTATTTCTACCTCTTTTAAAATTTTATTTCTTTAAAATCAGGTAATGCAAGATCCATTCTCTCTTTTTTTGTGTGTGACTTTTGGGTCACTCTGCGGCCACGGATGGGCTTGAAGCACTGTGTTTAAGTGACTGTCTTTCCTCGGCTTCTTGAAAAGCTGGAACTACAGTTATGCACCTTACATAACCTACAGATTTCCAGGAGTACAATTTCGTGTTGTTACTGAAGGGCCAGTGCTGGGCAGCGGATCTCTAGAAATTATTTGTGTGTCCGCTGAAATCTTATACCAAGTAACTCACCACTTTCTCCAGCCGTGGTAGCTGGTATTTTGAAACCAGCTTACTGCACTTGACCCAATACGGTACGATTCATGGGGATTGTTTCGTATTTGGTTTTCTCTTATTTAAAACTTATGCACAAATGTACGGTTACTCCAAGTCTCTAGATTTTGCCTATATATTCTTCCCCAGAACAACCTTTTACTTCCTAGCTACTTACACATTTATCTTTAAAATAATTATAGCCTTATACTGATATTACTGCTTTTTGATATTTCATATTTAGGGTAAGCCATGAAATTAATATTAGCATTAAAATGTAACTCTGTTTTCTTTTGCCCTTATAGTATAAACATCTTTAATTTTCTCCCACTTTCTGATATAATTATATTGTCTTTTTGTTCAACGCAATGACTTAAGTACTATTATTATGACAGTGTGATGTTTATAGGTGATAAATATAAAATATGCTCACTGGAAATACAATTACAAAAGTTTCTAGTTGCCTATAAAAATCATGCCTTTGAAAAATTACTTATTTTATAAATTTTTCCTATGCTCATATTTTGAAATAATAAGTTTTACTTTCTATATTCAGGGAACTAAAACCTGGGTACTCTACTATTTAGTTTTAGAAATTTCTTTGTACTATTTATTAGGTAGATTTCTTTATCACAGACTCATTTTTTGCAATTGATTTTATCCAGAGACTTTACTTTCTGCTCTAGACTTTATTTTATTTCCATTTACTTAGGTGTTCTTATAGCTCTTTTTCTAAATTCTACAATTTATGAAAATAGTTTTATTTCACTTTGATGTTTTTTAGTCTCAGTTGATATAGAGTAGTTGTCGCAGTAAAATTGAAGTTACAAAGATTTGCCATATATTCCCTGTGACACAATCACAGTCTCTACCATATCAATGTCCCCTCCCAAGAGCTGCTTTTCTTACAATTGGTGAGCAAACATTGATACTCTGCAATCCAAGGTCTGTGGTTCATGTTCCCAGGGTTCACTCCTGCAGTTGCACGTTCTCTGGGTTTGGAAATGTGCATAGTGCTATGAGCTCACCACTACAGTGTCACACGGTGATCAGCAATTCAAACTCATCTGTACTGTCTCTTCTTCCTTCCGCAAGTTTCAGCTCCCGCTCAGTGCTCCAATTTTCAAAAGTTAACTTTGATTGTTGATGCTTTTCTTGTGCTTTGCAACTTGTGCTTTCAATCAGTGGCATTTTACAGCAATTTGAAAATAATCAAGTAAAGTACCATACTCAACTCATAAATGTATATGTGTGTGTATATATATATATATATATATATATATGTGTGTGTGTGTGTGTGTGTATATATATATACATATATCGATTACCCTTCATACTAACCCTAAGAAATTGATACCATTTACATATTTCCTTAAAGCATGAAATAAAGTGTCAGAAGTCATCAGTGTTCTAAAATTCAAAACTTAGGAGTGGTGAGTTGAAGATGTAGTAAACTAAACTTGTATTCAGTCTGCCATGGCAATGGGAAACACCTTCCCCTATTTCTAACTGATAGAAAGTGCTTGAATTTCTCAGACACTTTTTTTGCCACAGATTTCAATTGGTCATACAACAGTAGTGAGTGGCAGGGGTTCGCCTTTAGTATGAGAATTATTTGGTGTCTTGGACAGTTGCTTAGAATCTAAAAATAAAATATGATGGCTAAAACATATTGACACTCTTGCACCACATATTTTATATGTAATATTAATTTTCAAAATAATTTCATAATTATAGATAATTTTTCCTCCTCAGTATATCCATGAGAATCTTAGGTGAACTAACTCGTCATTAGTTTGATTTTTCCTAATGTATACTTTGAGCTATGAGGTCACAGTTATATAACTGCCTGAATTCCTGTTCTATTATTTATCCTCCAAACTGGCTCAACTTTCTCCCTGGGCTTGTATAGTAGTATTTGCTGCTATAAAATGAAAATTACAGAATTAAGTATGAAAATTATATTATTCAATTAAAAAACTAATTTAGGCATTAATTAGTGAAATTTCCATGCCAACCAGTGATGTGTTATGAGTCCCAAGAAAAATGTCTTAGAAACAGGTGCTATTTTCTGAGCTACGACCCTGGGAGAAATTTTTATGCCCATATCTTGTACTCTGAGTAACTACACTGAAGATGACAATATGCAATCTATTTAACTAATGTTATTCTCCTATTGTCTCTATGTGAAATTTTGTTTTACCTTCTTCCATAAAATAAAAAATAAGAAAACTGTCTTTCCAACTAAGTATATGTGCTTCCAGCTGTGTGTGTATGCATGTGTCTCTCTGTGTGTAATGAAGAAACACAGGTTACATTATCTTCCTGGGATATGTTAGAATTATCATTGTGTCCTACAAACAATGTGACCTTTTTCAAGCAAGAACTGAGAAATGGTAGTTTCCAGGACTGTTAGATGTCTGAATAAACATTCTTGAGACTGAAATGTAGTCTCTTAAGCCCCGTACATTACCTGGAGCTTCAGGCATTCTGCAAACAGCAAGCAGTGGGTGGGAAAGGCAGTGGCCTTGTCACTAGCTCTGTGTGACAGTGTGGCAGGTGGCACTGCACCTGTGACATTTGCTTTCCATGCTCTCCCCCCTGCAACTGGAAGGCCTGTGAAAATTAACCACAGCACAAATGGCTCTGTAAAAATTCACCCCTAAAATATTAAAAAACTCATTTATAACATTACTGAAACTCTTTGCCAAATAATCGTAATAAAATGTTTGAGCTTGTCCTATATCCATGCAGTCATACTCATTTTATCTGTATTGGTATTTAGATTTCTGTAAGATTTGTTTTATGGTATAATTACATAGGCATTTTGATGTAAAATGTTATACATGCTATATATAATTGTGCCCTTTGGAGTAACAAAAAATAAAAGATTTAGAAATTTTGAGTCCTTGATTTTTACTACATAGTGTTCCATGCAGAAAATTACAGATTTGTTGAATCTTATACCTAGCACCAGTTAATTATTTGGAGGAAGAATATTAATAGTGAAATACTGAATAAACACAGGTGAAAATGTAGAATACAAGGAGTCTTAAAGAGATGTATTGTCTTCTTGAGACACATAAAATTATCACTTGGCTTCATTGTAAAAGCACAGAATAATGCAAACTCACAAATGTCTGAATTCAGTGGACCACAGCAGTTACGGCTCTAGAGCATAGAGTACCATTCTGATGGCCCATGTTCTGTGTTCCACCTGAAGGACAGGTGCCTCCTTCCACATTTTGGACAATGTAAGGAAAGGGAGGGAATATTGACAGTGAAAAGAGGTCAGGTCTTCATCTCCTTCCAGAACAAGGTCTAAACTATTGTAGAGAAGGGGACCCAAGCTGTACCCCAAGCATAACATTGAAGATTAAACCGCACACTAAACAGTGAGCTGTGCTCAGGTGAGATTCTCAGTCTTCTTATCAAAAGGACAGTGACTGTAGAGCATAGAGACAAGGAGGGGAAGCTTTTGTGTCTTTTCAACAGGCAGCATGGGTGCCATTAATAAGAGATAGAGTGATATGTTGTGCTGGGAAACTAATGAAGTCACCTATGAAGGATTCTCTGAAAGAGAATAAACTAGTTTTTTGAACTCTAGGAGGCTGAGTCCAGGTTAGTTGACTTTTGCATCCAGAACTTGGGTCTTTCTGAAAAGGGATGGTGGACAGGAGCCAAATTAAGGAAGAAGAAGGCATTCATTAGCACCAGGCAGGTTTATCATCAGGCTGTGGGTGGGAGACGATGAGGCTATGTATATTGAGATATTGGGGTGGCATTATCAGCTTGGAGATCCTGAACTGGCTCTACAAGCATGACAGTTGTATTTTAGCAGGTTGGCAGTCTATAAACATTTTACAGTTCTAAAACTTGATTTTTTTTGAGGGGGGGGGACCATGACAAAACTAAATGTGCTGGTTGCTTGACTACATGAGAGAAGAGGAGTGTTTATATGTGATTAACAGTCTATTAGGCTCTTAAACTGCTTTAGAGAGCTGATGTGTTGCTGGATGCCTGTGTGTGCTTCCCACAACATCTGTCATCAGTAGAGGTCATGATGAGGCAGCATGGTTGAAAGCCAGGCCCAGAGGGGAATCTTTGAACCATACTGCTGAGAGGAGATTTTTCAGAATTCCAGGTCAGTGGTTATCTGCCTCAGGTTGATGCAAGCATCATCTTCTGGGGAAACAGTCAGAGTTAAATGAAAGGGAGGCTGGTCTCTCTTGGTGACAGGAATTCATGTTTGGTGAGATGTCCTCCCAGACTACGTTTATGCCTGACAGCAGAGTCAAAAGGAAAGAGTCTTAGTTGCCCTCATTGTGGAAACTTTTTCTGACAGAGGGACTTTTGAAGCCACAGTTCCATTTCATAGTGTAAGTGTTCATAAATCCTCACATCAGGCTTTTGGGGCAACAGTGATAACTTTTGACATATTAATGAGCTTTGTATTGCCTCTCTTTGAAGTTTCTGAGAACATGACTGATTGTCCACTTTTAGGCAAGGCAACCTTTGGAAGAGGCTAAGACAAGTCATTTGTCAGTGATGGTAGTTCAGTTTTCTGTCAGTTAAAATGTGGCAGCATATCTGTGTTGAACAGAGTAAGAGGAATCACTGGCAGTCATCTCGGGTGGGTGCTAGATGATGCCATCTGATCAGAAGAGGCATGTCAATTGTCTGGGAAGCAGCAGCCTCCAGAGGGAGGGCATCTGAAGCAGATAGTGATTAGGTGGAATTGGTTCCATTGGCTGGAAGTAGATGTGTAGGAGGTGCGGACATTGGCTACAACTGTGATGGCCAATGAACGTGCCAAGATGTAATTAGGAAGAATGGGCCTCCTTTTTCCTTTGCTTTTCCTTGTGTGATTTGGATTCATTTTTAGCTCCATACGCTTAGAAAGGGGCCATTTTTGAAATTTTTGAGTAAAGACCTGTAGTCAGGGGCCATGATGAGTTTAGATTAATTCATTCCCATCTCTATGTGTGTGTTTTATATCCTCAAATGATGTGACAGCAGACAAAGTGATTAACAGTCTATCAGGCTCTCAAACTGCTTTAGACAGTTGATTTGTGACATCCTCAGAGAGAGACCTATTCGATGTTGACCTAACCATGTCCCTTATATAAGGAGTTAGGTACAGGTTAGCTAAAGAGGGTGCAAAACCTCTGCAGTGCCAAATGGTGATTGGCATGGAACTGCAAGGGAGAGCTCAACCAGTCGCCTCAAGCAATGCGTTCCAGTCTTGGTGCACAGATGGTGCAGCCTGTTGCTTATGCTGTCCATGCCACTTACTCACACATTCATTCAGCAGCCACTCAGAGGTTAAACATTATAATCCCTTTCTTAAGGGGATTAGAGTTCATCAGACTCCCATTTTGGGAATAGAGTCTCCGATTAGGGGATTAGAGTTCATCAGACTCCCATTTTGCTTGAGCTATGTACTCCTGATGGTCTTACCTTATCCAATGACCTGACTAGACTGCACCCTCTTCCTTTTTGGGTCTGGTATGAATTGTTCAACAGAATAGCAAGACTCCTCCTTCAGACCTCTGAAGGGATATTAGAAACCTCATAGACACACCTTCCTGTCAGGACTTGGAAAGGTCCTTGCTCAGGGATGAGGGCCGTGATCGGTGACCAAAGAAGTCAGCACAGTCGAGCTTCCCCGTCAGTGCACCAGATAAGATGTAAGCAGAAACACTGAAATGACATCTAGGATATGAAGGGAGATTTGCATTAAGTAGACAGGCACTGATTGGAATCATTTCCAAAATATTAGGCTCAAAAAGGGGAATTTGTACGCTCTTGTAAAAGCAAAGTACAGAAGTAGACTACTTTATTGTTTTGATTGCTTCTTACAACATGCATCATAGTGATGAGCTATATATCATAGTATCCAGCCATTTCTAGGAGACAGCAGAAACTGTAAGAGGAACTATTACCCAAAGCAATGAAAAAATTGGCTGGCACCTTTTCTGCTGCATTGCTATAAACATGGTTGTGTATATATCACTGTGCTATGATGCTTTACATTCTTTGAGGAAGATGCCAAGAAGGAGAACAGTTGGGATGAGTGGGACCTCTAGTCTTAGTTTCTTGAGGAATCTTTGTACTGATTTCTACAGTGGTTGCACCAGTCTACACTCTCACCAACAGTGAAGAAGGGTTCTTTTTTCCCCACAGCCCTTTTGGCTTTTGTTATTGGTTGATTTCATAGAAACAACTCCAAACATATTCAGCTACCTTATCTTAAACAAAAGAGTCAAACACCTTTACTGGAGGAAAGACAGTCTCTTTAATAAACTGTGATGGAAAGATTGGCTTTCTACATGTGGAAGAAAAAAACCAGACCCATGTCTCTTACACTAAACTAAATTCACAAATGGATCAAAGATCTAAATATTAAGAGAATCACCAAATCTACTGAATGATAGAATGTGTAGTAACCTTGAAGACATAAGAAGAGACTTCATGAATCAAACCCCAAGCTCATAGGAAATTGTTACTCAGACAAACAGCTACTAAGGTACTTTAACATTTAAACATTGTTTAAAACCAAGCAAGAAGAAGGGTTATTTCTTACACTAAGAAAGATATGTTTTAGAATCACACTATAGTGATTTAATCAAAAATGTAGATGTGAGATCATCTTGATTGTAACATCTAATCAATGCAGATTTTACATAATTTATAAAATTGCTTCTACATTCAAGACAAGCTTTCTCATTCACCTATTTATTATTTTCAGAATATTTTTTTTCTTTTATTTCCTTAAAATGGAGGCTGGATCACCCCAAATAAATGAAGTTGACCTGATTTAGTATATGTGTGTATACTGTAACTGTGGCTTTTTCCATCCATTAAATTCTGAGAGGGGAGAAAAATGTGTTTTTTTTCCCATCAGCAAGAAGGTGAATTTGTTCAAAATGATTTGAAAAGGTCTGGGGATATAGCCCAGTGACACAGTCCCTGCTTGGCAAGCATGAGTTTGATTGCTGGCACCTACAAACAAATTTAAAAAAAAGACTAGTAAATGAAGTATCAATTTTGTAATAAAAATAATTCATTAAAATGATATAACTACCCATCAGTCCAACTTCTTTAACAGCTCTTAGCATATTCTTAAAAATACACAATTAGATATTAGGGTAGCTACTGTTATATCAGGTTGTCTTGTGGTGAAATACTGTGTTGCTTAAATTGTTCTCTTCTGATCTGCATTGTTACATCCTCTTTTGTCTTAATCTCTTTAAAATTAAAAACTTTAAAAATACACAATTAAAATATATTGAAAAATTGTTATTGCTTTTATAAATATCAACCCACTAGAGATGTTGTCTGTTGTTCACTTTGTTAATTCATTCATCAGACCTCTCATCCCTTATAAGCATTTAATATAAAACATGTACTTAGGAAATTTGCTCAAGTGAATTAAAAGAGATTTCTTTGAACATATGTATTTCTTGAATCTTTGAGAAGGAATCATCATAATCATCTGCACTGAGACTATTAGCTGCAATGTTAACATTATTTTAAACATATGTGTTCACATCTGCAATAAATATGTATTTTCCTAAATGAAATTCATTAACTGAACTGGTCTCAATTTGTCAGAATTACAAGGAATACTCTATTGATGATAACTCAATGATAATCACAAGATTAATTGTATTGAAAAGAAATGTTATCAGACATTTCATTTTGTCAATAATATGTAACTAAAATTCTTGTATAATTTTTTCTCTGGCCAAAATATGATATTTGTTCAATTATGAATTTTAATATTTCTTTTGAATTGTAATGCTATACAACCATTCATTCATATTCTATAACAATTTCAGTTTCTTAACACTGAGAATGCATAGAAACCATGAAATATGTATCCCTCCTTCTGGGCTGTGCACATCTGAGTGTGCATTCTTTCTTTGCTATTCAGCAATTCTGTGATACATAATTCATTCTCTGCTTCCCATAAGTTCCCTTATAGATTTGCTATGTGCAGATTTATGTTGTGAGTTTAATGGCTTCTAGAAGCTAGTTTACCAAAGCATGGTTATAGGCATAGCTTTGTGGGGATTGTACACTCCCTCACCACCTACTAATAAATTGGAAAATGCTGTCGGAACTGTTTGTTTCTTGACAAGTAAGGAGGACAATACTGAGTAATGGAAGGTATTATAGAAAAAAATGCATTTCTTTGATCATCCTGAAGATTGTTTCCATGTTATAAAAACTAATAGATTAGGGAAAGCCTTATAATTCTGAATAAAATTATGGCTTTGCTGAGAAGTACTTTATGAATAGGATCAAAGAGACAAAGTTATTGTACACCTGAATGTGTAAAATGTACTTCTTTTGTCTTCATAAAATAGAAAATATTACTAAAAGTGATGCAGTTTATTATGAATAATTAGTGGATATTTTTTAGTATTAGTAATGAGCTAGGCAGGATGTGCAGTGTATTATATATGTTTTCCTAACTACCTTAAAATCCTATGAGTTAGAATTTGCAATCTTTATGCTACCAAAGCATAAAGTTCAGGCTAGCTTATTTTTCAAATATCATTGTAGTATGGAGGGAAGCTATGATTACAAGTCAAATAGCAAAACACTTTCCACTCACAACACTTTCTCATCCAGTGTGCATTACTGGTTATTTATTTATCTATTTATTTGCTTATTTTGCATTACTGACTTTATAGAAAAGAGGCTCTGTTCTTGATTTTGTGCACTTTCTGAGTCAGGGTTTTGGAACAAATGAGTAAATCCACAGTCACATTAACGCTTTGAAAATCAAGGTGCATTCCTAACACTGACTTTAATATTTGTAATATAAGATGAGACAGAAGAACAGTTTGAACACCTGGACACTCTATCTATTGTCCTACAGGTCTCGAGGTTGATTCTCTTCCGATTTCTCCTTTCCAAATCTCAACAGATGTTTTGAGTGCAGCTTTACTTTACATAAGCTAAAGTCATTTTGTCACATCCATTAATCATCCATCCCCAT
This sequence comes from Cavia porcellus, assembly GCF_034190915.1. Lineage (NCBI taxonomy): Eukaryota > Metazoa > Chordata > Mammalia > Rodentia > Caviidae > Cavia > Cavia porcellus. The sequence goes on along the minus strand of NW_026947495.1, from coordinate 78,263,237 downwards.
TGTATCACCCTTGTCAAGAGACTCTTCTTAGTTCTGGAGAAGTAATGAGCAGCACTCATATTGGGACTCAGATCTCCCCTGTGCTAATTAGATTAACACCAGGACAGTACCTTAATCCAGAAAAGTGAAAAAGCTGCTACAAGAAAGAGCTGCACAACGGCTTGAGGGAAAAGTGGGCAAATCCTCAGGAGACAGAGCATGCAGAGGAAGACGTATCTGAGGGAGAGTGATGAACAGTGTCATGGTATTTCTAACCAGCACCGCTTACCTCTGTACTTCTGTTCTTCTACATATTCTTTAGAGACAAAACATATTTTCAGCTTACAAATTCCTTGAAACATCAGTAATTGCTTTAACATTTTATATATCACATTGGGCATGCGATGGGGAATCTTTAAGTGCTACACTTACCAAGTCTTGCCACACGGACTACATCCAGATGGATCTAAATTTTCTATATTTTATTTTGAAGAATCTCAAATACAATCTTAGGAGGTGTTGTGTATAAAGATTTTCATTTCCATTCCCTAAATGTAAACATACAGAAGTCCAACTAGACAATGTTAGAAAATTATATATTCTCTGTGTCCAATCTCAAGCTGTCAAGTTCAACCAGTTTTCAAAAATATCGCCTATATTCTTTTTTAGTAAAAAATATACTAACCTTAGAGTCATGTCAGAGTCTCCAGAAAGATAACAAGAAAAACCCAAGATAATTCCATTCTTTGGCATGAGATGATGAATGAGTCATGCTGAAAAGTGGGCAGTTACATCACATAAAAGATAATGACTAAAAACCTTCCAAATCACCATCTGACTCAAGCCTCGTAGGTGGTTGGCAGCTGGTTTGGCAGGATGCGTGGCTGATTTCCAGGGCATTTTCAGCAAAGGAGACATTCATTTCACCTGCAAAATCGGCAGTTCACTTTGACATCGCACATAATGAAAATAAATCAATGCTATTTTTAGGCTAAACTAATAAAGAGGTACTACAAGAAAAATAACAGCACTTTCTCCATGAAGAACATGGTGGTGTAATGCAGGTCTTTGCAAAGCCTTTTTTTTTTTTTTTTCTATTGTGCAGTTTAGATTTGAATTACATCAGACAGGTGGAATGTAACCTTTTGTAGTCTATTATTATAAGCATTTTGTATTCTGGTGAGGCTTTAGATCTGAAATAAATTATAACTTTCTAAAGTTATTTATGTTATTTTATAAGCATGTGTGCATATAACTATTTTTTTTCACTTAAACATACTTAACATTTATCACTAATTTTATCCCTGTAAAAGCAAGTTATTAATTACCAGAGGATAAAATTTTTAAAATGATCCTTAAAGTGGAAATGTAGTGGACTTCAAAATATCATTTCTTTGTGTAAAGCATTACAACATATTTATATGTGTGGAAGAAAGATTGAAGCAAGTTTTAAAAATACATTTAGAAATGTAAAATTAAAACTTACTGACAACAGGGCCTGGGGATTTAGCTCAGTGGCATAAGCGCCTGCCTTGCAAGCAGGCAGTCGTGAGTTCAGTCCCTGGTACCAATAAAAACGAAAAAGACAAAAATAAAAAAATATAAAAACAAAACTTACTGACAACAAAAGTGAATATATTGCACGTAAATATAATTAAGTTGAAACTCAAACAAAACGAATAAAAATTGATAGTGCTACTGGCCTTTTTTCCTGTATGGATTATGGATACACATAACTTTATATAACATATATTGTATGTATATACACACATATATAAAATCTTGCCATTAATAATTTATAGGTAATACATGCATATGCAATAAAGCATGAATGTTAGTACTACCCAGATTTACAAATGTAATTTTTTAAGGTTATAATGTTTTATTTAATCAACATTTGCAAAAGAATAGCAAAAAGTGTCATCTCTGAAAGTCAATTATAAACGCTTGCATATGACAGGAAGAGGACCTAATGAAGTAATATAGATAAGTTAGAAAAAATCTGTGCATTTAGATATATTTGTATTTATTTCTTAGTATTTTTAAGCTCTTTCCAACTGAAAATACTGTACAAAGACATGTACCTGGGTTACATATTGTATAACAGACGTTCTCTATCCTAAGTAGGTATTTCTATGTTTCAACGCTTAATTAAGTAGTGCAATCAATACAATTCATTACATAAATTCAAACATTTTAAATTCACTTGTAATAACAGTTTCACGGTGATGTCATTTATTGTAGCAAATTACACATTAATCAAGAAGAGAGAAATTTCAGCTGCCTTTGTTCTTACGTGAAAAACTCTCAAGTGACAGACCATACCTATCCACATGTAAAAAATTTAGTTTCAGAAAATTAAGCTTCTATTTCAAATACAAATGAATAAAACTAAAATTTATGCCTTTTTGTTAGTGCATACATATCATGAAAAAGCAATTTCTAATGTTTGGAATAAAATACAAAGAACAGGTTATTACAAGGGAATGCAGCAGGCACTAGGATTTAGGCACACATCACATGGGATCACTTGCATTGTTCCAGTGAAACTTGTGATCAGTATTTGCTCTTGAATTACTCATTATCTTCACTCATTATTTCTATATCACTCTGATATTATTTTAATCTGTGGACTAAAGAAATGCACTGCATGGTTCTGATGTGCAGGTGGATAGATATAAAAAAACTGACATGCACTTTATTCCTCTATATTCTTATCTAAGACTGTGGATTCTATTTTTGGGTATCAGTAAATTTAAAAATAATTAAAAGGACTTCCAAACAGCATATCATTAAGCACCAACTATTCTGAAACATAGGCTGCATCATGTACATCGACCTTTCTTATTAACTCTTAATATATAAAATTACAGTGAGTTAAGAGGTTGCTTCTTACAATGATGTCTCTGATTTATACCAGGAAATGTTGGACTATAACGTGACCTCACTTTAGTAGTGATGATTGTCAAAGAGATGTTATTGATTCATGTCTCAGCTGAAACAGAAAAATCAATAGCAGACAACTCGGGGGGAGATGTTTCTAATGCTTTTGCTGTTTTAAGTTACCTGGGAGATGCCTTTGAAGATGATCAACACGGCCACATGAGACCTGGCCATCTATAACATGTACAAAGTTCGTGTCCTCCAAATACAATCTAGAGAGAATCAATTTTCCCCCATTATTCCTAGCAAAGACATGCCTTTTTCAAAGCTTACAGTGACTGTTCGTCATTCAGATATTTTGCTTGTTTTTCTAACTCTTCAGGAAATTATATATCTTGCTTCCAATAGAATCTAATTTAAACTGAATTAAAAATTATATTGTCAATCAGAACAACACAGTATAGAGTAAAAATCTTGTACAATTCGTTTGTTGCAGATTTTGTTAACAGTCAGCTTTCAGGGCTTAGTAACTTTATTAAAGTTCCTTTGCTATGAAAGTTGAGAGGCAAGGTAGACTGCTCAGAAAGCAGAGTGTGGGAGAAAGCAGTGCATGTCTGAAAGAGCTGCCAAAGCATGGATTTTTGAGACATGGAATGGACATTAATTTAATACTGTTTTTGAAACCCTTAAAATTTATAAATATAACCCAATCCAGTGATCCCTCTGCAAATCGCTCAAAGTCAATACATGAAGTCTTCTAATGAGCTGACTAGGAGACGAGAGCCTTTTGTCACACACCCTAGACAATCTGGTACATATTAAAACACTGTACCGACCATTCAACCTACAAATACCTCCCGGTTCAAAAGATGCCACTTTTTAATGAATGTTTTCCTTCACATTAATCCTGAACACACTGCCTGCTCCGGGACAAAAACACAATGCCACAGCAGTTTTCAGTACTTGAGTTTCAAGTGGTGTCGACTCAGATCAAACTGTCGGAACATACATGGGATTGACAGGGAAATCCAAGAGATGACAGGATCTAGGGATTCTAATGGTGACCTGAAGGTTCCCCCTGGGTTCGTGTTCCTACTGGTCTGGCATAATCCAGCCGGTTCTGTGCATGTGAAAGGATCTCTGTAACCTTGCCACATAATTCAAACAACTAAGCGTGGATACAGTATAGCACACAAACGTCCATGGAAACCCCCATGAAAACAAACCTCCCCTCAAGGCCCATCGTTCATTTAATTAAAATAAGAGCCACCCACTTGTCCAGGATGGAGTTGTGCTTTATTGGTAGGCTTGGGTCCTATGGTGTATTTGTGAGCAGACAGTTTGGTTCCTATGTTTGAAAGCCGTATCTCAGTTGGGGGCTCCTTTAATTCATCTGGATAGCAACATAATCCATATATCCCTTTTTACAAACTCCTAATCCTATCAGAGCTCTTCTACTCAGCTACTGATGCACTTCATTAATTGGTCTTTGAATATTATGTTATTGCTAACAGGAAACACAAAATACTTACACAGGTTATTATTAACCTTTCTCTCAGTGGTGCTTACTTTATGTTTCTGTTACTTTGTTTTGTCTTCTGGTCTTCATATACTTAGTTTATCAATACATCTTGTATGTTTCCATATCCTATTTTAAATTCTATTTGCTTGCTCTTTAATAACCAAAATTCAAACATAAACATCTTTTAAAGAAAATGACTCAATTTTTAAAATCCTCATCAAATCTGAAAAATTCATTAAGTTCAATATAAATCCAAGTTTTTTCAAGAAAGCGGATATACAACTTAATTTTCCACTTTAAAATTCTGGCAAATCAACAAGCACTTGTTAGATATATACCAAAGGCCCTGAGGTTTCCGTCAGCACACTGTGTTTACAACTGTCTTAAATAGAAGGAAAGCACGAAGGGCAAAAAAGGGTCGGTAGATTTATGTGCGGATAAGACTCATCATTTTCATGTAACTAAGTTATTAAAAGAGGACTCCAATTAGACACTTGGAATTCAAGATTTATATGCATACATAATATACATATATCATATATATGTACAATAGATATTATATGTAAATATATATATATATATATATATATATATATATATATATATATGATGATAAGCTACCAATTTTATTCGGCTGTTTTCTAGGGAAAAGATTTTCTGCTTTCCATGTTGACTGATCTTCCCTGGACTTCAGCTATCCTAAAATGTTTTTATAAAGTAAATTTTAAAAGTTGTCTTTCCTAGATTGTACATGCTACTGATATGGTCAATCTCATGTTCAGAACATTAAAATCTTGAATTTTTAAAAGAAAATTTGTTGACGCACAGTTAATAAAATGCATGTATTTATTGTGCATAATGTGATATATTTGGATAAACACAAACAGCTGTGTATGTGACGGGATTTAACAAATTTCAAAATATTTGGCAGGGTTCATCAGGTGCAGAACCAGTTTGCCCAGTTCTAAGCTGTTCTCACACTATGACGTGAGCACTAGTGGCTGCCATATTTGAGATGTATCTATCTATATCTGTGTCTATCTCTCTATCTCTATCTCTATCTCTATCTCTATCTCTATCTCTATCTCTATCTCTATCTCTATCTCTATCACTGGGCCTGACCTCAGATTTAGGCTGTTCTGTGGAAGATCTGCTTGGCATGCCAGATGTAAAAGAAAAATTGAAGATAGCTCTTTTCCGTCAGCCCACTCAGTCTTACGTTCAGGGTTTAAAACCTGCATAGATATCAAGGATTTTGTGTTTTGCCCAAGAGTTCTGGATCTTCTCTGACTGCCAGGACATCCACATGCTCACCAGCTTGCCCAGCCTTCTGCTCCAATCTCGCTGTGATGCGAGCACCAGCAGCTGCCATCTTTGCTTGCCATGGTAGAAATAAACACACCCGGCAAGCCCACATTCAACATCTTTAAAAAGTGAAAATTATTTCAGAGTCAGGTAAACAGGTGAGACTTATGAGCTCAGTGTACTAGCCGGAGGTTATCTTCGCTGAGATTTCACAAAACAAAGAGGAGGTTGGGCAGGGGCCACACCTGAGTAACCTGAATCACACATGTCCTCTGTCACCCTCACTCCTGGCTGTAAGTGGTTGACTCTGTTGAGCAGAGTCTTAGAGTTAACTAAGTCAGATCATCACTCAGCTGGAGAGATGGAGCAGGTTCTAAGAAGGAAATCAGACTTGGAAACAAAATTAAAAATTAATATAGAAATGACAGAGTTGAAACACAGTGGTGATGAACTTATGCACGCATGCTATTTTTTTTTTAATTTTCATACAAAAGACATTAATAATGATTTTTTTTTTTCTAAACTAAAACCTTAGTGTGCAGTTTCAATTACAGTGTTGGTAATTTGTGACAGGTCAGTTTCGGGTTGCAGCATGGGCCCTCATCTCTAAAAGGTTCATCTTAATAATTAAAATAATAAAAGGCGTGCAATGCAAGGCTCGGAGATTGTTTCACACAAGCAGAAAAAAATGCAGGTAGCCAGGCAGATATCTGCAGTTCAGTAGGGAAAGTGTAGCATCTAGTGTGGCAAGACAGTTTCATAGCCACATGGAGAAATAGTAAATCGCAGTCTCCTGTCCACAACCGATTCCATGAAGCTAAAGAATTTAAAAATTAAAGGCAAAAATTTTACAGAAAAAAGGAATATTTTGATCCACAAAGTTTTTATAAACAAAAATTAAGACAATAATAAGATCGCTGGATAAAATTGCAGAGAGATATGACGTAACTGTATCCATATGTGCATATATACACAGATAGGAAGCACGCATAGGCAGCTTCCTTTAAAATAAAGTTAGTGGATTAAAGACATCAAGTAAAAAATCTTCAGAGTGTATAAGGAATTATGTTAGAGAAAATAAAATATAGGTGTGCAATCAGCATTTAAAAAGATGCTCTATTCGAAAAATAATTGAAATTCAAAGCAAAATCAAAATAAGATCTTGTGTTCCCATTTATTTGCAAAAATTTATGAAACCTAACACCAGCAAAATTGGTAAGGATATGGACTTATGGAAATTTCATACACTACTTGTGAAAATGAATGGATTTGACCAATTTTGAGATTATTCCTGTATAATCCATTAAATTTGAGGATGCGCATACTGTTCTTTTCTATGAATTTCCTTGTTGGCATTTTTATGACATGAACATTGTAAAAAAAAAACAGCTGAATAAATAAATATTTATGTTTCATTCATTCAAAGGACTATCTTGCCATACGAATAAGCAAATGTCTTATGAATGCTGAGACACAATTCCCTACAGCGTTGCTGTCCAGCTTTATGAGTATTTCTTGTAAATATCTCAAAGATATTTTTAAGAGAAGGCATCTGGGAAAAACAGCGTGTCTTCCTTTCAAGCAGAGGGGTAGGTTTTCTTACAATCCAAGATAATAAAGATGGTAACTTTATTTAGAAAAAGTTAAATGCATTGATTAGACAGAATCTTTTAATCGTCTGGGGATCCTAAACACTGCTTCCATAGATATGCCTTGGGGCCTAGGGCTATGCAGCTGACTTTGACAGCATCTCACCCCTGTGGACCTGGGAAGCAGTGCACCCTCAAAAATGTGGAGGTTCTGCTGCCTGCAGTTTGGGGAACAGCCAGTTCTATTATAACTACTTAGGCCTCCTAAATACTCTGCCAGAATCTTTAAAATGGAAGTATACTCGGTCATGAATTTAGAAATAGTCTAAAAAGTTTCAGACCCTCCGCCATTTGGGATATTGATACATTTTGAAATATAATGTGATTAGGATTGCATCTGAGTTGTTATTTCAAGAATGTACTATATAGATGTGGATCATCTTAGCCAAATGAAAGAAACGTTCATTGGAATTAAGGAATAAAATTGTTGGAATAATTATCGTATGGTTGTATTTACACAAAGTATGACTCACTTTTGCAAAGGTCATAAGCACATATAGTGTCAAACTCACCAACATATGGGAAAATATGGATGTTGGTAAATGAAAGTCAGAAAAATAATGAAACAATCTTCTGTTTGAAAACTTTGAGTTGTTTGCATAGGGCTGCAAGAGAAGCTGGACAATAAATAGGTTCCTTAAAAAATATTTTGAAAGGGTAGAGTCTGCTAACATAGTCTGAAGTACCATAGGCAAAAATCAATCTGTTTTCAAAAGTTTTGTTTTTAGTGATGTCACAATTCAAATAGTTTTTGCTTTACTAGAGATTTTACAGGCTTCTGCTGATAAAACTTTGCCTGTTTCTAGAGTCTTGAACTCTTCTTTTACACAGCTGTACCATATATTTATCTGTTAAAATAGGCAAATATTCCAATAACCCTACACGTCTCAGTGAGGAGCCATGGTCTCTCTGCCCTCAGGCCTGCCTCCAGCCCAGCAGCCAGACACAGATGTCCGCCCAGCAGGTCATCTGCAACAACTGGTTTGGTTCCCCTGTGGCACCAGCTTCTGAAAGACTTTGACAGCCTCCACTGTGTACATGTGCATATATCTTAATATCAAATACACATAACTCTGCCCATAACCTCCTGCTCTCCTCTGGCCACTTTCATCAGGGCCTTTCTTCCGTCTAATCCGGTATTTTCAAGGTTTTATCTCTCTAAATCTGATCTTTTATGATCTGATCCTTTCTGTCTTTCTGTCTTACTCAGGCTGATGGACTTCTCTGCAATCTCACATGTGTGTTGGGAGTTACCTTCAATGCTTTGACTGCCACACTACCTGCCTTTCATATTGCACTTGGGGCTCAGTCCGCTGCCCCATCTTCTCCAGATGACTTCTTTATGATTTCATCATGCTGCTGTAGAAAAGAGTTTATTTAGTTATGTTGTGAGCAAAAGAGAGACCTCAGGGAAGGGCCTGAGATAGTGACCATCCATAGTGGTAAGAATCAAGACTAGACAGGGAGCCAGGACTTGGACACAGAACAAACTTCCCAAGACAGCATGGAACGTCACCTATCTCCTCCCAAAGGGCGCTCTTTCCTCAGCGCCTGAGCTGTGAGGAGCTGAGATGCATTGAACTTCCTCTACCAACATGCACAGGATGCCCAGCCACTCCCTAATAGGTGTCTAAATTTTGGAGAAGTTATAATGAAAACCAACCGGTTTCTTCTAAGGTCTGTTTCCTTTAAGCCGTGCACACTGAAGAACTGAGCTAAAAGCCTGAGTTCCAGTTGGTTATTTTAATGACCACAGAGCTACCTGTGGCAGGTGGCCACTGAACAATGAAGGGTTTCCTGTGCTCCGTTAATCTGTAATTAGCTCTAAATCCGGGGGGCTCGCAGTTGTCCCATCAGGGAGCTGTTCTCAGGCTCTTTATTTCCAATAAAACCTCTCTTAAATTTCCCATTTGTGATGCAGAGCCATAAGCTTAGTACACAGTATCATGTCTGTTGCTGATTCTCTTGTGTAACTGAGAGCCCCGTGTCTGTAGCCCAACAATTGCTACACAACTGAAATTCATGCACCTGTACACAGCTGACTACCTGCACTCGCAACTCAAAGGTATCACGAGGTCCTTCTGCAAATCTCACGGAATCGATTGTGACCCTTCTCTCCCACAATAGTGTTTCATTTTGGAATTTCAGTTTTCCTTCGTTTTCTTTAATCCTCACTTTCCTTTCCTAACTGAAAGTTGAGATACGCATTGAAACGTGGTTTATAAATAAGACCCATGAGTCACTGAGTCTCTCTTCTTACCTTTGTTCTTCCTTGCAAATATTCCATGTTCAAAACTCACCTGTTTTAACTGACCTCAAAACTTCCATAGAAGAAAATCTTATTCATTGTATTCAGAATGCTGAAGAAAAAGATTTGAAAGAAAACATACAGCCAACAGAGCTTTAAAACAGTGGCAAATTGTAGAAAAGTGACACAAAGCAACAGAGGGGTCAGTGTCATTGAGCTTTTGATAATGGCACTATTTTGTAAATTTTGTTAATGACCCATTTTATTAATGGAGACAGAACTGTAAAACCTGTCTCCAGAGTAGTTCAAATCCTCCTACTACACCCGCCTGGGCATGTTGTATTTTTTTTTCATAAATCTAATGAGAACTGCTAACTACATGTTACTAATTACATACTTTGTAACTATTAGATAAACGAATACAGTTTTCACTGAATTGTTAACTTTATTCTTACAGCATAAGAACCAAAATTATTTTAAATAATTATATCTAGGGATTTAAAATGATATTTATGAATAAAATAAAAATTCAATGAATTGATTAAATGGAGAAAACTGTATTTCTCTAATGCAGTTCTCTAATCTTACAAAAGACTTTAATGAGCCCTAGTGATAAAGTTGTTATACGTTCAACTGATCAGAATTATTTCTTCACTATTAATTAAAATGGAAAGTTAGTGACAAACGTTTATTTTACTAGAGATGATTTATGGCTGTCTCTTCTCAGTGTATGACACTGTAATTTGATAAGCATCTTTTTCTAACAAGATGAGTATAGGTAAGCAAAATAATTTTAAAAGTCAACATCAGTATTGCAATGTCAAAGCATCAGTGATAAATTGCTTTCATAGATTCAGCATTTGGAACACATGGTATTTGAACAGAAGATAGATACAAACCTCTCCCGCACTCTCTCCCTGCTTTTTACAACCTTGGTAAATTTTGAAACCTGATTCTACATGTATGTGTTAAGTAGAATTTAGAATACTGAATGTTCAACATTTTTGAACTATGATACTGAGAGCATAATGAAATCTTAAAATCAAACTATAATTAAAGTTCTGTAAACATGTCATTAAATTTTTATTTATAATTTCAATGTTCTTGAAACCAATAAATTTAAATGTCACTTTCAACTAAAACTCATTTATAGTATGAAATATCAGGTCTTAACAATGTATGCTACATATGGATAAATACATATGCATAAATAAGTGTAGAAAGACAGCTACAAGAAATACACACACACACACACACTGTGTACAAATTAACATGATGAAATGTGTCAGCACATTTTTCTTGGAATTTGAATTATTAACTTAGCTGTAAATTGATCTCATATGTTTAAAATCTCTATAGCATTTGAAGTTGATTACAAACTGTCATCATGCTAGACTAAATGTGCTAAAAAGCTGAGCATGTCATATTATAAATGCCTATTATTAACACTGTTCTTTTTGCACAACAGAATTCAGGGGAAATCGAAGTAGGCTAGTCTCCAGAGTCTATTCATAGTGATAAACATCAAAACAATTTTTTTTTACCATCTACTGTCACCATAGCTACTTATTATATCATTTACTATGTAAGATACTAATCCAGTAAGCTCTACTTTCTAACAGTATGTGAACAGTGAAACACACTTCATTGGTAATTATTTGCCTATGACAGTGTCTCTTGATTAATTTCTTTGTGACAAAAAAGCTTGTTTCTTTTCATCTTTCATTGTTCTTGAGCCTTTGTTGATATTGTATATAATCTTTAAATGCCCATTTAAAGTCCATAGTTTTCATCATTCAAATAATCTTTTAAATCATTATATAATATTATCCCACATTTCTCTGATGCCATGGAGTGAAAAGAAGACCTTTGTGTAAATTTAAAATCAGGTTACAGGATCTACCCTCAGGAAGATATGAGTCCATGGAGTATAATGTCTCAGACTTTCAGGATAAATACACTTGTACTCTTAACAAAAATATTGAGAGTTTAAGTACCAAATATACTTAGTCCATTTCAGTTAATGTAAAGATTTATTTAACACCTTGAAATATGTCTACAATAATCTTTACACAAAAACAGAAAGTGTATACCTCATATTTAAATATCATAACATCATACTCCTAATTCCAAACTATTTTATCTGTGCCTGTGTATGTCCTGAGAACATTTCCTTGCCCTGACATTTCCACACAAAATCTTCTCCGCTGGCCACATAGTTTTCCAAAACCTATTCATGGGGAAGGGTCGCACCACTTTTCAGTAACAGAAGAAGTTTAACCTTTTGAAGATTCCATCATTTAGAAACTACTGAAGACGTGTTTTGCGGTCTCAGCATCCCTGACACCATGTGGCATGTGGAGCCCAGTGCGGTACCTCTTTGTGTTTCTGTGCTACGCTGTTTTGGAAGGATATTACTTTTCCCGTATAGAACTACGATTATTGCCATAAAAACTTCCTCAAACCCAGTGAAATGCTAGCCCTCTTTTCTTCTGTGGTGACATCTTGCATCTGAGTTTAACTTTTCTGCAATTTGTCTGAGGCTATTAATGCTAATACAGTTTATAATTTTAACATTTTGTTACTGTGTCCTCAAGGGTCCCTGTGTCCCAGGACACAGTTTTGCAAACCTTTGCAGGCTTACATGCCCTTACCGCCTCTCTTTTCTGTGTCAACTTGAATCTTTTTCAAGCCTCCACGTTACTTTCATCCCATGTATCTCCTCAGTCACATCTTTATCTGGCGACCAGCCTTTTGGATGCGTTTTTGCCTCTCGCCATCAGCTTTGGCTTAGATAGAGCTCCTGTGTTTGTAAGAACCAGCACTGCCCAGCGTTGTGTCAGATTTGATGGAGATGTGTAAAGTCACTCAGGAGATAAAGTAGGTCCAGCACAAGAAGAGGAGCAGTTAGAGTAGGAGGTCCCCAGGGACCTGAGGCCATTCTTGAGTTCTTCCTCTTCTGTCCTGCTCTCTGCTTTATCCTGTGCTGGGTTTCTCCTCTCCTCTCTGAATGGCCTAATTCCCCGGATCCCAGGCTCTGTGTTAGCTGCTGTCAGACTTTGGCATTGCTACGTGATCAAGTTTCCTTTAAAGTGTTTTAATTGATATGTAACCCATATGCTGTACAATTCACACATTTTAAAAGTATCAGTCAGCGATTCTGTTATGTTCATAGAGTTGGGTAGTCACAACTCTGATCCAATTTTGAACATATTTGTGCCCACTGAATGATATCAAACAACCGTGGATCGGCAGTTCATCAAGAAAGTTACACATAGCCTTACCAGAACTTTTCATGTTTAATTTATGTTGTAACATTTACTACTATTACATTTTTATTCTATTTTTGATGATTATTTAATAATTATACATATTTATGGAGTACAATAATATTGCAACTGTATAGTGTATCATGATTATCAAGTAGTATTTCCTTGCATGGATGTAGAAAATTTATGAACATTTCATTTAACTATTCACGAATTGTTGAGCAGTTGTATTGTTGTCATTTCTGACTGATCGTCATTTCTGACTGACATAATCGTAGCCTTTTTTGCCTTTTTTGTATGAGTTTTGAGGTGAATATATTTTTGGAAAAATTTATGTTTAAGAGTTTAATTGCTGCATCCTATGATTATTGTATGCTTAATTTATTGAGAAATAGCCAAATTTTCTCAAAACAACTGCATTGTTTTATACTCGCCCTAAGAACTTACAAGATTTTCAGCTTTTCTAAATTTTCACCAACCCGTGTTTTTTTGCAATATTTGTGTTATTTTTTATTTGTCCTGTTGATTATTTTTTATTACCTTGTAGTGGTTTTGAAGAAGTAATACATTGTGGTTTTGATTTGCATTTCATTCTGGCTGATACTGAACTACATATTTAAACTGTGTTTTATTGTTTATCAGATGTATAACCTTGGGCTACCTATTTGTACTTTCTCTTAACGATCACATAGATAAGGTAAAATAATCTTCATAAATTCTCAACATGAAAACCAATGTAAAAGCCACTCAAAGTCAAATTATTCTTTGAAGTCCCTTGGAAAGTTGTCACCCTGAAGACTTAGAATCTGTGTTTTCTATGCTTCCCAATAACTCACCCATTTCCCTTCATCTTAGAAAGAGACTATTTTTTTGGTCTGTGTTAGAGTGGCTAAAGAAGCTGATTTATGCTTGGTGCCCTATATTGTATTAAAGCATAAAATATTTGTAAATGTGAGAATCACATACAGTTCTAGAAACATCTATCGATTTTGAACCTAAGGAAGAAAAGCAAACCAAACTTCAAGGTCACTTCTGGGCATAATAGATTTCAGTAATGTCCTAGACAGCATACTTCATCTTACTACTTTCTTAGTATCTCTGTATTTTTCCTAGGTCTTATCCATATCTTTCCTAAGAATATTAAATGTAATTAAATTGAATGAATACACAATGTTGTAACTGTAATCATTTATACAATTTTCCAGACCGTGAGAGTTGTTGGAGTGTGTATTTTTGACTCAGTTCCTAGGATTTGCCCCTAGATTTTATGACTTGGTGTTTGTGTTTGAGCAGAACTTGGTTTAATTAGTTTGTATCAATGAAGTTTCTCCTCTGTGGTGATTTGTATGTGGTCTGAAAAGTGTTCCCCAAACTGCCAGGATATCCTTCCCTAACTACTATTGTGATGATATTTGCAAAACTCCCCACATTTCCAGGGCTGCCGGTTTGCCTACAGGAATGCAATCTGGCTCTTTCTTTCCTTAGTTCTCTCCTGTAAACTTGTGGTTTTTCTGCATTTTATTTCTGCTCTAGAGTTCTAGCCCTCTCTTCATCATTCTGTTAGATCTTGTCTTAGCACCCCGGATACAGAGTTCTCTAATTGCTTTTCCAAAGTCAGCTACTGTGCTCACCTAAACTTGAGCATTTCCCAAGCCTACCTTCTCCCTAAGCAGCGGCCCTACCCCCATCCTAGAGCTGCAATTGGAGTGTGGTGTTCTTGTCTGGCCCCTTTGACCCGGGACCCCTAAACTTGAGCATTTGACCCGGGACCCCTAAACTTGAGCATTTCCCAAGTCTCAGCCTACCTTCTCCCTAAGCAGCGGCCTTACCCCCATCCTAGAGCTCCAATGGGAGTGTGGTGTTCTTGTCTGGCCCCTTTGCCCCGGGACCCCCTGGTAACGGAGGAAGATGGCCTGGTATCATCCAGGGCTCTAATAACTCTCTGTTTGCCCTCCTTGGTGTTGATCTGTTGTCCAGATAAAGGGCCATGACAATGTTCTGTCATTCATGCCTAACCAGAATATAGCACTTGGAAAACTTGAGGGAACAGAGAAACAGCAACAACGAACTGCTCCTGTGAGAAAATCACAGCTTCAGTCTGGTGAGAGGGTGGGGAGAGCTCCTATTTTTGCTGGGGTAGATCTTCAAGTGTCTAGACTGCAGGAGTCTGATAATGGGACAGGTTTATTTCAAATGCCATAGAATTCACCTACTTTTACTAAGTTGTAGCAGTTATTCTCAAATGATTATTTCTCTCTTTTCTGCATGGCCTCAGGACAATTTCTAGAAACTTAATATTACTATTTTTCTAGTTTTAATTACACAATTGTTTTTTCTGGAAAGAAGTTCCTCCAAAGTTTGAATGTCTTTGGTGAAATTCTCCAGCCTTCTTCAAATTTGAAAGGCGTCTGGTCTTTTACTGTTCTCTTAGCCCTGAAAAATGTGCTCAGGAGTGTGTGAGGAGAGCTGGGTGCAGTCCTGCTTTGTGTTAGTTATGTCTGGAAGAAAAGTTAGATGTTAGAATCGGCTAACGACAAGTATTTTTTCTAGAATAGTTATTTTTACAAGAATTAAATCTTAATGTGCAACTAAATTTATATTATCCACAATAATCTTTTTATATTTATAAATACTGAAAAATATTATATTTTCAAGCTGGGCATGGTGCCACATGCCTGTAATCCCAGCACTTGGAGGCTGAGGCAGGGAATTGCTGTGAATTCGAGGCCAGATTGGGCTACAAAGTGAAATGAAGGCCAGTCTGAACTGTACAATGAACTGTCATCTGAAAAAGAAATATATATATATATATATATATATATATATATATGCATATACATGTATATATATATAATATATGTCTGTTTTTTATAAATGCCAAAAATATTCATGGTTATGCTTTTGAATTTAGACCTACTTAAATTATACAATAAATTGAAAATCTACATTTCAAATCTGTCTCTAATTTTTCAAATATCTTGAAAAATGTTTATATTACATGCTTTTAAATGATTCAGTAAGAAATATTGAGTTCAGATAAAAAGATATCTCATGACTACACATATGTACAATTCTATTATTACTTAGCTTAGTGTAGTGTTTATTGTAGAGGAAAATGTCAAATACACTTAAATTCACTTTTAAAAAATACTCTCAGCTTCCAAAATATGATTCTTTTGAAAAATATGTTCACAATTTCAGAAATTGTATTGTTTTAGTGTAGAATTTTTATAATTTATTTACGATTTACAATTTATGTAAATTTTACAATTTATTTAAATTTGTAATATCTTATGGGGGACAAAAATGTAAATGAGCTTGTGAATAAAAGCCATAGCATTCCAGAGCGGTTAAGTATGCTCGTATTCAATCAGAAAAATGAGACATATGTGAATTAATATACTTAAAATTATTTCACTAAAATATAATTTTAAAATGAATTGTTTATCCAAGTTCTGTTGTTTTTGGTATTTTTATTGGTGCTTAGGAATTATACAGAATATTTGTGTCACTCTGACCTTTTCTTATGTGTTATAACATACTGTATACATACTACTATTTTATCCACATCAAGAAATTGTTAATAGTGTGCTGGCTAATAATGTTTATAAAAGTAGACATTTACTAAACTGTCTGAGTTATTGTCACTTTTAATGAGTAATGACTTTATAGGTCTCCTATGCCCCAATATATCACCAAATATAGAATCATATATGATATGGTCATTTGCTCTAGGTAATATCAAATTCAAATTTAACAAGGAACTTACAACACAAAATCAGTACCTGGTTTCAGCTAAGACCTCTTTCACCTGTGAAAACATGATCATTTTTAAGGAGCAAGAAGGTGAGATTTAGTACTTAAGGTGCATTTCTTTCTTGCCTCTGAATAGTGTCATTGGAGAAATGTCTGATTGCTGAGAGATTAAACAATTTACAGCTGAAGTGTGACTTTATTCTTTTATAGATTACTTAGATGCAAAGACCAAAATTGAAGAGAACAGTGAAAATGGTAGAAACCTAGAGCTCTGGTTTCTAAGAATGCAATTTTACTGTGCAAGGTTAGAAGGATACATCAAGCAGAGACTATGAATCTTGGTCTTAGTATTGGTGATTATTTGATTTTAAGGTCTGTTGCTTCTGATGGAAATTTTCTTTTATAGAAGTACTCTTGGCTTTACTGTTATGTTTTATTTTGTTTTTTCTTGTCTGTCATGTACTTTGGCCAACATAAAGAAAAATGTAGCATCGCACATTTCAAAATGATAGTCCCTTGAACAAATTACTTGAAATAAACATCATTTGAATTTGATATTTTTACAGAACTATAAAGTAACATTTATAAAGTTCTTTGTTACATATCCTCTACTGAATAAAAATATCTGATATTTTAACAATTTAATTGTATTATATACTTCTATTAAATGGTGGTCTTTACTTTTAAATTGAACAGTATTATATAATCACCAAAGCAAGTTACTCTTTCATTATTTTTAAGAAAATAATTAGCCCCTTTAAACCATTTAAATATTAATCCATGTCAGCATAGAGGAGAATCTGTGAATCTTACTAATTTTTAAAATATTTGTACCGCGGGGCTGGGGATTTAGCTCAGCGGCATAAGCACCTGCCTTGCAAGCAGGCAGTCGTGAGTTCGATCCCTGGTGCCGATAAAAATGAAAAAGACAAAAAAAAAAAAAAAAAAAAGAGAGAGAGAGAATATTTGTACCGTACAGGGTACTGTTACGTCCATAGGAATCCTCTGTGTTGTACCCATTCACATATCCATGTTTAAAGTCTTTGAAAACCACTAATTGTTATTTCCTGTACAATTTGTCTTTTCAATAAATCATATTTTTGCAATCATATAAGGTACAGACTTTTCAGATAGGCTTCCTTCCTTTAGTAATCTGAATTCAAGCTTCCTCCTTGCCTTTCATGTGTTTGCACTGCCTGGTGATCCATGGGCTGGCTGCAGCTCTGATGTGTTTCAGTTCTTATTAAAGTACACCATTGTTGCTTCCAAGTTTCACCAGCCACAGACAAACTGTGTAATGTCTACGTGCAAGCTTTGGCATGGACATACAGTGTGGAGGTTTAACTCCAATGAACAAAAACACCGAGCGCCTTTGTTTCACTCTACGCTAGATGATTACTTCTGTGAGAAACCACAGAACTGGTGTCCAGTAACTGCTCCATGTTCTGCCCCCATTCTCAGGAAAAGAAACCTTTCCCTGGCCCTTATCTTCTCCAGAACTTTGTGTTGCTAAACGGCCTAGTGGTTCGCCATTCTCATCTGTGTGTTGTAATATCTGATTATTTTAAGTTTCATTCTCCTTATATGAAGGTCTGTGTTGTAAAACTCTTTCAAGGGTTTAGCTGTGTATTTTAACTATAGAAATATCAAGGATTTGACCCATTTTCATTGAGTTTATTACCACTGAGTTCTAAAAGTCCTTTGTTTGATCATTTTTTGGGGCCTAAATCTTACAACCTGAACAACTATTTCTAAGATAACAATATGCAATATATTAGTTAATGTTAATTTCTTACATTATTTGAAATTCGGTATCATTTTTCCTTGTTTCTGTTTTGCTTTAAAAAAAAAAAACTTTTGCTTATTTTAGATAATAGTGCTTCACTAATGTTATTTCAGAACTTTTTTAAAATTTCTTTTGCCGATTATTGCCGTTTTTTAGTGGAGTCTATTTTATCAGTTACCTTTCTCATGTATCCTACCTATGATGTTATACCTTCCATGATACTGTCATGCTTAAAATCACCTATATATTCCTTCCTTTTATGTTCTGAGTGTTGGTATTTCTCTTTTAGAGCCTGGATCCACTTAGAACTGTGTCCCTAGAGAACTGTATTTTGCTCTGAGACTCTGAGAAGTCTCTGGAGCTACAACTCAGTAGATTTCGGAGATCCTGTATGACTCGGTTTTCTGGATATTTAACTTGGAGTTATGCTGTGACTGGCTGGCATTGGTTCACTACTGTTAAAATTTCCTGCCTCAACATTGCTTCCCGAAGGAGTTATTCTCTGTTTGTATCTGCTTTTTCCTTGTTTTAGAGGTGAACGTTTGCTCTGCAATTTCAATTTGTGAGCGAGCCAGAAAGAGTTCCTGAATTTTGGTTTTCCCCGCTTTTTATCTGTTGACGTAGCAGCCTGACTACTTCCAAATTTCTCACATTTGGATCTTGCTTAATGCTCAAAATCCATTTCAGCTATGTTTTCCAGCGCTATGTTGATTTAATAATCCCTATATTTAAAGAGTAAAACTGATTGTGTTACCTCTATTCTTATTTAAATTAATAATTATGTCCAATTTTACCAGTAAAGTGGCTACATTTCATTCAGTCTCTATTAATAAGGAAGACAGGACAAGGCAAGGTTTCCTTGAGAGGAAATAAAATGTTAATAGCAAATAATGTGCAAAGCCATCATCTTCAAAATGTGGACCAGTTAGGAGAGCGGATGGGCCAGTTTAGCCTGAGGGCCCGAACCGCAAATGTTAGTACAGAGCAGCAAATCAGTCACCCTGAGTGGAACTTTGCTTGACAGATTTGACATTCACTGTACTTTGTTGTTTGCTCATTTAATAAAACATAAATTGTACAAACTAAAATTTGTGCAATTTGCATTTCAGCAAATATATTTTATTTGAATATGAATCAGTGAAATAGGTCCATTGCCTAGCATGGGGAACTGGGGCACTTTCCTTTCTTTTGTTATGTGCTTACAAATTTAAAGAATTTCAAATTATGCAAAGCAATTCTGAAAGTCCACCTTGAGGGTACTCTATGATCCCGGATATTAATGTAAAGCAACACAGTGAATCCATCGATTTCCTAAAAGGAGTCTGTGAAGGACATTTCTAGAAGATTTTTAGTTTTTTCAGACACATCCGGAATCCTAGAATCCCAGAAGAGGAAGATGGGCATGAATGGAAAGAAAAGTCAGTAAACTCAGGATAAAACCGCTGGGGACTCACGTCACAGCGTGACTGTGGGCATTAACTCTCCAGTTACCCTTTGCTCAAGTATAGCTGGATAATGCTGTAAAATCAGTTTTCTTCCTTTGGAATTTGATTCTTGTTTTACCACTTGACTGACTTTATGGATCTGATTTCTTGATAATTCTGATAATATTGGGAGCTCTGCTTTAAAAAATTATCATTTTCAATTACATTTTTATGTCCTCACATTCTTCAACTGTGTTTCAGGTTACTCCCATTGCAATGGACAGTTAGAAATGGAAATTTCCTAGAGTAAGAGTACGTCACGTACACATATGTTCAAAGTGATTATTGGTTGTGATTATAGTTACCATTCCTGATGATCAGGCTTGGATAACGATGAGTAATCCATTTTATTTCATTTTTCTGTTAAACAATGGATTACTAACTTGATTTCTTGTGATTCAAGTATTTTAGATTTTAAAAATTTGTAAGCTGTATACAATTAATGGGCTAACTTTAAAAGAGGAAAAGAAAGAAAAATTAAGCAAAGAAACCCGGAATTCACTAAAACAGGTGAGTATTAAACATGATAAGGAATAATCTTGCTGGGTGTGGTGGTACATGCCTGAAATCCCAGCACTCAGGAAGCTGACGCAGGAGAATCACTGTGAGTCTGAAGCCAGCCTAGGCTGTAGAGCAAGTTCAAAGCCAACCTGAACGCATAGTGAGACCTTGTCGCAAAAAAAAAAAAAAAAAAAAAAAAAAAAATTGCATTTGTTGAGTAACAAGTGATGTTGAACATTTTTTCATATATATATATATATATTTGTCATTTGTGTTTCTTCTCCTGAGAGTTGTATTTCTATCTCAGATGTCCATTTTTGAATTGAGTCTTTAAATTTGGGAGAGTCTAATCTTTTTCAATTCTTTATGTGTTCTAGATATTAGTCCTAGGTCAGAGGGACAACTGCTTAAATTTATTTTTTTATCAATGTGTGGGTTATATTTTTTCATTTTATTAGTAATTTCTTTTTTTTAAGTGTAATCAGGAATTGAACTTGTGCTTTCCAGGCAGGCAGTTCGCTGCTGAACTAAAACCCTGGCTCTTATTGGTAATTTCTTTTGCTGTGGAAAAGCTTTTTAATAGGGTGAGATCCCATTTATTGATTCTGTGTACTATTTCCCATGCAGTTGGGGTTTTGTTCATGAAATCTTTGCCTACATCTGTCTTTACGTGTTCTACGTATTCGCTCTGATAAAGGATTTAGTGTGTGTTTTAATGCTTAGGTCTTTGACCCATTTTGATTTTCACTGAGTGCATGATTATAGAAATTGGTCTAGTTTTGTTCTGCAGCCTGTGGAAAGTCAGTTTGTCCAACACAATTATTAACAAGGTTTTCTTCTTCCAGGGAACATGGTTGGCCCTTTAGCCAAAGATAAGGTGACTGAGTGTACATGAAGTTGTTTCTGGATCTTCTCTGTTCCACTTGCCCTCAGATCTGACTTACTTTTTTCTTTCTTTCTTTTTTGTTTTGTTTTGTTTTGTTTTTTGGCCAGTACTATGTTGTTTTATCACAGTGATTTTGTAGTATAATTTCAAGTAAGAGATTTTGATGTCTCATGCTTTGTTTTTTGTTGACTAGATTTTTTTTTTTTCTATTTTGGGACTCTTCTACTTCAAATGAATTATAGGAATATTTTCTGCAATTCTGTGAGATTGCCAATGGTATTTTTATTGGAATTGTATTACATCTGTACAGCACTTTGGGGAGTATGTCCATTTTCAAAAATCAAGTGATCTCTTCATTTTTCTGGTCTCTACAACACAATGCTGGTATTTCACCTCACTCTGAAAAAATGGAAATTATTGAGAAATCTAATAAGAAATGCTGGTGGGCCAAAGGAAAAAAGAACGCTTTTTCATTGTTGGTGTAAATGTAGACTGGTGTAACCACTGTGAAAATCAGTGCAATTTTTTTTTTTTTAATTAGTAGTAAAGGTCCCATTTCATGTAGCAATCTCCTCTGGGCATCGTCCTGGAAGAATTAAAAACATCATACTACAGCAGTATATGTGCACCCATGTTTATAGCAGAACAATTTGTAACAGCTAAATCTTAGAAACAGTCCAAATGTCAATGAATGCATAACAAGGTCAGGTTTTCTCTTTTTCTTAAAAAAAAGAAAAAAAAAAAAAAAAAAAAAAAGGAACAGTAATCATAAAAAAGGACAAACTTGAAACATTCCTAAGAGGATGTACCCTGAAAACATGCTGTAAGTGAAACACGTCAGACACACATGTGTAAATATTTCATTATTTCTTGGTGTGAGAAACTGAAAGTGTAAAAAAGTACCAAATAGAGTGAAAGTGCCACATAGAGTGAAACAGGAAGAAATAGTTCAAAAGAGGGAACTCGGGAGGGGCAGAGGGAGAGGAACGAAGGAAGAAAAAACTTAAAGAAGGATAAAATGAACACAAATCTTTGTAAATGAGGAGAATAGTTGTTTAAGGGATGGAGGGGTTTGAAAAAAATAGAGGAAACAAGATACGCTGTGTACAGGTACAAATTCCCTGTGATATATGACCATAGTGTGTATCTAAATTGTGCCAAAAAGTTAATAAAAAGCTAAAGTACACATACGAATTAATTTTAAAAAAGGGAAATGTTGAAGAGTTTCAAATCCAAACAATAATTGTGACATGCCTGAGGTATGTAATTAAAAGAAGTTGCTGTCAGAAATTTTTATTTTGTTTTGTTTTACACTAGAATAAATTGGTGAATGCATCATATCCACAGTAATGAATGCTAAAATATGAGTAGCAGAAAGCTCAAAAGGCATAGGAAACAAACCAAAAAAATAATGAAAGTATATTTGAATGCAATAAATAATATTTTTGACAGTAATAAATAAAAAATATATAAAATCCTTTATGGAATTTAAAAACAGTAAGTCTCATTTGCTAAAAAAATAAGAGAAATTATGCATCTGTTCTTTCTGGAAAAAATATGATTTGTTTTTTGTAACAGTTAAACTAGTTTTATGATCTTACTATATAAGAAATTTCATGACACATTTCAAGAGTTTCCTCAGACTATTTCCATATCATTAAATAAATCACATATTATTGTGATGAATTTACAAGAACATCACCTGGGATCAGAATTTTCTTTGGATGGGTGAAAATTCATATTAACAGTATGAAAAATTTTATTTTATATCATTGCAAACAATGGTCTGGTGCTATTTTTTTCTATATCATATAAATATCTGAAGCTTCTTTGTAAAAGGACCATAGCATAAAACTCAAAGGAAGCAAAAATGACAAATTCACAGCCCAGTACTCTTAAGAAACCACCACAAAACCCAAAAATTTCTAATTTAGATTTTAAAATAAAATACTACAGTGATAGACTGACAGCTTTTACTGTGAACATTTTCAAAACTATAATTTGTGAGATCATAGACATCATGATGAGAAGAGCCTAATAATTAGTGTAGATAGAGGCAACCTGAATAGATAGAACTGAGGAAAAGATGGGGCTTGAAAAAGGAGGACAAAGGATAGGGAAAGGGCAAGAGGATGTGAGAGGGTTAGGGTTAGGGTTAGGGTTAGGGTTAGAACTAGGGATAGGTTAGGATTAATCCCAATTTAGCAATAAGAGCAAACATAAAAATTAAGTTCAAACTAATAGGGAAGAATCTATCAGTTGATTAGCATTAAAGTTATACGGAAATATGTGCCAATTGACAAATTTTGTTTGTTCAGATTCTTCTATTGATTTACTCAGAGAAATTTTACTTTATTGAGTGTTTTTCTCTATCGCAACTTTACTGAAATGCTATTTACACTTCACCTCCT
The DNA here is from genome assembly GCF_034190915.1 of Cavia porcellus. Classification (NCBI taxonomy): domain Eukaryota; kingdom Metazoa; phylum Chordata; class Mammalia; order Rodentia; family Caviidae; genus Cavia; species Cavia porcellus. Next base: position 78,239,558 of record NW_026947495.1, on the reverse strand, counting down.
CAACTCTCACTCCTAACCAAGACTCATGAATTCTGAGAAGCCATAGCACAATTCTATTATTTATAAAATGTGTGTGCACTTATATTTTTATAATTGGAGTATTGACAGCGGGTGACCAACTTGTAGCACCCAGCTGAACTGAATCGGCATGGTGATGGGTGTGAATGGCTCACCTGTGGATTACTACCAATGACATTAAAAGGAGAACTGGAGAGTTAGAAGAGATGGGTGTTGTTGCTTCTCCTGTTGCTGATGGTTCTCCTGTTGGGGCTTGCTGAGCTTCTCTCCTGATATGAATGCAGCTGTTCTCAATATGAAAGTGGCCCGGGACATTGATGTCTCTGAGAATGGCTGAGATCCAATTTGGGCGAAACTCTGGTCCTTGCTTTAAACATTGCTTCCTGGTGCAGATCCTTGAGCCCACTGGCACTGACTTTTAGCTTCCACCACTGAGGTCTGGGCCTTCCCAGCACAGATCCATGAAATTGTCTCACATGAGTTATTGTTGTGGGCTCTGGGCCTCGAACTGGACTCGTGGGGGCATTGCCATAAGCTCTAGGTCTTCAGCTGAACTCATGCAGGACACTCCTGTGGGATCCAGGCCCTCAGCTGTAATCCTTGGGTCTTTAGCATGTGGATAGACTTTCTGAACATTTTTGTATTTGACTCTTTGGGTTACTATTATAAAATAAATCTATGAATTATGTATCCTGCATTAAATTATTTCCCTTTCAAACTGACTACAACATAGACCCATGTGGTATGGATATGAAATGATTATTGATGCTCAGTGTAGATATTTTAAATTACTTGAAAAATTCACTTTTCCAATACTCACATATAACCAGATAGCAAGTTCTAAAGGTTCTTTGAGGTAGAAGAGCTCATCTCAACATTTATATTTATACTTTCTATGTTTCCTGTGTAAATATTACTGTAATCCACAAGGGGTACTATTTTTAATGTTCCTTAATATTCTAATCTTGTTTATATTTTAATTAAAACAGAACATAAGTGCTGGAAATTTCAAGTATTGTAATGTTTATTGCTGAGTTAGACATGTTTGGTTAAAATTAATAAGCATGTATGATCCTAACCTATTCAGTTTAAGCTTTTTATACTGCATCCTTTTATACTGCATTCTTTTGTCTCTTGTTTGATATTGTGCAAGGTGAAGATTGTTATATTTTTACCATGAATTTACCACTGCATTATTTTTTAATATATCTTCTTGTGCATGCTAAACTTCTTCATCTGAAACCTAGCTTTTCTGAATATAGCTTTTCTGAAATATCTCTCCAGTTTTTTTCTCCAATATTTGTGTTGTAAATTTTATCATTATTTTACTTTTTTCCTAACTATGTAATAATATTTGGGGTATATTTCTTCCAAACAGAATGTAGTTGGGTATGTTTAATCCATTCTGCCAGACTCAGTTTTTTAATTGGTATGTGGATGATTTTAATTATTGACATATTAAGATTTAAGTAGTCTACTTCTTTTGTTTTTACTCTTTTTCATGTTCTGCCTTCACCTTTGTTACGTGATCATTTTTAATATTTTATTTGCATTTATTGGTAGAGGATTAAGCATCTTTCTGTAAATTTATTTTAGTTCCTTTAATGAATGTTTTCGGGGTTATGATGAACATATATATATAAAAATGTAGCTGACAAATATTTGTATTTTACTACCACAGATATAATCTAAAATAATTCCCAACTGTTAGGTTTCTTTCTTCCATTATTTTTATATTTATTTATTTATTTATGTATTTATTTTTTGGGTCTTTTTCGTTTTTATCAGTACCAGGGATCGAACTCACGACTGCCTGCTTGCAAGTCAGGCGCTTATGCCGCTGAGCTAATGCCCCAGCCCCTCTTCCATTATTTTGTGATATTATTTCTTTATCTTGCAAGTTGCTTCTGGATATGTGCTGAATTTCAAACAGTAATTACCTTATACACGCCATATTGTAACTTAATTGTTTATTCAAAATTTAATATTTTTTTTCAAAATATCTGTTATTTTCATTTGCACTTTTACTATCTTAAATTATACATCTTTTATTACGCTTCAATGCACCATTCATTCAGTGTGCTTCGCCCGGCGTTAATTTCCATCTCACTGTGCCTTCCTTCTATGAATACTCCAGTTTAACACTACCAAAATACATCACGTTGTGTTTCATGTTGCTTAGTTAACAATGCACCTGATTTTTCATACAACTGTGGGCATCGACAGATTCCTTAAGTCCCAAGAGCCCAATGTCGTGGTCATCATCCTGGGTGGACCCCAGGCCCCTCACGTGCTGGACATGCGCCCCACCACTGAGCTGTGTCCTCAGCCCAGAAAGATTGTTCGTAAAATCTAAGCGACTGTTTCAGCCGGTATTCAAAACCCAGCATTATACGCCCTCGTACATCCTTCCATTCTTCTCATTATCTTTATCCAAAAAAGTCCTTTAAAGGCGTTTAGCTTTTAGGCTTTCTGTTGCATCCTTTAATTCCACGCTTAACTGTGGTGCCGTGAGCATTGCAGTTCAGAATTCTTTCTACTTTCCTTTTTTATTCCAGTTGCCCTTTTTATACGTGCTGATTCTGTGTACTAATAACAGACACTCTGCCCTGGGCCGGGGCTCTGTGGTGAGCTGAATGGTTATTTTTTTTTTTTTCCAGTAACCGGAAATCAGAGTTTTTGTCCAAGAACTCAGCCGAGCTGGTCCCGGGCTCCTGCTCGGCCTTGTGTGGTGCTGAGTCCCATCGCGCCCGACTTCTTGTGTGGTTACAGAATTACAGCCAGACTGAGAGGAGTGCGTAGACACATCCTTCAAGTGAGGAGAGAAAAGCGGGGGTTTTACCTCCTGTTGAGTTACTTACCTTCAAAAAATAAATGTTTCCTTATAAGAGAAACTGGCTTATTTTCAGCTCACCCGAGCCAGTGACTGACAAAGAAAATAAAAAGCTGACTGGCCCAGCCTGTCCCCTCTCCCGGTTCCCTGGGCCTGGCCTCAGTTTCCCAGCTTGAAATCCTCCAGATAGCGAAGGGATGGCTGGTGGCTCTGCCAGCATCCCAGTGCCATCCCTTTCACCTGCTTTCCTTCTTCAGCACACCCTGCCCTGGTGGCAGGCCACGCTGCAGTACTCCTGAGGACACCAGAGTTAGTGAGGCTGGCTGTGAGTATCTCTCTTCATTACTGTGTGTCACTGATGCATAGAAAAATTTTTTGTAGAAATAATCAAAATTCCAAAGCAAAGATAAGAAAAGTGCATAAGTACATGAGCATATTTTCATCAGTCCTACTTATATTTACATGATAGCTGAAATATATCGGTTGGTTATCATTTCCTTAAATATTTGGGTAAATCAATCAACAAAAATATTGTTTGTAATTGTGCAAGTTCGTTAGAATGGTTTGTTCTTACTTACAGAAAGTAAATACTTATGATTATCAGCTACTGTTTTTGCGTGCAGTACTGTCTCTGCTCTAGCAGAAAAAAAAAGCAGTTTTTAGATTAATACTAAAAACAATAGCCTGCTGGCTGAGAAAAAGGAGTTCACACCTTGGCCTCATTAAAAGGAGTAAATTTAATTACAAGGTTCTTGCATCGGGAACAAATAATTTCTCCTCAGTGGAGCCACGGTTCTGCGCAAACTCTCCAAGGTTACGTTAACCTAGAAGTGTCAAAAACTGCAGCTCTGAAAGCTTAAGTGGGCTTAAACCAGTTATTTTTCAGAGCTAGAATTTTATTCAATAAACAGCTCTTCTTGTACTCTGAAGGGAGATAACAAAGAAAAGGATATAAAAGAAAGAAAAGACAGGACATTGGAATAATAACAGTGAAATCATGTGAATAAGAATTCAGTATTATTTCAACACTGAACTCATGGAGCTGGCTGTAAACACGGGGCAGCAGTGATTTAACAAACGGCTGCAAATTATAGGTCACACATGGAAAGGTTATACACAGATGACACTGATCATAGAAAACAACAATGATTAACAGTAAGTACTAAATAAAATGTTAGATTTTAACTTTCACATAAGAAATATGTTTTTTTTCTCAAAATGAAATGTAGTGTGATATGCAAGATGCACACACACAAATGTAAATAATTATTCACAGTCACACTAACATGAGGAAGAAAATTTCTGGCCGATACACAATGACAAATTTAAATAGAGCAAACTTTTTCTAATAAAATCTTGTGGTTTTTTGTTTGATTGTTTAAGTTTACTGTACAGTTGAGGTGTACAGAAAGGTCATGTTCACTGTGCAGAACTCATACAGGTACGTCTTGATTCCTTTCTTCCCAGTTCCGTACCCCTTCCTGCACCTTCCCTGTGTTCTTGCCACTTATACAAAACGGTTTCCAGTTTTTCCTTCTTTTCTCTTTTTTTTTCTTTTCCCTTCTTTCCTTTTTCTTTTCCCCTTCCCTAGTTGCTTTTCCTTTTGAATAATTTCCTTCTATTTTACAGAATCTATTACACAGTTTGGTTCTTATTTACACTTTCAGTTTCTCTCACTAGAGATATTTACATGTGTGCCCAATTTATTTGACTTATGATTATAGTACCAAGGCCCATCCATTTAGCTAATTGTCTTAATTTATTCTTCTGTATGGCCTAGTAATACTACATTATATTTTTTAAAAACCACTTTTTTATGCATTCCTTGGTTGATGGACATTTGGATTGCTTCCAACACTTAGCTGTTAAAACCTAAGCTGCTGTAACATGGATGAACGTGTATCACTGTGGTGTGATGTTTTTAATTCTTCTGGGACAAAACCTAAAAGGGAAATAGCTGGGTGCAATGGGACCTCTAGTCCTAGTTTTCTGAGGAATTTCCACACTGATTTCCACAGTGGTTGTACCAGTCTACACTTCCACCAACAGTGGAGAAGGATTCTCTTCTCTCCACACCCCCTTCAGCATTTGTTACAGATTTGTTGATGGCAGCCATTCTTTCTGAGATGGAAACTCAGCATTGTTTTGATCTGCATCTCTTGAACGAGCAGGAATGCTGAGCATTTTTTCATAAATTTATTTGTCGTTTATACTTCTTCTGAGAAGTTCATGTTCATCTCAGATGCCCATTTTTGTTTTGGATCTTTGAACTTAGGGGGATGTGACTTTTTACAGCTCTTTGTGTATTTTAGACATTAGCCCTTTGGGTAAGCAGATGGCTGAATTTTTCCCACACCGTGGGTTCTCTTCACTCTGGTTTCTTTTTCAGAAGTGTTTTACTAAGATGAGATCCTAGTTGTTGATTCTTTGTGATATTTCCTGTGTGTCAGGATTGTCTTAATAAAGTATTTGCCTATACCTATGTCTTCAATGTTTCTACCTATTCTCTCTTCTAGCTGATTTAGTGTTTCTATTTTAATATTGACTAATTTTGTTCACTCTATTTATCATTTTCAATACTGTCTTTGCTTTTATTTCTGACATTTTATGTTTTTTTAATATAAGGCTATATTTTCCTAATTATTCTCAATTCCCTTATTTGGGAGTAATTATTGCTGTACAAAGTTGACAAACTGTTATTTTTTCTCTTTTATGATGTATTAGTGACTATCTTCTTAGAGAGACAGTGTTTTGTAGAACAACATATTATTGTGCTTCTCTTTGTGTCAATTACACAACACAAGAATAAAGTATATGTCACCTATTTTATAACTTAAACTGTATTACCATCACCCAGTGTTACACATTGGAATTACCTCAAATATGGGAGGGCAAGCATCCATATATGGATGGGAAATGATACCTAGTGAGAATCTAACTCTCTCTTTATAATGTTTACAAAAACATCAGAATTAAATGTTGTTACACAATACACTGCAAAAATGCACCCACCACTAGGAGCACAGCTACAGACTCTGACGAGTAACTTTCTAGGTGACCACTTCCTTTTACAACTTTCATCAGTGCACATTGCGATGCACCTCATGGGCCCTGGCAGACACAGGTCTGCAGCTCAGAGCCTTGCTTCCCTTGTCCTGCCCCACCCCATCCCTGGGTCTCTTTCCCACTTGCAAAAATTCCTTTATTGTGGCTTGGTCATGAAGTTAAAAACTAGTTATAATTCATGATGAATATCATTCACCTGGCATTTATCTGAATTTCACATTAATGTGTCTGTACTGTATGTTTTATCAGCTCCCATAAATAGAAGTATGTCATTCTATTCCAGCATGCTAATTTTTGCCAGATGTGATTATTTGTGCAGAAAACTCCTATATTCAGCTTAATGTGATGAAGGGCTGAGGGCTGGGCCAGGTCATGTCCCTGCTACTATGTCATGCAAACAGAGATAGCAAATCTGTTTTAGCGTACTAGGAAACTAATGCAGCTGGTGATAGAAGACATGGCATCAGTACAGTCAGGTCATTTCCAGAGCTGTGTTGGAGAGTCTGGAATTAATAAGCACAACATACTCTGATTTGGAAAATTGTAAGTATATTACACATGTTTTCCAAGTTGCATTTTACTATTTTTGCTCTGCTTCACTTTTTTTCTTTTTTTGGGGGGGACTGGGGATTGAACTCACAATATCATGGTTCACTTTTATTAGTACATGTTTGCAGTGCATCATGATTACACTCACTGTAGGGTGGTGGTACCTGTACATAACATATTTCAATTTCCTTGTTTTTTCCCTTCCCTCCAACTCCTTTTTATGTTTCCAGTATCAGATTCATTCACCTTAAAGTTCTTATCATCTATACTGATTAAAATCCAGGCTAATGAACCAAAAAACACATACAGCCTAGAAGACAACTGTACTAAGTCAGTGAAGGCACACTTTTAGATATGTACTTTAAACCATAGCCCTGCACGTCTACAGAGTTTGAGTAGATGATCCTGACCTCATTTTGATTCAGTGATCTGCTATTGTTATTCACCACTATTGCATACTTGCAAGTAAAAAGGAAGTCTTGGGTGTCAGTGAAAAGAATGAACACATGCATGTGAATATACATACATGTATATGCATATGCACTGTAAGACACATAAACGCATGTGCATGAATACAGTGCTTAAAACAAATTGATTATTTTCCTAGTATCAAACAGTAATATTTGTAGAATAAATAATATGCACAGTATACTCCTACAGAAAAAGCATTCCTTTTGTTTTATAAATATGAAGTGAAGAAGGTTCTGGAAAGGTGGTATTTTAGATTTCATGTCTGTGAGCCTCTTTCTAGCTTCCCGAGTGATATCCAGTTGTACTCAGAGATGAGTCCTGATGCCAAGCCAAAATCCTACATGATAAACAGGCCATCTGTTAATCATGAATTGTCAAAGTAAAAAAAAAAAAAGTTATTTTCATTTGGTGGTTTATAAACAGTTTAGTGAAGCACCTTATTTTAAAATTTAAGTTCCTTAATATTTTTTTCAAAGATGATCCTAGTTCACCAGTCTTTTACAATAAACAACTGTTGATGTAGTTCCTTTACACAATATGTACAGTCTGCATATTTCAAACAGATAAAAAGGAAAAATATACTATTTCATGGTTTAAATCTGTGCTTAGCAGTAAAATAAACAAGTGAACTCTTGCATACTTGACAGGTTCCTTCACCATGTGTTCCAGAATGTAAATCCACATTTTTATGTTAATTTACAATTTCTAGGTGTAGGTCTTGTGACATGCTGGCAGGGTAGCACCAGCTCTGTCCTGCTCTGACGCTCAGGGTTCTGCCTTAGGGCGTCCTTCTAGCTTGTTCCTGGACTCATCTGATGAACTTAGAGAAAGATTTTCTGGACTTCTCTACTCAAAATAGAACCACTTTTTGCTATTCATCCTTCATTTGCTTTGTTGTAACAGAATTACTACTTGCTTTTGCTTTACCTATTTGTTTTCCTTTTTAAATTTGTTTTGTTCTCCTCTCCCATCCTCTTGCAAACAAACTTTGAAAAACTATGGAGCACCAAGAGTTTCCACAGTATCAATATGTCACATAGTTTAGAGCACATTTCTTTCCCAAATATAATGCATTATAGTAATATCGAAGCAGAAAATAGCTGAAAGTAAATCTGCATTTTAAAGCAAGATCAAATGCATGTTTTACAAATGCAGCATACGTTTTAAACATAGAAAAGTGAGTAATTCAGTTCACCCAAGTGAGTAATCCAATCCATAAGCTTTTGTACAGACTAAAAGCACAAAAATGTTAAAAGAAGTCTTTTATTAAAACAAATTATAGTGACATAGTGTAAAGAATTGAATAAGGAAAGAGATAAACTGTAAATTAAAGATTAAGTATAAAATTTAGTTTCTTTTAACATTTTCTGGTGATTTAAGCAGTTTGACAAAATCACAATGCATTGGGGACTTCTGACTTACGTAGAAGAAAAGTTTTTAGCAGTGATGGAATAAAGGCTGAAAGACAGAAGCTGAAGGATCTTGCTGAAAACTTCTTACACTCTGCGGATGGGCTCGTGGAAATTGTGTTGTTGTATGTCCTCTTCTAATATAAGAAGGTGATCTCTGAATCCTATGGAAGTCACTAGTAAACCATCAGTCAATAGATATGGATAGATGGGAGATAGATGACAGGTGATGGGTGCATATGCAACTGGTAGGCAATAAAGTGAAATAACACAGAACTGTGAAAATAGTCACACAAATAAAGCAGTGGTCAAATTAGATTTTTTAAAAGATGAGAAATACAAATACAAATCACAATATTACTAAAAATATTATAACCGAAAGTAGAGAAAAATTGTGAGCTACATGAAGTTCCTATTGGTATTTTCACGGAGCTAAAATACGCTATGTGTTATAGTCAGAGGTTGCAAGGAAGACAATTGTATAAAGGACACAGAATTTATATTACTTTATGATGGTCACCCAGAGTTAAATACAAGAAAATGAAGGAAATCTGTTTATGGCACTAAAGACATAGAAGATCTAGCTGAGAGCCTAGATCCCACAGTGATGTCCTGCATAAGTCCAGCTGGAGATTTAGAGCCCACAACAATGTGTCATGCGAGTCTGTTTCATGGATCTGTATTAAGAAGGCCCAAAAGTCAGTGGTAGAAGCTAGAAAATCTATGCCAGCAGATGAAGGAACTTTGATTGAGGGTTCTGCACTGGAGCCAACAAGTGACACTCAAAAGAAGGACGAGGGCTCCCCTGAAAATTACCACAGCCATCCTCAGCAACAGTGAGGTCCCAAGCTCCTCCAATGATGAGAATAACTGAGTTCATATCAGGAAGCCAGTGTGACAAGCTTCTCCTGGAGATGAAACAACTCACATCTTCCGCTCCAGAGCCAGGAAGCGATGCTCAAAGTAAGGACCAGAGCTTCTGCAAAGTGAACCCCAGCCACTCTCAGTGACAAGGCCCCAAGCTCCTCTGATGATAATGGTCCAGTCACACAGGAGAAGCCAGCAGGACGAGCTCCTCCAGGAGAACCGACGGCTCCAAACAGCAACACAGGAGAACCCGCGATGCTGCAGCCTTCCTCCGCATGCCTTCTTCTGCACTGCAGCTTGCCTTGGGGGGACCACGCCGATTTAGTCGAGATGGTGTTAAATTGACCACCAGTTTTTAACCCATAATACCGTAGTTTAATTTAGTCTTTGAAGATGGTCGTTCAACTTGTATATTTTACTCTGAAAATGTTTGTCTTAACATAGAAAAATTGTATTTTAAATATTAAGTTATAGTAGACACTTTGTATTCATCTTCTTTTCTCCCAAGTGTATCTGCTACTGGCAAGAAACCTTACATTGAACATGCATCAGAACACCAAGTAATCAAGAAAAAATATCCCCTTAATTTTGATAGAAAACCAGTAGATTGACCATGTAATGATTCTGAATGCTTTCTTTCTATTGTGAATGTATGCTTATCTCTTAACAAAAGAGAGAAAAGATTATAAAATGCAAAATTTAATTCCTTTTAGAGTAATAATTTGTAATCATTTTAAACCGTTTATTGGACAGAGAACAAGTGCATGCTTAAATGTACTCTGCAAAGAATTTTCAACAAAGTAATAATTTGTATGATGAGTTTATCATTTAACTTCCACTTGTGTGGAGAAAGACAACAAATACAAATATTTTGATAAAATATTTTATAAATTATTTGTAAATTTCTTGGCTTTAAATTTCAAAAATAAATATTTGGGAGAATTCATGCCTTAAATTGTTTGTTTTGACAAATGCATATAAGCATAAAAGCATATTCCACATTGCTCCTAAATGAATTAAAAAATAAAATATAAATAAGTACACTTACTGATAAATAAATGGCATGATATGAATGATAAAACAAATTCAATACTTATAGTAACAAAACTACAGAATTAAAAATTTTCATACACTGTCATTTGCGTTTTAACATTTGCCAGATATATTTCAAAATTTTAATTAATATATGAAATTTCTTAGATGTGTATAATACTTGGACCATGCACTTAACAACTGCCAGTTTATATTGCAATATCACAATTTCTGGCTGAGGTTTCATGTAGGTAAATGTGTTCATTAAGCATAGTAAATAATATTCAATTAAAAGCAATGTAAGTATTAGGGAGAAGTTAATTAAATGAGGCAGGCCTATTACTGACCCATTGCATGATGCTGCAGAACAGTATGAATGCAGTGAGATAATTATATGATCAGAGGCTGAAATATTATTTAGCAAATGCTTGCAAATTTTAAAAAGTCCACAATACATGGATTGCCATAGTTATTTTATTTTAGCTAGTTTGACTAGTTATTTAAAAATATTATCACAAATTTCTCTCTGCTGTGTTGGTTGGCACATTGTGTGTGTGTGTGTGTGTGTGTGTGTGTGTGTGTGTGTGTGTGTGTTTGTATTATTTTAAAACTTATGGCACAGTCAGTATATTGTCCTAAACCCTAATGGTATTTGAGAATCAAATAAATTAGCATGGAAATGTAAACAATGTGTTTATCCAATTCCATTTATACCAGAGTGCTTGGCTGCTGTAACAATCTGTGTTCCAGCACAGATTGGGTGGCTTAAAAGACAAAAATCTATTTTCTCACAGAACTGAGGTTGGAACTCCAAGACTATCCTGCAAGCGGGTTTGATTCTTCACCAGTCTCACTCCTGGGCTTGCACGTGGTCAGTGTTTGGTTTCTCTGTGTGTCCTCTCCACAGGTCTCCCCCTTGAGGGTTCTATGCGTCCAGCCCCATTTAAGCTTAATTGTTTATTAAAATAGATCCTGTAGCGCTTACAGGATCATGAATAGGGTTAGGGTTTCAACAGACAAATTTGGGATGTGGGACAAAATTCAGTTTATAACAGATTATTTTATAGAAGGACAAAATAGATATGTTTTAAAAGTATCCTCAATTTTATTGAACTTCATTTTTATACTTTTTAGACTTGAAAAAATAGTAAGGTACTGCAGAGTTTCATTACAAATCACATACAGTTTCTCTATTATTAATATCTTCCGTAACTATGGTAATTTATGAAAATAAACAACTGATACTTATACACTATAATCAAGCAAAGATATATACTATATTCAAATTTGTTTCTTTTTTTTGCTGCTGCCAGTGTTGTGAATCAGAATTCCACAGAGCTTCAGTCCTCATCCTCCATGTGCTCCTCAAGGCTGTACATTTTCATTACATTCCCTTGTTTTGATGTCCTGCTGGAATCAAATTTCTGTCAGGTATTGGTGAAGCATTTATGAAATAGGATTTGTCAGTAAATTAATTTTAATGAGATACTTTAGCATGGCTCATATATAAATAAAGACAAATGTCCACCAGACAATACTATTCCCTGTGACCCTGTCCATCTGTGCTGCCATCCTGTGCCTAATCTATTACTGTTTTTAGTAACTTTTTAAAATACATTCTTGCATTGTGGGGAAATAAAATCAAATTACAAATAGATAATTTATTGAATGCAACTTCTACTTTATCCCATAAATCCCACAATTTATTTTGCACCTGCCTTTCTGTGTGTATCGTTACACCGAGATGATTCTTTTGTCTTCTTTGTAGAATTCTAACCTGTGAACACTTAGTATGACATATTCAGCTCATTTCCTGTAGTTGAAATATTGTTGGTCTCATTAAACAACCTCAGTGAAAATTGAGTTCAAGTATTAGCATCTTTTTATTTGAAATTGGTTATCAGTTCTGCTCATACTTTTATTCTTAATCCTTCAGGGTCACAGTTTCTGAGTGTGTTCCTATATGAAACCATGTTTCATATTACACAATGAAATCTATGTGATATATTACCATGATAGATAGTTTTCCTTTCCCTTCAGCATTAGGCTCATGTCTGTGGCTGGAAAATAATACCCAACTTTGCAATTTAAAGGAAGATGACTTAATTTTTGCTCAGAGTTTCGGTAAGTGCCATCTGTAGTAAGCAGACTCCAAGGCAGAAATGGCATCTAAAAGAGCATTCTGGGAGAAATCAGTTTACCTCACAGTGATCCGGAAGCACGGAATGAAGGGAGAATTAAGGGACAAGAATGTTACATCCTGTTAGGCATAATCTTGCACTCTGCTTCTACCACAAGTTCCACCTTCAGAGACAAACTGAAGCAAAATCTTTGCATCTTGCCCCCAGCCACCAAAGGCTCTTGTCCACCTCTTTGCATCAGTGATGTTTAGCCCATCTCACAGTCAGCAAATTCTGAGCAGTGCCAGGATTATTAAAAATCCAGTTTCATCTGAGATTCAAGGCAAGAATCTTAGCTGTGACACAGAGCAATAATAAAAAAGGAAGTAAAATAGTCTCAACATACACTAGGCATGGGCAAACATTCCCAGCCCAAAAATGAGAAATAGGGCCACAGAAGGGAATGGGACCAAAGCAAGTCAAACCCGGCCATGCTAAACACTGCACATTCCTGCTTTCTCTGACTCCTGTGATTGTTCTTTGCATTTTGCTCCCACTTTCACTCTTTCACACACTGCCCTCTCAGGGGAATATTGTATGGTTTCTCAGACCTTCCTTTGAAATCTGGGTTAGTGACCTCTTTGACCCCCAACCTTTGCAATCCCCATGCCCAGTCAACCAGCACCACATGACACCAAGGTCTGTTGCCAGTTTGAACAGACCTGAAGACCCCCCTTGGCTATGGCTATAGTGGCCTCTTTGTGCTTGGAGCATGAGAACAGTGAAACAAATCCCAAGGAAGCAGTTTCCTAAGTTCCTCCTGCTATAGCAGGAGGTTGAGATGCTGTCTTCAAAATAAGGGTTTACATCTTTCGTCTTTCAACATATTTGGGGGAAATTTAGCCAATTCCTGAGATGCCTTCAAGGCATCCTTTCTAGTATCCTGAGGCAAAGCACTTGGCTTCTTTTTAATGCTAATCTTCCAGTAACTAAACTCTCCTGGGTTCTAACTTTACAGCTGCTTCCTTTCTTGCAAGATTGGAAACTTTTTAACTTCTTTGGTTACACATTTTGCACCTGATTTTCACTATATATCTGGCTCAGAGCTGCCCACAGTGCCCATTGTGCAGCTTCAATGTTGGGCTAGCTTGAATTCTATTCCACCAGATTAATTAGTCCAGCCAACCTCAATCTCAGTCTCAGGACATGTGCACAATGAAGACAAGTTTTCAGCAAGTGTGTAATACCCATGGGCCCTTGTGTCTTGGTCAACAGACTCCTTTTTCCCAGCTGAAACTTAATGATCATGGTCTTTGCTGTTTGCATTCCTATCAGAATTCTATTCTTCTGAGTTCCAAACAGAAACACTTCTTAAGCTTAATCTACAGTAACCTATAGTTTCTCAAGAATACATCTCGAAACTTCTGGAAACTTCTCTTGAAAATCTGTTTCAAAGGCCTCTGGACTCTATAGGTATGTGCAGTCCCCAAATCCCTATTCTCCAGCTTTCTCTATTAATCAGCTTTCCCAGAACTGGGCACAATAACTGAATTGCATAATTTAAAAGAAAAAAGTTAATTTTATCTGAAGGCTTCATGGGATCCTGTCCGTGGTCAGCTTCCTCCAAGGCAGAAAGTCATAGTGGGATGGCATGGCTGAGTGAAGCATTTCAGTTCGTGGCAGCCACAAGTGGCAAATGAGAACAGCATCAGTGAGGAGGGAAAGAGCGACCATAAGTAGTCCCTGAGGCCACCACTCCGTGATCCACCATCAGAGTGTACTCTACTAATCTGGGAAATTCTTTGTCCAATAAAGTAAAGAAAATAAATCTATACCTAAGTTGTAAATTTGTTTAAGGGAAGGCTTTGTTATGTAGTTAGACTGGCCATAAACATACTATGCAGGACAGAATGGCCCAGATTCATGATGATCCACCTGCCTCACACATCTCAGTACTGGGATTATAGTTTGGAGCCACTAGGTTCAGCTGTTCTGTTCTTGAGAGAAAAGCTGCTAATAGTGTGGGTTGAGTGATCTAATGAACATGCCCCATGTAGAATGGTGCCATGATAAATCTTAATTTGCTATTTTTGCATGGATGTTCTGAATTTATTCAGCAGTTTCAAAGAATTAACTTTGTCCTGACATCTTATATTTATAAATATAATTTAAAACATTGCCAGAGTTTTGGACAAGCCATGCATGTACCCAGATTTATTATTTTAGATGTATTAAAACTAATTCTTTTATCTCAAAAATCTTTGTGAACTAAACACAGCATTATGTTTGGAAAAGTCTTTCCAGTGTCTCAGGAAACTATCTCTAGAATGGAATCTGTCATCTGAGAAGGAAGTGGTGCATGGCCCAGTGTGACACGAACTGCTGGAGAATAATGAACGAGTTGGTGAGGAGAACGCCAAGGTTGGCTGGAAATATCAAGGAGACGCGTGCTCAGAGGCATCACATACAGAATCATGGTGTGCTTCCATTAATAACAACAGTCTTAAAAATGGCACAAAAACATTATTACATTTCAAGCTTGGTGGAACTAACAAGATAAGTAGAGAAAACTCTACAAAAGGAGAGCTGACAGCAGATAAAATAATGGTCTGGACAGATGTACTCAAATTGTGTTGTAATCGCACTTCAATGTGTTACATTCTGGGAGGTAAAAATAAAATAACCAGAGACGCATGCTTTCCAGACCTGAGATGCTATGATGGTATTTACATCTTTTTTCTCTTGAATGTAGGTATTCAGGTTCCACTCTAACCCACTATAGGCATAGTGAAAGAAGTTCAGTTAGATTAATTGAGGATAGGGGAATGTTTTAACTAAATACATGCACTATAGCTAGAATTAACGAATCAAAAAATTAAAATACAGGGTAATGAATACCTTGGGTTATATGCATTACTAACATTCATTATACTAACTATGTAGGTCATAAGTGTTTTTTTGAAAAAAAAATTACCCTTTACAATATAAATATAAAACCAAACTCATTTGTCATCTTATCTACTAGCAATTGCTCTTTTAACATTTTTATGATTAGCTATTTGGTCTTCTATTCATTGTAAAGTTAGACATGTCTCTTATTTGTATTACTGAGTTATTTTTTAAAAATTTCTTTCACTCTCAAATCCAGCCAAGCACTGTGTCTTATGTATGTATCTATGAAGTGTCCCATTCATTTTTGTTTCTTGTCACTAAAAGTACTTACATTTGTAGATCTTCTTGAGGACCCTCACAATACAACCAGGTTCCCTGAGTTATCTTACTATAATTGAATTATCTCTCTCCCATCCAATACATAGGATGCTATAATTTAGTTCTACACACCCACGTCATTGTTGAGTGTAGTAGCTTCTATTTTAGACCATTTAAGAATACTAATGACATCAATTTAATTACAATAAATCTTTTAGTGTCTTTTAGCTCCATATATTGAACTTTACATGAACAAAGATAAGATTTAATAGGACTGAAATTTTAATGGATCAGTAGTATAAATCATTGAGGATGTTTTCTTATTAAGTATATTTTCTATTTGAAAAAGAATTCCTGTAAGAAACATTTTTGTTTAATAGAAATGAAAATAAACATCTTTACATTTTTACAAAAGTATTAAATTGTGGCATCATATTTTTGGTACTTGCTTTTCCTTACTGTACTTATTAATTGAATAGCTGAAAGGAGTTAATAAAAATGAATAAATATTTCTCATCTACTTGATGGCTCTTACATTATTATGAAAACATACTAACATATAAATTAGAAGTTGTTTTTGTGATGCATATAAATTTACTATAAGATGAATAATCTGCAAGAATGAATAACCACTGTGTTCTTCAGAGCATGATGACAATTATTCATTAAAATAATTGCAACCTCAGTTTGCCAAACTGTGAAGTTTGACGTGAAGATAAATATTCAATAATTCCTGAATATTCAAATATTCAGTCATTCTTCACTAGGTTCTCTGTACCATGCTTATGAAAGGCATTTGCTTTTACTTCCTCCTTTATACTTGCATGATAGTAATTTTAAGGATTTAATTTAGAATTTTTACACCATAAATATTTTATTAAATGTCCATGAGAAATTATTCCAGTGATACCTTCCAACATCTATTTTACAGTATCAAGGTCGAATCACTTTGAAGCTGATTTTGCTACTAAGAACAATTATGCAGGCAAAGCTGCTTCCAAAGGTCGGGAAGGAAAACTCCGGGAAGGAAGCATCCGGACACAGTTGTGTTCCGCTCCTGGCTTCCAAGCAAGGCAGCTGTGGGTGTCGCCAGCCTCGCGCTCCAGCGATGCACACAGCACCTCATTGATTATTCTAGCTCGAGTCCCCAGCCTTATTCCAGTGCACCTCATCCAAAGGCACGCATCTGTTCTAGTTCTTTCCAGCTGAAATATATAAACAACATTAAAATATGGATACACGCAATGGAATATTATGGTGATATAAAACTAATATAATCATATAGAAACACTATGTTTACCAACTAAATGAATTCAGGGAAAATAAACTGGGAGAATAAGTTTCACACATCTGATGCTGACACTTCACAAAAAGCACACTGACAGTTCTTTCTCAGCAGTGGGCAAAGATGATTATCTAATTGTAATTACCGCTCCCTGAACTGTTATCTCTGAATACAATAGTGTTGAAAACTTAAGTCATTAATTGCCTTTGCACTTGGGATGTAAAATCGCAGACATGGTGCAGCTCAAAGCTGTTTAAAGTTCTTCACGTGGGTTGCTCGTGAAGATTGACCTGTTACTTCTGGCACACATTTCAACATTCTACCATTGTCCTACGATTTGCTGCTGTTCATTTGTCACACTGACAGAAACAAGTTTAAAATTTAAATCCATATCCCTCCTGAATCCTGTAAAAGAGTTTGTAGGCCAAAGCCCGGGCGATGACCGATGAGACTCTTGTCAGGTGCCAGGAGATGCAGTGGAATTGCTCAACAAGTTTCTAACAAGATAAACAATAAGGCGCATTACAGAAAAACAAATGACTTATCATAAGGTTGCTTCCGTGGCATTCTTCATATGTGTTCCCTAAAGGCAGCCCAGTCCACGTATTTCAGAAGTAGAAAGTATCCCTAAGACTAGATCCATATTTAATTCTCTTGGCTCTTTTATTTTTATATTTTTAAAAAGAACAAACATAATTGAAATGGATGATAAAATACTCCTAAAAATACACTTTAATTAAAAAAAAAAAACTTTTACTGTCTTGAAGATAGCAAAAAATACATGGTGGATTTCATTTTGTGCTAACTTTACAATGAGTTTCTCCATCATTATGACCCAGTTCTCTTGGGTTGCCAACTTTGAACTCAAGGCTATTTTCTGTTTAGGTGCTTGTCTAACCAAATTGGAACAAAGAAGGACTATTGTGTATCTTCATCTCAATGGCAGCCATGGTATTACATGCATGTTATTTTAGACTTTGGTTTCTTTCCAATTATATATTCCATAAAATTTATAAAAATTTGGAATGAAAGGGCAAGATTATAGTGATAATGGTTCCTGGGCAAATCGACTTTCATGGAGACTATATGTATGCAGAAGTAAAATCATTTTTCCTCTTACATGTTTTAGCTTGATACGTTCTCTGTTGTTTGAAAAATAAAATGAAATCTATTGATTTCACCAGATCAATCATTGTAGTTTCTTCCAAGAAAAATTAAACTAAGGAATACTACTTATGTATCCATTGTTGTTATGTTTGTTTATTTGATAGGTATAACCATTCCAAAGGAAATTAAGGACCTTTGTTCTTGGAACTCTCACAAGATTCTGTTACAGCATGCAGATGTGTACCAGACCATATTATGAAGGGGTTTTTAAAGATCACTGTATTCATTAACATGAGTAAATTGCTTTAATATTTATAAAATACATTAGAAATCTAGATTCACTTAAAAAGTCATATGCATTTTTATTTGGGTACAATATATTGGTTGCACCATTTTAAGTATTATGAACATGCTGTGTTTTGATGACTAGAATTTACAGAAAATTATATGAAAAGGAAGATTAGAAAACTGTAAATGTCTGTTGATTTCAGATTACAGTAGATTTGCTGTAACGCAGAAATATAACAAATGATTACTGAATTTTGGAAGGAAACATAAAAGGAATAAAGAATTTTGGAATGAAACATAGAAGAAACAAAATTAATTAATATTACAAGCATGTTTGCTAGTCTTCTGTTAAATGTCTTAAAATTGCACAGAAAAATAAATACCGTGATTAGAAGTGCAATTACACTGACTCAATAAGAATATACAATTAATTTACCATTGGAGCACAAACTCATGTTATAGTATTTCTGATGGAAAAAAGTTGATGTGAACTTGTATTTTAAAGAAAAATTATATACACCAACTCACGTATGCAAAACATTTTATTAAGATTTTAGAAGTCAAATGGTTTTGAAATTTTGAAGATACCTCTGATGATTAATGTTCCTAAAAACAATGTCATAGAAATATGTGAGAATTTCATATAAAGTCATGTCAAATTTGTCTAACAAGCTTAAACCAGGAAAAAATAGCTTATTATGCAACTCTGACTAGAGATAGCTGTTCTAATCCAGGATCGATTCCACCAGCGGTTATGGCAGTGATACTGCAGGGCGTGATGCCATCCCTCTTGCTGTTCTATCAAGTATTTAAACCATAACATTTTCTAAATCAGTTCTCTTCTCACCTGCTCTAAAATTCATTTGTTGGTTTTCATTATATTTAAGCATATTTTCATTTTCTTCACTACAGCTCAGTCGCTGGTTTTGTCTTTTGATGAATCCCAGTCTCTAAAGTTGTTCTGTCCGACACCTTGTCTTTCTGGAGACTTCTTTTAATTCCTCTCATGGCTACAAATGTGTGTCGATGTATGCCCTTAAGCCGAGGGGTGGCAGTGCCTGTCTTGTTGTGTTTGCTCAGTCTCCTGCCCACCTATATGCTGACTCCACTGACACTGAAATCACTATCATAAATTAGTACTGCAGTCACAATGCCCTGCTCAAAAATGCGAAGCTGGCCCTTTAGAGAGATAAGGTTAAGTGGTTTGACGTACACCTAGGAATCTCCGTGTCAGATCCTGCAGAAGCTGAGCAACCCCAAATCATCCTCTCCACTGCAAAGGACATTTGATGACAGGAGGAGCTAGGATCATGCATGACTGAAATACAGGGAGTGCGCTAGCAGGGATTGTTTGCCTCCGTATCTATATTCTTCCATTTTATTTTACTGCCAGAATCTCTCTTTCCTTGAATTGTGAAGCTTTTAATGAGAAAGAAAGCACAAACTTTCTTTGACAGCAGGGTCTCTTGTTATTTATAAATCAATTAACATTGTTAAAGAGGATATTTGAGCTACCCCAGGTGAGAGAAAGATGAATACTAGCTATTGAATGGCAGCATCCAAAAGACAATGCATGCCCTCCTGTGACCTGAATCTCCAGGGTCCCCCAGCATCTCCTGGTGCACAAGACACACACACCCTGCTTTGTGGACATTGTCGTGCTCTCCACAGTGGGCACTTGTCCCCTTCTGAGTGGAAGGATGCCTGCACAGCTCCAGAGCCTTGAAGGTTAGACTGTGTCACTCCCGAGGTGTAAGATCTGCTGCCCCCTGGAACCCTTGGCTTACATGCTCAAGGTAAGGATCTCGGTGTTTGTTTGCTTTTAGGGTAATGATAGCCACTTTGCTCCACAGAAGACTTGCTTGTATCGCAAAGCAGTGAAGGTCTTCTTCACCTTGTCTCAGAAGGACACAGGCTTGATGCTCCAGATTTCAAAATTTGGGGTCCCATTTCTTCCTGCATGCCTCCTGCTTGCCCAAGTGACCTTTACTCTAATTGTGCCACCCCGCAGAGCACTGGGGTTGTCAAGTTTTCCTATGAGTAAATGACAGGTCTGTTCATGCATCTAGATTCATGTTGTTGCTACTGATACACAGCGATGGATAGAGTTAGATATACACAAATCATACATACATTATTCTATGTACAAAGCTATACATAATGCTGGGTGTTGTGGGTCACATCTATAATCACAGCACTCAGGAGGCCAAGACAAGAGAATCAGAGAGTTTGAGACCAGCCTGGGCTATAAAGTCAATTCAAGGCCAGTCTGAACTACCTAATAAAGTCTTGTCTCAAAAAAAAAAAAAAAAAAAAAAAAAAACCTAAAGAAAAAATGCATATACCTATGTGCGTGTATATATACACCAGTGTGTGTGTATGTGTGTGTGTGTCTGTGTGTGTGTCTGTGTGTATGTGTGTACATACATACATATACCAAACTGTGTCAGGCTGTCATGTTAACTATTTGAGATCTTACATAGATCTCACTTTAATTGGTAACAATAATACATACCTGAAGAAAAACAATTCCAGACCCTAAACATAGAAAATATGTACAATGGTGCCTAAAGAACGAAACAACTAAGGAAATAAATGTGTATTTTTGAACCAAAGTGATTGGACATTCAATTTTTTAACATTTTGGAACAAATTTATAAAATTTCCTTAAGATCACTGGAGTTAAAGTTAGATATATTTTGAATTAAAAATTACACTACAATAGTTTATTTATAGTCGTGTTTGTGAGCACCTATATCCTAGACAGCTTTCCTCCGTTCTGTCACTTCTGGTGGTGGTTTGTGTGGGGTTTAGTCTGTTTGTGGGGGCTAAATTGGATTAAAGAGTTACTGGGATTAGCGAGAAAGTAGGACATGGAAGAAATAGAAGTAATAGACCTAGTTTTGTTCTTTCCAAAATAAAGTGAGTCGCTACAGTAGTCCTTGTACAGCAGTAATCCTTCCTTCCTTCCTTCCTTCCTTCCTTCCTTCCTTCCTTCCTTCCTTCCTTCCTTCCTTCCTTTTCTTTCTCTCTTTCTCTCTTTCTCTCTTTCTCTTTCTTTCTTTCTTTTTCTTTCTTTCTTTCTTTCTTTCTTTCTTTCTTTCTTTTTTTCTTTCCTTCTTTCTTCCTTCCTTCCTTCCTTCCTTCCTTCCTTCCTTCCTTTCTTTCTTCTTTCTTTCTTTCTTTCTTCCTTCCTTCCTTCCTTCCTTCCTTCCTTCCTTTCTTTCTTCTTTCTTTCTTTCTTTCTTTCTTTCTTTCTTTCTTTCTTTCTTTCTTCCTTCCTTCCTTCTTTCTTTCTTTCTTTCTTTCTTTCTTTCTTTCTTTCTCTCTTTCTTTCTTTCCTGCACTGGGAATCAGACTCAGGATCTTGCCAGGCAGGCGCCATGCTGCTGGGCTATGTCACTGGCCAGGTTCCATCACCTTCTACCCCACTGTTTCACAGCTGAAGTACACATGTGTGGTCCGAATCATGCTTCTGACTTTGAAGTTACCCAGGGGAACATCAGAGGACTTTTCTACAACCCCAAACAGACCGCACTCCTAGGAGAGATCAACAGAGGTCCAGTAGAGCAGAAACAAGAGTCACAGATGTGCTCTGTGCTGATGTTTTAAACATGACAGCACAGCATGGAGGCCTCAGCCCCAGATACAGGAGAGAGTTTCTCTGGATCTCTTTGACTAACCTTGGAAATGACAAAAGAGTGGCTGGTAGGGCGAAAATTGATGACATTCTTCTCTGTTTTCTAGGTTGGCTGAGTAGCATGAAACACAGAAGCTGAGATGGTGAAGTGATAATTGTATGTGTGCATATATATATATATATATATATATATATATATATATACACATGTATACTTAAAACATGTATACTTAACACTATTTTTGTATTGATGTCATACAAATTTCTAATGCCAATCTAGTGCTTATTCCCCATGTCTTGGTTTCAAATTTCTGAGAGAAAGTTTCTATAGATTTTCCTATTTATAGGAAAGCCCCCTGTGTAATGTAGAAAATATTAAAAAAAAAAAGTAGAGACTTCACAACCCAATTATTATTACTATTATTATTGTTGTTGTTGGCCAGCTCCTAGCTCCATTTTCTTGACAATGTATTGCCACATCTTTTGAAATATTAGAAAACTTTTGTTTGAAGTGTAGGTATGAATATGTGATGGAATACAAAAGGTTGTTTACACTCTCCGTACACAAACCATTCTGTAATGGTGCTCTGCAACCCTTTCCATCAGGAATGAACTGTCACTGTGTTCTTTGAATACGAATTTGACCACAAAATTCATGTTGGGGAGTGGCCAGTCTCATTCAGGATGTAAACACAGATACAAAGCGTACTTGTGCTGTGAAGGTTGGGGTCTTCTACTCTTTGAAAGTCTGTGACAACACCACATGAAAACCAAGAAGCAACCACTGGAGATGAGTGGCTGATTATGTCGCTCAGCCTGAGTGAGGACCGGCTCATTCCTGTATAGAGTTCTGCACCATAATCAGCTCATAAACTTAGTCTCACTTGTCCTCTGAGTGACGATGATATTTTCAGCTGGAGCGCAGGCCGATCCCCTGCCAAATCTGTCTTTATGTGCTGCCTCCTCCTCTCTTCCACCTCCCTCACCATCCTTTCCTGGTGGCTCTGCACTGTCCCAGGACGACCTACCTGTGTGTAAGGTGCATCCCCGACCTCTACCAGGTCTCCTTCCTTCTCACTGTTGGTGTGAAGAAAAATTAAACTGCTTCTCCGTACTCCTTGATGTTCTCATTAACTTCACAAATTTAGTTTAAATCAGTGTTTTTTTGTTTTTTGTCTTTTTTGTTTTTATCGGTACCAGGGATCGAACTCATGACTGCCTGTTTGCAAGGCAGGTGCTTATGCTGCTGAGCTAAATCCCCAGCCCCTTAAATCAGTGTTTTATAACACTAGGAGAAGTGTTTTTATTTTGACACCTCAACAAGCCAGAGAGAGATGAATCCCATCTCTAGGATTCAGACTGAACTATTCTGGATTTCACTGAGTGACATGGCATCAGTTGCACTGAGGAGACGTTTGGTACAGATTGTAGAAGACATTGCACCACATAAGTTCAGCTGAGATTTTTCTCAGCGTAGACAAATTGCCTAAAGGAGATAATGTAAAAATCTATAAGAAAAAAGAAACAATGAGGGGGCTGTGGATGTAACTGAGCACAAAGTCCCTGCCTGGCAAGTGCAAGGCCATGAGTTCAATCCTGGGTACCAAAAACAACAACAACAACAAAAAAAAAAAAAAAAAAAAAAAAAAAAAAAAAAAAAAAAAAAAAAAAAAACCTTAATTTAAAAAATGAGAAGGCCTTAGTTTGCCTAGACTCCATCACCTACACCTAAGAAATGGGATTGAAAAAATCTATTATAGATACTCTTTAAATATTACATTTTAGTTATCTTCTGCTGTATCAAATCAGATTTTCATATTTTGGATCCTGAAAATTTTATTTTATTTTATTTTAAATTTTTATTCTTTTTTTTTTTTTTTTTTTTTTAATCAGTACCAGGGATCGAACTCATGACCGCCTGCTTGTAAGGCAGGTGCTTACACCGTTGAGCTAAATCCCCAGCCCCTAAAAATTTTATAGAATGAGTCTTCTTTATATTTTTTAGACAAGAGCTCCTATCAGCCATGGTATTACAGAGATTAAAAATGAAAAGTATTACTAACCATAATCATTCTAGAGGACTAAAAGAATTCCACACTCCAGGTTCTGACTGTGGAATTTCTGCAGTTGGTCGGTTTAGGTTCCCTGCAGGCCCTTTAAGAAAGCTAAGCTTGGCTGCCCCACGTGGTGCAGTGATGTTCACACATCTGCCCTGTTTCGGAGCTGCCTCTTCTCTACAAATGAATGCTAAAAACCCTCCTGGATTTGTCCTGTACGTGACAAAATGCTGCCATAAGACGCTAATACTAGAGGGGTCTTAAGAGAAATCCTGTGTCTGATTTACTGTGAATGAGATAAAATCCCAGGGACATTGTTCTTGTTATTCTTGGTGTCCAAGAAGAAAGTAACATTAAAGCATTTGGCCAAAGAGGTAAAGCATGTAAAGGCCGGATTCTCTTAGCAAGCCTTGTTTACTGACTACAACTAGAGAATCAAGAAAGAAAAATATCAATGTTCTTGACCTAACAAGAGAAAGCTCATTGGATAAATAGCAAGACCCTCTTAACAAAAGCAAAAGAAAAAAAAAAAAAATCCATCTTTAGGTCAAAGCACAGAACTGCCCACCCAGGGGGGCTGTGACATAGGACACCAGCGTGCCTTTGTTTATACGGCTGTCATTCCACTGTCCTCAGCAGATTACTCAGTTTCTTCCCAACGCATGACAACGAGTTTGTCATCAGACCTTACAGGACGGCAAAGGTGAAAAAAACATTAATAAGTTGTAGTTTGAAGTCTCTCCTGACGCAGTGCAACAATGAATATAAAACAGAGCAGATAGTTTGTTTTTATAGAATAAAAGAAGTGTTCCTATCCCAAAAAACAATACATGATTGTTGCTAGAGTCATGTTATCAAATGTGCTCAAAAATTGCATTATTAAAATATAAAAATGCTAAACATTTTTGGCATGCTAAACATGTTGAAACCATGTAGCAGTAATACTTTGGTTAAGGTTAATGGCTCAAGCAAAGAAAAAAATACTATCCAAAGAAGAAAAAATATCCAAATAGCAAATCAGTTTTAAGTTTAAAAAATTTACGAGCAAAGAAAAAGACACGTTAATACGAGAAGGTAAGTCAGACCCACAACTCACTTTCGAACAGAAATGATGAATGTGCAAACACAATAATTATTGCCAAACTAGAATTCCCTGCAAAGATAGTTCTTTAAAAGCAAAATGGAGTAAAACTAAATTAAAAGTTAACTTAGTTTGAAAGTTAATTTTCAAAGTTAATTTTGATGTTAAAAGCTTTTCACATCGATGAGAATAATCTCAGACAAAAACGAATAAAAAATAGCACGGGAGGAACTACAACGTAAATGTGCTTTTTAAATGCATTTCCAATAAACAGTAATGATAACATTTCCTGCAGTTTAAAATAAATGTAGACTCACTCTGCTTCACAATCCTGATACAAAAGTTTGGATGTATGATAAAGAAAATAGTATACCAGGTATTCTAAATTTACAAAGGACACACTCTTCAACAAGACCTTGCTACTCTTTAGAGAAACTAACTGAAAGTCTTCCTGTTACGTCCCCAGCATCTTTATTGCTATCTTCTATTATCCTACTTGTATTGCTTTTTCAAATATCTTTACAGATAAAACTATGAAAAAGAAAAAAGGCAAAATCAAAATAGTACACTACTTAAGGTTATATCATTCATAAGCAAAAGTTAAAAAAATTTGCTTTTACTTATGATCCTATGATGTCATTAAATAAACACAGCATACAAGTTGAAATATAGGGAAAAGTCAAATATTACTAAGTGGAATGAGTTGTAATCATATTTTCATAAACAATCTAAACTATGTATAACTTTCCATTATATAATAATACTGAGAATTTATTATATACTAATAATATTCCCCATTCATGGCTGTGATAGTTAACTGGTTGTGTAAACTTGAGTAAGAAACACCCATCTAAATACAATCAGCATACTTCTGGGTGCAGCTGAAGATATTTACAGACAGAGCAACACACCATGAGCAGGAGGGGCACCTGACTGGGGTACAGGGAGGGCGCACTTCTGTTTCTTGGGAGGAACTCATGTCTTCCCTGCATTTTAGAGACACATAGATTCCCAAGAGGCCTCTTCAGCCTTCAGGCTCAGACTGTTCAGCCTTGCATCTCAGCGCTTGGGCCTCCTGATTGAGAAGCACACAGACTGTGCCATGAGCTCCAGGCCCTCGAGTGGATCCGTCAGGGCCCTGATGTAGGGGGACCTTTTCACTCTTCCACACTTGAGTCTGTGGTGGCCATTGTGAGTCAATCGTGTAAATCCTTAGGTACTTGTGTGTCTCTGAAATCCGTTTCTTTAGTGAACACAAACTGACACAGCACTCGATCCACAGCCCGCAAAGTTTTCCTGATGTGGTAAAATAGATCTCACAGATGTGATTAAAGATAACACCTCCAGATGGGAGGGTAATCCTGGATCGAATCTTCATGAGAACAAAGCTGATAGAGATACTGAGACTATGCATAGAGAAACAGAGACATTTAAAGATGCAGCATTGCTACCGTTAAATATGGAGGAAGTGGCGAGACAAAGAACATAATTCTACAAGCCAAAAATGGCCAATAAAAATATTACCTATCAGGGAAAATGTTATCCAAAGGGAAATAGCTCTATCATTTGCCAAGTGGAAATAGCACTTCTGTTCCTGGAGCTATAAGAGAATAGATTTCTGTGCTGTAAGACAAGGTTTTAGATAATTCTTACATCAATAAAGGAATTGAATACAGAATTTAAACTCTCTTTTAATGTATGTGTTTAAAAATTTCCCTTCCGTAGACATTTGTGTTTGCTATTTGATATTACACTGTTGTAGAATCAGTGTTAGTTTGTCGTGGTGACTCTGGGTATAATTTTATTTACTTGGTAAGCATGTAAGACTATCAAAAGTGTTTGTAATAAAAGCCATCAAAGTCACTTGTACTTTACTCCAGTGAGGTTGTACTTGACATGAAAATTAGTTTAATATGTCCTTCTAGAACAGTCTACAGGCTAATGGCCACGGATGTGCGTTTCTTTAATACAGTTGGTACTTTTGTATGCATGTTTAATTTCCTAATAAATCCTGGGTAATCTTGAAATTAGAAGTAAAAGTAGTATCGAGAAAATATTTTATCAACATTATGTAACTTGCACATAGAATGGTCTATTTTATATAAAATTTCAATATTTGGAGCATTTACATTATGTGTTGCTCCCAACTTAAATTTACAAACTTTTATCAAATTTCTGGTGAGCCTTGACATTGGTGTTGGCAGCTGATATATATGGTAGAAACCTTTTCATTAAAGAAGAAACTTCATATTAGTTTATGGGGTACAGGATGTATAAAATACTAATATTTTTTGTTTTTCAAATATCATTACACATTTTAAATGTGTATAGCGGTACAAGGTGATGGTACCCAAAGGTGAGGTACTGTGTATCATTACTTAAAATTAAAAAGATTCCCAGTTATCTGAAGCCGTGTGTAATCCGGCAGGTACTCACCACCCTGTTAGAACACACCGCTTGTCCTTATGCTATGGTAGTGACTGCTGAGATTCTCTCAAGGAGAACCTTGACTGGCATCTGTGAACGTGCTTTTGGCTGAGAATGCACAGCCCCAGAGCCTTCAGGATCTGTGCTGCATTCCTGTGAAACCCAAGCTCTTCCAGGACAGGTTAAGGACAAGGAGTGGAAATGAAGAACTAAACTATCTTTAGCATTGCTCTGTGGCATGTTAGCAGTCTACATTCCTAGATGGTAATTTGAAACAAATAAAAAAATTATATTTGGTGACAATAGAGAGTATCTGACCCTCTCTAACTCAGCTACTGTAATCATGCCCAAGGTCTCTTTCTGCTGGCTAGAGAATTGCTCATTTCTTATTACAACATCACATTTAAGTAAAACGGGCACCATGACCAAGTATGTAGCTGGCCGCTGAACTTGCAGCATTCTATAATTGCCTTTAGAAGGGCATGAAATTAATGGAGTATAAAGTTTATCTTCAGAGAACTTTAATTTAACAAGTACAGCAGTAAAGATCATGTGATTATTTTTGTAGATCCCCCTTTGAGCCATCACTGTGTGGCTGAAGCTTCATGGCTGTCTCTGAGTGGACATAGAGCCCATGAATTAAATAAAGATGCTCCTGTAACAGAGCAGTTATGCAGCACTAAAACATAAATTGTTAGATGAACAGTGGCAAGGAGTACTCTCTGTGCTCCAGGTTACTTATTTGAACCCTAAATTTCTAAAATCTCAGTTCTCAAAACAGATTTTAGGGCACACTTCAGATGTGGAGCTAAACTGCAAACTCTTTACATATTTCAGATAAATTCAATCAGGACTTCGGTGGTAAAAGCAGAATTCAAAGCCAGTGTGATGTAACCTGATGAAGCTGTTTCCCTCTCTCTGTGTCACACTGATTCTCTATACAGTTTTTAATACAATTTTTGTTGATAACAATTTACATAATAAACTTGATTCGTTCTGATATTAGCCTCATGCTTTCTTTAAAGATGGATTTCTCCTTACTACTGAAGCACATTTCGTGATTATATCACGTTCATGAGAGCTCATCTGTTTATTTTGGAAGAGTGGGCTCTGGTTGCTGGTGCTTGTCTGTCACACCCTGAGCACTCCCTGGACACAGCCTCTCCTCTTCCTATTGTCAGTCACCACCCATCAGCCAAGTGACAGAGCTACAAATATTCTAATCACCTGAAAATACAGCCCTCAGCACTAACAGATATTTCCCAGTCAGGAAAACCACTCGAGTGGGGAAATACAGCAAAACAGTAAAATCAGTAAAAGAAAAAGGAGGGAAAAGATTCCACCCACCCCATTCTTTGGGTTTTAAGAAAAATGACATCTACTCAGTACACAGGTCGCAAGCCTTAATTTTGTTCTCCTCTTCCACAACAGTGTCCGTCCTTCAAAATGTGTTAAACACAGATGATGCCCACGCAGCGTACACTCATGTAAATGCTGATGTGAGAAAAAAATGTCACAAGGCATACAGTACTCTATTAATACAGATTTTGGCACAAAACTGATAAATGAATAAGAAATTGGTTAAGCACACTGAAGAAAAGTATTTTATGTTATACTCATAAATTTTATCTGAAGTGATAGCTTTGCACATATGTCTTTTCTGTATATATGTCAGAATGTTAAAACAGACACATCCCCAAACCTTTGAATTTTATATTTTCTGGCAGGCAAATATATATTAAAAACATAATTTGCAAGTATTAACTATCTTTACTTAAAAATATTGTCCCTAGAGGGAAATAGCAGTGAAGTGAAAATAAATTTAAAATTTAAATTATACAACCTCCATGCATTTAACAAAAGCATTACAATCAGAAGACTAATGTAAATAAGGGGAATGAAATTGTTTGGCTTTGTTTAAGTTTTGCCTGCCAGGATGTAGAAAGATTGATGTAGAAATAATGACAAAAAGACTACAGCTATGTGCCTCTCTTAGGACTATGTCAGGGAATTCAGGAAACAAGTTAAAAATGTATGTGGGCATATAGTGTGTTTCAAGATAGTGCATCAATTTAAAATTGTTCTATAAGTAAAATATTTTGGAATTAATTGAAATAAATATACTGTTTATCCAATATTATTTTATAATCATACATTTAAATTCAATAAATACTTGTAACTAAGAAGTAGCTGCATTATCTTTAATTGCATTGAATTGCAGTTTTTTTTTAACAAAAGCACAAGTTTTTAAAAACTAAAATCAAATGGAACATTTCAGCTGAAGTTGGTTTATGTAGTTCACAGAAACATTCATGCACGTCCCCTATCTGTTGTGAGATCAAGTATAAGGAGGACAACATTGAAAATGTCTGTTTGCCTTTTATTCTCCCTTGTCTGTAATTAAATGCTTATTTTAATGAAAAGACACCCAACCTGTTTCCTCTTAAAAATGACACTGCAAGGAAAGTGGTAGATGGGAGAGGGGCAGAGCTGAGAAGTCTACAGAACCACAGTCCATGCGGGATAACAAGCACACACCCAGACATGCAGAGTGGACAGCTTACATATTCACAGGGAAAAATCATGTTTAGAAAAAGTGCTATTGACATTTATGCTTTCTGTTTTACTGCTCTTATTCTCTCATAATGATAGCACAATGATGTGACAGTGTCTCTTAGACACCAGTTCCCAGGAAGTTGGGTTATTCCAGCTCGACTGACTCTATTTTAAGTCCGTTTATGGACACTTGAGGAAGTTAGGGATGTTTTCAGTCACAGGATATTATTGATCTAAATATACGCAATCCGAGTTTTAGAAGGTAGGTGAGGAAGAGTCTGCCCATGCCTTAGTAATCAGGAATTTAGGCGGTTCTGTGAGCACCTAAACTCTCTGAAGCAGGTCTGCTGCGCTCAGAGACGGTGCGTCTCGCCATAAGGCTGCTCATAAATTCCAAACTTCTCCAGCCCTGTAACAGCGCTCAGCTAAAAATTAAGAAAGTTTAAGTTTCCTTAAAGACGCCTCTGAGGCAGAATCCACATGAAATGTAAGAAAAATAAGAGAGTAAAATAAAGAAAAGATAGAAACAAAAAGGAAGAGATTTTATAGACAGGCGAAACTTACCGAGGTGTTGCCCATGTGTGTCTATGCCCTGTGGGAATGCAACTCGTGCGCTATATACATACAGCAACAGAAATCAACATGAGCTGAAATTTAAAAAGCAAAGAAAGAAAACATATCTCTTTTTGACTGGTAGCCTTCCTAACTTTACTTTAGACACTTTACTTTTGACAGGAAATTAAATAAATTTTAGTGTGGTGACACCATTTAATCCTTCTCAAATAGCTGGTAAATTATAGAGTTGAGGTTTTCAAAGTGAATAACATACTTGTATTATATAGTAACGTAGTTTTCCTATTTGTTCATTTTGTGGCTACGAGAGAAATATTTGTGTATCTTTTTTTAATAATGCGATGGACTTGCATGAATGAATTTTGGTATTTCTAGACAGGTGCTCTTTCAGATTTTAGGGGATTTCTCTGTCGATCTTTTCTTCTTTTCTTCCCCAGTCATTGTTTCCCTTTTAAAGGGGATTCTTTTCTACTTTAAAAATTGCTACTCATTTCACTTTATTATCAATACTTTTCTCTATATTTTTGGTTTTCTAACACTTTGTACCGTGATGCTCCAGGGATGCCCCTCTACACCCAATCCAGGTCTTTTCATTTGACCCACATGTGGAGCTGCTGACCTGAAATCTAGTGTTAGCTGAATTATCTTCGTTTAGCTTCTCTTCTGTTTCAGTAATGTTTAGAGACTGACTCTGTCTCTTCCCCGTGCAGCTGTTCCATAACATCAGTATTGGCGTGTACTCAGATAATCCTACTCAGAAACTGCTGGCTTCATTCTGTCTGGATCATCAGTGATCCTTGAATTTACAAAAATATATTCACAGTCTTCTTCAAACTCACATATATGCAATTAAAAATTTCCTTTTAATTTCTACTCTAAAATGTGATTTTTAATTTTTATATACACTAAGTTTTCATATTCACTAAACATTTTGACAGTGTTTCAGTCTTTTGTAACTTGGTGTGGAATTTGCTACTTGTGTGCTGTTGAATGTGGCATTGAGGAAGACTTGATTTAAATTGTGGGTTTTCTTTAAGTCTTGCTTTTTTCTATTTTCCAACTCCCCTCATGTTTGTATTTTGTTACATGCAATGAATTACAAGATTCAAAAAAATCTTGGATGTGTTTATTTAATTTTACATCTGTAGTAAAATTTTCTTCTGTCCTCTGGTATACTTCATGTTGTTCTGTTTTGGATAATCGCGACACTAGTAAGTCTTTGTTGTACTTGCTAATTTTACATCATGGTCATATATTTCCACTAGGATTTTGATTATTTTAACATGTTATTGCCATCATAAATATATTTTAAACACATATAAAAATTGTACATAATTATGAATGTAACATTTAATATATGTATAAATTATTTTAATATTTAAATCATATTAAATAGATCAGGCATATTCATTTCTTTGAAATGAAAACTTCCAGTTCTTCTTCTTCAAGTTCACACTTCATTGTTGCTACCTGTGGTCACCTGCACAGTAGGACTCCCGAGGTTCTTGATCCTGTATGACTGTATCCTTGTACCCATCCATCCACGTGTCAATATCCCTCTTCAGTCAGGCCGCAACCTCAAGTGTTTATCTCCTCTTCCGTGTTCATAGCCAATTAGATCATTTCTACAGTGTACATCTATATCTCATTTATCTTTATGTAACTCTCTCTCTATATATACTACATACATATATATATATATATATATATATATATATGTACGTATATATAAATATACAATGACAATCATTCTAGTACAACTGAATATGTGCACAGCATTTTGTGTTCAGTTCATTGCCAGCTCTGTTCTCTTCAAATATATTAATACGAAATCTTACTGAATATAATGTATTGTAACTATTCTCTCCTGTTACAATGCAGAATGATAAAAATCTAAAAGTGGTAATAAGTTCCTTGTCTTTCTTCATATTAATATCATTGAAAATATTACAAAATGATTCTTTTACAATTAAAGATTACATTTTATTTATACCCATGAAGAAACAGCTTACAGAATGCAAGAGTAGCTATTATCATAGTAATAAGACTATATAGCAATGAAATAATTCAAACAAGAAAAGAAATAAAATTAAAGTGAGTACTTTTTCCTACCCTTATTTTTAAAATCTTCTTTACTATATGTTGGATAACAATCCCTATTAGTGCAAAATTTTTATGTGATTACAAAATCTTACATATGTAATATTCTGAATGATAAGGCATTTAACAAGTGTTCTTTATATTGTTTAGTATGATTTAAATTTATTTCATAACAGCAAATAGCTTATGTTTTAAATATCGATATTCAAATATTCAAATGTATACATGACAAAATCTAATGTATTCCATATCTGAAAATTATTTTAGGACATTTTTCAAAAATTTGAACAATAATTCCATATTTTTCTTTGAAGAAAAGTTCTAATACTGAAAATTTAAAAAACAGTTTATGTATTTGTGAAGCAGTAAAATTGCAAACAATTGTTGTACATGTTATATATTTATGCAGTTTGTTCACTTGTCAATTTGAATTAATTTAAGCCTCTTTCATGTAAATCTATTTCACATACTGAGTAGAAGTCTTCCTCAATAGACCCTATGTAACATATTCAGAGATTAGTTTCAGAGAATCACTTCCATTGTATAAAGGTAATACTCCAGCTGATAATACCTTTTCTGATTTTAAGCCAATTAAACTGTATTTGTTTGCATATATTTACTTTTGGAGAAATACGTGAATAAAAACCCTCTTTTAAATCTTCTGTTTGGATTCCAGATTATGGCACACCAAAGACTTGTGACATTTGCGACTACGTTACAATTTCAAAATCATCCTATTCTTCACGTTGCTGGAAGAGGTATTTTACAATTACTGCCAATGATTTGTTATGTAGTAACATTTTTCACCTCTTGGGGATAAATGTTATCCAACAGGAAAAGAAATACTAATGCTTAATTATAATATATCAGCCTATTCAAGAGAGGAACTGACTCCTGCAGTCTTCCCTGAATTTCATATTAACACTCATACTATTTATTTTAAATGTTAAGTAAGTTACAATAAATCACAGTGCTCATGAGTGAGCAACACAGTTAAGACCCTCATCATTTATTTTTATCCTGAAAATTCCATTCCTTCATTAATCCATTTCTATCACTTTAACCTCACCCATTGCAAAGGTAGAGCATCTAGGTTTGCAAACCTTCTGTAACAGACCAACAATCAGCGACAATCTATTCAGATGGGATGATTTTATCAATGCCAGCCACATCTTCCTACTGAGAGTTGTGATGGGAAAACTTACAAGAATATGTAGCTTGTAGATGAGGAGACAGCTCAAATGATGAAACAGGAAAAATAGTTTAAATATTCCTTATGCATAGTTGAAAATAAATATCATGCATTGCATTTTCAGGGAACACACTCTGAATTTGGTCATATTCTGCCTAAGTGAATATCCATAACCTTGGTACATTGTTTCCATTACTGGCACTTGGAGTACCAGTAACAAAACAAATAAACAAGTAAATAAAGTCAAATAAATCTTATAAAAGTTTTGCAGCAAGATAGCTCTATGATTCTTTCCATGGACTGTTTAAGGCCCATCG
This sequence comes from Cavia porcellus, assembly GCF_034190915.1. Lineage (NCBI taxonomy): Eukaryota > Metazoa > Chordata > Mammalia > Rodentia > Caviidae > Cavia > Cavia porcellus. The sequence continues at coordinate 78,205,360 of NW_026947495.1, read as the reverse complement.
GGGCCATGGAGATTACAGTCCATTGTAGTATTTAAGAGTCACCTTTCTTCTTCTGCGTTTTGTTTCAAATCTGCTCTATGCACTTACCACCATAATCAGCTCCTGATGGCTTGTGACACACAAGGAAGGAGAGGCGAGGAGAACAGAGACAGAGGTTCTATTAAAGGTGCCAGTTTAATTAGACAATTCAAAGACTATCTGAGATTGTTAAAAACTACTTTTTGTCAGAATCGTTGTGAAATATATGGCAGAATCTTATGAAACACAGGCAATCTCTTGAAATAACAACAAACACCTTGCCTTTAGCAGCTCAGGTGTTTTCCTATGTTAAATTGAATATATGTTAAGAAATCTTAAATATCATCCCGACACTGTTTTCCTGTGGGCTGTAACCTCAAGGACTGAGTGCCTCCGACAGGGGGACTGTGTCTTACTCACTTGCAGTTCTTACCTTACTTGGTCAGTCCACACGTATTCGTGAAAGGTGAACTCTGAAATAACAAGTTTAACATTTTTTTATTTAAGAGAAAAAAGACACAGAAAAGAAAAACAAAAGCAAATGAGACAAACAAACAACAAGAACAAATCCAATACAAAGACAGTGGTTTACAAAAGATAAAATGAATTCAACATTGTAATATTGCATATTGGTACCTTCAAAAGGGTGGCCTAGAATAACAGATACAGACATGTAAAATTGATCTAATCATATGAATAATAACTATTCTTTTCTGATAGCTAATGCAATTAGTAATATAGTCATTTTAGCTATTTTATGTATATATATATATATATATATATATATATATATATATACACACACACACACACACATAAATTTATGTCTTTTCCTTTTGCCTTCCTTGTTTTCTAATTTCCCCTATGAAAATTACTTTCCTCTTTGAGCAGTTTCTTACCCTTACACAGTATTTGTTGTAGATTTTGGATAGTATATGCTTTTCCAGTTTCTTATGCTAGGGAGACAATATGGTATATACATATGTGAGTTTGATTTATTTCACTTATGAATATGGTTTCAAGTCACATCCATTTACTACTGATTTTCTACTTTTTTTGTTTGTTTGCCCTGCTTAGTGGTTTCCTTCTGTTGTTATTGTTGGGGTTGTAGCTTTCTTTGCTTCTTTCTAGAGTGCCTTTCAGTACTCTTTGTAGTGTTGGCTTGGTGGTCATAAATTTCTTCAGTTGTTTTTTGTTGTGGAAGTATCTTATCTCTCCATCAATTTTCAAAGATAGTTTTGCAAGGTACATCAATCTGGATTGAAAGATGTTTTCTTTCAGGACTTAAAACACTTAACTCCAAACTCTTCGTTTCTTGAAGGTTTGTGTTGGGAAGTCTGCCGTGATTCTGGTAGGCTTTCCTTTGTAGGCAATCTGTTTATTTTCTATGATAGCTTTTGGTATTCTGTTCTTGTGCTGAATTTCTGATACTCTATTATAAATCTGGGTGAAGATTTGTTTCGGTTATGGTTAACTGGAGTTCTGTATGCCTCACCTATCTGTATATCAGATTCTCTTTCCATGTTTGGAAAAGTTTTGCTGTTATTTCTATAGTCTGCATGTGTCATTTGTGTTGACCTCTGCTTTTTCATTGATACATATCAATCTTATATTGTTTCTTTTTGCATCATCTTGCAGTTGTTGAATTGCTTCCTGGTTCATTATTATTTTTTAAAGAGATCTTTTCTTTCATGATTGTAAGCTTCCATCCTCCCTTTAAGGCCTTGGAGTCAATCTTCAGCTTTATTCAGACAGTTTTGCCAGGTTTAAATGGAATTTTTAATTTCCTGAATATCCCTTTGAATCTGTTTCATGCATTCTAACTCTGCCTTACATTGTTCATTCAAGGTTTCCATCATTTTTTTTTGTTTCTCTGTTTTTTAATATAGATCATCATCATCTTCTTTTTCTTCTTTCTTCTTCTTTTTCTCCTCCTCCTCCTCCTCCTCCGCCTCCTCCTCCTTCTTCTTCTTCTTGCTCTTCTTCTTCTTTTGTACTGGGGATGAAACTCACACTTACCAGGTAGAAGTTTATGCCACTGAGCTAAATCCCCAGCCCCTGGATCTTATTTAGATACACTCATTTCTTTCACAATGTTTGACATTTCATTTTTACCTGAGAGATTATTTTGGATCTAATCTCTTTTATAGCTTCATGGAATTGTTTCTTTACTTCAGTCATTATCATTTCAGAAAGTTCAATTGTATGATTTCCAGTGTCTTCCATTTCTGTGTGTCTTGGGTTTGTTCTTGGTGGGCTGGAGGACTGAGACTGCATCTTGAGCTTTTTTTTTTTTTTTTTTTTTTTTTTTTTCGTTTTCCTCATGTACCCATGTGGCTGGCCTTTCAGTGGATTGCACTGAAACACTGCACTGGGCAGAGCTTCAATCCTCCAATATTCTCATGGCTAGTGGGGGTGCACCTTCTGCTATAGGTCTGCAGGCTATTGCTCTGGGATACTGGGCTGGGCAGACCTCCATGCAACTAGCAGGGGCACACCCCCAGAGTGTGCTGCTGAGGCCTAGAACCTAGCTGAGTAGAGCTCAGAACTCCCAGGACCCAAGTGATTAGGCAGAGTGCACCCTTGCAGTGTGGTGGCACTGGGTCCTTGCATCTGGCTAGGAGGAGTTCAGAGCCTCTAGAACATGCAACTAGCCAGAGTGCATCCCCCAGCATGTGGTTCAGGGGTCTTGTCCCTGGCTGGGTGGAGTTCAGAACCTCTGGGGCCCAACACAAGAATAGCTGGGACACATCCTTGAACTATGGAGCTACAGCCTTGTGCTCTAATGGACAGAGCTCAAATAATCCAGGATCCATTGGCTAGGCTGATTGCTCCCTGATGGGCAGCTCTGGAGTTCCAGGCTGGGCTCAATACCTCTGTGACCTGTGAATCTGGCCAGGTGTTCCCCTGATGGATTGCACTGAGACACTGGACTGGGCAGAGCTTGGGTCCTCTGTTCAACTAGCATGGACACATCCCTGGATTGTGGTGCCCAGGTCTTACACCTGGCTAAATGGAGCTCATAACCTTCAGGACCCAGGCAGCTGGGCAGTATGATAAATTTAACATTTTATTGAACCAAAATTCTCTTTTGGTAACTTGCACCATCTTCTTAATTTATGTTAAATTACTCCAAACAAGGAAGGAATTAATTTCATGAGACAGCCTCTCAAACTGTTGGAGAAAACTATGTAAATCTCTAACTTAATCTCTAAACCAAACATTCCTTTTCTCTTCAGTTACTACTAACTTAACATAGCTTCAAAATGTCTCTCCAAGTTGTTCTTTATCCTCTAGAAAACCTCCATGCAATCCCTCTGTCCCTTCTGTTTCCAGACTGAAGCAAAATACGAAATTTTACTGCAGTCATCTTTACATAAAATGTTCTGTGACCCACTGCAGTGCACTTCGTGCTTTTAAGAGAATATTGGTGACATTTACAAGAGTGGTATATAATTGTGCCCCACAATAAATTTTGTTACTTAAAAATTTGGGTTTAAATAATAATTTCGTGTATTTGATGTTGTTTTGTGGCAAGATTTTTAAAAATGCATACATTGACATCAACCTGAAGAAAGTTAAACTTGGTCTTTTGAATCAGAAGGTGTAAGGATCTTAGAAATAATTATTTTTTCCTGAAGTCAAATATAGGAGAAACACCATTCCCAAGAATATCAATTATATATCTTTATGGCTTCTCAATCAAGGACAACTTAACCAAAGCCCATCAATAAAATAACAACCACCAGAGTCATTGGGAGTATGAATACATGCCCCTCAATAGATGCATGGATAAAGGAAATGTGTTACTTATACACAATGGAGCACTACTGTGGTATAACAAAGGATAAGCCCAAGTAATTTGTAGGAAAACAGTTGCATCTTGAGGCCATAATGTTAACTAAAATAAATCAGATAAAGCTTAAATATCACATGGTTTCTCTTGTACAAAAAAAAAAAAATCCAAAGTAGAAAAACTTATAAAACAAAATCAAATAGATAATAGGAAACAGGGAAATATATCTTTTGCAAATGGGAGGGGGCCAAGTGATGTAGGGTGGTGAAAGATGGGAGTTACAGGGGTCATAAAGATAATTAAGATGTGTGATGGACAGATACCAATTCCCCACAATGCACGAGGTGGTTATGTGTCACAAACATGTACCAAAGCAAACAACACTAGACTTTTATGGGAAGTTCTAGATTGTAATCCTAATATCATAATGGGTTAGCTTAGAAAACAGTGTAAATAAATGAATTTCAACAACCTCCCTTTTGTTAAATGCAAATCCTCTTCCGTGTACTGAGCCTCTTCCTTGAGCTGTCCTTTAAAATGGCTTTGATACGCATAGACATCGTGTTCCCAAAGCCAAGCAGTAAGTAGTAGAGATGAAATCATGAAGTTGTTTTAGTACTCTAAAGCACTTAATTGTTATAGCGTTTGACAATTAATCCTGAAACAAACGGTGGTTAAAATTCAAAGATAGCACCCGTGATTGATAATTTACATCTGACTTTGTTATGGAAGGACAAATTTCCAGTGGCGGTGAAAGAAAAATGCTGCTGTGCCCAGGAAGGGGAGGATTTCATTCTGAGACTTGATTAGATTGAAATATGATAGGACAAGCCTGCATGTCATTTATTCTTATAAATTTAGTTGTATGCTTGCTAAATGGACTAGAAAAAAGATGAAGAGACAGATTGCCAAATATGCATTGTTTGTTTGTGGGCATAAAAGACCTCTTGGTTTATGTTAATTTAATTAATCCTCACCTAAAGCATACACAGTGCCCTGGTACTTAATGTTCTGGAAAAATTGACACAGAATATTGACACTATTCTCTGCTACTGAGAAGTAACACTGTGTGCTGACACTGTAGTAATAAGTCACCAAGACAGCTTCCCACAGGGACACCAGACCATCCATTCTAGCCTTCCTTTTAAAATGTGAGTTAATGCTCAAGATAGAATAGGTGTGAGTTGAATTTCCAATTCCATTTCCCACTTTTGTAGTTTATGGGACAACCTATAGGTGAAAATTTGTATTTGAGGAATCAGTAAAATAGTGAACAGAATTGGAAAAAGATCATTAGAAATGTAATACTGGATTTACAGGGAAGAGCATGCTATCAGTTTCATTTATGTCGCACAGTAATGCAATTTCTTCAGCTATATTTTATGAGCTTGATGGAAGTCTGATTACACCCATTAGAAAGCAGAAAACCTCATTGTTTTGTATTCATTATTTTGGCTTAAGGGTGAAAAGCGAAAACCCAATTTATCCAGTAACTGCTGTCTGTGGAAAACAGCACCAAAACCTGGCTGTGTTTTAGTGAAGTCTCCTGGGAAGGCTCATGTCTGATTTTGATGCTGCTGTGGGTCATAATATCATCCTCTGACTCTTCTATTTTTTCTTGCAATTATAGGGTTTCTTACTCCTTTGCGACTCTTGCTCTGAACTACGGTTAGTTTAACTGAGTTTCCTTTGAAAACTTGCCTACACGTCAAAAGTGTCAGGATCTAATGCATTTGGTAGCCACATAAAATCAATGAACAGCGTAGTGTTCTGCTTCCTGCAATGATCAATAGGACTCTCATAATGAGCAGAAAATTTTTAATCTTGACAACACTGAAAATCCTTAGCATAAATCTCTTCTGCATTGTAACTTTTCCATTTTCTACTCCTTGGACTTGCAAACATTGAGTAACTTCCATACAGAAGATGAATTATGAAAATAATACAATTAGAGCTTCACGTTTCAGTGGTAATGAGTCTGGATCCCAAAGGACTATGTACTGGGCAGTGTGATGTGCTCTATAATTTGAACTTCAAATGTACAAACTGAAGATACTCAAAATGTGAGATTTTTATTTACAAATAATTTTATTTAAATATATGTACAGAAGAAAATGACTAGGAATACTCATTTATTTAGTTATGAGTAGTTGATATCTTACAAACCATGGAGCTATTTCTAGGCAAATTTTACTATGATTTTGATTATTAGATATCTAATGCAAACATACAAATGAGAACAATCAATTGTATATAGAATTTATTATATAAAATATTCTAAATTTGATTAAGTTGTCATGTTCTTGTGATAACAAAGACTGTATCATTCAGCACATATTTAACATGAATGATTATGTTTGTTCCAGCAGTAATATCATTATTATGTGTTTATATGGTTGGACAACATATAAATATGTATGACCATAAAAATTTTATTTTACTAAAGTTTGAAATTTTTCAGTACATTTTTATTACCATATCAATTCTTTTTGTTAATAGTAGAAAGTCAAAATCATTCTGTAAGTAGTTGATTATATTGAAAGACTGTATAAATTCATGTTTTACATTCTTCTAATTTAAGAACTTATTGTTTTCTTTGGAAGATTATCTTACAAGTGCATTTAAGTGTCTACTTATGTAATTATTGTGCTACCATTCTCTTTCATTCCAGAATAGACGACGTAAAAATGAATATCTTTTGAAAATAGTCTTTGTCTGGTTAATAATTTCCTGTTGATCTCAATGTATAAAGAACATAAACTTTTTTGTGCATATAATTTTATCAACTCAATAAGCCAAATATTGCACTGATTTTCCTCTCTCTTGTTCTGAATTATTATATGCACTTTAAATGATTTGAAGCAAAATACCTGCCATTTGATTACTTTCAAATCAAGTCATTTATGAAGCAGTTAGCTATGTTCTTCCATGTAAGAGCAATTTTAAAATACTTCATGCTGTCTTTTCTTTTTAAGTTAGAGACACTGATGAGTGGGGAGGTGATTCATGCAGTCGGGTGGTTTGTCTTTTGTGATATATGTGTAAAACTGGGAACAAACTCACTGCCTTTAAATCAGTTTAAAATACACCATAATGGGTTCCCTCCTGTCTTACGTCACCTCAGGTTACCTCATGTGCTGGTCCTGAGCAATCTTCATGGGGCTTGTTCATCAGAGCTGTCCAAGCAGTACCGCGGGAGGAAGGGCGCTGTCAGCTCCCTTTTGACCACACACGCTCTGGTTTCTAATCCTAGATTTTTTAAATGTTAAAAACAATTTTGAGGTTGAATTTTACAGCAATTCTAAGGGTGTAGCACATTGACTGCTACTATCAAAGATTAAAGATATCTTCCTACTGTCCCGTACAGTACCTCTCTCGGCATTCAGACATTTTAGTATATCTCCCACTTTCTATGAATTATAGAGTCACAGGCTTCACTTTGGAATTTTATTTTAATGCATCCAATTCACTAGCTGTACAATTCCCTTTCTCTTTATGGCCTCAGTAACCTGCAGGTATAGAAGGAATTGCCAACAAATTCAAATGGGAAATATTGAAAGGTCAAAGCTATAAAAAACTCTACTCAATTATAAGACAAATTTAGTACTAAATTCTGATGCTCTAGAATATTCAAATATCAGAGATGATAAAAATAGTTAATTACTGTCCTAATGATTCAAATCATAAATCAAGGGGTGTTTATTGTTCTAAGTCTGCAGGTTTTTATTCTGCTTATAAATGCTATAAAATGCTTTACAGGCATCCTTCTGCATTCACATTTTTCTCTCTCATAATATGCTTAATATGCCCTAATTGAATGAGGAATAATTCTGTATATCTATGAGGAAGACTTTTAAATCTAAAGTATTCATTTCAGAATATAACAAAATTTCTTGAAAGTATTTAGCCTTTATCATATTCTTCATTTTTCTAAAAATCTCAGTAGTTTTACTGGAAATCTTAATAATTCTCGAGTAAGTTATACCGCATTCTGAAACTACTACAATTTTTCCTTTTAAGGAAGTCTAAAATATCTCTGAACTCAGCTGCTGATGATGGATGGGTGTTGGGCACCCTCTTCCAAAGACGTCTGTTACGTGGCTCACGCCATACCCTTCCAGCAAGGGGTCACCAGTCCTAGACCCAAACACATTAGCTGTCTGCTCAGCTGGACTGCTCTCCTTAGGGACAATATCCCTTAGGGACAATGTGTGCTGTTTCCCATTTTCGTTGCCCTGAAAGCCTCCTCTATTTACCAGGTCTCTTGAGAATAAACATCTGTCTTCCAAGGCGTCATTTCTAAAATCAGATAAATTAACCCAAAACATAGTATTGACATTAAGGTGTAATACCACATACAAATGGTATTGATTCATAATTATTTTACTTCTTATGTGAAATAACTCCACAACTGAAATAGCTACACTATTGCTTATTCAATGCCGTGAAGCAAATCGGAATTAAAGATAAGAATTTGTATGTATGAGAGATTCCAAATCTCATTATTTAGCATTCTGTTACTTTCTTCCTGGGCCACTGATTTTGTTCCTATTATAAATCAATTGATACGTAGTTGTTGCTTTGACTCCCGAAAGTGCCAGGACTTAGAAGAGACCTCGTGTCTTTCTCTACCCATTATTTCATTAGTGTCAACTTCGCTTACCTTTCTGGGGAGTCTATCCACAGACTATGATAATGAACCTAATCTCTTGATGAAAACTGTGCTATAAATAGTTTATTTGATATCTGTTTCCTTTTTATAAGGCAAGGCATATATTTTTGTTATATGAATCAGTTTCCTTATATTTCCACCAACATCTAGCTGTAAATGACTGAAATGCAAACAAGACAATTTCACTTGATAGTTGACTAGGAAAAGAATAATTGAGTTTCTTTCTTATTCTGTATCATAAAATGGAGAAAAAATCACATAACATCTGTGAGATAGGTTCAATAACTTAGCTATTTTTAACCAAAATTTTCTAGGAGGTCACTTTTGATCATGGACTCTACATGGCATCTTACAGAGCCCCAGGCCCCCAAATCCACTGATATTCTCTGTGGCCACAGAATACTCTGGAAAAAAATGCTTAATATTTATGCCATACAAACTACACTCATACACCCGTGTACACACACACACACACACACACACACACACACACATTCTAATTCTCGGGGTAGAAGAATGGATATAGAAAGCACCCAAAGATTACTTTTCTGTTTATGTGAACCTCACTGTTTTCTGCCAAATGTCTAATCTTTATGTGAGCTTCCTGAAACACAGACTTCCCGATTCTTTTTAGCACACATAAATAGCTGCGTGGTAATGGAGGATGTGTGTGTTTCAGATTGATCAATTCAGGGCACGTTATCCAGTGAGGAACACTATTTCCTTCAGTACAAAATTGTTTCCTGTGGTTGCCTCGAGTCTCCTAATGGCTAATCATCTCTAACAGTTACTTTTCCCAGACGTGTAAACCTCTCCATTCGTACTCAGAAATACATCAAAGCAGAATTTGAAAACAATAGGCTGGATCTCCCTCTGTTTTATGTAGTTTTTGACTCTTTCCCCTGCACATGTACTACTGATGGTTTTAGAAGTGGGGGAGCTGAAACCTTAGTACATTCGCATTTCTTGGAGGAGCGGCTGGCTGGTGTGCACGTGGCCTGTGCGATTCTAGAGAGATGCACCATGAAACAATGGTCTGAAAACCACTGTACTTATATTTGATTTTATTCAGATACTAATGGAATAATTCAAATGTGAAATTCTTCAGAAAATCATGATATAACCCGTACCGGTTTGAAAATGTCTCAAATACTGCTTCCTGTTTAATACTGGGAATTGAACAAGGGCTCTGAACAGAATCACACTCAGCTTACCTTTAATGGGACTACATATACTTAGCTCCCAAATATGTCTCCCAAATACGGGGTGTGCTTCATGTTTGCATGCTGACTGCAAAGAAGCATTAATATCAGAGCTAGGAGAAAGAAAAGAGAACTAACCGACAGGAGGGGATTCTTTATTAATGTCCCCACTATTGTAATTCACTCCTGATTTAATCTATTTTATTGCTTTAACGTGCTAAAATCAAAGCATCTTGAGTTTTTAATCCTCGTGCTCTGCTCTGCTGATAGCGAGTTAGAATTACTTTCTCCTTTCTCACATTTCTCAAGACAAAAGCCCCAGTTTCAGTTGCTCCGTCTCTGGACAGCAGCATCTGTCTCAGTCCAGTTTTTGTTCCCAGGCAAAGAAGCCAGCTGACTCCACCCTCCTCATCCTCCCATCCCTGGGCCAGTCCTGGGAGTCAGTCAAACTCGTTCCAAGAGGTCCTTGGTTAAATAACAACCACTTTCCCTTGGAACACTGTCATATCTTTATCAATCACTTGCCCTGACACTTAACATTTTGTCAGATCCTTTGAAAACAAACCAATTGACTTGCTTTCTGAATCTGCCTTGAGTTACCCTGGGGACTGACCATAAACTCCACCATGCACGAAGGTCCTTCAGGGAGCAGGCTGGTGCACACTGGAGCACGGAAGTCGGCATCTCAGCAGAAAGCCCGGTACCTGCGTGTCTGACCAAGACCAGGGTCCCTCTGATGCAAATGCACTGACACTGACTGATGCCTCTGCAGGCTGTCTTAACCATTCCCGCCTTATTCCCTCCATGGCAGCCACCCTTCTTAGCAGTCCCTGACTGGGAAGAAGATAGGTTTGGTTTTGGCAGTCAGGAGAAACAAAGAGGAGATGACTCAAGAAAACGATGAAGATACACAAGTAGTTCTTTCCTACAGATTCCAGCTAGAAGACAGCAAATGACAAGAAGGTGTGATTTATGACATCCACTGCAACTCACGTGGAGTGTGGAGGCCTAATAACCTGTCTTTGTGGAGGTCCGGGACAGCGCTCACATAGGGTTTCCATGGAGGGAGAGAGTGTGATTAGCAGTCATGACTTCTGTGGCTCTTCACCATGACAGAATGAGGGTTTTCACATCTGGCCAGCGCATCCATGCAGGAGAGGACAGCAGGGTGCCAGTTCCTGTAGGTACCTCACATGTCCCATGCGAAGCTGGCCACCAGGAGCCAGCTGCATAAGGGAGCTAGCTGGACCCACCACAATGAGACACCCAGAGAAGACAGAGAACCAGAAACAGTCAAAAATGACATTAGTTGACTTCTGGGGGAGAAAGTTACATCAGTGAGTGCTGAAGCGATGCACAGTTACAGGAATTCAGGGCAGAGCTTGGTACCCCGTATTCTCTAAGGGGGAAAAGCAGACAGTGCAGTGATAATATCACTTAGAAGCTAAAGTCGAGCTGTAAGAGGGGCCCTAAATAATGCCTGAGAACATTGATACTTACTAAGGAAAGATACATGGGCAGCAGAATATTTCTGTGGTCTTTGAAGCTATTACATGTGTTGGTGTGGACCCAAGAGGATTATTGTTAGCTGTGGTCATTGAAGGAAAATAGCTTCGTTTCTTGACCCTCAAATTGAAAAAAAAAGGCTGTCATTATAAAAATAAAGCATACAATTTACAAGTGATTTAATGTTCATCATTTAGCACTACAATCACCAAGGATACAGCAAGATTTGGAAAAAAATATATACTGCCATAGGATTTCAGTCCTTATGAATATTTATGCAGCACTGATGTTTAAAAACTTCTTGATATTTTATTCTAAAACGTTGGAACCATCAGTAATGTTCAGTATAACAAAACGTAAAAGAGGAGGGCTCTGAAGGGGTGAGTGACGCAGTTGGATGGAGCGAGAAAGCCGTCTTCGCCCTCCCTTGAGAGAATGCTTCCTTGAGAGAATGCTTCACCCCGAGAGATTCTGTCTGGACAGGAAGCTGAAGCTGAGAAACCCATACACCATCTGCTCAATGTTTTATGGAGCAAGGAAAGAGGATTTCCCAACACACTTGAGGTTACCCTGAACTAGCCATGAACTGTGAGATAAAAGCTGATAGTGATGCCACACAGCACATTCCATCCACAACTTTCTCCTCGAGCCTGTGGCCAGCTCTTGAGCCCAGAACATCTATTTTGCTGAAGGTTTTACTTCTTTTCAACGTGATCTCTCCTCTACAATGCATAGTCTGTCTATAAAATGTATTATTTTATCTTTCATAATTTATTCTCTTAAGTACTAGATATGTCATGGCGTTAACTTTAATTTTCTAATAGAAAAAATATTTGGGCTAGAAAGCATTTCAGATTTGGTAAAAAGAAACAATTAAATTGTAGACTTGGAATAATGATAAATTAGAAGCAAATAGAAATAAAAGTAAAGCAAAAGACCAAGCTTTCCTCGCTCCTCCTTGCTTTCCACACCTGCTTACTGAGGTGCAAATCTTCAGCCACTTCTTCTCAGCCGAGTGGGTCTGAGCCATAGCACAGATCTGATGCTCCATTTAAAATGGCTCTGGGAACATTTCTCAGAAGATATATTATCCTCCCAGACTCTCTATTTCTGGAGGTTCTATATAAATTTTACGCTTGTCTCCATGCCAAGTGTGACTCAGAGGTACGACTTCTGCCTCTCTAACTTTCGAAGTGGATTTGGAAATTCATCCAGTTTTCTTAGTGGTCACTGAAGAAGTGGGCATCTGGGGAAGCTTACATTGAGCAGGGGCCTGCAGTTCCGTGGAACAGTCCTGTACACATACATGTTGGGTGACCCCCTTGTATGAAAGTTGTGTGCATTGTCTCATTACTGTTCTGCACCAGAATTCTGTGCCTGAGAAATAATTCTGTTCACAGATGGCAAAGAGGAACAGATAATTATAAACAGCCTGCCCATGATCTCACATGATCTCACAGCCAGAAAGTAAAAGCATTATGTGGAGGAATAAGATCTATCATCAAACTACCATGTTGTCTTACCTTTGTAAAATCTATACAGTTGAGAAGCACAAAGATCTAACTCCGGTCTCCAGCAAGGAAAAATGCTGGCACCTATTCTGTCATGTCCACAGAAGGGCAGCTCTGGTTTCTTACTTTCCCACATTGTTGAAGCACAAAGCTATATCCTTGATGACTATTGTGGTGACAAATAAACAAACAACAGCAAAGACAGAAAGCCCTGCAGGCTGTTGATAATGTGTTTGCAGCTGGACTTATCTTTACTGACAGGGAGGTGTACCGCGTGTTAGAACTGCTGCTTTCTTTGTTTTAAGAGTAAAATGCTTCTGTTTATTTAAGGCTCTTTAAAGTCTTAATCAGTTTTGCTTACTGTGAACAGAGAATAATCAACTAAAGATGGTGTGACTGGGAAAGGCTAGGACAAATATTATAATCAGAATAACAAGCATTAGTTTCTAGAAAAGAGTAAGCATAGTTCTTGTGGAGATTAAATCATCATAATGGTTCATCAGTGCTCTACCTCAGCTAAAACACAGGAGAAGCTACATGGAAGACCATATAGTCAAGCACAAATCAATTTCAAATTTTGGCCTTTGCAGGTCCCACAGTTATGGCAAGAAATCAGAGGTCTAAGGAAACTATTAAGTAGCCAAAAGAAGAAAGAATGTTAGACTTTAATGTGCTTTACATGCTGAATCACTAAGCAAGATGTCACTCAAAATTATAGTGCAAGGTGGAAACCAGGAAATTAAAGAACATCTTCAATCCCAGGGATGGTCGCCATTTTCCATTCTCTGTTGGAAAGGTGAAATACCAAAGACATTTCATTTTAAACACATAGTTAGCTAAATTATTTTTACTTCATAAAAACCGTATGTGGGAAGATGTTTGCTCTCATCCAAAGAAATAAAAAGGAAAGACAGGCTTGAATAAAGTGGTCTCTTAATACTTGCAAATACATATTTTAACATTATTTCGTCTTCTATAATCTAAAGGAAGTCTTAAATTCCAACGGGTTAAAAATTCTGGTAAAAATATCACTAGCAAACAAAGACAAATGGAGCATATCTTAAGAATTTTTGAAATTCAAATGAAAGAGAAAACTTCAATGTGTGTGCTTTGTATATATTGATCAAATTTATCAAATTACTGGAATAATTTATGTAGGGGAGTTAAGATAGTTCCTCCACATAAAACAATGTACACATCATAAATGCCCAGAAATTGTCTATATAGCTATATTCTTAAATGGACTACTTGCATATATAATTAGTAAAGATGAAATCACACAGGGAGAGGGGACTTCAATCTGATTTGACTGGGGTTACATTGAGAAAACACCAAGTGACCATGAGGGACAAAATTAAAGGGCTGCATCTCTAAGTGAAAGCATGGCAGATATTGCAATGATTATCCATGACCTCTAGAAGACAGAGGCCAGGAACAGTGTCCTTCTTAGGCTCAAAAGGAGCACAACTCTGCTAACATGTGAGTGATTAAAGAACTGAATCTTCTATTTGTGGTTACTGCCTTTAACTGATTATTACAAAATCCAACAACTCAACTCTTCTGGTTTAGCAGAACTTGTGATAGACATCGAGAGAGAGAGAGAGAGAGAGAGAGAGAGAGAGAGAGAGAGAGAGAGAGAGAGAGAGAGAGAGAGAGAGAGAGAGAGAGAGAGAGAGAGAGAGAGAGAGAATCACATGGGTAGTTTAGTTTTGTTCCTTCCCTTTTTAGTGCAGAATACTTGAAATTTGTAGATTTCTCAAGTTTTCCCGAAGAGACAGGGAGAGGAACCAGTCTCTTGAGTGCTGGATCCAGAACTACTTGGCCCATATTCTAATGGTTCAAATCATCACAGGATCCACTCAGGTTTAAGGAAAAATCACATATCTCTTCATAAAATGTTTAGCACAGAATTTGAGACCATCTTGAGCTTGGAAACCTGTGAAAGAATGAGATGTTTTCCTTGGTTTTCACTGCACTTTGAATAAATTATAAATAGGACAATGCTTCCAGAAAAATAACACTGAGGAAGGGATGGCAGAATTTTGTGCTTCCCAAAAAACTCTGACTATGGCTGTAAACTTTTCAAGTGAAGTTAAAATTAACCACCAGAAATGAATTGTACAGGAGACCATATACATATGTCACAATCCTACTGTATGTTACCGAATAAAATCAAACTAATTAATAAGACCTAAAGAAAAAAGAAAAATATAAAAAGATCGGATATGCATTTCAATCTTAAAAAAGAAAAATTTAGATTTCCATATCACATAACCCAGGTTTTAAAGTCCTGTAATAACTAAAATTACTGCATTAGTGCATGTACAAAGAAAACATCTATGAAATAGAGGAAAAAAAGGATGGGAAAATAAAATTTCTCATTATTTTTACTGAGAAGCTGTAAATACAAATAATTGTTGATACTGATTAAAAACCACCACCATTAAAAAACAACCAAAATTGTAAACATAAACTTTGGCAAAGTTTTGGACTTCCTTCTCCAGCTGATTAAAGATGACCTGGTCACATATTTCACTAAAATGTTCAGAGTACATCAAGGAAAGAAAGTAATGTAGCTTCATTCCATTGTTAATTTCTGAAGATGAGTGGTGTTTTCTGTTGAACTGAAGGTCTGATTGTGCTTTAAAGATCTTCCCAATTTGAGGTTCTTATCTCAGGACATGAAAGGATCTGCCAGTCCTGTCATTTCTACTTGAAGCCAACTCCTCTGTGACTTAAGGCTGCCACTTAAGGAGTGCTGTAGTTTTAGAAAGGTTTTCACATCATAATGTTCAGCCTGCACATTCTTAGGCTTCAAG
Organism: Cavia porcellus; assembly: GCF_034190915.1. Classification (NCBI taxonomy): domain Eukaryota; kingdom Metazoa; phylum Chordata; class Mammalia; order Rodentia; family Caviidae; genus Cavia; species Cavia porcellus. The sequence continues at coordinate 78,189,836 of NW_026947495.1, read as the reverse complement.
TCTTGTATTTAGCACAAAGTTAAGTGATTATGGGATTACATGGTATATCTGAGACATGTCTGGTATAGAAAGTTGTATCATAATAAATGCTACTTTTTTGAGATTTACAGACAAATTTCCTCTTTATGCGGACAGGGAGCTCAAGAATTGTACCTCACATCAAGACAACTTTCACTCTGTGTATCAATCTCAAGTTCAGTTTGGCATCACGAGCCGACCCATGTGCAGTTTCAAGCCAGAGTCATCCCAGTGTTAAATACAAAGCAAATTAGAGTCTTAGTCCTTTGGGATCAAAAATATTACAAGTCTTAAGAAGATGCTGCAGAGATTATTTTGCTATACAGTAGACTAGAAAATCCTCAAAATCCTCTTTACACAATGATGCTGAATGCCTGTTTCTTGGGAAAGGTTTAAAAATGGGGCCAAGAAAGATGATTATAAATATTAAAGTATCTCTCTCTCTCTGTCTCTCTGTCTCTCTCTCTCTCTCTCTCTCTCTCTCTCTCTCTCTCTCTCTCTGTCTCTCTCCCCCACCTCCCAAGAATTTTTTGTCTCATTGCCTGGGAGCACTGATTATACACAACTTCAGATAAGCTTTTTGATTCTGCTGTCTTCCCAGAGAAGCCCACTTAGCCCACTTAGTCTCTGGGAGAGTGTGAAGGGAGCCCTGGCCACTGATACCACACTCCTCGGGGACAGATCCCCAAGGGCATCAGACCTCCAGAGCTTCCTACGATGTCCCTTAGACAGCAGTTGGCCTCACATCACAGTGACAATTCTCCCTGTGTTCAGTCTTACACGCAGGGCTCATGAAAAAGAGCTTGCCATGGTGATGAAATAGATTCACTGAAAATTATTTTTATAAATAACTCATGCAAATCATATTTTTAGCTCGGCATAATGGTGCACACCTGTAATCCCAGTTCTCAGTAGCCTGAGGTGGGAAGATCACAGAGACTGAGGCCAGCCTGGCCTACATAATGAGCTCAAGCTCAGCCTGACCTATACAGAGAGACCCTATCTCAAAAATAAAATAAATAAAGTTATATTTCAGGTGTACAGAAGTTATTATATTAAAATTTCTGCCTGACCTCTTTGTTATAAATCAGCAAATTAAAATGATTTGAAAACACAGGAGAAAGAATGGTATGCAGTAGATACTATAAATTCTGCTTTAAATTTTCACAACTGAATGATATTTTGTGGCCTATTGTGTCATTTTACAATTTAAGACATGTAAAATATATAATACATGTAGAATTTGAAATGCAATAATTTTACCTTTCGAGAAAGAAGTATTATTACCAGTATTATTATTTTTCATACATAGTGAAATAGCTACATTCCAGACTGTAACTTCATGAGTATTAGATAAATTGGGTCATATATTTGTGGTAGTAAAGTTTATTTAAAATTATGTTTTAAAAAGATGAACACATAGAGTAGTCTTTAAAATTTACTGTGATTCTAACCTGAAATTATATTTTACCATGAAATGTTATTAAATTATATAAAATTCTACTAATTTAGAGATCTCCCAAATATAAAAATCTGTGATCAGGTCAACATCTATAATCTCTTTCAAATTAAACTATTTCCTACCAGAAACCCATTGTCAAGATTTTTTCAAAACTAATTTGCATATTCAAATGTGCCTCAGTAAGCCTTCACAATAATGCATTTTAAAGTTTGTAAATTGAGATTTAATAGGATAGAATCACCTAAGAAATACAGTAAAGCATGTTTTAGAAGACAGAGATTGGAATTGCATGTTAGAGGGACCTTTTATAGAAAGACATTCTAATGCAGTTTCCAGGTAGTTATTCTTCTCAATTTAAAGGGCTAAGAAGGCTGTGAAATACCTCTTGTTTATAGCCACCAAGCTCTCTAAAGGCAGCTGCCCCAACTGTCCTGGCCATTTCCCTCTGCTGAGGTAGGGAATCAGTCAGACACCAGATGACAGACTCAGAGAAGCCACCATCGGATCTTCCCCAAGCAGGTTGGCACCGATGGATTTTGGAGAGCGTGTTCCTCCACATGGGCATGGCTATAGCCATGGAATTCAGTGGGGACACACACAGGGATTTAAATGCTAAGGGGAAGAGATAACGCAGGCCAAGCTGTGCAATGCACATGCTACCCTGGACTCCTTGGCCCCCAGTTTTGTCCTGATCTTTAGTTCTCTTGAGAATGAGTCTTGGTGAGGATAAGAACTTACAAGAGTACAAGAAGGCCGCGCCTGGCCATAGGTCTGCAGAGGAGGAGCTGGGCAGATCTGGGGTGCCCTCACCGGCCTCTCTGCGTGTCTGGAGGACTCTGGATATCTGCGCCCAGACTGCTGGAGTTCCCCCAGGCTTCCAGGTGCAGTGAAGGAGAGAGGTGGGTTCGAGGCTTCCACATCAGCCTCCCCATTCCGGCTTCACTTGGAGACCTGCTGAGCTCCCCATAGGTGGGCTGGCCCACACTACCAGCCTAGCCCAGCCTGTTTAGCTGCCGCGCCTGGCCATAGGTCTGCAGAGGAGGAGCTGGGCAGATCTGGGGTGCCCTCACTGGCCTCTCTGCGTGTCTGGAGAACTCTGGATATCTGCGCCCAGACTGCTGGAGTTCCCTCAGGCTTCCAGGTGCAGTGAAGGAGAGAGGTGGGTTTGAGGCTTCCACATCAGCCTCCCCATTCCGGCTTCACTTGGAGACCTGCTGAGCTCCCGATAGGTGGGCTGGCCCACACTACCAGCCTAGCCCAGCCTGTTTAGCTGCCGCGCCTGGCCATAGGTCTGCAGAGGAGGAGCTGGGCAGATCTGGGGTGCTCTCACTGGCCTCTCTGCGTGTCTGGAGGACTCTGGATATCTGCGCCCAGACTGTTGGAGTTCCCCCAGGCTTCCAGGTGCAGTGAAGGAGAGAGGTGGGTTCGAGGCTTCCACATCAGCCTCCCCATTCCCGGCTTCACTTGGAGACCTGCTGAACTCCCCATAGGTGGGCTGGCCCACACTACCAGCCTAGCCCAGCCTGTTTAGCTGCCGCGCCTGGCCATAGGTCTGCAGAGGAGGAGCTGGGCAGATCTGGGGTGCCCTCATTGGCCTCTCTGCGTGTCTGGAGGACTCTGGATATCTGCGCCCAGACTGCTGGAGTTCCCTCAGGCTTCCAGGTGCAGTGAAGGGGAGAGGTGGGTTTGAGGCTTCCACATCAGCCTCCCCATTCCGGCTTCACTTGGAGACCTGCTGAGCTCCCGATAGGTGGGCTGGCCCACACTACCAGCCTAGCCCAGCCTGTTTAGCTGCCGCGCCTGGCCATTGGTCTGCAGAGGAGGAGCTGGGCAGATTTGGGGTGCCTGCATCGGCCTCTCCATGTGTCTGGAGGACTGTGGATATCTCTGCAACCAGGGAGGGTCCACAGGTTCCTGAAGCACTGCAGCCTGTGGTGAGTTCCCTAACCCGGCTGCGATTGAAGAACTGTGGAGCTTCCAAGGGGCAGGTGAGCGCACAGTGTCCCTGAGGCCCAGCTTGTCTGGAACTGCGGAGTTCTGAGCAGGCAGAGGAGGGCCACTGGTTCTGTAGGCCTAATGGCTTGGGGTAGCGTGGTGCCAGAGTCTCAGTAGCTCCAAACATAGAAGGGGATTTTCAACAGATCCTGAGGAAGCTTTCAAATAACACTTGAAACACAGAAATATAGGAAAATGACAAAACGAAAGACCAAATTACAACCTCAAACCTCCAGCCCATCTCAAGAAACCCTAGGAGCGATGTATATAGAAGAAAATATATCCCATCCACCTCATATATCGGACACAATAGCCACTGAAATTGACAAGCAACTCCAGGAAGCTTTAAAGAAATTCAAACTCGAAATAATCTCCCAGATAAAAGAAGAAATGATAAAAGAAATGAAAGAGATTCTAAATATATCTAAAGAAAACACAGATAAAAAATTGGAGGAACTAAACAAAAAGATAGAATCCCTAGACGAGCAATATAAGAAACAAACAGAATACATAATGCAGATGCACAGAGATATACAGGAAATAAAAAACTCCACTGAAAGTTGTAAAAACCGCCTTAATGAAAGTGAAGATAGAATTTCAGACCTTGAAGACAGGATTGCAGCTAGTGAACAGGAAAGGAAAGATCTTTTGAAAATAACAAGGAACCAGGAAACAACAATTCAACAACTGCAAGACGATGCAAAGAAGAATAACATAAGAATGATAGGGATTAATGAAAGAGAGGGAGACAACATGAAGGATGTCAGGAGGATATTTAGAGAAGTAATAGCTGAAAATTTTCCAAGCATGAGATCAGAAACTGACATCAGGATCAGTGAAGCATATAGAACTCCAAACAGTCATAACCAAAATAAAACTACACCCAGACATATAATAATCACCATCCCAGAAATCCAACACAAGAATAGATTATTAAAAGCTGTCAGAGAGAAAAGACAGATCACTGATAAAGGAAAACCTATCAGAATCACAGCAGACTTCTCAGCACAAACGATAAAGTCAAGAAGAGCATGGAGTGAAGTATTCCAGATCCTAAAGCAAAATGATTTCCAACCAAGACTGATATATCCTGCAAAACTATCATTCAAAATAGATGGTGCAATACGATACTTCCATGACAAAGAACAGCTGAAGAACTTCATGAACACCAAACCAACCCTGCAAAAAATATTGAAAGACAGTTTAGATACACAAAGGAAAAAAGCACTAAGCAAAGCAAATAATTAAACAGAACAGAAAGATAAAGATGCAACAGCAGAGAGATAACATTCCTACAATTAACCAGCATTTAACAGTAATAACCATTAATGTAAATGGTCTCAATGCACCAATCAAAAGAAACAGACTAGCAGAATGGATCAAGAAACAAAATCCAACCATATGCTGTTTACAGGAAACCCATCTAACCCAGACAGATACTCACAGACTGAAAGTCAAAGGATGGAAAACAATTCTTCATGCAGCAGGAATCCAAAAAAAGGCAGGAGTAGCCATTCTGTTTGCAGACAACGTGAACTTTAAACCAACAATGACCATAAAGGACAAAGAAGGTCACTACATACTCGTAAGGGGAAAACTCCAAGAGGAAGAGATAACTATCTTAAATATATACGCACCAAACTCCAGAGCACCCAGTTATATAAAACAATTATTAACAGAAATGAAAACTCAAATTATCAGTAACACAATTGTAACAGGAGACCTTAATACACCACTGACACCAAGGGACAGATCAACCAGACAGAAAATGAGCAAAGAAATAACAGAACTGAATCACACCTGTGAACAAATGGGTTTGATAGACATATACAGAATGTTCCACCCAACAACATCAGAATACACATTCTTCTCAGCAGTACATGGATCATTTTCTAAAATAGACCATATATTAGCTCACAGAACATATTAAAGCAAATGCAAAAGAGTTGAAATCATCCCTTGCATATTATCGGATCATAGCGCTCTGAAATTAGAAATTAATGACAAAGGATACTGCAAAAATTCCGCAAACACATGGAAACTAAATAACACACTCTTGAGTAATCAGTGGGTCACAGAAGAAATTAAAGAAGAAATTAAACAATACCTAAAAGAAAATGAAAATGCAGATACAACTTACCGGAATCTGTGGGATGCAATGAAAGCCGTTCTGAGAGGAAAATTTATTGCACTGAGTTCCCACATCAGGAAAACAGAACGAATACAAATAAATAACTTGATGCTACACCTCAAACAGCTAGAAAAAGAAGAGCAAGTCAAGCCCAAAGCCAAAAGAAGAGAGGAAATTATAAAAATCAGAGCAGAAATCAATGCAATAGAGACTAAGAAAACAATCCAAAGAATCAACGAATCAAAGAGTTGGTTCTTTGAAAGAATAAATAAAATCGATAAGCCCCTAGCCAACCTTATTAAAAAAAGGAAAGAAAAAGCTCAAATTCATGCAATAAGAAATGAAAAAGGAGAAATCACTACAGACCCAATAGAAATAGAGGATCATCAACACCTATTTCGAAAACCTCTACTCTCAAAAGTTTGATAACACAGAAGAAATAGACAGATTCTTAGAAGCATATGAAGTACCAAAGCTAGATCAAGAGGATATAAAACTGTTGAATAACCCAATCTCTGCTAATGAAATTGAAAATGTAATTGGGTCCTTGCCCACCAAGAAGAGCCCAGGCCCAGATGGATTCACTGCAGAATTCTACAAGAAATATAAAGAAGACCTAATGCCGACACTCCTCAAACTATTCAATGAAATTGAAAGGGAAGCAATCCTTCCTAAGTCACTCCTGGAAGCAAATATTACTCTAGTACCAAAACCTGAGAAAGACCCAACTATAAAAAAGAACTATAGACTGATCTCCCTAATGAACACAGATGCAAAAATCCTCAATAAAATATTGGCAAATAGGATCCAGCAAATCATCAAGAAGATTATACACCATGACCAAGTGGGATTCATCCCAGGAATGCAAGGATGGTTCAACATACGCAAATCAATAGATGTAATCCACCATATCAATAAAGCCAAAAATAAGAATCACATGATCATCTCTATAGATGCAGAAAAACCCTTCGATAAGGTCCAACACTTATTCATGATAAGAACTTTACAGAAAATTGGAATAAATGGTCTTTACCTCAATATAATAAAGGCCATTTATGACAAACCAACAGCCAGCATCATACTAAATGGCCAAAAATTGAAAGCCTTTACTTTAAAATCGGGTACAAGACAAGGATTTCCTTTATCACCACTCCTATTTAATATAGTACTGGAAGTACTAGCCAGAGCAATTAGGCAAGAAAGAGAAATAAAAGGGGTAAACATAGGAAAAGAAGAAGTTAAATTATCATTGTTTGCAGATGACATGATACTCTACATAGAAGACCCCCTAAACTCCATTGAAATACTCTTAGATACAATAAATAAATTCAGTAATGTGGCTGGATACAAAATCAATACTCAGAAATCAATAGCATTCCTATACACGAACAACAAAATTACAGAGAGGGAAATAAGAGAAACTGGACTATTCACATTAGCAAGCAAAAAAATGAAATATTTAGGAATTACTCTTACGAAAGAAGTGAAAGACTTATACAGTGAAAATTATAATACACTGAAAAAGGAAATTGAAGATGATCTCAGAAAATGGAAAGACATCCCTTGCTCATGGATAGGAAGAACAAACATTGTGAAAATGGCCATTCTCCCAAAACTGTTATACAGATTCAATGCAATCCCAATAGAAATACCATCAACATACCTTATAGATCTAGAGAAATCACTCCTAAATTTCATCTGGAACCAGAAGAGACCTAGAATCACAAAGGCAATTCTAAGCAGCAAAGACAAAGCAGGAGGCATCACAATCCCTGACTTGAAGTTATACTACAAAGCAACAGTAGTAAAATCAACATGGTATTGGAATCAAAACAGAGCTGAAGATCAGTGGAATAGATTAGAAGATACAACCACAACTACGAACACACTCAACCACCTTATTTTTGATAAAGGAGCCAAGCAGGTTCACTGGAAGAACGACAGTCTCTTTAATAAATGGTGCTGGAAAAACTGGCTCTCCATTTGCCGAAAACTAAAGCTAGACCCATGTCTATCACCATGTACTAAATTAAAATCTAAATGGGTCAAAGATCTGAATATTAAAACAGAAACACTAAATCTATTGGAAGACAAAATAGGTAGAAACCTTGGAGACATAGGAGTAGGTAAAGAATTCATGAACAGGACTCAAACCGCACGGGAAATACTTCCCAGAATCAATAACTGGGACCACTTCTTATTAAAAAAGTTTCTGCATGTCAAAAGAAATCTCCAGCATAGTGAAAAGAAAACCCACAAACTGGGAAAAGATTTTAGTGAACTCTCTCTCAGACAAGGGCCTCTTGTCTAAAACATATAAAGAATTAAAGAAAGTCAGACCTCCGAAATTCAAAGATCCAATCCAAAAATGGGCATCTGAGATGAATATGCAATTCTCAGATGAAGAAATGCAAATGGCAAATAAATACATGAAAAAATGCTCATCATCATTGGTCATTAGAGAAATGCAAATTAAAACCACACTGAGATACCATCTCACTCCTGAAAAAATGGCCAGGATCAAGAAAACCGACAACAAATGCTGGAGAGGCTGTGGGGAAAAAGGAACTCTCCTGCACTGCTGGTGGGAGTGTAGACTGGTACAGCCTTTGTGAAGATCTGTCTGGAGATTTCTCAAAAAGTTGGGACTGGAAATCCCATTTATTCCAGCTATTCCACTTCTAGGCATATTCCCAGAAGAACTAAAAGCATCATACCACAGTGATATATGTGCACCTATGTTTATAGCAGCACAATTTGTAATCGCCAGATCTTGGAAACAACCCAAGTGCCCATCAACTGAGGAATGGATAAAAAAGTTGTGGTATTTCTATACAATGGAGTATTATTCAGCTATAAAGAAGGATCACATTGAGATATTTATCAATAAATGGGCGCAGCTTGAGACCATACTCATAAGTGAAATAAATCAATCTCGCATGTGTGAATACCGAATAGTTTCCCTAATGTAAATAATGATTCAATTATATAAAAATATGTGGTAATCATGATTCCCCATTAGGTGGCCTTGAAGCCTTATAAAGTTTTCACTCATTAATTAGAAAGGCTTTATTCTGGGCTTACTGATATGAAAATATTTGAAGCTAGAGTATATGAAGTTTTATCCAAATATTTCAAGGAAAAAGACACTATGGTAACTACTATTAAGTCAGGTTATAAAGTGGTGAAGTACTAGGTTGTTGAAACAGTCATGCTGTGACCTCTATTGTTATATTGTTATGTCCTGTTTTATCTCAATCTCCCCTTATTGTTTCAAAAAAATTATTTAGTCATTTCTTATGTTTGTCTTAATTAAAGAAAAAATTCAAAAAAATTAGGATATATAAATAGTAACTCTTTTTGATTTCCTATTAACTTGTTTTGAAGTCCTGTAGTACTCCTACAATCTTGTTTTGACTGATTAGACTCTGTTCCATTCTATATGATAGTATCAAGTTTGAAGACATAGGCAACTACTTTGAAGACAATAAGATTCACTAAGATACCCATTCTGGTTTGACTATTGTCTTCTTTGGAAGTCCTGTAATGTTTACAATGCCTAAGTTTTATTGGTCTTGTTCTCTACTGTTTTGTCCAACTTTATAATATCTAATGAGATAGACAATTCTTTGTAAGGAAACAAGGGACAACGTTGATAACCATTGTTGATAAACTTGTACTCTGTTCTACACCATGTGCTATGTCTATCCTTGGTATTGACTGACAGCTTTGTTTTGCCATATTTGACTGTATTCTTCCACCCCCCCAAAGAACGTAATAAGCACTAAGGAGTAATAAAATCCAAGATGTGTAAATTTTGTTGTAAAAAAGAGAGGGGAAAAAAAAAAAAGAAAAAGAGCTCTAACGGATATAACAGCAAGTGTGTTTGGGGGTGTTAAATAGCTGACTTTATCAATGTTTTTGGAACACTGAACACAGCTGTTTGCAGTCTCCCTGTTTGAATGTCCACCTTGTGTTCTTTGATACTGTGATTTGAGGAACTATTTTCAAGAAGATAGTGTGTAATCTACTAGCAGATGATTTCTTACTGTTATGTTTTTTTTTTTTTTTTTTTTTTTTTTTTTTTTTTTTTTTTTGTAGTTCTGTATTGCGTGTACCCTTACGCCGCTTTGGTTTGTTTTGTGTTTTTCTCTTTTTCCTCTTAAATAAAAAAAATTAAAAAAAAAAAAAAAAAAAAAAAAGAGTACAAGAAATATTTGACTATTTTATCAGAAGCCCAAGGTGTGGAAAGCCCTATGACCCTATTTGAGTCTGAGAAGGAAGGATTTCTGATCACCCCTCGTGGGGTCCTATGAAGCAAGGGGTCAGACACAGTAGGTGCCCATCTGGGTGGAGCAGCTGCGGGCAGCAGTAGGAGGCGCTGACCGTGAATTTCAGGAGGCTTCCCTGAAACCACGTCTCCCTAAGGGCAGCATACAGTGTTTTCCACTGTGTTAATTTGAAAAAATATTGGGGGTCAGGAAAGCAGGTCTGAGGAGTAGGTCTGGGGAGTTATAAAGTGATGGGAATGAGCCTGTCTTTGGTGCAGGAGTCTTGAATAAAATGTTCCACTCCCCTAAAATGTTGCATAGAAGGTCAAGCGGACAGTCAGCTGGTGAGTTAGCACCAGTCTCTCATGTCAGTGCTAATTAATGTGCCAATTTGGAGCCACTCAGCCTGGGTAGAGTCTTCAGTGAATTGCTTAATCATCAAATCAAAGGGTTTAGCTTCAAAGTTCTTTTATTTGCTGGTGTGTTAATCATAACACATTATGGACTGGAGGTGTATGTAGCTCCCATATTCATGTGTTCAATTCGTGGTCACCAAAGTAATGATATTTAAATACAAGAGAGCATCAGACTTAGATGAGGTGACCAGGGTAAGACATCGTGGGGCTGAGAAGGCCTCCAGCACTGATAGTGCTATGTGAACAGTGCCCTTTTAGTCTGTGTTTCCAACAAGCCAGAATTCAGCAATTGCTACACTAAGCTAGTAAGAAGGAACCAATTTAGGTGAACTTAGGAATAAACTCTGGGTCTGCTACTAGGTCTCTTCTACTCAGAAGTTAACAGTAAAAGCCCAGAATAACCTAAAGACTGGCTTACAAAAGAAAAATAAATAAATAAAATAAGATTCGAATTTACAGCCTCTGAGTTGCACAGGCTGTAACTCAGGGCTAATTTCCCATGGTGCACGAGGTGCTGGGCTTCATCCTCAGCACCACAAAAAGCCCAATAAATAAATAAATAAATAAATGGAATAAACAAAAGACTGGCCCACCTGGACTGGATTCCCAATTCTTGGGTAACTCTCCCGTGTGTGCACTCTTGGGGTGTTAACATTTGCAGCACAGTAATCCCACACTCCGATCCCCCAGGTCTGTGTGGACTCAGGACTGCTCTGCAGTTCTTCTTTTATGCAATTTGTGTACTTGCTGAACCCCTGATACCGCACAGCAGACCAAGTGGGGCGCCCTGGCTGGAAGTCTCCTCACCCCCTCCCACGGGCTGGGTACACCCTGCAGTGTCCACATCAGCAGGGTCCAGCAAGGCAGGGCGCACTGGGAGACTTTCTTCTCCTGGAGGACCAGGGCCTTCACCCCCACCCTAACCTCTCCTGCTGGGCTGGAGACTTCTGGCAGCTGGGGTAGAATTGGGGAACGTGTGAGGCAGCACTTTCCAAAGTGCTCAAGTTTAATGCCTCAAGTTTTGCAATTCTATTTTCTTGTCTTTGATAAATACATGTTTTCTAGAAAATGTTGCTCTTTACCACTGCTTCCGTTCTCATTCTAGTTCTTACTCAAAGCTGATTTTCTGCACTTTTCTTTAGTTTTGGTTATCTCTTCCTCTTTCATTCTACTCACTAAAAGAAACCTCTTCAGCTTTAAAATCTGCAGATTTAAATCCATGTTTCTCAGTTTCTAAGTGTATTTCTTGATTTCTGGATGGTCTTTTCTGTGGTTTTCAAAGATGTTTGATCAATTTTCTGTCGTGTCTGAGTGAAAAACATGGTAATGTGAGTGAAGTTTTCTCCTCCTTTTGGACCTGTTTCCTTCCTGATTATTTGGCTTTCTTTTTCATGTTGGTGGACTTTTGTCTGCCTCATTCATGTTTAAGGTGGTCTCACAAGGCAGGAGTGTAGCCCAGAATAGAGAACTTGACCTGAATGTGTGAGACCCTGGGCTAGATCCCAGCCCTGGAAGCAGGAGCCCCATCTGGAACAGGAGATAGAGAAGGAGAAGGAGGAGAGGGAGGAGAGGGAGAGGAAGGAAGGGCAGGGCAAGGGAAGGGAGGGAGGGCATTCATATTAATTTAACATGTTTTTTCTCCGCTGCAGGATTCACCATTTTGTCTTTCAATTCTCTGTGTATCGGGTGATGTAGGAAGCAGGGACCAGACAGACAGCCCAGTGCGCTTCTGCAGGAATCCAGAGCCTGGAGGCCTGTGGTCATTTACTTCAGCCAGGGAAAACTTAACACACACAGCATTTGACATTCAAGAACCGTTTAATAAGTGCCAGCAAGTCAATTAAACATTTTTATTAATCCTTTTCCTTTTGATCTCGGTAGCAAGGATTTAACAGGAGGCAGGGAGCGTGGCAGAGGTCTGGGAGTCAGGAATGCATTTAAACCTAGCAATATCAGTCTGCATAAAAAGGGTGAATTATTTTATCTTTAAAATCCTCTTCTGTTATTTCTTTTATAAGGATGGCTACTTTTGCCTGCCCGGAAGTTGTTATGCTATTTAACATGGTAACTTATGAAAAGCTCTTCTCAGACAGCCTGGCCCAATAATACTATTTGTGTGTTTTCCATTTGATTTAAATTTAAGAGTAACTGACAAAGTTTCTCAGTGTCTTTTAGCATGGACACACTCCTCTCCCAACCGTCTTTGTGCTTTCTGTACCTCGGACGGACCATCGCCCAGTAAAGGACTCAGTGTGTGCTTGTGGGATTGCAGTCAGCAAAAGTACCCTTTGCCTTTCTCCGACAGACGTACATTGTGAGATACATCTGCTACTTTCATGTCTTCCCTGGGATTTTGGAATAAACTTTATTTTAAGCAAATTCTTGTGAAAATAAGTACTGCTCAATATAAATATGTGAATTCTGAATTTCTTTCTTTCTTTCTTTCTTTCTTTCTTTCTTTCTTCTTTCTTCTTTCTTTCTTTCTTTCTTTCTTTCTTTCTTTCTTTCTTTCTTTCTTTCTTTCATTTCTTTCTTTCTTTCCTCGCTCCCTCCCTCCCTCCCTTCCTTCTAACACACTGGGCATGAACCCAGGTCTTTACAAGAACTACCCCCTCAGCCCCCCCACCCCATGTTTTGAAACAGGATCATGCTAATCGATCTTGCCTGGGCTGTGTTCAAATCTGCATTCTCCTGCCTCAGCCTTCCAGAGTTCTGAGATCACAAGTATGTGCCACATCACCTACTGCCATTTTTTTCATTTACAAAATGGACTTGTGGAAAGTACTTTATCTCTCTTTGTATGGTTCCTATTATTTAAAACATTGATTAAATCATTAATAATTCAGGTTTTTTTAATTGGGTGAGCTAATTCATACAGATTTCATAGAAAAAATTATATATCTCTTATTTTTGATTAAAGAGAACAGACTGAATGTCTCACAGCACAGAGTTTATTACTAAAATGAAGATAATAAATTAACAACAGGAACTATGAATGCACCTATCCAACCCTAAGGAGCCTTAGAGAAGCTAGTGGGGGGAGAGCACACTGAAACTCTAAACACACCTTCTCCTCCATGTACACTGCTCTGCCGTGACCAGCACGGTCCCTGGCCTCCAAGCAGGGCTTTGCAGGACTGAATTACCTTTGGAATTTTCAAAAACGTGGTGTCCCAGTCTCAGCCAGTCAGTGACCCCAGTATTTCTGAGGTGAGGATGATGTGTTTCAGCTTCCGAAGCCACACAGGAGTACGGCGGCCATGTCACTGTCCCAAGCCCTCTGCTTCCTCCTGTCCTCAGTCCTGCACCTGTTCCGGTGTCTCATAAACTAGGAGGCTGCAGGGCTCACATGGTGTCAACTTTTAAAACCTCTCTTGCCATTTTCCTTGCAAGTTTTTTTTTTTTTTTTTTTTTTTTTTTTTTTTTTTTTTTAATTACTAACACAGAGAGTATAGGACAGACTGAAGGACTCCAAGGCCCTGGTAGAAAACATCCCTCTGCCTCAGCCTCCCTTGTAACCACCCCCCAGACTCAGCTTGGGTCTGCACACGAAAGGATTATATTTTGGTGCCATCACGAGCAGCAGAAAGACAAGAACCCATCCCTGAGAGAGGCTTCCTCAGGAGAGGCTGTGAACAGAAAGTGGATTCTCACTGACAGGCTGTGAGGGTCACTCAGAGCCAAGGGGCACCATGACACCTTCCCTGGGAAGCGTCATACAGTGTGGATTTTGATACAGGAAAGGTTTTTGAGTAGATTTGTCTGTTTGCATTTTGCTTTGACACTTTGGTATTTGGAAATTCCCTATGGGAAGCTTTTTAAAGACTGGGGAAACAGCCTGTCACACAGAAAGCATCACTCCTCAGCAGACCGCCCGCTCATTCCTGTGCATGCCTGAGCTGCAGCCCTGCCCTCCTCACCTGCCAGGCTCTCCCTCCTCCTCCTCTGCCAGCCCTCACTGCCCCCTCTGTCTGTGAACACAGGCCCGTCTTCACGTCCATCACACGGAGGCAGACCTTCCTGGGGACCTCCTCACTACCAGCCCGCTGTAAACTGCCCTTCCTACCCACAGAGAGCCTTTGGCTAATGCAGTTGAAGCCAGACGTGTGGAATTAATATCTGACCGTTGTCCAGCAATCAGGTGAAATAGCTGCAAAGATTTTCAGCGACAAGGTGGCGTCGTTGGCGCTGCTCTAAGCTGTGTTCACCATCCTCTGTCCACGCCAGTGCTTACTCTCCTATCGTGGGAGCGGTCGCTCTCGGAGGAAACCTCCACCTTGTGAAGTGTGGAAAGCAGAGCCTTGCGATGCCCTCTGGAGGCATTTTCTCGTTATGTGGCCATCCCGGAAGCTTTGCCACATATGACAGCAATAATATTCTACATATTCCCCAAAGTGAGAATGCTTTCACCTTCAAAAAACTGTAAATATTTGAGGAGACCAATATGTTTCACTTCACTTAAATACTGAAAAGTATATATGTGTAATAATACATCATACTATTGATTATACTGGATTTATACATGGTGATATATCAAGAGAAGAAATTTAAATTAAAACCTTCAAAAAGCAAACTCAGCAAGATTCCGGGATCCGTGTTAAAGAAGACCTAGAATGCAAAATTGGTGAGTAACAGTCGTGCTGGGAGGAAGACTGTAAGGCAACAAAGATCTGCTGTGCCTATTCAGTGCTTGCATTTTCCTGTATAAAGTTGCTCAATAAACCTTGGTAGGTCCTGGGCTAAACTGGAAGATTTAAGGAGAACTGCACAGCTGTACCCTCAGTGAGCACAATGTCCACTACCAGAGGATCCCCAAAATAAACTACTTCAGAAATGAAAGTGAAAAGAGAAAGCTCCTGCTCCTGGGGAAGTCTGAGGCTCACTGGAGATGCTCCGAGGTGGGCGCAGGGTAGAGAAAGCCCCCGAGTGAGGTCACAGGCATCTGGCTGTCTTGGTGACCTGAGTTCACGAAGTGTCCGCAGTGCAGTAGGAGGCCCAGATGGGAACTGGGCGGGTGGGGAGATGAGAAGGCTGGGAGGGCGGCGAGGACACGAGGGCCAGATGAGGGAGGGTTACTTTAAACAAGGTTTGGAGATGTAGGACAGTGTTCTTCATTACACCGTCCTCCTCCTCACTCACTGCTGCTCGTGTCTCAGCCCAGAGTTCTGAGTCCAAGCATCTTCCATTCGGGTGACGCTGTCTGTACTTTTTCATTGGTCCACCTTGTGCTTAGAAGAATGAGGAAAATATGTGAAAAGTAATAGATATTTATGGGTAAATTAGAGAGCATGTGTGGGTCATCCTGTTCAATATTTAAATCAAGTACACTGTATCTGTCTCCTCAAACATTTACAGATTTTTAAAGGTGAAAGTATGTTGACTTTTGAGAATACATATAGTGTTACTGTTATAATATAAGGCAAAATTTCTGGAATAGCCAAGCATCTATCTTTATATTTATGAAATAAGAATTTTAAAATTGGATTTTGAAGAAATTTTTTGAAACAAATGTCAGAATCAATATCAGAAAAGCATTAACTTGGAACTATGTTATGATGATTTTAAGTGCTTTTAATTCTCTGCATTGAGCAATATTGCTGCAGGAAGTCTGTTTGCTTCTATCTCTTTTGCAAATCAGGAACAGAAGAAAAACTGAATTAGTGATGACTGAAGAATTAACTATGAAACAGCACCAAGGAAAGAAAACAAAACACCACTGTAAAAGTAGGATAACCAGGGATATTCTTCCTATTCACTTGGTTCCTCTGTGTTTGTCACTATCTTAAACACCCTGACTCTCATCTCTGTCTCTATCTTCCTCTCTGTCTGGGACTATCTCTCTCTTTCTTTTCCTCCCTCTAAAAAATCCCCCCAGCTTTACTATTTTGCCAAAAGTGTATCAGTACTGGCAACAGTTGTGGTGATTGTAACTATATTTTCAGACAGTCTAACCCCGTCTTTATGAAACATGCTGTAAATATGTTCTGTGTATTCTTTCCAAGACTGACAATCTGCCTTGATTCCTCCTCCTTAGGAGCACTTAATGATGTGTCACACTGAGAAATCAATGTGATTCTGACACTGGTGTCTGCTGAATAACTTTCATTAGTTCCTTGGTTTGGAGCTTCATTGTAATGTATCTGATCATCAGATATGGGAAGAGTATCTGAATGGCAGTCCAGGTAGTCCAGAGGGCAAAATTCTGTTGGGCCACTGAAGATCTTGAATTCCATTAGTCAAGCCACTGACATCCGCTTTATTCAAATGTCAAATGTAATGGATGATGCTCTTCAGTCATCCTGGTGCATGTGTAGCTTAATTTCCTATTAATTTCATCTTTAAAAATCTATAACCAATAGAAAACCAGGGAAAAGAACTCTTCCCATGTAACACTGACAAGTGCACCTATGAAACAGAGAAGAAATTACCATAAATACAGCATAAATCTACCTCGCAGAAAGTCAAAATAAGGAAGCAAGAGGAATGTGTCATCTAGTGTCCCCTACATTGCCACAGGGCTTCTTTCTAAACTGATGTCTCTAGAGCACGCTCTATTTGTGCAGGTCCAATGGCTCTCTTTTTTTTTTTTTTTTTTTTTTTTTTTTTTTTTTTTTTTTTTTTTTTTTGCTTTCTTGTAATTATACAACATAATTAGCAATATTTAGGAATTTAACCAAGTATTCTACATTTGCTATGCATGTCTTGGCTTTTGTCATGGAAAATTTCAAGGTTCTGTACTCCTCCACTCTGTAATAAACATGCCACTCCAAGACAAGGAGGTGTCATTCATCCTTAACTGCTCTTTAGTTTCCCATCCCTCTTAAATGTCTATCATTTTGACAGACTGCTTTGACAGAAGGAATTCCAGATAAGACTGTGGACCAAAACGGAAGGTGGCAGGTAAGAAATGGATTCACAATAACACCATAGGTGCCGGATACCACTTCTTCATGTGGGTACACTTTTGACCTCTTTTTCTAAGACTATTTTTTTTTTTTTTTCTGTTCTCTACATCCAATATTGTACCTTGAAAATACCACACAATCATTGGAAGTCTGCCTAGTGGTAACTGTGCCATCCTCACATGTTATAGCTTTGCATTCTTGCGGTTTTTCTGAGAAAAAAACCTTGATTCATACTCTATTGGGGTGAATTGGAAAGTGTTACAAAGTGCCGAAATTTGCCTCTGAGTCATGGAAGAATGTGTGCGGAAAGGATGCACCATAAACTGCATTCCAGGCTTTGTTAACATCAATTCACAATTTTTATCAAAAGAAAAAAAAAAAGGAGAAGATTGATGAAGATACATTCTTCCATTTCATTTGATTGGCATTTGAGTGCTCTTAATATCAGTCAAATATTGTTTTAAACAATAACCCGAATAAATAAGAAACAAAAGCTGTCCAAGAAAAATTGTACTGGGAGAGTTAACCAGGCAGGTAAAAACTGATTTAAAATTATTGCAATGGGAAAAGGGAATGAATTTAACTCTATTACAACAGAAGGCTGGAGAGTTTTAAATGTTGAGATAAGAAAAAGGAAAGTCAGTAGAGGATTTCAGGGGTCTCAAAGGTGACCAAGCTGTCATTTCTCCCTGAGTTGCTGCTTGTGTAACTCGGACCCTTGTCCTCTTCTGTGGACTGGGCAGTAGTGAGTGTACTGGGCAGTGTACCTTTCAGGGAAATGACTTTCACTTGTTTTGTTTCTGTTTCTGTTTTTGTTTTCCTTTTCAGTACGAAAATTTAACTCAGGGCACTGGTACATCTCCAGCCCTCTTTTCTTAATTTTTTAAAAATTCTTTTATTTTACAGGAAGGAAAATCACACTAAATCTCTAACTTGTCTACATTGGGCTGGAACCTGAGAGCCTCCTGACTCAAACTCTCGGAGCTCTGGGATTAGAGGAATGTGCCACTGCCCCTCTGCCTTCCAAATTCTTGAAAAAAGGCTGTGCTACTGAGAAGCTGGGAGGAGATTTACATTTCAAAGCGGCAAGAACAGAATTTCCAAGTGAATGTTTTCTAAAGTAAATGTTGCAAGGAGAGCCAGAGACAGGAAGGCTGTAGTCAAGAAGAAACCTGTCTAACATCTAGCCAAGCCAAGGGATTGCTTATGCAGTGTGTCTTGGCCAAAACATAATTAAACCTTTACTTCTATGAAGTCTGTCCGTGACGTGTGGTACACATTACTTCTACTTGATATCCAAAATCATATTTCGTTGCAATTTATTGAAGTTAGGATATATATATATATATATATATATATATATATATATAATATATTATATATAACATAATATAATATACTCTATTAATATTATTAATATATTGCTATATAATATATATACATTAGTTGTAGTATAACAAATATGAAAAACTTGTAAGACAAATATATCTTTCATTTTACAAGTTTATCATATTTGTTA
Organism: Cavia porcellus; assembly: GCF_034190915.1. NCBI lineage: Eukaryota > Metazoa > Chordata > Mammalia > Rodentia > Caviidae > Cavia > Cavia porcellus. Next base: position 78,171,119 of record NW_026947495.1, on the reverse strand, counting down.
TACTAATAATTTGAATATTAAAAAAAAATACCCAGACATATTTCGTTCATTGTCCAGTTTAACAAATCTTCCCGGACAATAGTTTTCATGCTAGCCAGAGTAATCGCCATGCGAGATGACTTGTAACTAATCATGGCATTAGGAACACGCTCACCTTTGAATTTCACAGCTGTTGGAAAAATAACAATAACCACATTCAAACAATCTAAAAGCACTTTTAGAAGGCATTTGCAATTTAGCAGATTTCTGCCAGAACTGTTGGCTCATTAAGGCTCAATGAAATGTTTTGTAGGCAAATGAAACTAACTCAATTTAAATGCTCTTGAGCAAAATATGTTCCTTCAATTCACTTGGCTAATTATCTGTAAGCACAAGGAGACAAGACTACCTTTCCAAACAAAAATCAATTTGAAATCACTTCAACCTAAGGTCTTGAAGAAGTTAAACAAAATATTGAGTCAGTGCATATGGAATGATTGTCTCTAAATGCATTCAAATAAATAGATGCATGGTTTTCCTGACGTTAGTACATCCGCTAAAATGTGAATGTGATTAAACAGAGGTATTAATCTCATTAATGCTCACTTGGAAATCCGTATTTCTGGTGCAAAGGGTCCAAAGCATGTTTTAAAGTTATGTCATGTCAATGTCATAATAATAAACACATTAAAGTAAGGGCCATTGACTCTTGCATTCTCATCCTCCAGATAAAACCTATTTCAGACATTCAACCATCTATTATCTTAGCGAGACTTTGAGATTGTTTTAAAAATTTCATTTTCCAAATCCAATAACTTTCTCCAAATCACACACTAAGTACAAACCAATATAACCTAGGAAGTCCAGGTTCAGAATCCACACATTTATCATGGTGTTAGTTGGCTTTTCTCTTGCTACGGCACAATACCCTCAACACCACAGCTTGAAGCAGAGAGATTCATTTGGTTGCAGGTTTCAGATTTAATTGGCACTAAGTGAGCCACACCCGGTGAAAGGGCCTGGTGAAAGGCAGCTGCTCACTGCCTGGAAGCTTGGAAGTGGGGGGAGCCTGGGAGGAGAACATACCTTTCCAGGGCTCACCCTAGTGATCTACCCCAGCGAGGCCCCTGCTAACAGCACATTGGGCTGCAGAGGTCATGGATTAATCCTCCAGCCAGGATTCTGCCTGGATCATGCTAAGGATTAAGGATCTGAATTATAACAATATTTAAGCTGTACAGTCAATGCCCTGAGAAGTTTCAGAATTATTCAAGGTCAGAGTCTGTTTCATATTAATCAAGGTCTAGTGGAATAAATTTTTTTGTGATGAAAAGATTTTTATTACCAGCCATCTGAGCACACATACATGTAAGAAGACCTTAAAGAAACATCAAAAATTATACCTCATAGAAATCTAGATTTAAGTAACAGAATGAATAATACTGGAAAGGATACTTCTTACATGCATAAACATAAACATTATTTCTGATTTTTAATTCTTTTACATTTATATTCAGTTATTTAAAGGCAATCAAATAGCAATGTTTCTTGAGATTGCTTTCTGTTTAAATAAATATTAAAATATTTCCTATTAGTTAAGGAAGAACTACAGAGATTAACATTTCATACATTTTTCTGTCTTCTCTCTTATTCGTATTTATTGCCAAAATACTGACTTTTTGGCAATTTCAAACAGAAAAAAATCTTCCTTCATATCATCCTTATGTACATTTCTCCTAAATTTCAATAAAATGTGGCAATGCTTTCCTTGAATACAGAATGTGCAATTTTCATTTCTCTTCCTTTACACTTAACATTTAAATAAATACTTTGCAATTGAACTTTTTCATAATTACCTTGTCATAGTTTGTATAAATATTCATAGTATGTTTGCCACGTTATTTTAAACCATCATTCAGTTAGGCAATATATGTTATTCCATTTTCCTATCACTTTATGTAAATTCCTTATGGCTTGTATTGGTATGAAATGCTCTAAAAATCTACCAAATATTTCAGTTTGGTAAACCACAGCTGTATTTTTTGACAAGAAGCAAGGAGACATCATTGTCGCATTAGGTAGTTTATTAATTTCACATGAATTGTGTTTCCTTTCATTATAATACTTGCTCCTCAGTCTTCATACTACTTCATACTACTCGTTAACTCCTTCTTTTTGCCCGCAACAGGATGTTTCTACAGTGATTTTCGTGTCTCAGCCTATCAAGCGCATCTTCTTCTTCTTAAAATTCCTCCACCCGTCCTGCTGTCAGCCTGCTGCGTTCTTCACGGCAATGACCGAGTGTCCTTCCAGGCTAGACACCCATCCCTGGGAGCCAGAAAAATGCCTATAAACAGATGCTCCTTGCTATAGATGCTTGTGTCTCTTTAAAATTTCCCCCCGTTCTTTTAATTTAAATGTGAGTATGTATTCCTGTCAGTGGGTATAAGTTAGAATAAATAAAAACGTTCAGGGACATTTACAGCCATTCAGAACTTAAACAGGCTTCACACCCTGCAGCCTGGAATGCAGCTTCTGGGAGATTCACTGTGACACTCCACATAGATTTCTTTAAAAGTTGCAGTATCTGCCATTTACTGAAAGTTTCCTGTACATTTATTTCACCGTATGTATGAATCATTTTTCTTGTACTGACTCACAAAACTTTATTAACATCTAGTGAACCGGAACAGTTTTCTCTATTTTTCCAATGACCAGACCAAGCTTACAGATGACGGTTTATCCAAATTCACACACAAGTAAGGCTCAAACCAGGATTCAGAACCAAGCCTACTTGACTCTAAGTCTATGAGTGAAACAAAAGCCCAAGTTCCTCTGGTATTCGTTGCAGTTCATCCTCAGTATAAAAACTATGAATCAGGTTTGACTTGAGTTTGCATAATTGTCATCTCCACGCTGTAGGAGGCTGAAGCAGGAGGATCATATATTCAAGCCCAGTTTTGGCAGTTTAACAAGTCAGAAAGATCTTGTCTCAAAGAATAATAAGCAGCTGGAAGTGTGCCTCCTGTGAAGGCCCTGGTATCAATCCCAGGTACTGCACCAAAAAGAAGAAATAAATTGATTTGAGTTATAGATGACACATGCATTTCTGCTCCAAACCAAAGTCTTACTTGTATGACACTCTTTTAAGACACCCGTTACAAAAGTAAGTGCGTTAACCTGGTTGTATCTTTCCTGCCTATTCCTGTAAATACTGCCATGAAGTACATTTATTACACATGATCTCTGTTCACCTCCATAATATTTTTGCTGAGTGTTAGCTTGATTTCTTCTGCTACAGATTTAAACCAGCAAATCAAAGACATTCAATTATATTCAGTACTATATCAGTGAATAAGAACAGCTGAATAATTACCAACTTGAATCATATTTATGGTAATATATGTATGGGAGTAAAAATGTGCCTATCATGGATCCAGATTTAACTAAACATTTAATATATACCTATTTTACAAAATAATTGAGCAATTTCAGAATCACAGAAATTTAATAATTCACCACATATGCACAATGAATGTTTCTACTATTAGAGAAAATATCTCACCATTGTTTTTCTCAAAGAAACTTGTATGGTATATGCTTTTTTTAAAAAAGAAAACTAAAGCTTTTAAACCAAATATTTGTATGTATATTTATTACAATTAAACAATCATCAAGAGCTCATGTATTGTTTATTTTAAACTGAACAGAAATCTTGAAACTTTTGGAATATAGTATATACAAAAGTAACAGATACATGGAAAGGCTATTTATTCCATTCTCCATGGGCTTTCCTATAGTATTGAAAATGAATTATTTTTTACTCAAACTCAGATATGAAATTGAAAGGAGAGTAAATGAGACAGTTTTATTTCACTGACAGGTTAAAGTATCACGGAGTGGCTGGTAGTATGAAATATTATGTTTTTCTCAGATGTTAACTCCTTAAAGTTCCTTCAAGAGCTTCTATAAAATCACATCTTAGAAAACAGTTTAAAGTAAAATATGATAAATTTTATTGCAAGTAACTGCTGACATTTATGTAAAATGTTGTGAGATACATTGAGTGAAAACACGTTGTCGGCAAAGTTATTGTTTTGTGCCCTTTTTATGTGAACATGGCACATTGAGACCCATGGTCTGCTTTTGAAAATAGACTTTTAAGTGCTGCAGGAAACTTTGCTGTGTTCTAGAAGAGATCTGGGCAGGGATGTCAAGGGGTCATCCGTATTGATATTAGAAGCCAACCACAGAAACAAAACACGACACTAAGGAAACCGTGATTTGTTTCATCAAAGGAGAAATTTCACCATTTATATTTTTAATAAGGTACCAGTCACTGTGTGAAGATTCAGCTAAAATGGAGACATAACAATATTGAAAGAAAAATTATTTCACAGGTTCACATAAGGCGGGGATAATGGTCCACCCTGGCAGGGGGCAGGATAAAACAGCAGAGGTGGGACTCACAGCTTCTTCAAGCAAAGCGACCGCTCTACTCTGTTAGGAGACTAAAAGCAGAAAAGATGACCTCTGCCCCTGGTCTCAGCAGCCGGGAATTGATATCATTTGCTGGGGACACACGGAAATCTTGGAGGATAAATGCCTTTGCAGACAAAGCAGAGCTTCACAACATTTTACATAAATGTCAAAACTGGTTACCTTCACTAAATGTCCCTTGAAAACTTTAAAGGAAGGTGGATCAGTTGTAGAAACTTAGTATTACCTAACTCCTCTCCTATGAGAAAACTAAAGTGTAAATAATTTCAAAACACAAGAGGTAGACAATAGGAAACTTGGAGATAGATTTTTTCCTGCAAACGGTAAGGGAATCTGGAGATGGAGAAAGGAGGGAGAGAGAAAAGGAATAAAAACACTGAGATGTGTTAAGTACCTACAGGGATTCTCTGATAAACGCAAGCACTGCACACTGCAAACATCTACTAATGGAACATCTACTAATTGAGAAGGTGACTGTGACTGCTGTCTTTTGATAGTGTTCACGCTCTCTCTTGGAGAATCAGCCTACATTCTGAATTATTTTACTGAGTTCCCGGGGCATGGAATGTGACTGTGACTGCCTCACCCTCCTTATACCACGCCCAGGGAAACATCTCTCTACAGGATATACCAATTCCTGCTTAACACTTTTGAAATTGTCAGTTTTATTTAATGAACAGGGGATAAAACAAATAAAATGTTGGTGTTCAATATTCACTGTGGTGATTAAAAACAATGGTAACCTACGTCTATGGTCAGCCTGCATTCCTGGTCACAAGATGCTTCTTTCCAGGAAAAGTGAGCTTATCCTATGTCACCACTCTATTAAAATAAGTTTAACTAAAAATATTACTATGTTTTCTTGCCTTTTGGTTCTCATCTCTTACTTTTTTATTTCCAGAGAATGAAAAGAAAGTTTTTGTTATTCAGAAGATGTTTTCTTAATTACCTGGGGGCTGGTTTGGAGGATCTGGGTCTCTGTCCATTCTGAGGCACTGACCTCCAGCCTCCCATCATGCGTTAACAAATTTGTTTCTGTGTTTTATTTTATCCTTCTCCGTACCCCTCAAGCACGCAGTTGGGGATCTTGGCCAGGTCCCTGATACTAACAGAGTATAAAGGGAAAACTAAAAAGTTCAATAAGAATGAGTTTAGCTGCCATGAGGAGTAGGGAGGAACTCTAGATATGGGTGAGCGAAAGAAATCAGGTTGAAACTGAATAATTTATAATGCTGAGTATGAAATTCTGAAAATCACAAAGTGCTGGAAAGTGAAAGTATCTTAATTTCAGGGTGTTAAAGTAAGGGGTGGAGGGATTCGTAGCTGGGACTCTGGCCAGGGGTGGTGTTTTATGTGATACTGTGACTGCAAATACACTCACGCTCTGTGACACGTGGCTAGGACACAGGTGAACGTTTAAATTTCCAAAAAGCTAATCACAATAAAAGACACATAGCCATGAATTCTCCTCTGAATGCTCACCCTCATTGCCAATGGTTTCCATCACACTGGCCATTTTCTGAAGCAGTTAGGGAAGTCCTCTCTCATGTGCATATTTTACTGTGCTGTCCTGGCAGCCATGATGTCCTGAATTTATCCAAAATACTTCCCTCACGTGATCATTTTGACTTTGAGAAGAGCCAGGAAGAGGTCGCACAGTACCCTACATCACGAGCAGGGAGATGAGAGCACATTGAGTGTTTTCAGGAGTCACCTGGCAGCAGCTCACACTGTATTTTGGAGCAGGCGCAGCTTGTGAAGGCACTCAGGAAGGAGCCCTTCAAGAACTTCAGAAAGTGGCAGGGGCCAGGTGTGATGGCGCACACTGTAATCCCAGCACTTGGGAGGCTGAGGCAGGAGGATCATTGCAAGTTAGAAACCATCCTGGGATACAAAGTGAGTTCAAGGCCAGCCGGAACTGAACAGTGAGACCTTGTTTCGAAAACAAACAAGAAAGTGGCAAAAACACAGAACAAGTGTATTCCAAGACAGGTGGATTAATGGTAAGGTATCTTTTTCTGAAATTGATATTTAATGTAAACATTCACTGCGTATTTTCATCACAATTAGCCATGGTCATAAAAGATACGAAACAAAGAGTAACCTTTAATATATACCATAGACTTTGGCTGTTGATATTGTGTCAATATTGGCTCCTTAATGATGGAAAGTGCACCACTTTAATGTAAGATGTTAATAACCATGGAAACAGATGTGGAGTGACGGATCATAGATTCTCTGGTTTTCAGTTTTTCACTGCTTGATAAATAAAGCATACTAATATAAAACTCTGACAGAACATTTGCAATGTATAAATTCATGTCATAAAAATTTTCTAATAAAGTTTAATGTATCACTATTATAGGCATAGAAAGAAATCATAATATTTTCATCTTGATATATTTGTTTGCCTTTTTAATTGTTGCCATAAAATGAAAAACCAAAGTTTCTTTTCAGCAATTAGCATGAGTTTGCATTTTTATTCACTTTGAAGTAGGTGAGATATTTCTATGCCATTTTGCAATTCTGTGGTTGCATAAAAACCACATAGTGTTCGATAAACATTTAATAAAATTAATTAATATGAATGGGCTCTCAAATATTCATCTTGTCTTTGGTATCTGGTGATAGTAAACACATCATTCTGAAGTATTGATTGTCAAAGAGTTTCAATTTAATTAATTTGATTTTTTGTATTTCCATGCTTATCAAAAAGGAAATGAAACCAACTTAACTGACATATTTCTAATTTTGATGTAAAGAGAAAACTTTGGAACTTTGCTTTATAGAAAGAAAGGTGTTTTCTATTATAGAAACATGAAGTGAATCAGTACTTGTGGAGACCTAGTTATGGGTAGATTTGACACCTTGGACAGCCTGTGGGGAGGGTGTGTCAGTCCCGCCCCCAGATGCCAGAGGGTCTCAGGTTGCCTGGCATCACAGCTGCTGCACAGCTGAGCTGAGATTTCCACCTGCAGCCCCACCAGAGCCCCACAGCCTCTGCTTTCTCCTGAGAGAGTCCTGAGTACTAGGGCACCTGAGGAAGCCTGCATCTGCAAGGTTCCCCACAGCGAGAAGCCACTTCAGACTGAGCAGCTTCAGCAGCAGAGATTTATTTTCTCCCATTTCTTGGGGCTGAAAGTTCAAGATCAAGGTGTCCCCTGCTTTTGTTTCTCTTACAGCTTCTCTAACCTTTTGCGTGCATTCGGCTGCTGCCACGTTGGTCCACATCTCCAAGGTTGCCCCTGGTGCCCTCTGTGCGTTCTCATCTCCTTTTCAAAGACTGAGCTGGTGCCCACTTTAAAGGTCTAATTTTAACTTAAGCAGCCCTTTGAATCCTCTGTCCTCACATGCACTGAAGTGCCTGAGGTTAGGAATAAACGTATGAATTTTAAGAGATATAATTCACCACATACCACCTCATAGCATGCTATTGTTTACAGTGTACTAAGAAACACTAGCATAATTTTGATTATAAATAAAACAAGATTCTCAAAGTTATATTAAAATTACTGAAAATAATTAATGAGAAGCAAAGTTAAGGACAAATAATTTAAATTTAAATATGAGTGAAAAGCATCAAAATGAGGTCACTAATTTGCCTAAATTGATAAAATAAACAAAACTCTTACAGTAATTAACTTTAAGTTATCTAATGAATTACACAATTTTAGCTAAATAAAATGTTTTAAAAATACATTAAATAAACCTTCCCCTCTTGAGATACTTAAGTGTTCTAGTTAATGAAAGCCTAAATTTAGGGAAAAAATGATATTTAAATGGTTTGAATTTGAGTGGCACTTTCCAGAACTTAAGAATACTTGAAGTTACTGTAACTTATTAAATGTTAGAAATAATTTTGTGAAAATCTGTATTGCTTACCTTATTATGCAAGAGGAATGATTGTTAAAAGATTTATAAACTTCTTGAGTTATCCCAAGTCTGAATTGAGGGCTCTTGAATTAACGTAAACTCATCTGAACCAAAACCAATGAATGAATAAAGTTGTAATTAACTGAAAGTATCTCAGGACAAGACTAATTTGACCCCCAGAACCCTACAAAATGAGTTGTAAGCTGAGACTGTGAACGCCTGGAATCTCTCTCTCAGCTCTTTGGTGTTCAAACCAATAGGTGCCCCGAGTTGGGGTTGTACATAGAAGAAAGTTCATAGGTCAAGAAATAATAAAATTTAAAAATCTTGACTTATTTTGTTACATATAAGTGCAATATATTTTACTGATGGCATAGTAATGTGGAAAGAACAAGCATTCAAAATGTTATTTCTTTTTTCATTAATCAAGCTGATTTTGTAACCTGAAGCAATTTGAATGGTCTCTATTTTGATGTGTTCGATTTTATTTTATAGACTGAGAAAGTGAAATTCATGTATTTACTCTTTTAAAAATCATTAAGCTGTAAATAAGAACATGGAATTTAAGTCTTTTTTTTACAATACAATAAAAAGAACATAAAAGTGTGATGTTTAGTAAAGCAATCCATTCATTATAATGTCTTTGAATAAAAGAAGTCTTTGCCTCCTGCTGAAGTTAATGTTTAGCGCACAATAGGCAGTACTTTTTCTTCTGTTACTTGTATCTATTTATAGAATAACCTAAGCAGATGTGTAAGGCTCAAGCAAGGAATAAGCTGAACATTTGTTAAAATGTAAAAAAGACATAACTACTATGATTTAAACAGCAAATCCATAAAATTATTTCTAGCACAAAATCAACATTCAGTAAACATGTTCCTCATATGCATTCAAATAAAACCTTGAATTCTAGTTCATTAAATCATACATGTCCTAAAATACTTTGAAAAAATTTTTCTAAAAATATTATTTTAATGTCAATGTTGTTCATTGCATTTTGTTTATTCATTCTATTTAAAGCAAATATTTAAAATATGCACTGATTAGCATTCTTTATTCACTTAATACTCTAATTTGAACAAAACTTTCATTTTTCAAAACATCTACTTAGCATCTACTGAAATCTGGTTTCTTTGTTCCAGGCTAAGAAACAAGAATTAGAAATTTTCCTCAAAACTGACTGCGTAATAGTCTAGTGAAAGCAATGTAGCATCAAATTAATATTACAACAGAATAAGAGTAAAATAATAATGTGAGGCGTGCGTTACAGATAGTGATGAGCAGGGAGAGGCTGTTCCCCTGTCTATTTTCCAAAAAAAAATTTTTTTTTTCCTATAGCGGGGCAGCTGGAATATTCTAAATATTCCAGAAAGAAAGAATATCACCTTGAGGAAATTCAGAGCAGTAGAAGGCAAGCTGAGACGGGGAGAACCTGCCACAGAGATCAGGAAAGAGGGATGAGAGTCCCCGAAGCTGAAAATAACAGAGAGGCGGCGGCCTCACTGTGAAGGGAATTAAAACTGGTCTGGTCCTGGTCACACAAAGCCCTGAGTTTCTGTAAGGTCAAGCCACTAGTCAGCAAAATAGAAAGGCAACCCATGAAGTATTACAAAGAAGTTTCAAAACACGTTTAAATTAGCATGTGAGATTCCAGATCTGTAAGGGATAAACAGAAACTGAAAAATAAAATCAGCCGAATGTGGATAATATACATTCTCAACATAATCCACCCAAATTATGTATACATACAGCCTTGTGTTGGGAAAAAAGTTAGTTTATATGATAAATTTAACTTTGCTTCTTGTGAATTAAAAATAACATAAAATGTTTTATTGAAAGACCAGAATGTTTGGTAGACACCATGAATTAGGAAGAAAATGCTCAATGGGGATGGGAGCTAGAGAGGAGAGAGGGAAAGGAAGGGAGGAGAGGAAAGTCAGGGGGAAGGGGACACAGAAACAAGGCTTTTGTCAGTTAGGAGGGAGAGAGACTGGCAGAAAGATAAAGGAATGCGAAAAGAGGAGGAGCTGAAATAACTCATGCACAGTTACAAAATCGCTATGATGAAAGGGATCAATATGTGTACTTAAAATGTATCAATAAGCTTAATAAAATTTCCAAAGACTGGAAGACTTGTAGTTTACTTTGGAGTTAGTTTCTTATGTTCTGGAAATTCTGAATAGAAATTCAGCATTCAGATGACTGATATGGAGGTCGCTGTACTTTGAATATGACTTGAGTCCAACTCCCCCGGGCTCTTGTGCTGGGACTTACTTATAATTGTGAGATATTAAGAGGGTGGAGGTTCCCCCATTCTGTTGGTTAGAAGTGAGACCTTTAGGAGGTGGTTAGGATTAGTCCCCATGACTTAATCCAGGTGCCCCCCCACACACACACACTGTCACTAATTCTTGACGAGCTATAAGCTGTGCAGCCTTGTGACTCTGAGACCATGATAGTATTAACCAGTTGTGGACACTCAGCCTTGGACTAGGCAGGAGAACTCACATAACCATTGTGAGAAACAAAAACAAAGCTACTCTCACAGTCAGGTGTTTCATTAGGATAAAAGAAACAAATATTCTGATACAAAAATACTGTTCATTAAATAATATTTAGCATTTTATATGGATCAACACAAACCCAGAAACTCTCCTGTTACACTCCCGATCAATACCAATTAACAGCGTGTTTCACATCTAGACTTGCACGCATGCCGCTCTCCAGTTAAAGATCCTCTCATGTCGAAGGCTTTGGCCCACAGCATTGCACACTTTAGGCAAAGTCCTTCTAGTGACACTCACTTCTGAGTCATCGCTGCCTTTCCTGGTTCACACCCCAAGTCCAACAGCAGAGGGAAGAATCACACATACAGCCGGGTCCTCTTCCCTTCTAGGCATCATCCTTACTGGAGTCTCTGCCTTCTCGTCAGCACGGTTCATCCTTCTACTTGACTGCAGCCTGCTGCCTCACGGGTTCTTCTCCCTTTCTCCATGTAGCTAAGGATGTGTTTCCTCCAGTGCCCAGTTCTTGTGCACGTGTACTGTCATGCTGCTATTTAGCACATGTTCACACACTGAGCTGGTGGCGAGAGTCTCTCTGCTGTTATCCTGAGAACATTTGAGGTCAAGAACCATGATTTAGTCATTGAAGACCCCAAGGTCAAGGACAGCTGTGTATTGTGTCACCGATGTTCATTGAAGTTTTCTGGAAGTAATTTATGAATGCAAGCACTCACGCCCACAGGTCTGCTGTCACATTTGCTCGTTTGAATACATTGTTTCTCAACTTGAGTTTTTCTCATTAGTGGGTGTGTTATGAACGAATTGAGGCAGTTTTATTCTTATTTACATCTATTTTCTCTTTCTCTGTCACTCTTCCCACTATGCAATTTAACAAACTCAGTTTGTGGAATTGGATATATTTATATTTTGCATAAAAACAAAGTTATGTGTCCTTGAGGTAAAGAAAACAATCTCATAAAACAGTTAGTGGTGTATATTTTGCTCGTGAGACAATTATTATACATATGACACCAAATTAATCACTATAAGAGAATAAAATGTTAATGCTCTGTCTCAGATCTCACCACTCACTTGTAGCCTACCTTTCTTCTTTGTGTACATTGCATTTTCCACACTAGTGCAAGCTCAAGATGTCTTTATCATTGCTGAGCAGTTGCTGGCTTTGAAAGTCCCTGCGCCTGGGGAAGGAGCCGCCTCTGACGTCCCTTCTGAGCAGAGCAGGGGGATGAGTGGTGTCCTAGCATGAGCCTGCAGAGGTCTGAATTAGGGTGATACAAGATCTGTAGACTGCGACATGACAAGAAAGTATTGCTCCATTTATTGGACATGTAAGGTGCTTAGTGGTTTTGAGCACAGAGCAGAAAACGGGAATTGCATCTGTGACATGAAAGGTATTTCACTTCCTTTTTCTATACGTACAATGGCAGGTGTTTATTATTTGGTAAGAGTCACTTTCTAATATCATTTTTAGCAGGAGCAGGACTACAGTGACCTCTAAAATGCCATGCTTGAAGGGTAAGATACCATTCACAGTATGTTTTAATGCAAGCAATTCACCTTGGCAAAGGCGAGCGTCGGTCAAAGGCCTGATCAAGCCGCACTGATCAGGGCCTTCCGTGATGTTTGAAAGCAGCCAAAGAGGTAGCAGGGGAGTTTGATGAGAACGCCAGCTTTCTCAATATCGCCCTTCCCGAAGACAAAGCAAGTACCAACAGCAGGCTTTGTGCTGATTCTTTGAATGCACTGTAAGCACTTAACACTGCAGTTTCATATTAAATAGTCCTCAATTTCTCAATGGCATCTAGACAAGTAAAGAGAATCTGCAACTTTTGTTAAACACAGAGAGCAGTCACGCTCTCACCTTCCATGAAAAGCTGAAAATAATTCTAGTGCTCAATTCTTCAGAACTTATCTGGTAGCACAGGACAAGCTAAGTACTTTATAGATCATAGGGATTTATGAGCACCTGAAGCAAGTCTATCACTTGATTTCCTTTTCTAACAATGGAGGAACAAAGAATCTTAACTGCACACGGTTTGCAGAGAATAAAAAGAGACGTAAAATCATGAAACGTATTTTCTCTGAATATAAATGTTTATTTTTATTTTTCTATATACTTAGGGGGATACTTAGACCTCCAATTACTCATGACTAAGTCACTATATAAATATCAATGCTCGAGGAATTATTTTCATCAAGTGTGTTTTCCTTAGAATTTTATTTCAGCTTTGGGGCAAAACTTTTTATCTTGTCATGCTTCAGTTATTCATTCCAGTGAGTGTACACAAGTTACAGCATAATAAGAGACTGGGAAAATCTAACGGCAGCCTGGGACAGAACCTTGGTTCATTTTTTATCCCCCAGGTTTTCTGTGTCCACGATGTTTGCTGTGTTCTTGAAGTTGAAAGGGAAAGTACTGATTAACTTCATTTCAGAACAAAATGTAAATGACGCCAGGCACTGTACAGGGTTAGAGAGCGCTCAGGTCTCCAATGCTGGCTTAGTGAGGGTAAAGACAAAGTGGATTACTTACAAATTTTGCCCACCCTGTTTGATAAATAAAATTCACAAGAAATACTTCCAGTTTTATTGAGTTTTCTTTCAAACTAACTTGAATCATCATTAAGAAAACTCATAAAGGTACTGACTGCACCAAAGTATTGGTTACAAACAGATTTATTAATTCTTGTATTAATATGAAGAGCATAGAATTGCCTAGAAGAATGATGGGATACTAACCATTGCTTAAAAGTAGTATTATAGGTGAAAGGTATTAAGCATTATCTTATAAAGAAACCATGTTTCACCCTTGCCAGATTAACAGAATGTCAGAGAAACATTATACAGTATTAATAAATTTTGTGAGTAGACATTTAAGTAGAATTAAGTAGAATTATTTGCCATTTGTTAGGGCATAATACAGTATAAATCAAATATGAAATAGAACATAGAACTTAAGTGTCAGGGGTTTGTTTTGTTTTGATTTGGTTTCTCCTGTTTCAGAAAGAGAAGCATAATTCTGTGTTTCAGCACTTGAGCAGAAAATTAATTTTTGCTAGTACAGCTTAGCAGCTGTCAAGAGGAAGATATTTTAAGTTCTAAATCCTTAATTACGTTGCCCTGAATTCCTATGAAAATATATTAATAACTGCAACAACAGCAACTTATTAAATATAAATAGTGCTTTAATCTGTTTTTGCATCAGACAAAATCCTGTGCTTCAACAATGAGGGCTTGTCAATAAGATAAGCAACCGACCACCTAGCAGGGGTAATTTATGTCAGACTGTACTCTTCCTGCCTACAAATGACTTTTAACTGATCCCTCTCTGAGGCATTTCAAAATGTGTTTTCAAGCAGCTAAGAAGGACTTGATCATAATTTAGGATACTTTGTGTCAGCCAAAGGAATTCTTGGTTTCTTCTAATGATACATTTGGTTGGATTTCCTGAGCTTTTCTTTAACTTAAGCAGCACATATTTTGGCACGTGAACTTTATATTCTTCTTGGGAAATAGATACATATGTGTATAGCACAGCTTGATTCTGTTTTGAAAATCCCTTTCCCTGGAAACTTCTCTCTTCATCTCTTAATCCCTTTTTCCTATTTTCAATCTTCTTGTTATAACATAATATTTTTATACACATTTTGGATATATGATACCTCCACCTAGCATATCGTAAGTCTTCTAACTTCTCCTCTCCCTCCTCCTCGCCCTTTGCGAGGACCTGGACCCCTTCCCGTTGACAAGAGAACTAGTCCTGTTTCCTTCTACTCATTCTTTAATTTTCTTTCTTTCTTTTTTTTTTTTTCCTGTATATTGTTTGACCCAAAAGAGAGATACCATTTGCCAGAAACAATGGCAATAATCAAGAAATAAATAATACCAAGTGCTGGTGTACATGCTTGTTGGTGAGATTGTAAACCAGACCCAAAATTTATGAAAATCAGTGTGGAGATTTCTTAAAGTACTAAAATCAGAAATCCCGTATGACCCAGCTCTTCCTCTTCTAGATTTTCACCTACAAGAACTGATGACATTGTACCTCGGGGATACATGCATGAGAGCAGTGCAGTTCATGGTATCAAAATCCTGGAAGCACTTTGTATGCCCACCAACAGATTAATGACTAAATAAATACAGACTGGAATACTACTTTACCACAAAGAAGGATACATTTGAGACATTCATAGGAAAATGGGCATACTTGAAAGTAACAATGTTGATCAAAGGAAATCAGATGCACAAGCTTACATTTGAGAATATTTTGTTCCATTTTTAATACTCTTAAAAGCTTGAATGCTGTCTGAGTACCATGTATCCAGGTAACAAGGAAAGGTTTCCCTCGTTCTTCTGAAACTCATTATATACTGTCTATATTTCAGCCCTACAGTGTAGTGCCTACGTGATCACCAGCGGGGTTCTTTAACTGACACAGTTCTCCTGGACTGCTCGGTGAAGTTGCTATTCTCTTTCTCTTTGAGTTCTTTCTTCGTGAATTCTCCACGGAAGCTGTGGATATGTGTTGCTGTCATTAGCTACGAGGGTCCTCTGTGACACTTCCTGTAGGAATGGGAAATGTTTTTCTGACTGACTTGATCTGCCTTCACTGTGCTGCACATTATTTCACACGTGTACCTGAATAAATGCTGTGGCTACTGTGGCTCGAATAGGCAAATCTAGAAACGTTTAGTAAAGGTTAGTGTGGCTACATCACCCAGAAAGGGTACTGGCACAGACAGAGATTTTATGTATTGAGAGATGAGTGATAAACTATTTACAAAGGTCCTGAGGGTACAAGAGAAGAAGTACAAGGAGTGGGCTGAGGAACGGGAAAGCTAGACACGAGCCGTGATGGTGGAGCCTTGGAGAAGCTTCTCACAGCACAAGCAGGTGTGAAAGTCCCCGAGCTGGTGCTGGACAGTCTGAAGCCTCGCTGGGCAAAGGTAGCACCCCTTCTGGGAGTGCTGGAGAGGTGGGGGCGGCAGGGCTGGAGAACTGCTAGGTGGGGCCAGGAGAGCTGCAGAGAAGGCAGTGCATTCCCTCCTTTAGAGGTGACGCGCTGCCTGGGTCTGAGTCCTGGCAAAGGTCTCAAGCATGTTTGGTCCACCTGGTTTCTATTCCGGAATTTTACCAAAGAGCAGCCTCTTTCTACAAAACCCAAGTACATCAGCAACATCATCGTCTCATATCAGGGACCAAATTTGAAACTGAAAACATTGTCCAAAATTAGGGAGTAAGAGCATCTGGTGAGCCATCTTGTTAATTGATCACGTTTATCAAATCAGGAAGTTGTGTTAACCAGTTTGGTGAGATTCTTCATCTTGAATCGTTGCTGAGTTTGAGTAGCTGTTGAATCACCCAAATATGCTGTGTGATTTCTTTCCACCATTTTTCTGTTACAATGATTAATTACTCTGATTTACATTCCAGCATTTAATCAATTTATTGTTTGTAAAACAAATCTTTCTTGATCATGAAAGGTTGCTTCTTTTCTTGCCAAGATACAAGCAAGTCAAGAGTCATCTTTAAAGAAGTTCTCAACATAGAGCACTACATGAGCTAGCTTTCTGGTGTACACTCATCCTTTCCTGCATCCAACATTCTTTTCCATGATAACCCAAGAGTGCATCTGTTACCATTTTCTCTCAATCCACAAAATTTGGCTTTTTCTAACAGTTCAAACTGCTGGTGACCTATTTTTCTACCTGTTTTTATACTGACAATATGCTCCTCCCACCTTTATTTTCAAAGGAAATATGAAAATGTATTCATTTTACCTTGATATTTCAAATTATAATTTTTCTTGGTACTGATTTCTGATTTGAAAGACTTTTGAACTGAATTAGTGATACGTTTCTTTCATTTTTAACTTCACAGGAAAAGAAACTTATTTTTATTTACTCTCTGATTGATTTTATGTTTTTTCTATATTTACAGTGATACGATTAAATTACCTAATGTGTTTTTTTTAATGTTTTTTCAGGTTGACTTTCGTGTGAAATATTGAATCCTCTGGATTTCATGTTTTCAATAAATGTGCATATTTGGTCATTGTTTTTAAGTTATTGTTATGTAACACTTTTTGAGACTCAGCATATTGACAAATTGCTGACAAATCCACTTTAAAGACTTCCTACAACCACTATAGAAATCAATATGAAGATTCTTCAAAAAACTACACCTGGAAACTCCACAGACCTCAACTATTCCCCTTCTAGAAAGAGAAACCACAGATTACAGTGATCCATGCATACCTATGTTTATAGTAGCACAACTTACAATAGCTGAATGTTGGAAGCAGTCATTCCTTACAATGTCACTAAAATTCTTTGAAATGAGTGCTGAATGAATGTCCAAAAAAACTATTAAAGAAGAGTTAGTTAACAGAAGAATTTTTAAAGAAAATGCAGCATTTTGCACATTGAATAGTACTGCATTGAGTTTTATGTAGGAAAATGGATTCACCTGGAGACCATTACGTTAAGAGAAATATAAAACCCCCAGCTTCAATCATCATACAGATTCTGTTATGTGTGAAAATTTAAGTGTAAGGAACACAATACAATATGAACAGGAAAAGCGAAGGTAGATCTTGTGTAAAAGGGAAGGGGATGGAGAACTCGGGATGCAGAGGGGAGTGGAGAGAAGAGTCACCGTGTATTGTGAGCACGTTGTCAGCTCCTACCATGAATGCAATCTCAGTGCACTGCACACATGTAAACAGACACAAGGAAAAGAGAACAGATGCGTACAACTGAATGGATAAATCTCAAATTATAGCTATATAGCTACATTAAAATGCAAAGTAAAAGATGGTAACGTTCTATATTATTCTATATTCAATGTATGTTCTGTGCTAAATAATGAAGGCTAATCTGTCATGACAAAAACAGTTTACTGATTGTGTGAGAGAAAGAGGAAGAAGAGGAGACCGCTGAAGCGATGATTTGGATGCAGTGGCTGTGTTCAGTATCTGCACTGTGGTGATGCTCTGCCACACACATAGGACTGCACCCCACAGGCAGTGGATTATATTGTATTTAAACCTCAGCTGGGCTGCTTTAAATATTACCTACGAAATAAGGTGCAGTATGTATTTAGAGCACATTAAACTGATTTATGTGTAATATATTCATCTTAAGAGCAATGGAGTTTAGGAGGAGACATTACCCCAGCTATGAAAACACTTCTTGTGTGTTGTGATTTCTTTTCACATCACACAAAGAAAATAGGGGTCATTATATTACTCTGTTCATAATTAGGTTTAGAAGCTTGTGATGATGGTGGAATTATTTGTACTGAGTATTGAAACGGCTGCCAAAGAGTACAAGCTAGCCCAAAGCCATCTCAGTACTGCAATAATAAGCAAAGGATAAGTTGTTTTTAATATTTTAATAGTTTATTTTTGTATTATCTTTATCAGCATATGTATGAAAGCCAGCTCTAGCAAATTCTGAAAGAGCAAAAAATGACTAATAGACCTAATTATAAATCAAGGAACCGTATGAACTCAATCGCGGGGTAAACACAGTAACGATATGGCAATTACGAGCCTAGGCTTACTGTGCTATTTTAGACTTAAACTTACAATCAAACTTTGCCAAACTATATCTTCCTTCTATAAGATATTTCCTTAGATTACGAAACAAACACTGTAAGAATTTTATGTGGCAATTTATATTAGATTACACTTAGATTTGTATAAAATTTGCAAACTAATCCAAAACTATCCTTATATACCTTCCAAGTTCTCAGATTAATATCTTCCATGTGTGCTACCTTTGTATCAGCTAAAGAATCAATAGACATTCGTTATTATCAACTAAGGTTACATTGTGTACTTTTTTGAGATTTATGTGATGTACGATTTTCTCTTCTAAGATATAGCATCCATGATTATACATTTAATTTTGTATCACCACAGGTTCCTCTAGATTGGGGGAGTTTCTCAGGTATTTCTTATTTTTGATGATCTTAAAGGTTTTGCGGAATTGCTGATTAAATGTAATGTAAAATATGCCAAGTTCGGATCAAATGACCTTTTTCTCACGAGAGATGGTGTTAATGGTTTCTGGCAGAAAGAGGATAGAAGCAAAAATATCTTCTAAGTTCTTCAAAGTTCCTGTTGTAGGAAATATCTTCAAAGTTCCTGTTGTAGGAAAGTAACACATTACCAGCGTGATTATTTAATTAATGGTTCTGTCTTTAATTTCAATGCAGAGGTAGAATTTATCTCATCTCCGCAGTGAAAACTAATTTTCTTTTTCTTCCTTTCTCCTTTGAAAGAAAGCTAGGCCTTACTTCCTTTCTGGATCGATAGCCACATAAATCCTGATCTACTTTGGTTAGGAAGATTTGTTTCTCCTCCACGTGCTTGTTTAGTCAGTGTTATGCTTGTATCCCTAGGGGATGTGGGCGTATTTACTTTTTCCTTGAGGTTATAACA
This sequence comes from Cavia porcellus, assembly GCF_034190915.1. Taxonomy (NCBI): domain Eukaryota; kingdom Metazoa; phylum Chordata; class Mammalia; order Rodentia; family Caviidae; genus Cavia; species Cavia porcellus. The sequence goes on along the minus strand of NW_026947495.1, from coordinate 78,151,793 downwards.
TGACAGCCCATTACTTACTGCCGCCCAAGCCTTTAAACCTTGGCCATGGGCAGCTCTTTCGGTCTGCCCCTGTGTCCTTTTGATCCGCCCTGTACTTTGGCCCACAAGACCTTCACTCCAGCCACAGGGGCTGCAGCTGCCTCATCCTGTGTTTCTGCCTGGGCCTTAGATGGGGCCACTTCTCCGGAGTTTATTTTACTGAAGAATGACATTAGAAGCCAAGAACTGGGGGTTAGGTTTATATTAGCTTTTAAATTTATTTTTTCGAAGATCATTTCCCCCATGTAGTATGGCTCAATAGTGGCAATCGGAAACTATGAATTATTAACAGGAATCTCATATTTTTAATATATCCCAGATAGTGTAAGAATATTAAGAGTTTATATGACTAAGTGACATGAACTAGTTTCAAAGCACATTCAAATGTGAAATATTATATAAGTTATGAAAGCAGGATGTGAGAAGGCCCAGGAGTCATGAAGCCTTCCCTCCTGCCTGTTAGGATTCTCTTCTTCCTGCCTATAAATTGGCGGGTCTCGGATCATGCATGAAGCCTCGTGCTGAGTGCTGTGGACCCGAGAGGCAGAGATGTGCTTTCTGTGCTACTGCAGAGAAATTAGACTGCAGAATATTATGAATCCATGTAGCCTTTGACACTCCCGTGCTCCATAGTCACACTTCCCTCCTGTCTTCCTTTTTCCTGATCCTTTTCCCCTTTTTCTCTCATTCTCTTTGTGGCTTCCTTTCTTTTCTGTCTCTGTCTCTGTCTCTCTCTCTGTCTCTGTCATCTCTGTCTCTGTCATCTCTGTCTCTCTCTGTCTCTATCTCTCTCCTCTCTCCTTGACTATTGTATATTTTTCCATTTTGTCTATTCCTAAAGTTTTGATTTTCCACATATATTGGGATTGAACTCATCAGGTTATCTGCAAAATTTCCACAGTTTATGACATGAAATGGAGGAAATACTACTACAGCAAAAGAAAATACTGTGAAGCAAACATATTAACTACAATGAGACTGAAGTTTATGCTGAACTTTTACATATACAGTGTCATCTATAATGTTAACCAATATGAGAGATAATGTTTAGTTTTCCATAAAAATGTTCCTGGTTTTATAACCAGGGAAGCTGAAAACCATTATGAAAGTAGGTAGATTCTTTTCTATAATCCTATAAACCTGGGAAACAGGAACTAGTGTCATGTTTGATTCCTTCAATTTCGTCATGCCCTGTTCAACAATATAAGTCACAGAGAAGTGACGGGAAAGTGGAGTTGCTGTGTTTAATTGTCTGCGTACTTTAGCTCTCTCGAATTTGCATTCTATTAAATAGAGAAATGGAAAACTTATCCTTCTATTTCACAGAAACATATTTAGCCGAAGTTACTAGAAATATGCAGTCATTTTGAAAACTATATTTATTGTATTAAATTTAATACAATAGCTATTTAATATTTGCTTTTTTCTCAAAATAATCAACTTTCTGTTTATAGTAGACAGGATGATTAAATAATTTCTAAGACACACACCAGACCTTTAATTAGAGGATTCGTATAAAACTCCTTGATCTATCTCTTTAAGTTAAATTTAAAACAATTGCTTTTAAATAATTTCTTACTAGTTATTCAACCTCCAATTTTCATTACTTTTGTCAGTTGTTTGCTTAGAGTTTGCTTTTCTATTTTCTATATAAATATTTTTTGTTGAATTGTGACACATTAGTTTATTGGGAAACACTTCACTGTGACAAAATGGGATTTTTTCCTGAAATGTAAAATCAGTTCAATTCTATTATTAATGTACCGTGATAATATATTTTTTAATAGTGAAATAGTTTTTTCATCTGCATCATGTCAAAAAATACCTTCCTGGCTGGGGATTTAGCTCATCAGCACAAGCACCTGCCTCGCAAGTACGCTGTCATGAGTTTGATTCCCTGCACCCCTCCCCCGCCCCCAAAATACCTTCTAGCAAAAATCAATAAGAAATCCTGACAAAACACTCAAGAATACAAGAACTGAGGAAGGTTGTGCTGAGAAGGCAGCCTGCGGTGGCAAAGCACTTAGGCAAGCTAGACCAAAGAAAGTCACAGAGTTGGAAAAAGAAAGAGTATCTCTGTTGGCAGATGATGGGACTGTGTCCCTGAAATACCCCAAAACAGGAGAAAAGCAGGAGCCACAAGGTAAACCTGACAAACTCAGAGCTGATTTCCTCTTTGGGAATTGTTCTTGGCCAACCCACCAGGCAAGGTGATTTTTCCATTGGGCGGTTTGTATTAAAATATTGGTAAATATTTGTATTTAAAGGCAAGATATCTTTGGAATTTGTGGTAATTTTGGAAGAACATATAATGCTGGAGATTCCACATCCTTAAAAGTATAACATCTGAATTATCCCACCTTCCATTGGCAGAGAGAGAGACAGACTGAGACAGAGACAGAGACAGAGACAGAGACAGAGACAGAGACAGAGACAGAGACAGAAAGAGACTAACTGAACTCACAACTTCAAGGAAGAGAGATTTGCTTTTGGCTCACAGCTTCAGAGCTTGCAGTCCCAGACCAGCTGGCTCTGTGGCAGGGACATCATGGCGGAAGGACGTGGCTGAGCGGAGCTCTGTGCACCAATGGAGTTGAGGGAGCCTGCTGTAGGATGTGTCTGAGGTGTACACGAATGCGGTGATGATTTGAAGATGATGGTGATGACATTGACGATAGTGATCACAAGGCGATGGGAGAGGAGGGGTGAGAGAAAGGCTTTTCTTGAAAGGTTTTCATGAAGGGCCTTCCAATATGATGAAAACTGAATAGAACCAAAGAAGCAGACAAATGAGAAAACATCAATAATAAAAAAGAAGAAAAACAGAGGAGAGTATGTTCGCAATGCCGACATAGACAAATTTGATTTTAAAAGACATGAAAAGCACCCATCTTAAAATCAAGATGAAAAATTAGACCTCATTAAATTAGAAATATGTATTCTTGAGAAAAATCATTAATAATACAAGCAAGCTACACTTGGGAAAAATATATGACATGCATCTGACAAAAGGCTTTTATCTGGACTACATAAAGTAATAGCTCCCTAATTAAAACAACAAATAAGAAAATGCTTGATTAGACAAAATAATAGAAAAATGTGGATGATCAATAAGATAATTTAATAAGTATATAGATAGACACCACAGAAATGCACATTAAAATCATACCATCAAGAATGTCTAAACGTTAGAGAAAGAGTAAAGTGTAGAGCAACTAGAAAATTTGTCAGATATTTATGAGTATTACAACATTTGGATGATAGAATTTTTTTAACATTTTCTTCTAAACTTACATATTCATCTTTGCAAAGATTCTGTAACTACACATACAAATATCCACCAGAAAGCACTGAAAGAAAACATGCAAAAATATTAACAAAAGGTTTAAATATCATTTTATTCATAACAATAAGAAAACAAATAGTCCAAATAGTTATTAGCAAACCAATTGTCAGGCAATTGAATGTACATGTACAATTAAATACCTATATTAACAAACAGCAGAAATACAGAAATTACTGGTGTGCTCAAGCATGCATGTGTTTCCAGGTGCCGAGTGAACAAAGCAAAATACTAAGCATGCATACAGCGCTACTTTACAACAAGCAAAAAGAATTCTGTGAGAACAGACATCAAAGCAGCGATGAACCTGTGTCCACCTCGAGGGAACTGGCTGGCATTTCACGTCTATCCTGCACCCTGACTGAGGTGGAGTTTACCCGGCCATGAGAATCTATTCTGCCAAACTCATTTCTCCGTTTAATGTTCGGTATTTTGTTACATGTGTTATGAGCCCTTTCTAGATGATTTCCGACTGAACGTCATTTTCAGAGGTGGAATCGGAGTCACAGAACCAAATCCAGAGTCAAGGCGTGAAGATTCTCAGGTGCGCCCAGTGACAGCGGGCATTTGGGCGGAAACAGCAGCAGCAGCAGGTCAGCATGAACATCTGGTGCGGTGGGAAGGGGAAGGATGAAGAAGTCTATTAGAGACCAGCTGGGGAGGACACTGATCAAGGGGCTGAGCCTTAAATTAGGTGTTACTCTAATCCAAGGAACTTCTGGGCTGGATTAGTCGTCTCAAAGAATTAAAAGGGATGACAAGGTGGTCCTCATCAGGAGAAACTGCACAAATCCAAAAAAGAGATGCATTTTAGATAAATACAGGTAAAGCAAAGGCTAGGGCAGAAAAGAAATATTTAATTTCAGCAAAAACATAGAATGGAGAGTGTAGGAAGGGCCTGCAGAAGACTGGGGGGCGGGGGGGACAGAGACAGAAGAAGAAGAAGCTGACGGCCTCCACAGAGCCAGGCTCCCAGGGCCGGGCAGAAGAGCCAGCTCCAGTGAGCGCCTAGACGGGGAGAGAAACCTGGGCCCAGAGCTGACTGTGTGTTCACGCCCTGCCTGACGCCAGTGCCTCAGGCCCGCTGGTTTTCCTTCAGCTTTCCAAATGCTCCTGGTCCAGCGCTCACATGAAATGTCAGCCCAGTGCTTCTTCCTCTCAGAACAATCCTGTGTGTGCTCCCCTGCACTGCACCCCGCTGTCACCTATTAACAGCAGGCTGCACAGGAGATACTGCTTCCTCACGATACAGGTGACCCACAGAACCCCGGACTCCTCTCATGTTTTTAAGTACTGTGTACATTAATCATATCCAAACATTTTTGCTTTACACTTGATGATGTGCTTATGTGAAATATATATAGACAGGTATACACATACATGAACATGCATGTGTGCATCCATCCTCCTTCTCTACATATGAATACACATGTGTGTAAACACACTAGGTGTGATCATTGTTATCTTTGCTTATTTGCTACAAGTCTGTCTTCCCCAGGAAATGGCAGGCTCTACAAGAACAGGAACAGAATTCCTGCGATAGATTTCCTCTCTTTCATTATCTGTACCAACCGGGAAGTTTAGACCCTCTGGACTCCTGCTGAATCTCAAATAAGTGAATAAATTGCTCCTTCTATTTTATATTCTTTATTACTTTAAATGAAATTCCATGTGTGTATGCATCTGCATACACAGGAGGGCTTTGATGATTTAGAAAACCTGTGAATGCTTAAAAATTAATGAGTGAATAAAATAGATGCCAGATGTTTCTTCCATTTGATTGCAGTCTGGACCTTGAACAAAATTTTGTAATACAGTTTTGTTGTTGTTGTTGTTGTTGTTTTGTTTTGTTTTGTTTTCTAACTCCATAGTTTTACCCTTAACATTTTGAAAGAAATTGTTCTTAAATAAAGATGATAAACCTAAGGGTGTCTGGTCCCAAGGGAAGGAAAACTATTCAATTGACTTAAAAGTTAATGAAATATTTTACTAGAAAATTTTCACAGCATTTGTTAATTGTGGCTCACTCACATTTGTTAATTGGTAAAAGCACTGTCCTTATCTCATTTGGTGAATAGCTATGCAAAAGTTCTCATTTTATGATACAAAATGTCTCATGCAAAAGGAGAGAAATTAGGCTATAAAAAGAAGATCCTGTATAACTTGCCTAATGATCCGTACTCTGCTAAAAGTACAGCTGTAGAGGGCTGTTTAACAGGTGCTCCGATTATGAAGCATAACAAACATGCTGGGCTTTGGAGCACCTTTAATTCTTTATCAATAATTGGGCTAATTTGGACAAGGCTAATGGATTGGTTCAAATGATGTTCTCATAAAAGGTCTGTGAATATGCGGTGCATATCTCACTGAAATTCTTAGCAATGTGTTCACTTTAAGATGAGTAGAATAATATTTTAATATTCCAGTAGTGAATTCTCATGCCACTCCTTCTATACAGCATGTGCTTTCAATTGAAGATACTCTTTCTTACTGTATTTGAGCAGTTTCCACCAACACAAAGCTGTGACTTACATTCAGCTAGCCGTACTGTAAAGGCCCATGTACTCTGTAAATGAGCATAAACCCAGCCCTGAAACCATCAGAGCAAAGGAGTTGAATTTTCTTCTTCAGAGCAATTAACCACACATGTGTTATTTAAACAGGTCTGAGTAAAGCGACAGGGTTTTATTGAGAGATTTTAAACTACTTAACTATAGAAGGGAGCATTTCTAAAATGATTGAGTAAATCCTGGAATATTCATATCAAAGATAGCTATAAACCTGAGCAAAGATAAAAAAGAAAAATCAAAACAGAGAGTAGCATACATAATACAGTCAAGGTACACCACGGAAAATCTGCTAAACTTCAGTATTAAAGAATGAATGAAGGAGTTAGTGGGGAAAACAGGAAAAAATACTAACTCACCTGACACAGACCATGGTACAACAGGGTTCTAAATTACAGTTTCAAGGGTTTCTAATCCATGATCCTAAATGTGAAAGAGAAGATCTAATGGTACAAACCTAGAAATCATTAAATATAATTGTTTTAATTAAACAGGAAATGATTAAAGTTAAGTATAGAAAGAGATAGGTAAACTGTTACTGGACCACTGGCTAAAACTTTAAGTACTACATTGAACAGAAATAGTAAGAATGGACACCCTTTCCTCATTTCTGATTTTAGAGGGAAAATTTCCCAAGGGTGTGATGTTGATTGTGTTGGTTGTATATTGCATTTATCAGATTGAGATAAACCTAATTTATTTAAGCCCCTTATCATTATTTTGAATTGTTAAAGGCTTTGTACAGATGGTCATGTGATTTTTCTTTGATTTTGTCTGTATGGTATTTTGTATTGATTGATGCATGCATTTGGACCATCCCTGCAAACTTGGAGTAAAACCAACTGGATCATGGATACGATCTTCTTTATGTGTTGTAGAGTTCTTTTTGGAAGTATTTTATTTAAAAATTTACATTTGTGTTCATCACGATATTTTTTTGTATTTATTGTTAAATTTTATTTTTTAAATACCTGGAATAGAGGATCTAAATAGAAAAAAATGATATACTAATCATCAGCTAAAAGACAGTAAACAGATCATCGTGAAAGTTTAAGTAATACACATATAAAACAAAGAGAGTAGCAAATGTCAACAATTAATAACCCTTAATCAAATTTTAAAAATAATATGAATCCAAATATATTAAATACATTCTAAATTGAAGCAAAAATTTATGTAATAAAATTGATAAATTGAATAATTTCATATTAAAGTGCAGTTTAGTGAACTAATGCAGAAGAAATTTTACGTGAAACTAGTACTAAAATTGCAACAGTCATGCAAAATCTCTTAGTTTTTAGAGATTTTTTCTCAATCGTCTACATAGTTCATAAGTATCTACTACAAAAATGTTCTTAAGAAGAGAAATATTTAAGAAGGAGCTTTCCTCAGTATATTTTAATGACTGCTGTCATCTGGAAACTATACTCATTCAAGGAACTGTGTATAGGCCAAGCTAATAAATATAACTCAATAATAAATACATAATATCTCTCTAATACATTTTCTTTCTTTCTTACTTCCTTTTGGCACCAGGAATTGAACTCATGACCTCATTCTTTCAATGCAGGTACTTACGCCCCTGAGCTAAATCCCCAGCTCCTTTAATATATTTTCTTATAACCCAGGAAGGCGTATTTTAGAAATGCAAAAGTTAACACTGAAAAAGATTTAAACTAATGTGATTACACTATTAAGTGGTGAATTATATGATAATTCCAGTGGATGCAGCAATTAATCTGAAACATCATACAGCCATCAGGGAAAAGCAGGAATTGCCTCCTTAAGAGCCAGTTGCCAGGAATACTCAGACAATGTAATAATGAGTACTGACAGGGTAAGTATTCCCTGTAGTGTAATCAGATAATATAAGAGTTTCCTGGGTTCACCTGTTCTGCTTGTATTTGCAGAGCTAAATTGTGCCATAGAACGAACACACACACACACACACACACACACACACACACACACACGTGCACACCCCTCAAGCTGATACTTAAAGATATATTTGAATGGAAGAAATGCACCAGTGGAATACATTTACAATAAATGCAAATGTTCAGAATACTTCTAAGGCTAAAACAACTGTTTGAAAAGAAATTGCATTTTGCACCCTGGAAACTGCCTTACAGAAGGTGACTATAAAGAAATGAACACAATTCATAAAGAGCAATAAGAATATAAAGAAATTATTCATTCCTTAAGGGCTAACAAGGTGTTATGGATAAAATTAGAAAACTGAAATGTCAGACACTAATGCACACTGAACTGTGGGGAGAGAAATCGCACTTTATAAACAAAATACTCAGCCTCTCAAAACTCAGCTCCCTCGTGTCAGTCCTCTGTGCGTTAATAAAAAGACCAGGAGGGGTGTGTCAGCCAAGTTGATTCTGGACTTTACAGTGCAGAGTAAAAGATAAGAGTGGTTTAAGTATGAACAACAACCAGACAGAAGAACCCACCTTGGCAGAGAGCAAGGGAACCCGAAACCACACCCAGCACCTGACAGAAGTGAACAGAAAACCGGAGATGGAAAGGGCAAAGCTCCCTAAGGACAGCACAGATCTGCGCTCAGCTCCAGCCTGCTCTGCTCCATGGGCTCCGTCTCTGTGTCTCTGTCTCTCTGTCTCTCCCTCTCTCTAACCAATGCCTCATGTCATGATTTGTAATTGTCTTTTTTTAGTAAGTTTATTGAAACAATATAGATATATATCATGATCATAGTCATCATAGGGAATTTGGGCCCGTGTATGATGTACTTATACGTTTACTTTTGAGATGGAGTCTCACAACACAGCTGAAGCTGGTTTTGGACTCACTGTGTGGCACAGACTGGCCTAGAACTCGTGGAGATCTTCCGACCTCAGCCTCCTGAGTGTTGAGATTACAAGTGTCTGCACCGTGCCCAGCTCATGGTGTGTCTTGATTCTTCTTTTTGTCCATTATTCTCCCATTCCTTCAACCTTGCTTTCCTCCTTATTTAAAAAGTTTTGTTTTCATTTTGTCCTATTTTTAACGTTTTTTCTTTTCCCTTCCTTCCTTTCCCCTTCCTCTCCATAGTTTCCTTTCTTTTTGAACAGTTTCTTTCTATTTCACAATACCCAATGTGTATTTCAGTCCTTTCAGTTTAGCATACCCGGGAGACAACGTGACATTTACTTGTGTGTGTCCAATTTATTTCATTTAAGGAATATGCTCTCAAAGTACATCCATTTAGCTATAAATGTCTCAGGTTTATCCTTTTTTACGGCCATGTAATGCCTCATTGTATTAAAAATGGCTTTTTAAATTTACTCTTCAGTTTTGGATTATTTCCAAGACTTAGCTATTATAAATGTAATACTATAAACACAGGTGTGCACATATTGCTACTGTATGATGTTTTTAATTTTTCCAGATACCCAGAATAGGAATAGATGGGTCAAATGAGTCTTATAATTCTAGTTTTTTGGAATAATTTCTACAGATTTCTGCAGCACCTCCACCAGTCATGCTCCCACCCACAGTGGAAAAGGATTTGTTTTTCCCTACAGTCCCACCAGCATTTGTTACTGGTTGATATTTTTTCCTACTATGCCATTCTTTCTGGAGTGAGATGGAATCTCAGTATTGTTTTAATTTGCACTTCTCAAATGACTAATGATGTTGAACTTTTTTTTCACATTTTTATTTGCTGTTTGTATTTCTTCATCCAAGACATGAGTATTCATCTCAGATGTTCATTTTTTGATTCGGTCTTTAAATTTTGGGTCTATGATTTTTGCAATTATTTATATGCTCTAGTTATTAATCTTTTGTCTGATAAATTTTTTCTCACTCTATGGGTTTTCACTCTGTCAGTGATTTCCTTTCTGTGCAAAAGCTTTTTAATGGGGTGAGGTCCCAGTTGATGATTTTGTGTAGGATTTCCCATGTGATCAGAGTTATGTTCATGAAATGCTTGCCTATTCTGATGTCTTCAAGAGTTCTACCTCCTCTCCCTTCCAACAGATTTAGTGTTTCATTTTTAATATTTAAATCTTTGGTCTATTTTAATTTCAATTCAGTGCATAGTAGACACAGGTGTAGTTTTAGTCTTTGGCATGTGTAAAGTCAGTTTTTTGGCACTATTTATTATTGATACTGTCTTCCTTCCAGTGAATTCATTTGGCTTCTTTGTCAAAAATAAGATGACTAAGTGTGTTTGGAGTTGCTTCTGCATTTTTTAACCTGCTTCATTGATCCTCGTGTTTTTTTTTTTCCTGCACCATGCTGATCTTATTATCATAGTTTTGCTGTATACTTTCTTTGTTTTTAATTTTATTTAAGGAGGAAAAAGAAAAAAAATCAGAAAAAAGGTAAAAGTTATACAGAATTTCAGAAAAAATAAACAGTAGGAAATCACTAGTTAATTGCATATTGTCATCTTAGAAATAGTTGTTGAAGTGACAAAATTAAAGCATATAGAGGGGACTTTCAAACAGTGAGACTGCAAACAGTTTTGTTCAATGATCCAACAAAACTCAGTAATATGGTTATCTATCTTATACATTTTGTCATTGTACAAAAGAAAGGAAAAGAAAGTTCTCTAAAAAAATATAACTGCTGTATACTTTCAACTCAGGAACTGTGATGCCTTCTGCCTGCCTTAGTTGCCAAGAGTTTTTTTGTTTGTTTGTTTGTTTTTTTTTTTTTTTTTTTGGTTTTTTGGTGATCTAGATCTCTTCCGGTTCCAAGTGAATTTTAGGATTGTTTTCTCTAGTTCTGCGAGTTATGCTAAAGGTATTTTGAGTGCATTAATTAAATCTGTGTGAAAATTTTGGGAGGATGGTCATTTTCACCGCATTGGTTTTTCCTACCTATTAACATGGGGCATTTTTCTCTGTAGTGGTATGTTGGTTCACAAACTTAATTCTTGCCATGATTTTTTTTTGTTTTTTGCAAACCATAAGCACAAGAATTGAATCAAATTTAACGTTGGGTTCAATGTTGACCTTGTAGGAAAATTTGACATAGAAGAAAAGAAAAGCAATTTGAAGATAGTTTTGAAGAAAAAAATGTATTAGGAATAAAAGATAAGTCCTTCAGTGTTTTGCACTGAAAGTTTAGTGAGGAGTTCTTGTATATCCAACATGTACATAAAATTTTACAAAATAAATATCTGTAAACTGATGGATAAAAGAATGATACCTATAGTTGCTAGCTAACAGGACAGAAAATGACTTTAGAAAGGTGTGTATTTAAAGTCTCTGCAACTTTTTTTCCAATAGAAATTTTTCCCATGATACTGTATTAAGTCATATAATTAAAGCCATTCAGAAATCATAGTGGGAATGCATTATCAAAAGAATGTATAGATTTTAGCCAAATAGTAACTTGGAATTAGATAAACTTTACCTGGTTATACAGGATAGAATCTACATTCAGTTTGTGACTGAAATCTAGGGTCATATTTGGCAAGTAAACAAAATTAATACCTTGTGGTTCTTGAACTATAAGAAACCTACAGGGCACTGCTGTGTCCAGCAGTACAGAGAGGAACAGAGCAGACGTGGGAGACAGAAAAATAAGAAAAGGATAGATTCTTCCAACAAGCTTTATCCACAAATATCATTTTTAAAATGAAATTGTGATGCTTTTTTCTAAGAAATATGTTCTTCTGTTCCCTTTATTCTCAGAGAATTCCCGCCCACCCCAAGATGCAGCTGGGAGATTCACACAGACCCAGTGGGAACTGCGAGAGGGCCGGGAGCCATAGTTCTCCACTAGTGATTGTTCATATGCTCAGTGGTGGTTTGTTTTTTTCCTGTGATGGAGATCAAGATAGGTGTTCAACGGACATTCACTGTTTTTGGTTTTAAATCCCACAAATTCAGTCAATCACCACAGAAATGTGCTTGTTGATCAGCCAATACTCATCAACTGAACTTCTCCAGTGACAGCTATTTCTGTAGTACCCACACTGCTTTTATTCTTCTAAGACGCCAACACCACCAATAAAACCAGAAATCACATTTTGGAGGAAGCATTTTCCACTGTCATTTCCAGACTCTGTGTAGTACTTTTCAAATACTCTGATTATAAAAACTTTCTGAGTCATAAGTGAGGAAACTGGTCTATCTTTTTTGAGAGGATGCATTTATATCACAGCTGAGGAGATTTTAATTTGTTTTATTTTAAAGATAATAAATCCAACAAAACAAAATAGAGTAAAGCCAATCAAAACAAAGCAGTGAAATTGGTACAGAACTTCAAAGCAGGATAATAGGAAAACAAAAATGACCATCACGGTATATATTATCTTCACAATAGTTGTCCATTCCATAGATGTAGCAAAATGAAATCAAAACAGAATAAAACCAATCAAAAACAGAATACTGAAAAAAGCAAATCAATAAATCAAAACAAAACAGTGAGAACAGCATTGGATTTCGAAACAAGACAGAAGGAAATTCCCAAATTTGCTATACTACAAGCTGTCATCCTCCCAATAAGTGCTCTGAACAATGGCCCCAGGCCTGCAAAGTCAACCAAAGAACACAAGCATTCAGTTGCTTTTTGTACCTCAGTTGCTATCAACTCAGCCAGTCCTGGAAACCAGCTGGTGGCCCATTGGGTGGTGTTGGGGGGATGGTGGTGGATGGGGAGTTGATGATTCTCAGCTCCAGTGCCAGTAGACTCATGGGAGGCGCTATCTGATTTCTCTCTTCCTGGAGCCCGCACCGTTTGCATGGCTCACCAGAAAGGCTGGCTCACCAGAAAGGCTGGCTCGTTGGCTTCTTGGTGGGCTTCTCCCAGTCCCAGCATGGCTGATTCCAGTTGAGGAGATTCTAAGGAATATCTTTGATGTTACCTGTGCCATTTCCTCTGTAGATATTTAGGTGAATTCCTTCATAATAAACTGAGAACGTCTAGTGTCTTAACTTCATTCACTACAGGTAAACATGAATCATAAGCCACTATTTAGAAACAAAAGAGAGCATAGAAAAGAAAAATGAAAAGAAAGAACAGCTGTAGCCCTGGAGCGCTCTTGATGTTAGTACTCCGACAGCACCATATCTGCTGAGTGCAGGCACGTCAGTATATTTACCTTGTAGCTATCTGCACTAAGTATTTAGCACAGGGAACAGAAACTCCCATAAACACTTCTTGTATGCTTGCTATCAAAGGAACCCTTTGGCTCCCTGTCTAGTACCATCTTTATCTGTCAAGTTCTGTGGGAAGCGTGTGGGAAGAACAGTCCCTGCTCCACTGGAGACTGGGAGCAGGGAGGAGGCCGTGGCTGGAAGAAATGGGATTCTTTCACAAGGCAAAGCTTCATGAGTCCTGCTTCTCCTCTCTCTTGCCCCCCACACAACTCCCAAGCAAGGAAATGAAGTGGAAGCATTTAGTGTGGGTAAGATCACGCGCTCTACATGCCTGTAGGAAGTTATTACAACTCTGAACCTGTTACCTCTAGTGCAAATGTGAAAATGACCGCTTTTCAGTCTTTCCTTTTGTAATTAACTCACTTTATATATGCATGCTGGGCATACAAAGCTGTGCATACTTAATGTATACATCTCGATGAGATGGATGGTAAGCATTCCCAGTGAATCCTTGCCATGAGCCATGTCATTAGCACACCCATCAGCTGTTTGTGCTGTGGTAACAACCCTTAATAACAGATCTTCCTTTTTCCTGGAATTACAGGCCTAGGAAGCCTTGCTGTACATTTCAGGCACTGGGGCAGCAGCAGGACTCCAGGGATCAGCAGTCTTGCCTGACTAAAGCTGAGAACCTTTGGCCAGTTCTTCCTCTCTCCTCCCACTGCCTCTGCAAAGGCCCATTCCACTGTCAGCTGTGTGAGTCTCACGATTTAAGCTGACTCTGTCATATTGCTCTTCTAGGTCTGATTTCTTTCCCTGAGTCTAGTGTCCCTGAGGTCCATTCGTATTGATACACAGAACACGACTTCTGTTTTTAACAAAAACTTTTTAGAGCCTTAAACTGTTTAGACCTTCATTTAGCTCTCTTTTCTAATTAGAAACATCAGCACTGTCCATCACCTTCAACCTCTATGACCCTGGAAGTGCAAATGATCATAGCCTCTCTGTCTACAAAAGCTTTATCTCCTTCTACCTGTCTTTCTAGGCAACATCTGAGGAAATGCTAAGCTACTCCGCTGGTACTGTGCTTCCACCTTTAACTCTAGCCAGAGCTTCATAAGCCTCAAACTCATGCATCTCAGACAGCAGCGCTTCCTCACTTAGTGACCCTGCAGCTCTAGTAACTGACATCTGCCACATTAAGCTCCTCAACGCAGGACTCAGTCTTGATATTTTAAGGAAACAAACTTATTTGATAATATAGACCAGAGAACAATGCTTAAATGATACTCAGCAAGAAACAGACAAAAGAGAAGGAGCAGCACAGTCGTGATACCTGTCCTGCGGCCCTCTGGCAACAAACATCTCACAATAAAAGTCCTGGTGCTGGGTTGTGCATCCAGATGTTTCAGAAGAGCAAAAGCCAAAAGACACAGAATCCCCGCTGCGGTCCATCCCATCACATTGCTTTCTTCTTCACGGAAGTCCTGGAAGAACATGAGGGTCTGAGAAGTTAAGAAAAGGTGTTTTTTTTTTGCCTGCTGTAACTTCATAGCTGTTATTCTACCCGAAATCAAGACAGAAAGAGGAAGGAAAGAAGATGGTGAGCACTTAAACAGATATTAAATGAGTCCAGCTTACTCAGACATAGCCCTGATTTATAAGCCTCCTTCTATGCCTGGAAAGTAAATTATCAGTCTGGGATTGGGAGTGATCTGGGGGAAGACTATGATAAATGACCTAACATTTCAGCTTAACAGATAAAGCACTTTTCCCCTCAGTTTGCCTCCAGGTAGTATTTGATATTCATTTTCTAACACAGCTGGAACTATATTATACCAAACACAAGAAGGTACAAATCTAAGATGGTATGAAATATGTATGATCAATTGTGCAGCCCAAGAAAACTTTTGAAGTGATAAACTAATTCTACAATGAATGATGCATTTCTGACATAATTATACCCTGCATTTTATTCTACAATATATTTTTAAATATTTCTGCAACTCTTGAAATATAAATTTTAAAAGTCTTCCATTCATTCATTTGTCAGGATAAGAGTTAATAATGACTCATTGCAGAATTATGTACATTGTTTAAGGGTAATGATTTCCTGGCAGGAAATTAATAAGGACCTAATTTAAGAAAGTGATAAAAATATTTTAGGATTTTATATTTTATATGGTACTCCACAATTTGCCTATAATGGTTTGGTTATTATATGAAGACCCTACATGGGACTTTTACTCACTCGATTCTAGATATCTTGAGAAAATTGACTGTTGATATTATGGCAACTCCACCCCTTCACTGGGTGTCTGTACCACTAGGAAGGATTTAGCAAGAGAAATGGCCAAAGATCAAATTTTTCACGTTGTAGAGTCTCATCTCCTTTGTGTGTGTAGCAGCAATAGAATTGAAAAGGTACCCAGGAGTGATGTCTTTTGAGAGAATTGCTAGTAAGGTCTAAGTCAGATTCCTTTCCTCGTAGCAGCTACTAAAAATGATGCTTCCATTTCATTTTCAACCTAAGAAGGAAGATTCAGAAGATCACTCAGAACACTTGAGATGCTTCTCTTAGCAGTAAACCATGCCCATCATCTGGTTTCATGCATGAGCTTGGCACACGAGCCTGGAGGCTGAGAATATGATCATGGCATGGAAGTGAGAGAGCTTGGGAAGCATGCTTCTCCTTTAGAGGATGTCTGTGCAATGGCTGCCAAAGTGCACTCAAGTTATGCAGAGAGAGAGAGAGAGAGAGAGAGAGAGAGAGAGAGAGAGAGAGAGAGAAGAGAGAGAGAGAGATAGAGAGAGAGAGAGAGAGAGAGACCTGGAGCAGCTGTCAAGGTTCTTTTTGGACTGAAGATGTAGCTCAGTAACAGCATGAACTAGGTGAAACATCAAAGTCTATGAAGCCTATATTTTTTAATCTAGAAGATGAGTACAGAGCGCTAACCAGCCAAATGGAGGAGAGACACATTATGGAATCTACAAAAGCAACCATATAATCAGAAAAAAATCTCCAAAAACTCCACAAATTTGAGCCTATTTCGAAGTGTAGCTCTGAATATTCTTATGGAAGAAACCCACGAAGCTCAGATCACATTCAATTAATTGAAACATTTCCTCATTCCCTTGCTCTCTCCTCCCCCCGCTCCCCCTCCTCCTTCTCCTTCTTCTCATTCTTTCTGCAGTTGGCCCTGAAAGAATCAGGAAAGAAGCTAAACTCCCAGCTGTGGGAAGAAGCAGGGAAGAAGGCACCTGTGAGGAGCAGGAGGAGCCACCCCGCTTCCTGGGCCTGCTCAGCCCTGTGGGTAAGAAGCCTGGAGAGGAAAGTCTGGGCGTCCAGAGGACTCCAGACACTCAGGGCTGGGCTAGTGCTACTCATTACTGAACTGTAACTTTTCAAAGAATAAAGTGACCTAAAGCATCTTAGATTTTACGTATGTGCAGGGCACAGTGAGACCATTAAATGGGTGGGTGTGACAGCGTGAAGGAAAACAGCTCAGTGCTGTGGAATTTCCTCTGTCCTCTGCAAGATCAGTTACTCTGAAGGTGACAATCGTTTGAAATTATCAATGTGCTTTTTTCTGCAAGTGTGCAAAGTGTTTGATTTTTCATGAAGCCAGAAAGAAATGACAGAGAGAGATAAGAGGAGGAAAGGAAACAAGCCTTTATTGAGCACCTTACGGGGTGCTGGAGAGAGACAGGCACTCTCTGGAAGCTTCTGGAAAAACCAAGGGCTCTTTATTTGGAATGTAACATGGACGGAGCTAAAGTCAGGGCAGAATGACGTATTGACAGCTGATAGGAGGAGCCTTTACACATTGCAAACAAAACAAAACAAAATACGAGGGTGGGGGAGGGCGCTGTCCAGCGCTAAAGAGAGCCCGTACCTGAGCAAAAACCTATCACAAACATAGTTTATCTTTTTTTTCCCCTTTTTTAAAAAAATGGTACCAGGGATCGAACTCACGACCATGCGCTTGCAAAGCAGGCACTTCTGCTGCTTAGCTAAATCTCCAGCCCCACAAACATAGTTTAAATTATTTTTATGATAAAGTATCACGAAAAGTAAATGAAATGTTTAAATATGTTGTATGCATTGATTTGTACCAGAATACAGTCAAAATTAAATGTCTTTTACTCTGCGATAGTTCATATTATTGTGTCATCTAAAAAGATCTTACTTTTGTATTGAGGATAGTTTTAATTTTTCCACAAAAACACTCTCATATCCTATAAATGTAAGAAACAGAAAGTGTTTATAATCTGTTTTTCCACACTAAGGATGAAACAAATATTAAAAAGCCTCAGATTCTAATGCAAGTTGTTTTAACTATAATTGTACTGAAATTTTGCGAGTTTATATTAACTGCTTAACAACCAAACCCCATGGTAAGCCAAGTACGCTACTTTTAAAACACTCTAGCATTTTATTTTGAGATGTATGTTACAGTTCTAGAGAAGTCATTAGTTATTTTTTCAGTATATCCTTCTTTTGAGTGTCTAAGGTGACTTATAAATGCTGTTAAAGTATGAAAGCTTTCTTCCCTGTGCAGGAACTGAAGGCAGCATGGAATGAGTTATCCTCACTAAGAACCTTAAATCTAAAACTTCGCCAAACACCCACGTGTTCAAGCACTGATCATCCCCACCCTGTTTGGCACCAAAGAACAGTTTCTTGGAAGATAATTTTTCTACAGGGTTGGAATTTTCAGGATAAGTCAAGCACATATTTATTGTGCACTTTATTTTATAATATGGCACATAATGACATAATTATACAACTCAATATAATGCAGAATTGGTAGGAGCCTTGAGCTTGTTTTCCTATAACAAGTTGGCCCCTTTGAGGGGGAACAAGAAACAGTGACACCTAAAGTATGCTGCTTATTTCCATAATCTTCTCACTGCTGTCTCCACAGAAAACTGCTTCCCAAAGATCAGATAGATATTGGAAATGGAACTGTTTTTCGGGCAGTCTCAGGATATTCTGTTTTGACCCCAATCCAGAATATATAGAGAACTGAAGTTGTCTCAAGTGTACTTTTAAGCCCACCATCATATGAGATCTCAAGTTGCTTATCTTTAAGCTTGATTGTAGCTTCCAGCTTATTGTCTATCTTGATTCACTTGGCTCATACACAAATAGGTCATGGATCCACTTCTTTTTGGGGGTAGTTGGGAAGTAAGCCTTGTATTCCTTTGAAAGGAGAGGAAGGTGATCACCCAGCAGCTGGGAGGAAGAAGCTATGGGCTCAATCTATTTCAAAATTTCTGCCTATGTTTGAAGCATATCAAAATCCCCTTGTTCACTTTTCTCTCCCATTATTCCTGCTTGTATTTGAATGCAGCCACTTTATCTAGTGATGTGAACACACACGTCTTTCACTTGTGAAGTGAAACACTGAGTTGATTAAAATGGTTGCATGTGTCTCACAAGTAATTGCATTTTTTGTCCTATTCTGTGAGGCTGAGATGTGCTAATCATGGTGACTATTTTTCTAAAAGAAATCTCTGGAGCAGCTCTTGTGTTTTTCAAAACTCTTGTCAGTTACCTATTTTTACAGAACCATCTTACTTCTGTGTCTAAAAGAAGACATGTCTGCTCGGGGTCCATCTTCTCATAGAGCCCTATGAACAAATATGAAGTGAGGACACCTATGTTAATGTAGTTGATTGGAAAATACTGTTAAATCCAAGTGACTTTCTTTGCTAGCCAGCATTTCTGTACGGTGACACTGTGGAACTGCACAGTCAGAGGCAAACGCTTTGATTGTAGTAGCACAATCAGAAAGCCATCCAGTCTTATTGGCCATGAAGTCTGTGCATATACAGTACTGACACAAGAGACCAATTCAGGTTTTCTGCTATGCTATCATTCAAAGGCTTGAAGAGTTCTACAGTACCATGTTGGTGGGCAGAAAAATTTACATAACACATACTCAAGCATATTGTCTTGTATGTGGCTTGTTGTCAGCATGAGAAGACACTTCAACCACAGAGACTCGCTCATCCTAAGAAGGGAACCACGGTATCCTCTGCTACCACATCAATTCATCTAGTTATGGTCCGAGCTGAACAAGGAACCTGTGCCATCATTTGATTGGAACCCTGTCCTAAAAGTTCACTACAAATGTCCTCAGCAGCAGGGACATCTACCCTTCTCCAACAGCAAAGGGATTCTTAGCTTTAGTACTGCAGTTAGATACCAAAAATGATGTTCTTGGAGTGGACACACCTGATAAATGTTTCACTAGTTCAATAATTGCTTCATCCTCTGTGTTCATGCTCTTGTATCTGTTGAAAGGCACCAAAGGCTTGTCTTTTAATGCACAATGCTTGGTTCCATAAAGGATGTGGAGCAATAATGGTCTGTGGCCTGGGCACCGGGAATTCCTGGGTTAAAGGCTTGTTTCCCAGCATGGCGCTCACAGGAGGTGTTGCAAACTTTAAACATGAGCAAAGTGAAGTGAATAAAGTGACACTATTTACTCAAAAGTGTAGATACACTGTTCAGAATGGGATCGCTAAGCGAGGAAAATGTGCATCATGAGTTAAGTATTTTGGATGCACACTCTATTTTGTAAATTGTCACCTGAATCAAAAGCGCGTGTCTCACTCACACTGAGCCATTTGCCCTGACACCTGAATTAATAAGTAAAACCGTGTCCCTGCCCCAGAGGTTTAAAGCAGGGTCACGAAGGTGGTCAGGGCCCTGAAAAGGTGAGGGAAGGAAAGCTTTACATACCGCAGCCAGGACCCAGGCTCCCTGTGGCTGGTTGCCCACCACTCCTGGCAGTGTGTGTCCTGGAACCCCAGGTGGCACCATCACCTGCCTCTTCTGGCCACCTCAGCACAGCTGAAGCAAGTCCTGCAGAGCAGCTGAGAGCGCCCAAGAGACCCGCCTTCAGGGACCTGCACTCCAGGACCCCAGGCATGGCTCCTCCTCGATTCTCCTAGAGTCCAGACATGTTTGTTAGTGCCCAAGTAGAAAGGTTTCCTATTCTGAAAGCCAAGCAGCAAAATCACTTACAGTATGTGCAGGCAGTTATAGTAAAATTTAAAGATGTAGGAAACTTTTTTACTCTTTCTTACAAAACAGATAGTTGCCTGGAATTGACCCAAAGGTCTTGTCCCAGCTAGGGGGAAAAGCCACTTCCTACATGACAGTCTTGACTTTAGCTTAGCTTTTCTTTCTGTATATTCTTTTCTTCTGTCTTTCTTTTGATTGACTGAAGTGCATGTTATTAATAGACAGACTTTGAATTTTATCATTCATCTACTCAAAACCCCCCAGGAGTGTGTCAAAATGAAAGCATAAGAGGAAATATGAAATTCTATGGCTAAGTAGAATGAATGGAAAATAACCTATTTTAATTTTAATGAAAAGAGATATTGTCTAGCACTTAAATAGAAACCTGTTTCATCTTTTCCTTATAGAGAAGAAATGAAAAGGTCATAATTCATTAAACTGGAAAGAAATGTGAAATTTTTTCATAAATCCATTACTTCTGAGTGCGAATACTGGGAAGATCTGTGATGAGATTCTGGATGTTTGCATTTGAGATTGTTAGGAATAGTCTCCTGGGAGAACAATACAGGGCAAAATGGACAAATAGAAAGACACATTATATACTTTTGAGGCTGGATTAAGATTTACTGATGGCTGGGAATAATTTTTGTCTTAATTTAAAAATAAAAAATATACATAAAATCTGCATTTTTAAAGAATTTCTCAAGTATTTGAACCTAAAGTTTTGTGAAGGTAACTGTTTTATCTTGCATATCTTCTGATGATAGAAATAGCCTCAGAATTATATGAAATATTATATGTGAAATGCCTGGTTTTAACTTTAGTAAAGTCGTTATTTTGCCTTAAAATACAATCCCTATATACATCTGATATTGATGCTACTATATTAATAAAGTAAAATTCTAGTATTTGGGTTAAAAATGCAAAATCACAGTAAGTTGTTTCATAATGTTTTTTTGTCAGTTTAAGAATCAATTGAAATGACAGTGTAACATTGATTTAACAATGTCCATAACAATGGAGCTGTCACTACATCAACTCAGTTACACTGAACAGTCTCTCATAGATAAATATTCAATCTTTTCCAAGCTGGTTGGACATATGGAGAAGAAAGCGTTTCTGATAGTATCACTGGGATTGGGGCCCTATAAGCAATCTACAGATAAGCTCCAAACACCACTAAAAGTGCTTCCTGCATATGCTTTCTCTAAACCTGAACAAAAGTCAGTTTAGCTACATATACTTCACAGTATAAGGATACTCGGTGATGTGGAATCTTGGATGAAATCAAGACCAAAATAAAAACAGTTAAAGGCTACTAGCAAGCATTACTCATGACTGGAGTCATCTGCTGTAAAGAAAAGAAATATGGTCACCATTACGCGGAATAGAAAATAAGCTATTCTTCACAATGAGAATTTTAGAGCACCATTGTAATACATGGGGTTCTATGATAAGACACTCTTGTAGGGATGGAGCTGCAGTGCATATTGGCTCAGGAGGGCTGCTGTAGTACAGAACCCTAGCTCAGGGACTCAGAGGAGCATGTATTAGCTCAAATACTGGGAGGCACAATTCCAAACACAAGACTTTGGTACCATGGCTCCTACGGAGGGGAATATCTGCTCTGTCTGTAGATCTCTCTCTGTCTGTAGATGGCCGTTTTCCTGATCATATGGAATTATGTCCAAATTTCCTCCTTTTATAAGAAGAGAAGTCATACAACTTGGGCTGCATATCCTACTAATATGATACGTCTTTAACCATGTGTGTCTTTTAGGAATCTTTCTTAAAAATATGCTTATTTTTCTTTGATACATTAAGACTTAAACACATGGATTTTGGGGAAGATTCAGTGCAGCTCATAGCACAGGGTCTGCTGCAGTATCATAGATGTAAAGGACACAATGCTCTCCACCAGATCACACAGTACCAGGGTGGACACAGACCTTTATTCAGACAGCCCCACGGTTTTCCCTCTGATGTCCATAATGGCTTGATAGCATTAAGAAACTGAAGAGAGAAGAGTGAAGACAGAGTAAATATCAGAGGATATTTTGATATCAAAGTGACAAAAAAATAAAACAAAACTTGTGGGTCATAATGTGATAAAAAGGTGACACTGGCAAGGAAGCAGGAAGCACTAAATTCTCATTAACTGAGGTAACAAGGCACTGATGTGTCCACTTTACGTTTAGTGTCTCAAGTGCTGCACCTTTGTCAACCACTATTAAGTAATGCAAACCAATGAAATAAAGAATGTGAAAATAAAGTACATTTTCAAATACAGCCCAAATGTTTCAAAATTATCAACAGATACACCAGAAGAGGAGTTCAAAGCTAATCATTTAAAAATAAATTCTCTTAGGTGAAGAGAATCTACTTTAAAAATCTCTAACCACTTAGCATTTCATGATGAGAAAAATCATCGACCCAAGATGCTTTATCCTTTAACAAATCAATAATGTTTTTAAAAAAATCAACACCCGTGACTCAGGGTGGAGATGGATCCGATATGAGTGAGTGCCTTAAAAACCACATCAAGTGTTTGTATTTCACAATCGCATATAAATCGTAGTTATTTGACAGTGTAGACTTATGCAAAACTCATCTGTGAAATTTATACCCTGAAACCTTTCCTGTTTCAACAATCCACCAGAGAAAACCTTTTGTGTTTCCCGGAAGAGTCCCTACATAGATAAATATCTGTTTCAAATCAATCATTCTGGAAGTACACCTTAGAGATTCAGTTATCCATCTATGCGCTTGGGCTGAAAAGTTATGAATTAGAAAATTAATGCTGTATCAAATTAATAATAGTTCTTCATGCTTCTAAGACTTAGGCAGTTTCTTTGAGCAAAAAGTTCCAAACAAATAAACAAACAAACAAAAACAGCATATACATGCATATCATAGCACTTTAAAGTTAACAGACATCTTGAGCATCTTGAGTATATTTTAATCATACTTTTTAGATACAGTTCCCTAAATGTGCTAAATGGACTTGTAATTGTTAAAGGTAGGAAAGAAAATGTATGAAAGGAATACTTAGCAAAGCATTCATTTACAAGCTGCAAATTATAAAATGAAGATTTTCCACTTGACATGTTAATCATATATATATATATATATATATATATATATATATATTCCAAAAATAAATTCTTAACATTTTATATGAAACTATGAGCCAAAGTATTCATCATAACCTTTAAAGAAGGGTAATAGTTCCCAGAAAACTTGCCACAAAAGAATAATAGAGTCATGAAGTATAGCAGAGATTATGATTAAATGTAAATATGTAAATGTTTTGTGTGTGCATGAGAGAATCAAATCACTATGATTGGAACTCACTATTTTTCAGTCTTTTAAAGTGAAATGTCTTAGTAACAAAGAAATATAGGGATATACATTTTTACTACCTGGTTAAAAGTGTATCTATGATTGATCACATTTAACAAAAGAGGTATTTCCCCTTTCCTCTTAAAAATAAACAAGAAATTCACATAGTACAAGAACAAAAAGAAATGATATTAAAACGAGTCTTTGTAATTCCTGCAAGTGTTTCAGGCAATGCTCATTACCAAATATGCAGGAATATAATACAAAAATGTAATAAACACGTAACCAACAGTAGAATACTTATTTCCTAGTTGCAAATGAAAAATAAATCTTGGAAACTTAAAAATATCATGGTTACAAGCAAAACTGGAAATAATCTACCATTCAATACAGCTTAATACGATCCAGCATGCGGCTGGGTAGAGTCTCCTGCGGGATAGTTCTGTAAAACTTTCCATCTGAGCATCCAGTACTTTTAGTACTAATTGTTACTTGATAAAAATTTTAAAATAAATACATTGGATGACGTCATGCGGCAACAACTGTACAAAGTCAGACTGAGGCCATTTTACTTTACTACACCTAGGCTCACTCACTCAGAATGCCAGGACCTTTGGAAGGTCAAGCATGCGAGCAGTGCCACCCTACCCACTCGCCCTTGCCACTTCTGCAAGGGGGAAGCCAGGTGCTGACCCTGAGCACTGGATTTAACGTCCTGAGCACTCCCCCTTGATTCCAGGGGGCCTGTTGCTGCTCTTCAGGTAGCAAGCATTGTGTGTCAAGCAATCAATACTGAGAAAAGTTTTCCAGAAAAGTTGACTAGAATTAGACATAAAGATTCGAGGTCTTCTACCCTCCTGAGTGATGGGGAGGGGTTGTTTCATGGTTCTGGAGCCCAGGTTGTCCAAGATCTAGGGACCAACAGTGCGGCTGAAGTCTCCTTCCTCAATGAACAGTGGTTGACAGGAGAGCAGAGGAGAAGACAGAGCCTCAAGCCCTCTTATAAGTGGAATTTATCCATTCAGAAAGGCTGTGAAGGTTAACTGCTATGTTAAGAAGTGCCCAGCTAACTGGATCCACACAGCTGCGTTGGTGGCTGAAGGATTGACTGGTGATGCAGGTCCCACCCTGGGCATGAGTGACACCAGCTTCCAGGCCTGTAGTCTGACTGGAAAGCAAAGACTGAAGAAGCAGTCTCTCTTCAGTTTCTTCTTGCCTTAACATGTCCTCCAGTCTTCTAGTGCTGACTCTTTAGCGTTCCAAACTGGACTCTGGCTTCCAGTAAGACTCTGCAGAGAACCCGGCCCTCCACTTTAGACAGGTAATTGGGTTTCTTAGGACGGTGACAGCCTCTTTTGCATTCTTCCACACCTGACTCTGCAGGCAGCACAGTAAGCCTTCTAGTGCATCATATCAATCTGTTACTCTAGTGAGCCGGGCCTGATACACAGGGTCTGCACACCTCCCACTAGGCCCCCCACCATGAACACTGTTGGCTGGCATCTGAGTCTCAAACACATGATGGGACACATTCAAATGCTACCAATTACAAGTAATGAAGATGTCTTAAAAAATGGTAAGATGTATACATGTTGGGCAATGTAAAGGAATTGATGTTAGTGTTACTAGGTATGAAGAAATACTTTGTGATCATGGTATCTCCACTGCCAGGTAAGTGTGATGAATTATTTTGGCTTTGAAAGAAAATAAGGTTCTTAGGAGATTTTTTTTGGTTTTTTTTTTGTCTTTTTCTATCGGTACTGGAGATCGAACTCATGACTGCCTGCTTGCAAGGCAGGTGCTTATGCCACTGAGCTAAATTCCCAGCCCCTCTTAGATTTTTGATGAAGATGTTGAAGGTAACATATCATGATGTCTGCAACTGGGTTTCCACTGATCTCATCATAATTAAATAGTACATTAATCTACACAGTCCAACACTGCTTACAGAGAAACTTATCAAATATGACCCAAAGCTGAAAATATTTGATTAGCTATCAAAACAATATGGAATAAAACCTTACATTTCAAACAGAAAGTTAGTAGTAGGAATTTTAAGGTTTCTCTAGTTTCTAGGCCTTACCACAAAAATATCCTCATGCTTGTCCTCTGTGTAGCAAGCCACAGGGTACACTAATGGGAAAAAGAACACACAGCAGCTACTACCTGACATTATACACATTGCAATAATGTGAAAAATAGTCATTTAAACTACCAATTACTCAATCTAATTATTTAACTAGGATTGCAGTGACTTCAGTGACAGAGAAGTTCTGGATGCCAATGTCTCCTTACTGGTAGGGTGGCTTACTCCGGGGAGCACGGAAGATAAAGAGTGATGACAACTAATTCCGTCTCTCTTTAGTTACTAGTACAGCACACACTAATTTCTTAATGTTGGCAAATGCGCATTCTGTACCCTGCAGAAATGGAGGAAACTTGGGAGATGGGTGTTCATGTGTTCTCAGACCTTCCCGTGCATCTCTCAAGTCTCAAATGAAGCATGTGCCTCAAAGATAAAGCCCTCGATACATTTTATTTTTTTATTTTTTTACCGGTACCAGAGATCAAACTCACGACCACATGCTTGCAAGGCAGGCGCTTATGCCGCTGAGCTAAATCCCCAGCCACAAGCCCTCGATACATTTTTAAAAAGCAAGAATGCAGGGGACCATGTGTGAGCTCATTCTTCATCATTTTTGCAAATAACTCTCAACCCCAAGTGACAAAATGCAACATTTAGCGAGGCTTTATACTGTTGCGTCACCACTGTTTTAGAGCATCCTGGACCTTAACAAGGGAGTCTTAGCACAGTTACATTCTTGTGCCATCTGTGTGTGTGCCCTGTAATACGCATCTGTTACACATATTCATGAGAAATCCTTATCAAGTTTAATTTCCTTTTTATAAGCCCAGTGATTTTACTCTAATATTTTAAGAACTGTTGTCAGTTTTTCAAATTTACATATGAAGGCAACTTAGAAAGTAATTAATACACAACTCCTTTAAGACTTGAAATCAAAAGTCAAGCTCTGTTTCTAGAGACAATGAACATAATTGCTTTTGGAGATAAAATGTTTGTTTACCTTTGATGAAAAGAAACACAACACATCTTTGCCTAGTACTATAGCAGTGTGCAACTCAGCATCCTGTTTATTTTATAACTTTCCTTATTATACTTCAGCATACTGCTACACATTTATACACTGAGAAGCCAAATAGTTAGTTATGCAGGCAGCAATTCGCACATGGAGTGACCTCAATTTCTTTAAAATTACATTTATAAAGTATCTTGAAAGAAATCTGAAAAAAAAAAAACAAAACAAAACAAAACAAACAAACAAAAAAAAAAAAACCAAAAAAAAACAACCAAACTTTGGGGTTGGGGATTTAGCTCAGCAGCATAAGCACTTGCCTTGCAAGCAGGCAGTCGTGAGTTTGATCCCTGGTACCAATAAAAACGAAAAAAAGACAAAAGAAAGAAAGAAAGAAATCTGGGTAAGAAAAAAATCATTCTCCTTTACTTTATAGAGTATCCAAGCAATATTTCAATCTGAAAATAATTATGTTTCATGAGAGATAAAATAATCAAAATTTCTTCACCCCAAAATTTATTAAATACAGAAAATAAAGAAAAATTACATCTGACTTTCTTCTAGAAGCCAAGGCTACATATGTTTCCTGTAGTATCATTTTACTGTAAATAACAGTGTACATTTGCAAATTACACTTTAGTTTAATTTCTCAGTTTCAGTGGAAGATCCCACTACTACGATTTTTCCATATACTTTATTTTACAGCTTTTTAAAAAATTGGGTTCATTGGTACAACTTAGGTATGGATAATGATCACATTAATTATAGGGAATTTGTAACTGATAGAACTTGATTCATTTTTCCCCATTTCCCTACCCATCCTTTGACATACGCTGAATACCAATTATTACATTTAAAAGTAGTTAAAAAGTTTTAATTATTGTCACCTTTGTAACCTAATTTATTTGACTTTATCAAATCCTTCATCATTCAACTAACATCACAAACTGTTTCAATATGGTTATCACTTGAAAGAATTTAAAAGTGTTCTACAATTTTTGGAGAATGTTTTTCTGCTCTCCCAGACCATAATCTCAAATAAGAATAATATTTTTGTAATTATTTAATCCCCAGAATCTCATACTCTCCCTAGTGTGAGAGATGTTACAAATCTTGCTGGATAATGAATGTGTGATTCTTGGACTTGAAATGTTTTTATAAGTATAATTTTTGAGAAAATTATAGACACATGCATAGGATAGTGCAAAAACTCTGACCAGAATAAGACTTTTGTTGCCTTAGTTTTACATGCTTTTTTGATTTGATCCTAATTAGAAAATAAAACAACATAAAACTCAGAATAACTTTGAGTGATGAGAATTCTAATATTCATTTCACCAGTGAAGAAACTTATAGTCAGAGTATGTGGGACTTGAATTTTAACTTAAGCATGGCTGACTGTAAAATTAGACTTTCTTTCAGCCACCATGACTTATTTACTACCTCAAACTGAATTAAGACAGTCAATCTTAATGGCTGCACCTCAAAATTATGTAAACCTTTGCATTCAATTTTTCAAAAAAAAAATTCTTATTAAAATTCAATCTGGCATTCAAATTTTTTTTGTTTTTAGTTTTCATTTAGAAATTTAGGTCTTTGTACTTGCCGCCACTGTACTGGGAACAGCCAGATCCGAGCCTCTCCCCTTGAGACAGCACCATTTGTGGACTGGAGGGAGAGAGAACAAGGCCACACCAGGAAGCAACCCCAGTGTGGGAACCATTGCCATGAATGGGTGGCCACCAGACTGGGAACAGCCAGAACCCAGCCCCTTTCAGTGCACAGGCTGGCAAACAAGAAGTGCAAACCACTCCCACCCTCCGTCAACCTTTGGCTGTGATGGTAGCTAGGAGGTGAAATGCACTGGACGCCTGTGGTGCTTTGGTGTTTCACTGACCTTGAAAGTCTAGAGCCAGTGTTCTGATCATGGGTTCAGAGGACAGCAGTACGCAGTGTGGCATCTAGGTTCGATCTCCTGAGGGTTGCAGTCATTGTTGGTGCCCTATGGTCTTGTTGTGGGAAGTCCTATGTCTTTTCCATTGTTTTATTGGGTTGGGATTTATTCTATTTTGTTTTGATGACATTAAATCTGATGGCAGGAGCGGTTATTTCAAAGATAGCAAGAAAACTATGGTAGCAATTTTGGATTTACTATCAGCTTGTTTTGAAGTCATTTTGCATTCATTGTCTTGTTTTTATTGTTTCTATTCTATTCTGTTCTGTTTGATTTTTACTATGTCTGAAGTTATCTGCAGCTATTTTGGAGACATCAAAAGGCACTGTGGTAACTATCGTTGATTTCATAATGTTTTGAAGTCTTGTGTGTCTTACACTGGTTTGTTTTGATTGGTTTTATTCTGTTCTATTGTCTTTAAAATAAAATAAAGATAATAGAAATTTGGAAAAACAGATATAGCTTTTAATATATATATATATATATATATGCATTATTCAATCTTTGTGCATTGAAAAGTCTCTGTGTGCAACATAGACACATGTGTATATACTTTGATACACACATGTATGTCTACTGTGCTTACATAAAGGTTAAAAGTTCTATTATATATTTAATAAGCATTTTGATTCACATAGACAATATTTAGTTCATTACACTGTAAACATGAATCATAATAAATCCTTAAATGGTAAGAAATTGAACAGACAATAACAAAGCTTATGATGCTTTTATTAGGTAAGTATATTAATGACCAATTAACTGCATCTGAACCCCTTATTCAGTGATACATTTCCCCTCGTTTTTGGCACTGACTTTCCTGTAGGTAGATAAATAGACTTAGTTTTTCCCCTGTGTGAATCATATTCTTGGTATAGTGATCTAAAAGCTAATCTGCCTCTAACTCCCCCATACCTGTCAGCTTTGCAACTGGTTGAGTTCTACTTAACATTTCTTCACGCAGCATCAGAATTAAGCAAAGCCGCTGTGTGGTGAATCACTCTTGGATGTGTATTGCTTATATATCTAATTTAGGCATTACAATAGCTGTACATTCTTCAAAAATTTATTTTGCTTGGAGGAAATACAAGACAATGACTTTCACTTTATTCAGCCATAAACTGCAAACCAAGAACAACTGTTCACGTATTCCAGGCACTGTGATCTAATTTGCAAATAGAGGTCATGAATCATCTTATCTGACAGGCTTCACTTGAAATGACACACACCACACGGAATTCACAATGTGGCCCCTGGCCGTACGGGTCGGGGGGCGATAGATTTTTCTCTGCCGCTGTTGGTCATGTCAGTCAGTGGGGTTGGGATTTAAAGGAAACAGAGATTATTCAAGTCCATTGATGTTGCTGCTAATCACGTATTTTTGCCCTTATCCACCAAATTAACACCTAGATAGAACGGCTTCTTGTAAGAAGGCTGAGCGGTAAAATAATGGAGGAACACAGCAGAGGGAATAAATGTCAGCATTGTTTTGAACATGCCAAGAGTTTTACCTTTCTGCTCATTTTCAGTTTTTATCTTTTCAATTAAATTTGTTTGAAACATATTTGCTTCCATTATTTTTTATCTCTTATAGTTGTACTTTGATCATTGATACTTATTACCTCATCTGATTTTGGAATCAATTTAACACAACCACCGCTGACCATTTGTGTCATCTGTCTCATATGATGATGATGGTATACTCAATAACCAGCATCAGTCTTTCATTTATTCTTTGTGTTTTTGTCAATCTTATATTATTTTTACACTTACAAAGCTGATTCTTCTATTAGGTCTAATTTGCCATGGTGAATTGAATCAAAAATTACCAGCATGTGTCTATGCACTGGAACACGAGTGTATGCTTTGTGTTGCTAAAAAGTTTTCAGGTTATTAAAACTGAACTCTTTTCTATTTGATCAAAAAAAAAAACTATGCTTAAAATAATACTTCAGTCAGAATTACAGTTTAGTTCACAGGGAATTTCCATGGGATATGGAGATGATTCATCCGTCCCCATTTTCACCTCGCTTCATTTCTGTAAGAGGATCTTACTTCTAGAAAATGCAGAAAGGACAGTCTGCAAAGACAGAGCCCACTGTGGCCATGTCTTCCTACATTTCACCTGTCCTGCCCGCTTTATTCTTCTGCAGGACACCACTCTCTGGACAGTAAGTAGCAAGCACATAGATGGACGTGTCCACAGCAGACTAAGTTTAGGTCACTCTGGCAACTGACTCCTTGTAATCTTTTAAATATCAGGTGGACCTAATGTGTGAAAGGAACATTACATTAATATATGTGTTGGTATTTTATAGAATTAGCATTTTGGAATCTTTTAATATGAAAGTGACTTCAAATAACACAGCACTTGAGGACTTTCATGAGAGAAAGTGGGAGAATGCAGGAAGAACTATTCAATAAAGCAACGATGAATTTGCAGGAAAAGCCATCGCCTCTTCCTCCGCATCCTCTGCTCTCTGTAGCTTGTTAAGCAAAGCCAGTTGGAGAGCAACCTGTCCAACGCTGCTTGACCTGTGCTTAGCTCAGGATTTCCCTGGTGAAGGGTGGCAAGTATTACTCTTAGAAAGCTTCGGTAATGTTACCACGTGGGAAGAGTGTAAGTACAGATTGATTTCACTTGGACTGACAGTTAGACACCCTAATGTACAAAAAGTAGGTTTCCAGTATTATGTCAAATATTCATCATAAATGCTGCCTTGCCAACATTCTGCTACTATTTTAACCACCATACTCATAATTTCTGAAATTAAACGTGAATGTCTGGATTGTCTATGCATATACATTTCTCAAAAATACAACAAATGGTACCAGTATGTGTCTTATGCGATTGTTTACCTTTGATTTTCTAAGTATGTCCCCTTTCCCTAATGATGTATCCCTCATGACTGTAGAAGACGGCCCTAGTTCTTTTCCATGACATTCATATAAGAAAATACTGTGCAACAGTAATAGCTGAAACAGTTTTATCTGTTATTTACACATGAGATTTTCAGAGGTCTTTCCCTACTACATATATGTGTTCATGTGTGTCGTGTGTTCTTTTCTATTACCAGCAGCATGTCACAGTCTGTTCTAGATCATCCCATGTAAATAAAATATTCAGTGGGTTAAGAGCATTTGTGGCCAAAATCCTTCAGACATGCAGGGAGCAGTAACATTCACACGAGCATTAAGTGGCCCCGAGAACTGCGAGCATAATATCGTAGGGAAGACTGCGTGAAATTTCATGTGTTACAAAGTTCAACTGAAGATACAACAGTAAGCTCCAGTGATGGAAATGTTTGCAATATCACATACTGCATGAGATCAAAAACCTTATTTTATGTTGCTTCATAAATACCATCTATATTACGAGGTACAATGCGTGCATGGTAGAAAGATCAGTGAAGATGTTAGCATTTTCTTCATTTTAAACTATTTCTTTCTGATAAGAACATTTAAAATCTCTTTTAACAATTTATATATACAAAAGCTTATTAGCTATAGCCACCTTTCTGTGCAAGGCCACCAGAAATTATTTCATTAAAAAACAAACAAAAAATACCAAAAAATCCCCCACTCTCCAGATCAGTGCTGTACAGTTTTTCTCCTGTGTTTTATTTTAATGCTTTTATCATTTTATGTCTCTCATTCAAGTCTTTACTACATTTTGAGTTGACCATCACATGTGTGAGATAAAAGCAGGGTACATTTTCCTTTCTTTGGTGGATGTTCAGTTTTCCCAGGACCATTTATTGAAAAGACAATTCATTGTCCATTTTCCATTGCATGCCCTGAACAACTGTGTTGCAAATTAGCTGAAAGTAGATAAACAGGTTGACTTGTGCTCTCCTGGGCTACTGCACTGGCTGGTGTGTCTGTCTTCTTGTTATTATGTATTTTAATTGTCGCACTGAGGAACAAATCTAGGACTTCTGCGCTGAGCTACATCCTTAGTCATTAAATTCCATTTATTATTATTATTCATTTTTCTTTATTTTGAAACATGCTATTAGCTATTTTGCTAAATGGCTCACAGAGGGACAGAATTTGTCTTCCTCCTGCCTCAGCATCCCAGAGCACTGGGATTAGAGAAGTGTCTCATCATGGCTCCATATTATACGAATTACTGTAGCTTCATACTGTATGTTTTAAGTTAGGAATGAAGAGACTGCCAGTTTTGCTTTTTTTTTTTTTTTTTTTTGGTGGGGGAGGCTACCAGGAATTCAACTCAGTTCTAACATTGTTCATTTTGCTCAAAAGACTTCATGATATTTTCTGATTGCTCACAAATTTTAGGATTGTTTTTTCTATTTCTGTGAAAAACTACAGTGGGATTTTGATATACAACTTCATTGACTTTGTGGTAAGCACATATTAATAGTATGAATTATTCCAACCCATCAATGTAGACTATTTTTAGTTTTATGGGCTTATTCTTTAATTTCTTTCATTAACATTTATTTTTTCTTTCTGAGACAGGGTCTCACTATGCAGTTCAGGCTGGCCTTGAGCTCTCTTTGTAGGCCAGGCTGGTCTTGAACTCCCAGTGAGATCCTCCTGCATCTGCCTCCAGAGTGCTGGGATTATAAGTGTGTGCCACCATGCCCACCTTCCCCTTGATGACTGATTAAATTGATTGATTGATTATCTAATTGCTTAGGCTAAGCTTTCCAATAGTTTGGTAAGTAGGCATTCTTGTCCTTTACTTCATTCTAAGGGAAGGTCTTTTAGGAATTGTTGATACAAGTCAGTTTTTGAACACTGTAGCAAAGTGTTTATAGTTCATTTGTAAAATGTGGCTTATTTTTATTATTTTATTCGTATGTCCTCTTCTTGTTGCTTTAATTAATCAATTTTATTAGTACATTTTAGATATACATAATGATCACATTGATCATAGGGAATCTTTACTTGTATACAATATGTCTTAGTTTTTCTTTGGTTTTTCCCCTTCCTGTACCCTCCTTGAAACCTCTCTCTCTCTCTCTCTCTCTCTCTCTCTCTCTCTCTCTCTCTCTCCAAAGCTTTCTTTCCAGGGTTTCCTTCCTTTCACCCTGGGAGGGGAAAAGGTAGGAAAGGAAAAGAAATGCAAAATGTGATTTAAAACAAGATAGTCCTCAGACTCTTGAAGCTGGTTGAACTCTGAGCTTCACTTCTGTTTCAGTGTATCAAATCTCTAATCAGAGCAGTTTCAGACAAAATCATACTTTTACTCCCTATCAATAATTAAAACCATCTTCAGAAAAAGGCCAACATTGCCTCTCTTTTTTTCTTTAATATCTTATTGCATAATGCAGAGAATATATATGATTTCATTAAAAAAAAAACAAAAAACAACTTGCTACCGTCTTAGTACTTATGTACATTTTGATCACCACTCATCTAATGACTGAGAAACATGTTGATATTCCTGCTGGGTTAGCAAATCTCCAAAATACCCTGAGATGAAAAAATGCAGCAAAGTTACTAATGTTGCTTTTTAACAATTTGAATATATTTTATATAATGCAAAAAACAGTGTTTCATGAAATGAAGTCACTAATTACAGTTAATATTTTTGCTTCATTTTTCCATATGCTCATTTCTTTCCATGACAGGCACTCGGGGAAAGTAAATATCCATTATATACACTGGATTTCAAATAACGTTTGCATATTTTAAAGAGAATTACAGGGCACACAGTAACTTAGGGAAATGGTTCTCCATTTACTTCCCACTATATATTTTTATAGATCGTTATGAATAGTGATAGATGGTCGCAAATTCGTACCTATTTCTTTCACAGGTAGGGGATTGTCTCAGACTTTCACATTACACCATGTATTTCACTCGTTAAGTTGCATTATTAATGGCACAAGTCACCCAGTGCATTAAGTCACTTTCTCCTAAGAAAAAACGGTGGTGATGTGCCTTGTACACATACACATGCACAAACACAAAACTTCGGAGCCATAAGGCTTCCAAGTAATTAACTCAGAAAATCTCAGTTGGGAAACACGATTGATGCTTCTCACAGAACTACAGGGCGTCTTTTGGCAACATACGTGCGTGTGTGTTTATGTGTGTATGCTATGTGTGTTGTGTTTACACACAGACGAGGGAGAGAGAACACAAACAAAATCACTTTGTATTTCTACTTTTACACATGACTCTATTCATTTAAGAATTAAGTAGTAAATAGGTACAGACAGAAACATTTATATTCTGAGAGTGGTGCTGTACTAGCTGACTGATAGCTTGGAGGAGAGCTGTGAATTATTAAAATCAACAGAGTAGAAAGGATTCGATGTAGTCTTTTATATCATCAATCCTTTAAAATCTACTTCAATTTCCTTTTTAGTTATTCTTAAGTGAAAGAGTCAATGTAATATTTTCCTTTTCTTTGAAAGAGACATGGTCTTCGTATACTTTGTTGGTACCTAAATATATATCTGAATTAAGGTCTAACATCTTGAGATTTTAAATGAATAATACTGGAAATAAAGATGCATATGAAGACAACACTTAAAAGAAAAACGAAGAAGGCTATATTGTCAATTTTGTATTGAAAATTAGAGTTAATATTTATTTTATTTTATAAAATGATAATACCAGTAATTTTTTCAAGTGTTATTCTTTTAACTAATATTATATATGGCGTAACTGAAATGCATATTTCTGAAAATAATTTCTCTTAACAGTAGTACCATTTCAATTATCTTTAAATAACTATTTTAAAACTAATCAGAGAACAGAATAACTATTTTGAAAACAATAAGGCACCGACAAAACTGTCAATAATTAAAAATATTAATGTTTTAATTAATACACGTACAGAAAACACCGAAGTAGAAAGATGACCAAATTTACAGTTACCTGAATGAATTTTCACATGTGTCCCAGGGAAGTACCTGCCATTTACAAGCTAGCTTTGCCAATAGTGAGATTCTTGTTCAACATCTTAAACACTTAGTGTCTGTCGGTGATTCCACTTGCATTGCAAGCCAGGACCACCAGGATTCCAGGTCAAGGTGAAACTGTCCTATTCTGCATTCACGTGGAGGCTGTGGGAAGAGCACGCATGGTACCTGCGACATTGTACTTTCATTGCCAATCAGTGAGCACAACGACCTTGCACGTCACATGAGTTGGGTGCCAGGATCTGTCCCTGAGAATCAGACTCCACCACTGCGGTCACCACAGTTCTCAGACAGAGCTATGACACGTTTCCTGGTGAACAGCCCCAGGCCATGCACACTTCAGTAACAACCCCTCGCCACAGCCACTGTCACCAGGTGGGCTACTCACTAAGGCTGCGACGGGAACGGTAAGCAGAGGGGCATTCCCAGGCCAGTCTGTGAAAAGCACTGCATCTTTCCCAAGCTTTTTCTAGAGACGCCAGACATGGGACACACCTTCCACAATATAGCATTCCTTAAAGTTGTAGATAACACTCATATGTATTTCTGAAGACATTTACTCTCTCCAGATTCTCAGTTATAAAATAATGGTAATAATTATTGCAGGGAGTTTATATGTAAAATAGAATTTTTCCAATAAATGACAAGGCAGAAAATTCAACTCTTGTCCAACTGAAACAAGAGCCCAGGATCAGCAAGGGAGGACGAGTCCGTCTGCTTCCTGATTGGGGCAGCCAGAAATGATTTTGGAACTTTGGAGACTTTTTTTAAAATGAAGATTTTCGGTGCAATTTAGATATATATAATTATCTCATTCATTATGGGAATTTGGACCTGTACATGATACATCTTATTTTTTCTTTTTTGCTTTTTCCCATCCCCTCTTCAACTCCTTTTCTCCTCCTTATTTAAAAAGTTTTGTTTAAATTATTTCCTTTTTTTCATTTCCCTTCCACCTTCTCCACAATTTCGCTTTCAACAATTACTTCCCGTTTCATAATATCTATTACACATTTTGATTCATGTTTTCAGTTTCAGTTTCTCACACCAGAGACACAGTGTGATATTTGCCCATATGGGTCTGATTTATTTCACTTAAGTATCGTCTCAAGGTCCATCTATTAGCTATAACTGCCTCAAGTTCATCCTTGTTTATGGATGAGTAGTATTCAATTATATAAAGCATTTTTTATTCATTTATCAGCTGAAGAGCATTTTTGTTGTTTCCAAAATTTAGCTATTACCATTCTACTGCATTAAACATGCGTGTGCATATAACACTGTGATATGATGCTTTTAATTATTTTAAGAAGATATCAAGAAGGGGATTAGTTGGGTCAAATGAGACCTTTGATCCTAGTTTGTTTTGTTTTGTTTTGGTTTGCTTTGCTTTCTGAGGAATCTTCACGATGGTTTTCACAGTGGTTGTACCGTCTAGACTCCCACCGGCAGTGGAGGAGGGTTCCTTTGTCCCCACAGTCTCGCCAGCATTGTTCCTGGTTACTTTGTTGATAATAGCCCTTCTTTCAGGAATGAGATGGAATTTCAGCATTGTTTTAATCTGAAACTCTAGAATAACCACTGATGTTGAACATTTTTTTTCCTATATTTGTTTACCATTTATATTTTTTTTCTTTTGAGAAATGTGTATTTATTTCAGATACCCATTTTTGGATTGGGTCTTTAAATTTGGGGTTCTGGTTTTTTTTTCAGTTCTTTATATGTTCTTTATATTAGACCATTTTCTGAAGGAGTGCTAGAATAATTTTTTTCCCACTCTGGGTTGTATTTTTACTTTGTTGGTACTTTCTTTTGCTTTGCAAAGGATTTTAAGTAAGATAAGATCCCAGTGGATTCTTTGTAATATATCCTGTGCAATCAGGGTATCATTCGTGCAATCTCTGCCCACATCTGTGTCTTCAAGAGTTCTACCTACTCACTAAATCTAATCGATTTAGTGCTTCTTTGCTCCATTTTGATTTTAGTGTAGGGTATGGTGATGTACAAGGACATAGTTCTAGTTTCCAGCATGTGGAAAGCCAGTTTTTCCAGCACCATTTACTGGTGGATGTCTCCTTCAGTGACAAACATTGTCTCAAAGGATTGTAAGTAAAACTTAGTATTTCACAATACTCAGTAAATGCACATATTTCAGAGGAAATGTACTTACAATTTGAAATACTCTTTAATGCTCAGTCAAATTTATCAGTTTGAAGGGCGACTTTTCAGAATCCGACCATGACAGCCCTTTAGGAATCACATCGATTGGTGCTCTATCAGAATGTGCCAGTTTGGCTACCATGAGTTTCATTTTTAGCTGCTCATTTCATAGCCATGAGTGACTTGGTTCCACCAAATGGAAGGTGCCAGTTTTTCTATGTCCAATCAGAACAACAGAGTTCAGAGAAAGGAAAGAAAGAAGAAATCCACTCTAGCTGCAGTTATTTATGTGTCTTCCAAAAGGCAGCTCACTTCATGAAAACTTCAGTAGTTATTAAATAATCACTGGTGCTCTTCTTGATTTGGCCAATACTTCTGCAGAGAGTCTCAAAAGAGAGACCAAAGTTGTAGTGGACAACACAGCAACAGGGAAAGTTGCAGATTGGTTAGAACTGTGTGGCTGGCGGTAAGGAGCCAGCCAGCCGTGTCTGGGGCGCTAAAACTCCTCTCAGGGCTGGAGAGGAACCGTATGTCTGTCAGTGTGTGGCAGCAGTCTGGTTTGATGCATAACCACTGCAGACACTGCAGTGCCTAAGAATAGTGAGGAGCACGAAACCATAGAAATCATGCTCCCATTATCATTAAAACAGAATTCTCAGTCCTTAATTCTAGTGTCGAATGGGTTCTTTTATGTTCGTGATGCTGCCACCCTCTAGATGCATTTGGTATATATGCTGATATACAGGACTGGGCTGCCTAGCTTTTCATTGCAATGATGAAATGACTAAGACAGCAGCTTACAGGGGAAAAGGTTTACTTGGCTCACAATGCCAGAGGCTTCAGTTCATGGTACGTGGATCTGTTGTTTCTGGGTCCATGTTGAGGAAAAAGATATCGTACCTGTGAGCATAAGGGGATACAAACAGCTCTTCCTGTGACAGAAAGGAGCAGGAGAGCAGAGCAAGAGAGGCAGGGACAAGACACGTTCCTCCAGGTTGTGCCTCCAGGGACTCACTTCCTCCCACTGGGCCTCAGCTTGTAGAAGAACCCATGGGTGACAGCCACTGCACCCTCACCTGCTGCCCCTCTCTAGGCCCCACCTGAAGATGCTGGCACACCGCTGCATGAGGTTCGAGAGCTCAGTTCACTGGGCTTTGGGAGAGGCTTCATTTTTTTTTTTTTTTAATTTTTACCTTTTACTAGTACATGTTTACAGAATGTAATGATTAGATTCATTGTTGGGAATTAGCACATAATTCACTAAGTCTTTCTTCCCTTATCATTCCCCTTCTTTTATTTTTAATTTAAATATACATTAAACATGATGAATTTTTTGTTTTATTTCAGGTTGTGTGAAATAGAAGGAAACAGAAACTGATGAGTGAACTGTTAATCTTGAGCGAAATTGTTCTAAGCAAAATCCATTAATGTGAGATTAACTCCAAAAGGAAACTAGAGAGTGAAATACACAAGGTGTACTTTTAAAAACATACTATATAGTGACTTGAAAATTTACTGTTACTCTTCTAAATGCCCACATCAGACTCAGAATTCTTCATTCACATTGTTTCTGTAAGTTAACAGTTTGGAAGATACAAAGAGTGTCTATTTTAGGCACTCTGGTGGATGTGGAGGAGAACCAGATGGAGACCTCGAAAGCAAATAGTCTCTATTTGACCTTTGATGACTCCTCATGTTGTTGGCACAGGACGCTGCTGGGTGGGAAAAGCTAGCACTCCTGGGCAAGGTCAGTTTTGCTTTTAAAGCTCAGGTTTTCCTCTTGTTAACATTATTCCTCCCACGGTCGGCCAATAAAATGTAGTCAAAGAAGAGCCAAGCCACATCCCTACATTTCCTCAGGAGCTCTCGCGGGCCCCACAGCACTTAGTTTTTTCAGCCTGTCCTCTCTTCTGCTGGCCTTGGCCATGAACAGAGGTGTGGGCTCTCAGGAAGAGCTGCAGGATTTTACCGTGTCCAGTGTTACTCTAAGACTGTTTTCTTATACTGTGCAAAAAATGACCTGAAAGAGTTAAAAATGTGAAACACTGGAAAATGTTATTCTGTTCTTCAACATCATGAACAAAAAGAGATACAGATACAGGGGAGATAGAGACAGATAGAAATCAGTCCCTTGGATTGAATCTTGATGCATGAATCTTGAACCTGTCCCTCTGGTTATAAATTAGAAAAAAAGGACAAAAGTTAAAAAATGAGACACTACCTAAGCAGGAGACCAAGCGATGTATTTGAAAACACATTTGTTTTTTCTGTATCTCATTGCTAATATGCATTAAATTTTGGCAAACATCAAGGAAAATAATATTTTACAATCTAATTTCCAATTTATTATCATTCCATAAAACCTTTTCACCAGAGCAGACACTTCAAAACCCTTTTTACCCTTATATTTGGCCATGGAATTTAAAGTGTCTTCTAAATTTCCAGTCTACCAAGAATACAAACTTTAAGATCTGTTCCTATTGCCTCCACTGACTTGGTCCCACAGTTACCTTTCCTTTCCATGGACCATCGGATACACTTCCATAACCTTTTCCTAAAATTTCTTAGATTTTCAACAGCCATCTGCAGAAGGAAGGTTGACTGCAAGTGCACTGGTTCATAATCTAGCTAAAATTCTTAAACTCTCCAGTGCAAAAACTTTCTTAAGGTGAATTTTTACCATAAATGGGAGAGCAAATTTCTCCACTGCTTGTGACAAGCTTTTTTGTTTGTTTGTTTTTGTTGTTGTTTTTGACTTGTCCAGTGGAACAGGAATAAGAAGAGGCTTGCAAAAATGTTTGGGTTTTTGCCTTTCTCTTTGCCATCATTTTGAGGATTTGGCCATGAAAACCTGCTGAAAAGATGTCAGAAAACTGTGAATGAAACTGAGTTCATAGGGCAGATCATCTCGGATGAGAAAGCTGGCTGAAGACAACACACAAGTATACCATACCCATCCACCATCAGGAGGAAGAGACAGCTCTCCCCAAGGTTAGCAGAATTATACTAACAACCTACACCCTCAGGAAGATAATGTATTTCAAATAGCATGTGAAAACCTGACAGAATTATAGAGCAGAATTATAGGCTATAGAGCATGCTCCATATTTTATAAAGTCTAATTATCTTGCATGAAAAATGTGACAAAATATAAATATCTGTTTCTGCCATGTTAAATTTAATGTAAATATTTGTCCTTTTGAAATAAAAAACTATGACTTGAATTATGGAGAATGATAAAACAAATCTATATTTTAGCACTGAGTTGTTCTTTTTTTGTTTTAGTGATTTAATGTTCTTTTTCAGTGTTATCCAGGTAAATTGTGGTGTTGTCTGCCTTTACCAGATGTAAGAAAGTAACTTTTGAAAAAATGCTAATGAGGAATATTTTAAGAACTCCAAGAGCCTTCTTTCCATTCTCCCACCTGTCTCTTGTCTTTTCCCACTAGCGTTCCTCACCAGTCTTCCCGTGTTTCCTTTTCCTCTTCACCTGTGAGACTGCGAATCCCAGCACTAACAGTGTTAATCACACCGCTTGCTGCTCAAGTCATTGCTGGCTCTTTTGGTCTTTGTTTTATGCATGTCAAGAGAAAGAGTGTGTGTGTGTGTGTGTGTGTGTGTGTGTGTGTGTGTGTGTGCTTCCTTACACTCATCTATTTACTAAATATTCTAAAAGCTAGACTCAGTGGCACTCTTGATGAAAATGAATCTGTGTATGAATTTCACCTTTGGAGAAACATAATTAAAACACTCCTCAAAAGCCAGTTTCCCTGGTCCACCTGTACTCATGTTTTACTGGTAACAGTCAACTTGCTCTACTAAAATGAAATAACAAATGAAATATGCCTTTGAAAGTGTTTTTAGGTTTCAAAAATCTATACAAATATATTAGTCACTATAGAGATAACAAAATCCACCTAAAATCTCTACTTTATTTTTTGTGCTGGGAATCGAACTCAGGATCTTTTTGTTCTCAAGCAGGTGCTTGTCTCACTGAACCATATCCCCAGCCTTCTATAAAAACTGTTACATTAATTAATACCTATGGTTTTAAAAATTTGACATAGATTAAGTATGACCATACCTTACAGATATCACGGATGAAGCTTGATAAATGAAGCAATAAGAAAATGATTGTTCTTTTAAAACTTTAAGATTTATCTTATGTATCCAAATTTGACATCTGTGAAGTTTGCTTTTTTTTTTTTGAGTATTCATTAGTTGCTATGCCATTAAAAAATGTTTCATATTTTTTAGCTATGTTTCGCCTTCTTTGGTTTCTGATAGAAATCTGTCCCAATCAATTTTGCTGTCAGCTTACTCTCATAATTATCCACTGGGGGCTTTCGGTGAATTGGGCTTACATTTTAACTAAATAGACTATCAAGTGCTCTGTTCCAACTCTGCTACTTTTTACTATGGATCCAGTTCATGAGTCTGTTGGATTGTTATATTTTATATCTTGTCATCACCAGCTGCAAAACATCTTGTTTCTTATGATAATCATAAAATGAACTGCTATAGAACTGTGAAATGATATTGTTTTTTGTCTTTCTCATACTCCATCAACGACTTACAAATTTGAAGCAGCATTAGTACAAAATAGTAAGAAACAGCTGCTTAATTTATGGTAATTGTCAGGCAATATCTCATTTTACGAAGATAGCAAATTCAGCATATTCCTGAGAGCATATGTTTATTGTTCTTTGCATGCTCACAAAAAACTAGGCTATATAGAGAGTTTTCAAAGAATAGTGGCTTGCAAATAAAAAAAAAAATCACAA
Source organism: Cavia porcellus (assembly GCF_034190915.1). Lineage (NCBI taxonomy): Eukaryota > Metazoa > Chordata > Mammalia > Rodentia > Caviidae > Cavia > Cavia porcellus. The sequence goes on along the minus strand of NW_026947495.1, from coordinate 78,109,498 downwards.
CCACATAGTTTCTCGAACTATGACTTTAGCTATTTTGTTTGGTCACTTTGTGTCAGAGGCGCGGAGTATAAGCAATTGGCAACAGAAAATAATTCTAGGTGACCTTGCAGTGCTACTGCTCCCAACGTGTAATCAAGATTTAAACAGCAATAGAAAAGGTGCCCTTATTGCATTTCTTTTGACGAACATGAGTCTGTGTCTCTGAGGCTCAGTCTTCAGTGAAATAGAAAATTTATTGAGCTTTGAAATTCTCTGAAATGACTAAAACTCTGTATTGAAAAATGCAATGAAGGAAATCTTCTCAATATATTTCAAAAGCACCTCTATTCTTCCCCACAGGTGACATATTTTATGGTGTGAGAGTGAAAACTACCTAGTAAGGTTTAAGAAAGGGCCAAAATGCATTTTGGTTCATCATTATTATTGTTATTGGTCATTCTTTTAGGGCTAACCATGATTTATTTATATTTTATTGACAATCTAGTCACTGTGCTCCTGAGTTACATGTAATACAATTTTCTTTCTTAGTGTTTTCTTCAAGTTTGGTACCAACACTATCAGCTACATTCTTTCTTGTTTCTTCACAGTTCCTTAGATTCTATTGGTAAACTAAAATAGTAGAGACCAATAATTTTCTAAAATGAGAGAATGTATTGAGGTGTGACAGAAGCTAGCCGAAAGGACTTGTCCTGGGACAAATCCACAGTCACCAGTAGCAAGGACAGAGACAGCGAGGAGCTCAAAAACTCTTCACTGGACCTACAATTCAAGAACATCTTTATAACAAAAATTTTGGTGAAAGCATTTGTTGTTTGCATCGTGCCATATTGGCCGTTTATAAGAGCTGGGATTAGAGAAGCGGGGAGGCTGAGCAGGGGGTGCTTGCAGTTTCTGGGTGGGGGGGGGCTTCATTGTCCAGAGAGGGCAATGCCTGCCCGGTGGGAGCCAGATCATAGCAGGGCGGAAATACTGTTTACAATTTAAGATTTCTTACGTGAGCACCTCCTGGTACTTCTGGTTTGCACTGTCCCTACCCAGGTACATATGATTTTACTGGAGCAGTTTTGTCTTGCAAAGTGTGAAGAAATCATTGTAAACAACATCTGCACCCTAACATTAAAGAGTAATATGATTTCCTGGTAAACACATTAACGTTTGTAGCTGACAAAAATAATAAAATAATAAAATGAAGTACAGTGCCCCAAAGCAAACTGACGGAAATGAAGAGCTTCTATTAACAAACATATACTGCCATACACAGAAGAAATGATTTTTCCTCCAAAAACCCCAAAGTGACTTTTGCCTCCAGCTTAGGCACTTGAAGCACCGTGCTTCTGTGCTGTAAATGCATGATCATTAAATCACCTGATCATATTTTGAACTACTGATTGATTCGTTTTAAAATAAGTTGCCAAAGTAAAAAAGGAAGACTGTTTCCTGCCTTTAATGCTTTTCAAATGATACTGAATTTCAAAATAGATGACTAAAGGCTAGCAATGCTTTTCATTACCCATATTTCATATGCTGAAAATGTAACAGTGGAAGGCAATTTAGGAGATAATGATCATGAATTGGAAGGCAGTGAAAGGACCCAGAAAACACACTTTAAAAAATTATGCATCAGCGGGCTCAGACAACGGGGGGAAGGACGTGTTGACAGGAAGTCTATAGCAAAAGAGGGAGTTGGCGGTTTCTAAGATGTAATAATAAGGACAAAGGAGTAAACTATAACTGTAGAAATAAAATATGAAAGTGTAACCCAATAAATGCTCTGAAAGGGATGTGAACTTCTCTAAGACCAGGTATGCGGGAATCACAAAGATAAGGGTGTGACTACAGCTCAGGAACAGCAGGACAGCTTCCAGAGGGCACAAACCAAAATAAATTTCTGCTAACATAGACTCAACCTTTAAAGTAAGGAGAAAAGAAAGGAAAGTTAAGTTGCGCGTGCAAGGATAGATCATACTGTAAGATGACAGACAGGAAGACCTGCAATTATGAAATAGACAGCTAAGCTCCAGTTTTATTGCTTTATCCTTCCTCCATATAAAAACCTCACACATCAGAGATTAAAATTATTCATAAAAAGCTTATTATTTGCTCTAAGAAGCTAACAAATATTTAACTCATATGTTCTTGTGTATTTTAGTCTTAATTTTTAGAACATTAAATGTTTGATGAAGATCTAAGAGTTAGAACAGGCAAAGAATAAGGTGAAACCTAATTAAAAACCACCTCTTATAGAGAGAGAGCTGTTATGCAAAGATTATTCTAGTTCCAGCTATAACAGAAACAATAAATATCATTTAGCATTTGGCTCTACAGTATGCAACATAAAGATGCAGGGAGATACAATCAGGTAAATATAAATAAGCAATTTATTTTCTTTACTCAGTTGTAAATCTTAAGAACTACTGACATGCATGCAATAGGTTCCTAATAATTAGTTAACAATATAATTGGGTCCTAGTTAATAAAATGTTGACATTAAGAAAAACATGAAAGACTGAGTTTGTAAGAAATGCATAAAACAAATGAAATTTATTCTAATATATAAATTGCTTTTATTTTAAAAATAGGTTAATTGACAGCAAAAACAGCCCTTATGAATGAAAGATAAATAATATATATTCCTGAATTGAAAATAAAGTGTTTCCCAAATTCTCTTCCAGTAATCCATCACGGCCTACTCATACTGTTGCTATGAACTCTGGTGACACATTTGTGCCCCTGAATTTAGTCTTGAGCTTTTCAGATTCATTGCTTACCTAGGAGTCATTGCTTTAAATAGCAAATCTGAATTATGTTTCTATTTTTCCCTTTTTAAATGTTGTCTCACTTCAGGTATCAAAATTATGTATGAACATTTATTTAAAATCAACATTTCCTATTTACATTCACATCTATGGAATCCAAATCTTCAAAAAGAAACATCAGAAATGCACAGTAAAAATCTTTCAAGTATGTTTTTAAGCACAAAGACTTTTGAGAATTTTTATCTTTGGGAAATGTAAATACTTCAATGTAATTTACCAGACTGTGCCATTTCTTTTTCTTATTTTGTACCCTGGTTAACTACTATTTGACTTAACTGATTTCTTTCCATTTTCAAGTGTGTAAGCCACATAGTAAATTCCTCTCTCCTGGATAATATCCTGGTTTCCAACCTGCCTGACTTTACTCCTCCCTCTGCTTCCTTTAGACCACCACTCCTTTATTAGCCAAAAGAAACAAGTTCTGTTTTCTAGACTGCCATTTCTAACCAGTAAATTCTGTGTGCATCTACACATAGGAGCCACATATGAATTTAATAAGCACTCACTGTTGGGTCTGAAAAAGAGATTATATTTTGATTGGTCTGAAATGAAGCCTGGGAACTGAGATTACTGAAACCCTCAGATTATTTGGGGTGTAGCCACAGTCAACAACTATATCTTTCTTCCAAGTTTGACTTTCCTTCCTTGTGGCTGTTATTTATAGTCTCAATTGAAATCTCTGGAATGACAAATGTATCGCACTTCATTGAAACTACCGTGCAGCTGTGAACTGTCCAAAACAGGAGCAGCAGTCCTTCAGCCTAATGTGTCAGCATCGCTGGGTTAAGAAACTCCCAGCAGGCTAGCGAAGCTTGTCCCTGGACCTGCCTGCGTGGGTCACGGAGAGGTGGCCTTGGGAGTTATATGTAATCCCTCACCTATTTCTCTCCTGCCATGGTTCCTGTTTTGCTAAATTGAACCTCTCTTCTTTAGAGCTGTGGTTGTCCCCTGTTGCCTCAATGATGCTAAATCTAAATGATACAGAAGACTTGTACCAGAGTAGAAGTGGGCCCTTGCTGTGTCTGTTCCTGACCATGCAGTTGAGAAACCTCTGGAACTAGTATGCTGAAAAAGATTAGAAAGGTTTGGAGACTTAAACTTTAGAGTATAGTAATTGAAGTTAAATAGGTGATTCTGGTTGGAACCCAGAAAATGGAAATGCTGATAGGAATGCAGACAGTAAAGTCAGACTTAGGAGATTTTGATGGGAAACCAGCACTCCATTGGTACTTGGCATGGTCATATGTGCACTCTGTCAAAAAATGTGTCCACTTTTCCCCATGTACTGAGAATTTGCAACAGAATGAGATTCAATTGGTGAAATCGTCTTTCAAAGAAAAGATCAAGATAGTTCAGTGCCCAGGATACCACCGAGGTAATGAAAGTTGTTTTTAGCTAGAATTATAATAAGAAACAAGGGCAAAAGGCAGAGCAGAGAACTTTGAAAACTTAAATTTTACATCAGGAGAAAGCATGTATAAAAGAAGGTGTGGCAACACTTTAATGAGTAATTTGTTCAGGGTAAGAAGAAATTAGCAAAAAATAAGAACTAACTTTTAATAAGATAAAAGGGGCACACATGTAAATTCCTTACTGGATAAAAGAGTCCCTGGTTTGACTACTCCAGAAAGGTTTCTCAAGAAACTGGTTCCCTGCGCTCTGCCATCCATGCCCTCAGAGGCTGCAGCAGCCATGATTCAAGGGGCCCTGGCTATGCCTTGAGTGGCAGCAGACTACAGCATCACCCACATTATACTGGCTTTACAGACATGCAGAATACAAAAGCTGTGGGGTCAGAGACATTTACACCCAATTTCAGAGAAAGGCTTTGGAAAGCAAGAAGCTTCTGAGTTGGAAGTAAATGGGAATGAAGCCAGAGTTTCACAGGAGATTCCAGGACTTCGGAGACGGCAGGCACATGGAACATCTGTGGGGAAAAATCTTCAGCTCATGCGTGAAGCCAGCCCAAGGGGAAACCTCAAAAGCTGCAACCAGGAAGCCCGTAGGCTTCCATAGGTGTGGGATTACTGTCATGGTTTGTGTCTGTGGCCCCCAGGCCTCATGAGTTTGCATTGTGTATTTGTGATTGGTTCATTGTCTAGCGCTTAGATTGATGGTGTCAGCGCTCCACCCACATAGGGGTGGAGCCAGGATGTGATGTAATGGCAGGAAGAAGGTGTGTCCTGCTCTTTGCTGGTTCCTGTTTGCTGTTTGCAGCAGCCATGAGCTGAGGCCCAGCCATGCACGCCTGCTTTGGAGCCAACTGAGTGTGGACTAAAACCTCCAAAAACTGTAAGAAATAAACCTTTCCTTTCCCAACTTTGGGCTTCAGGTATTTTGATAGATAAATAGATATTGATTATTTGTTTAATAAATTATGCCTGGGAAAACTGGCCTCTAAATGCGGAAGAGCATTAAAGTTACTTACAAAAGTGCTTTCAAATGTAGATGTTTGAGACATGGAATTCAAATTTCAAAACAAAAGCATCAAAAGAAAGAATTCATATGTATTTATTATATTTATTTGTTTGTTTTTAATTTAATTAATTAATTTATTTATTTTGATACTGGGAATCAAACTCATGCAAGGTCCAATGCAATGGACCTTGCATTGCCAAGCAGGTACTTTGCTAGTGAGCTATATCCCAAGGCAGAATTTTTAAAATATTAAAAATACATAAAATATTTCCCAATATTCTACTTGTTTGAACTAAACTATGGGTCTGCTTTTTGGAGAAATGAACCCAAGACTTTACTTGCATAAGTCAAAGTTTACTAGCATACCTAGCAGTTTATAATTTGAAAATATTCCACTTTGTTTTATTTACTCTATAAATTTTATTTTAATTAACTTATCTGTAATTGACCTTGTCCTTGACTCATTCCCTAGAACAAAACTCAAGACTATTCATAAAACCAATTTCCATTATCTATTCTGTACTATAAACATTTTCTCTTGATAATCTAAAGAACTTTAGAATTTTCCAGTCTAAAGAACTTTAGAAATTATTCTTCAGGGGTGGCTAGGGATTAATCAGGGAAATTATAAGAAAAGAAAGGGAGAAAGAAAAGAGACAGAGACAAAGAAATGACAACATTGTGTTTTCCAAGAAAGCTGAGATATTCTTATAGCTTGCAACAAATGTGTGTCCTCTGTATCCAGGAAATATTCTAAATAACATTGTCAGAAAGTATGACCAGAGTTTTCTTTAGAAATCAGCGTGTGTGTGTGTGTGTGTGTGTGTGTGTGTGTGTGCATGTTGGAGAGACAGATGGGTGGTTAGATACAATTATAAATTCCTGTAGAACTACATGGTCAAATACAAAATTCAGAATATTTCGTTCAAAGGACTTATTAATTTTATTAGGGCCTACATAAATTCAGCTGTGAATGTTTTAGAATTTAATGACTTCCTAATTCGGAAGGAATTCCACAATAAAAGCTAATTAGAAGAGAAATGAATGCCTAAAATATCTCTCATGTGCATAAAAGAAAAGTGTAAAGATCATTAATTGAAATTAAAATGTAACAGTACACTAATGCAGCATGACATAAAATTCCATCTGTTCTACAGTATCACAAAACAAAAAATACATAGGGAATAATTCATCATTATCTTTTGCATGGCTGATTGCTGGTTAATAGAAATGTGTTTGTAATAAAAATGGTGCTGATGGTAAGAACTCCAGTAAATACTGTAATAGGATCTCGTCTGCTCATTTCCTAAGCTGAATTCCTTTTGGTAAAGGATAACTAGTTGATAAAGTGTATTAAAATACTGCTTTTTACAGTTGAAAAAGAATTTTATATAAAAATTTCACTCAGTCTACATAACAGATGCATGTATATATATGAACACACATATATTAATTTTCTATAAATTATAAACATCATTATTAAAGATAATGACTATGTATATCTGGTCATATTATAAGGTGATAATATCATTACAAAAAACATGCATTCGGTCATATTATATCAAAATAAAATAGAGTATCATTCCTTCCACAACACATAGATTATTTGAAGAAACACATTATCTGTATTCTTTCTAATTGAAATGTCAAATGAGGTGCATATTACCTGATCCACATCTTATATTTTTGCATTAAAATGTGACTAGTAAAATATGTTGTTTCCTGAGTGTGTGTAGAAACACAGTGTTGGCTATTGTCTCAAAAGAAGCCGTTCATTTTAATTACCATCAATGAGAAATTCCTATCCATGCTGCCACTACCATGAAATACAATAATTGAAGGAATAATTTAAGTAGCATAATTTTGAAATACGTTTTAAACTTTTAATTTTTAAATAATGTCAACTGTTATAAAATGGCATAGTTTAAGAACAAAAGATTTTAGGACAATAATAGCTATTGAATAAGTATATAAATTTTGGAATTATGTATAGCAGCTAAGTAAACAAGGAACTACAGCCAGTGGAAGAAAACCTGCATTTCTAGGGAAGAAGATATGATCACCTATTTGAGAATACAGCCATTTAAATTGCCAAACATCAAGAGCTGGGAAACTGAAAAAACATGTGCTATTTCATGTTGAAATTTTTGTTTGGAGAAGGAAATTATACTATGATTGCAATTGGCATAGGAATGTGGCTAATGTGTCAAAATATTATATGTAGAAAAACAGCAAGATCACAGCTTGTTCTGAGTTCTACCTGTTCCTTGTTGTTGGGATTCTACTTTCCTCTCAGACAGTTTAATGAGCATTTCAAATGCCTGCCCACTTTCCCTCTCACCCAGTTCTTGTTCCTACCTACACACACACTGAAATTTAGTCTTTGGTACACCTGGCAGCTACAGATCCAAACTCAGCGCACCAGGAGTTTCATGCTCCCTCTGAAGGCCAGAAAGGACTTTCCCTTGACATTTTGCTTCAACAGTGGATTGGTCTGTGCCCACAGTCATGCACCTCTCTCTCCTCCCACCCTGTCAGAAGGGTCCCAGACATTCGGTAATCCCTTTCTTCAAATGGCTTCACTTTGAAAACAGCTACTAAGACTGTTTCTAAAAGAAGTCATATTTACGGGAACCAGGAGTTAGTGTTTCAGTATGTTTTATTAGAAGACAAAGCCATTGTGGTTACTTCTTTAAATCTAGAAGTTTGCTCATTCTGGTTTTGCTATACCAGGAGTTGCTCTGGTTTTATTAGGTATAAATTGCACACAAATTCTTTTGGTCCAAATGTGCAAATAGCTAAACCATAAATTCTCCAGGTGATCTGTTATAGGCTTTGGCTCCACCTCACCGAATTTCAATCTTATGATCTCTATGATTTGAGTATATGCCATGGGGAATATTATTCACTATTAATGACAGGGACTGTTACAAATTCTTAGCATACCCTGGTGGACAACTATAAATGATCAGGAATCCCACTTGTTTTTTGGAAGATAACCAGAACTTGCTATCATCAGAATGGGATAGCCATCAAACGAGAGTTTGCGTCTTTATTTTACTATTCATGAGGTAAAGAATAAAGATGAATGGGACAATCTCAGTAAATTTATTTTATCTGATAATATCAAATAATTATTATTTTGGTTTAGAGGATTGCTAAGGTTATAAAAGAAGACGTGCGCTAAAATTATTTCATAAATATTGATTGATAAACACTCCGAAAAATACTATCTGAATTAACAGGTACCCATGCCTAAATTATGGCGTATGCTAAAATTTCGTATCAAGGCACCACATCCTGTATATGTACACAGTTTTTAAACTCTGCATGTTAATACTTGATAGTGCATTTCTCTTGTGATGTGATCAACTCTAAGTGCCCTGGTGTTTCTTTCCACAGTTACTCCAAATTTGGACCACTGATTAATGGTCACCATAACATTTCTATTTTTTTTTTTTATTTTTAATTAAATGCAAATGTTGAACAAGGGCCGGGATATAAGTCAGCAGCATAAGCATCTACTTGGCAAGTTCAAGGTCATGAGTTTGATTCTTGATACAAAAAAAAAAAAATGTTGAAAGATGTTTTGAGGATTTTGAATAATGTAATTGGATTCCTTGTAAGTTCTATCAATGCAGCCTATTAGTCTGATAAATAAGTATACAAGAATCATCTGGCATCTTTCTGTCACCTTCTTCCACCACGTTCTACCACTGTGTGAGTCCATGAAGTGGTTCTGGAGCTGAATTCAGGCTAACGTGACGACAGTCCTCTTCACCTTTCCTTCTGTGAATTGTACCATTCAGCAGCCATCCTAATACAAATTACATTTCATAACCCACGACACCCTCAATGCCGGTAACATACTTTCTTAAATCAGGGCAAACTTTGCTGATGGATGTGCAACTGTATGTGTGGAGCTCTGTTCCACTGGATCCACAGCCTTAGCACTGCGTCTCACGGGAGGTCTAATCGCCTCATTCCTTGCATTAGCTAGTAGATAGCGCTGGAGGTAACCAGTATATGGACTCAGCCTTATAGTTCAGATATTTTGTATATTCCATTCTTTTATTTATGATCTTTTGCCTCAATATGAGATCACAAGCAGGCTGATGAGCTGTGGGGGAAAATTTGCCCTCACCACCCCATCCAACAGCAGAGAAACCCACAGATGAGCTAGCATATGGGGACTGAGGCGGGCAGCCAACCTGTCTGCAAATGAGCAGGCTGCCTAGAGGACTTCCATGCTGTCCACAGTGCTGTTAAGTACCCACTGTCCTAAGCTATTTATTCTAAAAGCAATTCATTAGGGTCATTTTTACTACTATAGAGCACCATATTATATTTATGCAGTCCAATTTAAAACTTGATTGTCCTATTAGATAACTCTTATAATCTACTGCTTACTTCCAATGCTGTTAATAATGTCTTGTTATTGGTTGATTATCTGGCAATCAAAAGATAAGTGTAAGCATGATATTTACTTAAACGCATGGTAGGAAATATTATCTAATAACTCAGCACTGTAGGACACCTGTAAAAAAACGCCATGCAATAAAAATGTCCCACTTTGAAAGTGAGATAATGAGCTACAGAGTACCAGACGGTGTGAAATGTGTATTCACACCAGACAGAGACATATATGCTGCTGAGTGACTGCTCATTTTCTTGCTTAAGTCTCTGACATTAATTAAACCTTTACTTTTCACTGCTGTGCTTGGTTTCACTGGGTGCAGTTAAGTTCCTGTGTGTTCTTTGCATAAATGTCTTTCAAACATTCCACTAAAATGCTTTGCAGATTTGAACCAGCAAGGCATTTGACTTTGTTCTAAGAAACACTATGCAAATAAATAGGCAGTTTACAAAGTTGCCCTAACATCTTATTGCTGCAGAGTTCTTTAAAAAAAAAAAAAATATGTAGACCAACTTTGTCGGGAGGAGAATGGAGCTCATAGTGATCTCAATTCTTCTTACGCTCCACTGATGGAATACTTCTCCTAAGGACTGAGTCTACTTGCACTGCTATCAAGTTAAAATCTTATCCTTTGTATTTCGCTGTGCCGTCCTCTCTCAGAGCTTTTTCAGTTTTCAGCATCTGTCCACGTCTCCAGGGGTTTTGTCATTAGCCACGACAACTGCTGAAGTTACAAGAAAAAGAGACCGAGGAGGAAAGGAACACGCTGAGTCACTGCGGCAGGCTCCTCCTCTTCACTTTCTGAGGGAAAAGATGCAGGATCAAGACAGCACATTACATCTAAAGCTGCAAACACCCATGGCTTGGAGGATCCAGTTCCGTCCCAGCTACAACCCAAGTCTCCTGGTGACAAGCATTCAAAAATCAGTTTCTTCGGGGCTGCCATGAGCTGCCTGAGTGATCACTAAAGTCCTTTGCGTCATAATGGAGACAGAAGAGTAGGAAAGGGCGATTAAGGAACAGAAATCTGAGTCCGGGATGCTTCCTTTAACCAGTTGCTTGACTTTGAGCTTGGTCCTTTCATGTCCTGAGCCTCAGTTTGTTCATCAGTGAAATAGATCACACAGTCATTAATACAGACGTGAGAAAAAACTGAGTTAAAACAAGCAGGCTATAAGTGCTCCACATAAATGCAAGTTGTTGTTATTATTTTTTTTTAATTTCCCTGTGTTCAAAATGAGTCAGGAATTAGCAAAAAGAACTACTTTAGTAACTGGTTCCGATATACATATTTCATTTGTCCTGAAGTAAAAACTAAAATATAATTAGTAGATAGTAATACAGTAAAAAACAAATTTATCACAGCAGAAATAGTGGACATATTTTTAAAATACACCTTTACTTTGAAATAACCGTAAGCGGAGGAGAAATGGTGAGCAGTTAAGCTGGAACCTTCAGTACTGTTTTCTTTCATCCTACATCTCATTTTTAGACCAAGACATTGAGCCACAGGCACCAAGCTTTGGAGAAAAACCTTCATTTCAAGAGATTTTGCTCCAGCATTCTAGGCCTTCATTGGTGAATAGTAGGGAGTAGAATTACACAAGAGAAAGCAAACTCAGCTCTCTCCTGGAAACTGATCTAGGCCGGAGATGCCCCAACACCCAGCGGTGAGGAAACACACGCCTTTCACTTTGCACCTCCTGTGTGTGTGACTCACACGCTCGCTGGAGAAAGGCGCAGTCCCGGACCCTTGGCTTTCTCTCTGCAGCGCGCCCCCTGGGAGAGCTCAGGCTACCCAAAACCCCAGCACCCTCTGACCAAGGTCAGAGCTGTGCACCCAGGCGTCCATCAGGTCACAGAGGCTGTGTCCACGGAGTAAGTGTGTCCACCTGCAGCCTGCAGCACACAGCGCCACACCTGAGAATTTCTGTGTTGGCTGTGCGAGGTGAAGCCCATACAGGGATCCAACACACACACACATACACACACACACGCACATGCACATGCACACAAACACACACACGCACCCACACACGCACATGCACACAGGAAGCTTTTAGGCTTTCAGCCAAAGTTCTTCTAGGCCACACGTTCTGGGGGTGAAACAGTGTGGTTGTCTAGTGGAGATGTAACTGAGTTTCTGAAATGTTGGAGAGCGAGCCCAGGGAATAAAAACCTTGGTGAAGACACAGCTTAGAGATTTAGTCCAAAGCCGCCTTCCTATTGCCGAAGCTCCTGGTGCAAGGCGAGCTCCCCACAACAGCTGCTCCTCTTTGCTCTGGAGCCTGTGTGTGTGTCCCTCGTGTTTCATGTGTGAATGTGCATGTGTGCGCATATGTGTTACTGTAACCAGAACCTTCTCACTGAACTACATCTCCAGTTCTTTTTTTATTTCTCATTTTCAAAGAGGGTCTTACTAAGTCACTACATTGTTCAGGTTGGACTTAAGCCTGTAATCCTCCTGCCTCGGCCTCCTGGAGCTGGGACTGCCGTCCCATCCTCTAATTCATGTCTACTTTTCAATACTCTGTCTACTTCTCATTTAATTCACAGGGCAGAATACTGAAAACTTTAATTCTCTGAATGGATTGATAAAGAATCAATTTGCCCAAGCCCTTTACTGTTCTAAACATCTCCAATAATATTTCAGATCAGATTAAAATAAGTTCTTGAAAATTCACTTTCCTGTGATTATTGAACAGGCAGTGAGTATTTTCTTTTCTTGGTCATTCTAGACATACTGCATTCTAAAATATTTCTACCAGCATAATTCAGTCCTGCATTAGGAAACCCCGTGCATGCATCAGAATGAATTTGCTTCTGTGCAACAAAGCGTCTCCCAGATTGCTACAGACTCACATTTATTTCTTGCCGGTGTGAGAGGCTGATCAGACACTGACATGCATCACCGGGATGTGTGTGCACAGGACGGCATTTGAAAGATGACAATAGCGAACTTCGTATGCAGTAAGTGTGCAAAGATAAGCACGTTAGAGATTTTATTAGCGCCATAACAAGATGCTCAGCTTGACAAGCCCAATTGTATTCAACAGGAAAATGAATAAAGAAGAAGCCAAGCTTAGTGGCCCGCTTCTGTAATCTCAGCACTCAGGAGGCTGAGGCAGGAAGATCATTGTGAGTTCAAGGCCAACCTGGACTACATAGTGAGACTCTACCTCAACAATCCAAAGTAAATAAATAAAGAAATATAAATGTATGAATCAATAAGCAAGTACACTTACAAAATCAGGAGAAAGTTTAAATCTTAAACCTGGAGAAAGATATGTTATTATATATACTTATATTTATATTGTTATTATGATTTAATTACCATGTCTATGTTAAATCATGCAGCAAAATTTGTTAAATTACCATCTTGAATACTTCTTAAAACATTATTTAATTCTGCAGGTGATTTTCAATGTTGAATTACAATATTGACTAGTTACTGGAAGCCTAGCAGAAATAAATATACTTCACATCAAAGTAGAAAAACATCATTTTGAAAGAGGCTGAGGCAGGACAAAGGCAAACCTGAGTCCAGACTGAGCAACATGGCATTATAGCAAGACACTGATTAAAAACAAAAACAAACACGGAAAAAAAAAAAAAAACAGGAAAAACTAGGGATTGGACCAATGAGATAATAGTGTAAACACCTTGATTTTAACATAATACCATAAGAAATTGATTTCTTTGCACTTGATTGACTTAGTCATATGGCTGTGAATGACAGTGAACCACCAAACATAAAATGGTTAGATTTTTAAGTGTTGAGGAAGACTAAAAACATGATTAGACACTTTAACACAAGAGTAACAATTTCAATTAAATTTGTAAGGGTAAATCACTAGAAGATAAATGAATAATAGTAGTGTTGTAAAGAAGACGATGAAGTACGATGTATTTTACAGCCATGGTTTTGGGGAGAAATGGACACAGTTTCATCATTCCATACTCATTGCTTGTAGATCCTTAAACACAATTCCATCATAATCACTAACTTCACTGATCTGCTTGAGAAGTCTTCATCCTGTGGAATCACGCCAGCATCAGTCAATAGTTAAGAGGAGATTCAACTCAGATTTTATTTTTATTTAGGTCCCAGTTGTATAATGAATGCTATTACTGACAAGTCAGTTGGTTGCTTGTTCTAATCTACTCATTCATTATTCAAAGAGATTTTGTTGTGTACCACCTATGATGTGTTAGTCTCTGCTTAAAGTGCTAGAGATATTGAATAATTGAGGCAGTTATTTTAAAAACAAACCTTAAATCTACTAAATGGAAATGAATCTGATTTATTCTCAGGTTAAATTTGAATAAGCACTCATTTATTCTGACAAAACTACTCAAATCCTTCATTTTTACATTCCCTTAAAATAATAAGACACATATAATTTTGTGATATTTCTTAGAAATTTCATTATAACAGTAAGTGACTCTTAAAGATATTGACTTCTTTGGATAGTTTGGAATGCACCATATTAATAGATTTAACGTGTATTAGAGAAGCTATTAATGTATCCAGAAATGTTATAGTTACAATAATGTCACAACTAATCACCTCCTTTGTTACACTATTTTGGACAGTTTCCACTCACCATAACCTGCACTTAGTAATGCAGACTTAGTAACTGGATTTAACTAATTCATTAGTTTCCTTTCATTGGTTATTTCGAATAAAGACCCAAAGAAGGTGTGATGGGTATATAAAAGTCATATAATATTTCCTTTGTTTCACAGTTTAGCATTAACTTGACCACGAGTCCTCGCATACATCAACTCCAAAAGCCTTCACTGATGAATACACTCTGCTGGCTGAATCTTGGTGCTTCAGTTTTTCATGTATTTCTTCCCATACTCTACAATTTGGAAAGACTAATTCATCCAGGAGCTTAGAGCACCGGCCAGCCGTAAATGATGAGTCTTCCGTACTCTTCCTCCAAAGCTCCGGCTTCATGCAGCACCAGTGTCACAATGTTATATCCAGATGTCATTGTCACAAATTTCCCATTTTGTTACAATTTCTTTAACTAAATGTCTAGTAGTGCTCTACCTTGAGCCCTCCCAAAGTCACCATACATCCCTAATAAAACCAAATCATCCTTTGTAATTTCTCATTCATAGCAAAAATCTCCCCTTCACCACCCTAAAACCATGAAAGTCCATAAAAAGAAGTGGAGCCTGCACTCAATCAAGGGTTAGAGCAAGTGTCAGTACTTTCAGAGCTGCATAGTAAAATGTGTCATAGTAAACAGACATGCCGCAGTGCTTCCAATAAAATAATATCTCAGGGAAAAGGAGGAAAAAGGAGAAGGAGGGAAAAGAAAAATATCTAAATTTGTATAAGCACACTTAAGATACCTAAGATGATTGTGCTATAAATTCTATAAGTTAATGCAACAAAGCAATTAATGTTCATAAGACTGTAACAATTTTGCATGTTTTTGTCAGGTGACCCGAGGAACTCTTGAAGATCGCTATGTAAAATATCAACCTTAGTTCTGTTCCTCCCACTGTGATTGAAGGTGTATATCGTTATTGTTTTGCACTCTTTGCTGTTGTTATTTATTTGCCTTTTTTGTGTCTTATTTTTCCAGTAATCTGTTTTGCTTTGTTTTTCCCTCTAATGCAGAAAGGATACATGTAGAGACTTACACATGCCTAGAGTTTCTCCTAAACAGTTTGTGAAAATTGATTATCTAATGTGTGATGAAATGAACAGCTACTTTGAAGAAAAAGAGACATATGGTACCCACTGCTGATTCCCTACCGTCATGCTGTGAAATCTAGTAATACTTTTATTCTTTGCTCAGAGTGGTTTTAGTCTGTTTTGTAATGTTTAATTTCAACATACATGAAGGTACAAACAGCTATTTTAAAGAGAACAAGAGACATTAATGGCAGTCATTGTTAATTTTCACATTGTCTGGCTTTGAGGACCTTTAATGCCTTCATCACTCTGTTCTGATCAGTTTTATACTATTTTGTTTTGTATGAATTTGTTGTGTGTGAAGATATAGACAACTATTTAGAAGAAAACAAGAAACATTATGGTAGCCACCGCAGATCTCCTATTGTCTTACTTTGAAATACATTGTTTTCTTCTGATCTACTTTGTTCTGTTTTGTTTTGTTTAGTTTATGTTTAGTTTTACCTTTTTAAAAAAAAGTAAAAAAGTATTCAGCCGGATAAGAGGAAAGCAAAGGGGAGGAGAAAAAAAATCAAGCAACAGTCTTAAGTGTGGATATCTGGGAGTCTGTTTTTCTTAGCAAATGGACCTCATACATGACCCACCATGTTCTGTGTTGTGTCACACCAGGGGAACACATTGCTAGACTTCCCCAATTTTATTTAGGTTAAAAATCACTCAAGAATTTTAGGCGATAACATCCATTTTTACCCACTGCAGAAGTTCCCATTCATGTTGACCTGTTGACTTACTCACTTACACTATAATAGATACTACTAAATCTATAATTTATTATCTCCTATAATCTAGGAAATACTTATTTTATTTTATTTTATTTTATTTTATTTTATTTTATTTTTGTCTTTTTCCTTTTTATGGATACCAGGGATCAAACTCACGATTGCCTGCTTGCAAGGCAGGTGCTTATGCCGCTGAGCTAAATCCCCAGCCACTATTTTTATTGTTTAATTCTATTTTTATTAGTTGGGATGTGTTTATAAAGAAATACTGTTGTTAATCATCGAGGCCTATTTAATTGATCATAGTTTATACCATAAAGATGCTCCTTAATTCTTTCCATTTAATGAAAAATTTTAGTTTATGTAGTTATTGTTGTTTTATAATGATGTGCACTAGATTGTTAGATTAGATTATTTATTCTTTTATTTTACATTTTAAAGGGCATATTAATTTAAATTTATAGAATTTTCAAATAATATATACCTAACATTTATAATATTTTCACAACACATTCACAAGTACGAGGACTTAGTGTGTTTTCCTTGCTTGATTGTTCTACTGTCTCATATATTGAATATGTAACACCATGAAAGTGCTTTAAAAATAATGCATAAATGAATGAATGGATGAAAAAGTAATTGATGACATGCTTGATTCAATGGAAAGGTAATTTGACTCATGAAGCATTAAACAAAACATCACAAAATTCTATAATATAAAAATAAGCACATTTGACTATGTCTATACTTCTACTCAAAATACTGATCCTTTATGTTTTGCTGCTGTTAAATGAAGATTAAAATGTATTTAAGAATAAAATGATTCTGTGTAGCAATTTTCACCATAACAAATAGACTACATTTGGCACACAGGATTTTAAATTGCTTACATTCAAAGGCTGGAGTAAAACATTTACTTTAGCTTTGGCTGTCTTTTCTATATTTCCCTCAAAGTTAAACTTTAGAGACATAAAAAGGTCAAAATTATGTTTTCCCTGCAGCGGTTTTCCACAGTGAGGGCTCAGCTGTGATCTCAGTTTCCCACTTTTAAAGTCTCTTGCTAAGTTGCTCTCAGCAAAGCCTACGGCCTCTCTGAAAGCTTTGAGGTGGTGTAAGAAGCCACTTATTTGGACAAAAGAACAGAGAGTGGAAATACAGCGAAAATTAAAAGTGATTCAAACAAAATCATCCTGCATTCACAATAAACCATGCACTTATGAAAGTTTAAAAATACTTTTTAAAACCCTTTTATTTTATTCAAGCACTCAGAACTGTGAACGGAGAAGTGTACACGCGTCTCAGGTCACCAGGGCCTCACTTCTGGTCCCGGAGATAATTAACCTTTTATATAACTGACACACAAACAGCAACACATTGTCTTAGATTGTGTTTATTATTGCCGTTTTCACTGAACAGCTGTAATGATTGAGAACATTCAGAGGAAACGATACTTTAGCACTTTAAAATCTGATCAAACTTTCACATTGGAAAAAAAGAAGCTTTCACGTTAATAATGAGACTAAGTTTTTATTTCGGTTTCATTATTTTTATAACTTGAAATCCCTCAACCCGTATGCATTACCTGTAACATTTATCAGATAACTATGCGTGCACGCCAAGCGTGGAGAAGGCCACGCAGCACACTAACGAGGACGTCAGCACAGGTGAGATTTGGGGAGAACCTGCTCTCTAGTCTAACTTTTCTCACGGTCTGGCTTGTTTTAGTAACAGCCTTCCTGTTTTGGAGGGGCGGGGTTGAACTCACAGGCACACACTTGCCAGGCGGCTGCGTCCTGTTTTGTCCTGTTTTAGTAAGGGCGGCCTGTACCGCAAGCTTCGCTCCCTCCTTCTCCTGCAGCCTTTTGTCCTTCGGGTGTGGTGGCAGCGCTGGACCGAAGGCCTTCTTCTCCTTCACTCACTCTCACTTTCATATTTCAGCCGGAAATTCCTATTTTACCTGTCTGATTTATAGCCCAGCACATCTTTACACTTTTAATTTTAATTACATACACAAATAGAGGTTGTAAGACTGTTTTAAATGAATACCATAGATTAGGCGGCTTGAAGAACAGGCATTTAATTTCTTCAAGCTTTGCACCAAAATTTCATGATTCCAGTGCCTCAGATTTCTGCTCCTCAGGGTGTGTGTGTGTGTGTGTGTGTGTGTGTGTGTGTGTACACCTGAAGGCCTGGTCCAGGGCTTCTCCAAGTGCATCTCAGCCCTGCTGCCTGCCTCTGCCTCTCCTACCCAGTCCTTTGTCAAAACTTTGTTGTTTCCTTGTTACATACATCACTGATTTTTAAAAAGCATGTAATTATTTGTTGTACTTTTATAATTCTATAACTTGTATTTTTTCCTTCGAAATGTAGCAATATGTTCTCAGCGTTAACTTCTAGATGTCTTGTAAAATCCTGTAGTCATACTTAAAGAATCTCCACTTTTTCCACAAACTTGAAGAAAAGCCAATTAGGGAGAATGAATTGCTTTTGAAGGCTTCTTTGGTTTTGTTTGCTGCTTTATTTTGTTTCATTTTTCTGCAGGGTCATGGAAGCAAGAGGGTAAAGTGGGTATGAATCCCTGAGCCACTGCAGTGTGAGTGGGGCACTGCACAAAACTTAAACTCTCTCTTCACCTTGAAGCAAGGCCCGCACTAGGATGCATTTCACAGCATCTCCGTGTGAGGAGGGCTCGTGCCCGCCCTGCAGGGTAACTGCCTCACAGGACCATCGTCTTCAGCTCACTGCCAGGCTGGCAAGAGGCGGGTTTTGTTTTAATGAAGATTTCCCTCATCTTTTATTATGTTCTTCATCCATTTAAAATCAAATTGCAAATGAATACATCTCAGCCACATGTGAAATTCTCCGCTAGTGTAAGATACTGTCAGAAGATTAAAATATCTACTGGCAGCACCATGAAAATTTGCACCAGTTGTGTGAATAAAATTGCCAATATGTCTGTTTTTGATGTCAGTCCTGGTATGGAAATGAATTATTACTTGGAAATATGCCTCTTTGGTTAAGTAGGGGTTTATGATAAAATGCGGGTTTTAAATTCTACCTACATTTTCTTCTTCAGTATTTTTGCTCCTTAGAAAACTATGAGAATTTTACACATTAGTAAATCTGATACACATTACATACATCAATATTTCAGTTTTTTGTCTCTTTTTAAATAGACATTAATAAAACTGCAATAATAGGTTAAATTAATTGAATTACACAATTTGAGTTGTAGCCAACTTTTATATTTTAATTTTAAGTCAATTCCAGATCTACTTGCATTTTTCATTAGCATCTATTTATACACATAATTCAGATAAAATTTAAATTATGTCTCTTTTATAAGTTCTAGACTCTCTTGTAAAAATGATTATCATTATACTATCATTCATTACATCACTATTACCACACAAAAGGGTAAGCCTGTGATTTTAATAAGTATAAATGTGCTAAATCTTTTACATTTCAAAGACTGTTGCTGTAGATGTCTACTGTCTTCATAGATTCCCCCAAATCCAGAAAATCCTGATTTATCTGGCAGATAATTACTCAGAACTAAAGACTTTAGGAAAATTTGTCAAAATAAATGTTCCCCAGTCAATGTTAAATATGCAAAAACTCAAGACAGATCTAAAGCTTGCTAAAATAACATTTATAAAGAATCTTGCCATCTCTAATTTTGCAAAATCTGATTATGCAATTATTTTCACAGTAAAAGTTATTTGGATTTTACTCAGCTCAAATATTTCCATCAAAATATCTTCCAACTCAAAAATGTATGGAAAAGGCAAGGAGATATTTAAGACATCTGAGACTGGCAAATTGATTTTCTTTCTAAATATTAATTTCATCTCATGAAGTTGGTCGAGATACTTATATAAGGTATTTGTACAGTTTTGGAAGAATGTAAGTTTTTAAGAAATGGCAATTATAATCAATAATACTATGTTACCATAGAATATAGACTCATTTATAAAAACCATGAATTCCGTTGTACACAGTAAAATTATTTTTTCCATTGAATAGCTACTTATATTATAAGATCAAATTTCTAAAGAGTAAACTGTTTTCATCACCTATTCAAAAGATGGTGGATAGATAACAGCTGGCTACAGAGGTTGCCTGAGATAGTCAACTGAGAATTCAACATAATACAGCATGGGGAGCCCCAAACAAAGGGAGATGAATTCTCTTGTCCCAAGAAGAAACTAAGGTGAGAAGAACTAATCAAACATACAATCCCAGTGCTATTATTGGAACAGCAAATGTTCAGTGCCCCTGCCTCAGCGGATGACTTGCTGAGCTATCCAAGGTCCTGCCACTTGGACTCACTGGAGGCACAGTCACACTGAGGTCAGCTGAAAGGGAGAGCTGAGCTGGCGGGGAGTCTGCAACAATCTGTGGTGAGTGACGGAAGTGGAGCCATTCCACAGAAAGGGGGACTCTAGCAGATGATATTCTGGGATTGGGCAGGACTGGCAAGTACAAGGGGCAGCAGTGACTTCACTCACTTGTTCCCTTCCTGAATGGGATTGGTGGAGTGAGCTAGACCTGTGTCACGTGAGCTGGCTGAGACCCAATATGTTACCCGAAATCAATTCTTTATGGCAGCAGCACACACAACCATAGTGAAGCCTCAGAAGTTTGACTGATCTGGAGAGTAGGTGATGCACAGTAATAGTGCAGGCCACAGGAACTTGGCTGATCTGGAGGGGAGGGGCCAGCATACACTGTGCCTATCTGCAACTCACTAACACACTGTAGTGTGAAGGGTCATCTAGCCAGCGTGCTTCAGAAGAATTGTAACCAACAAAGAAAGAAACTGGGGCCTCCTGGAAGAAGCAAATAAGATGGGAAGAGGAAGCAACAACAAAAAGTCCCCAGGCCCTAACCCTGAGAACATTGACCCAGGATAGGTAAATACAAAGGAGAATGAGAACAGCAAGCATGCAATATCAGACAGCACCAGTGGACATAAAGAGATATATTCAGGACCTCATAGACGAGTTCAAAAGGGAAATATTTAGCCAAGTAAAGCAAGATATAAGAAGATTAATAAAATAGACGCTAAGCACCCCTCAAGCAGACCCAGACTGAAGAAGGGAGGAACTCAAAGGAGAGAACCACTTAATGCAGAATATAAAGAAAATATAGACTACATGAAGCAGATTCAAAGAGATTACCAGAAAATTAAAAACTATGGAAAGATGGCAAATGTGCTTAAAAGAAACCAAGGATAGATTATCCAAACTGGAGGACAGTTTTGCAATGTGGGATTATGAAAGGAAAAACTTTTTAAAAAAATAACAAGGAAACAAGCAGTAACAATAAAAAGGCTAGAAGATAACAAGAGGATCTATAATTTGAGAATAGGGAATAAATAATGTGAATGAAGAATCAGGGATACAAACAAAGGGAGTACAAAGGCTATTCACACAAATAATTAAGGAAGACTTTCCAAACATAGGAAAAGGAAATGATATTCTGATGTATGAGGCATACAGAACTTCATCCACCTACAACCAAAACAGAGCTACACCCAAGCATATAATAATCAAGATCCCAGAAATTCAATATAAGAACAGAATATTAAAGCCGTTAGAAACAAGAAACAGATAACCTATAAAGGAAGGCCCATTAGAATAACGGCAGACTTCTCAACACAACCATCAAGTCAAGAAGTGCCTGGAGTGAAATATTCCAAGCCCTGAAAGAAAATAACTTGCAACCTAGACTGATATATCCTGATAAACTGTCTCTAGAAATTAATAGAGAAACGAGATGCTTCCAGCACAAAGAGGAACTTGTGAAATTCACAATCAGCAATCCAAATCTACAGAGAATTCTGCAGGGCATTCTAGAGAGAAAGAAAACTACTAGGATCCTGGGAACAGTGGCAGAGAGGCCTCAATCAATGGAGCAGAAAACAGAATGAAGAAGATAAGCAGACAACTGATGGCAAAAAAAGAGCCTAACAGAAATGAGGCAGAGAAGGTTGGTTATAATCTCTAATATAGATGGCCTTGACACACTAAATTAAAAAAAAGAACCACACGTGGAGTAAATCAGGAGGTAGGGTCCACCTAGATGCTATTTATAGGAAATATAATTAACATGAAAAAGAATACATGGACTGAAAAATCAAATATGAGAAAACAATGCTCTATGTGACAGAAAACTAGAGTAATAGAGGCAACTAGACCAGTATTTGTGGATAGGTTGGAAAGACAGGCTTTAACAGGTAAAGGAATACAATTAGAGATCAAGTCCAGGAGAGAGAAGGTTTGCAATCACTTAGGTAAATAGCAGGTTGCCCACCCACTAACCCCTGATTTAAAACCAAGGGTCTTGGTCAGACCCCAAAATGCACAGTGTACCCTGGGGAGTGAAAGGGGAGGAACAGTCTTAAAAAAGATCTCAGAAAATATTGTTAATAGCATATCAGGATTTAAAACCCACATTATATACACCACTCTGCTTAGATAGATTTTATTCTGTCCCAGTTTGTCTACTTGCATTACATTTGAGGGCACAGACAGCTGTCCCTAAAACATTAGAATATAGCACAGTAATCATCTTTAATTCCCTATTACCTTAATCTGGAGCC
Source organism: Cavia porcellus (assembly GCF_034190915.1). Classification (NCBI taxonomy): domain Eukaryota; kingdom Metazoa; phylum Chordata; class Mammalia; order Rodentia; family Caviidae; genus Cavia; species Cavia porcellus. The sequence continues at coordinate 78,086,802 of NW_026947495.1, read as the reverse complement.
CTGTATGACTTATACTGATTTATCATGACTGATATTAGTTAAATCTGGTTTGTTTGATTGCTATTTGGTATCAATAGATTTTATTCAAAACTGATATGATTGATAATATCAAGTCTGAGAGTATAGGCAACTACACTAAAGATGACAAGACTCCACGATACACATTCTGGTTTGATAACTGCCTGTTTTTGAGGTTTTATACCAAATACAAAGTTGTATTTTTATTAATACTGTTATGTACTGATTTTTCAATTATACTATGTCTAATGATATAGCCAGTTCTACTGAAGATAACAAGAGACAACACAGGAACTATGGTAGAATTCTTTGTATAATGGTCTTATATGTCTTTTTTCATTTCATGTGTACATAGGAATAACTTTTGTTTTGTCTTGCTTTGTTTTGTTTCTCCCTCTAATATGGAAAAGATAGAAGTACATGCTAAGACTATGCTTGTGTAGAATCTATAAACAGTTTATGAGAACTGATCTTATGGCACATGATGAAATGAACAGATACTTTGAAGAAAAAGGGACACTAAAGTACCCAGTGCTGATCCTGGAGTGTCATAATGTGAAACTCAGCAATAGTACTATTCTTTGTTCAGAGTGATATTAGCCTGCTTGGATTTGTTCAATCTCAACATAATTGAAGAGATGGATAACTGCATGTAGGTTTAAGTGTATAGGATTGATAACCATATTTCTAAGTTTTTGTTGGATACTTGAACAGAACTGGCTGCAGACTCACTGTTTGAATGCCCACTTTATATGTTCCACTTTAGTATCTTGAATAACTATTTGTAACAGGACAATCTATAATCATCAGCTAGTGATTTCTTACTGTTTATTTTTTTCTTTGAAAGTATGTATTATTTTTACCCATTTTCTGTTTTGTTTAGTCTTTCTTTAAATAGAAATTTTTTAAAAGACACTACAGTATCCAGTGCTGATCCCGGAGTGTCATGATGTGAAATCCAGCAATACTATTATTTTTTCCACAGAATGACCTTAGCCTGCTTTAATTTGTTTAATCTCAACATAAATGAAGATATGGGCAACTGCATGTATATTTAAGTGTATAGGATTGACAATCATATTAATAGGTTTTTGTTGGATAGTTGAACAGAACTATTTGCAATCTCGCTGTTTGAATTCCCACTTTGTATGTTCCACTTTTGTATCTTGAACAACTATTTGTAAAAGGACAGTATGTAAACATCAACTAGTGATTTCTTACTGTTTATTTTTTTCTCTGAACGTATGTATTGTTTCTTTCTACCCATTTTCTGTTTTTTTTTTTTTTTTTTTTTTAGTCTTTAAGTACAATTTAAAAAGAAACTGTTTTCATGATTCTTTAATGTATATAGTTGTAACCATTAGGCTTCTGTATCAGTCAGGGTTTACTAGAGAATCAGATATAGCACAAGTTATACAAATGTGTACGAAATTACAAGATTGGCTCATGATGGTCCGCCACAGAGTTGGATGAGGGAGCCCGCAGAGTGTGTCTGCACAATTGAGGCTGAAGGGTTCAGCCGAGTGACTGGAGATCACTGTAGTGTCCCATGCAAGTTCCTATCAGGAGGCTGATAGGTCTATGTTGGAACACCGAAGAATCTATGACAGAAAGCTGAAGAGTTTATTACTAATTCTGAAAAGTCTCAGTCAGAAGCCAGACAGTCTGTGCCTGAGCCAGGAGACAACATCAAGCTGAAGGGGAAGACTGGAGTTCCCCCAAAGAACCAATCGCACACCTTGTTTGTGTTTTACTGTATGCAGGCCGCTCCCTGGGGTGGGTGCAGTGCTCACACCATCTGCCTGTCCTCCTCTTGCACAGCTTGAGGATGTTACAAATCAGGGCCGCTGGGCCCCCCGCTGAATCACTTAGTTAGAGTTCTGACCTTTCAGATTGGCACATTGAACAATAACCTAGAACAGTAACTGCTTGTTCTCTACACCCCAGGATGTAGAGCCGCTGAGTCACCTCGTTAAGCTTCTAGACTTCTCAAGGTGACACCTTGTGTAAACCATAACAGCTTCATTCAAATGGATTGGCTTAGGAATCAGTTTAGAGTTTACTAATGCAAATATCTGATTGTGCCTGAGTGATCTTGGAGGTATGACCTTGGAGTCTACCTCTGGTGCTGGCCCTTTCCTTTGCGGCTCTGAGCCCTGCTCTGCTTCCTGATCACTAAATACTTCCTCCATCAGGTTCTTTCACCATGTGGATGATTCTTCTTTGCATCCAGTGAACCATTAATAAGTCCTCTAAAACCATAAGCCACAGAAATCATTTTCCGTTTAAATTCTGAGTATCAAGTACTTGACCCAGCAATGGAAAAAATGACTCAGGAAGAAAACTGGCACAAGATGTGGAGTTGGCACTGTGACCATAACTCCCTGTGTGGTTCAGACGCCCTTGGAACCTGTTTTTGGGAGGAATTAGAAGTTTGGAGAATAAGACTAGATAAAGCCTAGAAGGCTATAAACAAGTCCTAGTAGACACATCTGGATAGAGTGTGGAGGACACAACTCTTGCAGATGTAAAGTGTAGGTTCAGGATGCTTCCATGTGTAATAGACTCCTTTGACAGTGGGCTAGAGACCATGTGTGTTACAATTTGGTGAATAAACAAACAAAATCAAACAACAGGGAAAAACTTGTCTATATTTTGACTGTTGACACTTTGAAGAAGACTTTGAAAATGACAAAGATCAAGAGCTGTGGATGAAGTAATACTGCAGACAAAATTTCAAAGGAACCCAACATTCAGGTTGTACTAAGAGTACTGTTGGCTGCTTGTATTCCCATTTATAGTAAGCTTTAGGGAAAAATACTGAGCAAAAAATTCTGAAAAACTTAAAATTTGGCCTAGAAGGAAGTCTGTGTATGATTAAGTTGAAGAATATGTGAGTGTCTAGGGGATCCATGCTGCTAAAAAGAACCAAGTGCTTTGAATAATGATGAGAAATAGATGTCTTGGGATGGGGGAATCTTTGTAACCAAAAACATCCTGGCAAGTACAAGCTGAAGGGTGCAAGATTGTAAGCCATCATTTGGTATGCCTGGTCCCAGGGGCTTTTGGGAATTGAAGTCACATAATTCATTTTATTCTGATCAGTCACCCAGATGCTCAGACCTCTGCAGTCATGTACACCAGGCTTTGCTACTGTTTCTTCTGTTGACAGACCTTGGCATCTTCTGTGTGATGCTGATTTCTGAGGCATGCACAATATAACAATTTTGGTTTCAAGGAGGCTTTCATTCAGATTTCTAAGAGAGGACTTGAAGTCAACCAGTATGTGCGTGAGTGAGAAAAACATGAAACTGTAGGTATGAAGTCAAAGATACAATAAGATCCTAAGAAATCTGAGATGCCAGGAAAGTTGGACACACCCAAGGAAAGCTGTAGTCTGTGAGTGGTTCACCCAAGAGAGATACCAGGTGAGTGGTAAACAGCAATCCCATAGGGGTGAGTCTACCTATATGTTCTGGAACTCACATCTTATCATTGTGTGCTTCCAATGCCAGATGTGGAGCTGATTTTTTATTTTCTTGGATAATAAATAAAGCCCAAGATTTATTTGGCTTCATAATTGCTTGAATCTAAGATTCCTTTACTTTACATCTAGTATCCCAGGTCTACTGGGACCAAGGAATGTTAAATTTCCTTTACAAGTATTTCAAGTATCAGCTTTAATTAAGTGAACATAAATTTATGACTGGGTCCTTATTGAGAAAAATAGGAATGCAAACTGTTCCCTCATTACCGTAGAAAAAAGATGTAGGCAGGGCTTCTATATTTTGCTAGGTAAGACACCTGAGCTGGAAATAACTGAAGTATGTTGAATAAATATTTTTGGCATAGATTCAAAAATTTATAAACATGATTTTGTATAACACTTTCAATATACTTCCATGTAGATTGTGGATATAAATCATTTAAGTTTGAAAGAGTGAATTTGAATGAACAGGAATTGTTTTGGGCCATGTATACAGAATATATTTAAAATATCCAAAACACATATGTGACCAAACTTATTTTATATGGTTTCATTAATAAATGAATTTACAAAATAAGACAAGTTTAGTAATGAAATAAGGAAACTGCTGAATAACAGTAGCTGGTTTAATAATTTAATAAGAAATTGCTGAGTAACAGTAAACTCCTGTCCTCACAGGTACTCAAAGTGAGACAGTGTGATGGTATTTACTGAGCGTTGTTCCCTGGGTCAACAGAGATGCACACAAAATCCGGACATGGATTTCTACAGTGTAGCATTGCAGGATGTAGAGCTCCGATTGCACGGGTTCCCCTTACACACACCCTGCTCTGTGTGAACATGCCTATGTAATAAAACCCATATTTTCCCTGCCACAGGTGACAGAGGGGCTTTAAGTGCGCTGTGTACTGAATCTGTATTGATTCTTATGTGTTTCCATAACAGAAGACTTCTTTAGTCATCCTTAGTACTCAATCAGATTTACTATGATGTTTCTCTCACAGGCATAGAAATCCACTCTCCCTGTTTTCTGAAGATCACAAGCATCAAGTTAGAAGACCTTGAAGGAATTGGCAATTTTAGATATTGATACATGAACAACAAAAATTCTATGAAATCATGTGAGCAAAGGTAATATAAAATTGATTCAATAAGAACAGAAAGTGTATTATAATCTCAAATTATTAAATGAAATGTAAAATACCTTTCAGTAGTTACATATGGCAGGAACAATGATAGGTAACATCTATTTAGTGTTTAGTATTAGTTTTCAACATCATGCTTAGTGATTTTCCTGTGTGGTCAGAAATTTTGAAAACAGCACTTTAAATAGTGATTTCTTTTTTACAGGTAAGAATTTAGATTTAGAAAGATCAAATAAACTTTTTTCAAGACTACAGTAGGCATTAACAAAATGGTAATTGTAATTGTTTCCTCTTGTATCAGTTATATAATGATTTCCAGGAAATATGAAGGGTTACAAATACTAACTCAGAGCTGAATAATTCCTAAGGGAATGGGCTTCACACAAATGATGGCTTCTGAGGCAGACCAGGAAAAGCAGAAGGAGTTTCAGAAATTCAAATAAGCAAGGGAGCGTATTTAAGTCAGCAAATCAACTGGAATGTAACATCCAATATCATATCCAATGAGAGATTCTCTGGCTAATTCTCCAGAAATTTTATTTGAACAAATTAACCTTGTCAAATATTATAGGGTTGAAAAATATTAAAAACAATAACCTTTTGTTAACTGTATTACCAGAATTGTTGTCTTTATTAACCCACTGTAGAATAAGTGAAAATATATATATATATATATATATATATATATATATATATACAATATAGCATTAAATAATGAACTTTACATTCAAGACTTTCATGGCTTTTGTCTGCTGTATGAAGAAAATGTACGGTATTGATATTGTTTAGAATTTTCAAACTTTAAAGAGAAAACTAGACACCAGTTGGGCAGTATTCAATGAAATATTTAGGATTTTAAAAAAATACAAACACAAAACTTGTCTTGTGGAGTTTTGAATGACTTGATACTAAGAACATAAAGTCTCGCTAAAGAATCATCCTGACATGTAACCTGCACACTCCTGACTGTCCATGTGCTTCTCACCTGGGACCCGGAGCTGCAGAAGTAAAAGGGAGCAGGAGAGCACTCTTCGCCTTTGTAAACCTCACTCTGTGCTGCTGTCAGCCCAGGAGGAAGCAGGCGGGAGAGCCCAAGGAGAATCTTCACCCTGCCTCCCTTTCATTCTCTGGTCATTGGCTCTCACCTGGATAGGGAGGGATGCTGCCTGTGTAATCGGTGCTTTCATGGTTTCTCTCATCACTGGGGCTCTGCCTCACCATCCGGGAGGTTCTCTCACTGGAGTTTCCTACAGATTCCTTGAAACATTGTGGTAGACATTATTGACTTCCCCCAAATCAGGTCTTGAAGACCTAAAAAGCCTTCATCATCCTGTAATGATGTGATTAGTTCTATAATGTTCAGTATATATTCAGTGTGTGTGAAGATGGGGACAACTATTTGGAAGAAAACTAGAGACAATAAGATAGACAGTGAAGATCTCCAGTGGACTTGCTTTGAAATCTGTTTCTTTAAATTGTTTCCTTATAAACTGTTTTGTTCTGTTTTGATATGTTTAATTTTACCCTCTTTAAGATAAACAAGTGTGTAGGACTGATAACCATATTACTAAGTTCTTGTTGGATCATCGAGCAGAACTGTTTGCAGTGTCATTGTTTGAATATCACTTTGTATGCTTTAATTTTGTAACTCGAGCAACTATTTCTAAGATGACGGTGATTTCTAAGATGACTTATCGACTGGTGATTTCTTACTGTTTATTTTTCTGAAATTCTGTATTGTTTCTACCTTTTTATCTGTTTTTTTTTTCTTTAAATAAAAATAAATTTTAAGAAAGACAATACAGAATAAGAATGTCTACCCAGGGGTTGGGATTAGCGTCATAAGCACCTGCCTTGCAAGCAGGCGTTCGTGAGTTCAATCCCCTGGTACCAATTAAAAAAAAAAAAAGAATGTCTACCTAGAAAATAACAAGCTTTCGCAGGACATGCAGCTGGACAGATGCTTAACTAATCAGCTACAAAGCTCTATTTCCGCCAGTGGAAGAGTTGTAGTCTAATGCATATCATCACTCTTCATTAGAAATTTAGATGCCATTCAAGGTAGTTTCTTATACTTTGAAAATGTGTGAGCATTCTGAACATCTCTCACAAATCAAAGCAACACTTCACATCTAATAGTGACTTGCTAGTGTTTTTCTTTATGTAGATTGTCTCTGGAAATTCTTTACACGTAGAACTTCACTATAAAAATTATAGGAGCAATTTGCCTCCTTGTAACTTGTAAGTAACATATTCAGTATTTATACATGTGACTCATGTGCAATTTTCACATTCTTGCATAAGACGAGGCTTAAATTACTTTTCTATGGTTGTAGAATAATGATCCAAGTCTCCTCAGAGAGCCATTGGCTGATTCCAACTTCAGCTGTACTTTTTAAAATATTGCGTTCTTTACCACATGAGACAAATAAGTGTCTGTGTTTCTTTATTAAGTATCATAATTATTCAATCTAACCTTTTTCACTTAAAATATAAAATCTTTGCAAGGAACGAGGTTTCCTCTCCTAAACACTGCAATTTCTCCACTATGCAGAAAAAGGCCCTGAGATTTCACTGAACACCTGTTGAGGTGGGTTAGTAAAAGAAAATAAGTTAACAAAAGCCACACACTGACTTTGAAGAGTGTTAGAACCTGGCGTCTTACTCTGTCATGCAGCTGCTCAATAAGAACTCAATAAATACTGATCTACTGCACTGTTTCCCCTCATGAGAACGAACAGGCAGATACGACCTCACTTGCAATCTGCCGATCTTTTCTTCCTAGCATTCGCCGATATTCGTGTGTAGAACTTCTCAAAAACCAATGAAAAGTCTTTCAATACTTTTTTTGTTTGTTTGTTTGTTTTTTGCCAAACTTATTCATCTCTGATAACAGAGATTAAATTATATCATTTTTTTCACAACTGATGGAATCTGTACTAAGATGAAGACTAATCCGCCTTCTGTGTGCATGATATGAGCAGGGCATCTTGGATGTCCAAAAGAATTTTCAAGAGTTAATCTTACAATTAAATGAAATGTAGTTTATTTGTATTTATCTGAAGAAGAAACTATGAGGCCAAAACTAAGTATGCTTTTTCATATATATTATCAAAATGTCATTGCATTAGTCTTTTTGAAAAGCAGGCTTTAATTTTTCCAAAGACTTACCTCCTGACTTTCATGTTAATATTCATATTTATATACTTTGAATATATTTTACTTTTTGTAGTTTTTAATTGATTCAAAAACTGTAGACACTTATATGTTTGTATGTGTTATGACTTGGGTCTAGATGTCCCCCAAAGCCTCACTCCGTCACAGGTGGGTTGTTTCAGAGAGTGCTGAATCTAGACTGTGTCATGCTGGGATTAAGGCTGGGTGATTTCTACATCAGCCCTCCGGTTGGTCTGGCACTGCGCTAATCCCAGCGTCTGGATTCAGTGTATAGTGTACAGAACAAGGCTGGTCTCCCTTGCTTGTTTTGCTGTCCTGTGCCACATGAGCTCTTTCTTTACCATGAACCCTTTGTCCTCTGCCATACCCCTCTGCCAAGCCACCGTGTCTTGGGCCCAGCCAATTGTGGACTGAAACCTCTAAAAATAGTGAGCTACATAAACCTTTTGTCCTTCAGCTTTGGGTGTCTTTGCCTAAAGAGGAAGAAAAGTAATTAAGATAGTATGTGAGGACATATTGTCTAATATTCAAATAGTTACAAGCATATCTGTCTTTTATTTATCACATCTTTGTGATGACACCATTCCACACTGTTTTTCCTCAGTACCGTGAAACACATAGTCCATTAAGATCTGATGAATCTGCACTGTGCAACAATCTTCAAAATTTATTTTTTTGATCTCACTATAGCTGAATAAATATGGATCAACTTAGTAACTTCCCTCTTTATCCTTAAATTTTCCCCAAGTTCCATAACCACTATTTTCCTAACGTCTATGAGCATTTTTATTTGATTTTATTGGCATATGTTTGCAGTATGACATTTACACTGACTTTCACATGCACACACACACACACACACACACACACTATATATATATATATATATATATATATATATATATATATAATCAACTATCTTGATCATCTTTGATACCCTTTTTCTCTCCTACTTACCCTCCCCCACCACTGCTGTTTTGTTCCTTTTCCCTACCTTAGAACGTTTACCTTTATTTTACTCCTTAATTTATTATTGAGTTTCTCATATAAGAGCAGCCTTTGATATTTAACTTTCTGGGTCTCACTATTTCACTTAACACTTGGATCTCGCATGTGAGTGAGACTATCAAGTATTTATCTCACCACAGTGGATTCACTTCACCTGCAAGTTCCAACCCCACTGAAGCAAACACAAGATTTCCTTTCACCTCATATCTGGATATTATTCCATGGGTCCCTGCCTCATTTTTTCTTTACTTGCTCACTATCTGATGGATGTTTAGCTGTTTACTTCTCTTGGATACTGTCAGTGATGTTACTGTGCACATGGAAGCAGGTGGACCTTTGAATTACTAATTTCATTTCCTTTGTATATATGCCCAATAATATTGAGATTGCTGGATCATAATCAGCTATTTTTATTTTTTACTCTGGAAATGAATATATACATTCACAATTTGTAATGACAAGTTGAAAATATACTGAACCACCATGTTTAAACTTTTTCCTAAAGGATCACTTTCTTATTTTATTCTGATGCTGCTCATATATATGCCAGGTTTTATTATAGGTATAACCATTAGTTACAGTCTTACTTTTATGAAAATGACTTAATTATCTTTCCTAGAGCTACATCTGCTAACATCATGCTTAGTAGCTAGTAACTCCACCAGTTTGGATATAATTTTATACTTCTCAGTAGCAATGTGTTTATTATTGGTTTAAATAAGACAATGATGAACATGCATGTTTTCCCCGTACTTTGAATCATTTTCATTGACAAATGTTCGTAACTAGAATCAAAGTGGTTAAAAGATGAACAAAACATAATCTAACCTAATATGGTGAATATTTTAATATTGTTAGAATTTTACATTAATATAAAATTAATCACATGTAATATAAAAGTATCAAGTGTGTTTACTAAATTTAAGACAATATAATTATTGTCACTTTTTAAAAATATAACACCTTGGTCACATAAGTACAGAATTCAGAATCTATTCTTCACATTTTGTACATAAGAAGAATTATATTGCTACAAATAAAAGACTTAACATGAAATAGAGTACACTTATCAAATTATAAATAGCTATATAAAAATTATAACTACTCTTTAAAAAATTATAACTTTAATTAATGGAATCTGAGGAACAAAATATTTCATTTAACAAAGCAAAACAACCAAAAATCTCTAAGAGAAGTACTTTTATGTGTATAATACATTTATAAAACTAGCTTAGTAGATGGGGAAATTTAAAAAAATAATATACTTACCCAAATTATGAAAATAAAACACATAATAACTGGGTTTCAAAATAAGAAAAATAGCCTGTGATACGTGTATAAATACACTCTGATTAGAATACCAGTCTAACTTCAAGATGGATCCAAACCTTGGGTCTTGACAATTCAGAAAGTCCTTGAAATTTTCATGATTTCTGTGGGCTTTGCTCTTGGAGACTAAAATGTTTGCATATTTAATCTGCCTCCACGAAGTTGGTCAAATGCATTTTATTTCTCACAGAATCAATCCTCCCTCACAGTTTCACCATATTAAAATAATATTCCCTTTCCTCTTATCAAGCAACAGAAAAAAAATTGGGTGAAAATGATAAATTCTATAGCTCAAAATCTCCTGTAAATAGGTATTTCATTATTATTTTACTGCCTCAAGAAAGTAGCAAATCTAAATGTGAAATCTTTGTCAGATAATACAGTAGAAATTCAGTAGAATTATACAAATTTGGCCCACATGAAAGGGCAAGATGTTAATAGAACAACAAAACTGAAATGTACTAAATCTTGGCTGTATTCATCATACAAATACATTATTTTCAATGTTAGGTTCAATAAATGTAATCACTGTAAAAGTCTACTTATTTTAAAATTTCAATTTCTACTTTAATTATTGTGACAAAGACTTAAATTGTTTCATATGATTAAAAGCCTATACTAAAAACAACCAAATATTTTTACTAACTTGTCCAGAGAATTTCATATGTTATATTTTCCTGTGTCTCAAAATGTAGAAAAAAATAGATAAGTTAATTTCTCCAGATGTATAACAAGAAAGGAAATCATTAGTGGTAATTAAGTGCTTCAAATCTGATAAATAGTCAATATTTTTTTTCTCTTTGTAATAAATGACATCTGACCTAACTTAGATTCTATTGTATTTTCTCTTGAATAAAGGAGATAGTAAATAATCTCAGAATTTAAATAAAATAAAAATAAAATCGGCTCATCTTTGGAACAATTTGAGAAAATATCTATTGTATAAGGTTATGAAGAATATAAAGTATAACTAACACTGGGCTGAGTGTTCTTCCAGTCATTATCAAATATTATAAGTGAATTTCAGCTTATGTAATGATACAGGTCTTCATGGTATAGACCTAATAAGTGTCCCAGACTCTCATGAAGTAGAAGGTGATTGCATCATGGCGATGCTCTTCACATCAGTGAATTCACCCGTGGACAAGTTCAGTGGCTGAATGTCATCTTGGAAGTGGGGTCTGTTGAATCTCCTCACTGGGGTGAGGCATGGACAGGTGTTTATGATCCCATCATTCTCCTTGCTTCCTGGCTGCTTAGGATAAACAGCTGAAGGACCACCATTCCCTGCACGCAGCCCTTTGTGCCTCTGAGCAGCCAAGACTGGACTGAACCCCTGGAAACTGTAAGCCAAGTAAACCTCATTCCTGGGATTGTGGGGGTCAGGAATTGTACCCTGGTGATGGAAAAGCAGGATGATGCATGAGTTATCAGATGGGATTCTGTACAACTAAGAAACAGAAATAAAAAGGGAACAAGGGCAAAGGAAATACTCAGGGAGTAAAGGGTGCTTTAAAAAATAGAGAGAGAGAGAGAGAGAGAGAGAGAGAGAGAGAGAGACAGAGAGAGAGAGAAAGAGAGAGGTCCTGCAAGCAGAAGAACAACTGGGAGAAAACAGGCAGTGATCCCAAAGTCACCTGCTACTGTCCTTTTATGTCCTCTTTGGTAGTGGACCCAGGTGTTCCCACTTGATTTCCTGCTAGATGATTGGTATCAGATGCCGGGTTTGGTGTGTTCTCCTAGCAGAAGGAAGATTGGTAGCAGGTGCAGAGCGCTAGTGATCCTATCAGGCTCAGGTGCTCCTGTTCTGAGCCTGTGGTCAATAAGTTGCCGGAGTTATAGCGTCATATCTGATGGATCCAGCCCAGGGCTGCTCCCTAGCCTCCTGCTCCATGTAAGTAATGTCACCTGCTATAGCTCCTTTTGAGTCTGGTGTTAAAAATGCAGATTTCTATATCTCCTTCTGGCCTCAAATTCTCCGGGATGATTCCTCAGGTAGTATGCCTGCAAGCACTCAGTTGCATTAGATACAAATCTACCTATAAATTGGTTATGAGAACTAATTAATCCTGATAGCGTTTTTTAATCGAGTGGTAAGTAGAAAATTACTCTGCTTAGTTCTCTGTTTGCATGAGTGATGTTTTCCTAGATAACCAAACTCCCGAGAAGAAGTGGTCATGAGATGTTTACACATGGTCTTACCAAGACACGAGAGCTGGTTCCTTCTTTGTGTTAGGTCAGTGTTTGAATGAGTCATGGCAACATGCCACCAGGGATAGTGCGTGGAGTGAAACCTCTCATATTACCTGTGTGCCCGAAGAGGTCGCTATCCACACAAACAGGGCTACTCCAGGAAAATTTCTGGGTACAAATATGGAGGAGAGATTGGAAAGTTGAAAGGCAGATATGAACAACGTGTTGTTTCCAACATTTTATGCTGAGGCTCCGGTGTCTAAATACACTGTGGAGTCCTGTTTGGTCTTGCCTATGCATACCTTTTGTCTCACACTCTAATTCTCTTATGGTACCTCACTCTTTCCCAGATCTCCGTCCTGCCTCAAATAAACATTCTGGTATTTGATGAACTGGCCTCTTTGCACTATGAACAATGTCTCTGAGACCTTGGGAACCTCCCATCCATTTCTCAGCATCTTTTCATGTTCTTTCATTTAGAAAAGTTTTCCCAACATTTTCTCAAATTGGGACATATCGGGCCTTCTTTTATGATCACTCTGCATGAACCACATCTTTTCTATTTTCTGTCCTGATGCTTTCACCTCTGGAGCTCTTCTAACTCCAGAGAACCACCCATCCCAGGTGAGCCAGTCCCTCTAGACTGTTAAACCAGAAGCGGTCTCTTAAATAAATAGATTTTTTGCACCGTTACAGATAGTAGCAAGGAAATAAAAGAAGCAGGTCCCGAGGCAATTCTCACAATAATCAGTCCCACAGGGGACAGCGAAATTGGAAAACGACCAGAGGAGAGTTAAGAGCAATGTTACATCCTCTGAGGAACGGAGCATTGCGAGTGACACTGGCTTTGAATCAATAGGGCTGAATTAGAAAAGCTTCGGAATAGCAAGGAATACACAAGAGGAAGCAGCTATTTTCTCTGAATTAGCTAAATAAACAGTCCGCAGACCATGTGGAAATAGGATATGGTGACCCTGGAGCTGGCTTGTGGTGGGATTTAAGTCAAGGTTGCAAAGATCTGTTTCTTCATCTGGGTCCGCCTGCAGCTATGAACTAAGAACTTGCCAATCCATTCTCTGTGCATTATTGTAAAATTCGTGACAGGACTTTGTCTTTTATCTTGAGAAAACTTGCACAGCTGTATCACCTCTTCAAACCCAAACCCAGCCAAGTTCCTTAGTGGACTTTCCTCTCATCCACCATTTTGCTGCCCTGATGACCCAGGGCCAAGCAGCACACAGAGGTGCAAGCCCTGTGCCCCAGAGCCTGCCAGGGCTGTTCCAGGCGGACAACACCCGTCCCCTGCTCTGCCTGGCTCTTCCCACTGCAGAGCTGATTCCTGGAGCTCTCTTACCTCCGGCTGTCAGATTGACCACACCTAGTGCTTCTTCATGTTGCTCCAGGAGCTCAGAATTTCCCCTTTTTAAAAACCATGAGTAATAGATGTTATGTTTCCAATGGTCATGGGCACCTTGTCTATTTTTTCAACCCACTATTTTTTAAAACAGAAAATCCTCAGAATTGGCACTTTTTCTGGAGAATGAATCTGAAATCCCTACATTCTGAAGCTTCCTAACATCTAATGTATCATTATTTGTGTAGTCATCCTCAAAACCTTACTGTTTCTCTCATTTGAAGTCTAAACACCTTGAGTAATAGTTATTGACACTGCATTCTCTGATCCCTTTCTTCTCGTGTCTTGGAGTCAGGAGTATCCCTTCCTCTGGGAGCTTATTAGAAATCTAGAAGATCAGGCTCTGAATCAAAAATAACATTTTAAAATAGTCCAGCTGACTCTTACGCACATTCAATTTTGATCAGTAAGTACTGCTCTAGGATCGCAAAGTCCTTTATCCTATTCTTTTCAAGTAGAATGACCTGAGGTTTCAAAACTGCATTAAACTTCAAAAGATGAATCCTTTTCTTCTCTAGCTCTACACACAGCATTTACTGTTAGCACTCAATATCTCTATCTTCCTTTCATTCTTCCACGGATTTTATTTCATTTCAAGATCACTCAGTCTTCAGACTAATCCTATGTTCCAGTGAATTTCAGAGATTTCCTTCGGAAGAGACAATAATTATTTTTTTTTTCTGATCATACATAGAATTATAAAGCTTTTTTCTTCTTACCGTTTTTTTTTTTTTCCTTTTACTTCTACAATTTCTGCCATGAGTCAAAATGTTCCCAATGTAGTCTTCACCAATTCTATTCACTTCTGCAACAATAAAGTTGTAGAATTTCAGATCGGGAGAAGGCAGTGATATCAGCGCAGCAGAGGGAAACGTCTGTTTTGTATGTCTACTTCTTCACTGATGGATTTTGCTAGTTCTCTATAGAATAAAACTTGCTTTTGGTACCTCATCGTCCACAGCATGATTCAGATTTGAATAAATATCAAATCTACCGGTGCAACCAGGATCACAAGAGGTTAGCATGTGGGAAGCTGGAAGTCAGTGGCTCCATACATTGGCAATTCCGACGTTCTGTGTACAAGTATTCAGGGCAGTTGGCTGAGAAAGACAAAATGCATCTTAAAGCTGAATGTACACAAGCGCATCTTTCTTCTTGAGATTTAAAATTATTTGGAGATAACTTAAGGGCTTGATGATTGAAAATCAAATCAGAGTTCACATTTTCAGGAACTATAAAGAAAATAAGCATCAAAGAAAGTGGCTGTTACTAGGATTAGTGCCCAGTATTACTGGTATTTGAGACCAGCTTTCGAGGCTAACCCCACGTCTTCTGAGTGTAGGCCAGAATTGCCTATCGTAAAGCAAACTGGAGTCTAGTTATTGCTCACAATTTCATAACTTTTCATATTTTCTGAAATTGAGTAATTTCATAACTTCTCAAATTGAGCTTTCCTACTTCAGAAAAAAACCTATGCGAGGAGTATCTTCTATTAAGTATTAGAGTAAACCTTGGAAAGTGGAATTCAGCCCTGCAAGAGTGAGAATACGGAAAGTGTTTCCAGTGCCTTCTAGAAGGCATGTTTCTTAGCCAACTACTCCACCGCACCCCACAAAAATAAGAGGAAATATGTCAACAATCTTACAGCGTTTCCTCCTCGAGAACATGCTGTGTTCTGCCACTGAATTCCGCAGCCCTATTGCATTTATTCTTTAGTGTGAACCAAGTTTAGTAAAATACCCATTTGGCAGAAGGTCATGGAACAGTGACGTAAATGACTCTATTTAAAACATAAGATATTATCCTTCGATATGAACATGACATGAATCCAGCCCCGCCATCGAAAGAAGGAACACATCCGTCACTAAGAAAACTTTTCCCTTCCTACTCCCCAACACTTGCTATCGTCAGGCCGTCCCTGAACAGCACTGTGTTATGTAGAAAGAGTAATTTCCTTTTTAAAAATTTTGTTTAGTTTTATTTTAAAAACATAAAAACTATATGAAGTTTCAAAACAAAGTAATAGGAGAATAAAACTGGTTAATATATTGTATATTGCTATCTTCAAAGTAATTTTTCAGATTTACAAGGTATAGGCATGAAAAAATGATCAAACAATTGAACAATGAAAGCACAAACTGCTCTTTTTGATGAACTAACAACGATTAGTAGCATAGTTAACTATCTTGTATATATCTTGTATGAGAATTCAAAGTATTGAATTTTCTTTGCCAGTTGGTATATGTATCTTTTGGTTTATTTCGGTCATTAATGTTTTAAAGCAGTGATTATATTTTTCAGGAGATAAGAATTATAGACCTTTCTTTGATTGATCACTAGATACTTTATATATTTGGTTCTATAGAATTGTCATATTTTGCTTCAGGCATCAGGTATTGTTTTCCAATAAAAGGAAACTGAAGAATGCCCAAACGTTCCCTGAATGATGGGGACTCTGTCTTACATTGTCTTCTGCTGTGGGTGTCTGAGTGGATTCTGCCTCTCTGTTTTAAAGATGCTTGTGCAGCCACAGGGCAGCTCCCTGGAGGACATGAGGGTCTCAGGTGCAAGGTTCTGGCTTCAATTCCTAGCACCAGCCAAAAGTCAGTGATGCATGTGATTGTATTTAGGGCCTGCTAAGAAAACTGAGGATAAGCACCTCCTTTCAACATCCTAACTAAATCACCTGTTCCTGCTCCCATTATTTATTTATTTGATTATTGTGGCTGTACTGGGAATGGAACCCAGGACCTCTTCTTGAGCTACACCCCTGCTCCTTTTTAATTTATTTGTTTTGAAACAAGATCTCACTAAGTCCCTAACTTATCTAGGTTTGGAATCTGCCTGCCTCAGTTGGTCAGAGCATTCAGATTATATGAATGTGCCCCAACACCTAGAAATCCGCAATATGTTTTAAAGTATCCTGCTGGGTATTACTGATTATACGTTGTTGTGTGATAGATTTCATTGTGTTCTGTTAAACTATCATACAGTTTGTCTCAGAAAGTGGAATAGGTGGAATAGGTGATTTTGGATTAGGTTAATCTTGTCAAGATTTTCTTTTAAGCGACTGTAGTACAGGTTTAGAAATACTTTCTTGAAGGGCACCTTCTACCTAGGTGCACCACTGCTGGCTTCTCAGTAAGCCAGTATCTGCCGCCCATGACCCTCTGCTGTCAGAGGCTTGGCATCTTCAAGGGTCCTCTTCTTAGTGTGAGCTCAGGGCCACTCCACTTAGCAGTGACCTAGACTTTCTTTTCCCAAACATCGTCCTTTACCCATGACAGTATTCCCCCTAACACTGAATAAGACCCCAGGCAGAGTTAGCATGACATTTTCAGGAAATCTTTTTCTTATTATTTTCATGTGATTTTTCTTCTTGAATTCCTCCTTTATAAGGACCTGGGAACTTCAAGCCCTCTCTCCTCAACTGGAAAACCCATTGGTCCTTCTCTGTGTCCGAGATGACCTCTGGTCAGAAAAGCAGGTCAGCTTCTTGTATGCCCTGTTTCTCTTTATGACTGTTCTCTGCCACCTAATTTCAACATTTATGCATATTTTATCTTATTGCCTATTTATTACAGAAAAATAAGGCAAGTAATATTCTGATAAAAAGCAGATGTTTATTGTACAAACTAATTAATACACTTTATTTACATATGACTAAGCAAAAAGTTATTCTTTTGAGTACTTACCTTGTTACACCTTTGATAAATTATCAAGCACAACACTGAACCTAAAAATATAATAATTATTTTGATCATTAGATTATTAAAATTTTATTAAAAAACAGTTTCAGATGAAAAACAATAAACTTAGATAATTCAAGGGAATTTTTTAAAAAATGGAACATGAAGACAGGATTTATTGCTATTTTGTTTTAGCTCACTGTACCATGGAAGAAGCTACTACGTTTATAGAACCATAAATCTCAAAGAGTCCCTGGCTGTACTCTTTCCAAACCATTGAGTGAAATAATGCTCCCAAACAGTATAAAATCCTACTAGATCATTCTCCTTGATTCTTAGAGGCTCAGAATTTATTTCTGCTGGGTTTAGAGAAGCCCAGTGTAATGAAGAGGAAGTTATCCAAACGTAGTGGGTGCATTTGTGGTCCTTTCAATCCAGACAGCATTTTCATACCAGTATTTTATGATAGAGCTAAATACTGAAAGCATGATGCATTTGGATAAGTGGAAGGAAACTTCACCCAAATGATTGTCTACTGAGCCACACTTAAGAATAAGATGAAATAGAAAATGATATAGTTTATCTGATGCTTGTATTCTTTTAAGAGGGCAATGGTTAAGATTTGATAGTTAAGATATGAAAACAACCTAAGTGTCCACAAAAGGATCAGTAGATAATTTCATTATCTATGTCTGTCTGTCTGTCTATTGCATATACTACACAATTACCTACTTCCATACAATTGTGTATTATTTAATGGTAAAAAAAAATTACAGTGAATCACTTTTCACAACATGATGTTTCTTAAGGATTTCTGCTAATTGATGTGGGCCAAAAATACAAACAAAACTACTAACTAATCTCACCTCACGACTTTTATCTTTTTCCATTTTTTTTTTTTTTTTTTTTTTGGACTGGGACTCAAACTCAGTACCTTGCGCTTGCCAGGCAGATGCTAATTCCACTGAGCTATATACCAGGCCCAATATCATTTTCATATGGTATATCAAAAGAAAAAATGATCAAATATAAAAAGATAGGGGAAAAAACCCAGCAGATGAAACAGGGGTCACCAGGAGCAGTGCAGGGGAACCCAGGTAGAAATGGAAAATGACCTCACACCTTAGCCATGCGGAATGAGCAGGTGTACAGATATGATGCATGACCTATGAAGCCCAGTTAATAAATGCATGTCAAGAAATTTTGTTAAGGAAACAGAATTCAGCCCATCTTTCACACAGGACAAGGCTCACTGTGATGGGAGAGAACAGATGTATTGGCATCCTCCATGACCTTCACACTGTAACCCTGAAATGTAGCCAATCAAATTCATTTAAAAAGTAAGGAATTCTTCCCACCACTAATGGCCTCAGTGCAAAGCTAACCTTTCCCCAGCTAGCAAAAACCAAACATCAATTTCTATATTATCTCTTTGTCTATAAAAATTTTGCTTATCCTATTGCATACATTAAGGTATAATAAGATACAACATATTAGAACCAATGGAAACAAATGAACAACAACTTGATGGGGCTTCAAAACAGGATGATATTAAATCAGCACTAGCTATTATGCTCTTATTTTCTTCAAAATAGTTATTTGTAGTATCACAGACAATAAAATAAAAATACCCAGATTCAAACCATTCCAATTAACGAGTGAAAACATTATATGGCTTCAATCCAGTGTGACTGGGAATCATGATTACCACGTACTTTCATGCATTCTTATCATTTCTTACACTAGGGAAACTATTCAGTATTTATACATGTGAGTTTGATTTATTTCACTTATGAGTATGGTCTCGAGCTGCGTCCATTTATTTATAAATGTTTCAATGTGGTCATTCTTTATAGCTGAGTAGTACTCCATTGTATAAAAATACCACAACTATTTTATCCATTCCTCAGTTGATGGACACTTAGGTTGTTTCCAAGATCTTGCCATTACAAATTGTGCTGCTGTAAACATAGGTGCATATTATCACTGTGGTATGATGTTTTCAGTTCTTCTGGAAATATGCCTAGAAGTGGAATAGCTGGATCAAATGGGACTTCAAATCCCAGCTTTTTTGAGGAACCTCCAGACTGACTTCCACAGTGGTTGCAACAGTCCACACTCCTACCAACAGTCCAGGAGAGTTCCTTTTTCTCCACAGCCTCTCCAGCATTTGTTATTGGTGGTTTTCTTGATCTTGGCCATTCTTTCTGGAGTGAGATGGAATTTCAGTGTGGTTGTAATTTGCATTTCTCTAATGATCCGTGATACTGAACATTTTTTAATGTATTTATTTGCAATTTGTATTTCTGTATTCATCTCACACGTCCATTTTTGGATTGGATCTTTGAATTTCTGGGGTCTGATTTTTTTAAATTCTTTATATGTTTTAGACAGAAGTCCTTTGTCTGAGGGACAGTTCACTAAGATGTTTTCTCTATTTGTGAGCTTTCTTTTCACTCTGCTGGTGATTTCTTTTGACATGCAAAAACTTTTTAATAAGATGAGATCCCAGTTATTGATTCTGGGAAGTATTTTCCATGCAGTTTGATTCTTGTTCATGAATTCTCTACCTACCCCTGTCTCCAAGACCTACTTAGTCTACCAGAAGATTTATTGTTTCTGTTGTAATATTTAGACCTTTGGTCCATTTTGACTTCAGATTAGTGCATGGAGATAGGCATGGATTTAGTTTTAATTTAGTATACAGAAAGCTAGTTTTTCTAGCACCACTTACTAAAGAGGCTATCTTTCTTCCAGTGAATGTGTTTGTAGTTGTGGATGTATCTCTGATCTTCAAGTCTGTTTTTATTCCACTAGCATGCTGATTTTATTACAGTAGCATTGTAGTATAACTTCAGGTCTTTACCTCAATCTGGTAAGAGTGATATATGACAAACCAACAACCAGTGTCATATTAAATGGTCAGAAACTGACAACCTTTACTCTAAAATCAGGAGCAAGACAAGGATGTCCATTATCACCACTCCTATTCAATATAGTGCTGGAAATAATAGCCAGAGCAATTAGACGAGAGAGAGAAATAAAAGGAATAAGGATAGGAAAAAAAGTTAAATTGCTATTATTCACAAATGACATGATACTCTATATATAAGACCCCCAAAACTCCA
Organism: Cavia porcellus; assembly: GCF_034190915.1. NCBI lineage: Eukaryota > Metazoa > Chordata > Mammalia > Rodentia > Caviidae > Cavia > Cavia porcellus. Next base: position 78,066,214 of record NW_026947495.1, on the reverse strand, counting down.
TTGAAAAATATAATAACCAAATTCAGTAACACAGCTGGGTACAAAGTCAACACTCAAAAGTCAATAGCATTCTTGTACATGAACAATAGACTCATTGATAGGGAAATAAGAGAAGCCACACCCTCCACAATAGCATTCAATAAAAATGAAATACTTAGGAATCAGTCTAACAAGGAAGTAAAAGATCTATTCAATGAAAATTATAGTACTCTGAAAAAAGAAATCGAAGAAGATCTCAGAAAATGAAAAACCTTCCCAGTTCATGGAAAGAGAAAACGTTGTGAAGATGGCCATTTTCCCAGAATTATTATACAGATTTAATGCAATTCCAATCAAAATACCATTAGCATGCCTCACAGATCTAGAGAAATCACTCCTAAACCTCATGTGGAACCAGAAGAGACCTAGAATAGCAGAGACAGTTCTAAGCAACAAAGGCAGGGCAGGAGCCATCACAATCCCTACTTCTCAGTTCTTAGTGCTGAAGACGCCGCGGTTCTGTTCCACTTCACCCAGGTGCATCATGCCTTCACATTTTGATAATGGCTAATGAAAACAAAATATTTAAGTGAGAAGTCATTTATCCGGAGATTCCAAAAATGTGTCCCTTTGGTCTGTTTTACAATCAGAACTGCAGTGGGCTTGGGTGGCTCTGATTCATGGTTAATATTGATCCCGCTGCTGTCCTGCATTTCTGCGTCTGTATCCACGAGAGGAATGGCCAGCAGACACCAGGGCACTCATTTCAGCCGTCTTTCTCACAGCTCCACGTCCACGGAAGTTCAAGCCACAGCGCTCAGTGGGTTTTTTACCAAGTTCTGTAACACTTTATAAAGCAGCTTTGCAGAATCACACTTTCTGGGCCAATACTTGCATACATCAGCCTGTATGTGTCTTCAGTTCAAATCAGAAGGTTCTGCTGTGTGTCAATTTCATATCTTATTATATTTGCTTCTGTGCGGAAGGTTTATAATGACAAAAAGGTGCAAATAGATTTAAATGCATAATTAAAACTCCCATATTTTCCATAGCTGTTTGTCTTTTAGCTTTATTTGGGGGCAGCTTAGTTGAATTCCATTAAATTCAACAAATTGTATCAGACACATAGTAATTATTGTAGTTGCAAAGATAAATAAGACAAAATCTGCATGAAGTAGCCTCCATTTTCTGAAGACTAGAGGCAAAAATGTTAATGTAATTTATGAAATTTTAAAATAGATAACAGGCATATGCAATGGTAGAATACAATGAAGTTATCTGTTGTTAAACTTGCTATGTAAGGGAATTTTGATAGCCTAAATTAATATTAGAAGCTAAGTCTCACTTTCTAAAGCTAAGGAAGGATATTTCTAGTCAGGGAAATGCAATGCTCCAAGGTATATTTTTTAAATATTTTGGATCATTTTCTAACATAACAGGTAGTTTTACATCTTCAAGATGACTAAAAAATAAGCAACATTCACAAAGAAAATTGCAACATTTTTTCAAAAAAGATTTACTCTTTTTACATGGAAATCCTATAACACTCTGACTCATCAATTTTCTGATCAATGACCAATTGTAGATTATGCTTCACATTTTGAGAGAAGACTGGTTTATTTTAGGTAGGAAACTATTGGTCGTCAAGTAATTCTCATTATTTTTATATTGTTCTAATACCATATTGTGATTTTGAATAAATATATACCCTTTCAATTTTTATGTAACATTTTAATACTAAAATTTTTATAGAACGATACACAAAATCTCTATCATCAATTGAACACAAAAAAATTTCAGGGAAGATGAGATTTGGCAATATTGATTTAGTATAATAGTTGATTTGTTTTGACTAATACATGAGGTATATTAAAAGTGGAGAAGGCAGTATATAGCTGTTATCAATTCATTTCTAGATACTCTGATTATTACTGTTGAAATAACCAGCAATGAAGTAATTGGGTTAATTGTCAGTTCTAAGAGTCTTCGTTAAGTCATTTAAGGAAACTCTCTCATTGAGATTTTTGTGATGAACGAATGGACGCTTGCCAAATGCTGTGTCTAAAAGCCAGCTGGCACATTTCTTCACAGTATGAATGTCCAGCAGAACGTGTGAGTGTTTTACTTTTGGCACGTCTACATTCCTTCTTTTCCAACTGGTTGTCAGTAATGGCCCCGCTTTTCTCTCTTCCTGTGGGCCTTAGCTGTGTCCAGCCTGATCCCTGTGCTATCGTTTGCACCTAACATGTCCCCCGAGGCCCCTGTGTTAGACTGTCCCCAGCCTGGCTCTGCAGGTGGGAGTGGCTGGAGCTGGCTGGCAGGACTTCTGGGCCCTGGACTCCAGTGGGCTGCTGCCTTTGCCTCCTCTCAGCTTCCGGCCAGCCTGTGGTGAGCTGTCCACCGGCATTTGCTCCCTGTCCCCAGCTGTCTCACTACAAACCCCAAAGCTACTGACCGGACACACCAGGAATGAAACCCTGGAAGCTCAATGCAAACTGTGCATTTCCTCTGTGAGGGTTCATTATTGCAGGGACGCCTTACAGTAGTACTTGCATGTATGACACGTGTGTATTTAGATTCGTGTACTTTCATTTTTAAATGTGCTGCGTTGAACACTGCTGACACTATCAAGGCGATTTTAAACAAGAAAGTCAGTTTAGGCTTTTAAATATGGGAATTATGTGACTTTATAGTTTGTAATAACTGTAAGGGTGGGTTGTATATTTTGTTGTCAAACGTTGAAACCAAGCAGAAATAGTTTCGAATGTTCAGTATCACGGGTCATTCGAGAGCTGTAAATGAAAACAATCTCACCCCAGGTTCCATCTCACCCCAGAAGGAATGGCTATCATCAAAAAATCAACCAATAACATGGTGGAGGGCCTATGGGGAAAAAGGAAGCCTTCCCCACTGTTGGTGGGAGTTTAGATTGGTGCTACCACTGTGGACACCAGTGTGGAGATTCCTCAGAACACTCAAAACACTAGGATTGGAGGTCCCATTCAAACCAGCTTTACCCCTCCTGTGTATCTTTCCAGAAAAATTAAAAACACTGTACCACAGTGGTATATGTGTAGCATGTTCACAGAGCACAATTTGTATTTTTAAGAGAGCACAATTTGTAATAGCTAAACCTTAGAAACAACCCAAATGCACGTCAACCAAGGAATGGATAGGAAAAAAAGGTGCATGTGTGTGCATGTGTGTATATATATTAATATACAATGCAGTAATATTCAGCCATAAAGAAGGATTAACTGGAGCCTTTTGTAGGCAGATGGTTGCGACTTGAAACCATACTCATAAGTGAAATAAATCAGAGTCATTTGTGTAAACATCATATTATCTCATGAATGTGAGTAATTGAATGCATAATTAAGTTCCAACGGTAGATATTGTGAATTGCTAAGAAACTGTTCAACAGAAAAAAGCAAACTGTGATGGGGGAAAGGAGAACGAAGAAAGGGAAAACATATTTATACACAAGATAATTAAGACATTCAGGTTGTTAGTGTTACAAGATCTAGACATAAAGAAGAAAGATCAAACAACTACTTCTAAGATACCAATTTATAATATTCTAACTAGTGTTAATTTCCTACTATTTTTTGAAATTCTGTATTATTTCTATCCTTTTTTGTTTTGCTTTTTAAAATAAAAAAATGTTAAGGATAACTAAGACAGTTATATAGCTAGCTTCTCTTAAGTCATTAAAATAAAAGGTTTGTACTAATAGTGTTTGGACATGATATGCTTCTATATTCTACTCTGAATAACAGCTATGAAGATAATACTATGCCACATGTTAATGTTTATAACTCTCCTACTACCCTGTTTTGAAACTCCATTTTATTTTTATTTTTTTCTCTTAAAAAAAAGATAAATAGAAATACTTCAGTAATTCCTGAGCCACTAAGGACCATCCTGTTTTCTAATGCTGGGCTTTGCTAAAGAACAACTTTAGTGGGCATCCACAGGAGGAAAGAAAGAATTAAAAACAGCTGTGCACTGAATAATGGCTGAACTTTGTAGATGAGATATAATTGGCATTAATGTTTCTCCCTTTAAAGTATAATACCCCTGATCTGTAAAATCTAATACTGATAACCTGAAGTCATTGATCACACAGATTTAAAAATGACCACCGAGGCTTTGGGTTAATGTGCTAAGCTTGTCTTTTTGCCATTTTTAAAAAAGAAATCAATTAATGTAACCATAAGAACTTGGGTTAGAATTTTTTATGAATTATTAAATTGATTTTTGCTTATCCTGCTCTGTGCATTTGCAGTTTATTAGAAAGACAGAAGGTTATAATAGTGGAGGCTTCCAGATCTATGCACTTGAAGACTTCAGTAATCATTTTGCACTCAATATCAATTAATCTCTCTTGCTGTTGATGTCAACTTTACTGTTACTTTAAACGTGTTCCAATTGTAGGGAAATCATTACTATGTAAGGAAATAATAAGGCTTTCCAGTAACTGTTATACCACAGAAGATGCTTGGTATTGATTTCTTCACTCTTAATCTAAAATCACACCCTTAGTAAACAGGCTTCCATAACTGTGTTTGCTCTCACTCAAATATTCAAAGAATAAATATGTTCAGTGATCAAACAAAACCAATACCTCAGTATTTCTTTTACGTATTACCCAAAACAAAAGCAGGCTCCTGAAATACAGAGTGTAATGTAACCTAACTATAAACCTGGAAGGTAATTTTTATGTCTGAGGTTTTTTTTTTTTTTTTTTTTTTTTTTTTTAATGTTTAACTTCCCTCAGGCAAATTCCACATGTGTTTTAGGCTGGAGCTTAGCTACATTTTTGGTTTGCAGTCATGAAAAATAATTCATTCTTTGTAGTTATTCACCTCTTGGTTGTCTTCAAGATCTTCTAAGCATGTTTTGTTTTGTTTTATTAAAGAATTTTAGCTTTATCTAACTCTTGCAAAGACTACACCACTGGGAACCTTGTCAGTCTCATGGTGCCCTGTCACTCACATTTCATTTTAGCGTGGTAGCTTTGTCAGAACTGGCAAGCTTGCACTGGCATCTTCAGTAAGGTCACTCATTTTTACCTCTTAAGGTTTTTCTGTCCCAGAGTCCCATCCAGGATACCACACTGCATGTACTTGTGACTTCTATTTACAAAACGCTGTATGTGACCGAGTCCCAGACTTCACTATTCTGATGACCCTGACGATCTTGAGAAACATTAGCCAGGCGTTTTGATGACTTCTACTTGATTTACATTGTCTGGTACTTTCCTCACGGTTGGGTCCTGGTTGTGGACTGTTAAGAGAAGTGCCATCTCTTCACATCAAGGATACATGCCATCAATGTGATTTATCACTCTGACTGGTAACCCTCATCCATTGACATAGGGAGTGTACAATTCCCCCACTACCAAGTTACCCTTTTCTTCCACACAAATTATCTGGGTTCAACAAAGATTTGTTTACTGATCTTCCTTTTGTTTATTAAATCATTTATTTTAATTACCATGGACTCATGGGTATTCATTATACATTTTGGGTTATGATCCATGATTTTTTTATTTTAAAGATTTTCTTGCTGTTTTATTTATTTTATTATTGTTCTTTGTTGAAATCGTATCACCTTTGGCCATTGGGGCTTAAAACCAATTAACTTTTCTGTATGACAAATCTCCAATATTTTGATTCAGCTTTTCTCCAATCCACTAGCTTTTCTCTGTGACTAATCTCCAATATTTGGCACTGAAGGCTCACCTGTGCACGTCCTGTCTGAACTTAGAATTAGCCATTTCCCCAACAAGCTCGGATTCCATTCATTGAAATAGGTGATCTATTTCTATAGCTCTTTGGTCTTCTCCAGTGAAGGGAAAGGAGTCAGATATGTGTTTTAAGCCATGCATGTGCCTACATCTTTGCGGGCACACTCACATATGGCTGCTCTGAAGTGACAATGTTCTGTGATGTCGTAGTGATGGAACTCTATGGACTTAGATGTATGTTTTATATTTTGGGTTTTAATCTAATAGTACTTTGTTGGTTGTTTTCCATTAGGTTTTTTTTAAAATCATTTTTGTTGTATTAACTGGTTACAACTTTATTTATTTACTTGATGGAGGCTGAATGGAGGCAAGCTGAAATCAGTATATATAAACAGAGACAGAGACAGAGACAGAGACAGAGACAGAGACAGAGACAGAGAGAGCGAGAGAGACAGAGAGAGAGAGACAGAGAGAGAGAGACAGAGAGAGAGAGAGAGAGAGAGAGAGAGAGAGAGAGGAGAAGAAAGAATTTTCAAAACTATTGCCTCTTAAATCCTTGGAGAATAACTTTTCCAGCCAGAGTTCAGTGGTTGGGTCCAGTTTTTTAAATTTTTGTGCCTTTGCCACCTGCACTTTTTCACAGTCCAGTCGCCATATTCCACCCAGTGTGTTTTGCTCTATATACTTTTATTATTGGATTAAGTTCTTTTGTTGAGTTCTAACTCATTCCTGGGACACCCTGATGGCTTGATTCTTTACGCTTGGATGCATGAGGCTGTACTGTTTGTTTTAAGATTCTCTGCACATCAGCAAATGCAGCACCATGTGTCTGCCGCAAAATTAGGACACATAGTTTCTCCTGCATTAAAAAGAAAAACACGAAGCCCCCTGTCTCACTTATTTCATACCTCCTAGCCTTCCTAGACGCTTAGAAAGCAGTGATGTGGTAGTGCCCCTAATTTACTCTTTCCTGAGTTCCATACAAATGAAATTATGCAGTATAGATACTTTTTTTTGTTACAATTTAGCACTATATATTTAGTATGAATTGCAACTAGCAATTCCTTTTTAAACACTGCATAAAATTTATGTGGATGTACCGTAATTTATATGGATGTACCACAACTTATATATCCATTCGCACGTTCAACTGCAGCCTGATTGCAATGTTCCATGATTATGAAAGAAGCACATTTTTAAAGTGAAGTATTTAAGCCAAGCTTGGAGTAGTGGTACACATCTGTCCTCCCAGCACTCAGGAAGATGAGGCAGGAGTATTGCTGTGAATTCCAGGCAGCCTGAGCTGCAAAGTGAGTTCAAGAATAACATGAATCACATAGTAAGACACTGTCTCAAAAAAGCAAAACAAATCATTATTTCACTTAATAATTTACAAGTTCAACTCCTGGGCTGTATTGAAACAATTAAAAGAAAAAAATATGAAACTGCCAAACTTCCCAGGGTCTCTGTGTGGTGATGGTAGTCTATCTGTGTGAGATCATGTCTTGGTATCCAGCTCTCGCCGGTTTTAGACATGATGCATCCTGCTTTCTCTGCTAGAAATGCCGCTTTGGTTAGCAAGACTCCCTTTGATGATACGTTTAGCCTTAGAAATTATTTAGTGAAGAAATGATACCTTGAGTGACATAAACATCGTTGATATTGTAAAATAGTAATTCAGTTTTATAACAAAATATTGAAAAGCAGCAAAATAGACAAAAGTAATACCAATTTAAATTGAATGACTAAATAATAGCATTATAAAAATTTATTAAATGAATACAGAAAAAATAAGTTGGCACAAGTTAATTGCTGTGTTGAAAATGTCATTTTCCTTGCAAGCCCCTCCTCTTAACAAAGAAGCCTTGGGGGTGCAGAATGAGTGTCCTGAGTGTCCCCAAGAAGTCTGTCATTTTCTGGCTAATCGCTTATTCGATGGCACAGCAGTGTTTCTCACTATGAAAAGACTTCCATAGTTGACCATCTGTGACCAGAGCTCATTGGTGTGTTGACACGGCTCTGTGCTGTGTTACAGGTTTAGGCTTACGAACTTCCTGCCCGCTCTGAAGTAGATTTTGGTAGCCCAGAAAATTGCCACAGAATCCATCTACATAACTCCACTTGTATAAAAATCCTTACTTTAGAATTTTACCATTTTTCCTTGCCTTTTCTCATGTAATAACTCAGGTGACAAGTAAAAGAATTTCACCACATTCTCATTTTGGCAAATAAAAGAGAAGTTATTAGTCATTATCTTTCAGAAATAGCTAAATTTGTCTCACAAAACAGTTGAATAAAGTATGCTATTCAAATACACTATATTTTTAAAAAGGCATCATATATCATCTTATTCACAACAGTAAGTAAGCAATCTTAGGGCTGGGAATTAAGGGTGCCTGCCTGGCAAGTGAGAGTGTGTGAGTTCGATCCCTGGTACCCAAAGAAAACAAAGCAAGCAAGCAAACAAACAAAAACACGAAGCAGTTTTATAAGCATGAGAATGTATTTGGTCCATGTGTGTCAGGCTGTGTGAAGTACATTGTATCCGTTATGTTGTTAAAGCATCATAACGTTATGTTGTTAAAGCATCAGTAAGCATCCTGCAATGCACACGGGAAGCTCTTTAATGCACTAGGAGCCCTGGAGGTTAAAGGCAACCACATCGCTCAGCTTACACATCCAGACACATCCACATCTGTCTTCTCAAAACACTGAGCCCCTTATCCCAGTCCTATCGGCATAGTGAGAGTGTCACAGAATAAATAGTAGCTCAAATTCACATATGGGTTACCATCTCTCAGAGTAATATTGTTTTTTAAAAAGGTGTTTTTAGGGGGAGGTAGAGGTGTTTAACTTTCTGTAATTTTTAAAGTTATCAAATTATATTTACGTTATAGTTTGGTATAACTGACACCATCTTGAGCCCAGCATTTAACTAGTGCCCTGTATTTGATCCAGGAAAATGGAAAATTAGTGAGGGTGTAAGTCCATGAGAATAACAGACTGAACTCTGCCCACAAGAGAAAAATTAACCTGCTCAACAAAAGAATCAGGAAACAGGTGTCAACCAAAAATTAAAGGAAGGTTCTAGCTAAACTGTTTCCAACAGGATGTCTTTTTGTGGTTCTGTTTAAAAGCTTTGTAGTTTCCCAGTTCAGGGCCACTCGGTGAGACTCTGAAATGGATCCACAAGAGTAATCACTGAGCTCAGCTAATTAAATTCCAAATTTATCAATTTGGCTGCTTGAATTTCTATATTGTTTATGAACCCACTTCATTTACATTTCTAAAAATACTAGAATGAGGGGAGAAGACAAAATGTTCTTCATTTATTATTATTTCTATTCCTTACTTTTGATATGTCTATACATTTTTGACTTTTTTATTTTTTTTCTTTCAAATTCTCTCATCTTATAATGATAATTGTGACAAGCTCTTAGCATTCATATTAAATGGGCTAATGATATGATTAAAGGAAATTGTTCCAGATTTATAACTCAGAATCCAAGAAAATGGGAGAAAGTACAATTGATAGTTTTGTGTTGCCTTGGAATATATGAGACATGAAAGAGAGAAGATAGACAAAAATATGTAGAAATAGAAGACAAAATGTCATAGAGGCTATGATAACACATCACAAGGAAAGACACATTATTGATTTAATTTAAAGATAATTTTTTTTATTTTCCATAGAAAAAATGTTTGTATCAAAAATGAATTACAACATAAAAGTTCTGCAAATTAAGTATAATTTATATGTAAAAATAATCCTTTAAAAATAAGAAAAAATAAGATGCTTTTATGAATTTAGACTACGAGAGCATTTTTAAAGAACCAAGAAAATCATTAATGATGCTTGAAAATATGATTATGAGAAAGTTAAAAATGTTTGTTTTGAAGAAAATAAAAGAGTGAACATATATGTTGAGGAGATCATTAAAGTACAAAACCATGGGCAGAGCTGATATCAGTAACAAAAATAAAACTGTGGATGATTAGTGAAAAATGAAACAAATTACCTCACACAACACCAATTAAAATCTGTGAATAGGTAAATTATAGAACGTAAATCTGAATAAGTAAGAAAGATGGTTACATATTTTTCTAATAATTATATAAGGGCTAAACAAGTACATAAAGAAAAATGACCATTGGCATTGTGCTACTGGAAAAATAAATCAGATCAACTCATGTGAAAAAATGTGAATAATCCAGAAAAACTAAAGATTTACATATTTACATTATAGTTATGTACCTAAGTATGTTCCGTCAGCCAATTATTGAGAATTTGCACAAGAAGATATTTCTGGAACTGCAGGTTAGTTTTTAAAGGCATGGGCAATGTACAGTGACCATGTATGAACAGGGAATTTAAAAACAAAAACAGATAATTGTCTCTACCTGGTTCTAAGCGAGCACACCCAGCTTCTCGGTAGATGTTGATTGCTGGTAGCATTCCAGGAGCTATTCTTTGAGCTTCTAGACACTGATGTTTTTCCAGTTCTGTATCATGTAAGCCTGTCAAGAACTAAATCAATCATTTCATACCTACTTCTGCTAGCAGCACAATATTGATCCGTCTGGAAATCAGAGGCCACAGCGTGGATCACAATCTGGTTCAGAAGGTCGGTCAACTGGGAAAGAAAGATAACCACTGTGAACAAAACACTAGCACTCTCTAATTAGTCAAAATTGTTTTCAAACTGTGACCATTGGAATCCAAGGATTGTTGTTAGCTGCCATAGGAAGGAGAGCTTCCAGGCTTGCAACAGTCTCAAAATATCACTACTTTAAAATGTACGAGGAAAACAGTGGTTGGTCAAAGATGGGGCCGTGTCCTGAGAAATGCAGCACTGGTCACCTTTACTGTTTGCACGTCACATGGGGACTTCCGCACACCAGCACGGGATGGGTCACTCACTCACTGACGCCTCTTGAAGCAGTCAGGAGACTTAGGATGTCAGAGCTGCTGCTGGTGTGACACAATGTAATGCTTTACTGAACTTCTTACATGTACATGTGAACTCTAAAGAATGATGAGAATCTTTATATAGTAAACATATGAACTATAACAATCATTTATTACATGATCAAGTATGTGCTACAGAAAACTAAATGGGCTACAATTTCAGGTGACTGGTTGCACCATAAGCTTGATTACACTAGCGCTGCCACAAACGTCAATAATGTATCCTGCTGTGATAGTCTGATGCCGGCCACAACAATTCATGAATAGAATAGCATAGAAACCTTTCAGCTTGTCTGTAATTATTTGAGAGCACTGACACGGTGTGGTCACGTCACAGCACGTGACTGTGAATCCCACGTTGGTAGAAGGCTGTTAAAGAAAGTTTTGTGGCAAATGATCCACCCAAATCCCTCCTTTGGTTTGGGAGAGAACTGAGAATCCAAGTGACATGAAGAGGTAATACAGATGTTCCTTAGGCTGCAGAGTAGAAACAAAAGTTGTTAATCATGGCATATAATCAAAATTTAAGGTCTGTATTTGGGATTTTTCAATCCACACAATACCTTTTAGACGGAAGATAATGATGTCTTATATGTACAAATACCAAGAATAATCAACTTCCTGAGCTTTTTGACTTCATTAAATTCATAACAGATTTTTTAGGGGGCCCAATGCCTAAATCAGTCTTCTAAATTTCTTTCCTTAAGTCTCCATTCTATTGTATTTCTTTACCTAGAAACACCTCAATGATTTAAGTGTGCAGAGGAAAAAAGCTCAGATTACTTATTGTGGCATTCAGGGTTTGCCACTGGAAAATTATTTTCCTAAAATAGTTACGACTAATTGTCAGCACAAACACCTTGCTCCTGCATGGTGACCTTACCCCTGGTCCAGCAAGCACAGTCCAGGTTATCATAATGATTGACAGGTTGGGCTGGACATTTGGGAAGTGCACAACTCGGCCTGTGGTGAAAATACATATACAATTTAAATAATGCTTCTGTAAATTATTTACACACAATATCATCCTATGGATACAGGTGTCCATTTATCTTGAGAAGATAGATTGCTAAGACTACAAGCTAATAATGTAGCATTCTTTTGAGAAATTTACAAAATATTTTTCTGTGCTGTGTGCCATTCACGTTTCAACCAAAATTATGTACGCTTTCCAGATTGCTCACATCCATATCAACATTTATCATTATTGGTGTTAAGGATGGAATTATGATCTCTACTCACCGTAAAACAAACAAAATGTTATGTTGGAACTCTGAAAACCATTTCCTCTGACTGTGGGACAGTCTTTACAGAAATGAATGAGTTATAATCGCATTTGATTATTATGGTAATGCCTAATTCAGGATGGCTGTTTAACTTATGAAAGAGGGAGACTTAGACGTGAGACAGACACAGGAGGAACACTGTGGTCAAGTGAAGACTGAGAAAGGCAGCAGCCTGAGGACATTTTTATGTCACAGCTTTCAGCAAGATGCAAAACTGAAGGGCTTTGATTTTTTACTGCATCCATATCTGGTACAACATGATTTTTCTTCTTGGAATCAGCAAGATTATGATCCTTGTGTTTTATCTGTCCTCATAAACTAAAGCCATTAGTCTTTTTGGTTACAGTTCTTTAATCACTTTCTAAATTAGGTCCTGGTGATTTACTTTGGATTCTCCTGACGACTAATGATGCTGAGAGTGTTTCCTGTGCCTATTAACCATGCATATAGTTCATTAGTGTTTTACAGTAAAATCTCCCATCGCTGTGTAATGGGAATGTTTGTATTGTTACTGAGTTGACAATGTATTTCCATTTCTGGAAACATTCTTTATGAGATGTATGATTAGTGGTTATTTTCTTTCAGCTTGTGTCTTGACTGTAATATGTCTAATGATGCCTTTATTATTTAAATGCTTTTAAATAGCTTTATCATATTATAGTCACTGTGTTATAAATTTCTCTTTTAAAAATGAATAATTTGATGATTCCAAATATGCAATACGCATTAAAACGTCAACAAAATCAAGATAATTAGCGTAGATATCACTCTGAAGATGTTCTGCCCTCTTGCTGTACATGCAGGATTTCAAGGTGTGTACTGCGTTCTCTTTCAGAGCTGGGGACAAGCTCAGAGAACCGCACATGCCGGGCAAGCGCGCTCACTGAGCTGCATTTCCAGCCCTTCTTCTCCTACCACGTCAGAGAACCTGATATTTTCTAGAATTTGATGTAAATGATAATCACACACTAGGAGGAGAGTCATTTTTCTTTCACACTGTGTATTTATTTTAAGATTTGTCCGTCTCACTGAATTTATTGATGATTTGTTCATGGCAGGGTAGTATTCTCCCACACAAATTTATCACACTGAACTTCTGTTCCATTTTCTGAAATAAGGTCTCATTCTGTATCCCAGATTGGCCCACTTTATGTGTGATAAATTCACAAGTGATTTTATCCCGTCAGTTATGATCTGAGAGATTAAACTGGAAAACAAGCAAGAAATAAAAATTCAACCAAACAAAAACCCAAGCTCCTGGTTCAGAATGTTTGATAATTTCATGTTGCAAATGCTGCTAAGGTGGCTGATTTTAACTGGCTGGAAAAATTTCTGGGTGCTGTGCTCTGAGAGCTGCCACGAACTTCCTCTGGCCTCCCCTGTCACAGCTGTATCCTTCCACGTGCAATACCAGTGGCTTAGAGTCACAGTGACTCCAATCCAAGCTCCACACCCTTGTAGTGTGATTCAAGGTGAACGGCAGATTGCACACCGGTAGCAGCCACTGCACTGTGTCATCCTGACTGAGTCAGGATGCATCCTAACAAGGAGGAACAGGTTGAATGTTTCTAGGCAGGAAGTCTTCCAGTCTTATGAGACACCCTAAAAAACACAGTATCTCTTACAACTGCCTAAATGAAAACAAAAACACACATGCCCCTTCAAGGGCAACAACAAACCTCTAAGACTAAAAACATAAAGACACAGAAAGTGACTGATTAGGTGAATCCCAGTCTGCCACTCAAATTTATCCACATTTTACAGATATACCCACCAATAAGTCGCTGATATTGTTTAAGGTGATTTGGCGAATATGGGCTTTCTGACACTTCTAATGCAAAACTTCTTAAATAGCAGAGCTATTTATTTTAAGATAGTTAACTGCATAATGCAGATACTAGTAATGATCTTTTGTGGCTTAATAAAGATTGTGAACCATTATGCACACCTTGCTGTGGCATAAATTCAGTGTAAGATATTGCAATCCTCATAAATTTTGAAACTTAAAATCTCATTTATTCATGGTGTTGCATTCAAAGAGTTGGTTTTTGAGACAGGAATATTTAAAAATTGAAAATTTAAAACTGAAAAGTTAGTGTTGTTTAGTAATTTTCAAGCCCATAATCTATAATAAATTGCAGAAAGCCCCCTGACTAACAAGGAGCAAGATAAAATGAGATAGATACATCTCATATATGCAGCTATATCTCATATATATATTTGCTGCTGTAGCTAGATCTATGGATATATAGGTAAGTGACAAACTAACGTAAATGGTACCATTTTATGGAAGGTGAATTTTTAGGATCCATATAGACTGGCTATAAATAAATGGTACATATATGGATAGACTGGACTTGTGTTCTTATATTCTTCTGTTGTGGAAATTCATATCCAATGAGCCCTTGGACAAAGTCATTTTCTTTTATTTCCATTAAAAATTTAACTTTGATTCTCCCTAGAAGTCCTATGTCAACCTCTGAAATTTTGTAAGTGGTTTAACACCTGCTACAGTGTAAACACATTCATTCTGATCCACTTATTTGGCTAATCTAGTTAATCAGCATTCAACCTCAGCTGTATCAACTGCAGCATGCAATGTAAAACACATTGAATTCAGAAAATAATAAACATAAACAAATGTGACTCCCCCAAACATGATACAAGGTTATTAATATAATGCAGTAGAAGATAGTTGAAGGAATGTAATAATAAAGTGTGTATATTTGTATATATAGGCAAATAGTTGAGAAATGTCAGAGTATAAAGTAGCCACAATTAAATATTATAAAATTAAAGACTATGATGCATACTCACTTATTAATTTTAAATAATTTTGGTGAAATAACTGATTGATTATTGTGTTTTGGTTTTAATACTTTTCTCTGTTTTTTTTTTTTTTTTTTTTTTTTTTTTTATTTTGTAGTAGGGACTGATCATACTATCATGGGCAATAGGCAAATACTGGTAAAACAAAGCACTTGTTTTCCTCTATTAGTGCTTTATATTCACATTAACAATTTTTCAACTCTCAATTTTTCCTTTAAACTGTCAATCCAGTTTATGATAAAAATATATATATATATATATATATATATATATATATATGTATGTATGTATGTCAGGAATGGGTGAAAGTGAACATTCTGTTCTAGTTTCTGCGTGGATCTTGTTTTTGTAACATTAACAATCAGGGAGTGGTTTATAAACAACACAAACTTTTACTCTTAGGGTTCTTCAGGTGCGTTGTTTAAACTTTGTCACACTTCCAGGTCATTAGGGGAGGTTCTGGCTGGTCCCCTGGCTGACCCTCCTCATCTGTTACCGTCCACTCAAATACTCTCCAGCCTTCAGGCCCAAGTCCGTGCCACTTCCTAAAACCCCTTCTGCAACTGTTCATCACATATGGATTTGCCTCTCTTCTGAAAATGTTTTTTACCAGTTATTACAGTTCTTTATTTTACCTCAGTCATATTTTATCATAAATTGCTACTTTTAACTTTTGGTTGTCTGCATTTTAAATTTCACTGTGTCTTGTTTAAAAAGTTGGTATCCATTGGCTTTTCTCCTCCCAATATTTCACAGGCTAAGTGCTAACTATTTGTGTGCTAATTTTAATTATCTGTTTCATGGAACAAAAATAAGAGCAGGCTGTCTTCTACTTCTTGGAACTGAATTCTTTCTTTTCTTTTTAACTTGAATCTCTTATCATTCATTTTCTTCCACCAATAAAGTGCCATAAATTTAAACTGCTAAAACATGGAAAGCATCTTTTATAGCAAAAAGAATCTAATAACATGATTTCATGGAGCTGTAAGATTTATGATGTAGCCTTTAGGTTTTTTTTTTCATCTTCTTTATTCAATATCTAAAAATATTATAACATGAATATTATTTTAACAAATTCTACTGCAAATTCTCCCTGTCTTAATGTTATCCTACCTGTGGATAAGTATTTTTCTAATGTTGAAAACAACTACACACAAAAAAAAAAATCTTTTGGAAAATAATAATGGAACCAAACTGAAGAACATTGTCTTAGTTTTGACGATATTTATGCTTAGATATTTTTATCCATTATTCACTTGAACCTGCCCAGATTTTATGATCACCAAGTACTGAAAAGTATCACTGACTTACTTTTCTTAAATGGATTCTCAAATGTTTTCTCATCATTTGCCTGTAAACCTAAATGACTTCCTCACTCATGTATTTAGGCAGAATCCTTCTTAAAAGACAGCATTTTTCACTTAAGAGTATGGTCTCAAGCTGTGCCCATTTATTGATAAATATCTCAATGTGATCCTTCTTTACTTTGTTTTGTTTTGTTTTTTCTTTTTCCTTTTAAATAAAATTTTTTAAAAAGACAGCTTTTTTTCTAAAAAGTGCTTTGCTTTAATTTTATTGTTTGTTTAGATAGCATAAATGCAGGATCCCAAATATTAACTGTGGTTAAAAATTTCACATCATTAAGGTTCAGTAGTATGTTTTTGTGGAAAACACTTCATTTGAGCTCCTAAACTCTCTTTAAAGCCAGCTGGGGATACAAAGGCAACTTCACAGCATGGGATGATTATCTCCTCTTTTTAGATATAAAATATACCAATAATCTGAGCTCTGATGATCTCTTAATGTGAGAGTTGGGCTCATTAACCCACCACACTGACTACCCAAATCTCCAGATAGTAAAATACCCCGGGTCAAATCCTGCAGTAATGCATATTATAATGATTTGCTGTCAGGTGAAGGAAAGATTTCCTCAATTTCACTTACCTAACCACACGGTATTACGGCACTCAGGCCTCTCCCCAGCATTTTGCCCTCTGAAATAAACATGAGGGCCACGCCCACAAGAATGATTTTTTTTTTTAAACACATGCTTATCATAAGCCAACATGCTATGGCATGTTAGACAGAAAGATGGGCTGCATTTCTAGTAATGTAGAATAACCCGGTCTACTATGTATTACATTTATGTTAAGGTTTTTAAGTAATATAGATGCATTTTTAGTATTTTCTAGAGCAGGAGATGAAAAAAGGAAAATAACAGTGCATTGAGGTTGGAATTTCACACTGTGAGCTGAAATTTGTCATAGGAAGGTTTTAGTTTCCAGGTCTATGAAGCCTGTTTTTGTCAGGAAAAGTAAGAGAAACATTCAAAAGGTAATTTTAGTTATTTGATGTTGGTCTGTTCTAATAATTTAAGATTGAAATTTTGTGATGTTTTCTTTTCACTGCTTAGATTGTATTTCTGATGATTTCAAAAAATACTAAAAGCAGTCTGGAAAATGAGTGCATAACCTTTGCATAAACGTGGCAAATACTGAGTTTAACACTCTAGTCATCATTGTTTGGGTAGAAAAGTCTAAATACATGGAGCCTTTCCAAGTGGACAGATTTTAACAGTTTTCAGCAAAAGGATGAACTTGATTCAGTTATTAGAAAGAAAATGTTAATACTTCCAATTATATGTTTGTATTGTGTTCCTCTATATATATGATAAACAAAGTATTTTGTGTGTTTTTAATTTTCTTCTACATCCCTTCTACACCCTACAAGCCCCTTAGTCATCTGTACCCAGAACCAACTCTAAATATGTATCAGTAGCTTTTTAGGTCAATGTAGCTCCTCCTCTGCACAGAAAACACCATAAAGTGGTTAGAAATTCAAACGTAGATAGGTGTAAAAGCTAAATCTACTCTTATCTTGAACAGCAAGATTTTGACCGATTATGGGGTTCAGCAGTAACATAAGTGACTGTTTTCTTAAATATTCAAAATTGTCCTTAAAATTTCAAAGACTTTCAATATTTAATTTTCAGAACTTTTTGCAGTATATTCCTAAAATGGACAATGATGGACTCATGTTTTATAAATGAAAATTTATATTTGTGTTTATCTAAATTTTTGAATTTATTAGGCATTTGGGGGATAGTTTTGTTTTTCTAAATTAAGTTAGGGGAAAATTTGGATGTTATTGTAGCCTTGAGAAATTCATTTGATATGTTGCATTCTGCATTACAGAATCACTAGTAATATGGTCTAAAATAAATGAATGAATGCTTTTCCCAAGTAAAAGTAGCATGTAGAGTGATAACTCACAAGCAAATATTGATTTCCCAAATTTAAAAAAAATGGAAAATACTAAAGGAAACTATAAGCTACAACAAGGTTGAAATTGTTCTAACAATCATTTGACTGAGCTTTGTAAAATGAATGTCTAACATTGTGTTGTAAAAGCATGTATGTGCAGTCTCAGAAACATACACATGTCTGAACTTTCAGAGAGCCTCCGGTAGTTGCTGTTGTCTGTCCGCCATGTTCTCCCGGAGCCTCTGAAGTTTCATTATTAAACTTGTTTTTCCTCCAACTGACTATTTGTCAATCCTGGAAATAGTGTGAGGGATATACTGTGTTAAATGATATTGATGTGTAAGTGATGAGTATGTAATTACCTAAATTTATAAATCTTATTAATTTTAATAATTTAAATTACATACATTTTGAGATTTTATAAAAATAGATTTACAGAATTATTATTTATATTTTTTGCCAAATTTAAAAATAACTATGAATCCTTGAATTCCTTCATGTAAGTTTAAACTTTAATTATATATAATAAAAGGACTGCCATACCAGATGTGACATTTTCATACACACAGACACTTTTGGTCATTAACATATTCATAGATTAAGTAGTCATCTAAGTGGGTCAGAAGACATTTTCTTTCTGCAGCTATCATTTTTGTTAATCCGACAAATACTCACTGAAAACCTCCTGTGGGTTCAGGACTCTGTAATGGATCAGATCTTCACCTATGGGTAAAGTAAAAATAGGCGTCCTCTTAACGTGGTGGCTCAGATGTTATAAAATGAGTGATATTCAAAGAATAAGCAGAGTTACAAGCAACACAACATGAGTAAGTTAGTCTTGTTAGCAGAGATCTGGTTAAGCAAGTCCTCGCTGGAGAAGAAAAACTGAATCAGAGCCTTGTTAGAGGCACAGGTATTGATACAGAGAAGGACCGAGGACCAGAAGGTGCAGTGGTGAGTGGTGCATTTGTGGAGAGAGGGAACAGGGGTGTAACAGAGCAGGCAGGAGTAAACACAATATACAGTGCGCGGTCTAATCAAACAAAGAGGCTCAGCAGTGGACACACAGTCATTCGTCTCCTTGAACCTGCCCCGTTTGTCAGAGCACTCGTCCACTGTCCTCGCCACTCTGGGAAGCAGTCTGGAAGTCCTCTCCCGTGTCCTTAGCAGGTTTGATCAGAACGCACCCACCAGAGAGGCAGGCAGGTAAAGTACTTTCCCACCTTCCCTGTTTACCACACCGGGCACTGTGTGACCTCTTGCTGTTCCCCAAAGTCAGAAGGCCCACGAGAGGACACTGTTGGGAATTTATTCACCACAGAGCAGCCAGGACAGCGCACCTGAAAGACACTGATGAAAGAGGCCTTGAGAGCAGCTTCAGAAAGTGACTAGAAAGCGGGAGAAGCCCACTCAAGGCAAGGGGAGGACTGTGTGGGGAGCATGGGCAGTGTGTCCCTTAGGGTAAGGCCTCTTCTGCATTACACCTTCACGGTGACTTTTATCACACTTAGTAGAAAACCAGCAGCATCATGGAGTGAATAATCCTACAAGTCACATTAAGAAGCTAGACATAAATCCTACGTCAAACTTCGCTGGTGCTGTGGAGAGAAGGTTAATAGTCCTGTGCTGGGGTCATTAAGCCTCGAGATGTTCCGTGAACCTAGCCACTGACCTGCTGCTCCACAGCTGGGAGTTATAAGATAAAGGGCACTTTAAGCACCATTGTTTAAGCCCTTTGCAAGAGTCAGTTATTCCCAATACACTATATGTAGTGAACTCAGTGATGGGTTATCCATTCTCCATGAATCAGGAATCTTAAAGAAACAGAAATGGGTTGTCTCCTCCTTGAGATGCTAGAAGCTCAAACTCGAGGTGCCTTGGAAATCTGCAGGGAACCCCTCTTTCTGTAGTGGCTCCCTTATGGCTGTAAGAATGCCAGCAATTTTCAACATTCCTGGTTCACATAAGCCCGGTGCCTGTCTTCACTGTCCCGTGGGGCTGCCCGTGTGTCTGCCCTTTCCCAGGGTCATCCTCTTCTCAAGACAACAGCTGCTAGACTTAATGTCTGTGCTCCTCCAGTATAGAGACGTTAACTGATTCCATCTGCAAGGGTCCTATTTCCAGATAAGGTACAGCTGAGATCCCCTGTGTTAGAATTTAAGATAACTTTTGTGGTGGGACTTATTTCAATCTACAACAAGTGGCAAAACCATCCTACTTATATTCTACTTAATTCAATTGTGACTATGTCAGTTACGCTATAATGTCAATCCATCCTACTAGGTCATATTTTTTAAAACTCTCCTTATAAAGAAGCAATCATGTTTCATATCACACACTTAGAACACAGCCAGAAACAACAAATCCAGGCAGTGTAGAGTACGATTTTTAATCCTTTCTTTCTCTCAGTCATACTGAATCGATAGCACTTATTTTAAAAGCAGTTCATCCTAAATATGTGCATAGTACTGTGAAAAATTAAGTTAAAACTAGCTTTTGGAAATTAGGACACGCATCTTAGAAAAAGAAGCTGGCTCTGTCAGTTTTAGGCAACCTTATCTTATAAAGTTTATCGATGAAACATACTGAAAATGTAAGGTCACACTACAGCTCCATCTAGGAGTTATGTGCAGATTACTAAAGTCGGAGTTAGAATGACACTGAAAACATGGTGATTAGATTCCAATTCTAAATGTTATTCATTGTCAATGACATTTGGAAGGCTAAGTTTTTGTAATTAAATATATAGTCAGTGATTAATGATTTCATCAGCATACTTTCCTAACAAAGTACTGAGGTTAATTTTCCCATCAAGAAGTTTCTCAAAAGAAAATGTTTTTCTAACAGTGATTTGTTCTCTTATTAGTTTTCCTATTTAAAAATCTGGTGAATCTTCACTCACCAGAAAACTCAAATGTGACTTGAGATTAATTCTTCATTGTGGACAATAATTGAATTTCAATGAGTAATACAAAAACAAATCTTTCACTCTTAAAAAGAGACTACTTAATAACTTCTGTTCATGAGAAGGATTTGCAGGAAATTCAAAAGAATTTCAGCTCATATAGACACGTGGTTTATGGAAGAGTCTGGTCTACTCGTCTTTTTCTTCTTTAGGTATCAGCAAGTTAGAATTTTCTGGCTCTCTTTCCTTAATTCAGTTTTGGTGGGTTATGCAGAGTACCCTGGCATCTCCCTAGCCAGTGGTTGATGAAGGTTAGACGGCTCTTTGCACGACGGTGGTTGGGAGAGAACCACCGTCAGCTCGGGCCACCTCACTCTGATTGCAATGTAGTCACGTCTTTAACAGGGATTTTTCACCTTCTTTTCATGTAACTCTTATATTATTTCTTTTGAATCTTTTTCTAATAGCAGCCATAGTTACAGCCAGTCACTGGTAACAACAGTAACAGCAACAACAAAAAGGAACTTGTGTCTTTATGATCATCCAGCTTAGTACACAATACATACTGGTGTTCTAGTTAATTTTCTGCACCCTAAACGTAAGAAACAAACTATGGATTCTCAGACTGACTGTAAGAAGAAGGTGAAATTATCTATGCAAAGTGTTCAGGACGGTGATTTCCAAATAGCAAGCAACAAAACATGTTTTTTTCTTCTTTCTCTTAAGTAAAATGAAACTGATACATGTTTGAAAAATGGTGCAGTTGTGTGAACTATTCCTTCACGGTGTTAATTCAGAATCACACGCACTCATACACGCGCGCGCGCGCGCGCGCACACACACACACACACACACACACACACACACACGCACCTGCTCCTGCCTCTCCCGACATCCCTCACTGTTACTTTTATCCAGCGACCCTAGAGTAGCCCAGAATTCCGAGCAGGGCAGCTGCCCATTTCCACTCCCTGCCCAGGGTGTGGGGGAGTGAGAGGGTGGGGTGGCTGGCAGCCCTTAGCCTCTGCTGTCACTGTCCCTGCCGTTCTGTAGTCTCCTTTGGCATCATGCCTCGCTCTGCTACAATTTCTTGCTTTCTGGAGTGGCAGTGTGCGCGCTAGGTCTCCCTTAGGCCTGTGTCGGAAGAAAGAAGTAACTTGGTCGTGATTCATGGTGTGTGTGGGGGGGGGCAGGTGTGGGGGTGTCAGATTTGTATGGCAGCTAAATTTTCAGTTTCAAAGTAACCCTTGTAAAAAATTAAGTCAAGTCTTCCCGTCATTCTCCCCACAGTGTCCTGTCACTGTCCCTCGTACAAGTCAGTAGTTTTTCTCCACTGTGCTGTCCGTACTCCTGCCCCTGGCTTGGAGGGAAGAGATGCATGTGCTTTTATTTTTTTAATTATTTTTTCCAAATTCATTTGATTTCAAGGATCGAAAGAAAGAAAGAAAGAGGAAAAGGAAGAAGAAGAAAAAAAAAAAAAGAAGAAAAAGAAACATTTCACAACACGTCAATCAAGGATGTGCTTTTATATTTTTAAAAATCCCAGAATGGTTCCATTTGCCCTGATGTCATCTGCCATTGCTGGCTCCTCCATTAGGATCATGCACACCTGAATTATGAGAAAATCGAAAGCAGGTGTGAGAAATGATAGCGTGCAGGTCGATGGAGGCCAAGAATTCAGGAGCCCTGGGCTGTGGCTGCCTGTTTCGTTGACTGTTAAGGTTCACTGATTCGCTGAAAGACAATTAGATTTCCTAAACATGCTCAAAGATACTGGTTTGGATGGAGACTTGATTTGAATTTGAGTTGTAATGTTTACTGAAAAGTGAAGTTTTTATTTTGTTGGGTACAGTTAGGGTTTTATAGATAGTTACTGTCTGAAATAAGATTTTTAGAATTTCTGTCAAACAAGTTTGACTAATCGCACTTTTCACTAAAGTTTTTTGTTTGTTTAGATTCTGTAATAAAACAATTTACTTATTGTACTCTAAATTTCTTACGTTTACATTTTGAAATACATGCGATTTAGAAGGAAAACATAGCAAATTAAAATCTGAAATACAAAGAACATGAGTAAAATGTAAATAT
Organism: Cavia porcellus; assembly: GCF_034190915.1. Classification (NCBI taxonomy): domain Eukaryota; kingdom Metazoa; phylum Chordata; class Mammalia; order Rodentia; family Caviidae; genus Cavia; species Cavia porcellus. The sequence continues at coordinate 78,043,143 of NW_026947495.1, read as the reverse complement.
GAAACAATGTCTTCTATAATGTTTCTCTATGTTCAAATGCTTTCATGTAATTAGGCATTTTTTAAACTAAAAGCTCTCTGAAACCTAAACATTGCAGTAATTGGATGACTTGAAATCCTGGTATTTATTTAATATTCCAGACCCCTAAAAAGAAAGGACAAATGTCACTTCATGATTCCTCACACCTTAAAATTTACACAAGTCCAAGCCACAAGAATGTATTTCACAGGCTGAGTAGTGGGAACACAACTTTAAGATTTTTGATTTACAATTTAATTACAGTGTATTTGTTTATATTAAAATTGTATTTCCCTGCCAGGAAAGCGTTCTTCAATTACTATAATTTTTAAAATTTTTGTATACATAACTGGATACATATTTATGATGTCTTATTATCCTTATATCATATATGCACATATAATTTAATATTAATATATTTGCATAAGTATTATATAATATCTCTTTTCTTTAATTGGCATTGATCTATATTTTATTTCGGAACTTTTGCATAGACTATTTTTAACTCTGAATTACAAAGCTTGTTTTACTCAAAGACCCCTGAAATATTTAGATTTTAATAACACTGATAAATAATATAATTTGTTGTGTAAATTTTAGAAAAATGGTACTGTAAAATTAATAAAGATTTGAGTATGGTCAGTAGCTTTACTTGCTTTGATAGGGAATTCACAGGCACAGTGCATTTATGATCAGGAAGAGACTGAGATGCAAATGCAGCTTATTTTTCCAATAATCATTTTCTTTTCAATACGAAATAATGCTTAATAAACTGATCATCACTTAGAGGTTACCCAGACTAAGTATTTCATAATATTCCTACTGAAATTGTATAGTAATTATAAAGATATTCATAAGCAAATGGTCTCAGTTTTGATTAGCATAGTAATTATTTTGAAATATTTATGTTCTTGAAAAACTTACTTTCATGTAAACACACACACACACACACACACACACATATATATATATATTTTTTTTTTTCAAAGCAAAATGTTGTAGACTACTTTATCATTATTTTGCCTGTTTTCTATTATGTTCCTTTTTGCCCTGGCTGATTCTTACACAAAACTGTTAAGTCTTTTTGTTTTGTTTTGTTTTGTTTTTTTCCCTGTCAGGGCATTATTATCTGATTTTTTTAGGGACATCAGGGTCATGCTCAATCAGAATGACCTATAAACACATTTTGAACTCAAAGAACACTTTAAAACTACAAAATTATATGATTATGTGAACGTTAGTCTCAGTAATTTCCATATTTCATATTTTGAAAGTTGATAATCTACAATTCAACAAAAATCATCAGTGAAATTGTAAAGCCAAAAGCTTTAGTTAAAAAACAAATGTACTACAAACGTATTGGTTTATACCTTTTCTGTACTGACCAACCCTCTCACATTTTCACCACCTTTTTAGATATTCTGATTCCTTCCATTGGTTCACACTGATTTGTAATCTGAATTGACTTAAAATATGTTTTCCACTACCACAGTCCTACCAATACAACAAACATTTTTGTAAAAAAGTTGCCATAAAATATTTCCTTAATCAAACGACTATATCACTAAGCAATAATTATAATGTGATACCGATTGTGTCATTTTTTACAGGAATCTTGTATAAAGCATTAGAAAGTAAGCATTATTTACTATTGAAATATCTGAAGAGAGCCATGGAAAAAATAGTGGGAATTCTTTCTTGCATATTCTCCAAATATGGGTTTTTCATGTCAGATATGCATACAAAAGTATTAAGAAGAAAACCAAAATATCAAATCAATGCCCCTTCTCAGACTAGAGTACGTCAGTCAGTTTATTCAGTAATGATTAGCTTTAAATATACTCAGAACACTAGCTTACTAAAAGCACAGCATAACTATTGCCAGAAATTCAGCAAAGAACAGGATCTCAAATTCATTCACAGGACAAGTTTTGAAAAACTCTTGGTTCCAATTCATCACTGCATAGATATGCATAATTTTGTACTTTGACTTTAAAAAGTCACTGAGTAACACCAAAATTGGATAAACCTTCCTAGACCAACGAGCTGTCGGGTAAGGAGTGGTACATTAATTTAAGCCTCATTTTTCTCGTATCTGTCACCAAATATAACATCAATGACTTTTTAAAAAGAAAAAAAAATGAATGAAACAATAAAAATCTAATGCTAACAGTATCTGCCAATTGTAAAACAATAAAATATTCAGAGAAATGAAGGCTGCTGGCAGTTGGTAAGGAATGAAGGTGGAAATCAATATTTCTCTGAGAGAACCAATATGCTTTATCGTATTGATATTTTCAACAGAATGGTACAGCTTTTCACAAAAGGACTTTTCACTACAAAAAAAAAAAAAAAAATCACCTAACACTCTTTCTGTATCTTAGGATGATCGTGATAATAGTTATTTAAAAACTATGCAGTTTTTATGTTAATTTTGAAATGTCTTAGTTCTATGCATCACTGTAATTAGCCCAACTATGATACACAGTTTGATCAATCCCAGGGGTGTGCCATTGCTTACATAGGCAGGAGCTTACACAGAATGTTCTTCTTCTAAGAAGTGAACGAAAAACTTCTTATTCTCAGCCCCAAGATGCTCGCTGATCACATTTATTGCTGGCACTTTTAACAAATCTCCATCGTCTTCTTTGGCCTGGTGCCCTTGGGGACACAACCTTGGATTAGAGAGACACCCCTGTGGGTGACTTTTGGTTGTTACTTAACTTTGACACCGCTGAAATCTCTTTAACTAATGCTGCCTTGCTGGCCTCTGGCTCCAAGTGGAAAGAATTCGTATGAAAATAAAATGCTTCTTGTAACATTCCCTGGTGTTAAGACCTTGATCTAAAATGAATTGTTGATTGTTCTTCCACTGACCTCTGTTTTCATTGTGCTCTGTGACCTCACCACATAAAATAGCTATCATTTTTGATTATGACAAACTGGAGTTGGGATGGATGCAGGCAGAATACTCATTTATTAATTTTATTTGAAAGCTTTCTGCAATTGATGTCAGTGTAAAAGTTCACTTTCACTGATAAACCATTTTCTCCTAAACTGAAACAAGACTCAAACTTTTGGAAAAAGACATACGCCCATTTCCTTTTATATTGCCATTTGACTTCCAATAATGTAATAGATTTTCACTGTGAAAGCAGAGGTGGCCAAGGCAAGGCATTTTATATTTATGAAATACTAGTATTAATAGAAAATTGTTTATAAAGTTATATAGGAATGAGAGAATTGGGGTACAGTGTATTGAGCCTGGATGATACATTTTAACAGTTAAGTCAGAAACAATAACTACACAATGACCACAGTAATGACATAACTTAGTCCAAACCACTGACTACGCTGATGCAATAAATAAAGGATATTCATGAGAAAGTTGTCCTTCTAGAGGACAGATAACATGTACAGCACTACTAGTGTAAAAGATGTAGAATCATTGATGAGGTGATTCTGCATTCCAGTCTTTTGATTTTACTCAATTAATAATAACATCTGTCACATAAATATATATTTTTTTTCATTTTAAAATGAACAAAGAATAAAAATTATGTTACAGAATTTCCAGACAGAACAATAAGTTAACAATGGTTAACATATTGTTGCTTATTGCTATCATCAAAGATATAGGAATGAAAAAATGATCGAATAATGTAAGCACAAACCATTCATTTTGAGGAGCTACTAGGGATGAGTAGTACATATGATGGATAATTACACTAGTAATCTCTCTAGGTGTCTCTGTATCTGTCTGTCTATCTATCTAACTATCTATCTATCTATCTACTTTTCCCTTCTTTCTTTTCTCCTTTCCCCATCCCAGTTATTCTTTCCCTTTGAGGAGTTTCTTCCTCTTTTAGATTCACAATACTTGTGGGATATTTTGGATCTTATTTACTCTCTCAGTTTTTGACAATGGGGAGATGCATCATTGTTCATTGCAAATCAAATCTTCGAATCATTTGGTCACACTGCATGGAAGTTATTCTGAGTCTTCTGTGTCTCAATGTGCTGTTTGCTCGGTGAGGTCAGTGACTGGTAGGATTCATTCCTCAGATGAGCTTTTGATATTGCTGGCATTAATGTACAGTAAAATCTTCCACAGTGAAAATAAAGGGGATCTTTTTAAATTATAGCATGCTCCCCCTATGTTTTGGACTTGTTTAACATGCCAGACCACTGTAAGCTAGATATACAGTGACAACAATCTAAGCTCAGTTAAACTTGTACAATTGCCATCTCAGTAATGACTGTCCTATTATTCAGCTTTAATTTTTTCTATATTAGACATTAGCATGAAACAAACCAATATGTGTTTATTTTGTCTTACTTTGTCTAGCTAGAGGAAGAGAAACACTTTATTTACTGCTCTATTTATAGTCCCTAGAATGGTAGCAAACATACAGTTGATACTTTATAAATATTTCATTAAATTAATCAATTACTCAATAACCACCATTTTTTAGACTTTATGTTGACATAGCCAATATACTTCAGAAGGATTCCAAAATTTGTTTTCATTTTAAGGAATTATATGTTTGATTGGTATACTCAGTTCTCATAATTAAGCTTAGTAAATGTTAAGCTTTTAAATGTGAACCAAACAAAAGTATTGAATGCTGATATAACAAAAGCTCAATGAAACTGCGAGGTCTTGGTCCTTATCCAAATTATGTAGTCACTTGATCAACTGGTAGCTTCATAAATTTCTCTCTCCATAGTGAGAAATGTAGCTTAGATCCAATCTTTGCAACCTTGGGGAGCAGAAGTTGTGGATGTAATAAAGATAGAGGTGAAAAAATTTTCCAAAATTCAGTATACATAAGCATGAACTAAAGACTGGATCAAAGAATACTTAGGTAAATTATGTATGAGCATTTTTCACTGCAGACAAATGGAATTATTACTGTGGTTAATACAATACAAACTATCATAGAATAAAAGTTATATCAAAATAAAAATAATTTAATAAAGTTTTGAATGTTTTGTGCAAGGCTATGGGCAGGTAATAAAGGCTTGGTACAAACAATGGTAACTTGATTATAAATATTATACCTCATTTCTGAGTTATAATGTTGATTTATGAAACACTGCAAAGCAAAACAGCAACTAGAAGATGGCATACTTCCCCCTAATTGGTGTCTTTTTCCTCCCATTTCTCCAGACAGTGTAAAGATTCTTTTTCAGACACTATACTAGGCTCCCCAGGTTTCATGGGCCTAACTGGACCATGCCCAGACAGTTTCTTTCAACCTGGGGAGCTGAGGACACATGAGGTGAGATCCAGCACATCAGCATGGCCTGCGAATAGTTTAAGACCATCAATCACAGTGGTTAAGTGCCTGCCCAGCTTCCAGACACACCAGATTAGGCTTGGCAGGTTTCTCAGGTCTGGCTAGACCATGCCCAGCAACCTTCTTTCAATCTCAGGAGTTGAGGGCACATGAGGTGAGTTCCAGTGCAGTGGTGCTAGCCCAGGGAGAGCTTTGGACCATCACCCACAGTGGTAGGAGTCTGCACAGCTTCCTGGAACACTGGAGGTGGCACAGGAGGTTCTGTGGGCCTGACTGGGCCATAGTCAGCAACATCCATTCAATCCGAGAAACTGAGGATGTAGGAGGAGATTTCCAACATACCCAGGGAAAGCTTTGGAATATTGCTGGAAACACAGATATATAGGGAACGACAAGATGAAAGACCAAAATGCAATCTCAAATCTCCAGCCCATCCCAAGAAAGCCTAGGAACCATGTACATAGAAGAAAGCATAAGCTTTGCACCTTAAATGCCTGAAATGATAGCATCTGAAATAAAGAAGCAACTCTGAGAAACTATGAAGGAACTCAAATTAAAAATAATCTCCCAGATAAAAGAAGAAATGATAAAAGTAATGAAAGAAATGCTGAACTCATCTAAAGACACAGTTAAAAAATTATAGAGGAACAATGCAAAAAGATAGACTCCCTGGATGATCAAACAGAATACCTCAAGCACTTTCCAAAGATATACAGGAAATCAAAAATTCCATTGAAAGTTGTCAAAACTGCCTCAATGAAAGTGAAGATGGAATTTCAGGTCTCAAAAACAAGATTGCAGATAGTGAACAGGAAAGGAAAGATCTTTTAAAAATAACAAGGAATCAGGAAATAACAATTCAACAGTTGCAAGATGATGCAAAGAAAAACAACATAAGATTGATAAGGATAAATGAAAAACAAGGAAACAACACAAATGCTATCAAGAGGCTGTTTACAGAGGGAATAGCTGAAAATTTTCCAAACATGGAATGGAAGCTGACATACAGAGTAGTGAAGAATATAGAACCCCAAATAGCAATAACCAAAATAAAACTACACCCAGACATAGAATAATCACCATCCCAGAAATCCAAAATAAGAACAGAATTTTAAAAGTGGTAAAGAGAAAATACAGATCACCTAAAAGGAAAACCTATGAGAATTACAGAAGACTTTTCAACACAAACAATGAAGTCAAAAAGAGCATGTAGTGAAGTATTTCAGATCCTAAAGGAAAACGACTTCTAACCCAAACTGATATATCCTGAAAAACTTTCATTCAAAATGGATGGAGAAATAAGGTACTTTCATGACAAAGAACAGCTGAAGAACTTTGCGATCACCAAATCAACCCTGCAAAGAATACTGAAAGATATTCTAGATACACACAGGAAAAAAAGCACTAGGCAAGGCAGACAATTAAAAACAATGGAAAGGTAAAGATTCAACAGCACAAAGATAATATGTCAACAATAAACCAATATATAAAAGTTATATCCATTAATGTAAATGGTCTCAATTTACCAATGAAAAGAAACAGCCTGGCAGAATGGATCAAGAAACAACATCCAACCATATGCTGTCTATAAGAAACCCATTCAACTCAAAAGGAAACTCATAGACTGAAAGTCAAAGGATGGAAAACAATACTTCATGCAACAGAAACCCCTAAAAAGTTTGGGTAGCTATTCTGTTTGCAGACAATGTGAAATTCAAACCAAGAATGATCCAAAGAGATAAAGAAGGTCACTACATAGTAGTTAAGGGAAAACTTCAACAGGAAGAGATAAAAATCTTAAATATATACAGAGCAAATCCCAGAGCACATAGCTACAAAGCAAGTATTAATACAAATGAAAAATCAAATAAGCAATAACACAATTATAATAAGAGACCTTAACACACCATTGGCACAAAGGAACAGATCAGCCAGACAGAAAATCAGCAAAGAAATAACAGAACTGAATCACACATGTGAACAAATGCACTTGATACACATATACAGAGTGTTCTGTTCAACATTAGAATATACATTGTTCTCAGCAGTACATGGAACAATCTCTAACATAGACCTTATACTAGTCCACAGAACATATCTAAGTAAATGCAAAATAATTGAAATTATCTCATGCATGTTATCCGATCATGGTGCCATGAAACTAAAAATTAATAATAAAAGAAACCTCAAAACCCCCACAAACACATGGAAATTGAATAATAAACTCTTGTGCAATCAGTGGGTACAGAAGAAATTAAAGAAGAAATTAAACAATACCTACAAGCAAACAAAAATGCAAATGCAATATACCGGACTCTGTGGGATGCAATGAAAGTGATCCTCAGAGGAAAATTTATTGCATTGAGATCCCACATCAGGAAAATGGAATGAATACAAATAAATAACCTGATGCTATACCTCAAACATCTAGAAAAAGAAGAGCAAGTCAAGAGCACAAAGCCAAAAGAAAAGAGGCAATTATAAAAATCAGAGCAGAAATTAATGTGATAAAGACTAAGAAAACAATCCAAAGAATCAATGAATCAAAGAGTTGGTTCTTTGAAAGAATAAATAAAATTAATAAGCCTCTAGCCAACCTTATTTTAAAAAGGAAAGAAAAAGCTCAAATTCATGCAATAAGTTGTGAAAAAGGTGAAATCACTACAGACGCTGGAAATACAGAAGATCATCAACACCTATTTCAAAAACCTCTATTCTCATAGTTTGATAATACAGAAGAAATGGACAGATTCCTAAAAAAATATGAACTACCAAGCTGGGTCAAGAAAATGTAAAACTGATGAATAAACAAGTTTCTATTAATGAAATTGAAAATGTAATTAAGTCCTTACCTACCAAGAAGAGCCCAGGCCCAGATGGATTCTTTGCAGAATTCTACAGGAACTTCAAAGACTTAATGCCGACACTCCTCAAACTCTTCAATGAAATTGAAAGGGAAATAACTCTTCCTAAGTCATTCCTGGAAGCAAATATTACTCTAGAACCAAAACCTGAGAAAGACCCAACTAAAAAATAGAACTACAGGCCAAACTCCCTAATGAACAGAAATACAAAAATTCTCAATAAAATATTGGCAAACAAGATGCAGGAAATCAAGAATATTATACACCACAATCAAGTGGGATTCATCCCAGACATACAGGGATGGTTCAACATATGTATTTCAATAAATTTAATACAATATATCAATAGAGTCAAAAGTAAGAATCATATGATCATTTTTATAAATGCAGAAAAAGCTTTATATGGTCCAATACTCATTCATGATAAGAATATTACAGAAAATTGGAATAGATGGCCTTTACCTTAAAATCAGGCACAAGAAAAGGGTATTCCTTATCACTGCACCTATTCAACATAGTATTTGAAATACTAGCCAGAGCAATTAGACAAGAGAGAGTAATAAAAGGAATAAAGATAGGAAAAGAGTAAATTAAATTATCATTATTTGCAGATGACATGATATTCTACATAGAAGACCCCCAAAACTCCATTGAAAGACTCCTAGATATAATTAATAAATTCAGCGATGTAGCTGGATACAAAGTCAATACTCAAAAATCAATAGCATTCTTATACACTAAAACCAAATCACTGAGAATTAAGAGAAGCCACACCATTGAAAATAGCATCCAAAAAACGAAATACTTAGGAATTAATCTCATGAAATAAGTAAAAGATCTAGACAGGGAAAATTATAATACCCTGAAAAAAGAAATTGAAGAGGATCTCGGAAAATGGAAAGACATCCCTTATTCATGGATAGGAAAAATAAAAATTGTGAAAATGGCCATTCTCCTAAAATTGTTATACATATTCAATGCAATCCCAATGAAAATACCACTAATATATTTCATAGATCTGGAGACATCACTCCTAAAATTCATCTGGAATCAGAATGGACCTAGAATAGCAAAGGCAATTCTAAGCAGCAAAGGCAAGGCAGGAGGTATTACAATCCCTGAATTGAAGTTATACTACAAAGCTACTCTAGTAAAATCAACATGGTACTGGAATAAAAACAGATCTGAAGATGAGTGGAATAGATTAGAAGATACAACCACAACTACAATCACACTCAACAACCTTATCTTTTATAAAGGGATCAAACATGTTCACTGGAAAAATGACAGTCTTTTTAATAAATGGTGTTGTAAAAACTAGCTCTCCATAGGCCAAAAACTAAAACTAAACCCATGCCTATCACATGTACTAAGCTAAAATCTAAATGGATCAAAGATATACATATTAAAACAGAAACACTAAATCTGTTGGAAGACAAATTGGGTAAAAATCTTGAAGACATAGGCATAGGTAGAGAATTCATGAACAGGAATCAAACCACACAGGAAATACTTCCCAGAATCAGTAACTGAGATCATGTCTTACTCTAGAGTTTCTGCATGGTGAATGAAATCTCCAGCATAGTGAAAAGATAACCCACATACTGGGAAACAAATTTCAGTGAACTCTCCCTGAGACCAAGAACTTCTGTCTAGAACATATAAAGAATTAAAAAAAAAAAAAATCAGATCCCTAACATTCAAAGACCCAATCCAAAAATGGGCATCCGAGATGAATACACAGTTCTCAGATGAAGAAATACAAATGGCATACAAATACGTGAAAAGATGTTCATCATCTTTAGTCATTAGAGAAATGCCCATGAAAACAACACTGAGATTCCATCTTACTCCAGAAAGAATGGCCAAGATCAAGATATCTTCCCACAACAAATGCTGGAGAGGCTGTGGGGGAAAAAAGAACACTTCTGCACTGTTGGTGGGAGTGTAGATTGGTGAAACCACTATAGAGGTCCATCTGAAGATTCCTCAAAAAGCTGGGATTGAAAGTCCAATTTGATTCAGCTATTTTACTTCTAGGCATATTCCCAGAAGAACTGAAAACATCATACCACAGTGATATATGTGAATGCATATTTAGCAGCACAATTTGTAATAGCCAGAACTAGGAAACAACCTCAGTGTCCATCAACTGAGGAGTGGATAAAAAAGTTGTGGTATTTTTATACAATGGAGTACTACTCAGCTATGAAGAATGATCACATTGAAATATTTGTAAATAAATGGATACAACTTGAAACCATACTCATAAGCGAAATAGATCAAACTCACATATCTAAATATCATAGTCTCCCTAGTATAAGAAATGGTAAGAGTGCATAAGATTTTATGGTAATCATGATTCCCCATTACATTGCTTTGAAGCCTTATAATGTTTCCATTCATTATTTAGAATGGTTTTATCCTAGCTTGTTTGATAGTATGAACAGCTATTTTGAAAAAACAAGACATTAGGACAGCCATTGCAGATTTAATATCATCTTGCTTTGAAGTCCTACCATGCTTTTGTTCTTTTGTTTCCATTGGTTCTATCATGTTCTGTCTTATTGGATTTTAATATGTGTGATAGTATAAACAAATTTTTATGGAAAATGAGATAATATAAAAGCCATTTTTCATTTTATGTAATTTAGTTCTGAATGTCCTTTAATACTTTCATTCTCTTGAATGTTTTATACTATTTTGTTAGGTTTGATACTATTGTATGTGAAGCTATGCTCAACTATTTCAAAGAAAGAGAAATTATAGTAGCTACTGTTAATATTAGGTTGTCTTGTGGTGAAGTTCTGTGTGGTTTACATTGTTCTGTTCTGATCTGCTTTGTTCTGTCCTCTTTTATCTTAATCTCTTTAAAATAAAATTTAATCAAAAAGGCAAAATCACTTATAGTCATTCATCTTAAAATCTTATGAATCCAAATTAACAAAAACAATATATGATAATCTAAAATTTTTACTACACTATGTCAAATAAAACCTAAATACCAAAATTTTAAAAAAAGATTCTATTTGGGATACTATTATTTTTGTCTCGTTTTAGATCTTTATACATTCTATAAATTTATGTGGTTTCCCAAGCCTTGTATAGCTAATCTGAGCCCCACTTTTGTACTAAAAAAAAAAAAAAAAAAAAAAAAAAAAAAAAAAAAAAGCAGGATGGTCGATTTTCCTTCCCTTTGAGATTACTGTCGCCTTTCATACTCTAAATGTGGCATTTTTATCAAATAACTCAAACATGAGCAAGTCACAGGCTGCATTTTTGGACAGTTCATCTCTTTCTTAGCTTGTTAACCTCCTAATCATAAATATTTGACCTCTTCCTAGAAGAAATTAGCACACACTTGACTTTTCAACGTGCACATGTAGAGTTTTTGTGGCATATAATTCAAAAACTCAAGTATGCTTGACTTTTTAGTCAATTGCTTGGATTAACTGAAAGCTCCCTATAATTATGAAAGCATCGATTTATAGCTATATGTTAGAAATGTGTCTTCAATATGCATGTGCAGACATCTACTTCATAAAGTATTAATGAAAATTTATAATTAAGAAAAATATCTCTTACCAGAATGTGCTATAAATTGCTACGTTGGCATTGATATTGTTGACTCAATCTCTTTTGTTAGGCACTATATTATTTACACTTCCATATAATTAAGTACATTTAAAGATCAAATACAACAAGTTTAGAATGAATAAGTTTAAATTACAGACCTGCAGAATAACACTGAATTCTCCACAAGCACAATGCATTCTATACGCTACTATGATTTTCCCAAGCCTTTGTAGAGCTGAAAATTTTATACCTTAGTTGCACCTCTTTGACATTTGCAGACTCTGAATCACACTTCTGGTCAGATTCATTCATTTTCTTCCATGTTCAAGCCTTTGTAACCTGATACTCCAGATGCTTAAAATGCCCTTGTTACTGATTTTCCTTTTTACTACCTTTCTAGGTAACAAACAAAAAAGTACTAAAGTTTCCTAGTATACTTTATGAAACCGGATGAAAATATATTTTGTCTCACAGCACATGAGCCAGGCATTGACAATGACTTTAGTAAACTCAGAAGTGTAAATGTAGGATGTTTATCATGTAAGCCATGTATTTGTGAGAACTGTTTTATCAGAATGATACTGATATCATCAAGATGCTTTCACACCAGCGAAAAGGAACTAAAGTTCTAAAGATGGACTGAATTGGACTGTATATTACAGTAATATATATCAAAGGAATGCAGATTTCTCAGCGGGTTAAGCAGACAGGGTAAAAGTGTAGCCAAGGTGAGGTTGTGCACTGTCTTACACTGAAGTTCTTTTACCTTTGGAGTAGATGGTGGACCTTCCCTGAATCTGCTCTTTATTGTAGGTAGAACTATTTAACATGCATGTGGTGTGTATTAATACAGTTGATATTTTATCACTTTGGATAAAAGCTATTGAAACTAGTAAGTAGACTTATTACTAAACTGAGTATTTGATGTAGTTTCTCAGCTTAGCAACCATTCACCCTTTCACCAGTAAAATTGTGTCATTTATTTATGGGATTAACCATTTTTCCACTAATTCAAAATGTTTTAATTAGGACAGACCTCGATCATAACTGCCCCAGCGCAACTCATTACACTTTCTAATGCAGAAGTATTTGATGCCTCAATTGAAATCAGCCATGGAATTTTCTAGTATTACTAAGAAAGTGAGATTGCCTTTCCAGTACACTGGATATTCAGCAGATGTGTATTTTTAAAATATTTATTACTTCCCGTATGCAGTGCGGTGTGATTGCTCATAGTGGGTGCTGGGGGCATAGTGGGTGCCCTTCCCCCCTTTCCCCACCCTCCACCTCTTGGTCTGCTTCCCTCTTGCAAAATCTCTAACCTCATGGAGGAGTCTACTAAACAATGAAGTAGAAAAAAATAAGACATGAGTAAGTAGATAGGTTGTTCATGGTCATGGTCGTGGTGACAATCACATCTTTAAAATGCTTTTAAATGAAGTTTACACTAAAATAATTTATCAAGTCATTGTTTTTTTAATATTACAGATAACACTAATTTAAAAACAGTATAAGGATTTGCAGTTATAAAGGCACGTTCGTTAGACATTTAAATATGTCAGACTGTATAACTTCACTGTGGAAATAACCCAATTGAGTCGTCACACATTTTTTTCAACAGTCAAAAGACATCAACAGTTGTAGGATGTACTTGTCAAACTTCCATGTGTACCTGTTCCAAATAAATAAAGAAAGTCTTTGAGAATTCAATAAGTACATTTGACTTCAGGAAAGTTTCACTTAGAAATACCACTTGATTTCTGATCAACACAGAAGGGTCAGTTCCTCTTTTGTTTCAAATAAAAAAGTCAATAAGGTGGAGTGCGTACTGCTCACAGCCTGCACCTCTAATAAGAAAAAGAGAAAAGAACTCACCAGCTGCTAAAGATGAAAGGGAATTGAAAATACAATTCATAATAAGCAGCTAAACTCCTGGGGATCTGAGGTATGCCATGGGACTAAGAGATCCTGCTGTTACTTTTAAAACCCACTCCATAAGGGAAGAGATAGCCAGACCACATTAGCCAGATAGCACTGACAAAGCCAGTTTATAACCCAGGCTGCTGCAGTTCTGGACACATGTGAGAGATCACCAGCAATTATATCAAGCTATTACTTGCTCTATTTCTGGAGCCCTGCTTGAAGAAAAATTTAAAAATCAAATTATTTTAGTTTAAAAACTAGCCTGGGAATCTCACCTCCAGGTAGGCTATAGAAAAATGTGCTTCTTTTTCCCCCTGCTTCAAAGAGAACAATGGAATAAAAACAAAAAAGTTAAAGTTCATATTGTGCAAGGAGTTATTTTGAGAGAGTCGAACACAAAGGAAATTTGAACTGAATTCCATAGATAAAAGCACACTCACCTATGAGCAGAAATTCATAACAGCTTTATTATCTGCAGGTTTATTTCTTCATATTATTCCAGGTAATTTTTTAAACAGAGAAAGAAGTATTCAGAGCTTATAATAGGCCATATCATGGTGAAGGTATTGCAGAATATAGAAAGCAATGTAATATTGTGTTAAGAGATTAAACAATTTAAGTAGGTAAGTAATGAACTTTAGAAAAGCCATTAAAATAATACTACTGCTAAAAATTAGGAAAGGTAATTTTAAAAGCCACATGAAAAGATAAATTGGCATAGTAAAGCTCTGTCTTTAACTGGCAGAGTGTTCAAGACAGTGACTGGATAGAATGTTTCCAAAGCAAACAAAGGGAAAGATGGTGGAGCCCAACGACCGCAGTGACACAGGGGTACATGAATGGTGACCCCAACATGTGCGGCTTCTGGGGGACACACTGTCTACATGGTGACACGGGTACAGTGGAAGGAAGAATGGCTGAATCCTGTACCATCAGAGGACTGCGCCTAAGCAAACATCAATATAACAGCATTACCAGAGTGAGTAAGGCCTTGGGTTAAAAGGAACAGATTAATTTTGCAGAAAGATACATCACACAGTTGTGTGATAATGTAATAGCAGTATTTTGAATATAATAATATATAGAAGTGATAAATATCTGCGTTTTGGGGGATTTTAATATTTTCCCTTTGAAGATTGATTAATTATGTATAAAATCAGTAAGTAAAGATTGTGCTTGGGGGCGCTGCACCCTAAGACACAAAAGAAAGTGTAGGATGGTCTTGTGTGAGACATAGAACAAGTCTCAATTTGTTTAAAATTGAGAAGACAAAATTGATGTATTTTCATTAATATTCATTTTAAAATGCTTTATTTCCTGTTTACCATTACTGTACTTTTTAGTCACTTGTTACAATTATTTTTCGTGATTTTCAGCTATTGCTGTTTATGACTGCTTAGATAGAAAACAATTTAAAAATGCATTCTCCAGATGGAGGTAGCACCTACCCTAATGGTTTAAAAAGATTCAACTTCTTTCACTTCTGTTGCTCTTTGCCTTGATTTTCAATAATTTTGCAATACCACTAGCGTGGAAGTGGGTATCATTTGCCAGGTCTCCAGTGTCATACGCGCCCGTCTGACTCTATTTCCCGGCGTCTGCATGTGAGCTGCTCTAACTCTGTCATTATTTCCTCCCCCAGTAGAGCTGGGCTGAATGGGTGTAGCAGAGCCAGGAGCTCAGCATTCAGAGACTCAGCATTCAGCAGAGTAACCCTGCTGACTTCAGTTCTTCACCGTAGGGACCCTGACAGCCCACTCTCAGGGTTAGGGACAAAGCCACGCAGCCCCGTGATTCCAGTTCTGTTCTAACCTCTGACGGCTACCTGAACCAGAAAGCCCTGCGGACACACGTCTGAATGCTATTAGGTGCAGAAGGTATTTTCTAATTCTGGTTCCTGTATTTGCACTGTGATTCTCAAACTTACATTCTTAACTATATCCATCAAATCATGTTGATTGCTAACATTGTTAGTTGAATAAAGAGGAGAAATTGATCATTTTTAATTGCAAGAAAAGTCACTTTAGGGACATCTTTAGAGTAACTGAATACAATTGTGTAGAAAAACTGGGTAGTATGAATCGTAGATTCCTGGCCCAGGGTTATAGCTCAGCGGCACAGCACCTGCCTGGCAAATGTGAGGTTATACGTTTTGATTCCCAGTCAAAAACAATGTGTAGATACCTGAAAAAATAGTTTGAGAATTTTGTTTTGCATTTTATAATAAAATAAAATTGGATGAAATATTAAACAATAAAAAGTTGTTACTGTTCTCAATATTACAATTAAGCAGCACAAAATCTTCTAAGCAATGTAATTTATGGTGCTCTTTCTGGTTATATAATATCAAGACACAAGCTACAAATTCGAAAACTAAAATTCATATTCACATTGCAATAAAAAAATAAATTCCAAAACAGGCACACATCTCTGTAACACAGCTGAAGTGACTTATAGTACCACTCATCCCTTTATGAAAGAAAATAAACCTAGCATAAATTGTGGACATATATTCACAATCTACTATGATTCTTTCTCTGTAGAATCCATCACCTGTGTTGGAATTCTGCCTGAGTCTTGATTATTTTTCTTTAAATTTGCATCACTCAGATGTTTCTTAGAGAATTTGTATTTAGCCCCTCCTGTGGATTTATTTTCTTCATAAATACTTTTATGGGGTTCATTAATTCTATCACTCCCATCTAGATTTCATTTTCTCTCATCATAAAAATGGGCATTGACTCGAGCGATACTCTGTCTGTACTGACAATGACAGAATGGAAATCTTGGTCTCTTTGTTCAGTTCAGAATTTTTGTGATGTGAATTAATTGTACCTTGAAATTGTAAGCAAGATTGGGAGTTTTGTAATGGAAGGACAGTTGCAAATTACTTTATGAATAAAATGCAAATGTATAAAAATCACATGTATAGCATTTAACATCCTATCTATCTACCATGTTATATCATATGAATTATGCTTATTTTAAAATGTTTTGATCTTGCCATGAAAGCCATACAGGCCAATCACTTGATTTCCTTTCCTTTTGCTGTTCTCTGCGCTTAATAGTTAGCAAGTGGTTCTGCCTTTCTTTATGATGTTTGCTGTCATTTAAATTTCTCTACTTACATGGGCCTTATAATTCAATTAGTCCAGAGTACTTTATTTTGTTCCAAAGTCAAGCCTATTTTGGATATTTTACAGCACTTCGTTACTGTATTTCTGCCCATTTAAGTAATGGTATATGAAACATAATTTTAGAAAGGAGCAAGAAAAGTAATATTTTAAGGACATCTGTTTAGTATCTTTATTCAGTTCTTCTGGCGAGGGCTTTGTCGCTGGCTTTCTGCGTTCTGATGAGAATTCCCAGTGCTTCGCTCTGCAGGTACACAGAATGCCCAGGCGAACTCCCCATCTCCCTTCTTTTAAAACTTGTACCACCATCAGGTAAGGAACCCACATTTATGACCTCATTGTACGTCAATCACTCTCTCAATCATCTACCTTAATTGTAATTGTGTTTATTTATGCACAAATTATTTCATTAGTAAGTGTTTGCGGTGAGCCATGGTTATGTCCACAGTGAGGAGCTGGTGCGTGGATGGAATGCACCCCAAGGTTTCCCTCCTCCTCTCTCTCTTCCCTTTCCCTTCCTCGGTAACTCAGCCCCTCCCCTTATGCAAAAGACCGATCTCCCTGTCTCCTATGATATTTTCTTTTGCTGTATAACTTATTTGGATTTTTCATACGACAGAAACCATGCAATATTTAAGGTTATATATCTCGCTCATTTTACTGAATATTATGGTCTCAAAGTGCATCTGTATTCCTACAAACGACTCAAGTTCATCCTATATGACAGAACAGTGTTCCACTGTATGCAAATATCTTATTTTCTGCATCCATTGATTTCTTTGTGACAATCTAGGCTGCTTCCAAGATTTAGCTGTTATAAACTGTGCATCTATAAACATGGAAATGAGTATATTACTGTAATGTGATGACTTTATCTCATTTGGGAAAATTTGGATTAGCTGGGTCAAATGCAATGTCTAGTTTTAATTTTTTGAGGAATCTCTATACTGATTTATATAGCAGTGGTAGTAGTTTGCACCCAACCAACAATGCAGAAAGAAAATTGTACCTGTAAAGAGGGTCACAATGCAAGATTTGGTCTTCTATATGTGAAACTTTGTGGGAACAATTCAATTCAGCAAATCAGACTTCACTCTACCTACACAAACTGATACTCTCTTAATTCCTTCCTTAGTGGTCATGTTTTGAAAATACTTTCTTTAGCCTTTACTATGTGATAAAAGCTGTGAGTATCCCACATTTTACTTGGGGTAGAGGCACCTTTTCTCCCTCTCACATGAAACTGGCAGCCAGATCTAAATAGGTTTTCTCCTTAAAGTGGTTGCTCCAGTGTTAAGACTCCTGATGTGCCTCGGGGTCTTGAATCATGCTGCATAAGAAATGATGTGGCCCTAACTAGTACACTTTGTCTCCACTTTTGAATACTCAAATTTATTTTGGGTACAAAAAATAGAAAATCATTCTGTCTTCATAAATAAACAGAGTGAATTGATGATAAGTTTCTAGGACCTCAGACAGATGATAAGGGATGCCTAGGATACCATAGGTAAGGTTATGTTAGAACTGGATCCCTGCAAGGGAAGTCAGCAAGAGAAATAGATGAGCCCTCTCTCCGAAACCTAAAAGAAGAAGAACAGCTCCAATGATACTTAATGTCAGTGTTTATCCATGGTAGATTTTTAAATGTGATATAGAATCTGACTGGCGTATTGGACAACTATCTACCATTTAGTTACTCATCAATTGGTGAACAGTAGGATGACATTATATATGAAGGGGAAATGCTATTTTCCATATCAAAGCATAATCTAACAAAGTTAGAAATAAGATAGGAGTGGAGAAGCCTGCCCAAGAGTAATCCGTAAAGTGGCAACAGATGAACTTAACACATGTAAATATGTCAAGCATGATGAATAATTAAAAGCAAAGCATTTAGACCATATAGTTTATTGCTAACAACTGAAGATAACATTCAAAGAGAGCGTATAAAACACTTCAAATTGTTTTATGCTTTTCCACTTAACATCACAGTCATTGTCACCATGGAATATTATCAACGTTGCAAAAGGGATAAATCTGTGTCATGCAATTAAGCACAATGTAATTTTCTTGACTGAGAAAGAGCCAGCATACTTAGTCTATTCCCCACTTTGCCTAAGGCTTCTTGTCAAGTTCCAGTAGGTTTATGTCAACAAAGATAGTTCACTAATCTTTAATTGTTCTGTAGATTTTGAGTATATTCAACATTTGGAGATATTCATGCCATTTTGTTTTCTGTAGTGGGAAAATATACCCACCCCCAAAATCAAGTCTCTAAACCCAATAGGAGAGGGTTTGCAATGTGAATAACTTTACTATAGAAGTAAAGATCCAACAGTGTATCTTAATGAAGAGTCACAAAAATATCGTATGGCCCTGAATATCCTGGGATGACAGAGAAATTGCACTGAATTATACCTTTTTATTTAGGGTTTTTTTATTCATATTTTGTTTGTGTGACTATTAAGTTCCCACAAAATTAACTTAAAATTTTAGATTTGTATATTTAACTTTTTTTTTTTTTTTTTTTTTTTTTTTGTCTTTTTCATTTTTATCGGTACCGGGGATCGAACTCACGACCGCCTGCTTGCAAGGCAGGTGCTTATGCCGCTGAGCTAAATCCCCAGCCCCTGTATATTTAACTTTTAAATGGAATTATAAATGTATTATTTATAAATAGGCAACTTTGCAAAGGAAATACCAGACTTGCATTACTAATACAGAGGCCAATAATCAAACATGTCTACGGGGCAATGGAGACCCTGCTTTTCCCATGAGCTGTAGTGTGAAAGAGAAATGCATCCTGCAGGATGAGTCCTGTGGACATACACAAGTCCAGCAGTCGGAAATGGAGGCAGGAAGACAGAAGATTTTATTCGAACATGGGCAACTTAGTGAAATCCTGTTTCAAAAGAAAATAAGACAAGGGAATGTAACCTTCTCCAATTTTGGTGAGATTGTAGACTGGTACAGTCACTCTGGAAATCAGTGTAGAAATTCCTCAAAATATTAGGTCTAGAGGTCCCATTTGACCTAACCATTCCCTTCTTGGCATCTTCCCAAAAGAATTAAAAGCATCATAGTACAGAGATACACGTACACCTAGGTTTACAGCAGCACAGTTTGTAATAGCTAAATCTTAGAAAAAACACAAATGCTCGTAAACCAATGAATAAATAAAAAAGGTGTGTCCTTTATACAATGGTGTACTACTTAGCGATAAAGAAGGATAAATTTGGGACATTTATAGACACGTGTGTGGACCTTGAGACCATTCTCATGAGTGAACTGAATCGGAAAACCATGTAAATACTGCATCGTTTCTCTGTGAGAAACCGAAAGTGCAAGTAAAGGTCAAAACGTTTAATAGACAACCCGAAAGAGGAGAACTGGGGTGTGGGGCAGGAGCGAGGCAGGGAAAACTGGGAAACAGAAAAGGATAAAATGGAAGCAAAGGTTTGTAAATAGGGAGAGGAAAAGGGTTGATGGGAGGGAGAGAAATGGGAAAAAGGTATCAAAATGTATCAGGTACAAGTACAAATTCCCTAGGACAAATGATCATTGTGTATGTCTCGATGGCACCAATGAAGTTAATAGTAGAAAAAGAGATGTCTCGATCTGTTATGGAGACCCTGCCTCAGACACAAAACACAAAACAAAGCAAAACACCCAATGTCTACTTTGACTGATGTGTTGTTTTAGGAAGTTGATTTGCTGCATAAGAAGACTTCTCTTTTGTACAGAAAGAGCCTTCCACTGGTCTCCCTAATCATTTATTTGAGGAGACTCAGATCTCTGGAGCTTTTCCTCTCTATTCTCTCTGTCAGGCAAAATCAGTTATAAAATTCCAAGCATTGACTAGTGGACTGTTTCGATGTTCTTTATTACCAAATGGAAAATGCACAGATTAGGCAAGTGGTCTCTTGAAATATTACTTTCCTTCAAAGAGGAAATCACCAGGTTATAAACTGAGTTGTGGCTTGTCTTAAAACTCTTATGCTGAAACTCATCTCCAAACATCATAACTGGAGACAGGTTCTTTGGAAAGGGAACCAAGTTGGTGTCTTCATGAGTGCAGAGCGCCATGATGGTAGGAGAGCACTTAGCTGAAGAGACACCTGACTCTCCTCTCTGCGTCCTGAGGGTGCAGCTGAGGCGACTGTCTGAAGTGAAGAGAGCTGTGTGTCAGCCTGACCAGGCTGGTCCTCTAGCGCTGGAGTTTCAGCTCTAGAACTGTGAGAGCGTCAGTGTCTGCTGAGGAAGCCATCTGGCTGGGGATGTGTTGTGATAGCAGCCTGATTGGAATAAGTCTTGTGATAACAGAATCCCTAATGAGTGTCCTTTATAGTAAATCCATCTGGGTGAAATAGTCAAGATACTTCTGAGAGTTATCTGGATTTCAGAAAAAAATTGGTAATCGATTTTCAAAATGACTGCTTGGTTAGTTGGAATCATATATATTTTAGGGGAAAATCTATTAATACATTTTCAGTCTTCTGACAGTTTGAGATTAAAGATTCTCTATCATCTCAGTTGCTGTTACAATAATTTTAGTAATCAAAAACATAAGTTTCATAACATATACTATTGTATATTTATGTATTTTATGGAAAATAATTTCAAAACAATAATAGAAGAACAATAGATATTACACTGCTTATCATTTTCTTCAAAGAACTTACTCTAACTACAAGATATGGGCACAAAAATATGCTATTTTTAATTTATCTATAACTCATGCATGCTAGTTTTGTCTTTAGGAAATTCCTTCATAGTTTGCATATCAGTATGAACTCTCCTATGATTGTCTATTTCATGGATTTCAAAGCCCTCTATGGTGACTCTAATATTTCTATTTTTGACCAAAATATACAGATATTAATTTGACTTAAGTTCCACTCTGTCGTCTACATGGATAGATGCAGACTTTATATATGATTGCTGATTAATTTATGGCACATTGAGCTTTCAAATGTTTCAAATACACTCACAAAAATTAACTATTTGATGAAATATTTGCTAATCATGTCTCAGGAAAAGAATCTTATTTTTCATGTTTCTTCATCCATATAAATTCATAATTTGTTTGAACAATGTTGAGAATCTCAAACATCATCTGGACCTCTGAAATCATTTTCTTCTTTTGTGTTTCCTTGCTCTTCATGACGATGACAAACAGAAATATTTTTATCAGAAAAAAAAGGAATTTCTCAGCAATGCTTTAACAAATGCACTGTGTGTGTTGTGATTCATAAGAGCTGACATCCCATATAATTGCGTTTGAGTGTTCTCCTAAGTGTGCTCTGCCGGGAATGTATTAAATCTCACTTACCGCCCCCAGCTAGTCTTTGTGCCTTCATTTCTGGCCCAGATCCCAACCTAGAAAACCAATAAATCCTTTTCTATACATGAAACTGTCTTTATTATCTTTCCTGACGCTGCGTTCACTGGTCTTTTAATGGCTGAGTGGATCCCCGCAGTGCCGTTGTTATTATTACATCTCACAAACAGGCATAAAACAAGATTAAATAGTCTTTCATCTTCTGAGGTCAAAGACCTGCTACCTTCGCTTTCATTGTTAAACTAAAGTAAGATATTAATTTTATTTTTCCTTGGCAGCAAAGCCTTTTTGTTCAATACCTGATTAAAATTCAATTCTACAATTCTAACTTTTCAGCAGTGTTTTTAAAGAGCACTATCCTAATAAAATATCAGTGAACATTATGTGTTTTTTTTCTTGTGCACCAGTAAGATTTTAATGTTCCTCCCAATCAAAAGTCCAGGTCCTTAGGTGGCGTTTCAGCATGATGTAACTTAACAGTCAATTACACCTATAAAATGAAACACGCCAATAATACTACACATGAGATTAGGCTAGAGTGGTTCGGATCCTGGAGACTTTTTGATAATTCCCAATGTACATTAACAATCTGAAGTACATACCTGCAAGTAAACGCCATGTAGAACACATCAGGCTCCGTAACAAGAAATAGATTAGATAGCTTAATGAAGTTTTCCTACATCCTCCTGGGAAATTAGAATGCAGGACTAAATGTAAGAGTATACACTGTGTTCTCTTACTGCTTGATTTAAGAGATGACCTTTTTTTTTTATTATTATTTTGGTGTTGATTCTGCTGTGATTATTTCCCTGTGAAAAAGTTTTTGTTGGAAAAAGTGTGATCCCTTGTTCAAGATTTTTCTACATAAACAACTGTGTTACCCAACTTATAGGTGGTCATTTAATTATATTAATTACATGAACATATTTGCATTGCAGCTATGAAATTTTAAATGCTATAAAAATGAGGGAAAAGATCAAACAATACAACTAAATTCAAATTACAATGATTTTTTTCTGTTATATATGACTTACTCTTGACAATGTTTTGAAAGATTATAAATCTTGTTGCTCATATATCCACTGTGCATGAAAATCCATTCAGCAACTTATATTGGTTATAAAACAGAAAAATATATTCATTAGTGAATGAACAATGTATATATTAAGATTAATTAACTAGTTATAATTCTCAACACTAGGATGAATATGTTCTCATTATTTATTATCTAATTAATTTCTAAAAATTGAAATTAATGAAATTTTTAAAAAGCTGTATTCTAATGAGAAAAATTAATTGATTTCTCAAAAAATCATTTGTATCTAATATACACAGCAGAAAACTACTATACTAAGGATTTAAATGGAGCAATTAAAAATAACTCCACTGTGTTTTAAACTACTATTAAAAACAACATTATTGGAAAATATAATTTTGTAAGTCGATGAAACATCTAATAAAATATATTATTTTATTATTAGGTTATTATTAGATTATTATTTCATTATTAGATTATTATTATTTCATTATTAGATTATTAAAATAATAATCTAATTCCAATCATTATGTTATCTAATAGCAAATATCTGGTGTTACTCATAATATAGAAAATGAAGGAAATGTTAAATTCATCTGGAACTATGAAAATAGTGTAAACTTCATCCATCTGTCTTTTATTTTAATTCTCTACATTTTCTATACATTTTCCTTTTGACTTAATCTTCAGATCTGGTGTTAGATCTACAAGAATGAGGAAAATCATGATTTGTACTGTAAGAATGTAGCATTGGAGATAATTCAGGAAGAAACATTACCACTTTTTCATTATCTCTCGTAACAACAAAGATAGAATACATTATGCAAAAGGTTAAATATACTGAAAATGAAGCAAAATACAATTTGTACTAAAGGAATGCATTGCTTCTTAATGCTTAGCAACTACTTTGAATGTACTAATGATTATATGCTAAGAATATGTGCTTTGGCTTAGCTGTAATATTTCATATTAGTTTTTTTTCATGTTTCAAGATTTATAATAGAAAAATAGCTCTAAAGCATAAGATTTTACTTTCGAAGGTTTTTCCATATTTATGGATTTTTAGCAATCATTAACAAAAGTAAGTAATACCAATAACCTCACTGTAAACCTTGCCTTTTCTTCAGGGATCTGCAAACTAGACAGGGTCACATATTAATACCTGACTATTATAGCATCTAAATATTTGAGCGTTGCATTGCAGCTAACTTACTTAGAATTCTAAGACCGAGGGTTTTGGATAGAAATAAGCCCATTTAGGCTTCATTTAAACATTAGTATGTGTGTGTAAATTTAAATTCTATGATTCAAAAATTGTTCTATTTGCTACAATTTTTCAATCCTTAAAAAGGATCACTGTATGTTTTTTTTTACTCCAATTAAAGTTCTAGATTCAAACTATCAGACCACTCTGCCAATCATAAAAAGTTTTATGAGTTTTAAAATGAATTCAATGTTCAGAAATATATTCAAAATTCATAAAATGAAACATCTAAAATGATTCATTTTATTACAAGTTGATATTGTATTGTAAACATTTTTGTTCCATCAAGAAATCTATGTATAAATAAGAGGAGAACACTGTCTCTCTCACATTTAATTATCATCTGCCAGAAACTGGCATCAAATGAATTAATTTGAATCTGTGTAAATTCCATTGGCTCTTTTTTGCTAGATTTTGAAAAGATAAGAACTACGAAGAAAAATTGTACTCAAAGGCCTGTTAGTCTCTTCATTAAAATAATAAAAATAAATTAAAGTCTTCCATATGTCAAGAGTTAAAGTATTTTAATATGTTCTAGCTTGCTTGGAATGTTACCATAAAGTTTAATTCTCTCAATTATGAAGCTAATCTGAGTTTCCATTTATTAATGACCACTCTAAGACATTCTCTAAAACCCCTCATTCTTCCTCATACATATAGTGATGATAACTACTGCGTGTGGAAGATAAAATATTGAGTTAAGATAATCAAAGTGGAACAAATCTAAATCCTGAGTTAAGGATATATGAAAATTTCAGGAATCTAACTTTAACTTTCTGCAGAATAATAATAATTATAATGTTCTTAGTCATGCAACCAGCAAGTTTACTATATGGGTCATTTGTTGCTATGCTGTTGACAGGACTCACTACAGGAAAATTTGGAAAATGAATGATATTCTGCTTTCATAGTAAAACTCTACAGTCAGTGTAATTGCGGCCATTACTGGCAGTACCTTAAAAGAAGTTAAGTGAAATATTCTGCTTAGTTTATCCTTTTCTATACTATTGCTGAGTTCTATACTTTATATTAAAATTATACTTATTCACCAAATGTTTAATAAAATCTTGTAAAAAGTCAAGAATTTTGGTACCTGGTAAACAAAGTAAGTGGGAATAAATATAAACAAGAGAGTTAAATATTTCTACAATGAAAACTATAGAAAGAAATTGGAGATAATAGATGGAAAGACCACTCTCATTCATGAACAAACAGAATTGATATGATTAATATCATCGTATTACCAAGAGTTATCTATATTTTCAGTACAACTCCGTCAAAATACTAATGGCATTCTTATTATGAAAAAACAACATAGTATCAACACAACAACACATATGTATACCAACAATATAGAAGATACAAAAACATGTACAGTTATAGCTACCCGATTTTTTTGCCAAAGGGACAAATAATATGCTGGAGCAAAGACAGTATCTTTAACAATTGGTGTTTCTGAAAATTTAATGTAGGTATAGAAGATTGCAACTATATTCCTGTCTCTCACCATGCAGAAAAATCAATAGAAACTTCTAGAAGAAAATACAAAGAAACTCCTGAAGTCATCACCATGGGTGTAGACTGCCTTTAAAAGGCTCTAGGAACACACAAAATAATAGTGAGAATTAGCAAACAGAAGTACAAGTACATCAAAGTGAAAATCCTCTGCATCCCAAAGGAAAAGAATCAACATGCTGAAAAGACAACGTATGAAAATCCTTGCCTGTCTTCCAACAGAGAATCTGTAGAAAACCTAAAGAATTCAAAAGCTGACACCAAAGGGGGCGGGGGAAATGACTCAACCAGTAAATGGAAAAGATGAATAGAAAATTCTCAAAAAAAATTAAATGACCAATAATTATATGAAAATAAAAAAGAGTTTCATATTTTCAGACATCAGGGAAATGCACATCATGACTACAATACAACTCCAGTTCACCCAGTCTTTGCTGTATTCTGCAAAGAATTAAGTACAGCATGCTGAGGTAATACTACCATAGCAATATTTATTGTAGCACAACTCATAACAGGAGCTAAACTATGCAAAAATATCTATGTGCCCACCAAGAAATTAATAAAGAAAACCTGGCATTTATTCACAATGGAGTGATAACCTTCAGTAAGTATGCAATTATGTAGTTTGCAAAAAAATGGATGAAACCAGAAACCATCAAGTTAAACAAATGAACTGGACATGGAGAATCAAAAATTAAATGTATTTTCTCAAATGTATATTTAGATCAAGAAGAAGAGAGAGAAAAACAAGGAGAAAAAGAACTAGAGGAAAATGAAAGATGACAGGAAATTAGAAAGACAACGATGAAAAATGAGAAACAGGGAAGGAAAAGGAAATACTTGAAGAGAAAATAACATGCATCATACGTAGTCAACCAAAATACCTAATAAAACCCATCATTCTATTCGCTAAAATCCACTACTTAAAATTAAGCAAAGTATTGCTAAAATAAAACTGCTTCAAAAGAGAAGGACAATGACCAGGTATACACAACAGGAGCACTCCTTAAAAGGGTGTTTCCATTAAATAGTGTACTTCATAGTGACAAGGATAGAGATGTGCAATAAGCTGACCTTACAGGTTTTTAAGGGAGTGTTTACATAAATTTATGAAGGAAAAATCAGTGATAATAGATTGAAATGATAGCAAGCCAGTCCAAGGCCATCAGCAATGCATGAAGGATGAAAAATGAGCCTGTAACAGTTGATACACTGTTTCAAACTGAGAAGTTCAGAAGTAAAATTAAACAACTCAGCAGGGGGCCAGCATCCTCACTTTGTAAACATCCTGAATCTGCAAGAGGCAGGCTGGAGATGGTGTGAGTGCTACACAGTCTGGGAGTGTGGGTAACCTGCTCACAATGTAAGGGTGGAAAGAGGCTTGCTGTCCTTCTTGTGTTTGTTGTTTTTGCTGTATCTGCTGCCTTGAATGGTTCCCCCTCTGCCACACCACCTTGCCTTGGAGTCAGTTGATATAGACTGAAACCTCCACAAACTGTGAGCTAAGTAAATCTTTATTGCTTGATTTCAGATGTCTGGTATTTTGTCTCAGCAATGAGAGAACTGAGACAGAGCCACTGGCTCAGAATTGTGAAGTTGCATTAGAGTGAGTCTGACAAGGTTTGCCAGGGTTAGGGGATGCAAGTTTCTATACGAAGACAAAGGTAATGTGTCCGTGTCCTATAAACAAAAGGAATATTGTTGGTGGGTAAAGGATGGAAAGAGAAGGAGCAAATCACTTGAGGCAGGGAGAAAACTTTAAAAAGATTCTGTTCTTGTGAAATGTGCAGAGGTCTTGTGGTGAGCATTGGCCTTTTATGTAGGAGAGTGGAGAAGAGATTTCAGAAGCAGTTAGGAATCAACTGACTGTGAGGTTCACAGAAAAGAAAAGGAAGAAGCACAGAAGGCCTTCCTGCATTGAAGAGATGTATACACAATGTAAAACGAAATGGGCTGGGCAGTCACACGTATCAGAGGAGAAAATACAGAAATTAGCCAAATGCATTCCTTTTGTCAGTTTTATCCAGGGCCTGAGGTACGCAATGGTGTTATATCATTCAAATAGAGTAGATAATCTCACAGCATTACAGGAATCAAGTTCAACACCTTGTTAAGCAAACATGAAAAAGTCTCCAGAAAGAAGAAAGCACTTGAATGCAGGGCTTGCAGTACCCTCTTCCCAGCATTCTCCTGGTTTCTAATGAACAATACACCTTTCTAACAAAACAATTTAGGGATGCAGATGCAGCACAGTGGAAGAGTCCTTGCTGGCTGCCCATAATCCCTTGGGTTTGATCCCTAGAGCCTTTAAGTGAAGACGTTTAATGAATCATGCTCAAAACATGTTCATGGGCACATGTAGTACAATTAAAATGGCAATATAAAAATATAATTGCTATTCTACAGTGTCTTCAGTCCTTAATTTGAGATGCCTGATCTTCAAGTGTCTTCAGGCTTCAGTGCACAGAATATTTCAATCAGCATATTTGGCTTTAGTTGTGCAACTGCTCTAAAGCAGGTGTCAACTCTTTAAAGTTTTTCTGAGTAATGCCAAGCAACAAATCATCCACCTGAGAGAGTTTAATGCACCGGCATCCAGGTGCCTGGCATTTGTAAACTACTCCCCAAGTGTAAGCTGAGCACTGTGGCAAAATATAGATGTGTTAATAAGTGTTATTGTGCTTCATAGTCATTCCTGTCACTGAGATATTATAGAGTAATAACCTCACTGTGCTTGATCATGATCATGATCATGATCATCACCAAATAATCAACACGTTAAGTTCTTTTGGAGTAAGACGTTAGATACTGGGAGGAACTCATTAGTACTCTTGGAAATTGAGAATTAATTGATGATAATAATTCAGTATTATGTGATAGTAGCATACTTCGATTTCTTGAATAACTTTTAGTGTACTTTTAAAATCCTGCATCATTTTGACTACGCAGATTTAAACAATGTGCATTGAGATTTCTTTTTAAAAATGTGTTCATATCATATCATTCATTTTTTAAAACCTACTACGTAACTGTTAGACTACATTACTGGTCCTGTGCAGTACATTTTTTCACTAATTCTTTTTGGAGTTTTGGCATTAATTAATGTAGATAATAGAATATGTACACTTGTGCCAAAATCAGATCTTCCCTCAATAAAAGGATGACTTTTGTGAGGACCTGTGGTTGCGTTGCTTTCAAATGCTTCAGAGCCTGCACTGTAATAGTGTCCCCTCATGAGTTGGTTAATTAGGAAGGCTTTCTATCAGATTTGGAAGCATTGGATATATTGGTATAAATAAAAATTATAACAAATCTTAACTGGCCTAATCATGAGAATAAATTAAAGGACTGTCGGCTTTATAAGAAAATAATGAAGATAGAAGACTAGTTTTTAAGCATCCCAAAATTGCAACCAGCTGGTCAGCCGCCATAATTTACTACAAGCTTCTACCTATGTGTGTGATTGTTTCTTTGGAGAAGGTCATGAGTTGAAATCTCTTCTTCATGTGAAGAAATGTGCAGTTAAGAATCAGGGCTCATTATCTATCAGGACCCAAACAGTCCTTCTTCTATGCAAAACAGGAGCTGTGATGACAGCTGGACCTCAGTTGCCTAGTCTCATGTTTGCTGTTGGAGTAACTGCCAAGAATTTTAGAGCTAAAGTGTTACAACTGCTGATGTCCCCAAGGGCCCTAAATGAACAGCTTGTGCTCCTCCACCTCTGTGTGCTCTCTGTGGCCCTCCATGGAGGAGTCACCTAAATCTGGAAGCTGTATTGTTTTGTTTGATGCTATCTTCTTTTAATCAAATGAATAATTAATCTTTAAGTCAATATGATAAACAAACCTTAACCAACACTTTTCCAATATTAGAATGCACAGCATCAATAAATATAAAAATTTACAAATAAAAAGCCTTTGTTTATGATGTTTTCTAATGTTGTATAGAAAATAAATATGTGGAAATATCTACTATTTAGTTATTTATGATCATTAAGTATATGTTTCTTACCACCACACAGTCAAACTGCAGTTTAATAGTGAGAAAGCTGTGCACATGCATGAAGAAGTAACAGTTTACTTCTGAATAAATAATGGGTCGAGGAAGAATTTAAGAAAATATTTCTATTAAAAATGTGAAACAAAATGGAAACATAAAATGCCTCTTAGATACAGCAAAACTTGTTAGAAGAAGAAATTCTGTGGCAATAAATTGTTTTTCTAGGAAAAATAAAAGAGAAAGTTCTCAAGTGAACAACCTATCATTGCATTGCTAGGAAAGCCAAAAACCTGAATAGGAGAAACAAAACAAAATAACACAGGGAAAGAAATGATAAAGACTAGAAAAGAAATAAATGACATAGTGAACAAAAAATTTAAAAGATCAAAAATATGAAGAGGTGGTGCTCCAAAAGGCAAAAAATCAAAACAAATAAACAAAATCCCGGCAAACTCCTAACTATACTGATGACCAAGAGCAGACAACTTCTGTCCTAGCATCTATCAAATATTTAAAGAAGTGCTAACATTAATATTTCTTATATCATTCCAAAATCTTGAAGAGCGGAGAATTCTCGCAAACTCTTTCTATGAAGCTAACATTGCCCTGAAAGCAAAAATGATCAATGACAAAACAAAACGGGAAGATAAAGGTGAATATTCATATGTATGTATGTATGTATGTATGTATGTATGTGCTAGGAATCAAACTCACCACCTCGTGCTGTCAGGCAGGAGCTGTGCTGCTGAACTACATTCCTGGCCCCTAGGTCAATATTCTTGATAAACATCAATGCAAAATCTTCAGCAAATTATTGGCTAATTGCATCAAAACAGCCTTAAGATTTATCATAATCAATCAGCCTTCCTTCCAGGAATACAAAGACCATTGAATTTCTATTAATTCGTTTGTGTCTTTCTTTCCCACTGCTAAAAAGGAAATGCCTGACACCTGCAATTAAAGCAAGAGAGTACTTGATGGCTGGCAGTTTCAGTGCGTGAAAGTTTGGCTGGCCTTTCCTCGCTGAAATAGCCTGGGGATAGAAAGCTGCTCACCTTGTAGCAGTTGGGAAACGGAGAGAGAAGCGAGGGACCAAGGACAGGGATCTGTCTGCCCAGTGCCCTGGGTCTTTCCAGCAGGCTCCAATTCCAAACACATATATCCAGGAGGTGAATTAGACCTAAATTGTAACTATGTGTACATCGGGTCCATGCCATAACACATGAGAGAAGGGAGGCCATGCAGCACACTGCAGAACTGTCTCAATGGGTCAAAAGTAGATTTGAAAAATATCAACATTTTTCCTGATAAAAATCTCAGAAAATTAGGTATGGAAGGGTTGTATCTCAGCATAATAAAGGTCCTATGATAACCACCAGTACCATCACACTGAATGGAGTAAGATTGGAGCCACTGTCTAAGGTCTTCAACAAGACACGGACGTCCGCGTTCCCTACTTGGACATAGGACCAGAAGTTATATCCGGAGCAGTAACGTGAGAGACAAAATAAAGGGCATCAGTACTGAAAGCAGGAAGCCAAAATGTCGCTGACTGCAGATGACTCGGTTTGTAATTATATATAAAATTCTAAGATCCACCTGAATATGGGAATTTTAGAATACATACATTCAGCCAAGTTGGAGGTTACAAATCCACAAACAAAAATCTTTAGCATTGCTATAAATAAATATGACTATCTGAGAAAAGTAAAAATGAGTGCCATGTCTAATAGCTGCAAAAACTCTATGAGTAAATTTAACAAAAGAAGTAGGAAATTACTAAAATAAAAACTACCAGCTATTAGTCAAATAAATTGAAGCACATAGCAGTCTGAATAAGGGAATTTCAAGCTGACAAATTTTAACCACTGACTCTGGAAACTGTTGTGTGTGTGTGTTGTTAGTCACGTACTCTGGACTCTCTTCTCCACTGCCAGTGGCATCACTTCACACGCGTCACCCTGCGTTCTTTCCTAATTTTAATTTACTTTTTGATTTATTATTTTATGAGCGAGCGCTAGTGACACATAGTAAATGTATTCACGGTAGGGAATTGGTATGTATACATGTCACATCTCGATCCTTGTTACTATCTCTGACCCTCTCCCTCTTTTGACTCCCCACTACTGGATAACTCCCATCTCTGTAAGTTTGACTTCCCTTTTTCCTACCACTTCTCTTCCATTTTTTCTGTTTAAATTATCTAAACATTGGGTTTTTCATATAAAAGAAATTATATGGTATTTAAACTTGTGTCTGACTTAGTTCACTTAGCGTTTGGGTCTCAGGGTGCATGCATGTTCCTAAAATGACTAAGGATAATCCTTCTTTGTGATTAAGTAGTACTCCACTGTGTATTATATATGACACATTTACTCTATCCATTCATAGCTTCGTGGGGCTATTGGCCACTTCCAAGGTAAGCTACTGTGAGCTCTTCTGCTATAAACATCAGAATGCTGGTATGACTGTTATAAGATATCTACAACTCTTTGAAGAAGACAACTAGAAAACATACCGTGTGGTCAAATGAAACGATAGCTTTGCTTTTTT
Source organism: Cavia porcellus (assembly GCF_034190915.1). Classification (NCBI taxonomy): domain Eukaryota; kingdom Metazoa; phylum Chordata; class Mammalia; order Rodentia; family Caviidae; genus Cavia; species Cavia porcellus. The sequence continues at coordinate 78,010,617 of NW_026947495.1, read as the reverse complement.
ACATCAGATACCATTTTAAGGTGAAATCCAAGGGTATATTTTGAAATGACATAATCACCATAATTCATTTTTAACTCAGATCTCATCCTTTCTTTGTGGTGGAGACTGAGATTTCATTCTTTCCTTCTAACAAATTGTTACTGTGCGCACCATATTGTGTAAAAGATCACCAAAATCAGCTCCTTCTGTCCAGTGCAAACTTTATCTATGCAATATATTTTCATAAATATAATCCCATAAGTGTGCTTGAAATTATAGTGCCAATAATACTTGAATTCATTTTATTATTAAACCCCAAAAGAAGGGATATCATGATATAAAGAGTGGATTTACTTTATAAATTAAAAAGATAGTAAAAGAGAGACTAGATCATAACTATACAGAGGATGATTTATAAACAGGAAAATACTAAAATGTTAACATTTTATAAAGGAAGCTACAATAATTCAATGCCAGCTATAAAACTCTGAGGGATACTATTCAGGAAGTCGAACAAAATTATTTTGTAAAAAAATAAATGCCACTGCAGAATATATTTAAAAAGAATGCAAATAGAATGAACTTTCACATTCATTTCACTAGTCAGGTTAATTTATATTTGCAATAACCTTCCTGAAAATCAATACAAAACCATATAGTAAAACATAGACATCTTAAAATGTAAAGTATCATGATGTCATTTTAAGAGGATACTTTGCTAAATATTTGAACACAGAGGTTGTGTCACAATTAAAAACTCATAGCAATATCTCCATTCTAATTTAATTGATGCTCCATCGCTCACTTCTTCAATAATATAATTCACTGAAAGTATACAGAAATACATTCCATAGAATTCCGTGTTATCCATCAAGAACTCAACTTGATTACCAGCTTAAACTTCTTGTAAGGCTAATCCAATCTGTTTCATAAAATTTATTTTGAATTAATGGAACAATTTAAATATCATAGAAGTTCAAGTATCCATCATCTTTGCAGAGCAATTTTTTTCAAATCCTTTTAATAAATAAAATGATGACATTTGGCATAATTAGGTTCAAAACCTCTCATGAAATACCATCCATTTAACAGTTTGTATTTAACAAACTACCACAGCTTTAGAAAAAAAGGTCCATAATGAACAGTTAAAGCAAATGTCATCCCTTACTCAGCCACTTTTATTTATTTAGTGGAGAAAACATTAATAGAAATGCAGATGCATTAGGACAGTGTAATAATCCCATCACATTAATAATGCAGATGGCACACGAAGGTTAATTACATCTAAAGAGAACATGTTTTGTTCCTAATGTTCTTTCTTTATAAACGCTGCCCCCTCCACCCCCATAAGAAAATGCACTTAGTTCTCCCCTTTCTCTTTTAACAAAATGCTACACATGTGGGCCTGTAATCGTTAATAAAATGATTTAATCACTCATTCCAAAATTATTACCAGTTTAAATAAATTAACTTGACATTTAAAGCAATGCTTTCACTGTAACACATTTTAGTATCCTAGGTAATTTCTGCATGAAAATATGAGATAATTGCTGTCTCTAATCTTTTTTTGTCTTTTCCGTTTTTATCGGTACCAGGGATCGAACTCACGACTGCCTGCTTGCAAGGCAGGTGCTTATGCCGCTGAGATAAATCCCGGGCCCCTCTAATCTTAATGTATGGTATTACAGTTGGGTTATGAAATGTCCCTTAAAGGTTCTACATGAATGGCTTAGCCCTGTTTTATCAGTATTGAAAAATAATCAAAACTTTAGAAGGAGTCTGCAGGGCAGTTTTCCGAGCTGGAAAGGGATATTTGGATCTCTTCCATCCTTTTTCTGTCTCTCCTCTGACGCCATGACACCAACTTGCTGGAGCATCAACCACCCCTAGCACCATCCCCATTCAGCATGTTCTATCTCCCCACAGGCCCCAAGTAACATTACCAGCTGATCCTAGACTCAGATCTTCTAAATTATGAGCCAAAATAAGCCTTTTCTCTTGAAAAGCAAGTTATTCTAAGTATTTTTTATAATAGCAAGAAGTTGACTGTTGAGTATCATTTTCATTCATTGTATACTTATCTTATTCAATTAGGGAGGTGATATATACATCACTGAAGAAGCAGCGTGCAATGGTTAGTGCAGATTGACGTGTTCTTACCTCAGGCTTCTTGGAATCCACTGAGAAATACTGAGCATAGTCAAGTAATCACAAAAATAAATATGAAGTCACCACTGAATGATTGTGGGGAGCCATTAAGCCGGAAAGTGACTACACATTCATGGCTTAGGGATGGCTAGCCCAAGAACAAGGAGCACCCAGACAAGCCATGTGAAGAAGCTGCTTCAGCCCACCGAACACCTAGCCTAAGACAATCGGAATAGCAGGTTGCTAGGTGAATGGGGTGCCATGTGATGTTAAGTTGCTAAATGTATAAATAAAAGCCTCTGCCTGAGGGGGCAGTTTCTTTCCTCCTATCCGGTGAGCAAAGGCTCCACTTGACCCCAGCTATTTCCTCTTCTTCATTTTCTCCTCCACTTGCAGTCCTTCAGCCAAGGAACCTCAAGGGCTGTGTGGGTTGGGGCAAATAATGACACAAATGCTATGAGGATTAAAGTGAGTTAGTAGGACCCTTGGTTTACAAAATCATACAAGAGAAAGAAAGAACACTTACATTGGTAGAGACAGTGTATGAATTTCAAGACAAGCATTTTGGAAGGTATCACCTGAAGAATGGTATAAGTCATATTCTGCTACCAATAGGATACTGATTATTGTGAATACAGGTAATTAGATTATGTTTGAAGTGTCTTGGCAATGCTGGGAATGGCTGATTTGAAAGTAAAAGAGCAACCTGCACCAGAGAAATTTTCTAGTATATTACTACCCTACAAGGCTCTATAAAAGATTTTGGAACTCTGAGGGTAGTGAAGACTAGAGTCAGACAGTAGGTTGAGTTTCTGATAGAGAAATGGGATTTTACCACTCTTTACAGATCTTTGGGAGTTTTCAGTAACATTGATATGCTTATAAAAGAAGCATCACAGGTACTAAATGGCTATTAACGGGCAGCTGCATTTTCTTCTCTATTTCTGAGCCCTTTGGTATCATCATAATGTGAATGTTATCACTGACATTTTTTTCAGTGCAGAATGTGCGCCCATTGTCCTAAGATCCTATTTTAGAGGCAGAAAACTGAAGATACTTACCAACTAAGAAAGTCTCCATAATGTCTATAGCACTATGTACCATATTACTGTATGTTAAGTTACAAAACTTTTGATCAAACATCTATGAATCATGTAACAATAATGGAAATGCATTAGTTAGTTAAAATAATTGAACTTTATTAAAGAAAAACTCATTCTTACTTAGCATATTGCTTCAGGAGAGCCTTAGATTAGTCCTGTTCCTATCACTATGACCAGTCCCTGGAGAAAATCACTTTAAGAATTTGGTTTCAGACCTTGATCTGCCGACTTCCTTGTTCCCAGGTCAGTGATGGAACAGCACATCATAGCCAAAGGGCACCATGGTACAAGCAAGTTCTTCCCCTCCTGGAGCCCAAGACTGTAAGACAGGGAGGGGTCAAGGACAAAACACAGCCCCAGTGCCCCCTTCTCTCCATGTGGCCTAGTTCCCAGCAGCCCACTCAGCTGGGAACTTCTCAGTGGACTCAGCCAGTAATGAGGCCTCCATCCTCGCGATCCACTCCCTCTCTCCATGTCACTAGCTTTGCTGCACCGAGAATCAAGCCTTCAAGTACGGGTCTGTGGGGACATTTCATACTTGAACCCAAATAAAGGCACTCTCAGACCTGTATGTTTCAATTATTTAAAAAGAATTTAATAGACATGTAATTGTACATGTTCATCTCAATTTTCTCATCTTTAAAATGGAAATAATTAGGGTCTCCCTCAGAGTTGTGAAGATAAAATAAACTGACATTTGTAGATCATTTAGACAGGTACTGAACTTGTTATAGTACTGTCAGGATTTATTAAGTAAAAAAAAAAATTAACAATCAAAAAAATAATGTATTACCTTACATAAAGTGGTGTAAAAATTGGTTTTTCTTGAGCATGTTGAACCCATTTGCAGCAGAACTGTTGCCTCAGATAGATGTAAATACACTCGCAGACACAAGTACACACTTAAGGCAAATACTATGGTAAGAAACTATTGAAAAAAGGTTCCTTACATGAGGAATAACAAGTTGATCCTGTCTTCAGAAATTTCATGTGATATTTTTTGGAAAAACTGAGTTAAAGTCTAGAAGTATTTATATGTTGGTGTATAATATGTCTTGAAATTTGTGTATCAGTTTGATAATTTATTGGCTTAGTTTAGTAGCTTAAAAATTAGTGTTACTAATTGTGAAAATATATATGTTCTTCTTGAAATAATAAAATTATTTTCTTTTTATAATCTCAATGGCTAATGGATCTGAAAGATTTTTGACTTGGTATAATGTTATTTTTAATTTTTTTATTCATATGTCTTTTTGTATCTATGACAACAAAGTACTAGCTCACAGTACAGGCACATTGAAAATACCCATCAGACAATGCCTGGAGTCTGTTCCGTTGCTGCTTCCTCATTCAGTTACACCATAGTGCAAACAGATTTATATTTTTCAAGATTATCCTCATTTTTGGAGATTTGTTGCTCATTTTCAGGACATTTCTATAAGCTATTATAACCTCACCATTTGTGACTCACTTCAAAATAAATTTTACTCTTGGAAACATTATTATTTGCATTTGAGTTAATTCTTGTTCGTATTTCTTGCAGAACATTTATTAAACTCCACCAACTGTACATTGATTGCAAAGTCTACCATCTACATTTGCACATCTAAAAACTGTCATGAAAATAAAAGCCAGGGTTCAATATTCTTAAATTAATCCACCATTTTCTAAAACCTCAATCCATGCTTACGTTAATCAGAATTACTAAACAGAATATCTTATCCTTTAAATAGTTTCAACTAACTTGCATATTGCAATTTTCTTGAACTTAAAAAATGAAATAATATGCAATCTTAAAAATATTATATTTAACAGTATTTTAGCACTACTTGCCTATTAAATGCTAGAAAATAATTGGATAGAAACACATGATTTTTCAAAATTGAAAAAAATATATAATTGCAAAAATAATGTAATGGAAAATGCTCAATGTTAATACAGAAAATTTTCCATTTTATGTATCTTCACATTAAACAATTACCAATCCAATTTAAAAATGGGAAATGATATTTTCAATTAATAAAAAGAATCTGATGCTAAATGAGTACAGTCATCATATAACAAAATATTCACATGTCTCATGTAGAATTATTAAGTTTTTCACTGCAGAGAAAAACATGAGTCAGGTTCATAGATTCAGGACATTTCAGTCTGTTTCCACAGGCATTGCAAAGAAGCATCATTATATTTGAAAGAAACCGTTATGTCAGACCAGGGTTATTTCATTTAATTTGAAAATATCTCTTTTTCTTTCTTCTGAAAAATGTGTCCAATAGAGCTGAGAAACATTGAAAATGATTTCTATGAATACACAGAAGCGAAATTAAAACTGCTAGGATTTGAATGTGTGCAGAACTTGGCAGAAAGATAAACAGCTAACATATCTGAGTGTAAGGAATATAACATCATAGAAAACTGTACAGATCATGTCAAAATCTGGCTTTTCTAACACTTTTCTCTTGATTCTTAGAAAGATAAGTCAGAAAAATAATGGGGAAAGTTCAGTTATTTTTCATGAAATTACTGTGGCTGAGTATATTTGACTTGCCGATATTTATTGGGTTGTATACAATTCTTTTTTGTTTTGCTAAGTGATGCTGGTAGTAGAGTGATACTTAACAGCACATACAAAGAGATAGTAATACTTTTTTAGAGCAAAATAAATGTGTTCTTTCTTCTTGAAAACTGCAGTGGTTTCTTTGCTGATGTTGCTAGTCATAATTTTGCTTTCATCATTTATTTCTTTTGTGATGATTTATATCTCTTAAGTGATATGCTTTTAATTAAGAATTCCTTTAAATAAAAGGGGATTGTTTTCTACTCTGGAAGGGAAATGACATCTCCTTATTCAGAGATAATGGCTTCATTGACTCCGTGGAGTGGCGATTGTTTGACTGGGGAACCTTAGCCCAAAAAGATCGAGGTGGTGATCCTTATAATTCTGAGGTGATCCTTATAGTTTTGAGGGTCAGTGTTCAGATTCTTTTGAAGCTTTTTCCTGGCACAAGTACGGTAGAGGCCTTTGAGTGGTGTGTGTGTGTGTGTGTGTGTGTGTGTGTGTGTGTGTGTGTGTGTGTTGTTTTTACAGAATAGAAGTGTGGTTGTCCACTCCTTCCCCCGCACACTCAAGCAACCACTCTCCTGATACTTTGGCTAATGGACAGGCTTTTGTTGCTATTACTTTTGACCAGTAACCATTGATTTTTTCAGGTTGCCAAGTTCTAGAAATTCTAGGAAGCAGAAAGCAACAAGAAAATGTAGAATACATACCTCCTGATCATTACCGTGTCTGTCTCGAGGCTCCTAGGTAGTGTTGCACTTTTCATAGTCTTCTGTTTGTCTTTTGTATAGTGCTCCTTGATGTTAGAGTGAATAAACAAAGAGGCCCTGATTTAATCTTCTCCAAAGTGTTCTGGTGAGTCATGATGTTTACTAACACTTTTAGGCACTAAAGTCACTGCAGCAGGAATGAGTTACTCTTGTCTTTAGAAGCGAAGAGGTGTCACGGGGACATTTCATGGAGCTCAAACGCTGGCCCCAAGATACCAGTCATAGGAGCTCACTATCAAATCTTCACTGTCAATGGAAAACAAGAGAGAAATCCCAGTTTTCAATTTTACTTGGCAACAAATAGTGGTTCTCTCTCTTCCCCTACCTATGTTATGAATCACATGGAAAGAAAACAGAAAATGTAAATAAGATTCATGATCTCATTACATAACTCTTAATAGTCTTGTTTTCAGTCAAGCTACTCATCATACTGGAGGTAGGAAGATCTCAAACTGAAGTAGAAAGAGACTATTACCAAACATCACTAAGAAGATGAAAGATACATTACATTTGGAAAGTTTCAGAAGTATTCAAACATGACAAATAAGTAGAACATATAAAAAAAGAACCAACTAGAAATTTATAACAAAAATACAGTAAATGGGAGGAAAATCTTGGATAGGTTCAAATACGAATTTCTGAATACACTCTTTAAAGGTAGAAATTCACAGTGTAAGACGTGACCCAATCATATTATATGGAATAAATGATACAGGGAAGTTCATCATGAACAAAGCTTTCCAAATCCCACCATCTAGTGCACTTCTGAGATACATTTCTGGTCCTAATTCCCAAAAGAAAATCTTTCAAGAACTTCTATTTTTATTTTCTCATAATGAAGAAAAGAAGGACAATTTGAGGTGACATTAGTTCTTCATCCACACAATTTAATAAGCATATCTGCTCCTCATCATTCTTCAGTCTATTTTTGATCTGGCTAACAATTTCTCTTGGTTACTTTCACCCTTTACTTATGAATAATGTAACCCGACTGCCTACCTTCTGAGCTTCTGCAACCCAGACTTGACTTGTTTAATATTCACAATGTATACTCCAAATTGTTCTTGGACACGCCTGAATGACAGCCACAACTTGACTTAAGTATAGTGGTGTGACATTTGGTGGCAAAGGACCAGGAATGGGATCAACGTGAACCACCTCTGGGACATAGATTCTCATGACTACGCTCTTTCATCCTCAGCCCTGCAGTCTTTGTGAGTATGACGCTGCTAGAAAACAAGCTTGGATGATAGCAGTAGAAGAAATAGATCTTGGGTTCTCGAGGAACATGTTATTTTGACTTCCAAGTGAGAGCAATCTACCAGTGCTGTACCTGATCCATCATATATTTATGGCACTTTTTTGTTGCAGTACTTTGCTTATATTAATAGCATAGTCCATGCTATTAGCCTTACCTTTCCCTTCTCTCTCTTTTCATTTGAGGAAGGAGAACAGCAAACATAACGGGCTACAGAGGAAAGAGGCGAATGGCAAATCCCTGCAGGTACTAGGACTTTCCATTTTGTGTCTCTGTTTATGAAGGTCAAGTTCTTGCCTGTCCCTGGTTCTCTAAGCTGTCATTGTACTTTATGGTTCTTAGTAACACTTACGGCTTATGCCTTAATTCCTTTAAGGTCAGTGTGCAGTCACTCCAACTCTTCTATTCAGGAAATGGAGAAGTAGAGAGGTTCTGCTATACATGCTTAGACATTACTAATGTGTGTATGACTGTGGTAGAATTCTTTATCTATCATTTGGTACTTGTAAGCTAACCAAAATGCCCATCAAATATTATGGTTATGCTTCTGCTTTAGCAAGGTAAGCATAGGAAGATATTTCAGCATGATAGAATCATTTTGGAATTATTCATTGAAATCAACCGGCAGGAGGCTGGGGATTTACAGCGGCATACGCACCTGCCTTGCAAGCAGGCAGTCGGGAGTTTGATCCCCAGACCGATAAAAAAAGGAAACACACACACACACACACACACACACACACACACACACAAAGAAATCAACTGGCAGGAGAAGACAGAAAGATATGTGTGTATCATGGAAAAAGTGTTTAGATTTTGAAAACTTGCACATGATAACCAAATCCTTGCTTTAAACGTTAGCAATAAAAACTGAGCCATTGCTGTAAATTTGTTTTCCCGTTGTTGTGAACTTGTTACCCTCACCCAGCTGGGCTGACAGATGGCTGGTGACTTCCTTACTGTTATACCTTGAGTTACTGCCAAGTATAATTCCAAGGGATTTGGGGTATTCATAAATACTACTGTGATGTGGTAGCATTAGCATAGCATTAGCAAGGTTTTTGAGTCTTTAGTACATAGCATATTTAGTCTTGATATCCTTATCAATGTGCTTGGAAAATATAGTTTAGATTGAGTTTCTATTATGTCAGTGGGAATCTAACTAAATGGTAATCAAGCAAGGGATAAACAGGGGTCAGTGCAGAGGCAGGAGGTGTTATAGCTGGCATCCTAGAGGATTAATCTTAAACTCAGCGTTTTATGCTCTCAACCTTTCTAGAATGATGGAATAGAAAGTATAAAACTTCTGTTTTTAGATTATGCCATATAGGCTAGGTTTCACCTTGAGTAAAGCAATTACAAGTCAATGCACCCTTTATAAATAGAAAAAAAAAAGACATGACCAACAGAGTGCAGACGAAGAGAACATGTGGTGATGCAAAACCGCAATAAATTCAAGATCGATGCTGGTTCTGAGATATTATAAAGGAGAGGAACGCATAACAAGGTTTGTAAGAATCTGTCACTGTTACTAAGGACACAAAATATTTCCAGGTCCAACTGATTATACAATTCAAAGGAAAATGAAGCTCTCTTATTATTAAGCCTCTTCTTGATCAAGGTAACGTTTTGATTTAAAAATACATTGAATAATGATTTAAGATGTAAATCTTAAAAGATTTACATGTAAATTTAAGCAAAAAGCAAACAGAACACAGAGGATGCCTTGTGTGTCTCTGGCTATCTCCTGTTCCACTTGAGGCCCTAGCTAAATACGTGCTAAGTATTTAAGAAAAAAACAATCCACTGATAAGTGAATAAAAGAAATGTGATTGCAGGAGGTATGATGGGGAAAGGAGATCATATTCAATAACTATTTAGGCTCTAAAGTGCTCACAGATGTGTACTAAGCAGAAAAAAAAAATCAAGTTATGATTCCAGGTCACAGACAGAGGTAGCTGATAGCCACTCATGGCTGTGGGGAGCCCTTGGGGAGCATCTTTATTCATTGCAACTCTTCCACTCAGTGATGCAGAGGAGAGTCCTTTCCTTCCTATAAAGGACATTCAGACTCCCAGGGAAGAGAACTGATCTCGTGTAGCTCTAACTAGACACCAAACACCCAGCAGGAAGTCACACTCCCCCATGAGCACTGCGGCCAAGATTTAAAACATCACCACCAGTTCAAACATCAGTCATATGAGCAAGCGGTCAGGTCACATCCTCCATCTGACATCAACCAACTGCTACACAAATTGTCTACTGTATTCCATAATTTAATTTTACCAGAACATTTACCAGCTCTTAAACTGTATGATCGGTTTACAACATACAGCCACATACACACCCACATGCACGTTACATGTGAGAAGTTGCTGTGTGTCACAGTCATTTTCAAATGTTCGATTAAATTATTTTTCTTCAAATGTCATGTTCCTTCTAAAATCTTTATGCCAATAATTCAAATAAACTACAGAACTCTCAAGATATGACTAGTAACCTGGATATCAAAGGAAACAATAATGACAACAACCAGTTACTTAAAAATGATTCTTCAAAATGTGTGGATAATGGCAATCATAGAGCTTAAGAGGGTTTTGTCACCTGAATGCTTATGAAAGAATAAAAGTGAAAAACTAATGAGATAATTGTCCAAAATTAGAAGCCGAAAATACCATCAAAACCCAAAGACAGCAGTAAATAGATTCCAAAGAAAATGTTTCAAAAGACAAAAGAGACATTGCAGGGGTTTTAATAAAAAGAATTACAATTATTTTAAAGTTAATTGCAGACAGTATGAGAATACTCTGGAGAGGGAGCAGTTTTGGGACAGAAGCTGCCCTGGAGAATGTCGTTGGAGTCATCAGAGCAGCAGAGGAGAGCAGGTGTGGTACAGAGCAGGAGCTGCATCTCCAGCCTCTGCTGGGCTGAGCTCCTGCTGACCGCTGACCTGAAGGCGGGCTCATGGGCAGCTGGTGCTGAAAGTCTGTGTGAAGGGACCCAGTGAGGTGGGCTGGGGGAGGGGAAGGACTGGGGGAGGGAAGGGCTGCCATGCTCCACACTGGGAAGCCACCACCAGGACACAGGCTGGGTTTGCAGTGAGGCTGTCCCGGGGCTGATACTCCTCCTGCTGGGGTGAGCACTCCTGGGGGTCCCTACTCAGAACTACTCAGCTACAGGCAGCAAAAACAAGTCAAAAAGAGTCTTCAAGAGAATATCCTTGCTTCAGAAGGGAACAAGGGAGGGAGAGAGAGAGAGAGAGAGAGAGAGAGAGAGAGAGAGAGAGAGAGAGACAGGGAGAGATTCAGACAGAGACAATGGAATGAAGGACAGAGCCAGAGACAGAGGAAGAAAGAGAGGCAGAGACTGTTAGTTACTTTACTCTCATTCCAGGGACAGAATACCCAGCACCCAAAATGAGGGAAGGAAAGGTTTATCTAGCTCACTGTTTGTGGGGGTGTCAGTCCGTATCAGCTGGCTCCAAGGCAGGGTGACATGGCACAGGGACAACACTTCAAGGTGATAGTAAGAGCAGCCTGAGCAAAAGGTGGGGAAGAGCAAGCTTCTTTCCCTCCCTTTTACTGTACACAGGCCACCCCTCCCTCCAGGGCCGGTGTAGCACTCACACAGTCTCTCTTTCCTCCTCTTACACAGCATGGGGATTCTTAGGAAGGAAGCGTCCTGGTTCCCGGCAGAGCCTCTTAGTTGTGGGGAGGTTGAAACTGGAAATTGAACACACATTCAGGGCTGCTGCATGGCCAGGGCAAGATGAGACAACAGCTGAGGACACTGGCTCCAACTCCACTGAACTAAATAAAGACCACAGCGGCAGGCATCTCACCCCTGTAGTGAAACGCAACCTGGAGATCTTCTCCTAAGACACTTCTACTTGTTAAGGTAATTTGTTACTTACAAAGTCCTTTTAACTCTCCCAAGGTCTGTTCAGGTTCCTGCATTGTTTGAAAAATAAATAAATAAATAAATAAATAAATAAATAAATAAATGCAGGGTGCCCAGAGGTGTCCCCAGTCTTAGCCTTCAGTCTCTTAACTCTTCAGAAGGGTTTTCATCCTCCTGAAGCCCTCCTTTGGGAGATTGGGAATCTAGGCCAGGTTCCCCAAATTCAGTTAAACTTCACACTTCTCAAATTAACACAATGTATTAACCATAACAGAGAAAGAGATAGAAACAGACACAGAGACAGATACAGAGAGACAGGCAGAGACAAAGAAACAGACAGAGATTGGGGGGGGGGAGAGAGAGAGAGACAGAGAGAGACAGAGACAGAGAGACAGAGAGACACAGAGAGAGAGAGATGTGGGGGTTAGCATCACCACAGGACAATGACCCTGGGTTTAGAGCTCAGAGGCAGCAGCAGAAGGATAGCTAACAGTAAAAAAGAACAATAATCCGTGAAAACAGATACTCTAGAGGACAAGCATGGATAAAATTTGCTTCATGTTTATACAATAATAAATTTCTAGCAGGTTTGTTCAAATAAATGAGAAGGCAAAAGAGAAAGACAAAATCATTTATGAAATAGAATTATAAAGATATATTTTCTTGGAAAAAATGTATCCATTCATAGAAAAGCAACATAAAACGTTTCAGTGTCCAGAGAAAACATAATGTAACATTGATCTAGAGGAAAATTAAAAGAATTGAAGCAGTGGTTTATAGATTCTAATAAGTCATTGAATACTGATAGATAGGTACATCACACCAAAAGCTCAATCAGTGAGCAGAGAGCACTCACGGTTCCAGATTCACTTTAGTATGTGTTTTAGAAGGAATTACTAAAACTTATTATAACTGTGTTCAGTGCTGATGGACTTTTTTTTTTTTTTTTTTTTTTTTGGTCTTTTTCGTTTTTATCGGTACGAGGGATCGAACTCACGACTGCCTGCTTGCAAGGCAGGCGCTTATGCCGCTGAGCTAAATCCCCAGCCCCTGATGGACTATTTTAACCCCAATTATCCATAGAAATAATTGCAGATGCTATGGTCTATAGAATGATTTAAGCAAAATTAATATTATTTTGGAACATTTAATACATTATGATTAAATTAAGATTACAAAAAGAATACATCTGTGCCATCAGAAAGTTTTTAATTCATTAGAGAAAATTATGTGACAATTTCAGGGACACAGAGAGATGGTTCAAAGGTAGTGTACTTTAAATATAGTAAATAGTAACTACTGAGAAATTACTAGCCAAAATCATTCATACTTATATAATTATTGGGAAGAATTAATTTTAAATTGAAGAATATGATACAGGAACTATTATCACAAGTTCTAGTCTATACCTGTTCAAATCCTATCAAAGGATTGTAAAAAGAAAAATAAATAAATATAAATAAATTAAAAAATGATCATAAAGTAACATGTGACACAATAGTGCACAGAAAATTCAGAATTTACAAATTTATCATTATGCATTTTTATTTCAGGAAAAAATCAATATATATATATATATATATATAAAACTTCAGGTACCACTACATATTTATAAATAAAATTAAAAATTACAATAAAGACTGTCAAACATTATATATCCTTAAAAATTCCTAAAAATAGTAGATAGCACATATTCATGATGAGAAAATGTACTGTTATATGCAGGTCAGCCTTTGAAATAAAGCAAAAGTTCTGTGTAGCTTTAAGAAAACATTTTTCTTGAAACTGGCCAAGTGGTTTCCAAATTTCAATGGTAATGCAATTTCCAGAAAAAAGTACTGAAAAGAAAATTTGGGATGTCTTTATATGTTGTTATGAAACAAGTCTTACAGTAAGATTAAATTGGAAAAATTAAATAATTGAACACATAGGTATGTAAAACTAAAATCTGATTATATAGAATTGTTTGACTAAAGCAAATTGGTTGAAAAGTTAAAAACAAGTCACCAAACGATGCTGAAGTAATGCCTCATTTATACATTAAAAGCCGAATAAACAGACTAGACATCAGCATGTGTCAAGAGTACAAATTAAGGCCAGAGAGATTAAGAATTTTACTTTTAAAAACTAAAGCTTAACAGCTTGTGAAGAAAATGTAGGAGGATACGGGAATTATACTGTCATTTTGTGACAAAATTTTCTTGCATAAAACAAGAAATACCTTACATAAGACAGTGGTATCTTTTACATTAAAATTAAGAACATGTTTACAGCGGCATGACATAATAGCTACATCTTGGAAGCAGCTGTATGTCTACTGACGCATGAATGGATTTACACACAATAGAGTATTACGCTGCCATAGAGGAAGAACATGACCCCTTTGCACCTCTGGACTGTAATATTAAGTGAAATAAAGTTTGTGGCATGACTTATCATACATGAGAAAATATAAAGAAAGAGCAAAATAAAAGATCAATCATAAGAAGTAGGGAGATGGATCTTTCTCAGGTGGCTCAAGAGATCAGGGAGGAGAAAGCAGGCGAGGGGAAGGGGACTGGACCTGTGCTCTGTGCTTCTTCCATGCACGTGCTCCACACGAGGGTGTGAACATTATGTACTACAAAGGGGCAGTGATAAAGAATTCTGTTTAAGCAGAAAAAATATCTTACAGATATATTAAAAGTAAAGTGATAAGTGTGATTTGCAAATTGGAGATGGAACTCAAAATATTTCTGACAAAGTTTCACTTTAAAATGTATCAGTCATACTTAGGAATCTGTAAGATCTAAAAATTAAGCTAAAATGGAAAAAAAAATCCTGAAGACAATTTGACATGAAAGAAATATGCAAATTAATTCACTTTTAAAAGATGTTTTATTAATAGTGTGGAAAATAAAAGTATAATAAATCCGAACCAACTGATTGCTAAAAAACACATAATCTGATAGTAAAAACTTGTTGGAGTTCTTGCATAACATGGAGCCACTATTTCAGCAGCAATATTAAAAGAATGCACGCTTGTATGTGGCTTTTGTGAAAATGTGTCATTTGACAGTCGAGAGAAACCCTGACATCGTTTGTAAGAACCGAACACTGGAAACAAGTGAATGCATTTATTTAAACAAAGAATGAATTTATTTAAATAGAATTGCAGTTGTAAAAAAATACATATATATATATATATATATATATATATATATATATATGTAATGCATGGTATGTATGTATATTTGTAAGATAAATATATATCTGTGAATATGTGCATAATTTAAAGTATAAATATTTAAAAGATGAATATTTTCACTATATAAAGTCATATAATTTCCAGGGGTAGGTTAAACAGCAAAACTTGTGTGACATGCTAAGTCTACAAAAATGAGTAACACATATTTTAGAGATATTTACACATATGTACTAAAACATATGATACATGCCTATAATCCCCTAACTCAGTTAGCTACAGGTGTGAGGCCAGCTTACACTATCGAGTGAGCTCAAGACCAGCCTGTGCTATGCATGAGCACCTTTCTCAAAAATTAAAAAAAAAAGAAGATCATAAAAAATCCAAATGTAGGTAAAGAAGCGATAATAAATACAAAACTGCCTAGTCGTGCCCATCTCCAGGGGAGAACTGAGTGGAGTAAGGGGGATGGACAGGATGAAATGTGGACCCTGTGGGTGTTTACCTGGGCACTGTAGCAAACGTAAAGGGACATAAAGTGGCATCAAATCACACGTGTGTAACTGTACAAGCTGACATGTGTGTCCCTGTACTTACATAATCAATGGCTGTAAGTTTGAAAATTATACATTTTGATATTAAAATATATATAGCAAAAAGCATTCAACTTTGGCTCTCAAAATAAAATAAAAAAGTCACTATTAAAAACGAACACTGCAGAATTACCTACCTATATAATTTAACCAAAAAAAGTATTTTTTCAGTATTTTCCAAAAGTAGAACTACTGTTATCCTGTTATCATTATCAACTTTCCTTCTTTTGGTCATTGTTATTTACAGTAATGTATATAGAAAAAGATAAATGCTTCCTTATTTTTGAAACAAAGACCAGATAGCTTTGCTTTTGTTATCAGTAGACTTTTTCAAGCCCAGAGTCACAGAAATGTATCCAGAATTGGCAAGAGAACTTCAGACTCAGCTTCAAGAATGGAGATAATATGGCAAGTTAAGAGATTTTGGCCAAAATGTGCAGAATATCTTAATTTTTTCATGTATTTATAGGAAGGTAGAGCTTGCTGATAAATTGTTTGGGGCTATAAAAAGTTCTCGGCTTCTCCTGTGTTATTCTTCAACTCCTACTTTATTTAACTTGGTATTAAAATTATCAGTTTCTCATGATTTTCATTTACATAGAATATCATTTTGTGTCTATTCATATGAAAATTATGCCATATTTATAGTGCGCTTTAAAAATAATATGTATCGGCATCATGGTTGTTGGTGCTATGTATAAGATTATTTTAATTTCTATTTTCATGCCATTTATTTTATTTAACATAATTTTTGAAATAGATGTACACACAGAGTCCACCAAGGCAGGTCACCCTACTAATAAATGCCCAGAAGCTGATGGTGTCACTTTGAGAGTCTCTTTTAATTGTGGAAGCCAAAGAAATTGGATGAATTTCATGGTGCCTCGATAAATTTGCTATTAAAATATTTATGTAAGTTTTTCTTTTCCTATTTATGTATTTTTGGTAGACTCTGTATATGTATTTTTTTTTTATCTTTTTGTTTGTTTGTCTATATCTGTTCTTTGTTTCTTCAGGTTTCCTTCCCTGCCTTTTGTAGATGCATCTAGGTACCCATTTTTGTATCCTTTTTTGATGTTTTAGCCAAGCTCTCTGTGTATGTACATTGTCTACCTGTTTTTACAGGTAGGACAGCAAATACATTTAATGTATAACTGAAATGTTCTATTACTTTTTATAGGATTAAGGTCTTTAGCATAGCCTGTTTTCAACTGTCATCTGACATCTTCTGCAGTTGTCTTGTGTTTTGAAAAGCCATTATACCTCACAATATACTGTTTTCATTTTTTTCCAAGTAGTTACTACTACCCTTTCTTATGGAAATTCTACTGCCCCCCCCCTTATGGAACCTATCTGTGTTTGTGTGACATAATATTTAAAAAGATTTAGTATTTACTAATGCTAAAAGTTTTCTTCTAGTATTTTGCTTTAAATGTGTACTAGAGAAAGATTCAGACTTGCTCTGAAAAATATTTCAATTTCATGGGATATTTTTGTGGATTTCATATTTTTGTGCATATTAAGTGCTGTATTAATTTCCCCAATGCTGGGTCAAATACCTGATACAGCAGAAAGGAGACGTTTGTTTGTGAGGTGATCTTTGAGAACTTGTCTCATGGCTGGGTGGTTCCAGGGTAGACCACAGAAGATGCGTGTGTGCAGTAAAGCTGCAGCTCCTTAGTTCATGGTGGCCAGGGAGCAGCTGGAATGAATGTTCCAGAGAAATGATGTGTGCTTCACCTGCTACCCAGAGGCATGCCTTGCTAATCCTGTAGGCTGTTCCCTTCCCAGCAGCTAACAATCACCCTTACCCATCAGAAGCACTTGACAGATCTCATTATATTTTTCTCCTAATTTTCATCTTTTTCTAGTGAGAGGCTAATCATTCTTTTTATTTTCATTCCCTTTCTATATTTCCTTTTCCTTTAGGCTCTTTGAACATTTTGTTTCCTTTCAGAAAACTCTTGATGATGATTTTCTTATTGTCACTTTCCTTTTTTCACACCACATTGTAGTTTAATGAGTTTGTTGGATCTGTAGCTTGATGTCTTTCATCAGTTTTGAAAACTGGCCAATACATCGCAAAGTGTATTTCTGATCTTGTACTCTTTCTCTTTTCCTTGGTCACCATATATGCATACGCCTTATGTTAGAACATTTATTCTCACTCAATATGTTTTGATTATTGTTTGCTACCTTTTGCTTTTCTATTGGCTATTCACTCACTATTGTTGTAAATCTTCATATTTATTAATTGGAGAAGGGATACGTGTGTTTGGAAAATCATATCCCTCCTTTTAGCAGTCTGCTAGTGATAATACAGACTGTAAATCACCAGTGTTGTCAGTGCTGTTAGATTTAGTTCATCACAGGTTTCAAGTGACTTGTGAGAAATTAGCAGCTGCCCGTGAAGGTGATGTGGGCTCTAAGTATCCACAGGTTTGCCCATCTTCCTTGCTTTCATATACACCAGCACACCGAAAGGGCTTCTCTTTGTTTTTATGAATGCCCTAATCAATTATCCAACCCAATTTAAACTTCAGCAGAATTCAGAGACTTGAGATTCACACACCAGAGAGGTTTCCCTTCTCACACTGTCCAAGATACCTGCCACAGGCCAACTCTGCTTTCTGCTCATTGTAAAACTTTATCTTTCGAGCCACACCCTCCTGTCCTAGGTTAAGTGGCTTTTTTTTTTTTTTTTTTTTTTTATGTCTTTTTCCTTTTTTATCGGTACTGGGGATCGAACTCACGACTGCCTGCTTCCAAGGCAGGCGCTTATGCTGCTGAGCTAAACCCCCAGCCCCGGTTAAGTGGCTTTTGCTTCAAACCTGGGCAAGTTTACAGTTTCTACAACTCCCCAGGCTTTGGACATCAGGCAGTGAGGTCTTGTCGTTCTCCAACTACAGCACAATCCTGTCTCCCAGGTTCTTGGCTGGCTAAAGTGGTCCTTTGATCATGGAGAAATCCCTTAAGGAGAACCTAGGGAAAAACCTTGTGGATTAGTTCTTACTTTCTTTCTTTTTGTTGGATTCCCAGTACTTTAAGCCAGCTCACAGTTGGTCTTTGAGTATTTGCCAGGGACAAAACACAGTCACAAAGCCTTTCATCCCCTTCAGGCCTCATCCCTGGGGAATTGCAGCTCTCTGTTGAGCAGGAAGGCGTGATTTTTGTAGGTGACATGACTGCTGTCATTCTCAAATCAGAAAAATGCTCATTGTATTTTCTAAAGGAGTTGATATTCTAGTTTATGACTGCAAGTACACACAAAGAAAAGATTTAACTAGCAATTTTTTTCATGATTTCCATTCCCTTATCTTATTACTTTAATAGTCAAGTAAGATCAGCTAGAAGCTTAAATTAGAGTGAGACAGATGAGAGACTGTTATAGGCAGCTGAGTTAGTTAGAAATATAGGCAGGGATAGGTCCTGGAAGGAGCCAGTGCAGAAGCCCAGATACCTTGAAAGTGTGGGGGAGACAGACACCTCCTGCTGTGGGCCAGGCCTCAAGACAAAAGATCAAACAAATGCACCCACATCCTAAGGACTGATACTCTAAATAGTTCCCTGTCATGCTGAGGAGGAAGTCAGGGGTCACCATCCCAACCCTCTTGAGGAAGAGTCACTTCTAAGAATGCCTGGTTTCTTTATGACTTGCTTCCTCATTTGTTGCCAATTTAATCAATTTTACCTGAACAATTATTCTTATTGGTTAGCTGTAGTCCTGTCCCACCTTATGCCCATCTGCTTGGCAAGTTCCAGTTTTCCCCACCTTGAATCCCCCTCACTCCATGATTTTACTCTATAAAAGTCCCTAGAAAAGACAGACCTGCTCAGGACCCCTTCTGCTCGGGACCCTCCTGTCCCTGAGACAGAAGTTTTCTTTCTCTCACTAAATATAGTCTGCTCTTCACCTCTGTTGTACCTAAAATTCATTCTTTGATTTTAAAGAACACAAACTCATATCAGACAAATAGTAGGTCAGGAGTTTCATTCCCCTATATCAAGATGACATAGTGTGAAGCATGAAGAAAAATTATGACTGTCCTAGCATTTATTTGTATCCTTTCCAAACTAGGACAGTTACAGTCATAGTCTTTGCCGCCTCTAGCTTTGTGAATTCTAGCTCAGATTAAACACAGTGAACTTAACTCCTGCAGAGTCCGGCTTTCCTGTCACTGGTTTTTCCAGACTATCGTTGCAGTCCATTGTGTTGAAAGGATGTGGCTACAGAGTCTTCCTTGGTTCAGGCTGTAAACCCAGTGAGGATAATGCTTCCAGAAAATAAAAATTTTGTCTTTTATCAAAGAATTGATGAGCATTTCAATATCCCAATTGAAATAATTCAAAATAATATTTGAGTACATTGATTTTTTTCCTTCTCAAATGCCTATGAGGGATTGGCGTTTAATACTCAGGAAATGTAATAGGTGGGAAGCAGATGCTAATTTTAAACTGCACCACGACCCTGAAATCTGAACAACTTATGGAAGTGCTTAGCATGTATGGGCCACTTGATTCTCTACGTACATGATCCCAATAATATCTGACCTACTTAGTGTTTTTTTTTTAATTTTATTTAAGAGGAAAAAGAGAAAAACACAAAACAAAACAAAGTGGTGTAAGGGTACACATAATACAGAACTACAAAAAAAAAAAAAAAAAAAAACCATAACAGTACGAAATCACCTGTTAATAGATTACATATCATCATCTTGGAAATAGTTGCTCAAATCACAGTATCAAAGAATACAAAGTGGTGACCTACTTAGTGTTGTACTCTAGAAAAATAGCTTTGTTATATTTGTATCATAGCAATACCTGTAACTTGGCCTAACTGTATATGTGTTTTTCCCTTCCCCCTCTGGATGACCTAATTGATATGTTAATCAATGCTTTCCTCTATAAAGAATTATAAAATCTTAACTAATTGATATGTTAACCATTGTTGCCCTCTACAAATAACAGATGTGGTGCTAAAGTAAGGTGACTAAGGTTGTTAAATGCTGTTAGACTTCTCTATTCTTTGCTAAGGAAAACAAGATTTCTTCTTATCTAAACTTGCTTGTATGCAGGGAGACTTGCTTTTTAGCACAACCCTTACCAGATCTTGCTCTTCCCAAGACATGTAATCACCATGTTTCTGTTTTGTAGTGCACCACACCCCATCCCACTTCCTTATGTTGTGTGACCAGCAGCTGTTTGTGGATTTCCGAGATAAAAGCCCTGACTTTTAGCTGTCAGGTGCACAGTCTCCAAATTGGCTTCCGGAGACTCGTTGCCAGGCTTGGCCTAAATAAAGCCTTTCTCCCCAAATTTCAGTCTCTTGCTTCCTTGGATTTTATACTGGTGTCTGAGTTATCACACTTAGTTAACACATACATGGATTTTACATTGGAAATCACTACAAGTCTGATTCATCGCATCTTTAAAGTAGTTTTAGATGCTCTCACAGAAAGTGTTTAACTGTGACTGTAGCAAGGAAGGTGGAAAGTGTCACCACAATTTCATGTGACCCAAGAAATGCTGTCAGCTTCCAAATCTGAGTGACACCAAATATGCGTCTTTTATTGTATTAATGTTTTCTTACAAAGAGTTGTACACAGGAGTACAACTACCCAGAGAACAGTTTTAGGTGGAAAGCTTCTAGGAGTACAGATAAAATTTTCTACATTATACTTAGGAAACATGATACTTAATTTCATTGACATGAATTTATATAACAAACAAAATAAACTTTTTGTTTCTGTTTTTTAAAAAGCATATTAACTTTATTTTAGAAAAATGTAAATATTTAAAAACCGTGTATAGAATATAAATATCCCAGAAAAACCAATCTTTGGGGAAAGTCATTGAAATTTCGATTTAAAAATAGCATTCATTGTCTTTATTAAAATTTTTCAATGAAAATTGTATCTTAAATGTTATCATCAATTCATCCATTTTTGGTACATTAGGATTGCAGAGTGAGTGAGTCCCAGGCCTAACAATACATCCTTCCAGGACATCACTTATAAATCCACCTATGGGGAAATGCTATTGCTTTTCTTGAGATCCCAGTCAACCCATATCCGGAGTATATTTAACTTGTTTCTTCAGGTTTTAGGATTGGCTTTTGCTTTCCCAAATGAACAAATTTCAACACAATGCTGCCTCTAATGCCATTGTATTAATTCCATTACACTGCTATTGAAATTATGCATAGTATTTTTTCTCATTTTAGAATCACATGTATTTAGAATAATTTTTTGAATACTAGAACACTAAGAATATTAACTATATAACTAGATATTCCACAACATGACTAAAACTTCAAAATATTATGCTAAAAGAAATAGCCTGGAAAAAATACTTTAAGGTTTGACTTTTTTTGAGATAAGAAAAAAATCAAAGCGATGGAAGCTAAAAATAATGGAATGAAGGGTGTAGGGGCCAAATGGAGGGGAAATAGGAAGTTGTTATTCAATAGAAATGAAAGTACAGTTGCACAGGTTGAAAAGTTCCAAGGATAAATCGCATGATCAAGTGCTAATAGGTAACAGCCTGATACAGGACGCTCAGAATTTTATTTAGATGACGTATCTCACCCCAAACTCCAAACAGCAGCAATCCTACAGAGGCACATGCACCAGGAATCATTCACAGGTGATCAAATTTTACTACAGTGAAAATATTAGTACATGTGAACCTCCAATCTCCTCAAACGGGATACACTATCCCTATAGAATGTTTGTTTTAAGTCAACCATACTTCAAAGAATAAAATGCTTTATAAAAACTTTTATATATGTAATCTCTTCAAATAGTTGACAAATGTCACACAGCATATCTGATTGGATTATCTAAAATATCTCTTCACTACAATGTGTTTTCAAGACTGGCTCATATCACACACACTACAGCCTGTAATTGTTAACAGAGATCAAGACTCAGCACGACACAAATAGGATAAACTAAAATATGTACACATATTTTTAGCATTTTTTTAAAAGAGAAAGATGATGTTAAATTTCGAAACATAATAATAGATTAACAATGGTTCATGTATTGCGTACTGTTACCATCAAAGTAGTTGCTCAGATTACGGAATAGAGGCATGAAAAACTGATCAAGCAATAAAAGCACATTAATGAAATTTCATGACTGCAAAATAAATTATGTGATGGCAATAGATAACAATTGATAATCTGCAATTTTTCCTTAATAACAGTTTTGGAAATGTTAAGCACAGTTAAGATGTTATTCATTTGTTACATTTTTATTATTTAGTTTTGCATTATAGATTTATTTTGTACTTTCCTAGTATAAATCTTAAATATAAATTACACTGCCTTAACAAATGTCCCCAACGAATGCTTAAATAATGTAAAACAACAAAATTCCATTGATTTTCACAGAACGTTTTGAACACAAAATGTCTATGCAATTCATCTTTAAGGTTTGAATATTTCTTTATTATTATTTTAACCTAATTTTACAATAATTATATTCCTTTCCATAAAATGATTAGTGGTAGATGCCAGTATTGAAGGGTGCATTACCATGTAAACTGTCCACTGCAAACTCATACATCTGGACGCGCCTGGTGGCAAAGGACGCGCCTGACGATTGAGCTGGTTCCAGCAGGAGCTCTGGCTGGCCCTGCAGTCAGGAGGGGCCGAGCCGTGGGAGGCGGTCTCTGTGTCCTTCTGCACAGGACAGGACGGTGCGCTTGTGCTCTGCCCCTTCATTCTGTCTCTCTCTGCCTCTCGGTCCCAGGAGGTGAGCAGCTTTCTCCACCGGGCCCTTTCACCAGGACTTGGGCAGCCTAACTGCACTGCATTTATGAATGGAAATAAGCGTCTTCTTTTTTTCAGTTTCAGATGCGGGGTTCTTGGTTCCTTGAGACAAAGCTGATACAGAGGGCGAGTGGCAGAAGGCACACGCTGTCACGCTTTATGAAAATAAATTTTAAAAAACCATTAGAAGAAAAATCGTGAGTATGGAGTCAGCCACGTTTGTCAGGAAGATTGTAGAAAATACAAAAAGAATAAACAATATCCTCAGCACACAGCTTTCCATAAAGTGTTCTAAATAAATGCTAGACATTTTGACATTATCAATGAGAACAATAAAAATTCTATATTCAGAACCATTTTTAAACTCAGTCTCTGTGGGTTGCAATAAACTGCCAACATAGTATTATTCTAAATTACTGAAATAAATTCAGATCTCAGAATCAAAATTACGCTAATTCTCTAGAGTCCACGAAGCTGAAAAGTAGGAGCCAATAAAATTAATTGTTAATAATAGGATTATATAATTAAAACTTTAATAAATGAAACTAAAAAATAATAATTTTAAAATAATTATGAAAAATATCCATATAAATTTGTTTCTAGCTTGACATTTTTGACTAATTATAGGTAGGAAGCACTGGTTTCTAACATTCCTTAAAACCTGCTTATCCATTGGTGTAGCAAAGATTCCTGAGCCTAACTTCTGATGAATCCTTATTGCGACGTGGTTAAAACTCAAAATACTAGTATTCAACTATTTTCCAAATAAATTTTAAACTCATTAAATAATAAAAGATTAACACTATATTATACCCTTATTTCTTTTATCCAGGTAACTGTATCCCAGCACAAACATGATAGAGATCTAACAAAGGAAGAGTCTTCCAAATCTGTAGCAGTCAGTGACTTCTGTGTGTACACAGTTATTTAAGTGTCTCCAGGACTGAGCGTGGCTTCTCAACTTCCTTACATTCTTTTCCATCTTCTGAAACAGCTCGGCTTTGGAGGCTTCAGTCTGGTTCCTCTGACACTTGTGAACACTGCTCCGGATTTGCGTCCCGGGTCATCTCGGCTGTCTTCGCCTGGCAGCGTCCCCTTGTCTTCGGGCCTGAGCTTCTCTGTGACCCCTTCTCTCTGGCCTCTGCTCCACAGTCCCCGAGATGACGGGAACTTTACTGTGCCTCCTGACTTCCCTGGGTTATATGCTAAGTAAGTCTCAAAGTCCTTATATCCTGCAGAACATTGTAATATATTTCTTTAAGTTTTCCTTATCTTTCCCCTGGGGATGGCTATAAATTCTTAGTTTTATTATTAATGTCATTTTGTGTCCTTGCTGAACCTTCTGGTCACTCACATTTTTCTCATTGATTTTCCCAGAGATTCACTTTTTATCACTTTTAAATTATTTTTTAGGAAGTAAAAACACCAATGCTTTTCCTACTGTACATCCTGAGTTCTATGTTGGGTTAATAAACCCTAAATTACTTTCTTCAGCTATTCAAAATACACATAATTATGAGAAAAGCTCATAATTTAGACTTCCATCCTATACCTAAAAAAGGGCATTTAACTGATTGAAAACACTTTAGGGCTTTCACATAATCTTTTTATTCAGAAGTTTCATTAGATATTTAGTTGACATCTTATTTAGGCTTAATTTCTTGAGAGCAGATCTAGCTATAGAAACAATGTGTTACATCCCCCCCTACATCCATTAAAACTAACAAATATATATATATATATGATTGCCTGAAACACATTTGAATGGAGTAAATGTCCAGCTGACTGACTCAGGGCACTGCAGTGAAAATACAGCCAACAACTTAGGAACGGGTTATAAAATGTCACATTCCTTCTTCTGAATTTTGATTAATTTGTCAGACAAGTGTAATGATGCCCATCTTCTACCATAAGCACTTGACAGAGTTTATGGGACACAGCAATAAACAAATGGGAAGGAATTATCCAATTATATCTCCAAATTGAAAGAAGCCTTCGACCTAATCAGGAATAAGCCATGGTTTTAGCTGTAAGAAAAAGAGAGCACGGGAGGTGCATTCTCCAGTGGACAACATGTGTGGAAGGAGTCAGGGGAGAGGACCCTGTGTTTTAGGAATTCACAGCAGAGAACCCGCAGACCAGGGCAGACTGCACCAGGGCACTGAGGAGACGGGGCCACCGGGCCAACTGTGACTGACTCCACTGCGGGGACCCTAAGGGTGCACATGTGAGGGGTCAGAGCCCTGCTGACAGCCACCTACTTCTAAACTCAGCCAACCACTCTGCTCTCTTCTTTAATATGAAAATAACCCGACTCTAGTCAGAGGATTGAGGTTGGACAGCTGAAAAGGGGAGGGTTAGCAAGAGTTTAACAGAAAGACGCTTCAGGGAAAGGCAGTCTTGAATTGTAAAAACTGCAAGAGTCAGTCGAGGACCTCCAATATCCAAATACAGGGGCTTTAGCTTTCCTGAGTCTTAGTTCCCAAGCTGGACGGGCACAGTTGGAGTGACTCTAAAGCTTATTGCTTTGCTCTAAAGTGGCTATTGTTCTGTCCCACAAAATGGCAGTTTGTTAAAAGATTTCCCCACATTGTTTTGTCCTGAAATCATCAAGAATTTTAAAGCAAGGACATCTGCTGTGTATCTTGGCATTTGAAGGCACCTACAGTTGAACAATCGATATTGAACAGACAGTTTAAAATCAGTACAACAAATGAACGAAAAAGACAAGCTATCCTGCAATCAGATAGCAGTTTGATGGGTATAGTTTTAATATTAATACACATCATGAATTCATGCCCATGCTAGGCAATTTAGCAACTTAGTGAGCCCCTGTTAAACAAAATACAGTAAAAAAGACCAGGAATCTGGCTCAGGATGAAGGCACTGGGTTCATTCCTTAACACCCCCACAGGAATATATCCACATCCATTCCCATATCCATGCCCTACATTATATTATATATTATACATATTACATGGGCACATAGCTTCCAAATATTAATATATATATGAAAAACATACAGACTCCATCCCTATTAATGAGAAAAGGTGATGAGTAAAAACAGACTGAGATCCTACAGGTGACAAGCTATACGCAGAAAAGGCCTCTAAAAGATGTAAAATATATGCTCAAGAATTTAAATGAAAATGTGTAGATTATATAGAGAAGCAAATTAACAGTATCTGCAGGGAAAAATATATCTAAAATGTAAATTTCACTGTATGGAGTTTTAGATCTGTTAAGAACTGTAGAAAAAAGATAAATGACAAAGATTATAAAAATATTTACTTCTGAAAGTAATCCGGGTCTGGTGCTTCCATTGTGATCAGCATCTGGCATCAGGTTTGTCCTTCCTCCCTAGATATCTGGAAAGAGGATCAACACTCAGTAGGACAGGATGAAATGCTAAGAGATGAGAATCCCCCACTCTAATCCAACCGAAACCTCTTCAGTGAATCACAGTGGTGTAACAATGAAGAATTACTACGTGCTATAAACACACCAAAGCTCAGTTACTAAAAATGTCAGTAAAAGTTTAACAGCCAAAAAACGTCATCAAACTGTTTATATTCATAAATATACAATGATTAATCACTCAACTATGAAAACTGCACGATTGATTATGTACTCATTTTATTATATATTTCTATATTATGCACTGTAATACTTGTTAACTCACTATTTTGATAGATTTTACTTTGCTATATATAATTTCAGATGTCATAGAAACATCAGATATTATTCACTATGTAGTGATTGCCAATTATTGCAGGTATTTATTTTTAAAGTATTAGAAGCCAGGTGTGGCTTCTAATTTCATGCCTGATATCCCAACACTCAAGAGGCTGAGGCAGGAGGATTGTTGCAAGTTTGAGACCAACCTGGGCTACAAAGTGAGCTGAACAGTATAGTGAGATCCTGTCTCAAAAAGACCAAAAGGACCAAAAAAAAAAAAAAAAATTAGAAAGAAATGTGTCTGTGTATAAAACTGTGGGCCAGAAAATGGAAATTAATGCATACAGTTCCTAAGCACATTGAAATTATTCATAGATATCAGTTTGTCCATAGAATGCAAAGAAAACCAGTTTCTTTGAATGCTAGACAGAATTATGAGAAGATACTATTTTAAAATTCCAAAGTTCTTTTGAGTTGAGCATATCTTCAAAGCTATGATATAATTAAAATGCTAGCGTATAGCTTTTATGTACTAAATGCTAAAATAATAAAATTATCTTTTTGGGAAACACACAACTTAATTTCCCCAAACATTGTCTCAAGTAATTTGAATATAAATGATAGAAAATAAAACATGAAAGGATAATAGAAAAATGTAAATAGAGGGAGCAGGTCAGGAGCATAACAAATTAATAGAGCACGATTAGTGCTGAAATGCGCTGTGCCAACACTGAGTCAGCCTTCTAGACGGTGCAGAGCTACGAACAGCAGCAAGAAGCGAGTTTTCATGTTTCAAAGTTAGTCAGGAAGCTTGATGTCCTTTTCTACATTTAAAAACAGTGTAACAGAATTTTTTACTTATAATCATGGCATGGCTAAATGAGAAAAACATTTATTAACTATTTCACCAAACTTAAATAAAATAATGTAAAAGCTATTAACACAGAGAATGTTTACTTTTGTTTATAGTATATATTTTAAGTGCTTGAATTTACATAGATCAATATTTAGCTATCATATTGTTTGAGATATATATTGTGATCCAAGGTCTCAGTATGTAGTTCAACCTGCCCTGGACTCATGCAGTCTTCCTGCTTCAGCCTCCTGAGTACTGAGATTACAGGCATGCAGCACCACTCTTGAACAAGTTTTTTTTTTTGTTTTGTTTTGTTTTGTTTTGTTTTGTTTTGTTTTTTATGTTCAATAATACACAGAGTGACTATTTCACACCTCCATATCCAATTTTAGATACTGAATTTTTTGTTGTTCAAAACCAGGATAGATGATGCTTCAGTACTAGCAACTTATATTTTCTGCTTTATGTAAACTTTTATTTATTTGTGCAAATGGGGAAAATACTGAACTAAATATTTATACAATTACTTACTCAAAAACAAACCCTCTGGGAACTCAGGCCAATGTGTAAGTTTCCCAAGAAATTCATTGTCTGGCCTGAATTTTGGAGTGGATTTAATGTCTTACTATAGCAGATATCTATCTTTATTCCTATGGGTTAAGCAATAATCTTTATATATTTGAACCTATGTCAACTTTAGGCATTTATCTGTGCCTACATCCAGCCAAAGTCCCAAACTTGCTAGACTTCAAAACTTGCACATTGTATTAAATCTTGTTAGTTTTCTTTAGACCCAAGCTAATTGAGGCCTTTACTGTATGTATTCCATTAAAACAGCTATTGGAAAGAACATAGTGATAGCATCAATATAGTCAATATCCAATTCCCATCATGCTTTTTAAACTAACATTTGGCAGCTAATCGGCGTGAAACTCTCTTTGTGTGGCTTCTATTCCATTTGTTTTCCTTTGGCTGCTCCTTATTTCTTTAAAGTTTAAATACAATTGAGGATTTCACTCAGCAGAGTAAGCTCCTGCCTGACAAGCATGAGGTCATGAGTTTGATCCCTTGTACCAGTAAATAAATAAATTTTAGATAGTAGAGTATCCAACTTAACATTACTTCTATGAATTTTGGGCACAATTATGCTCAGTCCACAAACATTCATTTACTGACATCGTACATATCAACTCTTCTCTAGTTGTTTGCAAGTAATTTAATATGACCCCAATTTAACTCTGAGCTTCAGACTAGTATGTCCATCTTTTCCAACTCTTCAACTTTTTTGGATGCTCGGTGAGGATCTTAAATTCATGTGCATTAAAATCGAACTCCTGATTTCCCGTCAGTACTACGTTCTTTTCAGTTTCCTCGGACTGCACAACAACGAGTTTGAGGTTTAGTGAAAAGCCTGCCATTCTCAGAATTTCGTGCCTGGAATCAAGGTGTGCACAGGGCTGATGTAGTCTACAATCCAGAAAATAATCCCATTTCACGCTTTGCTTGTAAGTTCAGCTCATCACCACGGCCCTCGGCCTCCTTCATCACACCGTCAGCCTCTCCGCGTCTCTGTGTCCTTGTTTCTTATAAGGAGAATATTTTTGGATTGAGGGTCCGTCCATCTGAATGAACATTAATTTGGGGAGCACACCATGCACCCTACATACCCGCTCTGACTCATTTCATTCAGCTGATGTGTTCAGTTGTAAAAGGACAAGAGCTTCAGAGTGATCGCTTTTCCCTCTCTTATGTACACACCGATTGCTAAAGAACCCTGAGAAGTTTTGCCTTCAAAATTGCTCCAGGACTCAACCACTCCCATCCGTTGCTGTGGCTTTGCTCATTTTATGCCACCATCATTTTCAGACCCTAGCAAGAACCTCCTAACAAACTCCTTGCATCACTAGCACGCTGAACAAACCCTGGAAAAGAGCCAGGTTCCTGTAGTGATCTAGATGGCACTTGGTTCCTGATTCCATTAAGACTCACAAATTTGTTTTCTTCCCTTAATCACAAAAATGCAGAAACTGAAACCTTCATATGATTCATCCATTCAAGCATACCTCTGTCTGCTTCTCTCTCTCTCTCTCTCTGCTTCTGTCTCTCTCTCTGCTTCTGTCTCTGTCTCTGTCTCTCTCACTCTCTCTCTCCCTCTCTCTCCCTCTCTCTCTCTCCCTCTGCACTCGCCATCTCATTATTTGGAGAATTTTTCTCCATCTGTTCTCTACATCTTGCTCTTTCCTCGGTTTGTGTTTTGTCCAAATCACAATTTCTCAGAGAGAACTTCTCCTACCCTTCAGGTAAATAATATTCTTTTTCCAATAATAGCTTTCTCCTTTCCTTTCCTGGCTGCATTTGGAACCACCTAGTCTGACATACAGATTCATTTATATTTCTACGGTTAAATGTTTTCTTTCCCAGTTAAAAATAATCTTCTTCAGGTTAAGGACTGTATTATTCCTAAATCCACATGTATCACAAAGAGTATTAAATTATTATTTGCAAATCAGTGAATTAATCCATCAAAATCTCCCTTTTGATAATGTATGATTGAACTCTCATTGTAAGTAACTTAGGTGTTAGTGAAATACAAGAATCTTACATCTTCACCATACTTACCTTTTAAAGGCTGTTTTTAATTCCAGAAACAAACATTGACTCTGAAATATTTGCAGTTATTTAGGAGACAGAAATTAGCAGATGGAAAGGATAAACTTTAGCATAAAAGAATAAAACATTTCCAAAAGAGTAAAAAATAAATCGTTTAGTATTTATTAATTTAAGATAGACTTTGCAACTATCTCTGATGTTATTTTGCTTTTATTGATGTGTAATGTTGTCTTTAATGCACATTTTATTGTTTGTGTAGTCTATAAAGTTTTAATAAAATGCATGAATATTTTGACTGCAATAAGTGGAAAGTAGCAAAGTTCCATTTACATAACAAAAGGTGTTCAGCCTGATGTCAAAGGCTGCTTAAAAATACAAATAGTCACATCTGCTCCCCCTTCACAGCCAGCTATAGAGGTTTAAAACTATAAACCTCTATAGTGTGAAAAAAAAAAAAAAAGAAAGTAAAATCTTGGCAATTCCAAGCTGTTTTGATTAGCATAATCTCTTGTGTTCTTGTCAGGCAACTCTTCAGATATTAAAATAACCTAGAAGGTGCTATTATCTTTCATGCCTCCTATGATGTTTCGTGATTGAGAAATTATACATATAAACAAGATGTCATGTTTTCTCCGGACACTGAGCCTTGTACCATGTCCAGTGGTGCCTGTTGCCACAGCTTGTTAGCGGTTGTAACACCTTAAATATAAAGATGTCCTTCATCGCAAATGTCAAAGTGTGTGTAGACGTAAAGTTCCAAGGGAGAACGTGTGGTGTGAGTTACACCAGCACCATTTCCCAGCTGCAATATCAAAGCGTAATGCAAAATAATTCTCCTAATTGGAAATCCATGCAGAATGAAAGGCAGGGAGAGCTTAATGAATGGTTTTGGAGCGAGGCCAGAGCACGGGGTTAATACCTCTGCTATGAGAAAGAGGACCCCAGGATGCGGGCCTTGAGAGTCAGTGCGCGAGGTAGGGTTTACTCTGCAGGACGTGGGAAGCACTTGAGGACACTGGGGGATAAACGTTTCGGGGAAACTGCTTCTGGTGTATTTTAATGTTTCTTTTGCAAGTGAGATAGTTCAGCCCAATCTGATCATTTTGAGATACAGTATCTGTATCATCAGTAAAGTATTTAAAAATATTAATTATCAACATTTACAAAGTTTGTAGAATGACATGGTTATTTAATCCGACTTCTTAAAATAAAGACGTTCTCTTATTTCAACTCTTCTGAGAGCAGAGACGGCTATCACAGAACTTAGTGAGCCACCGAGCTTCCATCCTGCCCAGTAACGTACCTCATTCAAGATCAAGTTCATGAACGGATGTGAGACTTTCAAGAGCCATATTTGATGATCTAACCCCTCACAAAACACGGTACTTTTTATACTATGAAAAAATGTCTTTGAGTACTTACAGAAATGCTGTGATCATATGTGAATTCGTAGGACAAACTTGCTTCAAAAAACAGTAAACCCCAATCCCTTGTGCAGTTTTCTGCAAAATGACAACAATCTTCAGAACACAACATCATTTCCAGAAAACAGCGAAGTAGTGCTTATGTATTATAATTGAAACCTACGCGAACCATTAGTTTATGTTTAAAAAGATCGTGGGCTTCACTGGGTTATCATCGGAATCCTTGGATAAGAGTAAGTTGAGGCAGCTGAAAGACGAATGTGTCATCACTTCAAACTTGAAGACAACCTGGACTCCTGTGTCAGGCTGCCCAGGCTGCCACTGTGCAGCCCACCGGCCAGTGGGCTCCCAAAACAGGAAGCCAAACCTCTCGGGCCTTGAGGCCAGCAGCCCAAGGACACCGTGGCTCCCAGGCTGGCTCCTCTCCCACTTCTCTCACCAACGCCCTCTTTCTCACTGTGTCCGGACCCAGGCTTTCCTGGCTGCACACACACCCCAGTCTTCCTCTTCTGAAAACACAGACCATGCTGGACTTAGTTACACTTAGAATAAGCCCTTTAGATTTATTTCAAATGTAATTACCTCTCTGGGATTTATCCAAACATCGGCTCATTTCAAGGTAGGGCTTCTTCATACTGGGAAGAAGACACACAGTTCATCCCTCAGTGTTCTGCCCTCTGCTCCCCGCAGTTTGTTCTTCTCATACACAAAACACATTCACCCATCGCATCAGCCATGAGCATCTCAGCCCATTCAGACACAATCCCTCGTCCAAAACTTCATCTATCATCGGAATCAAGCGTGGGTGAAACTCCAAGTGCAATGCAGTTCATCATAAAGCAGAATTCTTTTCCACCCGTGGACCTGTGAAACCAGACAGTGACCTGCTTCCAAAGTACCACAGTTGGGAGAGAATTAGACATTTCATTCTCAGAGAAAGCCAGGAAAAAAAAAAAAAAAAAAAAAGAGGAGTGACGGATCCCGAGCAAAGGCAAAGCCTAGCAAGGCAGGTTCATGGGACTGCAAAGGACAGAATTGCTCTTGGCTTGATGCTCCGCCCTCCCAACCACTGGCCCTGTCCCTGCTCTCAGGAAGTCCCTGTGTCTGAGGCTGTGGAGGGGGCACCATGTCCACCTGTGCAAGTGGCAGCCCCGAAAACCTCGGCGTCCTCTTTAGGGTCAGTCTTTTATTCCACAAGGCATCTAAGCTCACAGCACCCAGTTCTACTGTGCCGTCCTGTGGAATCCCAGAATTGGGAAACTTTTCCGTGTTTCATGACATCTCTGTTGCTGTTGGTCCAAACAGGCAGAGTCCTGTCACCTCCTGTAGTGTCTCTGTCCCTGCCTTCTGCTGAGAAGATCAGGCCACTCCATGCATGGTCTCCTCATGCAGCAATTGTCCAGCTGCACCCTGACGGCTCTTTTCAGACTCTTTGCTCACAGATTTAACATCATGAACTGGCTTGAGACTTGGCTCAGTCTTCAAATTTTGACTGCTCAATGATTCCTTCAATTTGTATTTGTATTATTGCTTCTCTCTTGTGTCTCACATTTGTATCTTACACACACAGCCACTCCATTTCATATGACTTCTAGCTTCTTCAGAATATTTCAAATTGCTATCCAAGCTGGATGAAAATACATGAAAAAATGAATTAAGACATGATGCGTATCATAAAAGTAAAGCATGAGACACTAGAAATAAACCTCCAGTTGTCACAATCACTGCTTTTGTTTCCTACCATATTTTGTCGTGTCATCTCTGGCTCTGGGAATGAACTTTCTCTCTTAATTGCTTTGCAGTTTACTGTCAGATCACATACTGAGCATTACACTTTGTCAGCACATTGAACTACAGATACAAATTTCATAGCTGCTTATTGTACTCACAAGGGAGAGCTTTCACAGTTTACCTCAGAATAGACAAATACAGTTCAATTTTTACTGGTTGGTTCCATTCTCATTGTTCTATTTTTACTAAGAATATGTTTTATGTTGTTATGTATAACTAGAAAGTAGACTATACATCCTGACTTTTTCTTATTCTTTACAATCTTAATTCAACTTAAAGACCACCTGCCACGTATTATTGGTAAGATAAAGAAAAGCTAATCATCACTTAATTATAAATTGTTTAGGACATTACAGAAAGATAAAAAACAAGAAAAATGAATTTTGTGAAATGTCACTAGAGAAACAGGTTGTTTTATGTTAAATATAAAATGCTTTTTGATGGTTTATTTTTACCTTGGATACAAATAAATTGTTCATCTGTTTTCTATGTGCAATATGAATGATTATTCTCCTTTATTTTGAAGCTTTCTGATCACTATGTGATGGTTAATCCTGGGTATCAATTTTACTGAATAACAGATGCCTAGTAAATTAATAAAGTCCACCTCTGCGCATGTCAGGTGAGTCGAATGCTGACCTTGGGGAGGACACGTGGTCTCCTGGCATGAGAGGTCCATACTGGAACCACCTGACCCAGGCTGCAAATGGGAAAATTGTAAGCTAAGTGAAGCTTTTCCTTCCCCAAGTGTCAAGTGTAAAGCATTTTTCCCCAACATTAGGATATCTGTGCAGCAACTGGCCAACACAAGCCAAAGGGCTTGGCAGCTGGAGCCGAAACTGAACTCAGAAGGCTCCGTTGCAGGATTCCACTATCATTGCTGTGCTATGCAGCTGCTGGCTTAGGAACAACCATTTCTGGTTTTTCACTTGCTTTTGTTGGTAACCTAAGGTTGCCATGTTCTTTTTCTTCAAAATAGGAGGCAGCTAACAGCAATACATCTAGTAATCACGTAGTAAGTGATTAGCACAGTATAGCACCACCTGTTGGACATGTGAGACTAAAAATATAGTGCCCAACGCCAATCACTTAAAGTTATGAAATTAGACCGCATAAAATGTCAGGACACCTGCATCAGGATTCACGTGAGATACAAATGTGATTACTGATATACGGATGCACGGACTACTAATGTATAAAAGCAAAGTTTCAAGCCCACGAAGGGTGCATTCAGTGTGTCAGCTGGCTTGAGTCCTGGGATCTCAGCTTTGTGGTTAAATATGATTCTCAGGGTGCTGATGAAAATGACTTGGGGTGTTACTAGTATGTAAGCAATAACTGTGCGAGGAAGATTGCACCCGCTAATGGAGACTGGCCACATCTAATTGGTTCAAGGTTGGAATAGACTAAAACTGCTACGTTTAAAGAACTTCAGCTCCTGACTTGTGCTGGAACATGGCTTCTCCTCCTTTACATCATGGTTGCTGAGTATTTGGTCCCAGCAATGATAACGCTGACCAACGGCACACCATACCATTCAAAATATACCTGGTCTGGTTGTCAAGGTGTGAAACTTTTCCTTGGCTTACAATATTTATACAATGTCAAAAAACATTGACAGTGACTGTTCTTCCTCCTACAAGAATTTATAAATACAGATACAAACACATAAGTATTTGTATATTTGCACACCACGTACAGCAGGTTACTTTAGATTTCACAAGCCTCATCTTATTCATTTAAAGTTAAAATGATCTACACGGTGGATATTGTTTCCTATATCTCAGTTTGATATGAATCCATTGGAGTAGAATATTTATGCATTTTATTTTGGCTAATTTTTCATATTAAACCTACTCTGAGACTGAGATTACCAGTTGTGTAGGAACACGATACTCACAACCTGCACTCTCAGCATTCACAATTAAAATGATATGAAACAACTATTAGCAAACATTGGAGAAGAAGAAAGACCAGATTGTGAGTCCCTGAGAGATGGAAACCAAAGCAGTAAACCCTCCCGTTGTGGTCTGAAGGCAGTTTCAGAAATTCAAGGACGCGGAGCAGGGACAGCCAGGCTCACTGAGTGAGCGGGAGGTTACCAGCAGTCAGGGAGGCTGAACAGGTGGCAGTGCCCGAGGAGACGCACAGAAAAGAGTGCAGAGACACAGAGAACCAGAGCCGCATACCGGACAGTGTGGGTCACAGAGCGCTTCCTGCAGGAGAGACTGGAGGACTGAAAGGGGCACTGTTCCCAGAGCTCGCGTGGTGTGAATGACTTTGAGGTCTTGATCAGCCAAGATGACACAAACTGGGAAACAGAGTACAAACCACTGAAAAACACACTCAGAGCCGGACTGAGCCTCTGCAAGTGTGACATTGATTTGATTCCTTGCACAAATGTTAGAAAAGATTTCATAGGAATTGAGCTTATCTGCAAAAGATTTCACTGCTAGGACTAGGGATTCAGCTCAGTTGGTGTGAGTGCCTGCCTGGCAAGCACAAGGTTGTGAGTTTGATCCCAGGTAGAAAAAAAGGGGAAAAAAAAAAAGATTTCACTGCCAAAAATTCCTCAAACTTTCTTTTATGATTAAAAACATCATATTATTAATATACTTAAATATTCAATCACATAATATGCATTTGGTGCCAAATGAATACTTTAAATAGTTGTACCAGGAGGCAAACATGTTTTTGAAGAATTTCAGAAAAATCCACAAAGTAAGAAAAAAATATTATAGGTAAGCATTTAGCCAGTGACTAAGTGAGAAAAGTCCCAGGAAAACACAAAAATAGAAAAATTCACTTATAACCCAGATATTAACAGCTAATATTATGAAAGAGCTTTCAAAGATGTAATTTATGATAACATCAAAATTAAAATGCAGAAAAATTGATGAAGTGTGTGCAGGATTCAAATTAAAATCTTTTTTCTGAGAGAAATTAACAATATTAACAAATCCATCCAAAATTTTGGTTGTTATTATTAAGATAAGAATCTCCCCAAGTTGAAATAAATACTAAATAAAATGCCAGTTAAACACCATACAATACTTTAATGTAAATATAAATGAATTGCATTGACATACAAAAACAATAAATAATGAATAATTCTGATTTGAAAATTTACTGTTTTGCTCTAATAATAAGGATTTGCCCTTCCAGTGCAGGGTCCAGGGACTACATCTCCTGACGAGACTCTGCTTCCCAAGCAAGGCAGTTTTAAACCTCCATCATGTACTGACCTTTCCAATGCCCCACCTATGAACATATGAGACTACTGGGGACATCTACATATAAACCATGACTCTATATGCTCCCCTCCACACACAGAGTACACACACACAGACATACGCAAACGCAGACACCACAGTGATGCTCAGAATAGAAGTTAGAACTAAGTATAAAACGTGGCAGTATTATATTTATAGAATCAAACAGGAACACATATTCATGAACTCAACAAATGCTAAAGCTGAAAGAAACTGAAAATTCCAGCCTCGAGAGAAGAAATACAATTGAAGCTTACCACAATCAGGACTCTGGCTGTGGAGGACACAGCTAAGATACTGTGAACGGTGCCCCAAAGTGCGGACAGGATGCACAGTGGGTGTATCTGACCTGCTGCCTGCTGGTATCCAAAATGCAAAAATCCTCTATAAACCTATAATAAAAAGAAACCCAAAATAAATGTGCAAAATATCTAGCCAGATGCATCACAAAATAACATAGACAGCAACTAAAATATGAAAATACTCTGCAATATCAGAGTCAAATGTCATATAAAATTACAGAATGTATCACTACACACTAAATGTAACATTACAGTGTGGTAGAGAACATTAAAAAGTTCAAAGTAGCATGCGCTGGCAGAGTGGAGAGCAAAAATATTCTTGGTAGGAATACAAAGGCTTCGTGGCACATTGGGAAGGCTGTAAAGAAATCTATTTTTTTTTTAATTTTAAAGAGATTAAGACAAAAGAGGACAGAGCAAAGCAGACCAGAACAAAATAATGTAAGCAGCACAGTACTTCACCCCAAGATAACCCAATATTAGCAGTGGCTACCATAATGTCACTTTCTTTCAAATAGTTGAGCAAACCTTCACAAACAGTAGTATCAAACATAACAAAATAGTATAAAACCATTCAAGAGAATGAAAGTATTACAGGGCATTCAGAACCAAATAACCAAAAATGAACAATGGCTACTCATTTTCCATAAAAATTTGTTTATACTATCACACATAATAAAATTTATTAAGATATAGCATGATAGAACCAATGGGAACAGAAGAACAAAAGCATGGTAGGACTTCAAAGCAAGATGATATTAAATCAACACTTGTTTTCTTCAAAATAGCTGTTCATAACATCACAGATAATAAAATCAAACCAGGATAAAAAAAATTCCAACTAATGAATGAAAACATTGTTGTAACATCTCACATGCCTTTAATCATGATCCAACCTCTACAGTTGTAAATGCATTTATCTGATAGCCATGATGACTTCAGCTATTGAGCTTACAAAGTTCAAAAGAATGAGCACAAGGTCCTTAAGAGGTAGAGTGTATGACTCCATTCACACTCACGTCTTGGTAGAACAAGTGTAATCCAAAGTGAGAGAGTGCATTTGTGCTTGCTTGGGTCCAGGGACGGGTCAGGTGCTCATAAACTGTGCGCTGTCATGGCAGCATTCTGCCCTGTGGTTAGTCCTCCTCGTGTAAACTCAGCCATTTAAAAAAACTCATGCATGTTAAACTTAAGATGTGTACATTTTATTACATAAGTTATACCTCATCAAAACCTCATTGAACAATTTAGATGATGAGTTTCTTTTGTTCCTCAAATCTTTTTGGGTAATGGAAACTCTTTCTTTTTTTTTTTTTTTATTGGTGCTTTTTGAGAGAGAACCAGAGAAATAATTGTTCTTGGTTAAAGATTTAGAACTTTTCTGATAGAACTGAATTTCATAAAAGGTCTGTTACTATCACATAGACTGATAAAAAGTGTATATTTTGTTCTATAACATACCCCAAAGGCAGTTTCTCAAATCACATAATCTTCAAGGTTGCAAATAAGATACAGTTTTTAAAATATAAAGGTGTGAACACTTTTAAAAATATTTGGCTTGCTGGGCATGGTGGTGCATGCCTGTCATTCCAGCATGTGGAAGGCTGATGCAGGATTGCTGTGAGTTCAAGGACAGCCTGCACTACTGTGTCTCAAAAACAAAAATAAGAAAAGAAAACACACACACACACACACACATATACGACTTACATTTATATATGGTCTACATATGTATACGCACATTTAGCTAACACTATTTTGAGTTTTATGAATACTTACTACTTTCTGCTTTAAAATATTTAGGGGAAGTATACGAATGTTCACTTTCTGTTTTTCTTCAAGTTGAAAACTGAAAAGAAAAAATGTACAGTTCCCATCAATATACTGATAGAAACAATTGATAGAAATAAGCTACTGTGAGAAATAATTGTGCAACATTGAGCATCAAACCACAGCACAGTCTAAAGTAGGTGCTTGGTGAAATGTGACAAGGAACACATTTATCAGCTTGCTGATGGTACAGGCATATTCCAGATGATAAAACACGGTGTCTTCCAGGCTTCCGCTGTCCTCATCTGTCACCGTACCTGGTAAGTCAGGAAGTTTTTCCCCTTTCTGTTTCTCAAGGTCTGCATATCAAACCAAACAGCTTCATTTGTTTTTGCTTGAATACCTATAATTTATGAAGTCCTTGTGAGGATTTTTCCTGGTTTCCTCCTGGCATAAAGTGGGGCATGAAGTTTGGGAGTTGGAGTCATCTGAGCGTCTTTGCATTCACATGGTGACTGGCGGGTGCTGCTCTCAGGTAAGACTTTAGCACTGTGACTTTATAACTGATTGAAATGTGGTGGCTGGCTTGCAAAAGTGAGAATGGCAAGAGAGAGCACATCAGATGGAAAAAGCACCGACAGAATTGAGCATCGGTGAGCACGGTGCAGCCTGGAAATTTTGCTAATGGATCAAAGATCAACATGGTACATACTAATACCAGAACCTGTGTACTCGCACTCCAGTAGTAATGTTCCTTTAAAATAGGGGAACAGTAAAAGATGGAACATCTTAAATATCCATTACCAAATAAAATGACAAATGAAATAGTCTTTAAAGAGTGGACTGTTATCCAAATGATTTCTAATGAACTTTGAGAGAAGTTTCCTGACAACAAATGTCAAATAATCAAAATACAGTTTGAATAGTGCTGAAATACTATGTTTAAAAAGTTACCATATACCAAAAATTAAAACATCATGTCTCTCACTGTTTCGTCATCACCACCTACAAGCCCACCTGGTAAGTAGCTGCAAGCAGCCACATTCACATGTAGTAATGTGGATGGAGTCCCAAGTCCACTGCGGAGTAAATGCTGGCAAAGGAAGTCGCATGGAGAGAAGCCACGCTATGTAAGTTAGTTTGCATGCTGTTGGAAACTTATAGAGGTACTTTATGAAGAGAGAAGTCTGGACAGATTTTACCTTAGAAGGAGATTATTAATCAAAGGAGAAAGAAGGGGAATTCCTCCTATTTCTTATTTGCTTACTATGTTGACTGTACTCAATGAAAATGGAAGGAGCAGTGAAGATGTAGTTCACAGACTTTTGTGAATATTATAATTTAACTTAAAACGCTGCTGAAAATGCTTGCACAGGTGAATATGTCATGTGATTTGTATATTCATTAACCATACGTTACCTTGGGATTCTTAAGCTTGTACTAAAAAATAATCTTCTTTTCTAATTATCTAAAATAAACAAACAAGAAAAAAAATGAATATAAGAACCTTTAAAGAGCCAATTTTTATGTGAGAACTGCTGTGGAAATTTCTGTCCAGATAATGATGGCCAATTAACACCATGGTGGCTCCGGAGAGTATAAGCCCTCAAATCTCCAAGGACTCCAGGTTCTGAAACCTCTCAACAACAGATGGGTTGCTAAATTAGAATCACATGGAAGGCTTTAAAAAAGTTTATTCATTTTTAAAATCCATAGGCATAGGAAGTAGGAAATGAAAAAATAATTATCACCATAATGACATTAATATTATACTAAATGCAAAAAAAGACTACTATTGTCTTAGGTTCTGAATATGTTTCTTTCTGATTAAAGCTGTAAAATTGCTTGCTTGTAAGTTGCAGTGAAATTGTATGATACTAAATAAACATTTTAAATTCCTCTGCTTTTCTACATCCCTAAAACAAGTTAGCCTAAAATAACTAAGAAACAATTCCATATACCATAATACAAAAAATAATACAAAGTACTTAAGAATAAATTTGAGAAGTTGGTGAAAGTTATTGCTAGTTTAGATATAAAAGGTCCCCCAAAGGTCTCGTGTGGTCAGCAGTGGTGGCCCTAC
Source organism: Cavia porcellus (assembly GCF_034190915.1). NCBI lineage: Eukaryota > Metazoa > Chordata > Mammalia > Rodentia > Caviidae > Cavia > Cavia porcellus. The sequence continues at coordinate 77,969,559 of NW_026947495.1, read as the reverse complement.
AAGACAACTGTGACAAGATGTGAATTCCAGAAGGTGCAGGTGGCTCTGCGCTGTGGCACCTCTTACAGCTGTAGTTCTCATGCTTCTCTGTGGGTCTGCTCTGCTCTCTCTTTGCAGTTTTCCTCAGAGGATTCACGTCGCTTGCTTCTGCAAATTTCTCCATTGCACCTCTGTTTCACATTCACAGCGTCGCACACCGTCTTCTCAGGGCCACACCGCCTGGCTCCCAGGCCCACTGACAACTCTTGCATTCTACATGCACCTAAAATCATCGCCAGGTGCATGGTAACAAGGTCTGCCACCAGTTGGAGCAGTAGTTACCTTCCTTTTCTCTTGGCATAAGAGTCCAGAAATAGAAGGATTTGGAATTTGCTAAATTTAGAACTTAAATGTCACCACCACACAATAGCACACAAATGCACACATGTAAGGAAACTGCACGAAGTGATAAATAATGTTATCTTTACGTTCATGATAATTTCACAATATATATGTATGTGACATCATTACATGTACCCCTTGCATATGTACATTATTGTTTGCAATTTATACGTTAACAAAACTGATATGTATAAGGAAAAAATCATGATAGCTAACATTTTTAACTTTTTCATGTCAATAAAATTTTCTACTTATTTTAAAATCTTTAGTTTGAAATAGTCTTAATTTTGAAAGTTGTTTTTGAATAAACAGTATCATGAAAAAGTAATGCAAGATTTTTAAAAAGCTGTGATCCAAAGAAGTAAATGTACTTCCCTAAAATATTATAAAACTTTCAAATTAGAACACATTAACTTGCAAATGTAAGACAGTGGTATATTAGAATATCTTTTCTAGGCCACTTCAAGCTAACATCTGTGGTATAGTTACTGAAAAACAATCCACTGTAAAGTCATTGTATTATTTTATTCACAAAATTTCTCTTGACCCCATACATTATAATGTGTATATATCTTATGCATACTCTTCTATTAAGAGAAAATTCACTCTGTGTTATTTACCCAAAACATAAAGCTAAATTTGTATCAGTCCACATAACATAGTATGGAGATTCATGTGGTTATTTATTCATGCTGGTTGCCAAATTCATTCATTAGAAAGTCTTACTTAAGAGTTACTAAAAATAACAATTTAGAGTGTAATTTCCCAGAGACAAAATTAGTCAAGTCAGTGAAGACAATTAAAGAAGGCAGTTTAATAAAATCTCCATAAATATTTTATTTAGCCTGGTAGTGATTTCCCTTTCTCTAAGAAAAAAACACCTCCTTTCCTTTTTAAATACATTTAATTAACCTAATCTATTGTATAATTTGATAAAAAGACTTCCCTAGATTTTTTATTACATGACATCTTTGAAGGGACCCCACTAACAGGTTGAATACTCTGCACTCCACTGGTGGGGTATAAAAAGGAGCAGATGTGATCATGAGGAACAGAGATTCTGGACACCTTGGCTAAGTCTGAATTTCAGAGCTATAGTTCACAGCCACGTGTCTGTCAGGAAGCAGGGTCACCTCTCCATGCCTCAGTTTCTCCATCTGGAAAACACAGATGAGAATAAAAGCTTAAATGTTTATCCTATGATTTACATGAAGAAACACAGAAAAAAATCTGCCAAAATTATCAAAAACTAAATATTTGCTATTGATGCTTGTCTACTTCTGTAGGAATACAGAGAAAATATGGAGGCATGTACATTAGATAGAAAATGTGATAAACAGTAATGGAAAAGCAGCCAGGGTTGAAAACAAAACATGGCAGAGTTATAGAAACATTACCATGTAAACATGAAAATCCACATGACATAGTTAAGGGCATTTAGGAAAAATGACATATACTTTTAGAAATATTTTCAAATCAATATACATGGCATACTTTTACAAAACTTACAATTCTAGAGTTTTGGGACTTTTTGGTATTTATCACTCAGAATTTTGACATATACTGTGACACAGAGTGAGTAAAGTGTGGGTACTATTTCATGTGGGTACTATTTCACGAACTACGAGAAATTCCTACATACGAGCAATTAACTTTTTGCCTAGACACGAGTAGTTAAGAGTCTACATCTTGCTCCTTTTACCCAAAGCGAGTTTATTTCGGTCAGTCACACAGTGAGGTTGAATGATGCCAGTCTGTGACGTTTTGCACCACCCTGCCCCACGGCTGTGTGTGCTTAGGTCCATCCAGCAGGCCCGGAGCTCCAAAGAGCCTCAGGGAAGACCAGAGGCTGCAGGTGTGCGCAAGTGCTTGGTCCTGTGCTCCCTGCACTTCCATTAGTGAACGAGGAAGCTCGGTTGTCGCTCACCCTGAGAAACCTCCGCAGGCAGAATGTGGGGTTCACAGTGTGTGAACACAGAGCAGAACTGGGGAGCAGCATGAGTTTAGGCATTGTACCCGCCCTTGGGAAATTAAACATTTCCTTTTGCTTTGGATTTGAGGGATCATAAAGTTACACAAAACCTTCTGGTCTGTTTATACAGTTTTGTCCTTCTGTCTCAAAACTCGTACTGAAATTATTCATTTTCTCATTTTTTTTTAAATGAAAGTTTCCAGGCTTTTTTAATCTAAAGAATCTTAATCAATCTTTTCTGTTGTTTTCACTTTTCCTGAATGTTTGTATCCGTTTTGAGTTTTATAATATTAATTGAAAAAAAAAACCCTCATTATTTGTTTAAAGTTTTTCTCATCTTTACTTTGTTTTCCTTTGGAAATTACCATTTGATACAATATCATGCTGGATAAATCCTAAAAATATATTTTCCTTCATCATAATTAACTATGAGTTTTGTGGAACTTAATATTTGTTTGACTTATATAACACTGAATTGTTTATTTCATTTTGTCTTCTGTTTGACTCTCAAGTACAATTTCTGCTTTGACTTTTCCTCTAAAGAGATGGCAGTTTTTTAATCCTCAGAAATTATGTCACATAATTTATTGTACTTAAATGTTATTTATAGTATTTTAACTGACATCTTTATCCTGCTGAGAATTTCTGTCCACTGAGGATGTATTTTGATAGATTAATCTTACCCTAATTTGAAAGAGCTTAATTCATCTGTGACTTTGAATTCCACCTCTTGCTTGATTTTCTTTTAATGTGTACACAGAATGTAGCATTCCTGTGGTCTGCTTTTAATGACATTCATCAAATGCATGCTCATGAAGCCATGATCCCAGTATCAAACAGAAAGCTCCATCACCAAAAATTTCCTTTGGAACTCTTTGAAAGTGAAGCCCTCATTTCTAACAGTTAAATGATTGAAAATTATTACCTTGTTCATATTTTACTATTGATTAAATGTTATTACTTTAGTTCATCTTTTTCTATTGAGTTTATTAGTGCTTTTCTACTTTTTACTTTGTTTTCGGCCCATACTGTTTAATGGAACAGGATATTACTCCATGATGCCTCATTTTTTAATCTTTCAGAGTTCATCTTTGGTTATAAAATCTACCTTTCAAACTCAAGCTTCATGTGATATATAATTTGCTCTATCTTTTGTTTTCTTATCTCTCATTTTTAACTTTATACATTCTTTAAAGACATATTAGACAACTGTGTTTGACAGAAATACTGTGCCCTACCCCTGTGTGTGCCTGTATGTATTTTTTGTTTATTTATTTATTTATATTTTTTGGTAGAACCACTTTTCTGCTTTGTTTCACATTCTTCTTATGATACTTTGGAATTGCCATAAAGTAGATCTACTAGTAAAGTAGTCAGTATTTTAAATTCTCCACAAAAACACTTGTGTGTGTGCCTTTGTGTTTGTGTGTGTGTGTCTGTCTGTGTGTGTCTGTGTGTGTCTGTGTACCAGGAAAAAAATCCAGAACCTAGCACTTGCCAGGCAGGCACCCACTGCTGAGCTCTATTCCCGGCCCTTACCTCTTAATTTTGAGAGGTACTCTCATGGCTGTAAATTGTTGTATTCACCTAGTTTCTCTTATCATAGTAAAGAGTTAATATTTAAACAAAGAATATCATTTATATACCAATAAGCAAACATAAGGCACATTATGCTGCATTACTAATACGTGCACACACAAACAGAAGGTTTTTCTGAGACATGGTCTTACTATATGTTTCCACGCGCTCCTCAAATGAGGGATCTTCCCATCGCAGGATTCTGACATCTGGGAATAGAGGTGAGAGCCTCGGTACACAGTGAGTCTAGTTTTCCTAAAAATCTATTTCCGTCTGCGCCTGTCTGCACAATCCTGCCATGCGTGCAGGGGAGTCTGTGTGGGGGGTGCATCTCGATTCTCGTGGTCCCCTTGCACTCCTCTCTCTTCCCCTCCAGCTTTGCTCCCCTTTACTTTTCAACAGCACAATCTCTTAGGGGATTTAGCTCCGTGGTTTAAGCACCTGCCTTGTAAGCGTGAGGTTGTGAGTTCGATTTCCAGTACCAAACAAACAAACAAACACAAAATCTCTGTTTTCTCTATCTTGTATTTTTCCACTTGTATTTATTTATAGTTTGGGTATCTCTCATAAAAGAAACCATGTGTTATCAAGCACTGTGTATGTGATTTATTTGCCTTAACATGAGTGTCACAAGGTACATTTTTTTTTTTTTTTTGGGTACAAATGACTTAAGTTTTTTCGACTTTGTGATAGTGTAAAATTCCATTATTTATTAATATCAATTTCTTTATCTGTTCACTTGTTGATGGGTAATACGGCTAATGTTTGGAGTGCTATGTTGCAAATGAGTAATGACGATGAACATTCTTCTCTTGTTCTTGGTTTTAGAGAGAAAGCCTTTAGGTTTTCCCTGTTGGATATGATGCTGGTGATAGGGTTTTCAGAAATGGCTTTTATCAGATTAAGAAACTCTTTTCATAATCTTACCTGAAAGTTTTCTGAAAATAAATTTGCATAGTTCTTTCATAGTTGTCATTTCTTTATGCTACAGGTCATATACTTCTTTGACAGTCTGACTGCCTTCCAAAGTGTACCTGTGGATTTCCACAATTTTAATACAATATATTCACACAGTGTTTTGTTACTGCAGCTGCTGTTTACCTTGTTCACTGTTCTGTTCCTTATAGCTGTACTTTGATGTCTACTGTTGATCTGAATAAAATGTCTTCATGTATTTCATATGTTTTATTCCGTCTTTATTTTGGGGATTTATACTGCATGTATCTCACAGTGTTTCATATTTTTCTCAGTCCTTGATTGTTTTGTATTTTGATAAGGATAATTCCACCTACATTTCTTCAGGTTCACTAGTTCTTTGTTGAACTGTGACAAGTCTAATGATAAGTCCAGTGAATATGTACTTTATCTGCCTTGTGATTTTGAATTTTAATATTTTAACCTGATTCTTAATTGTAGTTTTAACCCCACCATGTAAATGACCTATGTGATCTTACAGGTTGCCCAAGAACTCTTGCTTGCTCTAGATGGATAGCACTGTGGTCTGTTGTCACCTTACTGGGACTGGCTTGCAACCTGAGCCTGTTTTGCTTATAGATATCCTGCTTCTTGATTTTGTTTTGTATTTTGTTTTAGAAAAACAAGCATATGTAAAAGAATAGCAGAGCACAAATGGGGTAAATATACATACAAAATCATGGTTATTGATACCGATGATCAATCCTTTTTTTCACTCTGTATTGGCTTGTAAATGGTATGGTCACTGAGGATTCCATCTACTTGGGAAATACAAAATGTATTCACTCTGCTGCCCATCAGGAGTTCAATCCAAACACTGCTGCCTTCCCACGATTGACATCAGAGCCATGAAGAAAACCCAATACATTTGGGCACTGACAGAACACTTTGTCTAAAGAGGACACGGTAACATTTGCCCTCATGCTACTGTGGAGGAACTGCCCCTCTGCTCCTCACCGTGCAAGGCTAGTGAATGTGTGCAGCCAGTGGTGTGCAAGCCTTGTATCCAGATAGACACTGATTGGCTACGGAGGAAAGTGCCCTTCCTTCCCATCTCAGGTTGATTATTTTTACTTGTGACTTGGTAATAGTGTGGTGGGGGCTGGGAGAGAAGGATTCTTTCGTATTCTATGTGGAGACACAGACATACTAGGAAGGTGAGCCGTTGGCTGTGGCCTCACCTCTCCTTCCGCTGTGATGATAGACAGCATGTTTCTGATTCACCTCCGGTGCACCTGGTGGTCTGAGAAGTGCTGGTATTATAGCACTGGAATTTGTCTGTACAGAAAGAAAATAGACTTAAAAAGAAAGTAATATGTTTGAATATAGTCAAAGAATCACATTAGTTGATGAGATTTTCTCTATTGAAGTCCTATTTGTGATTTGCAAGATATGTTAGACTTGGGTAGAATTCAGTAAACTATTACACCTCTCTTGATAAGCAAAGATGTATGTCTACACACTTTATATAGAGTAAAATAGTGTGTATCTCTTTTTTGGAATAATGAATGATACTGTAATACATATTGAAATAAAATTATAATTTTTCTTGAAGTATCACATGAACTTCTTAGGTGATATTTCAATAGTACAAGAGAGGTCTACATATTTCCAGGTTCAAAAATGTTGTGACATTTCATGTAAAAATTATTGTCCACTTAAAATTCCGTAACATAGATGAATGTCTCTAAAGCATAAAAAAAAATACAGACTGAAACTTTGATTATTTTACCACTCTGTCACTGCAGCTTTTGAGTCCTCTCAGCTATGAAGACGATATTAAATACATAAGTAATATTGTTTTCAAAAAAGAAAGGTTTGCCAAGTAAGTATTGAAGCTGGAAAATAATATACAAAATACCACCTGTTCATAATTCTGTGCTTTAGGCTGAATAAAATAACTGATACACCCAAAAGCAATCTCAATGTACTTTATCACATTTACTAAACCGTATGTACAATCACAAACACATTCTTACTATTTGATTCTGCTTTTTACCACTGTGGGGAATAAAACATGTTTATATAATTGCAATTTGCTACATCTCCTCTTTTCATCTTGTCATACCTGGGAACATAGGCAATATTCTTACTGTTCAGACATTTACTAGAATCTTTTATTTAAAGGATAAATAATCTAAGTTCATTCCATGTGATATAGAGTGGTTAGTACAATGTTTTTTCTTGCCCCATAATCGTGGTTAGGTAACAAGTTTTAGTTCCATGTGCTACAGATTTGCAAAGTTATGAATATAATTATTGTGTCTTACTAAGTGTATAATAATTAAGCAATTTGATGGTAATCTTCATTATTCAGAGTGTTCTTCAGGATGCTGGCTCTGTGGAATCATCTGTGACACATATTTTGTGTCCATAAATCTAAATATTGGAAATTTAATTATATTTGTTAGTGCATGCAAATTTTACAAAATACTGGCTTTCAATGTGGTATCATGATACATGCCTGTAACGTAGTCAGCTCACACCCACATTTCCTAATGCTCTTTCTTGCATAGCGCTCTGCCCTCTAATGCATTCCCTTTAGGAAATGTTACTTGTTTTAGACTTGCCTTATAAGATCTTCTCCAGCTATCCAGCTATAACTCAATTCATGCCATTGACCAGCCTTGTGATACATACATCTTCACATTTAAAAACAAAAATCTTTTTCACTGTGTTTTGACCAACAATCCTTTTTAAAAACAAAAATACTAGTATCTCTCCAAACTAGTCATATTCAGTGTAGTACAACATTTAGTAAATGCCATGATCTTATACGTGATTCCCATAAAAATTTCCTTATAGTCTGAAAGAAGTAGCCCTGGAGCAGATTTATACACACACACATGTGTGCTATGATTTAGACAAAAAATAATTCCCGAAGTGTCAAGTTCCGGTGGGGCCTGGTCGGAGGAGCTGGTCACTGGAGTGAGACTCAGTGACTGTAATCCCACCCACGACTCTTTCCTGCCACCTCCACCTCCTGGGTGCCGCGGGACAAGCAGCTTTTTCCTGCCAAGCCCTCCCACTCTACCGTTTTGCATTGAAGCCAATTAATCATAGACTGCTCCTCTGAAAACTGTGAACTAAAACCATGAAGGTTGAGAAAAAGCTCTTCCCTACTTTGGACATGTTGGTTATTATAGTCAAATAGCTAATACAATATATATCCACACAGTTGCCACCTCACATAGATATGTATTTCACCTGTGCATACACACACACATGCAAAGAAACTATCTTTCCACTCATTGGAATCCAGGTTTCCTTCTGTAATGAGTGCAGCTTTGTGGTTTCTTCTCCGGCCTCGAGTAGCCAGGTGTGCTGATTAACAGCAGAACACACATTCAGTGGCAAAAGAAACAAACGGTGGCAGCAAACAAATACAAAACAAAGTCAAACTGAGTTTTCAAATTTAGGTTTCAAAACCAAAGAAAATACCTCTGGAGAGCTAATTACCAAAAAAGACCATCTCATCTGTTCCTGAGGAAAATATATTCATTACTTTCTCTACCTGTTTTAATTTTTATGCTCAGATACTGGATATAGATACTATTGTGCACAGTAGTAACACCCAAAGAAAAAGTCTTGACATTCAGGAGCAAAATTTCAGTTTCTTAAGACGTAATCACCAGCAGAGTATCCTAATATCATCAGAGGACATACATAAAGTTTAAAAATATAGTAGTTTAGTAACTCATATTACATTAACTGGCCTGCTATTTTCTTATTCCTTAAAGCGTAGCCAAGAGATCTGTCAGAGGAAGCACAGCAGACTGATAGGAATCTACAGAATGCACAGAGCATTTTATAGTTTTCGAAACCAAAGAAAATACCTTTGGAGAGCTAATTACAAAATTCCCCCCCCCACCCAAAAAAAAAAAAAAAAAAGACTATCTCATCTGTTAAATAGGTTAAATACTCAGAAAAACACTGTTTTTGTATAATTTTTATCTTTTTCTGTTGTCACGTGAGGTGTAGTGGGCACATAGAACATATTTCCTGAAAAATAACTTAGTTTCTTGAACAGCAGGAATGAATTATCTTATATAGCACATTATTTTATTTTATTGAAATGAGACTTAAATTTCAAGGCACCCAGAGTTACAGACTCTTCAAAAGCGAAAACAAATTCCCACTATTCTCTAAACAAAACAGCATTAAAGAGCACTGTACCTTGGTGATATGTTTTGAACTTTTATCCGACTTTGTAGACACAAATTCCTTCCTGTCTCCATTACGGAGTGTGTACCTTCTTCAGAATAGAGGCAAAGTGTTTCCATACAGGGTTTCTGCTTCAAAAGAGTGAAGAGTTTCTTTTAATCATCTTATCCTTGGGCAAACTGTCTGGAGGTTTAAAACCAAATCATAATTTCAGTATCTCATTTAAAGGGTCCTTGGTGCACAAACATCTCATTTCCTACAAAATTAAACTTAAATTTGAATAAAATATTTGAAAATGAGAATTGTGAGCATTTCATATTACATTTTCTGGCATCAGAGAACTGAAGCATTAAAATAAATGCAAGCATGAGTGTAGAGATGATTACAAAATTATCTGAGAGAGAGCTGTATGTGCAGTTAGTTCTTTTGTTTTGATTTCCTAAACCAAACAATAAGTATATGCTGAATTTTTTATAAATTACTTTATTTGTTAATATTAAGAAAAAAAGTTAAAACAAATTTTCAAAATTTTCACGACAAAATAATGAAAAAGTAACAATTGTTGATAAATTACACAACATTATCTTTAGTCACTCAAGTACAAAATATGGGCATAAAAATTTCTTCAATCAATATTAGCACAATCTTTCCTATTCAGTGAACTAAGTGACACTAATGGTATTACTAACTTGCATTTTTTTCTTTTCCCTTCTATCCTTTCTCTTTTCCCCTAACTTAGTTTGTTCTTTTTATTGAACAGTTTCCTCCCATTTCACAGTGACTATTGTATATTTTGAACCTTATGGTTTCACATATGTCACCGTGGTGTGATGTTTTTCAATCCTTCTGGGAAGATACACAGAAGGGGAATACCTGGGTTGAATGGGATCTCCAATCCTAATATTTTGAGGAATCTCCACACTAATTTCCACAGTGTTTATACTAGTCTACTCTCTAACCAACAGTTGTGAAGGGTTTCTTTTCCCCTACAGATCCAGGAGCATTTTTTATTGGTTGATATTTTTAAAAAAATTAAATAAGTTTTTAATGAATAAGGAAGAGGATGAGATAAAAGGGGGCATAACAACATAACAATACAGGTTAAAGCATGACACTTTCAGCAACCTAGTGCTTCACCACCAAATAACCCGACTTAATAGTAGTTACCCTAGTGTCTTTTTCTTTGAAATATTTGAATATAATTTCATATGCTATAGCATCAAACATATCAAGACTGTGTAATACCATTCAAGTGGATGAAATCATTGTAGAGTATTTAGAACCAGCTAACATAAAAAAAAATGATCAATGGTTTCAATATTATCTCTTTGCCTATAACAGTTTTTGTTTATACTACCACATACGATAAAATCCAGCAAGTTACAACATGATAAAGTCAATGGAGACAGAAGAGCCATAGTTTGGTGAGGCTTTAAGACAAGATGTTATTAAATTGGCACTAGCTGTCATTATGTCTTATTTTCTTCAAAGTGGCTGTTCATTGCATCACCGGCCATGATATCAAACAGCCCAGAGTAAAGCCATTCCAATTAATGAGTGAAAATTTTATAAGGCTTCAAGGCCATATAATGGGGAATCATGGTTATCACGTACTTTTATATATTTGATTCATTTCCTACACTAGGGAAACTATTCGGAGTTCACAGATGCGAGTTTGATTTAGTTTACTTATGAGTATGGTTTCAAGCTGCGCCCATTTATTGATAAATACCTCAATGTGATCCTGAATATATGCTGAATTTTGAGGCAAAGGTATCTCACCAAACTTCCACAACTTAAAACACAGTGCAACCAGACACGCTGGTTTTCTGCATTGTGTTATAATTAACTGCAAAGACGGTAATAATTACACGCTGATGCAACTTTTAAATATGAAAATGGGATTAATAAAGAGCAATCTAAAGCGTATGCTCTGAAGATTGCAGTGTTGGATTTCTTTATTATCTGAGAAATCAAATGTGTGGCTGATTTCCTATTAAAGGTACGAGAAAGTAATTAAAGAGGGCTTAAAGGTATAATGAAAAAGAAAATGACATTGTATGTTATTCACTTTAGATTATTTTTCCAATTGGGGTGATTATTTGTCCATCTAGAAAGAGAAAATAGCATTTCCATGCTTATTGTGAGTGGTAATTACTTTACATCTGCACACAACTATGCATCTGTGAGATGCTACAAGTGTTGAGTGATGATTTTTTCAGTCTCCTCGTGAATAGCATCCCAGCTGTGCACCTCTGAAAAATCAACAAGATCCAGATTCACTACTGTGTCAAGCATAGCCTTTTGAATAGGGTGTAGTTTATTAAACAAAGAAATTGTAACAGCGTACGTAAATAACAAATGCTGATTCGAGGAGAAGCAATTTTAGAACATATCTTTTAAAGACATGTACTTAAAATCAACCATTCTATAATTTAAATTTAAATAATAGGCTTTGTCAGAAGAAAAATAATTTAGCATTATTCAACTATGTAATTTATAGTTATAAAAGTAATATTTATATATTACTTTATTTTATGACTTAAGTCACATGTAATTTTTGTAAACAGTTCTCTTAAAAAAACTAAAATTTAATCTGGCAATATTTATAAATTCTATTTTTCTCTTAATTGGATGTGGTATATTGTCAAAATATACTTGGGTCATTTAATGTAGCATCATATATAAACATTGCAAACTAAATTTCCTTTAATGTTAGGGAAAAAAAAACTTACAACACAATTTCTTCAGGAGAAAACAAAGGGCTTTTTAATTAACATTTAAATTTTTACCATTAATTTTATTGTCAAGTAATACAATATTTCTGAAACTCAAGTAATTAATTAAAAAACTAAATAGGAAATCAAAGAAAGAAAAAGAGAAAGAAAGAAGTCTGAAAGAGAAAAGGAGAAAAAGACAACTGTAAACTCTCAAAAGCAAGTCTTAAGCATAATCTGATATTTTATATGAAAACTGTTTTTGTAGCTTTTCAACCAGTGCTCAGCGAATAAACTTTGTGTGTTTTAAATTCATGCTATACACCATTTTTGGTAAGTGGTTGAAGGAATGTTTCTTTATAGTTTTGACTTTGTGAAACTAGACTTTTTTATGCTCTTGGCCATCTTTTGAAAAATGCCTACTTAGAATATTGCTATTATATTGATTTACCTGGTTTTTTAATGCTTTGGAATACCTCATACATTCTGGATATTAGGCTTTTCAGATGCATTGGTTAAAAACACATCTTTGCATACTTTATCCTGCTGATTGCTCTCTTCACCCTGCACAAGGTGAATATAGCCCCACTTGACTGTTTTTGGAATTGTTTCCTGTGTTTTTGGAATCTTTTTTTCAAGAAAATATTTGCATTAAAATGTTCTGAGTCTTTTCCTCTGTGCTTTCTTCCAAGAGTTTCATTTCTTCATTCCCAGAATTACTGGCTGCAGAGACTGTCTCCTCTGTGTGTCCTTTGCACTGTCAAAGGGCCTCTGGCTGAGGCTTTTTCCACTTTTTCTTCCTTTTTGTTCTGTTTCATTTTTCGGCTTCTATGGCATTGCGCCAATATCCACTATTATAACTTTGCAATGTACTTTGAAGTCAAGTAGTGGTATATCTCTTGCTTCTTCATTATGTTATACTTTTGTTCACAATTGATTTAGTCTTTCAGATTGTGTTTGTGTGTGTGTGCAAAAGTGGAAATATCCCAGAGTTATGAATTAGAATAATCGATAATGTTAATACAAACTTCCTAAAATGATCTACAAAATCAATGGGGTCTATCAAAATTTTAATGACATTTTTTCATGAAACTAGATAAACAACCCTAAAACTCATTGGAACCATAAAATCTTCAACAGTTAAAGGAATCCTGTACTGTTTTAAAGAAAATAAACAATTCAGATAGAAAAACACTTTCCAAATGAATTTTTGAAAATAAATATTTTAACTTCATTACACTGATTATATTATTAATATATGAAATAATTAAAAGAAAATAAGCAATGTGCTACTGATTTAAGAATCCTGAATTTCTTTTGAAACCAAAACAACTCATGCCATATCCCTATGAAAAAATTAAGGTTAACTTCAGTGCTCTAAGGAAGCACTGTAGAACAGTTTTTCCATCATAATTACAGTGAACAAGCCAACGGTGAGCTAATATTTCCTCAGGAACTTCTTGTCACATTAAAGTCTTCATTTTATGGAAAGGTCATTTGCAGAAGTTATTAGCCACGGTAATCAAAGATCTGAATGAAACCACAGTGAATCTTTCTCTATTTACAATGGTTGCCAAATATTATTTTTTTCCTCCTAAAAAAGACAATGCTCGCTTGGGTCATGTGACTTCTTAGACTATGTTGACTGTCTAGAAACAAAAACTTCTATTTTTGACTGCTTGTTTTACCAATACTAGAGAATCTTATCACATCCATTCCAAAAATGACACATACAGTTTTGAAAGTATCCTTTTCTTTAAAAAGAAACTCTGTATATACATAGTCCTTGTATTAAACCTAAAAGTTATTTTTCTGTAAATCCATTCTTCACAATTTTGACAGTTGTATTTTTATTTGTAGTTTATTTAAGTATGCCTTGTCATTATTACCTCATGGGTGATCATTCCAATGTTCCAGAAATCATAGTTTATCAACAACATGCATTTCACAGGTAGCAATTCATTACCTCAGTGCAGACCTTGAATTCTATATACATATATTGTCATTTCTGTTTGCCAGAAATGACATAATCGTAAGCTGTTTGTTAACTGAGACATCAATAGATTTCTTAGGCTTTCAAGGGCTTACATTATATAAACAGAAATAAGACACAGGTAATTGAGACAAATTTTCACCATTGTCTTTCATATATGAAAATCCCGCAATACGCCAAGTGAGGTGAATTTGTGCAAACAGATTTACTATGGTATCTTTCAGTAAATTGGAAAAACTAACAAAATCTTTGTGAAAAAAAGGAAGAGTGAAGATCGGAGAAGTCTCTGAAAACAACTTGGTAGGAACAGTCATGCTCTGGACTTCCCATCTCTCAGACAAAAATTGGGAAGGAGCAGAGGGTGAGATAATAGGGATTCGAGTGCAGGATTCAGTAACGGTCTCTCCGTAGGATTTGGTCATCAGCTCTGCCCTTTTGGTGCCCTCTGATAGTAGCTGGGTATTAGAGGCATCGTGCGTCCTTCGGAATGAAACGCAGAGCAGTCCTATTGTCTCGATGATTCTGCACAACCCAGGGCTGCTTTGGAAGCCTGATGGCAGCTTCGTATAGAGGACACCGCAGGACACTATGAAGGGGAAAACAGCACGTAGGATTGAGTGTGATGGCAGTGGACACGCCTTGTGTTATCTGGCTAAATATATTTATGCAAACGCATCAGGCACCTTCTCCCTGCACTGCAAAGCTCACCTGCTGCCCGTGCTGAGGGTGGAATTTGCAACTGGGTGAAGACCACATAACAATGTAAGATCAGAAATAAAGAAATCATCCACTTTTCTGATTCCGTTTGCAATTCCAGGCTTCCATAGACTTGAGAATTGTGCATAGTTCAACCATTCATTTTCAACAATATTTTCATAGAAGAAAATAGAAGGAAATTTTGTCATCTTCGTTCCATCGACATGGATAAGAACAGCATCCTCTTCCTGTTGCCCACAATGTACTGCCCATATTACGATGGCCTGGTACAGTAATCCAACGTGATATCAGAGGTGTAGCCGAGGTGGCAGTTTCCACCCTTTCAGAAGCCAGTCGGCGGCTCTTGCCTTACTGTATTGAAAAGGCTTCTTGTTTCTAAATATCTGGCGTACAGGCTGAACACCTTCAAAGCCTTGGTTAGACACACCCTTACTGAACACGGATTATGTGCTCTTTCCTACTACTTTTACTTTTAATACATTCAGAAAATAATCAGAATATTCTAAGTCTCCAAAGACGCCATTATGTAAGTAGATGGCGGGAAAGCTTTCCTTAGGTAACACGCTGACGTTATTCACAGTATAAATATTCCAATCAGGTACCAATATATGAATAGAGGAATTTCAAAAATAAAAGTTCAGAAAACACAAATCTCTGAAAATTTGCCTTCCATAGAAGGCAGTGAAACTTTTTCGCAAATACGCTTTTTTCTGTTGCTCTAAATTAAAGTTTAATCTGCACCGCAACACCTGCAAGGAACTCACAGAAAATGCCAAGTACGTATTGGCAGAAATCTGGGAAACCCAGCCACTCCAAAATGTGAGAGAATGTCACGCACTGAACGAGAACACGTTTGAATGTATGAAATTTCCTGCCCAGTGTGAGTTACAGGGACTAAACTAATGAGCTGTACTTTGAGAGAGTTTACTTTTATTGTTCTACAAGCACTGTTAGTCATCAGAGCCTATCAACTAATACCAGCTATTAACATTTAATATACAGAAATGAAAAAAGCATATTGTAGGTTCAGAGAGAGAGAGAGAGCCAAGTTCCCAATCGCCTTTTTATTTAAAGGTAACATTTTCCATTTGTTCAAAAGCTCACTGTGCAAGCGAAGGGACAGCTGGTGCAGACTCCAGGAAATATTCTGTGCTCTGTTCTGGTCACAGCTGCGTTGGTGTCGTGCCGTTCCCAGGCCCTCAGAGGAGCACAGGGCACGGTCACCTTGAAAGACAGACGACACATTTTGCTCTTCCGTTTTGGAAGCACTTCATTTCCTAAACACATTGTGTCCCCAGCACAGCAATGGGCACTTAGACAGATGAAAGCGTGGAGGCTCGCCTGCTGAACCCCATCGGCCCTGGGGTGTGACACGGTGACCCTGCCTGTGGCTGTGCTCTGAAGGAAGGACAGTCAGAAGGGATACGCGGGGGGCCGCGCCACGCCTTCACCACCAGGCCTTCAGACAGAAGCAGGAATGTCCTCCAGGACCAGCGTTCAGGAACCAGCCTGCAGAGGTCTCTTCCTGCCTGCAGAAGCTTGGGTGGGTTTCTAAAATCAGTCTTGGTGGAAACCTCAGTTATGTCTGGACTCCGCCACAGGTGCAAATGTCTCACAGATTTAACCTCAATAAATTGATGTTGTTGTTGTTTATCAGTGCAAACCCCAACAGAGGTTCTGTTTGGTCAAGAGCACTTGGAAGTTATGTGTAAGAAATCACGTAATTCATTTTCCATTCTGAGTGTGTGGCTTCTCTCATTCATGTAAACTTTTTGGGTTCCATTCACATAACTAAGGCCCAGCAATAAGGAAGCTGTTTCTCACTGAGTGTTTTTCTGCATGAAAATGCTCAGGTCTCCTCTGGAGCACTGACTGCTTCGCACAATTATACATACGGCTGCTATGAACATGTTATGAAGTCATTCTGAGTTCATCATTTTTTACTTATTTTAGATAAATAACTGGTTGTGATACTGTAATCTTTAAAAAAATAAAACTCCTCAAGGATTCTGTACAGCAGTTGGACATTATCTGCTTTGATTAGCACATTTATGACACTCTTTGGGAATCCAAATTCTGAAGACCAAACTGAAGATTTTTTTTGATTTTCATTGTTTTAGTAGGGACAGAATATAATACTGATGTTGTTTTAAGTTGTATTTTTTTTCAGTAATAATGATGCTGTGTATTTTTGTCCATGCTTATTATAAATATTCCTATTAAAATATTTTTCAAAATGTTTGGTCAATTAATTTTTTCAGTATTTTAGGAATTTTTATATGCACTCTCCAAGAGTCTTATTTTTCTCCCAGTAGGCTGTAGTGTTATACTGATTTTCTCTATTCATGAGAGGAAATATTTATGAATTCAAAATTACAGTTATTTCCTTTGTAGTTATTTCCCTATATGTATATTAATACTTGCTTATCTTTAGGCAGGAGTACACTCTGTTGTTCTAGAAACTACTAGAGTATTCTAGAAAACTCTGTTATTCTAGAGGTTTCCTGACACTCATGGTCACCTGATGGAACAGGAAGCTATGTTTGTGCCTATATTAAACTAGTTTTTGTTTAATGTGACTGTATTATTTCTCTTATTATTGTGAAACTTGAACTCAGTACTTTCACACTGAGCTATATCCCTAGTTTTCAAAATTTCTTACTTTCTTTCTTTCTTTCTTTCTTTCTTTTTCTTTCTTTCTTTCTTTCTTTCTTTCTTTCTTTCTTTCTTTCTTTCTTTCTTTCTTTCCTTTGACAGAATCTCAATAAGTCACTAGATTTCCTGTGCTTGGCTCAAATGTGTGACCCTCCTGCTTCAGCCTCCCAGAGTGCTGGGGTTCCAGGCATGCACCACAATGACCAGCTGGAACTGTGATTAACTTTTATGATTTCACCTAAATTAACATAAAGTCTCTTACAATATTCCAGAAATCTGCTGGAAAGGCATTTTTTCTTTAAACTGATTTAGTTGAATTTTCTTGGTCAATATTCTTCTGGTCATAAATACACACATCTCTTTTTATAATCTCTTTTTCCCTTTATTTAGTTTTGAAAAATCACAAGAAGACATCACCTGACGCCTGATAAAATGATGTTATCAAACAAAAATTAGAATATCTAGGCTTGGGGTTGTACATCTGGAATCTTGGCACTCAGGATGCTGAGGCAGGAGGATTGATGCCAGCTTGAGGCCAATCTGGGCTACATAGTGAGTTCTAGGGTGGTTTAAAACATATAAAGAGACACTTCTCAATAAAAGATGCAAAAGAAGCATTAAAACAATGCACAATACCAAGTGTTGACAGAGATGGTGACAAGCGTAAGTACACTGCCAGTGAGAATGAGCATTAGTATAGTCAGGCAGCTTCCTCCGAGCACTCACAATAGAATCACTGTATGACCCAGCGAGTCCACTTGTGCGTGCTTATCAAAGAAGCTGGAATCCGAGGTGGGGAGGACATCTGTGGGTCCATGTGCCCTGACTGCTGCTGATGGCTGAGCTATGGCAGCAGCCTGTTGCAGGGAGAGCACAGGCAGACTGGGGCACCCATGTGCAGTGATAGTGTTCAGTCTTGCACAGGAGGGCTTCCTGCCACTCATAGTCACCTGTGGAGCAGGAAGCTGTGCTACAGGAAGGAATCTGGGCAGCAAGGCAGACACAGCACCTTTGGACTAGATGAGGAATCTCAAACCACCAAAGTAGAGATGCAGGGAGAAGAATAATATTTACCAGAGGCCAGGCGGGAGGAGAACGGAGATGAATGCCAGTGGCTACCAGGGTTTATTTGCATAGCAGTGAGGTTTGACTGTTTCCCAGGTCTACCACATACCATTGTGAATACAGCAAATAATTCAGTGTTGTCTAATTCGCCATCACTAAGGGGAAATCACCAATGTTCTCATCCCCCAAAATGTGAAATTTTTAAGGCAATACATAGGCTATTAATTTAATCTTTTGACATTGTATTAAAAGTATAACAGCATTTTGAATACTATAAATATAATTTCTGGGGTATAAGATGATAAAGCAGATTTAAATGATTTTATTATAACTATAAACTATAACATTGTTATTGTATCCAAATAATTAATGGTTTTATCAAACACTTTGTTTTTATACATTTATGGTTACATTCTACTAATGTAATGAATAATGTCATGGAAGCTTTCTTATATGAGTGGACTAAATATTAAATAAAAATATATTTGCACATACATGTACAGTATATATATACATATATATATATATATATATATATATATATATATATATACACACAGGCATCCACATTGTTTACTTGTTAGAACCAATCAGTGTCCAGACTTTATAAATTAAGTGAAAGAAGCAGAATGAAAGTGAAGACTAACCCTGACCCTAACCCTAACCCTAACCCTAGCCCTAGCCCTAACCCTAGCCCTAGCCCTAACCCTAACTCTAACCCTAACCCTAACCCTAACCCTAGCCCTAGTCCTGACCCTGACCCTAACCCTAACCCTAACCCTAACCCTAACCCTAGCCCTAGCCCTAACCCTAGCCCTAGCCCTAACCCTAACCCTAACCCTAACCCTAACCCTAGCCCTAGCCCTAGCCCTAACCCTAACCCTAACCCTAACCCTAACCCTAACCCTAACCCTAACTAGATTATATGAACATACAAACAGTTACAGAAAATGAAATCCAAATGATTTGGATTTTGTAATTTTGATTCTTTGGTTCCATATCTATTTTTAAATTAACAGGCACAGGTATAGTTTGAAACCCAGGCAGGAGAAGGATAAATCAGGATTGCGTTATAATCTTCAAACTTGATGTTTGTTAGTATTCATGAGAGCTATTTCACCACAGTGGTAAAATCTAAAGAGTTTCAGATAAAACCATTTGCCCAGTCAGGCTTAGTGTTTATTAATGATGCATTGGTAGTGGGCCTGGGAAGAGAAGAAGCAGTTCCACTGGATTCATTCACCTCGGATCCAGTAAAGGACTTAAGCTGTCCTCCTGGCCAGGCATACTTTCATTGTTGCTACTTATTACAGACAAAGCTCTGTTACCCTGGATTGACAAAGACTAAAACAAATGCAGAGTAATTAAGTAAGAAACAGGTGGTGACATGCAAACAAGACATGATAGTTCTTTAATTTAGATAAATACATATAGCAAATTAACAAAAATGCTAGAAAGAAGGACTTAAGCACTGATGCACTGCACAAGCGGCAGTGGAAGGATCAGAAAGCTGCTTCACTCATTAGAGATAAAAAAGGAAACACAAATTGAAGTAGGAAGCATCCCTTCATCTATTTGGTACATGGAGACTTACTGTATAAAAATCAGCATGAAAAATTCTTGGATGTTTAATAAGTAATCCAAATATTTGTCACTGTGCCAGTTATTATTGTGCAAACAAATTCTTTATCAGTAGCATAATGTAATAAAAATGTAATATATTCACTATGGATATGCTATTTTAATGTGTTTTGGTAATGCATGAGTTTTAAAAATTCCCTCTTCATTTGATGTGATTTATTTTACTTATTTAGTTATATTAGTTATTTTTAAATAAGTTTTCTAATGCTTGTATTTTTCTCAAATGTGTTTGATATCCTTTTTTCTTATTTTAAATTTTGATAAATCTGACATTTTACAGATAGGATTTCTAAAGTTGGATGCCAATTTAAGAAGAAAAAATGTAAACTAATTCTAACTGTAGAGCATCGTTTTATTTTAAGAATTCTTAGACTTAAAAGGTCTATAATCACAAGGAAAAATCCTAAAGTAGTAAACTTACCCAAAGCAGGTGCTAAGGGCCCCTCCTCTTAACAGCAGTGCTGGGTCTGTGCCCTTACTTGTTGAAATCCTGCTAACTTCACCATGCCTTACAGTTGGCCCTTGTTAAACACTCTTAAAATCCCTCAAATTGGGTTTGGCACCTACTTTATGCCAGGACCCAAAGGGTTTTAAAAGGCTCCTTTTAAATCTGTTTGCAAAGTTGTTTTCATGCCACAGAACAGCTTATTGGTCATAACACGCTGGAGCAGGGTCATCTGTGTATTAGACTGAGGATTTGCCTGGTGCCAGAGGAGGAAGATGTGTCCAAAATTTGAGGGTTTAATCACATTTGCATCTAGACACAATCACAAAAAGATGTCAGAGAGCAAAAATTATGCAAGTACATGGCACTGTATCTTTTAAGAAATGAATTTGAACATTTAAAGAGCATTTTGCCATGTTAGAAATAAACATTTAAACTTTCACATAAAATAAATGCATTACAGGCATTTGATTTTCAGAAGTGCAGAATGAACCAGATTAAATCACATGGATGATAGAGGGACAGTGAACTCCTAGTGGGGGTAGGAAGTGCTTTGCCAGAACTTTGCATGCTGTCTTTGCATGAGTCAGCTTTTCTTCCCTACATTTGTCCATTTCCCTACCCCAGATGCACAATACAGCATAAAAGAAGAGAGGCTCACTTGACTCATGATTCCAGGAGATTTAGTCAGTGGTTGGCTGGCTCCTGACTCCAGTCAGAAACAAACTGGGGGAAGAAAATTGTGCAGCAAAGACACCCAGATCATGGCAGCTTTTGGGAAACTTTCCAGATGTAAACCATAAGAAAGCTTACACTACACTTAGGTGAAAAATAAAGATTTCTTGAAGTTTCTTTTATCAATAACTTCTAGTTTCATGGTGCTATGATCAATAACTGGGATCACGTCTTACTGAAAAGTTTCTGCAAGTCAAAAGAAATATCCAGCATATTGAAAAGAAAACCCACAAACTGGGAAAAAATCTTAGTGAACTGTCCCTCAGATGAAAGACTTTTGTCTGAAACATATAAAGAATTAAAAAAAAAAAAAAACAGACCTCCAAAATTCAAAGACACAATCCAAAGATGGGCATCTGAGATGAATACACAGTTCTCAGATAAAGAATTACAAATGGCAAATAAATACATGAAAAAATGTTCATCATCATTACTCATTAGAGAAATGCAAATTAAAATAACACTGAGATTCCATTTCACTCCAGAAAGAATGGCCAGGATCAAGAAAACTACCAACAACAGATTCTGGAGAGACTGCGGAGAAAAAGGAACTCTCCTGCACTGTTGCGGGAGTGTAGACTGGCGCAACCATTGTGGAGGTCAGTCTGGAGGTTCCTCAGAAAGCTGGAATTGGAAGTCCCATTAGTTCCAGCTATTCCACTTCTAGGCATATTCCCAGAAAAACTGAAAATATCGTAACACAGTGATATATGCACGCCCATGTTTATATAGTAGCACAATTTGTAGTAGCCAGATCTTGGAAACAATCTAAGTGTCCATCACCTGAGGAATGGAAACAAAAAAAGGTGTGGTACTTTTATACAATGAATTTTCTACTCAGCGCTAAAGAAGGGATGACACTGAGATACTTATAAATAAATGAACTTAAAAGTGAAATAAATCAAACTCACGTGTATAAATACCATATAGTGTCCCTAGTGTAAGAAATAGTAAAAATACATAAAATTTTGTGTAATGATTCCCCATTGCATTGCTTTGAATTCTTATAATGTTTTCATACACTAGTTGGAATAGTTTTATCCTGGTTTGTATGATTTTTATTATGTGTGATGGTATAAACAGCTATTATGAAGAAAACAAGACTTATAATAGCCATTGCTAATTTAATATCATTTTGCTTTGAAGTCCTACCATGCTTTTTTCTTGTTTCCATTGGTTCTATCATGTTGTGTCTTACTGGATTTTATTGTGTGTGATAGTATAAAAAATTTTTATGGAAAATGAGATAATACAGTAGCCATTGTTCGTTTTTGGTTATTTGGTGCTGAATGCCCTGTAGTACTTTCATTCTCTTGAATGGTTTTATACTATTTTGTTATGTTTGATACTCTTGTATGTGAAGGTATGCTCAATTATTTGAAAGAAAGACATTATGGAAGCTACAGTTAATATTAGGTTGTCTTGTGATGAAGTACTGTATTGCTTACATTGCTCTGTTCTCATCTGCTTTGTTATATCCTCTTTGTCTTAATTTTTTTAAATAAAAAATTTTTAAAAAGAAATAATGATTTCTTATTGCCTTAAAAACTAAGAATCTCCTTTGATTCAGGGGTAGGAAAATGTTAAGATATTTTAATAATTCCTTTTGTGGCCATCTATTAAGTAGGGCGGTGATTCTAGGGCATGTTATCTTACTATGTGTGTCAACAGATTTTCTGAAAACCTTTACAAAGCCATAGACATGCTTGCAAGTACACTTTAGAAGACTTTTCTCTCTACGTTTCAGCAGCAACAGGTCTTGCCATATTGATCTCACAATGCAGCCTGCCTCAGAAAAATGGTTCAAGAGATGACATGATCAGTGTTTTGAGGGAGAAAACTGGTTACAATAAAATAAAACAAAATTTAAATTGCAATGAAACAAAACAAAGAAGGCATAGTTTTAGGATACAAGATAAACTCCCCAGCAGGGATTTCTCTATGTCTTTTTAATGTTGTTGCTGATTCAAGTAATGTTTCAAACTAATTTCCCAAAAATGTGATGTCTCCAGGGGTTTGGTTGATGTACTGAAAAGCTCATTTGTCTTCACTCTAAAGTCTCATTTATGTGTTCGCAAATAGGTATGAAAAAGCACACCGTAAGTGAAGACGAAGTCAACATCTTGGTAAATCAGGGTTTAGGGGTGTCAGAAGGAGGAAGGGAAAGGACGGCATCTTGCTGCAGAGAAAATGGAACAGAGGCAGCATCAAGCTAAGAGCAAACATGTTGGAAGATTCGCTTCTCTCCACCCAGTAGACCACAGGGGGGGTCTGGACATGAAGCAGCTCTGCACAAAAAATTATCACAATGTAGTACAAGCCAGAAGAGTTGACTTTTACTGAACTTTCTTGTATCCATCAGCTTTCCTGTGGCTGGGCCAGATGCCTGCTGTGTACACACAGTTTGAAAAAACAAATCTGTCTCTTACTTTCATAGGTTCTGATCATGGTCAGTGGCTGACTCCACTGCGCAGTGTGTGAGCTCAGCAGAAGTTCATGGCACAGCCCCTGTGGGTGGATTGGAACCCTAGTCGGCTCAGTCCTTACACACAGCAAGTGCTGAGCAGCAGCCTTTCGTGTGTTTTGCAAACCACTGTGGTCTTACCTGGGTGTCTCTGCTCTCCCCACACAGCCTCTATCACAGCGTGTGACTGTGGCGGTGCAATGCATGAAAGGTTACTGAGAATCAGGCTTTAGTCAGACACTAGGGAGACTCAGAGGAGCAGATCCCAAGTATTAGGAAAAGAGCACCAAACTGAAACCTCCATGGCTATTGATTTGTCACTCAAGGACGTTAGAACACAGATGCAGAAAGAAAACATTTATGTTCCAGGAGTTTCTTAATCCAGTGGAGCAAGCAGTTAAGGTGACCTGCACTGGCGTTAATTTTTCTTTCCTTCCTTCCAGGTAGCTCAGTGAATTTAGTAGCTCAGTGGCACAGCACCTGCTTTGTAAGCATGAGGTCCTGAATTTGATTTCCAGTTCAGAAAAAAATATGTAATTGATTTATAGAAGTAATCTCTGTGTTTGCACATGATATTATCAATGTTATATGTGTACTTATGCATAATTTCACAATCTATTTTACATCTCATTTACATATGCATATTAATCATTTTATTGTTAATGTGTGGCAAAACACATATTTTAAATACCTGATATTTATTCCACAGATTTAAATTAATGTAGATGATATTTCTAGTGACAAACATGGTTATAATAATCAGAAAGATACAAAATTCAAGCTCATAATAAAGAAAGGTGCATGGAAGTTAATATTATTATAATGTTGCATGGAAATTAGTATAGTATAATGTAAATTTATACAGTCAGTGTGGAAACAAAATAACTGTGATCATAAGATAAGCACATATATAGGCAAAAAAGTAAGCAGAATTTTGTATCAGTAATGGATTATGATGAACAATGTTTTGTTTAATAGAATTTTTTTTAGAATCCAAATAGACTAATAGGTAGATAAATAAATTAAGAGACATGAGGTTGATTTAGACTTTTCAGGAAAATACATAGGCTAAAAATTTTTTGAAAACACAATATTTTATTTGGAAAAAATGGTTAAATGTATTCTTCAGGTTTTCTGTTGGACACTTCAATGCTAATAGTGATCAAATACATAACCACTAATACTAGTATCAGACATTACAAATGTCAGGAAAGGACCTGTCAGCTTCACTTTTCTATGTGGAAATACCAGATATTAACCAGCATGTCACAAAACTCTTCCTACACTATTCCTTGACATGCTTTTATCTGCAATCAAATTTCATTATTAAAAGTACAAAACTTCTAACAAGAATGTGAAAAGTTAGCATTCTAACTCAATATTTGTAAAATGCTCTATGATAATATTTTGTTAAAACCACTGTCACTTTCAAGTTCTCTTTAAATTGTGTATTGTTTTTATTTTTAAGACTGTGTTAGGCAATTGATTCAGAAGATATCACTATCACATGCACTAAATACAATATAAACAAACTTCAGGAATCATCAAGATGTGTCTAAAATCTCCAGAATGATGAAACAGTGTAGACAGCATGTGAAATTGTTGAGCAGCTAGTATGACTGATTGGTAATTCATTAAAATTTTATTCATATTTTCCTGTGTGCTTTTACTATGTGTTTGCTGTGTTTTAAAAATACTCTTACAAAAGTCTTTCTGATAAACATTTTATTTGGTTTAGTGACAATTAGGGGTTTTTTAATGAGTTTTTTCCTATTTCATTCATTGTAGACGTTCTTTATTTTCCTTAGAAAGTTTCGCCTCGGGGTTTCATGACAGTGCTGCTACATTAGAGAATATAAATAGAGCCCCAGCCTGCCTCTACCCTCAGCCCTATAAATTCGTCTCTAATGACTGAAGAACATGCACAGACACTCAAAGATAAATCATAGTTTTGCAAAGTCCTTATTTTCAGCATGAAAAAAGAACTCCAATTTGGAACCCATTACTTATAGTTCATTTATCTGCTGGCCCAGAAAAAATGAATAACCTCATTATAGCTTAGCTTTGTCTTACACATACAAGAACTCTTTCATCATTATGATATAGCAGTTATCTTGAGTAAAAAGTGAAATTATTCTTTTAGCAGACCGTCTTCCTCTCTACTTATTAGGTTGTGTTAAAAGAACATTTCTTGCAAAATATGCCAACATCTGACTGGATTTTCAGCACACTACATTGAACTGACTGCATATTAAACTCACTGAATTTTCACTGAAGTAGTCTGATTCCGCACCCTACTTTTTCTTCTTAAAGTTAGAAAGCACTAAGAATGTGTTTCATTCTATTTGCATTTTAGAAGTTCTGTCTTATCATAGCTTCCATCAAACCAGAAATCAGATTCAGTGAATATTAGCCTCAAATTGCTATAATTCAAAGATTATATATCCTTATTATTAGATGTGCAGATAGGAAACGTGTTTGAAAGTGAATGTGCCCAGAAAAAACAAACAAACAAACAAACAAACAAACAAACAAAAAAAAAAAAAACTTTGATGCAGAATATAGGCAAAAGAAATGTACTCATTATTTTGTTTTTATAAAGACTAATGAAAAATTCACCCTTTATTTTAAAATGTTGAGAACTTCAAAAAGTGAGTGAAGTATAGATTGGTGAAAAAACACTGTGATCAATTTAACAGGCTGGACTTCCTGATTATCAAGTACAGGAAACAAGTTCAGAAGAGAAGAAACTGTATCTCAAGTACTGAGTGCAGTTTTTCCCCTAAAGGCTAAACCCATGGTACACTATTGCCCTGCCAAGTGTAAATGGGAGTGAGAAATTATTTTTATCTCGTCTTACTGAAGAGCGCATTTCCATCATTAAGACCCAGTATTTACAAAGATTATTTTAAAAACTAAAATCTAAATAAGCTTTTATGGTGGATGATATCAAGTGTGTGCAGAAGTTTACACCACTCCAAAATAAAGCTAGTGTCTCCTTCCCTTGGTACTTACCCGAGCTTCTTCTCAGAGACATTTTAATCTTTTCAACAGTCTTTATAAAAATTAAACAATGCCTTTCTGTGGACTTTCATTTAATGTGCAGCATCTATTGCTTTTTTTAGGGTTTTCTGTTAAAAGCCAGACCCTGGATGGAACACTGTCGCTAATGCCACTGTGAACTGGTAAAACCAGGCGGCGTAAGGTAGAATTCTCCCTCCCTCCCCATGAGCTGCACCCCTAAAGCACCACTGTGTGTCTCTGCCCTGGTGTTTCTCACTGCAGTGGGATACGGCTTTGCCTCCTCTTTGTTTCTGGGTCACTGTTCCGGGTTTATAGCTCTGTTCTCCTGTTCCCTACCCTTCTTCCCCTTCTGTGGCCCTGACACTATAATCGCGGTCCAAGGATTATTTTCGGGGAAATCCAAAGTAGGACATTTAGATCTTCTAACAACCAGGATTGGGTTAATTCCTCACTACCTTTAAGTGACTTCCTATAGACATCTTAAAGCCTCAGACTGCTAATTCTGATGTTTTAATTGAATACTTGGGACCATAAGCACCTTATAATGGGATACATTTTATTCTTTATATCAATTAAATATTGATAAAACTACACTGATATTGATAACATTTGTGAGAATGGAAAGACATAATTTGAAGACATGTATTAGATAGTAGCAGTGCATGCCAGGTGATAATATGGGGCGTCTTTGTACTTAAAATTAAATAGAGCAATGAAATAAACAATAACACATATTTAGATTATGTGTTTGTACAGAGGCTGTAAGAGGTAAACTACTTAAAACTTGAACATTCTGTGATCATGCTGAAGAGGGTGCAATTTACATCATTTGAAGTCAGTTTTTAAATTAATCTTTGAAATTCAAACATAAAACAAAATTGTTTTTATTTGTAAAGTGAAATGTGATGCTTTATCATTATGAAAAGGTTAATAAAGGTAAAAATGTCCATCTCTTCCCATTTTGATTATTTTTTTATTTATTTAAAGAAAAAAACAAAATAGAAAAGGAGGGTAGAATAATAAAGAATTCAACAAAAAATTAAGGAACATTAAGGATTCGTTAGTTGATGCATATTGTCATCTTAGAAATAGTTGTTCAAGTTACAAAATTAAAGCATGAGAAGTGGATACACACCCAAACATTGACAGTGCAAACACTGTGAAATATTCACAACTCCTTTCTGTGCATTATCATCATCTGTATTCTGCGAAACAATAATATGCCCAAATTCCTAATCAACCATGAATGAGTGCTCATCACCGACCTCCTGGTCCTCTCCATTCAGTGTTTCTCATTCCCAGTAGCCACCAACCTACTTTCAAATGGGATGAAATTGCATTTTTGAGATTCAACCTGAGTGTGATCACCAGTAGTTATCTTTCTGTGCCTTCTTGATTTCACTTTAACCAGATAGTCTGCACCCAGGTCTGTCCACGATGGTGCAGGATCACAGCGCCTTCTTCGTAACTGTTATATACTTTTCCTTTATGTATTTATGCTACCGTTTCTTCACTCATTCATCAGTTGATGGCCACTTTGCTGGTCTCTATTTCGCAGTTGTGAATACTACAGTCATAAAAATGCAGACAGAAAGTGTCTCCTTCACAAAGCGATTTCATTAACTTTAAGTATACATCAAAAAGTGAGATTACTGAATCATGTAATAGTTCTATTTTTAATTTTTGATGAAACATCATACTGTTTTCTGTATGATGGTCTAATCTTCATTCCTCCCAACAGTGTACAAGGATTCCCTTTCTCCACACACTCCCTAGCATTTAAGTTTCATCCTTTTTTGTGTCATTTATTTTTTCTTGGATAAAGTGATACACCGTTGTCCTTTTGATTTATATATCTCTAGTTATTAGTGATGATGAAAATCTTTTCGTGGACTTTAATGGCCAATTATATGTCTTTTGAGAATATTGTTTTTAAATTCATTCCTCGTTTGCTTCTTGCTTTTGGATTTTTGGGATTCCTTATACATTGGGGATATTGACCCTCTATCAAACATAGATTACAAATATTTCCCTCCATTCTTTTGAGATTCTTTGTGATTATGCTTTTTTAGTTTAAATCATTTTTAGATTACTTTATCACTCAAAAGTGTTTTACTTGAACAGACTTAACAGATTTTATCTATTCTCCAAATGTGTTTCTATTTATAATAATATAGTTCCAACAAAAGGATATCATAGGTGAATTAGATAATCTCAGTTAATGAATAATAACAAATTCATCTCAGCTTCCTAATGAAGTCTTTTAAGTTTAAAAAGTGAATATTGATAGTGCTATAAACTATAAATCTAAAATGACTTGTGCAGGTAGTTGTCCTTTTTTTTGGTAGAAGTTTTGATTTTTGAATTTCAGCAAGACAGTTGATTATTTGATGTTAGCAAATTGATGTTTTACATTTTTTTGTGTAGCACCTAAATAAGGTCTAATTTATTAGCTTGAAAATCTGAAGATACATATTTCTTAACACACATTAATGCTTTTTTCTCATTCTCAAATATTTACCTACTCTATATTTTTGCTTATTTTATCTGTGTTGTGCTGATTTTACCAGGGTTGGAATGTTCACACCAAGAAGAAGACAGAAATTAGTTATTTACAACTATATTAAAATTCCTACAATTTGTTCATCAGGGTCGTACACTTTCACCATGAAAAATCATTGTTCACTATTAATCCTATCATTTCTTCTTATTATATATATTAAAACAAATTACACGTCGAATTATCAAATTTTCACCCCTCTTTTAACTGCTATCAGAATTTCTAGATGTCATAATTTTTAGTTATCTAAAGTGTGCAGTTCCATGAAATCTGCAGAAACAATTCTTTCCTTTCATCTGAAGTCCAGTTTTACAGCTTTTGCAACTGAAGTGCAAAGATGTTAGGTTTTAAATCAAATGGAGCATAGTTGCTCAGTCATTCAGTTAAAAGCACTGAGTTCCTGTTTATGTGCTTAAGAATGTTCTAGGTCCTGAAAATAGCTTGCAGCCACAAATACTGTTAAAGACATCATCAGTATAGATGTATGATAAGCCAGAACTCTAATTTTGTAGTCTGTCTTCTAGTTAAAGGAAGAAAAAAAAATATTTCAAAGCTAAGACAACATTATCTTTCATAGGACTAAATGATAAAGGACAGAAGCATCAGAAAATGGCATCACTCTCCAGAGAAAGCGGGGGAGTTTAGGTTAACTTTTCTCTTGAAGTAAAGGCATGATGTGTTAATATACCATAGATGAAACGATTAAAATTACACTGTAATTTTAAATGGAGACTTCAATAAACACACAGAGATAATAACATCTTCCCCTCGGCCACATGCATATTTAAATTTCATTACCATAATTAGAACTTGCATTTTCATAAGAACTTACCTAAATAATTGTAACACAATTTTGAAGTATTAACTAAATTTTTAGTTAGCTTTATTATGATTGCCTGATTCATATTTGAGAGTACTCCAAACATACGCTTATTCCAGAAACTAATCATTTTTTCTGTTTATGTTACTAGTTGGTGCTATATCTCCTTAGCCTTGCCTTGTGGTTAATTACAGAAACTGATTGCCCAATATTTTTAATAGAGTGATTTTTTTTTTCTATTCACAAAATATTTTGTTTAAACACAGAGTTACTTACCTGCAGCATACATGAAATACATTGCTGTGTTTGGTAATGAATTCCCTCCATCGTCTCTTTTCTGCTGTCCACTTAGACTTGATTCAAAGCTCTCTGAATGGAATGTTCTCTGTGTGTGGTACTCTAGTGGGCATCACCACACCCAGACCAAACCAATGACTGACTCACGCTAAGAGGTTCAATTCATGCTTGTTTCCAGAGTTCACTGCCTCGAAGAGTCTGCTTTTCCCCTCGTCCCACTGAACTGGACAGTTCATGAAATCTTCTTGCACTTTAGCTGAAATCCATTGCTTTTATCCTTTATAGAATATGTTGGTTTTTTTTATTGTATTTATGATCCTACTACTGAAATAGTAACCAAGGTAGTAATAATTATATTTTCAGAAGTTTTTTCTGAATTTCTATTTAAATGATGCCTGGGACTATTACTAAAAAGCAATTTATCCCATGCATTACCCATGATTGCATTCTTTTTTTTTTTTTAAGAGGAAAAAGAGAAAAACACAAAACAAACCAAAGCGGCGTAAGGGTACACGCAATACAGAACTACAAAACAAAACAAAACAAAAAACCATAACAGTAAGAAATTACCTGCTAGTAGATTACACATTATTTTCTTGAAAGTAGTTCCTCAAATCACAGTATCAAAGAACACAAGGTGGACATTCAAACAGGGAGACTGCAAACAGCTGTGTTCAATGTTCCAAAAACATTGATAAAGTCAGCTATTTAACACCCCCAAACACACTTGCTGTTATATCCGTTAGAGCTCCTTTTCTTTTTTTTTTTCCCTCTCTTTTTTACAACAAAATTTACACATCTTGGATTTTATTACTCCTTAGTGCTTATTACTTTCTTTGGGGGGGTGGAGAATACAGTCAAATATGGCAAAACAAAGCTGTCAGTCAATACCAAGGATAGACGTAGCACATGGTGTAGAACAGAGTACAAGTTTATCAACAATGGTTATCAACGTTGTCCCTTGTTTCCTTAAAAAGAATTGTCTATCTTATTAGATATTATAAAGTTGGACAAAACAGTAGAGAACAAGACCAATAAAACTTAGACGTTGTAAACATTACAGGACTTCCAAAGAAGACAATAGTCAAACCAGAATGGGTATCTTAGTGAATCTTATTGTCTTCAAAGTAGTTGCCTATGTCTTCAAACTTGATACTATCATATAGAATGGAACAGAGTCTAATCAGTCAAAACAAGATCGTGGGAGTACTACAGGACTTCAAAACAAGTTAATAGGAAATCGAAAAGAGTTACTATTTATATATCCTAATTTTTTTGAATTTTTTCTTTAATTAAGACAAACATAAGAAATGACTAAATAATTTTTTTTTGAAACAATAAGGGGGAGATTGAGATAAAACAGGACATAACAATATAACAATAGAGGTCACAGCATGACTGTTTCAATAACCTAGTACTTCACCACCTTATAACCTGACTTAATAGTAGTTACCATAGTGTCTTTTTCCTTGAAATATTTGGGTAAAACTTCATATACTCTAGCTTCAAATATTTTCATATCAAGAAGCCCAGAATAAAGCCTTTCTAATTAATGAGTGAAAACTTTATAAGGCTTCAAGGCCACCTAATGGGGAATCATGATTACCATTCTTAAACATAAGATCTTCAGATTACAGTGTCTCTATCTTGTCATACAGGAAGAGAAATTATACTTGCATTGACAACTGCTGAAGAATCGTAAGAGTGTATTCAATGTATTTCAAAGTCATTTTTGGACCTCATTGTGTGTACCCAGAAAGCTCTGTTTTCAATGCACATTTTGAAATCATAAAGAAAGCGTTCATTTACACCACTGCACATTTTAAAATGTGGTTAGTTTTTAGATGTGACTCACTGCCTCATCACTCATGGTTTAGACACTGTGAGGTTAATTGCTTCCTGGAATTGAGCATTTGCCTCAGGAAAGAGCTGCTGCCCAGCAACAGATGAAGAATAAAGAATCCCCTAACCAGCTCCATAGGCTTTTAGGGTTCAGTGGTCTTTCACAGCTGCATTGATCCTGATCATTAGATTGCATCAGTTCTATTAATAAATAATAGCATTAAAAAAAGAAAAAAAAACAATAGCATTGAATGTATACTTCTTTCAGCATTACTTTGAAAATCCATGCTAAGAGATTAAATAGCTGCTGTTGCTGTTGAGATACATACAATTGTTCTACAAATAGTATTAGGCATTTACAGCCAAGAGATGCTTTGGTAGGAAAAGATTTAAAATTTTAAAAGGAAGCATTTATTACAGAATAACCAATGATCTTTGATTATGGGACAGAAAATAGATTCAGTGAATAGCACTATTTGATCGACATCTAAACTAATACGGTTCTCAATTTTTGTGTTGTATTTTTCTACTGATGTAAAAATAAGGTTAATTTAGTAGTACTGTGCTTTGTCATGAAAAAATCAATGAGGATACTTAGAATATCCAAGATTGCCAGGAATGCACAGAAAACATCAAACAAACGTTGATCAACTGCAAAGGTCACATAGTTCTGACTTCCCAGGATTTTTTCCCACAACATGGGTAAAATCCAATAAATAATTTGTTATCCAAAATGAAAATAAATGTCTAAATCCTGCACTCATGTGGGTGGCATTCTTTGGAGTACTTAATGTCCACGAGGTTCTATTTTCTCAAATATAGAAAAGAATTTAGCTTTCAGAAATATGTCTGATAACATATGAATTTTTCGGCTGGCGATTTAGCTCTGCAGCATAAGCACCTGCCTTGCAAGCAGGCAGTCATAAGCTTGATCCCCAGTACCGATTAAAAAAATATGAATTTTTCCATTGCAGAAGATGCAGTATATATATATATATATATATATATATATATATATAAAATATCTGTTGTCTTGTTTACTGTGTACTAAATATTTGTCTAATATGTGATTAGAGTTTTCATTTGGAATAAGTGAGATTCCACAGTCTACATCAGGATTTATTTGTAATACATTTGGGGGACATGATTATCTTTTAAATTGTTGGATATTTATTAAATGATAATTGTTTATGTAATTCTTTGTTTATTCTTGATAAAACAGGGGATATGCATATAGGTTATTGGGGCAGCATCTGCTTTGTAAGGACAGGGTCCTAAGTTTGATCTTTCATTATACACTGCTACACACACACACACACACACACACACACACACACATATGTCCTTGATAGATTAGAAGTACAATGACTATATTTGTGAAAAAATAAGAGAAAGTCAGACAAACCTTTCCTACTAAAATATTTAAGCAACCATGAATGCATGAAAGTAACCCTGGTGTGTGTGTGTGTGTGTGTGTGTGTGTGTGTGTGTGTGTATTATTTGAATTTAATTTGTGAAATAAATTTATGATTAAAAATTCTCACATAAGATATCTCATAAAGATGGTGAATCAATAAGCAGCAGAATACAGAGCCTTCCTGAGAGAGACAACTCAGATGCTAGAATAAAACATCCTGAAGAGGTCTGGACAGAGGGAGATGGATCCTCTTGACCCAGGAAGAAACTAAAGGGAAAAGAGCTGGTCAAACACATAGTCCCGGGGCTACCATTGGAGCAGCTAAGATTAGCGGTCAGGCGCTATCACCAGAGTGCCCTGAACTCTCCCCACTGCAACCTGCCAGATCCACGATCACACTGAAGTTGGAGTTCAGCGAGCCCAAAGAAGAACAAAGCCAGCATGGAGACCTGCATTAATCCGCGGTGAGTGCAGGGAAAAAGACCCTCTCATGGGAAAGGGGTGACCAACTAGATGACATGTTGAAATCAGGCAGGACTCACAGGAACAAGGAACAGCAATGACTTCAGTTATTTATTCCCTTCCTAGTGCAGATTGGTGGGATCTGCTTGGCCTGGGCTATGCCCTTGGCTGGGACCCAAAACGTTGTCCCTAACCAATTCTATATGCATGGCACACACGAACATGATGAAGATCCCCGCAGGCTGACTGGCCTGGAGAGGAGGGGCCACCATACACCACCCCTGCTTGCACTTCAATGACCAACAGCAAACTGGAGAGGGCAGAAATCCCTAGCCAGCATGCTTCTGAAGAATGATAACCAACAAGGAAAGGGGTTGGGACCTCCACTATACACCTGTATGCAAGAAACCAAAAACATGATAAGAGAAACAAATAAGAAAAAGGCCCCAGCCCCCAACCCTGAGAACATTGATCCAGGAGAGGTAAATACAAAAGAGATTGAGGGCAGCAAACATGCCATATCACACATGGCATCAGTGGACATAAAGAGACATCTTCAGGACCTCATAAACGAGCACAAAAGTGAAATATTAGTTCAAGAAAAGCAAGCTATAAGTAGATTAATAAAATAAATGCTAAGCACTTTCAAAAAGACAGATGTAAGGATGGAGGAATACGTAAAACATGAGAAAAACATTCAATGAAGAATATAAAGGATACCTGGAATACATGAAGCAGATTCAAAGGGATTACCAGGAAATTAAAAACTCCATTCACAGCTGGCAAAACTGCTTGAAAGAAACTGACAAAAGAATATCAAAACTTGAAAACAGATTTACAATGTGTGATCATGAAAGGAAAGATCTCCTAAAAATAACAAAGAAACAGGGAATAACATACAAAGTCTAGAAGATAACAAGAGGATCTATAACTTAAGAATAAAAAATGTGAATGAAGAAGCAGGGATAAAAACAAAAGAAATACAAAGGCTAGTCACAGAAATAATTAAGGAAAACTTCCCAAGCATAGGAAAAGGAAATGATATTCAGATATATGAGGCATACAACACTCCAACCACTTACAACCAAAACAGAGCTATATCCAGACATATAATAATCAAAATCCCATAAATTCAATATAAGAACAGAATATTAAAGCCATCATAAAAAAGAAACAGATCACCTATAAAGGACAACCCGTCAAAATCACGGCAGACTTCTTGACACAGACCATTAAATCAAGAAGAGCTTGGAGCGAAGTATTCCAAGCACTGAAAGAAAATAATCTCCAGTCCAGATTGATGTACCCTGCAAAACTGTCTCCAGAAATTAATGAAGAAACAAGATGTTTCCATGACAAAAGGGAACTGGGGGAATTTGTGACCACCAATCCAACTCTACAGAGAATACTGAAGGACATTCAGAGAGAGAAAAAAATACCAGGATATTAGGAACAGTGAGAGAGAGGCCACAATGAATGGAGCAGACAGTGGAATGAAGGAGAAAAGTAGACAACCAATGGTAGAAAAATAGCAAAGCAGAAATGAGCAGAGAAGGTTGGCTATAATCTCTAACATAGATGGCCTTGATACACTAAAAAATTTTTAAAAACACAGGCAGAGTATATCAGGAAGCAGAGTCTATCGAGATGCTCTGTATAGGAAATATGATTGACTTGAAAAAGGGTTTATGGACTGAAAATCAAATATGAGAAAAATAATGCTCTATGTGACAGGGAACCAGAGAGAAACGGGCAACTTGATCAGCACCTGCAGGATATGTATGTGTAATAGGGAACTCCTTGAAAAGACAGGATACGTATGTGCAATAGAGAACTCCTTAGCTATAACAAAGGAAAACTTTGAGGCTTTTGTAGGTAAAGGAATACAACTTGAGATCAAGTCCAGGAGTGAGAAGATTCAGAACCACTCAGGTAAATAGCAGGGTGCCCCCCTCAATCTAAAACCTGAGAGAGTTGGTGGGACCCAAAATGCGCACCCTGTGGGAGTGAAAGAGGAGGAATAGTCTAAAAAATAAGGCAGAGATATTGTTAATAGTGTATCAGGATTTAAAACCCACATTACTCACACTGCTCTGTTTAGATGGATTATATTCTGTTCCAGTTTATCTATTTGTACTATATTTGAGGGCACAACAGCTATCCTACAAATAGCAGGATATTATATGGTAATCATCCTTAATTTCCTGTTAACTTAATCTGAAGCCATGTATAACTTACACTGGTTTATCATGACTGATCTTAGTTGAATCTAGTTTGTTAGATTGTTGTTTTGTATTGACAGATTTTATTCAAATCTTTTATGACTGATAGTATCAAGTCTGAGCATATAGGCAACTACACTGAAGATGACAATATTCTCTAGGATACCGACTCTGGTTTGATTATTACCTGCTTTTGAAGTTTTACACTGTCTACAATGTTTTGTTTTTGTTAACATTGTTATGTACTGCTATATTCAATTACACTATGCCTGATGATATAGATAATTTTATTGAAGGTAACAAGAGACAGCACAGTAACCATTGTAGATCATCTTGTACTCTGGTTTTATATGACTTTTTCATTTCATGTTTTTCTAGGAATTTCTTTTGTTTTGTCTTGCTTTGGTTTGTTTTTCCCTCTAATACAGATAGGATAGAAATACATGTAGAGACTCATGCATGCGTAGAATCTATAAACAATTTATGAGAACTGATCTTATATTGCATGTTGAAGTGAACAACTACTTTGAAGAAAAAGACTCTACAGTACCCAGTGCTGTTTCTGTAGTGCCATGATGTGAAATCCAGCAATACTATTATTCTTTGTTCAGAGTGATTTTAGCCTGTTTTGTTTAATTTTCAACATACATGAAGGTATGGACAGCTATTTTGAAGAGAATGAGAGACACTATGACAGCCACTGTTCACTTCCATATTGTCTGATCCTGAAGACATAAAACGCTTTCATCATCTTGTACAGATTAGTTGTGTACTATGTAGTTTCGTGTGAAATCTCTGTATGTGAGGATTTGAACAACTATTTGGAAGCAAACAAGAGACAATACAATAGATAAGAAGATTTCTGACTGTCTTGCTTTGAAATTTATGTCTCTTATATTGCTTTCTTATGTTCTGTTTTGCTGTGTTTAATTTCACCATTTTTAAAATTTAAAAAAATTCTGACATTTTTTGTTTTTTCATGATTCTATGATTTATGCAGATACAAACGTCCAATGAGAGCAGTTTCACCATGCACTGATGTCCTTTCCTATCTTTATTACTTAATGAGTTTTTGTCTGTCTGTGCCCTGGAGTCAATTATTTGGCTAGCTTTGTTTTACACAAATGTTTAAACCGTCTGTCCATAAACTAGGCCTGCACTGACAATCCATCAGTTTGTTTTAGACCAGTGATACAACCCAGACCAATGCATCCAACTTTAACATAGTTTCAAACACAAACCAAAAACCAGCTACTCTGCACCACTTGCTAACAGTAACTGGTGGCTTGACCATATCTGGTGCCTACAATCGTACTTAAATCCCATGGGTCCTCTAAACACCACACAATGTGTATCTAACACCGCTCCAATGAAATGACGAGGACTCCAAAGCAGTTGAAGCTGTAGGGTGATTGGATTCTTGGGTAGCTTCTAAATCATTTCTCTGTGGATACCCAAAGTCCAGCCCAGGAACGGCAGATGGAGCAGCTGCATCCTGGTTAAGGACCCATAAACAGCTGAGGCAGCACTTACTCATGCAGCACTTTCCCCTTTCCTTGCTGGTGCAGAGAATACACGTGAAAACAGCCTTCGGGGTTCCCCTGCACGGAGGCAGAAGCAACACTTTGGCAACTCCTCTTGATAATAGCAGTGAGAGATGGGGAGAGAGAGAGAGACAGACAGACACACAGATAGACACACACACACACAGAGAGAGGAAGCGAGAGAGGAGAGAGAGAGAGAGAGAGAGAGAGAGAGAGAGAGAGAGAGAGAGAGACATGAAGAGAATGGACAATCAGCATGATTGCTTTTAATGCTGAGGCCGGCCTCAGGTATGACACATTCTGAAATCTGGTGATGGACACGCCAGTCCAGATGAGGTCAATTAAGTAGTGCCATCACATCTACTGAATGTCTGAAAAAGGCTTGTAAGCTACTTGGCTGTTGCTGGTAATTTAGGTACTTCCTAGCCCAAGTACAATGGCCTAGGAGAAGACCCCAGAAGAAAAGAATAATGGAGAACATCCTCTTCCTCAGGAATAGAGGAGAGGAAGAACTCAGCACTCTATCTGTGACTTGGAAAATGTTACCTGTCAATGTTAGTCTTTCTCTGTGAGGACAAAAAAAGTAAAAGGATGAAAGAAAAAAGAAAAGCAGAATTGGATATGATAATGGTAATTATATTTAATAAATACTTCATATTTTCCCTATGTTCACTTTTATGCTGTTCACTAGTGTACTCATCACCATAAGACACAACAAACAAACAAAAATCCTAAATGATCAAGAGAGTGATTGTATGAATCTCATGGTGCTCATGAATTGGAAGATATACATTCTGACCAAAGGCCAGTCTCTTCCATATGTTGCTATCCATGGCCACTACAGGACTATGTGGGAGTTGGAGCATCCTAGGTGGGTGATGGAGCCCATTCTTAGATTCTCTGAAGGACACCCAGGGTAGAGATTGTGCTGTGACAGACGTTATTCCATTTAGAATTCACAGGGCGATGCCAGCATCATCTGGAAAACCAGGGAACATTCTTGCAGTCAGGTTGAAGTGTGGCTGGAACTCTTTCCATTCGCCAACCTGCTCTTCAGAGCAGCTGGGTGCACAGCTTATAGCACAACTGAGCCTTACAGCCCCCACTTCCAAGTTGGAGGCATTCATAAAGAACTGATTCTTTTTAGAATGATATTGTTCCCTGAAATAAGAGCCCTTTCAGCTGGGGAGTTCTTGGCACACACTTTGCCAAACTTTTGAGCGAAAAGTAGAGTCTTCTTTCAGGTGTGCTGCCACCAAGTAAGTCCTGATGAAAATCAGCCAGTCCAAAACACAACAGGAATAACTGTGCTGCACAGGTGCATTGGTTATTAACCAGGGCCCAGTACTGTCTTTCTCCTGGATTCTCTCCACAAGAAATCAGGCACCTGAAGTCACTACTGTCTTTGCTTTATAGAAACTCAATGCTTGGAGAAGGCAGTCATGAGATATTTAGGGCTATTTATTATAAAACCCAACTCCTCATTTTTAAAATATTTTTGCTCCAGATGTACTCACATGCTTCCTGTGAAAGTATATTCAATACATATTTAGATCACACATATTGAACTTCGTATCCTACCTTGTTAGCTGAGGCTGCTGTAACTGAGTCCTAGAGGACACATGGCTTCCATAGCAGACAAGTACACATGGAGGCTGAATCTCTGGGTCATCCCTGCAGGATGGGGACCCTATAAAGTCATTACTCTCACTTTGCACATTTCTGTGTCCTCACATGGTGGAAAGAGGGACTTTACCCTTCCTTTATTAGAAGGACCCGTCATAGTGCTTTCACTTGGTGACCTCATGAGCCTAATCATTTTCTAAAGTCTCATTAGTCAGTACCACCCCTTGCCGGAGAGACTAGAACTATGATCCCATGAATTTAAGAGAGATACAAACAGGCACCAGGGCACTTACTAAAGCTGCTATAATGTCTCCCTACCTTTGAGTATTGCAGGTAATTTTCAAAAGATAATACAATGAAGATAGGAAAATCACATCGATTATCATTGTGATAAAGAAAGGCACAAAGAATACAATGAAAAAATGCAGAAATGATCACAGATTTTATTTTGAAAGTATTATCAGAAATAATTTGCCATGTTTCAAATGGAGGATATTTGATATAGCTTCAAGCACCTGTTTTCATTTTACTCATAGGTTAACAAAAAAAATGAATTTACTCTGTCCTTTTAATTTTACCATCAAAAAAATGGCCTTGTGCATAGATCTTTCCATGCAATTGAATTTAATACTGGTTTCAAGTAACAGAGTTCCAACTGGAATAGCTGATTACTTTGGAAAGGAACTATTCATTGTTTTCATGAATTGGTGGTCTCAAGGAGGAGTGGAGAAGTCTGCAAATCTTTCAATTGGTTCAAATCTATTTCCCGTAATTATTCCCCAAATATGTTTTTCTAAAGAAAATTGGGAGGCTGCTGATGGGTTTTGCTCTTATAAAATTTGCTGAGTCACCATAGCCGTGGTCCAACATGATGGAGCCAAAACACAGCGCATCCACTTCCTCCTTCTCCTCCCCTCAGCCCAAAGTGAACTTCCTGCCTCCTCTTTCACCAGCCCCGTGCACCCACAATCAGCTGCTAAAATAATTCAGTGTGGCTGCCTCCCCAGCTCCACCTGCAGACAGACCTAATCAAAGCACAACCACTTCTTTCTTCTGATCAGAGAGGTCCTGCCTTCTTCTGCAGCCCATCCTCCAGAGCCAGCCATAAAAGCCTCTCTCTCAACTACACTGAAAAACCTAACAATTACAACTGTCCATATTAGCTAAGGCAACACCTGCTACCAAACTCCACTATTGCCTCATCTGTCCTATGTCCAGGTGTGGAGGAGCACAGATTTGAGAGGGGACATGGCAAGGGCTGGTGAAAGGAGTATCTCCTTGGAAGATATGACAAGACACATCCTTATAAAATTCTAGTAAAAGTAATTTGCAACCAGAATCAAGAAAGTTTACACCAAATATTAACATTACATCCAATTTTCTAACTGTAAGAGGTACAATATAATTTGCAAGTGATTGCTTTGTAAGGCAGGTTCTTGTTTGCTTAACCATGGGCCAGAAGTGCTCACAGGTTTGCTTTCATTTCTATTTTTGTTTTTGTTTGCTTTTGGCTTTGAAATATTGAAGCAACTTTAATATTAATGCCTTTTGTTCTAAAACACAAATATGATATCATATATAGTCACTTAAATTACTTTGTATTCACTCTGAATAAAATTTTAGCATATATTCAAATTGTATTTACTTATGGAAATAGATTTTGTATATATATACATATATATATATATACATATAAATGCATAAGTGTACATATTTGTTGTATATCTACCAACATATACACATACATATAAATACATAAATGTATATATTTGTTGTATATCTATCAACATCTAGGAGAGGACAGGACAAACTGGAAGGTGTTTGAGTATAAATGTTTGATAGTTTGTCATTGTGTCTCTACTTAAAAATCCATTCAGCGCCCAATAAGTTACACCACCCGTTCTTATTTCTTTCACTTTTGAGACAGAATTTCACTAAGTGGCCGGGGCTGTTTTCGAACTTCTGATTTGACTGTTTTTTTCTGGCAAGTGCTGGGAGGCTATTCCCCACCGTGCCCAGTTGTTCATACTTTCTAATTTATTCTGGGATTTTATTATGGGGTATCTGCAAGTTCCAGAGAAAGAAAAGAAGAAAATATATTTGGGGCTAGAACATAAAGACCAAAGAAGCATACCCAACTTTCCTGCCAAATTCTAAATGTGGGTTCCTCATTCTTGTGAGTTAATCAATACCCTTACCTGAAACCTAGTATTAGCACTGATTTCCAGTGACAGACAAGCTCTCTGTTTTACTATTCTGGATGGTGTCTTTCTTACGTTTGGATAAACATTCAGCTCTGCTGGAAAATCTATTCAGAAACACTATGTTATTTGACTATAGAATGCTGCTATGTTTGAGAGGTCAGTTACTGACAAGTTGGTCAGTTTCCTTCCCAGGAAACCATGAAATGGTTCTATTATTGTTCATTTTTCATAGAACACAATCCACCTAATTTATTTATATTATAGTATTTCTATGTCAGTAGAAAACATAAAACCTTTCCAAGGAAAAGTTAACTGGATACTTTGAAAATATTTTATGTTCTTTTTCTTTTTTCTTTCAAGACATTTTGAAATTAAAGGAGCTTGGAACAAAAGATCGCATATTACCTGTTTCAGTTTCTATAAATACCAGAAAAAGGCAAATCTGTAGAGTCAAAAGTGTAGTGGTTACCAGAGAATCACGGAGAATCTAAGCAGAATCACGGGGTTCAATCCAAAAACTAGAAGTTTACTCAGCCTGAACACACCATTTTCCTGCCTTTTTCCCAATTCACTGCAACAGTCAGATCTGCCATCAGACTGAAACACACTTCTCCTGTGGGAGCACTTGTCTTAGCAAGGACGTCTGATCTGTCAACAACTGGAACCTGTTGATATGAAAATCTATATTCCCAAGCTGACTAGTACTTCTCCAAACAGCCTGTTATGTGTGAGCTTGCCCTGACCTGGGTTATGTCACAGACACGAGATTGTCCCGAAACAGTCTTGAGGGGAAAGTTACATAGGTGTGGGAAATACGATAGGAAAATATAAAACAAAGCAACAACAAAAAGCCACATCAAGATGATCCTTAACCTAGGTTCTCTCAATGCAGCTCAGCTGTTTCTCATGAATATTTTTTACACTATAAAATTTTTCTTCAAAAAGTCCCTGATTTGTGTATCTGTCATAAAATGGTGTTTCAAGTTTGTTAAATTGCTCTGAGTAAAGTGAAGCAGCCCTCAAAGTCTTCACATGCGGATGCACCTGACGTTCACTCTCTACCTCCCCGCAGACCGACATCATGGAGCAGGAGCTTCCTGCTCAGGTCGCACAGACCCAGTAACTCCCCGATTTGTGTGTGCTGCATGCTTTCTGAGAAGTAGCCAGAGGTCGCATGGAAGCATTTCAATAAACAGCACTAAAGCAGAGCAGTTTATAAGTGTGTGGAGGTCAAGCACTGAGATGAGTGTACCCACAACCTCCTGTTTGGATCACTGGCAACTGAAAAATCAGCAGAGAATACAAAGAAATTAAGTGGTGTTGAGTTGGAAAATTTGCATACAGAAGTCTTAAAATCTTATTAACTCATCTCAGGAATTTTAAATTAAGCAATGTCTCATTACCTATTTCTCAAATTTTATAAACCACATATTCTATTTAGATGAAAAAATTGAGAACAATGGCTTCTATTATAGTCTTATATCTATTTAAGTTTTACAGATTCCAAAATAAGTAGTAGACTAAATTTACAGCCTCAATTTATAACTTCAGAAAAGCAAATACATTTTCAGCACACTATTTTATTAATTTGTCAGAAAATGAAAATGAATAATGATCCAGGTCAAACAACTTAAGAAATGTCTAACTCAGTGCTTAAATTGTTCTGTCTTGACCTATGTTATTATGTTGCTATGTCCTCTTTTATCTTAATCTTCTTTCTTTTAATTTTTTAAATAAATACATAAATAAATAAATAAGAGTAATGTCTAACTCACATTGGCATGTTTTCTATTTTTATAGAAGTGAAATTCATGTAACATAGAAGTAGGTATTTTGTCCTGTAGAACTCAGTGGAATTAAGAACATTTACAATGCTGTATAATCTTAATTCCTCTGGTGTCAGTATCACCAGAACATCTTTTACCCATAGATTAAGCACTTCCCAAATCTCCAATTTTCTCTGGCAACCACTAAACTTTTGACTGTACAGATTTGCCTTTTTCTGGTATTTATAGAAACTGAAACAGGTAATATGCGATCTTTTGTTCCAAGCTCCTTGCACTTTGCATAGAGTTTTGGGGGTTCATTTAATTACATTATTAGCACCCATTTACTTCATTGTTTTAGTGTGGGATCAATTATTTTGTGTAGAAAATCTGTTTCTTGTAGACCCGTATTACTGTTCCACCACTCACTCTTGAGGGACAATTGATTGGTCTTTACTTTTCAACAATTATAAATAATACTAATACAAACTTTCATTTGCACGTTTTTATGGCTCCATATGTCTTCACCTTTCTTGTACATATTTAAAAGGCCATTTCCTCGAGCTTCCAAACTTTTTCCTGTATGTCTGTCTTATTCTACATTGCTATCAGTGATGTTTAAGTGTTTATCTTTTAAAATCCTTACCAACAATTCGGGTGGTGTGCAATAGTACCTTGTGGTTTGCAATGCATTGCCTTAATTCTCAGTGACATTGAATGTTTTTGAGGCATCCATTAGACGTAGGTAAACGGCGGTTGGAGAAATGTCTGTGAAAACCTTTGTCTATTTTTAAACCAATTACGCACATTAGATTTCAAATTCATTTTTCTTGTGTAATGAAAGTGTTGCGTCCTTTGGCCAACCACCCTCCAAGTTGCTACATCTCAGCTGCCGGTGCCTGCCGTTTTCTGTCCGTACTGAGAAGCCTGTCTTTTTCACCATGTATATAAGCACTTGACTCTCCCTGCCTTTCCTATTTCCCTGACATTAACCTTCAGGTTCATTTACTTTGTCAAGAATAACAAAACTAAAGGAAGGGCGAAGGAGAAATATGCTAATTAGCTCTGCTTTTAGTGTCTCTGGGTTCATTGAAAAGGAAGGCTCATGCTAATATCACTTGGGGAATTTTTTATGCGCATATCTTATCCTCTGAGTAACTACTCTGAAGATGACAATGTGCAATGTATTAACTCTAGTTATTCTCCTATTATTGTGTAATGAA
Organism: Cavia porcellus; assembly: GCF_034190915.1. Lineage (NCBI taxonomy): Eukaryota > Metazoa > Chordata > Mammalia > Rodentia > Caviidae > Cavia > Cavia porcellus. Next base: position 77,925,050 of record NW_026947495.1, on the reverse strand, counting down.
ATTCTGTTTTACCTTTTATCCATGAAATAAAAAAAGAGAATAAGAAATCTTCCTTCTCGTCTTTTCCAAGGCTCATTCGTAGCACATCTTTGCTCCCTGTCCATTCTACTTGGGTTCTCCTAAGCAATGTACTTGACCAATAAACCACTTTTGACCTGTAAATTGGCTGATATGTTTCTCAGTCATTTATCATACTCTGGAAATCCCACACTAGAAAGCTGAGTAAGTAGTAAATATTCAACATTTCCTGGTAATCCAGTTGTTCCAGCATTATTTGACCATAAATATTGTGGTTTACTTATATATTATCATTTACTAGGTCTATTTAAACATTTACGACACAGTTTACATTAGTACACTTGTCTAATTGCTCTGGCTAAGGCTTTGAATGCAATAGTGGAAGTAATAAAATCAGATCTCTGGATTCTGCTATGATCATGGCTTGAAGGTTGTCAGATTTTCACCACTGAATATAATGTTCAATGTGGGATTTTTTCATAAATGATATTCAGAGTGTTAACAAATCTTTTTCATTCCTAGATATGCATAGTTTTCATTATAAAAATGCTGAATATTTAAAAATAAATTTCTATTGAAATGATTGTATGTTTCTCCTTCCTTTTAGACCTATGGTATATTGCATAACCAATGCTTGGATAACGAACTGACTTGATTTCTGCAATAAATGTCACTAAGCCATGGTACACACACACTGTGCTAGCCTTCACTCAGCAGTGCTTGGTGAAGATTTTTTCCCAGATATCCATCAGGGAGAGTGAGCTGTGGTTGTTTCTAGTATCGTTGCCTCACTTTGGTATGAGGGAAGTACTGACTTCCCAAAATGAGTATGAAATATGTCCTTCCTTTCCGAGTGTTTTGGAAGAAGCTGAGAAAGACTGATATTTGGTCTTACACTTTGTTTTTTTAACTCAGTGGTTCACTGATACAATGTTCAACTTGTAACTTGTTAAGATTTTCTATTTTTCCCTTTGTGATTCTGTGTAATCTGTTGCTGAGGAATTTTTCCTGTCATCTAAACTGTCCCCATTTTTATGTTAGTTATTTATATCTTATCTCTTTTTGTTCATTTTCAAATTCATTTAGTTTAATAATTGGTTTAGTCTTTTTGATTCTAATTTTATCTTCTATATATTTCAACTCATATTTATTTATTTTATTCTCTATGTTTAATATTCTCTTCAAGTTTACAGTCCCAAAAGATGCAAGTCAGAGAGCTGATTCCAGACTCTTTGAGGGAGAAGTTCACAGGTGCATATTCTCCTGTGAGCACAAGTTTTTAGTAGAGCATTTTTGCCAAATGCAGAATTTTTGGTAATTCTTTCTTTGTCCTTTTCAGTTCTTTAAATTAATTAATTCCACTTTTTCTGGCATGATGGATTTTATATGTAGAAGATATGTATTAAGCACTTGGTATTCTTTCTAGTCGTTTTCCCCCCTGATGATTTTAAGGTGCTTCTGTTAGTTATGGGACAGTTGATTAAACTGTCTCTTTTCATGAATCTCGTTAAGTTTCTTGTGCTCAGGGTTTTTTAAGCTTCTTAGAAACTCTTGCTAATAACTTTCATTAAATTTAGGGAACTTGCAATTATTGTTTCTTCAACATTTTGTCTTCTTGCCTCTCTCCTCTGTGTTGTGCTCACACAGTCTGCACGTGGACCCACTTGGCAGTCGCCGGAAGGTCCCTTCTGTTGTCATTTCATTTCATTTCTTTTCCTTTCCATTTTTCAAACAGAAATTTCAATTTCTTAGTCTTTAAGCTGCCTGATTCTTTTAATATTTCAAAATTTACTGTTATATTTTGTGAATTTTTTCTCCCCTGTTACAATTTGCTCCATAATTTTTATTTAGTTCCTTTTTATAATTCATGCTTCACTTCTCTCACTGATTAGTATTTCATTCTTTTTTTTTTTTTGCCCGATATCAAACTCATGACCGTGTGCTTGCCAGGTAGGTGCTTGTGCTAATAAGCTAAGTCCCCGGCCCTGATATTTCATTCTTCTGATTGTCTTTTTCTCTTTGTTCATGGTTTTCTTAATTTTCTAGCATATTCAATGCAGTTACAGTTTTTCTTTGAGTACTAATTTTAATGACTCCGCTTACATGGGGATGGTTGTGAAATGCTTTATTTTCCCTAGTGAGTGGAGTATATATAAAAATTCCTGTTTTGTTATAAATTTTATTTTATTTTGAGAATTATGTATGTTGAATATTATGTTTTGGTAACTTTGTAAATGTCTGGTGAAATGAAAATAAATTTTATTTTTTGTACTTGTTGAAGAATTGAGTTTTTGTTTGCTTATTAGATTTAGCAAACTTATTTCCACAGAGTGTACGTTTTCCTGGTTCTTCACTGAAATGACTGTAGAAGGTGAAAGCTGTCACATGGATTTCTTTGAGTGCTTGGAACTGACAAGAAAAGAAAATATAAAAGTTGTATTCATGTGTCCTCTTAGCAGATGTTGCATAGGAATCCGTGTTAGTCTCAAGAAGTTGAGACAATGCATGTTCCCGGCCAGTCCCCCGAGCACACTGGCAGAGTGAAACAGAGATGCCTGTTGGAAGTGAAAGTCTGCATTGCCAGCCCTGATACGTGTGAGTACAGCCAGAGCACGTGAACGTGGGTCACTCTCCCACTGCTGCTGGTGAGTGGACAGAAGCTGACAGCTCTGGGAAATGCCAGAGTTCATCCAGATGAACCAGTTCCCCCTCCTAAGTTCTCTCCCTGATCCTCAGCCAGGATCTGAGGACCTAGACTGCCCAAACTGTTGATTTTAACAGCTCTCGTCAGCTCAGTGTAATGTTTTAGAAGAAAGATTGATTCCTGTCACTGGCTTCTCAATCTATCACTTTACAATGCCCACCTGACTTATGTCTAGGACTCGGTAAATATTACTAGAGTTATATGAGATTTTAGCCTTGATCTAGAATATGTGATAACAGAAGTAGATGGAATTTTATCATTTTGAATTATAGGTATTATTAAGGAAATATTTGCCAGGAAAATTGCAACACCAGGCTGTCTGAGGAGTGTGATCCTGATGGCATGGAGCTCCAAAGGACGGGCATCATTAGAATTAGAGCAAATGTTCCACCAGGGAAATCTATGAGGGCACAGAAGAAAGTGAAATGACTGAGTGTTCAAACTATCATTCAAGTGTGTAAATTAAAGTCACAGAGGAGCACGAGGCCCTCAGGTTTCGGGTAGGAAGGTGCCTTCTATGGGACATGCGTTTTGCTATCACAAGAGGAGCCATCTGGGAGCAGTGCTAGGAGGTTCCTACCGGACAGGAAGACCAGTTCACAGTTCAGTCAAATTTACTTCTTACATAAAACCTGCAGAAAAGGAATGCAGGCTAATCAGTTAAAAACATCTTTCCCTTAAATATACCCAAATTTTGGTCTAGTTTACTCTTGCATAAAGCGAAATATTTCTTAACTTTGACTTAAAGCTGCTTTTCTATTTTTCTGATTTATGTATCATTAATTTTGATAGGTTTTTAAACTGCAAATTACCTTTGATTTTACTCTTTGGATTTGACATAGAGAATCCTTCCATAATGTACATTCACCAGTCCTTAAGATGCAGGCAGTGGTACCTGTGTGGTCTTTGTTTTGTGTTCTACCTTATCCCATGAACGGGACGCCGTCTGCTTAGCGATGAAGGACCCTATTAAAGAGAAACGTGTAAAGATCTAAATTCTTGGCACAGAGTTACCTCTATAAGTTTGCTTCTTGAAATTCCCATATGTAAAATCAAAGTAAAACAAAACAAAACCAGCTGCTTTGTTTCTATCATTGTTTATGAGAGCCAAAAAATTTTGGTTAAAGCTAGCTTTCCTCATAGTGAGTTTCCCTGGTTATTTTTTATCTGTTTCTTTTCCTGGTAATGGATAAGCATTGTATTAAAGTATATTGTATTTGTTTAATGTAATGAACTGCTTAAAAGTAATCCTAGTGAATGAATGAGAACACATATTTAAAAAAATAAGAAACGTGTTTCTTTATAATAGAAATTGTATTAAGTTATTGATTTTTATTTTAATCACATAAACTAATAATATATAATATGATGAGGTCCCATAAGCAGCCAATTACAAGGGATCTTTCAAAATGGAACTAATAAATATTACGTAAGAATGATCAATGAAGGGCTGAAGACATAGCTCAGTGGCAGAGAGATCACCTGGCATGTGTGAGGCTCTAGTACTTTACCCAGCACTATAGAGAAAAAAAAATGATAATTAGAAATTCTTGGACTTCATATCAGTCTATTCTGGATTTATCAATTCTCAATGCAATTTCAAATCCATAGAACTTAAAGTATTAAATGTCATATATACAGCCCATTCTAAGTCAATATCCAAGTCTACTTCTTTGCTAACCTTTTTTTAAAGTTATAAAACTTGAGCCAAAATATTTTAACATAGATTTATTTGGTCAGTAGCTGCATATCAATGAAATTATTTTCAAAATAAATATCCCCAAGCAGGTGTTGCCTGTTTTTTTTTTTTTGTATATGAAATTTCACAGCCCTACTCAAGAAAGCAATTAAAATTTTAAATTATTTGTTGAAAGCTGAATTGTGTCCCATCGCCTCCAAAATATGATATAATTATGACCATTAAGATCCCAAAATGTAACCAGTTATATAGACATGATGTTTAGAGAAGTAAAACATTATACAGTCTTTAAGGATGTTGTATGAAAGCAGTTGGATAAATAATTTTGGCCAAAGTCAAAAGTAACTTTGATTTTGATTCCACTGCTTTGTACTATATGTTTAGAAATTGTCAAATAAAATAAAACTGGATCTAAGAAAATAATCAGTGAAATTAGAAATAGAGCCAAATAAATTTCCTAAATGCAGATAAATTAAGGAAAATAATTCAAAACAAAGAATGAAAGAAATAAAAAACTCAGCTAATAATTGTGGGGAAATGCTTGCAAATACGTGCAATCAGACCAAGCAGATAACTCATGGTGCGCATCTCCAAGTCCATTATGATATAAATCACCGTTTGCCTAAATTCATAGTAAGGCATTGGACAGAGCTCGGAGTCCTTTACAGTTGAGGGGCAGAGTGACCTCCTTCCAGATGCGGTACAGGAGAGGGACTGAGGTCGGGAACGACCTGACCAGCACCACCTCACCCGGAGTGACAGGTGTGTGTGTGGCTACAGCACCTGGCAGAGGCCCAGCTTCCTTCTGCTGTGGGCCCCCAAGCCCTTCACCTCTGCCTCACCCGAAGGAAATCATCAAACTGAAGGCAACACTTAGGTTATAAAAATCCAGGCCAGCACCAAAAACTACCGAAGTCACTCAAAGCAAATATGAGATGTTGTTGTGGTCCAGAGGAGCCAAAGGGGCCAGGGCAATCAAATGTAATGCTCTGTGTGCCATGGGGTCCCTAATGGAGAAAAGAAGATGAAGAGGGGACTTCAGAACCATGTGCAGCAGTACAGGTTCATGATCCCACGTACACACTGGGGAGGCTGAGGCAGGGGGATGGCTTGTTGAGGGCCAGACTGGATGACACAGTGAAATGCTATCTAAAAATGTTAGACCTTGGTTAGCAGAGATTTATCAGTATTAAGTCGCTATTCAAGACGGATGCATCATACATTAATAATAAGGAAAATGGGGGTAGGGTATGTAGAAGCACTCTATGTTTCTCATATTTGAAAAATAAATTTCCAGGTATTCTAGACACACTGCATCTATCTATCTATCTATGTATCTATCATCTGTCTGCCTACTTATCTGTATTTCAAGTCAGACTGTGCCTACCTTCCATGAAATCAGTGAGATTTTACACACACACACACACACACACACACACACACTTGTGACGCATAGCTGAAATCATTGTCTTAATGTCTTACAACATAAAAAAAGAAATTTTATAGAACTGGCTACCACATAAAAACATGCTAAAGCATAGCATATTAGATCATTATAGGGAAAATTTCAGTATAATTAACTTTGCTGTGGACTACATTTTTAGAATTTCTTATGCCATGATTTGTTATTAAAATAGTAAAACTGCTAATGTTAGGATGACTTTAATATCATAATATCTTGATTTTTTATTTATTCAATTAAAAATTAATTAAAATTTCTAACCTTAGGTGTTTTTCAAGAATTTAAAAGTGATTGGACCTTTCTTTAACTTATTTTCAAGTTTTACCCACCCTTGTTTGGGCTTTTATTTTGTCAATATTTCAAAATACATTTTGTTGCTATTTTAACTTACACACTTAGAGTCATTTAGTATTAATAAAATTGAAGGAAGTGATATCAACCAATTTTGTAATGCCGTATGCAATATATTTTTAGACATTGAATTAAAGATATCTGAATTAAAGAGCTACAGATAACAAACAAAGAACAATATTTCAGGAACAATTTCATAAGACAAATTTAGATATAAACTAAATCATTTTATGTGTGCTGTGTATTCTAACACTTGATATTAAATGATGATACCAATAAGTACTGTTCCCCAGTACTGTTCTCATATTCCTGGAATGTATGCATTAGTTAAACTGTGCAATCACTTTTATCCTTATCAAATGGTATTTTATCAATATATATCAATTGTACTAAACCAGGGACAATTTTAATTAGGCTATAAGGATTGTATTGTCTAGAGAGGACCTTTATTATTGTAATGCTTGATTCACTCCAGTTTGGTTAGATGACAATGCTTTGAGTGTTTGCTACCAAGAAAGAAAATTTGTTGGCTTGTTTTAAATATAAGAGTTGTATCATGACCGTGAAGGTCACCAGGAAACTTAAGAAATTATTCTTATGTTTTATGTAATCAGATAATATAATTTTACATTTTCTGGAGCTTTTATTTGAAAATTTATCATTTGCTTTAAGAAGTTTATGTAGCTATTATTGCTTGTTTTTAGTAGTATGCATTTATCTGGGCATACTCAGTAACTTGTTAAAAATCCCTTGCTTTGTGAATTGCAATAACTATACAGTTGAAATATGAGGTATATATGAAGCACCTGTATGTTAGGTGCTTGATCCTCCGTTACTGTAGCGCTCATGTGCGGAGCTGAGGCAGGTGCTGGGATTGCGAGGGCCTCACCTCATACAGGGATGAGATCGAAGCTACATGCTCCACTAGGAGCTGGAACCCAGGTGTAGCCACTAAGTCCCTGCACTCCTGCCTTTGAGGTTACATCTGTCCATTACCTCTTTCCCTCTCTCTCTGGCTCCCTACATGCTACATCTTTCCCTCATGATGTCTGTGTCACCTCCTGCATGAAACAGTGGAGCCAGCTGACCTTGGATTGTTACTTCCGATGACCTGGGCAGCATCAGTCTTGACCCTTTCAGCTGGCTAGATCCAGTTTCTGCACCTGTAAACACAAGGTGACTAAGGTAACTGCAATAATCCCAACCTCCTTTCTGCACGACTTTTGCATATTGCCTCAAACCTCCCAGACACTCTTTCCTTCCCTGTAGTATAGAAAAATAATATTTCAAGAATTCCTGGGTGGATAAGAGAATAAAACACATATCAAAGCACCAAGAGATCCATGCATATAGCACGCTTGTATTTTCCCCAGTGCTCAATAAATGACATTGGTTGTGTTGATGTTAAGTATCTGCCTGAATTTCTTCTGAAAAGACTGCAAGTTTCTGAAGACTTAATAGTGATTCAACATAGAATTCGCTACAGGGGCTGGCAAAGTGAATTGTTTTTTATTCTACATTTAATGAGTGTTTTAAACTGAAAGTTATTTTATATTCTAACAATCTGCTTGCTCTAATTTAGTCTTGAGGTCTATCCAATATTTATAGCTTTATTTAACTGAAAAAATCTACCTAACTATGTACTGCATCTCAGAATTTTGAGGATTACACTATTATATAATGAGCATGATATTATCTATGTATATTTTATTTATGTCTTGAAAATAAATTTGGGGTGATTTTTAAATAAAATGAGATTTATAAACTATGTCTTCACGATGTATTCCATTCACAAATAAATCGCTGTCTAATAATATTATGATTAAATGAGGAACAAGTTTGTTTTCAAAGTTTAAATGTTAGAAATCTTTAGTTTGTCAGAATCATAACATTACTTAATTAAGGCATTCTGTCTTAATCAGAGAAACTCAGCATTCCTTGACAGATTTCTGATAATCATGCAGTATATAAATTTTGAAAGTCATCATTATATGATTATGTTATCTGAAAAATGTTAATACATAAATCCATATTATTTTAGAGTATAGTTTTTAGCATATAATTCCCAACAATGTGAAATATCATGGAAAATCTTAGTTCATTGTACCCACAAAGTTTCGATTATCATTTTGTGCTGTAGATTGAAGCACATGAAAACATCTCTCTGCCTTGCTACTTCACTGATTAGAGTTAGTTTTGATGTTTATGTTTGTATTTATTTCCATGTATGTCTTTTGATAACCATCGGGTAATTTATGGTCATTGGGTTCTATTGTTTATATTTGTATCTTATTTCCCACTTTTCAATAGATGCTTCATTCCAAACAAACCCTGTAAAATGAATGACAATTAGCTACTTCTGGTTTTTGGATGCGGTTCAGAAAATCGTATAAATAGTTGGTTTAATTTTTCAAATGTCATAAAAAATGTATTCTACTGTTTTACTTTGAAGGATTTGACAAATACTAATGCTATATAATATTTGTCATGGTGTTGTTTTGAACAAATTCTTTGGGTTTTGTTATCTCCATGCCAAATACAGAGTTGTATAATATCTATTTGATCAAGCTATAACCTTTTCAGACAACTAGGGCATATTATCTACCTGGACTATCTAAATATGTTCTCTTTTCTATTATTATTTCTAAATAGAAAGTCAGCAAAATATGTTTAAAGATTAAAATGATAAATATCAATAATGAAAATGACATCTTTTTCTTATAGACCAATGTTGGTCAGTTATTTTACTATATAATCTAATCGCTATATACTATATTTAATTTTTGAAAAGGTCCATGCATTTTTTCTCTATGAGTATACCAATTCACATTTCTGTATAAAGTCCACCTGGTTTTTGCTCTTTACATTCTGTTGGCCTGTATTCTTTCATTCACCTGTACTAGTTATTCTAATAAGTCTGAGGAGCTTTCTGTATGCCTTCATTTCTCTGACATCAGTAATGTGGAGAACCTTCTCATGTACATTGTGACCATTTTGACCATTTGTACATATTGCTCTGGAAAATTTCTATTCATATTCTTTTCCATTTTCTAAAAGGCTATGTGTGTTTTTGCTGTGAAACTTCTAGATTTCGTTATATGTTTTTATGCTAATCTTTGAATAGATTTGGCCTGCAATTTTTCCATTTTGAAGTTTGCATTTCCCTTTACTCCTTTGCAACAAAAAAAATAGTTTAATGTTATCCCATTGAATTATTTTCAATATTATTGACAATATTTTGGTATCGTATCACCCTTTGACAAAAAATCCATGAGAATGATTTTCCTTTGTTGTCTTGTAAGAATTTTTACAGCTTCAGATTTGATATTTAACCCATTAGTATTTTATTTTTGTAAGATAAGATTCCTCATGATCATTTCAATAAATGCAGAAAAAGCGTTTCAGAAAATCAGTGCACAATGAACTCATGAAGAAAACAGGTACAGAAAAACCTTACTTCAATCTGATAGAATATATTTATAATCAACCTACCAACAATAACATATTAAATGAGGAATCCATTGTCATCATTTTGTGTGTGATTATTTAGTTTTCCCTAGCATCATTTATTAATGGACTATATTTTCACATCTGATATCTTTTATGTCTTTGTTGAACAAGAGTTTATCATTTTTGTGGGTTTTTTTTGCAATATTTTACTCATGGACTTATGTTTAATTTTACTCCAATCTTGTGGTGTTTCAATTACCATAGCTTTGTAGTATATTGTGAAGATTGTGTGGCATTTCATTGTTTGTTCTTTCACTCAATAGTTTTTTTGTTTTTTTTTTTTTTGGCTATAAATAATGTTTGTGCTTTTAGCTACAGTTTAAGATTTTTCTATATCTGAAAATTTAGAAATTTAATAGAAATTTCAGAGACTTTGATTTCTTTGGGTATTGTGAACATTTTAAAAGTACTGGTTCTTATCCATTAGTACTGGACAGCTGTTCATTTTTTTCAATGTATATCAGTTTCTCTCATCGTTTTATCATTTTCAGTAAAGAGATATTTCATCCTCATGATTAGGTTTACTGTATAATAGTCTTTTGGGTGCTATTTTACATAATATTGTTTCCTTAATTTAATTTTTGAGACAGTTGATTTTTTACAGAGAAAAGTATTACTGATTTTTGCATGTTAATTTTGTATCCAAAATCTTTTTGAATTTATTGTTAGTTCTTCCAAGTTTTGGCCAAGTATCTGTAGTTTCCAAGGTATGATATTATGTCAACTGTTACAGTTAATGTTCAGAGGTGGCTGACTTAGAGTGACTGAGGTGATTCAGAGATGGCTAAATCTAGAGTGTGCCACTAATTGGCTCTGCAGTGTTGGGGTTAAGGACAGGTGATTGCTGGATCTGTGCACCAGTTCGATAGGCACCACCCTAATCTCTCTAGAGTGGGTACAGAATAAGGGACAGAAAGAGGCTTTTCACTCTCCCTTGTTGCTTTTGCTGTCACCTGCCCATATGAGCTGTGGTCTGTCTATCATCTGCCACCCTGCCTTTTTTTTTTTTTTTTTTTTGTCTTTTTCCTTTTTTATCGGTACCAGGGATTGAACTCACGACTGCCTGCTTGCAAGGCAGGTGCTTATGCCGCTGAGCTAAATCCCCAGCCCCTGCCACCCTGCCTTTGAGCCAACTGATAATGGACAGAAGCCTCCACACACTGTGAACAAAATAAACCATTTCTCTTTTAACTTTTAGTGTTGCCAAAGCAGTGAGAGAAAAGTAATCAAGACATCAACTGAAGATGTGGATGTTTTAAACTCTCCATTTCCATTTTGAATGTCTTTCATTTTTTTATCTTGTCTGATTAGTCTGGCTAGACCTTCTAATATTTTGTCAAAGAGAGTCATTGAAAAGGCATCTTGGTTAGGTTCTGTTCCTAGAACAAAAAATTTCAACTATTTAGTTCTGAGTATTATGACAGCCATTGGCTTAGCAATGGCAACCTAGCATTGTTTATATTGAGGTACATTTCTTCTGTACACTCAATTTGTTGAGAGTTCTATCAAAAAAGTATGTTGAATTCACTATTTACTTTTTTCTAAATCAACTGAAGTGATTTTATGATTTTAATTTTTACTGTGTGTTTATTTGGCATATCACTAGGAAACCATTTGTGTTTTGTAATATCCCTGTATTCCAAAGATAAATTCTACTTGATCATGTGAAATCAATATAGAGGAATGAAACTCCCACCCACTAAATGTCTGGTGTAAGTTCATGTTCTCTTGTAGAATGAATTTTAGTGACAGTGGAGGATAAGAGCAGAATATGTGTAAAGAAAGCTTCTGTCTGTGAGGGATACAGAAGGAGTCCGAAGTGTGTTGCCAAGGACTTTGTTTATTCTGGGGAATTTTATAGAGCAAATTCACTAGGTGATATGGGTTCAAGATGGAGAAAACAGGAACTGGTGAGGCAGGTGGACATTAGGTGGGACAGAACTATGGTCAACCAGTAACGTTCATTGCTCAGGTAAAACTGACCAAATCAGGGACAAATGTGGAAGTGAGTCATATGGCAAGTGAGCAGGCTTAAAGAGCACTGCCTCTGTAGCAGGTTAGGATGGTGACTCCTGGCTCCCTCAAGGTGATGGGTACCTGTGTAGAATGAAGTCCCTGATGTGTATACCTAGGATGTGGTTGCATTTGCTTTGCCTTTTATCTTTATATCTGGCCTATAGTAGTAGGTGTCTGTCTCCTCCAGTGTTGCAAGATATGGAGTCTTCTGCACTGATTCCTCCAAGAGTCCAGCCTGTCTGACTGCCTATAATATCTCTAAGTAACTGGCTTCCTGTAACTAAATGGCTATTTAATGATTCACACTGTCTTATGAGCCCTGCCACCTTCTGTTAGGACCTTCCCAGTCCTTTCACAACCTCAGCCCACGTAGCATACGCCTGCTGTGCTCCAAATGTCTGCCTGCAAGAGACATATTTTTATGAGAATACAGGTCTATTAATTGTGCATCCAATCTTCTTTCGGAAAGATTTATACCGAGATTTAAAAAGAAAGATTTCATTAAAAAATGGAAGTTCTCCATAAAGGAACTCAATAGATATATGTATCATTCAGCAACTGAGACAGAGGGAAATCTCAGAAGTACTAGATAAAAATGTAAAATTTGGGAGGAAAAGCTTAGGATGGATAAGTATATAGATCTTAGCCTTCTAATAGAGGTAAGAATGAGGGCAGTTTTAGATAACGTAAGTATCAAACACTTTATCATAACTCAGGTATAGTATTCAAGTCCTTAGATCTTTATGAAGTAAGTAACATTGCTACAAACATGATTGTCAAGATGATGACAAAGTAGAGTTGTGATAATGCCTAGCAGCCAGGAAAAATGCATTTGAATACACATGATCTGTAGAAGAAAGGAAAATTACATCTTTTGAGAATATACAACTTTGTGTTTAGGATTCAAGAACATTTGTGATTTAAGTTTCTCTTGCTCAAGTGTTCCAAACATCCTCACACTTTCAAAATTATATTAACAATTGTTTTAAGGCCTAGAGTATATTTCATGGTTTCCAGCGGAAGCTCATGCAAAATAGGCTGGACTACGCCTGCACTCCAAGGCTCTGTCTATGAAGAGAACTCAGTTCGGTTGGAAGCGTCCACTCCTCATGACCACTGGGATTCTGAGAGGGGGATGGGAGACTGAGCAAAGACAAGATGCTTAAGAAAAGGAAAGACAGGACTGGTGGGATGTGGGCCTTTGATGGAGAGGAGGGGGCCTGATGCCCAAGTCTATTTATACATAGGAAAAAGGGGATGGGGAATGGCGAGGTCAAAAGTACAGGGCAGAACTATTTGTGCTGTGGTTAACAGGGAAGACGCTGGGGGGCTGACACACTGCTGATGCGCATCTGATCTGGAAGTCAGCCTGTTCTACAGTTGGCCTCTGGCGGTTCACATTCCTGGGCCTGGCTTTGCTCTAGTCCTGAGGAGTTCTCAGAGCTCTGGTTCAGCTGCTCCCCATAGGAGTATGTGGATTAAAATATAATACACCAATTACAAGGAGTAAAACATCAAAAATGACATAATAAAATGGAAACAATTAAATCCTTTTTACCTGAAGCAAGAAAACATTCTTAGCACATGCTCATAATCCCAGCACTAGGGAGGCTGAGGCAGGAGGATTGTTGTGAGTTCAAGCCAGCCTAGACTACAAATTGACTTCAAGGCCCACTTTAACTGCATAACAAAGCCCTGTCTCAAAAGGATAAAAAAAAAATTCTTCTGACATGAATATCAACATATTATATAAGTAAATGAACTTTATGAATACCTTCATTGACTACAGCATAATTAACAAGTATAGTTGTAAACTAAATTAATACATCTAGTGAAAATATTAGCTGTTCTCAGCAAAATATGATAAGAGAGTAGTGACTGAGTGATAAATGATCTAGCTTTACACCTTTGAAAGTTATTATAAATGAATAGAAACATTAAGACAAGCAATACATATATAAAAAAGCAAAATTATTCACTAAAAGAATAGAATAAAAACTTGTTAAAAATACAAAAAGTAGAATTTATATAAAATAAAAAAATCTTGGCAAAATATATCATTCTGGTATTTAGAATATTATGAATTGTTTTGCAATGTAAAGTCTAAAATCATGAATAGAAACTCTAATTATAAAATTTGTAATGGGTATTAAATTTGAATAAATAATTTATTTTAGTAACTACTCAAATTTCTCTAAAGCGAAAAAAATTGAACAGAACACTAATACTTGTTAACATATGATAGTAAGTAAAGAGGTAACAATTCTTATGAGTTTTAATGCTTTCTATACATATACATATATATGCTTTAATATTATAATTTTTATAAAATACTACATGCTAGTCTTCACCTGTAATTATTCCACTTATATGGAAGACAGATAACAATATCACAGGATCAGCTTGGTGTGGTGGCACAGGCCTGATATTCCAGCACTTGAGAGTCTGAGGCAGGAGGATCCTCATGAGTTCAAATACCAGTCTGGGCTAAATAGTGAGTTCTAAGTCAGCCTAAACTACATAATGAAACCCTGTCTCAACAACAAAAACAACAGCTATCACTGGGAAATAAACTGCCATCAATATTCTATTTTGGAAATATAGGTGAAAGACCTTATAATATACAGTTGTGCACTTGTAGCATTCTTGTGGTGGAACACATAGATAGATATACATAAAGCAAGTATAGAAATCATAACACCTGAAAACACTGTAAATTTATAGAAACATGATCTTTGCATCTAGGATCCATAGCAAAGTACAAAATAAATTGAGAAGAAGAGAAAATCTTGAAAATGGAAAGCAAAAGAGAAATAATTTAGCAGGTACAAAGAACACAAATAAGAGAAACAGCTGACTTTTCTTTAGAAATTATGATCAGTGGAAGGAGTGGGATGCACCTGGAAAAAAATCTAAGTGGAAACAAAATATGCAAGTGGAAAAAACTTGTAAAACAAGAATTCAAAGTTAGCTCTTCAAAGCCAGATCAAAACGGACACTTAAAAAAGGTCAGCTGAGAGATTGTGCTGTTGGCAGACTCATCTTACAATAAACATTAAAAAAAGTTCAGCAGGCTGACAGTAAATAATCCCAGACATGTATCAGGAGAAACAGAAGTGTGAAGAAAATTATATAATTGTCAACTTTTTACTCACATATATTTAATGTCTTTATTCTTTAAAATATTTTATGATGGATGTAATGCAGTAGAATAACATATTGAAAATAACGTCTAGTCTTTAACAGAACGTACAGAAATGTCATGTATTTGCCAACTGAATCACAAAGAAGTTAGGTGAGAGCAAACATTGAGTAAAAGAAATTTATTTTCAAAGGAGACTCAGAAGAACTGATATAGACATTCAAAAATGATAAATAAGAAGGGTAATACATTAAATATTGCAACAATATAATCGTGTTTGTTTCTTCTCTACCTAATTAAAAACATAAAATAATTCAAAGCAATGATAAGAAGAATGTATTTTTGGATTAGCATAAGTCTGATATATATATATATATATATATATATATATATATATAGCTAATTTTTAAATTTTTAAAATGTAATGTCACGTACATTGCCCTTAGTCATTCTCAAAAGCCTTATCCCATCATTCTTTGCACTTTCTGAAGCCAGATTGAAGTCCTCTGTTTGTCTGTGCACAAGATGATTAAAACTTCAGAAACCACTGCTACTATGTGCTTTCCATCAGAAAAGTGGGCTCATGAAAACGTGGGGTGTCCTCACCAGCCCTATTCATCCCATCAGACATTACACAACTTCTGGATCTTCTCAAATGTCATAATGATGAAAAATCCAAAACATTCTTAATCCATTAGGGACATCAAGATAGCCATGATAGTACAACTAAGGACATTCATGAACAAGAATTTCCAGAATTATTCCACAATGTTAAGGTGTTTTGAAGCGAGAGGTGGTAGTAGCATTTCTGAATCTCTCACATATTAGTTCACTGAAAGCTGAAACTCTTTCTAATAAAATTCACACTGGAAATCCTAAAAGAATTACTAGGAAAGTTTTAAGACAGTGAAACTTATTTAGTAACATTAAAATTAAAATTCTACATTACAAAATATTCACTTACAAGTAAATTAAGAATAGAAGATCAATAAAAAATAAAATTGTGTTTAAAGCAATACTAGAAATAATGTGAAATGATTAAACAATTTAATATAAGTGGTAATTGTAAGATCATAAAATCTGCTCAGATATGTGATACAATTTAAATTTGAAAATACAAGTTAGTTGGAAGTAAATATATGAGGATATGTCCTATATGCAGCGTGCCCTTCAAAAAATTTACCAGGATGCGTAATTAACACCAGAGAGTTGAATTTAAAATAAAAGTGCATGCTACTGGGAGAGGGGCAAAGATGGCAGATAGATAACAACTGACTACAGAAGCTCCCTGAGATAGTCAACTTAGAAGGCAGCATAATACAGAGTGGGGAGCCCCAAACAAAGGGAGATGAATTCTCTCATCCCAAGAAGAAATTAAAGCAACTTGCTGACCATCGGAGGTCCTGCCACGACTTGCCAAGGTCACGCTGCGACTTATGGGGGTCCTGCCACGACTTGCTGAGCTGTGCAAGGTCCCACCACTTTGACTCACTGGAGACGCAGTTACAATGAGTTCGGGTTGATGAGCTGAACAGAGAGCTGAGTTGGCAGGGTGCCTACATCGACTTGTGATGAGTGTCAAGAGTGGAGCCATTCCATAAATAGGGGGGCTCCAGTGGATGACATTCTGGGACCATGCAGGACTGGCATATACAAGGGGCAGCTCTCACTTCAGTTAATTGTTCCCTTCCTAAACAAGATTGGTGGAGTGAGCTAGACCTGGGCCACATGACCCAGCTGAGACCCAGTAGGTTATCGGAGGTACAGTCCCTGCAGTGGTGGCGCATACTAACCACACTGTCCCAGTGGGGCCTTGGAGGTTTGGCTTGTTCAGAAGGAAGGCAGTGCAAAGTAATACAGTGTTGCAGGCCCTAGCAGCTTGACTGATTCGGAGGGGAGGGGCCAGCATACACTGTCCCTGTCTGCAATTCACTAGCACACTGCAGTGTGAAGGGTCATCTAGACAGTGCACAGTAGAAGAATTGTAACCAACAAACAAAGACACTGAAGCCTCCTGGAAGAAGCAAAACAGATGGGAAGAGGAAGCAACAACAAAAAGTCCCCAGGACCCAACCCTGAGAACATTGACCAAGGACAGGTAAATACAAAGTAGAATGAGAATAGCAAACATGCAATATCAGACACAGCGCCAGTAGACATAAAGAGATATCTTCAGGACCTCATAGACAAGTTCAAAAGTGAGATATTTAGCCAAGTAAATGAAGATATAAGAAGATTGATAAAAGTGATACTAAGCACCCCTCAAGCAGACGCAGAAGGAAGAAGGGAGGAACTCAAACAAAGGAGAAAACCATTTGATGAAGAATATAAAAAATTTAGAATACATGAAGCAGAATCAAAGAGATCACCAGGAAATTAAAAACCCTATGGAAAGATGGCAAATCAGCTTGAAAGAAACAAAGGATAGATTATCCAAACTGGAGGACAATTTTGCAATGTGGGATTATGAAAGGGAAACTTTTTAAAAATAACAAGAAAAGAAGCAGTAACAATACAAGGCTAGAAGATGACAAAAGGATCTATAATTTGAGAATTAACAATGTAAATGAAGAAAGCTGGGATACAAACAAAGGAACTAGAAAGGTTATTCACAAAAATAATTAAGGAAAACTTCCCAAACACAGGAAAAGGAAATCATATTCAGATACGTGAGGCATACAGAACTCCAGCCACCTACAACCAAAGCAGAGCTACACCCAGGAATATAATAATCAAGATCCCAGAAATTAAATATAAGAACATAATATTAAAAGCTGTTAGAGACAAGAAGCAGGTAACCTATAGAAGAAGGCCCATCAGAATAATAGCAGACTTCTCAACACAAACTATCAAGTCAAGAAGAGCCTGGAGCAAAATATTCCAAGCCCTAAAAGAAAAAAAACTTCCATCCCAGATTCCATACCTGCTAAACTGTCTCTAGAAATTAATGGAGAAACAAGATGCTTCCAAGACAAAGAGGAACTTGGGAAATTTGCAACCACTAATCCAACTCTACAGAGAATACTGCAGGGCATTCTAGAGAGAGAGAAAAGTACTAGGATTCCAGGAACAGGGGCAGAGAGGCCTCAATGAACGGAGCAGAAAACAGAATGAAGATCAGCATACAATTGATGGCAAAAAAAGGGCATAACAGAAAGGAGGCAGAGAAGATTTTATTCAAAGCTGATATGATTGATAGTATCAGGTCTGAGAGTATAGGCAACTACACTAAAGATGACAAGACTATACGATACACATTCTGGTTTGATAACTGCCAGTTTTTGAAGTCCTATACTATATACAAAGTTGTGTTTTCATTAATACTGTTATATACTGACATATTCAATTATACTATGTCTGATGATATAGCCAATTCTATTGGAAATAACAAGTGACAACAGAGGAACCATAGTAGCACGATTTGTACAACAGTCTTATATGTTTATTTCGTTTCATGTGTTTATAGGACTATGTTTTGTTTTGTCTTGCTTTGCTTTGTTTCTCCCTCTAATATAGAAATGATAGAAATATATGTTAAGGCTCATGCATGTGTAGAATCTATAAACAGTTTATGTGAACTGATCATATGATACATGATGAAATGAACAGATACGCTGAAGAAAAAAAGAGACACTAAAATACCCAGTGCTGATCCTAGAGTGTCATAATGTGAGACCCAGCAATAGTATTATTCTTTGTTCAGAGTGATATTAGCCTGCTTGGGTTTGTTCAATCTCAGCATAATTAAAGATGGATAACTGCATGTATGTTTAAGTGCATAGGATTGATAACCATATTTCTAGGTCTTTTTTGGATAGTTGAGCAGAACTGGTTGCAGTCTCACTGTTTGAATCCCCAATTTATATGTTCCACTTTAGTGTTTTGAATAACAATTTTAAGAGGAAAATCTGTAATCAACAACTAGTGATTTCTTATTATTTTTTTCTTTGAAATTATGTATTATTTCTATCCATTTTCTGTTTTATTTAGTCTTTCTTGAAATTAAATTTTAAAAAAAGAGACAGTACAGTACCCAGTGCTGATCACGGAGTATCATGATGTGAAATCCAGCAATACTATTTTTCTTTGTTCAGAATTATTTTGACCTGCTTTATTTGTTTAATCTAAACATAAATGAAGATATGGATAACTGCATGCATGTTTAAATGTACAGGATTGACAAACATGTTACTAAGTTTTTGTGGGACAGTTGAACAGAATTGTTTTTAGTCTCTCTGTTTGAATTCCCACTTTACAAGTTCCATTTTTGTATATTGAACAGCTATTTGTAAAACGACAATATGTAAACCTCAACTAGTGATTTCTTACTGTTTATTTTTTCTCTGAAAGTATGTATTATTTCTACCTATTTTCTGTTTTGTTTAGTCTTTTTTAAATAAAATTTTTTAAAAAGTACATGTTACTAAAGATAAGGGGGAATATTTTGTGATCAAACTCACGATGTCAGGCTTGCAAGGCAGGCCCTTATTCTACTGAGCTAAACCCCCAACCCGAGGAAGAGCATTTTATAACCATAGACATATCAATTCTTCAAGAATAAATATCAGTTATAAAGACACTCATGCATATTTGTTAAAAAATAATCAAGTACATGAAGTAAAAATTTCAGAAATTAAAGAAGCGTATAGGTAAACACTTTGTTGGTGATTTTCAAAAGCCCACTTTCAACAGTGGGAAAGATACGAGAGCAAGCCTAAAACAAGAAGTGAGAGCTCAAAAATCCTCAAACATGTCAAATCATTGATATGTGTACAGTTCGTAGCTCACAGAGATGGAGTTTCCTATTCCACTGCACCTGCCATGTTGACCAGGAAAGATGACATAATACTGCATAAACCTAATGCTGATAAATATATTGTAGAAACATTTTCTCCCACGATAAAACAACGGAATAAGAAAGCAAAAACAAAGAAAATTGGGCATATCACAGTTCCATGGATATATACACCACACTCCCAAATAAGTTCAAGTATAATCATCCCTTGGAATCCTGCGAGAACAGTTTTGAAGACCCTCACAGATACCAAATTTTCCAGACAATCCATTCTTTTTTTTTAAAGGCTGCAATATTCACATATAACCCACTCATGTCTTTCTGCATACATAAAAATTTCTTGATTACTTACCACATTTAACATTGCAAATGCTGTGTAAATACTTGGTAGGCTCTTGTTAGACAGCAGTGACTTGGGGAATGTATTTGTATATGTTTAATACAGACAAAAATAGCTTCCTAAAACTTACCTGAAGTTTATTTGACTCCAGGTGCAGAATCCACAGGTAGGATTGACTATTCTTTCAGTGAATGAAAGACAAATATATCAAAATTCAGAATATAGTAAGCAATTCGGGCAGATTTTTAAATCTATGTATATTTATTTTAACAAGAAAGCAATATTTCAAATTAATAATGCATTATATCATATTGCTATAATGATTTAATGAAGAAAATTACACATAAAACAAGTAAGATACAAAATATTAACAATCTGAGTAGTAATTAATAAAGTTGAAAATACAAGAAAGAATCAGTGAAGCAAAACACTACTTCGTTGAAAAGATAAAAACACCATATTGTATTTTAGACACAGGAAGAAAATAGAACAATTCAAATCGCTGAATATGAGAATGTAATTGGCCTAAGCAAGGTTCAAAAAAACTATAGAAAAGAATATTATGAACAAATACATGCCAAAAAACTAAAAACCTGAAATAGACCAATTCATTCAAAACCAAAACAGTGTTAAAGTACTTTGACTAGAACAAAATTGAAAGGATGCCAGTTTTTATTTCAGAACTTTCAAAAAATAAAATCAATAAAGTCAACATGATAGATGGTATCTCGGTATAGAAGTATTGATATTCTAAATCGAAGCCTTTTCTTTGTAATCAATTGATTTTGGGATGGGTCCAGTAAAATTCAACAGTGAAAATGGTACTATAGCAAATGGTTTTGGGCAACTGAATAAGTAATTAAAAACATAAATTTAGACTTCTATGTTGCAATACATAAAAATTTTAATTTAAATATCAAAAGCATTAGTGTTACGGGTAAATCGAAGACCTATTTTCCAACTCTTCTAGACAAATGTTTTGTAAATATGACAGTGTAAGTGGAAGTGACAAAAGAAAATGCATAAATGGGCCAAAATTGAAAAAAATGAGTTTCAATTATTACTACCCAAAACTAAAAATACAATCCATAGAAATATATGCAGATAGAGCATGTACATGTCATTTATTTCATTGGTGACTTGCACACAGCATACATGAAGAAATCTAAATCAATACAAAATGACAACTAATCCTAATTAACTATGACAAATTTGCTCAGCAGATTTTTCTCCAAACAAGATAGATGCAAGTGGCCAATGAATCATATTACAAATGTTCAATGTCAATAACATTAAGAAAATGAAATCCCAAACCAGTAAGAAATATAACTTAAAACCTAGTAAGACAGCTCAAAAGAAGAGATAAAAACAGTACAGTTTAAATTTAAATTTTAGACACAGGAAGAAAACAGGGCAATTCAAGTCACTGAATATGAGAATGAAATAGAATGTATTACTATTGACCTGAGTAAAGTTAAAAAAGCATGCAAGGGAATATTATGAGCAAATATATGCCAAAAAATTAAAAAAATGAAAGTAGGCCAGTGCGTACCAAACTATGGCAAGGTTAAAGTTTTTCTTCTAGATGAAACTGAAAGACACCAGTTTCTTGTATGTGGAAAATGCGGAGTATTCATACAATCCTGGTTAAAGGGAAAATAGCAAAGCACATTAAAAAGAAGTCTCGGGCTGGGGATTTAGTTCAGCAAGTCAAGCACTTGCCTGTAAATGCAAGGTCATGAGTTGTTCTCAAGAACCAAAAAAACAAAACAAACCTCCAAGTTTCTTAATTTTTTTTTTCTATATGGCCCAGTAATTGCACATATAGGTGTATACTCAAAAAAATGAAAACACGTGCTCACTCAAAAATTGTTCATAGTAGTGCTATTCATAAGTCAGAAAGTGGTTATTTACCTATATTTATTATTTACCTATGTATCAATCTCATTCAAGAGGATAAATGAAATGTATTGTGCTCACAAAATTAAATACTATTTAGCAGTGAAGAGAATCAAGTACATGGTTCTTGGCATGAGGAACTTGAGAACACTGTGCTAACTGAACCCTGTGGAAAAATACCATGTAGTGTAAAATTGCTTTTAAGGAGAAGCACAGCATGGAAAAATCTAGGACAGTTTAATAAGGTAATGATTGAGTAGTCCAGACTGTAA
The DNA here is from genome assembly GCF_034190915.1 of Cavia porcellus. NCBI lineage: Eukaryota > Metazoa > Chordata > Mammalia > Rodentia > Caviidae > Cavia > Cavia porcellus. Next base: position 77,902,842 of record NW_026947495.1, on the reverse strand, counting down.
GGAAAGAGTACAAAATCCCAGAGGCTGGTCCTTCAGAATACCTTTGGAGGGATGAAGTTCTTCAATTTTAAATTGTGGTGGTTGCATAAATTCTGTGAATATATTGAAGTCATTGAATAGTGCCTTACAATGAGTGGGTTTTACAGTCTTTGAATAAAGCTAGAGAGAAGGAGACCGAGGACTAGAAACCTGCTTCTAAACTGTCAGGTAGTGAGTTATTGTATGTATGCTCCACATTGCTGGAATGATTTACTATCCTAGTATTTTACAATGCAAAATTCACATCTACAAAAATATTTTGAAGATTAGCAAATAAGAAAGGACTGTCTGAATATGCACTGGCAGAAAAACAAGCAGGTTTTTGATCCATTTTACTTTAAAATTATCCTGGGTATGCAAGTCTGTTTCTGTGCACTTGAATGTGAAGAATCACCATAGATTTATTTTAATAACTTTTAAAAAATTTATTAAGGTGCTATTTTCACAAAAGATTATGTTACAGAAAGCCAATGTGTATTGCCCATCTTGCTTTCACCAAATATGATTATCAGTATTTCTCATGATCTTTTTTCATTAGAAATATCTCAATTGCATTAATTTGTTCTCACAATCAGTACATTTTCTAGCTTGTCACATGTTAAATTCTTCAGTGTTAAAGTTCGAGGTTATGACACCCAAAGCAGAGTTGCTTAAATGAAGTCCTTACTTTGCATAGAAAATATTTTTAAAATTCATTTATTCACTTTTCTCATAATTACTAACATTTTGTAATATGCTTCAAATTGAAGTAATCTTTACAGGTTTACTACGGTCTTTACACTCACAATCAGCATTTTTGTGTTGTCATTAAATGTAAAACTCATTATTCAAAATTAAAGTAATGATAAACACCATCTCCTTTGATCAACATTAGGAATTTAGTAAATAGGTAGCGAGTTCAATAAACCCTCACCTAGAGTAAAAAATGGGTATGGTTGCATATTTATTTAAAGTATAAAATGCAGTAGAGTACACATAGTGATATTATAAAAGTTATATTTACTTGGATACTGTTATGGATAATGTTCAAATTATCATCATCAGTTTACATAAAAGAAAAAAACATTGCTGCATTGCCCAAAGTTTGCCAGCAAAATGAAAGACAAGAAAAGAGACAGTGAGAGAGACACAGAGAGACAGACACAGAGGCACAGAGAGACACAGAGAGAGAGACCTCCAAGTATTCTGTCAAGCTAAAGGAAGCGGAACTCAACTTTCTCTGCTGGGCTTTCACTCCTTGATTTTCTATGTATTTACTCCCCTCATCAAGGGCCTTGAGTCACTCTGTCTTCTTTCTCCCAGTGTTCTAAAGCCTTTTACTGCAAAGTAATAGAGACCAGCATGCTACCTGTAAAGTTGTTTCACAACTGTTTTTATTTTATGAAAAAATAAAAATTTTGTATTTGATAAGTTATTAGAGTTTCTGATTATACACTGGATACTTTTATAAGGATTTTCACAGCATCTTAATAAACATTTGGCAGATAAGGTAAGTTCTTTCTGACATTAATTGCAGGCTCCAGGATGGTGCAGTGATTCTTTTCTTTGACTCTGTACTTTCCTCTGTGACTTTTCAAAATAACCTTCCTGCTGACGCGGGCACAGCCGCTTCCTCGTTTCCTTTGGGAAAACATTTTATAGGGTCGTATTTCTCTCACATGATGTTCTCCTTTCTGGAAGACTGAATGAACAGAGTCTCTGTACAAATTGCCTCTAACTTCGCTTTCTTTAACCTAGACTTGGCTTTGTCGTGGTCAGATGTTAAGCAAGACTGATAATAATAAAATAGATGGTAAGCTGTCCTTACTCTGTACAGATACAAAAAAAAAAAAATGTAGCATTTGTCCCTCATACTGGATTCCAGTCACTATTTTGTATGGATTGCCTTATCCAGTATTAACACCATGTTATAAAATTGTGAGTACCTTTCCATTTACTGATGAATAATTCTATTCTGTTTCTATTTTGTCACTCTCTTTCCAGACCTGCACACCAGATTTCTTCTTCACCTGGAACTAAGAAGGTGCTGAGAGTTTACATAGCATACTTTGCTTTCTGGATTTTCTTTTCTTTACACATTCCTATTTTACTAATTGGAATTTTCATATCCAACACAAACAACCACTTTGTTATTCTACTGATTTCTGTATCCATCCCAGATTTCCATTTTACAGATTTGTGTGTTTGCATAACTATGTATGTGTTGGGGCTTGGGAGTTAGCTCAGTGGCATAAGTGCCTGCCTTGCAAGCAAGCAGTCTTGAGGTCGATCCCCGGTACCAAAAAAAAGAAAAAAAAAAAAAAAGCCAAAAATTATCACACAAATATGTATTGTGATGCTTAAATAATTTACCATATCTGAGATATCTATCTATTCAATGTTAACTGGTTAGTGAAACATTAAAATTGATATCCATGTGCTGGTCTTTGCCTTATCAACAATATAGAAAGGAAAATAGGATGAATTTGGAAAATTACTGTTTGCAAACTGATTGCCTTGACTAAAATTATTTCACTTCATCTTCCTGGCACCAATAATATCCATAATTAGGCCTTTTTTTCTATAAAATATTTTCCCCTTTGTTTGGTAAACTTACTTTATATTTCCTGTGGGGAACCTTTACATTACATTTGGTATGAATCTAGGGAAAATTCTGCTTATTGAATTTATTCCCTTTTGCCTATTATTACTTACTGTTGGAAGGGCAAACAATTATACACCTCCATCAGGCCATAGCGCCTGACAAACTGGCTCACAATAACACAGCAGGTAAAACTAAAGCCAACCCACAAAATACACATCAGTGTGTGCCCGATTGGATTTCTAAACTTGAGCATACTCCTGTCATTCAACGATAATAATCTACTCTTCATTTGTTCTCTGCTTTCTAAAGAAAGCTGTAAATATTAAGCAAATTCTCTTTTTAAAATAATTACATTAACTGGTATTGATATTTGATCCTTAGGATAACAGAGTTCTAAAAATGCAGGACTCCACTGAGTCACCATGTGAATTACATCCCATTGACTGAAATGACATGAACTTGTCTATTTAATAATCTTTGACTCTAATAGGACAGGCTGCATAATTAATTTTTGCCACCTCTGCTGCCCCAGTGTCTGGCAGTCCCTGTGAACTACACTCATCATGAGTGTAGCAGTTTGTAGACTTCTCTTCAGCATCCAGGAGTCAGAGAAGCCTTCCCCAGCCTGAATGGTAGAGTCTACCCAAATGAAATACCAGTGCAGCATTGAAGTACATTCCTCCAAATTTGCTGAAGTTGTTCCCTGGTCCTAGTTTCTCCATTTATTCCATTTTCTGGGAATAAGAAAGTATTTGACAAGTCACTAAACTCATGCACTGTGCCAGAGATGGTTTGTCTGAGTCACTCTGTCCTGCAACTCCTGGTGTTTAATCCTGCAGAATAATCAGTGTATGTCAACAGCAAATATGTGGCAGATCTCTATTGCGGAAGTTTTGCTTGAATATTTCTTGCTATTTGCACTTCCGTTCCCACGGTTTACAGTGTTCACAGTCTCACTGTTTCAAATGAAGCACAGCTGTCATCTCTAACAGCTGTGCAAAGATGTAGTAAATATGCTTAGCTTTATCAAGAAGGGCATGCACTACTAACGTGCCCACTTTCTTGGAATCCCTGTTCTACTCACAGTGGGTCAGGAAGCAGAGCCAGAAGTTACTGAAGACTTTGCTCAAATTAGAGCTGCGTGTTTGAAGAGCTGGTTTTCTGTCTTTACTAGCCTGGCTTTGTTCTGTTTTTGAGTCTGTTTCTGCTCAACCCTGGGGTGCTTGGTTCATATAGCAGCACATTTATATCTGGCTTGGGTTCTCTTTTCTAAGACTCGGATGGGAGTCTCATGCCTCAACTCTCAGGGAGGGTGAGAATTACTGGAGATTTAGCAAATACATCTAGTGACTTGTCAATGATATTTGCACTTCAAAATTGTCACCTGATGAGTTTTTGTTTTTCTAATTTGAATTAGTAACCCAAGCTGACATCAAATCTATAGATATTACTGTATATATGTGACTTTACCATTAACTGCCTATATTTCCTGCCTATGAATCAAATTAGTAACATAATTTCTGGTTATGTAGAAATATTTCAAATATAAACTAATATATAGCTCATTAAATATAAGTGCTCAAACTGAAATTGACTTTCTGTGACTCAATTTATTTGTCATTAAAATATTGATCATAGCATTAGTATCAGAAATGAACAAACAATAAGTCTCTAGAAATAAAGTATTTATACTGTCCATTGAGTGATGGATAATAAAAATTAATCTCACTATTATCATTTTGGTTGGTATTTCCTTTTCCTTTAGATTCTTAATGATGTTTTTAGATTGTTATTAATTATAATATGTTTAATTATATTTTATTCATAAATAGTCCAGAAAAATATTGAAATTAATTTTGTCAAGGGATGCAGGATTTACACTCAGGAATTTTAATGTTAAATTTCTCCCACTTTTCACAGCACATATTTCAGTTCCCCAATGCAGTGCACAGCTCCACAAGCAACATTCTATAAAAGCAGGAGAGTGACTGAAATTCACAATTTTGTTTTTATAAGATTCAATGATAATTTATTTTACTTCTACAAATATTTTATTTTTACATAATTTTATTTTATTTTTTTTGCTTTTGCTATTATTGTTGAATTGGAGCTTGAATCAGAAAAAAGAACACATGGCAGAGAACGTAGACAGTGTACCATATTTCCTCTTCTGGTCCTTTACAGAGTAAAGTTTGGCCAAATGTTGAGGTGCTGTGTGTGGTCACGTCCTCCACCCCTTTTCCTACTTCTCTTTCATTGGTTTGTCTTTTCTCCCTGATGCTGGAGCTGGAATCCAGGCCTCATGAAGTGCGTGAACACTAGGCTGCCTCGCCAGGCCCTCCTCTCTCTCTCTCTCTCTCTCTCTCTCTCTCTCTCTCTCTCTGTCTCTGTCTGTCTCTCTCTCTCTTTCTGTCTCTCTGTCTCTCTCTCTCTTACTCTGTCTGTCTTTGTCTCTGTCTCTTTCTTCCTTTCTCTCTCTCTGTCTCTGTCTCTCTCTCTTTCTCTCTCTGTCTCTCTCTCTCTCTCTCTCTCTCTCTCTCTCTCTCTCTCTCTCTCTCTCTCTCTCTCCTTCCTTAACATCCCTTTCATGTTGTCACCATTTCTCACAGCTGAGGTGGAGACAGACTCCAATCTCAGGCCGTCCGCTGACCACTGCTGTTTTAGAGCACAGATGTTTAACTTATCACGATCTCAGACAATCTCCCCCCTCAGACACTCCTCTTCTACTTCTCCATGTGACACAGCTGTCTTGCAGTAGAACGGTCCCAGGAGGTGCTTCGTGCAGCTCCTGTGCTCACGAGTGCAGTGTGGCACTGTCACTGCTCTTCCCTGGAAGTGTCGTGGCTTAACAAGGCTGCAAATCAGCGAGGCATTTTACGCTTCCCACTACTGGCCACTTCTGGCCTTTCCATTACTTTAATGTCAATCTACATTTCTTTCTATTAGTTGTACTTTGCATTCATCCTTAGGAAAAAAAAAATTTTCCCATTTTCAGCAGCAATTCACCTGCCAGCAAAAGCTTTACGTCTCAATTACGAGTGTATCTGAAGAAGAATTTAATTTTCCCTGTGTTTTAAACATGCCATCCAGGGCTACAGCTTTTAAGTTGACCAAGTTTGGTTTGCCTTCTCCCTTTGAAAGTTTATGCTCCACTGCCTTCTTGGTCACAGTGTCTATTGAAAGCATTATTTTCTATGTGCACACATTTTTTGTTTTTAATTGGCCTTTTTGGCTTTCTCTCTAGTAGTATTTTTCAAAAAATTGATTATAATGTTCATATTTGTGGTCTCTAACTTTTTTTCTAACTGTGTTTACTGGATCTGAGGTTTCTTATACTTTGAAACACAGAGGATTATTTCATCAAAAAATTTCTCTATTAAGTGTCTTGAAGCCCCAATACTCAGTTTCATGTCAGTTTTCCCGTCTTTTTTTGATTCTGAATAAATTATGTTTCCGTCCATTCAGATCCACTCTTCTTTTTTCTGACCTCTTGCATACTGTGCATTGTATTGCGTTTGTACTTCGCTGTTTTATCTTTCTCTCCAGAAACATTGTTTGAATTTTTTAAGGCATTTAATTTATTTTCATTATATCCACACCCTTCTTTTCATCCTTCAGTGTAATTATAACACACCCTAACATCTGTATTAATTTATTTTGTGGATTTCCATCTCTGTCATGCTCAGACCCATTTCTGTTGACGTGTCTCCCTTGTTTCTGGTCTTCTGTTTCTGCTCTTACATTCACTCGGATTCACGATCGGATGTCTAGCGCTGCGAATTTCACACTGCATCACTGGAATCGACACAAGCCCCTGCCTGCCCCTCGCCCCTCATTCTCACAGCGACCAGCACCGTTCTTGTCCCAGATGCTAAAGTTTATTCCTCTCCAGCATAGAACATCCCACTAACCCACTCTTTCCTCTTGTCCACCCCCATATCTACTCTTGTTAAAGACATACATGTTTCTCCACGGAAGAGCATGGGGCTACGTAGTCACCACCTGGTCTGATATGATGGAGAAAGGTCTTTCTTCAGGAATGTAGACTCCATCCTACCCTCTGTCCTCAGGCTAAAAATATAGTCCGGTTAGAAAGCAGGAAAAATATCATTACTTTCTTCTGCTCCACTGACCACCCTTAGCTTTCTGGTTTGTTTTATATGTCAGGTCATCTTTGATTTATTTGGCTCATGAAGGCTAAAACACGTCTTTGTCATTGGATATCTGTCTCATTCCAAGGACACCCTACCCTAGTGGCTCTCACAGCTCTCTGCAAAACAAGCCTTCTGCCAGCTGCTCTGTCTCTTATCGCTGCTTAATGTCTCTTTTGACTTTGATGACTAAACGTTACTGGGGAATTGTATTTTATTGGGAACGTATCCTCCTCATTTTTTATTATACAGGGAGACCTGATTGGAAGCATCCTCTCCTGCTGACCTTTTCACAGGTACTCTGCAGCTCCTCTGTCACTTTGGGAAATGGCTTCTGAGGCATCATGTACTTCATGAATCGTTTGCATGTGTGTGTTTCAGCCTTTTGCGATATGCTATGTATTTCGGAAACCTTTCATTATTTTTTCCCATGTGATTTCCATTGACCCTCTGGGATTTGCACTTCAGTTAATTTGCAGTTCCTCTATTTCCAGTCTCCTGAAACCAAAACAAATGTGTGAACACAGATGTTCCCCTCGGCTCTACCGTTATTCTGAGATCCTTTACAAAGCTGTAAATTCTTCAGTAAAGGAGAGCTGTCCCATCATCATGACCAGTTTTTTATCACTCTGTGTATTATATGCCATCCTCGATCCTGGAAACATAGCATTCATTCTTACACTTATTTTTGAGGCTCTTGTGGTCTGTACCTCATACAGAATAGTCCCTTTCTTGTCATAGGTAATGATATGAAATAAAATATCACAATGTTTCAGGGATATGGAGGGAGGTGGTGGTAAGTCCTGACTAGGACTTATATTATATGAGAAGGTAAAAATCTCAGTTGCTTCAGCAAGAGTTAGACATCAATGGAAAGGATAGGATTATTTTTCAGAGGCCCAGGAAAGACAGCATGATCTGTGAGTCAAGATCCCCAAGAGCTTTTATTCAGAGGTCCCCATCATAGATCTCATGCTTACCATTTTCCTAAGCAGCCTGCTGACCTTAACATACCAGATGTAACAAAAAGTAGATCTTTTTTAGAGCATTGTTCTTTCACTACTTAAATCCTGGGCTCAAAAGATAGATTTTACTACCTTTAGGTTACATGAGAAATGATTCTTACACCACTAAAAAGACCCTCTGTGTTTTACATTTCACCTAAATGGGTGATTCATCTCAAATGGTTCACTGTGTTTCTCCAATGCATCCTTTGCCCCCATAATACCCATCAAATATCAGGAGTCCTGTGATTGTGATTTCCCCATCCCTCTCAGATGGCTAGCATCTTGCATTTGTCATTGATTTAGCCTCCCCTGGTGTTCCATTTTAACCTACAGTATTATTGCTCATGAAATTTAGCAATTGTGATGATTATCTTTAGCAAGAACTATTCATCTGTAGAGTACCAGCAGTAGGTCTTCACAGTCCACTGGTGGTATGCATACCAACCTTACAATTATATATTGGGATTGGTTTCCCAAGTCCTTGAAGAATGAAAAGCCTTACATCTGTATCCTTACAAACGGATCTGCTACACTCGTACGGCATGCATTACTGGGAAGGGCTCTCAGGAGCAAGATATTCCAGAAAGCAGCTGATGTGGAATTGGCCCAAGAAAGAAAACCAACTGCAAGGAAGTTGCAAAAGTCACCCCAGTCAGGTGCTGAGGTTTGAGGAGGGAAGGATCCTTTAGAAACATCCTTCATAGAGAGATGCCAGGGGAATATCCACGATTTGTGCTTCATTTTGTTTTTTTGTAGTCTGAACCTTTGTCCTATTACTTAGGAAGTCCAATCCTTTGGGGTTTATACCTCCACTTAGGTTTAAGTATATGTGTGCAGTTAAAATATTGCACTTTTCTAAATTACCATACTTATTTACTTTCAAAAGTTTCATGATTAAAACTCTCATTAAATATTACTATGCATGTCATTAAACTTGGATGGTTTAATATGCTTAATCCCTTCCTGTGGCAATTGAAACCCACAATATAACCATAATTAAGCAAAGGGTTGATAATTCGTTAATGCCATAAGTACTATACCTATTAGCTCCAACTCTCACTGCAATGTTTTTCTGATCCTTGAACTAGTCTGCTAAGTATTCGTTAGCATAGCATTCACAGTATCTACCCCCACTCTATCTTTCTATTAATTGACAATCAAATACATTAATAAATATTTTAGCCTACACATTTATGGCATTTTGCACATAATATTTCACAGTTACTTAAATTTTTGACCCAATAAAAACAAATGAAGAAACCAAGATGATCAGTGTTCTTATGGTTGAATATCAATAATCACTTTCCCCATCCTGCCCTATCCATCCCCACAGCCTCTTGAAGAAATTAATTTCAATAGTCAGAAGGGTAGAAAAAGGGTAAGTAGAAAAAAGTGTCTCAGAGTAGATGAATATAAATCCATCACCAACTCTGAATTACACATCAGTGGATCAGTGGCATCATTTTTATGTGTGTTGGACAAGGTATTTCCCCTGACAACGCCTCTTGACACCTGAGACACAGTCAGCAGGTTATGGTGGCTGAGCCGCCACTGACAAGTAAATTATGGGACCAAGTCATGAGTAGTGACCGCCATCATTCACTTTTGTTCTGATAAAGTCACATATTTCATTACATCGTGGGTACACTGCAAAGATGATTTCAACTCCAACATTCATGGCACTGAGTAAAAATGAGTATGGATTTCAGTAAGTGAAGAGCCATATTTCACTGGCAAAGCAGCCTTTAGATTTTAATGATGATAACAAAACCACCTGAGTAGAGAAAGGTTATATATCACTCTTAAAATTATGAATAATAACTTTAAAATCATATCTTCAAAGTGTCTTCACATATATAGTAAACACATGAGCATTACATTTGCTGCACTGCATAACTTAGAAAATATAATTAATCACTTGAAATTTGATCCCATTATTCATGCATCCTCAGTTGTGAGAAAATTGTAGTTTCCCAGGAGTTGTTGAGATATATTCAGGGTGTCACTAAACTACTCTTAAAAATACTCTTAAAATAATTACTGTTCGTGGAAGTGGAAAAAACTTCAACGGTAGGTAAAATGCATTGGCTCTCACTTGTTGAACAAAATGCCAGCTGCTGAATGGCTTATATGACATTTACTCCTAGATTTGGGATCTAAACCAAATGCTCTCTTCAGAGTTCCAGCCACTGGGATGTCTAAGATCATGGTGTGCTCAGATTCAGCAGAAAGATCTTCATTTGCAAACTTCTTTCTTGTCCTGTCCTCAGGCAGAAGATAGAGATCTCACACCACTGTCCAATCAGAAGAGACCTAATCCAATGGTAGGGTGCCACGCTCAGAGCCTTCTATTAGCATAATATATTCCCAAAGGCCCCACCCGGAGAGGTCATCATTGGAATCTTAGCATTTCCACACAACACTTTTGGATGGAAACAAAAACCAATGGTATTAAGCTACGGACACCCTAGCATGACCAAGGGCACCAGCTCTAAACTGGTCTGGGAGCCACAGGGATCCCTAGAGCAAGGAGAAAGCCAGCATCAGGCAAAATGACCTTGCTGAAACAGTAAATATTCATTGCCATAACGCAAGACATCTGATTCTGTATCTTAATATTCTGCAGGCTGAAAGAGTGTAAGTGCACTTGAAACACGCAGAAATGCCACGGGATGCTGCGTGTATAATTAGTAACGTTTTTACATTCATCACCCTGTTAATGAACAATACCATAACTGTTCAGCCATGGATATTTCAAAACATGATTTTGAAATATTTATCACTTCCCAACTTAGAATATAATCAAAATAATCTCAAATTATTTTGATTTTTTTAATCTGTTTTTTGAATTCTTTCATTTTTACCTTATATGTTCCATTTAGTTTATTCTCGTTAGCTGACTTTAGGTATTCCACTTTAGTTTAATTAATTGTACTTTATTTTATAATTGCTTCTCTGTTTTCCTTTTTTCTGATACATTATATGTACATATTTTATATATTTATAACTTAAATATATATATATATATATATATATATATATATATATAATTTATATATCATTTACATGGCATTTATTTACACATACCATTTATATAGCTAGATAGGCACACACATACATGAACAGATGGATAGTCTTATGGTTAAAGCTAATGTCTCAAAAGATTGCATTCATAAGTGTGTCACTACAGAGATAATTTTGTTTTAATACCATCATAAGAATGGTACCCTTATAAAGTAAAGTGAGATAAAAAATTTCTTCCTGCCAGGAGAGGCTATAACAAGATGGTATAAATACATATATATATATATACATATGTATATATATATATACATATGTATATATATATATATTTTTTTTTTTGAAGGGGTTTTGGCCCAGACCGGACACTGTAGCTGAAAAAGCCTCAGGCAAAACCAGAGAGCTTCTACCTCCCCTGCCCCTAGAGATTTACCTGTAACTCTATCTCTCCCTGTCCTTGGGAATCTGCCCCTGGCGCCAAACGTGTGCCAATGAAATACCTGTGCATCTCTAATGGCCCTAGGGCACAACCCTAAGCTTAGGCTACTTATATACCCGCCACGCCATGTGTCCACTAGAGAGATCGCTGGACTCCAGTGGCCAGGGGGTATCAGTTATCTCTTTCTGTGTTCTCAGAATAAAGGCGTCTTTTGTTTTATACTTCATATCTTTTGGAAGTAATCCCATCATTTGGTGCCATGACTTGATTGGCAGGTGATTGACTCCTGGGACACACCCGTTTTGAGTTCCCAGTTGAGTCCCCCAGCCGATTCACGAACTGGATAACATCCTGGATTAATTCCGTACTTTATCTTCTCCCGAGTCCCATTTGACTTGTTGCCAGCTGCCTGCACTCACCACCAACCAGATTGATTTCAGGTGAGCACTCTCCGGGAACTCTTGGTGCTAGGCTCCACCCCAGTGGACTGTTATCCCTGTTTGCGTGGGTCTGTGGCACTTTCATGTCTTTAGGACAGCCCTGGGCAGAGTTTTTTCTGGGCAAACCTGAGTCCACACGCTAAAATCTCTCACATTCTTTGAGTTCTGATAGCCCAAAGCAGAGATTTTTGGACCTCCCACACTGAAAAATCCCTCACTTCCATTAAAAAGCCTTGTGCTTACACGGGCAAAACTGCTACTGCCCCACGTGGACTCCACTCAAAAATCTCTCAGTGACAACTAGAATATATGAGTTTTTGGAACCTTAGCCACCATGTGGTGCCACAGAACCAGTGACGGCTTGTTCTCTGGACCACGGCTTATTTCTTGCCTGAATCAGTCATGGGAAACGTATTTTCTAACTCCCAAAAAATGCCTCTACAATGCTTAATTTCCAATTTATGTACTCTTAAAATTAAAAGTACCATAAAGATTAAACTATTAACTTTTTACTGCCAGGAGTTCTGGCCAACCTACCTGCTTATCAGCAATTGTTGGCCCAAGGAAGGAGTATTTGATCCCTGCATTCTCTAAACCCTATACGATTTTTGCTGGGCCAGTGACAGGGTCATAGAACTTCCACACATAGAGACGTTCCCTGTTCTGAGAACACACCCTTCTCTCGTTAAGTACTGAAAATAATCCTATCATATATATATATATATATATATATATATATATATATAGAGAGAGAGAGAGAGAGAGAGAGACAGAGAGAGAGAGACATAGACATATTATGCAACACACACCTTTCTGTCTACATAATGATTGGATGCTTTAAAGAAATTTTTAAAGACTCGAATGTATATGTATAATATATGAGTATGTGTGTCATTTTAATGTATTTTAATATGCAATTAATGTATGTAAACTAAAGTTTCTAACTTGCTTTCTCCTATAGTATGTAGAAAAAAATCTTTACTCAGTAATTTTGCCTTTTATCTGGGATTCTTTGAATTCCTTTTACACGTCATTAGTCTCAAAATCAGCCAGATATTTGAATGTAGTTCAACTACAAAATTTAAGATTTTGTTTGGCTCCTTTCACTTAGCAATTTTTACACTTCCTACCAGCTGTGATTCTGCTGGGCTTTGTGAAACAGAGCTAAAATCAGCTGAGCCCAAGTCAGTTTTTCACGTTGGCAACATGGAAAAATGTCACATAGGAAAGCTATCTAATGGCACTCTTTTCTCTAAGTATAGACTACACTTGAGATTTTCCCTGCTTTATAGGTTACTTTCTAGTGACCTTTAGTCAACTGCTTATTGATACTTTTTTATCACTATTTTATTTACAGATTTGAGTCCACTGCATGCAAGATTCTTAACTTTATAGGGACTACTTGCCAATTATGGTGAATGCAGGCACCACATAAAGCCTTTCTGTTATGCAACTGTGTCAAGCAATTCTGACAGTGAATTCTGTTATGCAATTCTAAAGGCTTCACAATTGTTAATTAACTTTAGGATATCCAGCCAGTGTTAGCTAGAGTTGAATAGAAGACAATGGCTAACTCTAAGTGGAACATTGAAGGATACCAAGAAGGACATGATGTTTGAATTTGGATTTGATATATGAATAGGGAAATTTCTTCAGCTTTATGTAAGTAGTGCTAGTTACATGACTCCTTTAGAAAAAGATAGTTTTGCCTATCTTGATTTACATGTAGTGGTTCATCCAAAAAATATTCATATCCAGATAAATAGAATTGACCTAATAACACTAATATTTTTTTAATGTTTTCTTGATGTACTTGAATGCTGAATATATTCTTTTAAATAACTGTAGTTTTTACATAAGATATCTGATAATAAGACATATTATAAAGATTATTTTCTTAAACTATAGACTAAAGCTTCTATAGCCAGCATTAATCCCCATATTTCATGGTAAACAATGGAATTTTGTTTTAAATACACAATTTGAAGTTGGCAGCATTTGGGAAGAAAGGACGACAAAGAAAGGGTGACTTACAATTATGAATATAATGTTTAATCTTACTAATGCACATGTTATATTGCTTTTCTCATTAGTCTAGGATAATTCTTTAGATAACTGAAAGCAGTCATGTATTATTATCACAGTGGTATCACTCTGTCAACAGTGGTTAATCAAAAGTTATCACTGTTAATTACAGTGACTGTACAATTAGACAAGGGTATGACTTGTGAAATCAGAGTTGTGAAATGTGTAGGGAAATACATACACAGGCTTATTTCATGTATTTTATCCTGGGTTGATTTCATGGTTATTTGACTTTAAGAAACAGCGAGAAGGCAGAATGTATTTGATGGAAGTTAGAGGCAATTCTTTTATGGTAATAAATATTTTATTTAAACGCTCACCCTCTGTCTTTCTTTGTCTATGTATGTTTAATATAAATATTTCTCAATCTTACTTTAAAAGCAATAAACAAAGCTATGTATGGCTGAAAGGCATAGTGGGTTTTTATACATTTCTTATTTATATTTCTTTACACCTAAGTATTCATTTAACAGTATTTACTTATCAGGGAAGCACTGCTGTTGGTAGTAGTGGATTTTTCAGTAAAACCTCTTCTTCCATTTACATACTTATGTATGTATTTGAATCAATCCAGGACAATCACAACACAGCAACTAAAGCAACTAAAGGCACTAAAAAAGAGTTCTTGCCTAAAAGTGACAAGACTACGAGACAAATGTGTTCAAAGTGATGGGGAGACTTTTGGAGGGATCAATGATAAAGTGTCTTTCACTGTAATACATTTTACCAAGAAATTTAAGTATTCATATTTTTATCATACTTTATATTAAAAAACAAATATTTTTCAAGGGAATGGACTAAAATTCAAATAACTGTTTATGTCTCTTCCAAGTTAGACACCAAATATTTGATTATAAATTTACACTATGCAAATGATATAAAATATTTGGCTAGTTAAATAGGCAATTTAAAGTAGCTACTTTTGTAACTGATATTTCACCATATTGATCGACTCTGTTGCAGAAAATTCTGCAGTGGTAATTATGTGCAGTATGATTTACATAATGTGTGCAGATTTTATGTGTTCAGCCTCCTGTTTACAAAATTTTAATTATATAACACATCATTAGGATGTGCTATTAAATATTACAAATGATAATCACATGCATTAATTAATCAATTTTTAAAAAACAATAGAAAATGATTATGTAGCAGTAGAATGATTTTGAACATGATTTAGTATCTCTTTGATTATGATAAATCACTTAGGGATCCTGAAGTGATTTTACATCTTCAACATGAAAATCAACTATATTACACTAGTAACACAAAAAAATGACAACTAATATTCTCTTATTAAAAATGATAACTTTGCTTACTTTTTATTTAGATATTCTCCACATATAGGGTCCAATCACACCCAAAGTTCCCCACAATCTACGTTCTCCTAATACTTTTTTTATTGATCTTTTTTCAAATCAATACATTAATCCCTCCATTCTCCTGTTCCTGACTTCTTTATAGGGTGAGCTTCATTTTTCCAGCAGAGACATTTGATTATCTGAGCTCAGGTACTTGTACTTGAAATTTCTTCATTCTCTTCGCTTCAAACTGTGCCAAGGAGGAAATTGTCACTGCAGATTCCTGCAAAGAGTGTTTCTCATCAAAGAAAACCAGTATCATGAAGAAGTCTTAGTTCTTTACGACATCACATCTGAAGACTGCATGCTGCAAATAACTTATTTTACTTTGGGGTTGTGTAAAATTAAATGTATAAGAAATCATTCAAGTAAAACAAACCTTCCAAATGCAGGTCTTTCAGGTCTTTCACTCCTCATTGATCTCCATTGGTTCAAAGTTGTGAGGTTATATTATATATAGATATGAGGTTCTAAAATATCCCCAAACCAACTAGCTTCTTCCATAAAAGGAACATTTGTATTTTTCTTCATGAGTGTATTTGTCAAAGATTATGTTCTTATTCAATACGGAGAAATCCCTGGATAACCTTCAACATATGCCAGGACAATTTAAGTGCAATGCTCCAACAGTTTGATCATGAAGTATTTCTTCTGTAATAAATACGAAATGTGGTCTTCTGAGCAAATGTTTAGTCACAGCCATTAAATATTTAGCTAATAGTTTAATGACTAGCCCTCATTTTCTCTATAAGAAGTAGAAGCAGATATAGCATAATTTTAGAGATACTATACCATATGTTATAGGTTATGCAATTACATTCTATCTCTTTGACATTTTCCCAGTGTTTCCTGACACCCATGGGAAAGATAGTTCCAGTTTGCTGTAAAAAAAGTCCCTATTCATGTTTGTGCATTCACTAAGAACCATCTTTAAATGTAGACAAAACACAAATTTATTATCACCAAATTCTTCCTTGATTGGCTTTATACTTTTCCTTAATTTACATTAAAAGCTGTAGTCACAGAATGAGATTGTAACAATCTTGCGTACTCAAAAACTTCTTTAAAGGGATAAATGATGTAGATTGTAGATATCATTTAATACTCTAAAATCATGGTTCAAAGCTAAACTCATTTTCCATTTTTTCTCTCTAGTTTACTTTGATATAAAATGTGTCACAGCATAGCTTGGTAAACATTGTGTTTCTGATTTGGAGTCCACAAAGGTTATGGAAACATTTAGAATAATTTCAGGGAAAGCATCTGTTTAGACATTCATCACATTAATATCAGATGTCCACAAAGATCAGAGTGCAAACTGAAAAACTGTCATGAATGCTTCATTCTAATTCTAGGCAAGGCTTTGGGGGGATTTGAGTGTTTACTAAAAATATTTGTAGCTTAAACACTGTTAGAAGACAGTGAAAGAGAGAAACCAAAACATCTTATTTATTCCTTAGTAAATTTTATGGATGAAAGAATCAAAGGATGTGTACTTCTAATCAATGACCAATTAACACATTTCAATGGACAACTCTACTCTAAGTACCCAACCCACTTGGAACAGTGGAACAGTATTTGAATAGTCCCAAGACTAAGGAATCAGAAAATGTTTTGTTTTGTTTTGTTTTTTTCCTTTTTTTTTTTTTTTTTTTTTTTAACTATCCAGCCTTCTCTCTACATTTGTGTGGGGAAGAATTCTGCTGTGCCATGTGTCTCACCAAATTCAATTCCTTTGTCTTTTAGATTGGCAAACCATCAGCGCTGCCCCCAGGAAACCAAAGGCTCCTTGTGTGCCTTGCACAGACCAGGCAGACATCTGTTTTGGAAACAAGATAAATAATTGCTCTATGCTATTATAGAATTCAATACACACACTTATCCTTAATGAAGAATGATATTTGGGCTTTGAAATACAACCAATTTTTGAGACAACCATTCCTTTCCACTCATGTAGGAAATCCTATCATCTATCTATCTATCACATGTACTTGCATAGTAAATAAATGCTTGTTTAAAATTAGTCAGTATTGCCAGGGATGTACTTCAGCAGCACAGTGCTTACTCAGCAAGTGCAAGATCCTGCGTTTGATTCCCGATACCCAAAAAAAAAAAAAAAAAAAAAAAAAAGAAAAAAAATAGTAAACAAGAATTTCCATGAAAAGTTGCATGTGCAATTTCATTTCCCAATGATATAGATACAGTTTAGAAAGATATTAAGTAATAGTTTTCTTTGACTTATTTAAATTTTTTCTACACATGTTAATTACTTGAATTCTCATGTAAAAAGTCTATGAAAAAATAGAATGCATTAATTTCTTTGTTTTTTTTTTTTTTTCAGTATCAGGAATCAAACTAACGTTGCTGTGCTTGCCAGGTGGACTCTCACATCACTGAGCTATACCCACAGCTGCATTAATGTTTTGTGTTCCTATTTTGTAGTATTTTATTTTGATTTCCTTTATCCAGTCAAGCTGACTTGCAAGTTGGAGCCATAAGTACAAACTGGGTGCATTTCATCTCATCTTCTATCTTTGTCGCCTTTTTCAAACTCCAGATTGCTCTCCCAGTTTTCATTATCTTCCAGCAGTGGTCTGAATCAGCCCATTTTAAAGGTCACTGATAAAACGCAGTCCCTGTTTCTTTCCTGTCATTTTTATCGTGGTGAGCATTATCTTTGTTGACAGCACTACTAACAATTAAGTGGATAATTAAATTACAATTTTACACGTTGCTTATCATATTTGCATTATGACAAAAAGATGCTCTCAATCTCAAGGATGGATGTATTTAAAAAGTCAAAATGATGCAAGAAAAAAGCCAAACTAATTACACGGGAAACAAAAGACATGATGAGACAGTGGGAAGATGTTGGTAAGGTAAAGGTCTGATAAAGACATTTTAAAAGGAAAAATGCTAATGAAATAATTACAATTTTTCAATCTTCGGCATGCATATCTTTTTCAGAAATAGAATCTTGAAGGTAAATTTGAAAATAATTATTGAGAAATAAGTAACAGAAAAGATAAAATGATGTCTGATATGTTCAAAATTAATATTCTGAATGGTAGATTGGAAAAAAAATTATTTCCAAAAACAGAATTTGAGAAAAGTCCTATGAATGATGAAAGTTAAGCTAGAATTTGAGGCTGATTCTAGAATTTAAAGGGAACTGTTCATGGCAGATATACACTGACTTACATTATAAATACTGATTAATATTAAACAGATTCCAAGTCAAAAATCAACAAATATAAATAATCTTGTAGCCTTAACACCTAAATAATAACAAAACTATAGAGTAAGATGATTCAATTGACTTTAATCTTTAATGTATGGACATTTTAAAATATACAAACCTGTGGGAGAAAATGTGGAATCCTGCTTTACAAATCAGCTAAGTTATCATTTATTTACAAAAGGAAACAGAGATAATTTTGAACCTTCAGAAACGTATAAGAACACAGTTTTCCATAATCCAACTGTTAAGAGATTAATATAAAATTACTTTCCTCAGCTAAGGAGTGAAAGCAGGAAGAATAAAATGAGGCAGCAGATACTCATTTAGAATTTTAAGTTAAATTAAATTAGTGATAGTTGAATTCATGTTAACAGTAAAACTATTGTAAAATTTACAGTGAGCAGTATAAACTGTTGTAAATTTAATTTAATAAGTGCAAGAGTAGATACTGTGGTGGAAAGAAAGCAAAGACACATTCACATCACTTAAAAATTCATGTAAGAAATAAAGTGAACACATGGTGAATAAGTATTCATGTTATTAAAATTACACCAATTATTAGATATAAAAGTTATGAGAGCCAAAATTGAAAACTGTACTTTGAAAGATAGTATTTAAAATAAAATTGGTGATGACCAGACCATTGTTTATGTAGTAATAGAAGACCATTAATTATTATGAATACTGATAGTGTTGAAAAAGTATAATCTGTACCACAGGCGTTTAGACTAAAAGGCACAAGTAAAGGAAAGCATTATAAATATACAAAAGACATTTTTAAAAAACAAACAAAAATAACCAGAATATGTAGTTAGAGCTAAAAATAACTACTTCAAAAGCATCCAGACTCAGCAACACACATCATGGTATAAAATAATTTGATGTTTTTTAAGAATAGGCAAAAAAAAAAAAACTGTAATAAAAAGAAACAGAGTTAAAGCAGGTGTGGTGGTGCAAGCCTCTAATCCTTTGGGTGGCTGAGGCAGGGAAGTCTTTGGGAGTTCAAGACCAGCCTGGGCTGCAAAGTGAGCTCAAGGCCACCCTGGACCGCGAAGTGAGACCTTGTGTCAAAAAGCAATAAATAAATACATTAAATAAAAAGGAACAGAGCTGCTGTATATTGCCATGGATAAAGAGAGCTAGCATATTATATTAAAGAATTAGGTGAGCAAGACAATGTAACAATTCTGTGTATGTGTGGACGTAACAAAAGATCTTAAACCCTATGAAGTCTGAAACATAATATTAAAATTGTAAAGGTAAATGGACCAGTTTATAGTTACATCCGAAGACCTCAGCATGTCTCTCTCAACAACCGGTAGAACCAGCAGACAGAAAATCAGCAAAGACTGCAAAGTCCTAAATAACACCACTGGTCATCTTGACCTGTTACATTTCTGTAGAATACTCCTCCTCACAACATTAGAATACATGTTCTTTTCAGGTACACCTGGAACATCTGCCAAATAGAGGATACTCTAAGCTATAAAACACATTTTAAAGACTTAAAATGATGAAAAGAATATTCTTTAAACACATCAGAATTATACTAGAAGTCGACAGTGGAAGCTGTGTGTGGTGGCGCAAGCTTCCAATCAGCCCAGAGCACACAGTGTCTCAGTGAGCTCCTGTCTCAAAGTAAAGACTAGACATAAAAACTGGCTGAGGCCCTGGCTCAGTGCAGAAGCCCTCTGTTCAATCCCCAGTGCTGATGGGAGTGCAGGGGGCGGGGCGGGAGGGTGTTTAGATAACACAGAAAGGAAGAAAAAAGAGACCAGTGACAGAATGATGTCTAGAAAATTTCCAGGTATTTGGAAATTACACAGTAGACTGCTAAATAACCCGAGAGGCAAAGAAATCATAAAGAAAATTAGAAATTATTTTAATTGAAGAAAAATTAATACAACATAAAATTTACCATAGGCAGTTAAAGCAGTTAGTAGTGTATGAATTATACACTTATGCTTGGAAAAACTCTCAAAAAAACTTGTCTTTCACATCAGTAATGAAAATAAGACAAAGTTATTAAAAATAAGAATATAATTAGGAATCAAATATCCAAACATATATATTACATAGTAGGAGCTTTTCAAGGAAAATTATTCAGAAAATTTCAAAAGATAAATACCAATTTCAAAATCAGAGGTCAAACTATTAAAGTCAACATATAGGTTTGAATTAAATAATCGGACATATTTATAAAAAAACTCATGTTTAGCCAAGACAATTTGAAATTAACACACCTAACAGCTTCCTCAATATACAGTAAAATTTATTCAATAACAATATGTGAAATCTATTTGTTTTTATATTTGTAAGTATATATGCATGGACATACAGAATAAGTTTATATATTTAAGTGTTAAGTTTTGTACCCACAATACAAATATATAGGTATCTTTTACAAACAGAAAATATAAAAATTTGACCTATTGACCAAAATATAATCTAAAATTTTTTAAAAATGTACAGTATCTGAAATTTAAAATATGCAAGCCCAAATTGTTACTTAGTTATAAAATCTACCCTCTAGAGAAAGTAAGTCAAATCACATACCAAATAATCCGGGAAATAAATATTGGGGAATACATGGTTGAGATTATTAATCTCTTTATCAAAACTTTACAAATAATGAATGTATCCAACAAACAGAGAAAAGGAAAACTTTATGAAGACGTGGTACTGTGGAATTTCCACACTGGCGCCCTAAACATTTCTGTGCCTGGTCCTTAGAATCCACAGAGAGGAGAATATGTGAAGTCACTAGGGAAATGTAAACTGAACCACCGGGAACCCAATGGAATGGCAATAACCCAGCATAATGACCAGGAGACCCTCAACCATTTAGAAACAGAGAACTCGTGTTGTTAGCGGGGATGTCAAATTGGTTTGATCAAGCAGGTAGATAGTTTCACAGTTTCTTAAAAAGCTAAGCATGCACTTATCAAAGGATTCTGGAATTCTGCCTAGCTTTTGGTTTTCTATAAACCCAGTAAAATCAAAGTCTACATAAATGTTTGTATTTGCAATTTTATAGCAACATGGTTCATAATATCCCAAATCTGCAACTCATTGATCAGTTAATAGTTTGGTTTACACATACACTGGCAAGATTTTCCAGCAATCAAAAGGCACAAATCAAGTAACTGACTCTCATAAATGTTGCCCTAGGTGAAAAGAGCCATACCTCAAAGATTACACTTTATGATCCCATGTATAATATTTTTAGAGAAAATAAAAATGTTGAGCCAGTGATTGCCCTGGATAAGAGGTGAGGATAGAGGCTGATTGCTGAGCACAATAAACGTTGGAGGGGTTGATTTAAAATACCTAAAAGTGGAACGGAGTTGTAAAAGCAAAATCACAAATCCCCGAGCTATTTTTGTGTAAGGTAGTGATACTTCAGTGAGTCTACTACAAACATAAATCCAAGTGGCTCAGGTTTTAGTTTAGCTATACTTTAAAAGAGTCTGAAATTTAAAGAGCTTTGTTTTGAATTATATACTTTTGAAATACAGGTGTTTTATCTTTAACTCAGGTGTGTGTGTTGCTCATTTCAATACTTGGTACATTGCAGACCACTATGGTTATTATGTTTAACATTCGTTCTGCTGTATAATCGAAGGTAAATTAGTTCTTGTGTTTGTAAATTTAGAGATGATGTTTAGATGCCATGTGTAGCATTCATTATAGAATAGTAATTGGCAATTTTATGGCATATTTGGTGAAAAGTACCCACTGAATTCATGACTTCTTTCCCAGGAAATTATTTCGTATGGAAATACTTTTAACATTTCTGAGATTTTCTTGTGTTACATATAGGACAAGAGACTCCACAAGGGTGGAGGTGGTTGCCACTTTACTAAGTAGGCAGAGGTGGAGTAGGTACCACTCTTACTGTGAATGTGTGTAATTCCAAATAAACACCGAGCAATAATTTAACACAGTAATAAATTTTGATAATAATATAACATAGTGAAATAATGCCCTCTAGATGGAACCCAAGGCAGAATATATTCATTTTTCTGGTTTCTCACAGAATGTTTCCTGTTATAATATTTTATAGTTAATTGCAGTCATTAAATTTATTATGTTCACCGGGGTATTTCTGTCTTTCCAATAAATTATGATGGTATCATTATAAACATGAAGGCCAATATTTATGTGATTTGTCCTCTTCGAACTTGCTTCCTTCAGCCTGTTGCACTTTCTTCACGGGAATTGGCAGCTTATTTAGATATTTTCTTCACCAAACTTTACTGCCAAAAGTAGAAAACGAGAGGCAGCATCAAAGAATGAAATCAGAGAAAATCTTGCAATCTTTATTGATGTTTGCAATGTTTTTGACAAGCAATTCTTACTAGATGTTTAAAGTGATGTACCGTAAATTAAAATTTGGTTAGTAACTCGTATCTTGGATTCACTGGGTGGTCTCTTTCATTGAATTACTATCAGAGAAGCCAGTAGAACAGAAAATCTTGTGAAATTCTTCTGCACATTTAATATCTATTGCTGCTACTTCTGTGCACATGTGTTTCATTATGTTATGTTTGTCAGATAACTTTATCTTCTGAATTGAGACAAAATGTATAAAAGTAGTCAACATTGTGATATGTTACTAGAAAAGGATCATGTCCTACAATACCAAAGATTTCCTTGAATAACTAGAAATATTGAGTAATTAGAAATCTTCTTGAGAAAAAAAAAAGAAAGAAATTCTTGGCCAGGAAATAATTCCAAAATACTTATTTAGTTTTAAAAATGAGAAGTAAAATATATACAATGACAGTATGAAGCTGAGTATTTCCATATCTAATTGTAATTACAGAGGTAGAAAAAAGACAAACATACAAAAGACTACATGAAAAAATAAGTCAGAAGTGAAGTCTTCTAAATTTAAAACTTTTCTATGAACTACAAGAGTTGAACTCACCTCAGCACAGAAAATGTGTAGTAAACAATGTACACATTAATTCAGTTCTTAGACAAGATGGGTGTAATTCAGAACCACAGTCTTTACAAGCTAAAATAATTGATCCTTGACTATTAATATATACAAACAAATAAATATGATATAGTTCAGAATAAAAATTAAAATAACAAGAAGTGTAGAGAAAAGAATGGAGAGTGCTAAATTATTGTGAAATTTCTACACCAAGAATGAAGAAACATTCAAAAATAAATACATTGTTAAGATTTTCATGTCTTGACATTAAAAGTTAATATATAAAACTATAACAATCAAAATATACAAAAGCCACAATAATAGATACATCAGCTAAAGACAAAAGAGACAGACAGACAAGGTCAGTTGATGTTCAGCAAAAGTGAATAGGCAGCTTACGAAAATACAACATTTTTCACTAAGCGGTTCTGAAACAACTCAATACCTATATGCAAAATAATAAATCCAGACTAACTTACACTGTATGTATAAATTTTCATAAAACTTTCATTGACTTAACTGGAAAATTTAAAGCTGTAAAACTTCTAGAGTAAAGCATGAGGAAAGCTATGTTTTATTCTGGGCTAGGAAAATATGTCTTAGATAACATTAAAGCATAGTATCTAAAAATATAAATGCTGCGTTATTCAAAATAATATGTTAACTCTGCTTTTTGTATGACAGTACAAATTGAATGAGAAGACAAGCCAGAGACTAGATACAATTCTGTGCAGTTCACATTTTTCACAGACTCTGCATTTAGACTATGAAAAGAGATTTTGAAATTGGGTAGATAGCAAAAAAGAATACAGATAAGTTAAATTCTAAACAGATACAACAGCAAAGCAAATATCTGTGGTGCAGCTAATCCTGTATGTGCTCAGTATCCTTAGTGACGATATTCCTAATTTAACAACATGATTGGCTGAAGGGTTCAGACATATCCATACACTCAGCTGAGCACACAGACTGTGAGGGCAGCACAGCCTCCAAGCAGCTTTTTCTACAGGACATCGCTGCAGCTTTTGCTGATTGTACATACAGCACAGTACTGTGCATTTACATTCTGTTAAGCACTACAGTGCTGCATGTAAGAGTTATGTAAATACAAGCAAAGCCACCATATAGGTATTTTCACTGACCATTTCTCTGTTCTGAAGATTGTAATGCACCTATCATATACAGTCCCTTGCCCGGTGAAGAATTCATTTAACAATCTACTTATAGGAATATAACTCGGTCATTAAACGAGGAATTTCTGTGCCTATGAACAACTTAACGTCACAGTGTGAGGCCAGGGATTTAGCTCAGCGGCTCAAAGTGCTTGCCTAGTAAGTATGAGGTCCTGAGTTCGATTTCCGGTAACAACCCCCCCGCCCCAAAAAAATGCCAAAAAGTCAAAATTGTGGTGCTTATATATTAGTATATGTCAAGTTGAAAAAAAAACAGTCACACTAACAATTGACAAAGATATTAAGCAATTTAAATTTTCGTGCACTTGTAATAGAAATGCAACATGGTACAAGCAGTGTGGATATCAATTTGACAGTTTCTTGAAAATTTAATGTATATTTCAGCCA
The DNA here is from genome assembly GCF_034190915.1 of Cavia porcellus. Lineage (NCBI taxonomy): Eukaryota > Metazoa > Chordata > Mammalia > Rodentia > Caviidae > Cavia > Cavia porcellus. The sequence goes on along the minus strand of NW_026947495.1, from coordinate 77,877,949 downwards.
TTCCATTCATAGATAAATGAAACAAATCCCCACATAAACATTGTGTATGCATACTTTGTGTAACTTTATCTAGTAGCCCAACACTTGGAAGAAATCAGATTTCCATGAAGAGGTGTTAGATGTACAAATTCTGGTATGTCTGCAATAAAAAATCAACAAATGATTTATATATGCAACAGCAGAAACTGATCACAAAATGCTTATGTTATCGGGAGAAGACTGGTTGATAAAGTACACTCATTGAAGGGATCCAGTTATTTAAAGTTGAAGAAATTAATGCTAAACATACCATACATTTTGTTACTAAGCAGGTTAGTAGTTGCCTAGGAATGGGTTGATAGTTAATAGAGATTAGAAAGAAAAAATTTAAAAGAGCATGAGGAAACTTTCAGCAGTGGCATGTATAACTTCATCTTGTATTAAGCAAAAGTTTCACATTGTAACAAGTAGCAAAATTTTACAAAAATAGTGAATATAAGTATGTGTCTTATGATGGGTCAATTGCAGCACCATAAGTGCATGTAAATGGGTTAAATTTATTAATTAAAATCGGGTGTAGATTTGATCTCAAATTTTTCTGCAATAATTTATCTTCAAGAACTATAAATAAACCTACTAGTTTAGAATGTATACACAAAAGTATAGGGTAAATTGTTTTAAAATGTGTGTAATACAAATTGTTCTAAATGTGTCCAATATGATTTTTGTTAATGGATAAAATATGGAGGTGTTAATTTTATATTTCAAAAGCAATGTTTTGTATCTAGAGATAGTATGCAAATAAGAAAAGGGGTAACTAAATAGGGTTCAAGAGTGTGTGTCACTTCTCTCTGTGAGTTGTGGATTATATAGTACGAAATAGAGAAGAAAACCCAAACTTGTTACCAGTGACTTCGTAGGACAGAGTGAGTTTCATGACAGCAACAGAAAGAAGATGAAATAACTTAATCTTCATTCTTCTCTACTGGTTGAATTTGTTCTTCTAAGAAAGTATTTTTGTAACAGTGCGATGTTTTTTTTTTTTCTTGGTACTGAGGATTCAGCCCATGGCTGTGGTCCATTCTGAACAGATTTTGATATGTCTAATCTTGAAATAGTGTCTCTCTAAAATGTGAAATTAGTAATCCTCGTACCTCAGTTTCCCAGGGTTCTAGGATTACAGCTGTGTACGTTACTACATCGAGTCCACTGCATATTTTCATAGACAGATATCAATGCCTGGCAGATCCGTACCATACTTTCCTGATTCCCTAATCATACTTACAATTATATTATAATAATCTGAAATTTACTTAATTTTTATCTCCAATTTTACCTTGCAATATTACATCCTTTAAAACTACACTATTTTTGATCAAATCTTTACAAATAGTGTTGTTTACATTTCAGGAAAATATAACTAAATACTGTCTGCTAATTCACATATATTTATATAACAATATCTTCTCTTAGGGAAAAACCTAGGAATCCAAACCAAGCAGAAATAGTTTCAGTACTGGAAAAAAAAATTAATTGCTTCATTTGTTTTTAAGATTGAATAACCTTTTATGTACAAAGGATAAATGCTATGTCATGTATAGCTAAATATTTTTGAAATATTCATGGAAGGTCACAAAGTATAAATTATTCCAAACAAATAGTAGTGAATTTTAATAACTAGAATTGGTCATCAGTGAAATATATTAGCCCAATTTTGCTACATTTAGTCAATAAGTCAGTTACTGTATAAAAATCTTTTACAATAGATTCAAGACAAAAATGAATTACATTTATGTATGTATTCATAGTAACTAACCTAGCTGTAAAAGATTTGATTCCAAGTGTCATAAAAGTGGTACTAAATTCTAGTTGACTCTTTTGAGGAGAATTGCATGTGTGTTTTTCCACTTCTAGCATTTCTTCTGGATATTAAGCAGCAACAATCTTCATACATGATGTATAAAGTAATTCAGTGCCCCTCTTATGGATAAATACTGAGACATAGGTATATAACATTTTCTGAGTGTTGTATATAAAGTCAACATTTCAAAAATGAAATCATGGTATTAAACATGAGGTGTTACAACAAACTAGATGCAAAATGTGCGCTAGACCTTGTCTCAATAAATAGCTAAACAAGTCGGCAAAGCCGACTTACATAATAAGACAACTTAGTTACACAGTGATTATGGTTAAAGCAAATTATAATTGTGTGAGACATTCATTGCTTTGAATCAAGAATACTAAAATTAATATAGTGAGCAGGATGCTCTTTGTATCTATTTACAGACATGTAGAAAGAGTTCACATTTAGAAAGACACTTAACCATTTTGTTTTGATCAAATTAAGCACTCGTATGGAACTAAAACATACGCCATGCTCATGTGATGATCAATCTTCAGTAATAACCACTCCTGTTTGCAGAATATCATCTGCTAGTGTCAGATTTTTGCATATGTGTCAGCGTAAAAATCTGAATGTATGGAATTTTCTTTTCTTCTATTTCCATTTGGGTGTTACTGTCACAACCATCAACACATTTGCCAATTAAATTGCACTCGAATTTGTCTCAGAGAATAAATATTGCAAATGAAAGGCAAACTGAATGAGAATGAGTCATATTGCATTGTAAGTAATATTTCCCTAAATATGTGTTTATGGTTCTAGAAAAGAATGAGCACACCAATGAAAAACATGTTCAAGTATTAAAAATGTGTGTGTATGTGTAGGCTTCAAAATCTAAATCTGGGATGATTATGTTAAATGCATAAATACAGGAAAGATCCAAACTATTCCCACATCAATCAAATGATCAAGGCTGAAGGAAATGAAGACAATCACACCTCAGACCGTTAGGTTTCCTGCTGTGGATTTCTGAGCAGCATGTCTGCCTGCTCTGACCATGTTAACCCTTTGGGGGGTAGCAACGAAAGCTTCAGGTGGGTTTACAGGTGGATTTGGAGCAGGTGAGGATTCCCACTTTCCTTGGGTCTTGGCAGACACGGATACATTGCTCTTGCCATCAGATCTAACAATAGCAGGGTTTTTATCTCACTGAGCTAAGGTGACATGGTGGGAGAGAGCAGTGCAGTCCTGCACAGCTGCTGTCATCACTATTTGCTGTTTCCTAAAAATGCTGGAAGTTTAGTCAAGATAATGTGAGCCCCTCGTCCCTAGAGAAGTTCCTTGATTAGCTGCATTCTGCTCGGGTATGGCTCAGGTTACTGACCACAGTGGAATTCACATACTGGACAAAAATAAGGACTCGGATAACACTGGGTATGTCAGCTCAGAGCAATGTACATCATAGGGGGTGCAATTTGGAAACAAGGGGACCACACCCCAAATCTCATTGCTACAGTGTTGACATTGCAAAATTTAGTTGACCAAGGAAAACAAAGCAACTTGGCTTGCCTTCGAAAACTAAAAACTGGGTATATATAAAACTGATTCAATAGCTGAAGTCATTGAAAAATAATCACAATCAAGAGGTAAAACATGAATTAAGCAAAATAAAATGTTATACTTCAAGAGTGTGAAATTAGATATTTGTGACATTGTAGACAACATTTTGCACATCTTTATTAAAAGTGTAACTTACCAAGGTGTAAATCAGCAGTGATAACTGTTTTTTAGTAGATTGTAAGTGGACCCAGCTATTTCTCGTCAGTAGTGTAATGGGCAGATAGGAGAGGTAACAAGTACTCTGCAAGATTGTATTTGAGACCAAAATGAGTCAAATTCACAAATATTTTAGATTAATAATTTAAAAGGACTGTCCTGACTCATTACTTTAAAGAAAAAAATGTGTACGTAGCCATTTTCACATATTTCTAAGTCACTTGAATGTATAAGAAATACTAAATTTTTAATCCTAATCTAGCAAACTACAAGTAAGTTCCTATAAGAATTGTTTGAATTATTTTAACTAATAATGTGTAAAAGTATACATATTACTGCACATCCTGTGCTGCTCCAACATGAGTATGTATTGTATAATGTTTAAAATAAGTTAAATATATTTATCTCTTCAAACACTTGTTATGTTTACATGATAAAAATATCCTAATACTTTCTTGTAGATTTCTGAGATATACAGACCATAGAACAATGGTCAGTGTATCAGCGTTTTTTTATGTCTTAAAATATTTTGGCTCAGGACATTCTTTCATTGCTGTTTATCATTTCCCATAAAATTTTACCATTTTATTTTAGAAATTCTTTTATTAACTTGCTTTACCTTTGCAAACTGATGGGATTCATTGCCCTGTCTCTCCACAGCATGCATCGCTGGCTACAAACACCTACTGCCAACCCCCTCCCCGCTCCAGGGCCGCTTGGCAGGCACCACAGAGCTCTTTTGCACATTAAGAACAGAAGGTTAGGTGGAAGCACTCTGTGCTAACTGTAATGCACCCAACACGGTCATCACTGCACCTTTCGCAGATGGAGCTTGAGGAAGGCGATACCACACTATCGCTGTTTGTCTGCCCATCCAACAGAACGCTGCACAGAACCTGATCTTTGTTATTAGGGTTAGTAAAGGGCACACAGCAGATCAAAGTCACACTGAGTGTCACAGCCATGAAAGGCAACCCACGCAGCTGCAGCTTGGCCATTTAATTGTAGTGCGGAAAGTTGAGCGGATTTCTCGTGCCTTTTGCCAATAAAATATGGTTGTCCACAGTGACAGGAAGGTGACCCACAGTGGAATGCAAGAATACTGACCAGTCAGTGCCCTGTGTGGGGAAAAAGAGCCTTACTAAGCTCTGGACAGATGTATTGTTAACAAAATGTATAATTCTGAACTTAGTGGATACGAAAATCATAGTGACATATCTGAGTTTATTTTTGGCTATTTGAATATTTTCAAATTCCTATTAATATAGATAGTGATGCCTCAAGTTGATAATATGGTCTTTGTCATATCTTTAATAAGATATATTCTATTCCTACATGCCCTGTAAATCAAGGTGGTTGGTCTCAAAATGGTAATACTTTGATTTACTTTGTAAAGGATTTCAAATACCCTGTCCTCCATATTAATTTATTTACAAATGGAAATACCTAGATTGCTTTCCATTTCCTGTGCAAAGAAAAAAAAAATCAGTGACACACAGGATCAAATTAACTGAGCATTTTCTTGCATAAACACATTTTGCAAATCCAAATATTAACACAAAATAGATGTAAGCAAGCTTATTTGAAAGCCAAAGATACTACTTCTAAATCCCGAACTATGGCCCATGAAATTTGTATACAGAATACATAGTTTCTACATATTTAAGTTAAAGGAGGAAACTAATAAAAATTATATGTGAAAAAATCTTAAATTAGTTAAGTGAAATCTTAATTTAAAATTTGTACATTAACTTTACTTGCTTAAAATTAATTATGTCTGCATTGGAATCAGGCAAATAAATATGTTTAATTACTTATACTACAAAGTGAACATATGTACACACACTTCATACACACATTCGCATAGATGTATTTGAATGTGTTCATAAAACGTGACCGCACAATGTTGCTGTATTTTTATGAGTAATTAAAAATATAACATTTATAACAGAGGATTAAATTAAAAAAAATAATGTGGTTGGGTTTTAAGAATGAGATCTAGAAAAGCAATTGTAATTGCTTAAAATCAGTTTTATATTTTTTCTGAGTGACCTCCATTTTCCAGGCTTTCTTGGTTAACTAATTCAAACGGGTAGTTCTAATGAATAGAAATCTAAAGTGATATAAAACAATTGGTAAACTGTCTTCCCATAAAAATTCTCCACACACATTTTTCCTTTCTCTCTTCTGTGCTGTAGAGATCCACTGGTTTGCAGTGAGTAAACCCAATCTAGAAACCCATACACTGGAGGCCTTGCTGGGGAGCTCTGCCTGCTGCAAACACTTGCTTCAGGTTGCAGGGCTGCATCTCAAGGGTTTTGTGATAATGCACAGAAATTTTAATGTGTTTCTTTAAATCAGGAAGAACTTTCACTTTGATTATTATAGTGCTTATCCTAGAACCGGGCGTGGTAGCTCACGCCTGTAATCCCAGCACTTGGGAGGCTGAGGTAGGAGGCATGTTGTGAGCTCCAGACCAGCCTGAGCTACAAAGTGAGCTCAAGGTCAGTCTGAATTGCATGGTGAGACCCTGTCTCAAAAAGACCAAAAAAAAAAAAAAAAAAAAAAAAAAAAAAAAAAAAAAAAAAGTATCCTGAGACCTTCCAGGTATCTCAAAGCAAATAAAATTTTCACCTCTCTCTAGGAACCTGCAAAGCGTTAACTTCTTGTGAAAATATTTTGGTTTTAATTCACCTTTTTGTAGACATTTTAGTTGATTATAAAATAAGCAACAAAAAGATTATTATGTACAGGTTGGGAGTGATATCTAACATTTTTTGTTGGTTTGTTGTAGGGTTACAAATTAAGTTTGAAAATCTACTGCCAAATTTACACTACTGAAATACATTTTTTTTTCCCACCAGGAAAACTAAATGCAGTGAGGAATGGGCTTATAAAATGCAGTAAATGGGCTTACATGGATGGATTTAATTTATTTATTAGCTCTTGATTGGACTATTGACCCCCTGGAGTGAAACAGGAATCCTGTGGGCTACTGTGTGTTCCCAATGGAAGAAGCAGAAAGATGCATGAACCAGCTGAAAGAAGACAGAAAGATGAAAGTCCGCGTTGATTTTAATCCACCTTTTTATGCTCTGAGGGAGGACTGAAGTCTTTAAGAAGTCCAAACCTATTTCTTCTGACCAGGCTCCAAATAAGTGTCCAGGTGATGAATAATGTGAAATTACAATGTTATTTGTGATTCCTAAAACAACTTATAACTCGCTGTCCTTCAGGGCTGGGTTGCCAGTTTCTGTGAAGCTTTTTTTCCTTGATATTGATTTTGATTTTGATTCTAAACTGATGTTGCCTATAGTAATAAATTTTTGAGAGGATAAACTAAAACAAGAACTAAAGAAACAGGAGAAAGAAAAGACATGCATTTATGATCTGATCTACAGTGTTTGTGTGTGGGTGCAACGAGTAACCGTCACAGGAAAACAAAATAAAAATGTTCACAAGTAACCTAATGAATCGTTTGAATAAAAACTACAATGTCAAGTAGTTCTAAAATTAAAAAAATGGTGGTTTTCGCTGCCTATTGATAAAACACTGAATACAGCTTACATAATATCATAATGTAAAATGCTAGTGAATTTTTTTTTTTAATTATTTGGGCCAGTCTTGGTGACCGACAAGTTAGATTCTTGCTTCTGCAACTTTAAGACTGACACACGTGTGTGTCAAAATTAAAAAGTAAAATAAAAAGGGCCTCAGTTACAACTCAGAACAAAGTTTCTTCAACTCAATTTCAAGTATCAAAAAATTGAATATCACAATGCAAATTAGAAAACACAGTTTATGCTTTGGACACGTACTTTTAAGTCTGAAGTTGACTATCCCATTTTTAAAACTGCGGAAATAAGTAGATAATATTATGTGTGATACCCACTTTGGAAAAGGAAAATGTGATGATCAAACACACAAGTTCTTGACTTAATGTTGTTTTGTTTTATAATTAATACTAATAACAAGTAATAACTATTATTAGAGAAAAAAATCATCTCATTATCACATCCTACTCTCGCACTTCCTTCTATCTACAATAAATAACACATTTTTAAATTTTAGAAATTGAATACCAGATAGTAAAGCCAGAAAAGTCATGATCTAAGCCCTAATTTATAATATAATAAATAATACAATTCAAGCTTTTTAGAGTGTAATATCATAAAATCATTGAAAAGTTTGAGGCAGCTATCTAGAAAAATGGAAAAACGTGTGGTTTACAGTACAAAATACTTTAAAACTATGCAAATATTACATGAATATATGCCGAGCAAAATTTATTAGCTATTTCCCTACATATTCTGCATTCTCTCTTGAAAAACAGTTTTGAAAATGTCCACTTCTTGTGGATTCTCCTGAATCCTGACAGCTCTCTTTGTGAGTCAGTGGGTTAAGGCCTGTGGGGACACCCGTTCATCCCTGTCCAGCACCCACCTACTTGCTAAGTGCTGGCTTCCTTCAGGGTCACACACATTACTGACAGGGGGTTCCCTGATCTCAGAGTCATTCAAAATCAGAGCTGCCAAGATTGTATACGAAATGTTGCTAAGTAAGTCTGATTTAATTGTTAGTTCATAAATGCTCATGAACTGTACCCACTTACTTGACATTTCCTGGTAGTGCCGCCCTCCACTAATGATTCCAGAGCGTCTGTGCAAATTGAGTGCTTTGATTCTTCCTGAAGAGACATTAGTTTTTCCAATTCTTGAAAACTGTGTAGTGTAGATAAAATGCACTGTGTTTCCTGACATCTGAGTATCTCTACACTTTCTTTTTCACCTTTATTTTTACTAGCACACCTCTGCAGTCCACAGTGCTTGCACTCCCGTGGTGACTTGTTACACAGTAAAACGCGTCTCTGTTCTTCTTCTTTTCCACCCACTTTCCTCCTCTCCCTCCCAGCGCCCTCCGTTCCCTGATCTCCGTCCCTTTTGGGAACGAGCCATCTCTCTACTTCCTGCAATCTGTCTTTCATTTTGCCTTCATTTTTGACTTTAGCTTCTCTTTGGTTCCTCATATACGAGAAACCTTGTGGAATTTAAGCAAGCTCTTTGGGTGTGATCTACTTGACGTCACGGTTTTAAGGCGCAGCCATCTTCCGGTCCTTCTTCACGGCAGAGTAGTGATCCTGGTGTGTAAACACCACCGTCTCTTCGTCCCTCCATCTCTGCGGACCAGCAGGCTGCTGTCCCCTCGCACGTTCTGTGGTGCCTGTGAAAACACAAAGTCACTCTGCTTTTCAGGAGTTTTTTGTAATGTTTTTTTTCTTTGAGTAACTGGGTAGGTTTCCTTTACTGGTTTGTTCTTGTAAATCAGTGAATACATGGCTACTTGTTTTAATTGTTCACCCTGCTGTTTAGTCGCTGATCTGTTGTTTTCTTCTATGCAGTGATCCTCACCTGGGGAAACTGGAATATGCACCTAACATGTCTTGATCATTTCTGAACCCTCGACTTCCATGTAACTATTTTTTAAAGCCAAAAACTCATATTTCACTTTGGTGCTAACAAATTGCTTCTGACATTTCTTAAATTATTTCTGTAAAGCTTCACACATGATGTTCATGATGTAATCCCTTAGAGCCTGCTCTGTTTGTTGCATTTTCTGTTTCCTTAAGAAAATTTGTACACTCCAGGAGCGCGGTGTCATCCTCTTGTCAGTTTTTAATTAGGTCGTTTCTATCATTTAGGCCATCAGCATCATATACTGAGATAACAATGATTTTACAAACTTATCCTGTTAATCCCTTACTGTTCCTATTTGAATTTTATGTATGCAAATTTTCTTTTCCTTTTTACATTCTGAAGACTTAGACTACTTATTTGTTTGTTTATTTATGCATTCATTTTTTTTTTTTTTTTGGTACTGGGAATCGAGCTCACGACCTCACACTTGCCAGGTACTGTGCCACTGAGCTACATGCCAGCCCATCTTTTTACTTCTTGTTCTTGGTTTTATTATGCATTCTGAATATTATTTGGGTAGCATTTTGTGCTGACTGACTGTGGTGCTTCTTATTGTGCACTACAATTCTGTGTAAAAATTGTGGCCTCTCCTGTGAGATTCAAATTGGAGAAAATCATCTCATGATCTTGCGTGTGTGTGTGTGTGTGTGTGTGTGTGTGTGTGTGTGTGTGTGAGTGTGTGTGTGTGGGGGGGTTGATTCCAATGAAGGATTGTGTTTACCTTGAGATATAACTTTTTAGTCTTTGTTAAGGTTGATGTGATATTTATTTTTTCAAAGACAATCCTAAGAATGGGCACAAGAACTGTGAAACTGAGTTAGATGAAAAGACAGACTGAGTCAATAGTTTGCCAGTTAGTTATGACCAAAAAGGTGTAGAAAGAGAATTAGGTGACTCTCAAGAGAGATGAGGCGGTAGACATAGAGGACAGAGAGGACCCCGGGATGGTTCTCCTATCACAGAGAATTCATTTCTGTTCTGTGGTGGTCAGCATGTGTGTGGAGAGGAAAAGGCATTTCAGGAGCAAGTAGAAAATAGAAAGGAATCGTGAGCCTAGAAAATTTACATTGAAATGAAACAGAGAAGAAGACTCCAGAGAAGACAGATAGAAAAGGAACCTGAAGATGGGGAAAGAGGCTCCTAGCATAGCGCAGTGAGGTGCCCGAGGAGAGAGGACCATGAGGCAGCGGATAACGTGTGTCAGACAGGAAGGTCAGGAATTTAGCCACCTGCGGAGGACTTTTTTGTATTAGAGCTTTCTAGGCTTTTTCTAGGCTTAACATCTCCTTTCTTTCCATAAAAGCCTATATCTTCTAATAACCTACACAGTGTAACTATGTAAAAATTAGGCTGCAGTTCTTGCCGAGGGCAATTAACATAAGATAAAGATGATCTAGCGGGGTCACTTAAAACATATGTGTATATTAACACAGAATCTATATTGTAGCATGGTTTCTAGGATTGAATTTAACTAATATTGCTAAGGATGCATGGAAGAATTTATCATTTTTAAACTAAACGTAGGTTAGCTTTGCTGCCTCAGAGTGTCAGAGTAAAAAGGCTCAGAGTAAAAAGGATGGTGTACACTCAAAATAAGAATGAATTTCATTGTTTATACCCTGCTTTTAACAGCCTACAATATTAATCTGAAACATAACAGAGCTACATTGTCTGTACTGTGAGTAAATCACACATTAGAGAAATTTGTAACATCAAGCAAATAAGTTGATTTAATAAATACCCAATGAGTGTATCCAAGCAATATTATTTTTTTCTAAATTTTTCTGAATGTGTTAATTTAAACAACAGGTGATGGCCAGAAAAATTAAGTTAATACACTCATCCACCTCCAAAAGTCTTGGATAAAATTAATTTCACTTTATATGCATATGTATATTTACCATCGAAATAAGGTATGCACAAATGTTCCATTACACAGTCCATTTCAACATATTAGATCTAACATGTAGAATTTCTTTTTATTTCACTTAGAATGAAAGGCAATGGTAAAATAACACAGGAAGGAAACATTCTTCTTCAAAGAAGGCCAACTTCTTTCCTGAAAGAGGAAAATTGTTACACTAAAATGTTTTGATAATATATTTTCCTGACAAATGTGCCTCATTTTCTTTTACACGTGATTTATTTTTTTCAAAAATCTATGTAGGACGTCTGTATTTATATTCCAACCTTTAAATAAATACAGTCGCTGAGTTGGTTCTGGAATCAGAGCAAGCCAAAGTGCAGCGTAATAAAGGAAGGCTCACAGGAGAGCAGGAAAAGGAGGGTTTGTGCAAACTACACGCATTTGGGTAAACCAAGTACTTCTGAAGTGCAGGCAAGAAATTTACATTTTATAAATCCCGTGAAGCCAAAGTGGAAATGTCAAATATTATTAATTACTGTCATGGAAAATAAACTAGTGGAGACACTGGCCTCTTAAGCACATCTCTAAATCATGAAAGTAAAATGATACATTTGAGAATGCTTGCATTTCAGCCTTGTATTTGAGGAGAACTGGACAAATATTATCTAGACTACATAATATGCAAGATATAGAAACATGTGTGTGTGTATATGTATATACACAAGTACACACAATTGGATGCCTGCATATGAAGCAAAAAAGAAAAGAAAATGTAGACCTTGATGTTTTGATCTGTGTGTAGCCTGGTTACCAGAATCAAGCTGGTCTGAACGCCCATCATCTCATGTAGTAGCAGTTGATCAGTGTGGGTGAGAACACATAAGGTTCCTCTCCTAATACAAACCAAGTGATACTAAATGTACTTCGCCCAGCTGTGCAGCAGATCTCAAGTTCTTGATGTTTAAGATGAAAAAAAAAATGTATGAGGAAGTTAGGAAGTGTGTGTGTTTGAGAATTTGCTGTGTGAAATTTGCTTTTGGTTCCTTTCTCTGTATGACAATCACATGACTGACACAGCAGTTAGTGAACACAGTAGGTCTCTGTGTGCCTGGGGACTGTGTGTCCTTCCCATTAAACTGAAAACTACCACTAAGATTTAAAAAAAAAAAAAAATACTATTCGAAAAGGACAGACAGGGATTGAGGTTGCTCAAGTTTATATCTCACGGTGAGCCATCAGTATCCTTGTGGCTTTGTAAAGCATATTTTTTTTTTCATTTTCCTTTTGCCTGTAACCGAGAGGGTTTACACACAGGAACAAAACAGAAGTGCTCACAGCGAGGCATGGCCCACAGTGAAAAAAACATTATATTAGCAGGTTACTAACAGATTTTGTTCCTATTGCTGCTGTGTGATAGGCATTTTTTGTTATCATTCCAATTTTTCTTGGTTTCTCCTGCAGATTTCCACTTTGTTTCTGCACTGTATCCTGAATCATGTACAAACCTCTCCTCATTGATTGATCATCTCTCCAGACTTACCTGTTCCCCTTGTAAGTCTTAATTTCAAAAGCCTTCAGAAATTTCAGTTTTAAAAATTGTACTTGATTTGTACATGTTTTTAATAATTTCTGACACACCTATTTTAGTTTCTGTACTTTAATTTTGCTGGTGCTGGTGGTTCCACACAGGAGCGCCCTGCCCCTGAGCTACTTCCCCAGAAGTTTTATTTTATTGTTTTAATTGCTTATGTTGGGACAGGCTCCTGCTAGGTTTCCCAGGCTTTGAAACTTTGAAACTTCTTGCCTCTGTCTCCCAAAATGTCTAGATTGTGGGTCTGAGTCACTACTGTTCCTGCCGATGCCTATTTTACACTTTTGCCTAAAGCATCTAATGTCTGAACTATCGATGACCTGAATCTGCATTGGCGGCTTCTAATTTACAGTGCGTTATTTTCTCACGTGTTTATAATTGGTTCTGCATATAGTGGTAATTTTTATCACAGACATTTCTTCCTATGAATGTAACAGTTACCCCAAGTTTTGATTTCCATCATTCATGTAACCAAACAAATATCAAGGTGCAATTTTAGGGAAATGGTAAACATGTTTAAATCAGATGCGGGATTGAAAAATCACGTACAAATTGGGATTCCTGTTCCTGCTTCACTTTTACTTCATGGATGTTAACTTTATTACAGTCCAGCTTAAATATGTCAAATTTTGTTTTTGAAATCTAGCAGGAATGTGTCTATGTTTCTTAATTGTCCACACTGAGCAAAACAGAAGGCCACATTTTCTCTCTGGAAGTAAACAGTTGTCTTGGATGATTATGTACAAGCACCAAGACAAAGTTCAATGCTGCTGCTCTGGGCTGAGACCTTTCCAACTTTTCAGCCTTCTGTATAAATAGTTTTTATAAGCCACCTAATGGTGATGTTTGCCTGATACATCTGTTTAAGGAGTGGCCTGCACACTACATTTCTGATGTTATGTATTTTAAGTATCTTGAATGTTTAAATCTTGAGTATATTCACTGAACAAAAATGTTCATATTTTGAAGTATGTGCTTTATGTATTTTGAACAAACAGATTTTGAATGAAGGATAATAAATCCTGACATTCTCTAAAAGGATGAAGGAGGCCAGGCACTTAGCTCAGTGGTACAGCACCTGCCTAGCAAAGTTGAGGTTGTGAGTTCGATCCCTGATGCCAAAAACAAAAACAAAAATAAATAAATAAAAGATAAAAGGATGAAGGAGATGATATAATGAGTCATAGAACATTATACACAGCAGCCACGTAAACAAGTGATTTAGTTGTTTTCTTTTTTTATAGAATAAGAGGTATGAATATATTAATTATGTTCTTGATGTCACAGCTACTTCTGTTATAAAATTAAGAGTAGAAACTCACTCCAGCACTGTGTGTTTAAAGGCAGAATATTTTCTTTTTTTACTACATTTGCCAAAAAAGCCATTTTATACATTGAAATACTCAAGTTCTATGAAATTAGAAATAATCCAGGGCCAAATCCCAACATTTTGTCTATGCAGCTGAGGCAAATTACCTGACAATTTTCATGCCTTGCATTTCTTTACTTTCAAATGTGTACAATTATAAGAAATTAATAAAGTTTTCATGATAATTTATGAATAAAAACTTTGTGAAGTAACCTTCCTACACATTTCTCTGTATGTTACAAAGGCATTTTTGTCTCATTATATTTTCTATTTTTTTTCCTTTAGTATTTTCAATTTTCTAAAAGGTCACAAGGGTACCAATTCATTTAACTTCTTTTTTTTAAAAAAAAAATTGTCCTGTATTTTTATGCTTTTTTATGCATGCATTGCACAACAGGAATTAAACTTACTTTCAGTAATACATTGATTTTTTTCCTGTTATGTTCATATTTTCTTTCACCATGCTAAGCTTAAAAATTCTTTATCAAGTTAAATTACCTGGGAGGTATTAAAATCAGAACGAATGCTAATAATTTCTTGGAGAAAACAAATAATGTTACCACTTGTTCAGATCAAATACAAAATCAATTTACATAAAGGTCTTAAAGAGGATACCATCGAGGAGGTCAAGCTAAAATATCTACTTTTTATCTCACAAATACATATATTTGACAATAAGTTACTGTCTGTGTGCTGGTGTTTAATTACATTTTCTTCATAAATCACTAATATTTGGAAGCTATTTTCCAAGTTTCTTAAAAGGAAACTGCAAATATTTCTAGATTAATAAGGAAATTGCTATTATAAGTATATTACTACACTGCTTAATTAATTCACATGAAATAATAAGGAGTTCAATGTAACTGTTTGGTTCAAAACAAAAGCAAAAAACCTAGCTTATACACTTCAGTTACTTAAAAATTCTATTAGAAAAATTTATTTTTATTTATTCACATGGCTTTGGTTATTAAATATACAGTTGCAGTTTTGGCTGTCCTTTGGTCATGTTTATATCTCTTGTGAAGGACGGCACATTCTTCAAATATTATTAGCTTTAAAGTGAATAAAGAAAATGAGATGTGGAATACATTGAATATCATGAGTATCTTCTAATTTTTGAAGTTAATGAGGTAAGCTATTAATATTATAGGTTATATTCTAATGCTAAGTAATACATCCCCAAAATAGTCTCTATCAGCAAATATATTGAATATACCAGAAAATAATATTTAATAAAAATTAGTATGTAATATAAATGTAGGAAACACATGTCATTTCTTTTTAAAAAGTATTTATGTAAACAAGTTTTCTGATGACTAGTCTCCAAAGATAGCCCCTAGTTAGTCTTATATACACAAACATTTGTCAACTACTTTATATGATAACTTTGAAAAGTTGTTGTGACCTTAGGTGATTTACATAAGCATCCCCAAGATGTAGCAAAACGTGGAGTGGAAAAGACACATGTTCCACTGTCTCTCAAGAGCTTGTGTGTAGTAGGGTGTTTTATTTGAGCCATTTGATGAATAGTGTTGCATGGTAGTCATCATCATTTACTATAACAAGTACCTGAGATAAGTCTTCTTCAAAGGAAGAAAGTTTTATCTAGGCTCACGGTTTCAGAGCTGTCAGTCCATGGTGCTCACCCTGTGACTTTGGCTCCATAGAAGTACAGAACAGAGGAAGGTGTATATGGCAAAGGCGGCCTCTCAACTTCATACATAAGGTAGCCTGGGAGTGAAAGTGAGAGGAAGGATTTGGAGCCCCAACATCTGTTCAAGGGTGCAATCCACTGATGTGACCCCCTCCTACTGTGCCCAACTTGTTGAAAGTTCCATCACTCCCAGAGAGTAAGGCTTCCTAGTGACAACTGATTAATGCTGGAGGGTGGTGATCTAATGAGCACCTGGTTGCTCCACATTCTAGTGTTTGATCTCATTGTACTCAATGCATTGCTGAGTTTAACTAAGTAGCAGTTACATAAATTAATATACACAATGCTATGAATCAGAGAACTGTAAATACCCTGTTACAGTTGTATTTGCATAGTAAACAATATCTGAAATGAGTTTAATTGTCAGTAATTCTGATGGAGGAATACATTAATGAGTCACGTTGAATAAAGTTCTTTCAGAAACAGTTATACACTGCATCTCCAGTAATTATGTTTGAAAATTAATAATAATTCATTACAGTTTTGTAAGTTACATCAACAACAAACACCTAGTGCTGCAAAGCACTAGGGAGTAGAGATTAGATGAGTGATTACATTGATTTTATTACACCCATGATTATATGTTCTTTGGCACCTATTTTAATACCATTTCAATCTCTTGCTATTTTAAGGTTCTAGTCATAGAATAATTACTGTGATCACTTTGAAATCTTAAAAATACTAATGCAGCTTCAAATATTCAAATTAATCATAGGAATGAATCAAGTTCCACCTTTAATTTAATACTGTATTTCCCTGAAGCCATGTTTGATGTTCAGACTATGTGATTGTTTATTCAGGATTAGAGAAGCTACTCAAAGTCTAAAGGTAACAAAGGTTTACCGTGTTTCATGAGGGATTTATTAGACTTGGTGGAACTGGAGGAGAAATGCAGACACTTCAGCACTGAAGCCCCCAAGGGTAGATGCTAAGGTAGATGATTCTCAAAAGCCAGGAAGTTGCTCTGTTTCCTTAACACTTTTAATTTGAAATAACTACATACTTATGAAAAAATTTTATAGAATTGCTCATGTTGCATGGTTTTCTTTCAGGGCATGTCTACTAATGATTTGCACTGTTATTGTACAACTATTAGAACAGTGAAGTCAATACTGATAGAAAACTTTAACTGATATATAAATTGTATTCCAGTTTCACCCATTTTCTTAGTACTTTGCTCTTTTTCATACCCAGAGTTCGATGTAGGATGCCACCCCGCTCAGCTTCTGTCATGTGTTTCCAGCCTCCTTCAGGATCCAGGTGCCTGTAGAGATTTTCATTGTGTTTGAGATATTAACACCTAACAGGTTGGACCTGAATGACCTTGGTCTTCATTCTGCTAATGTGTACCCAGCATTACTCTCACCAAGTGCACTGTAAGCACGGTTACCCCAGAACTGGGCTCACACACATCCTCCTGGGCCATAACAGGCTCCAGTGCTGGCAAACTTAACTATTTATTACCCTTCTAAAGAATCTCAGAGAAGCACCCACCAACCATTGAGTTTGCACAAGTGAAATACTGATTTGCAACAGATTATTAAAAAGCAATTATGAACATCATATCTGCCCACAGCCAGGGTATTTATGCTTTAAAAAATGGATTTAAAAAGTTGTTGTATTTTTATATAATGGAGTACTACTCCGCTATAAAGAATGATCACATTGAGATATTTATAAATAAATGGGCGCAGCTTGAGACCATACTCATAAGCAAAATAAATCAAACTCACATATATAAATACCGAATAGTTTTCCTAGTGTAAGAAATGGTAAGGGTACATAAGAGTTTATAGTAATCATGATTCCCCATACATTATTTTGAAGACCTATAATGTTTTCATTCATTAATTGAAATGGTCTTATTCTGCGTTGTTTGATTTTATTGTCTGTGATGGTATGAACAGCTATTTTGAAGAAAACAAGACTTTATGATAACTAGTGATGATTTAAAATCATCTTGTTTTGAAGTGTCACCAAGCTTTTGTTCTTCTGTTTCCATCGGTTTTATCATGTTGTATCATAATGCATTTTATTATATGTGATATTATAAACAAAATATTTTATAGACAAAGAGATAATATAATAACCTTTGTTCATTTTCTGTTAGTTGGTTCTGAATACCCTGTAATATTTTCATTCACTTGAATGGTTTTACACTGTCTTTTTATGTTTGATACTATAGTATATGTAGGTACACTCAAATATTTCAAGGAAAGAGACACTATGGTAGCTACTGTTAGTCAGGTTGTCTTGTGGTGAAGCACTATGTTGCTTAGATTGTTTTGTTCTGATCTGTTTTGTTATGTTCTCTGTTATCTTAGTCTTTTTTTTTAATTAAAAAACTACACTTCATATTCTGGCTTTTAAAAACCATGCGTACATTTCTCTCTATACTGCTAACCCATCATATGTACAAAGGTTCCTCAATAAAAGTTGGTCACTTACAACTATAATCTGCATAAGTGGATTGAGTTGTACAAAAGTTGTGATTATGAAATATGTGTAACTGAATTATGCAGAAAAAAATAAAGTTGCTACAATTATAAAGAAAGTTACTCACTACTGAAAACTCTTGTAATAATTCCCTTATTGTTCATGGTCTCCAATTTCGATTTATAGTAGGTCCAATTACTGTAATGTGCACACACACACACACACACATATATATATATATATATATATATATATATATATATATAATAGTTTGTGTTGAAACTGCTTGCTGATATACTTTGCACAAATTAAGAGAAAACGTCCTGGATATATGGCACAGCCTGCATCCCAGCTACTCAGGAGACTGAGGTGGGAGGACCCCATGAGTCCACAAAATAGCCAGATCCCATCTGAAATAAAAACAGAAACACAAAGCAAAAGAGAGAAGACAGCAGGATGATTTACATTATGTGAAGCATTACAGGTTTACTGGGTAAAGTTATTGATAAACTAAGAGGTAATGTTCCCACCAGAAGAGTGGACCCCAAGAGGGACTTCCAGCAGAGCTCAGCTAGAATGAAAATGTTGGTGAGCAATGAAGACTGTCGCATTTCTCCCTGAGAAAGTCAGAGTGTAGCATAAGAGAAATTGAGTTAAGGTTGCTGAATAACCCACTGCAAGGAACAGGGAGTCAGTGCTGAGGCTGATCTACGAAAGCTCCCAACCAGTCCCCAGGGCGGCTCTGTCCCACCGCTACCACTTGGCAGAAGGTACAACAAAGCCAGTGCTGCACCATAACAAACAACACTGTGTTTCAGCAATGTAGTGACCAAAAGGCCCAGGTCCCTGCTGGACTATTGCTCATGTTTCTGCTTGACTAAAATGGTGCGTGATAGCTGCAGGGATGCCAAGTAAAGAGACCGTTCCACTTTCTACCTTGGGATGGCAAACTCCAAGATTCACAGGGGCTGTTTGGAAAGAAGCTGAGCGTCTCCCAGGAACTGAGAGACCCTCCACTGAGGAATCCGTCTCAGAGGGGGACAGGGGTTGCTGCTGCTGCTACTGATGTACCGTAAGATACAATTCAGAGTGAGCCATTCCCTGAGATCCCAGGGGCAGGTGTCTAGGGAAGGGCTGGCCAATTTAGAGGTGGTTTCAGAGAGAACTTCAAAAGCTCAAAGAGTTTTCCTTTCCAATAGCAATTTTCCAAGAGAAAAGCTGGCATTTAGCAGAAAAAAGTAAATGAATAAAAAAGACAAACCTCCCGGCAGAGGGGCCTGACATTTCAGAGTGTGCGGAGGGCTTTGGTGAGTTGTCAGCTGCACAGAGAATACAAACACTGCCTTTATTAAAGGTTTCATCACACTGGCTCTCAGGGGCCTCAGAAGCTACACACGAAGATAATATTGTATAATGTAGGCAATCTGATCTTTGTTTTAGTATTAAAAATAGCATTAATTGACTTTTTCCTTCTCTTGGTCATATTAATCAAAATGAATATACATATGATGCTCATTAATACTCTTTCCGAGATCAAATCTGTTCTTTATAATTACTGTGCCAAGGCACCAAGCCACTTGCAGGATATTTTCTATGTCTCGTCTTTTCTTATGACCCCAGATTTATCTGAATTGTTCAGCTCTCTTCCTCTTGCTTCTTGATACCGTTGCTAACAAAGTTTTCTGTCCTCCCCACTGGGAATCCACTTTTTCCCACCTCAAGATGGAAAAGTTGTCTGATTTCCAGTGCAGCCCCAAGTTCAGATTGGTCAACCCTGCACTGCCTGGGTTTGTAGCTGACCATATCGCAGGGAAGTTGAGTCCTTGGAATCTGTCTGTTATGAAATTTCCCTGGGCCGTGTATCCTCAGCTTGCATACACTCTTGCCCACTGTGTTACCTGCTTTAGACCGCTATCATTTATTGAAAAAGGTGCCAATCTGGCCGTGCACAGATTCAGCCAAGTTTGTGGCTCACTTTCCAGGCAGTGAGTTCCTGTCATATTGTTCTCAGCAAGACTCCTGTGATCTTTCACAGGCTAACAATGTTGGAGATCCAATGGCTCCAGAGACTTTGCTTTTCAAGTAAGTAGCTTGGTTTTGGACACACAGAAGGCACCTCCAAGAAGGGTGTGTCACCAATCCAGAGAGTCCTGGTCTGCACAGCAAAGCAACAAATGTGTACTTGAGACCTTCTAGGGAGTGATAAATGTGATTTAGATCAGGGTAGTTCCATAGTGGTTGCCCTAATTTAAATACAAACTAATTTAAATAAAAACGGTACTAATTTAAATACAAACAAAAAACACATTGAGTTGCAAACAAAACACAAACGGCATCATCCTTTTATAAAGGAATTTTAAAGTGCTGAGTTCTTTGTATTTCAAGGAAAGATTTTTCCTACTTACGGAGGCATCGCATTTTATTTTTTCCTATTCTGTTCACTTTCTTGCTTTTTTCTCCTTTGTTTCCACATTGTCAAGTTTATTTCCTTAGCATTTCCTGTGGTTAAATCTGCAAGGACAGATCTTTGCCATATTCCTTCTCATTTGTTATCTGAAGTTATAATAAAAACAAAAATGAAAGGACTAATAATAAACTCTCCTTTTCATACAGAACACGTGTGCACACATGCACATACACTGAAAAGGATTGTTTACTGTCTAATGCTACATACATATGGATCGAGGTTCGAGCTTTCATTGTTCATCCAGCCTATTGTATGTGTGAAATCAAGCATAAATGCAAATTATTCATAATTATTATTTGCTATTTATTTCACATTATTTTCTATGCTGTTCATCAAAATTTTAAACCTAATACCAAGAATGTCATGGTCAATATTGAATATATTTATATTTTAATTGGTTTATGTTGCTTTTTACTACTCTTATTTTCAATTTTCCATACTTCCATCAATTTTAAACAGTAGCTTTCAAATATTGATACGAAAAGATTTAATATCAGAATTTTAAGTCCTGAGTTGCAATTAAATACTGTATTAAATACTTACTCTATTTTTAAGAAGAAATCACCATAAAATGTTGTATTCTGTAGTGTCTTTAACTCTATTAATGTGATTTATTGATAATATAATTTTATCATAAATTACAGTGATTGCAAAGAATATCTTCACATTATGAATGCCATAAGCAGCACTGAAATCAAATAGCTAGTGAGAGTCCTTTTTTATGGTAAGAGGAGTTGACCCAGGCCATCACAGTGAGGTGCACCTCTCAGCTCAGATTTTATTTTTAATTTTAAGACAGGTTCTTTGTAAGCCATAAGTTTTTCCAGGATGGGCACAAACCGGCAATCCTCTTGCCTCCACCTAACGTACTATTCACGCATAAAGTAGAATTACAGATCCCCTAAGCAGGAGTCCTAAAGAATACATCATCTTCCTCACTGGATTATATTTTTTTTCCTATTTTAGTGGCAATTATGTCAAAACTTCACCATGGACTTCATAACCAAAACATATCCTAGATACTGTTGCAACCCCTACAAAACTTTAACCAGCTGTGAGAGTTGGTAATTCCTACTCTGCAGAGCTGTCCTCACCCCTCAGTTCTTTTACTTGCCAAATTTGCTGCCTGTACTGTTGTCAGTGACCTCTTCAGACACACACTCACTTTCTTTTGCTTTTACTTCTCTCTGAGTGTTGTCCAGGATGGATGCTTCTGGACACCCAGGGCAGTTTGCGCCAGTTGACATCTACGTGGAAACTGCCCTCTTGTCTTGCAGTGAGGGCTTAGTCCACATGAGGACTGTAGCTCAGAAGTGCTGAAGGTTTGGTAGGTCTCCAAGAAACTGAAGCAAAGGACCTAGAGTCTGCTTCTGTGAGACATCAGGTTGACTCTGGCTAAGGACCAGGCACTACAAGGGAGGCAAAAGTTAATTACAACTCACCCTAGAGCGATGTTATACAGAACTGCAAATGGGTACAGTGGCACTTGCAGGAAGAATTCTCCAGGAGGAGGATACAGGTGAGAAGGCTCTCTGGTCCAAATCCCTCAACACTCATCCTCAAAAATCCATGAGAGACAGAAGTCAGTCAACAGTGTCACCAAAGGGTGTTTGATGGGTGAGGTGCTCAGTAGCTGCAGCTTCAGACTACTCTGAGAGGCGTGTCTAGATTAATCTACACAGCAAGTGTGTCAACTCCCCCTGTGTCCAGCAATCCAAGGAAAGACTGACCTGAAGTCCAACAGGAGGGCAGCTCGGTAAATGGCACCAGCGGCCCAGTTCCCAGCATCTGTCAGATGTCACCAATGGAGACCATTGGGTCCCTGTCCACTTATCCCTGGCGTTGGCAAGAGCTTGGGAGCAGAAAAGTGGTGCTTAAAGGATGTGGTACCATGGGGTCCTGCTTTTCCTCAAGGACAACAGAGCCCAGTCGTCCCCCAGATCTATCCTTTAGGTCATAGCGTAGGTATGACAAATTCCATCCTGCACATAGTGGAGATAACTCACATATCTGGATGAGATGTTTTAACACTTTGTGTCCTAATTATCTCACTTTGCTTCTAAGTTTATGCTTTACTGTTAACTGAATTTAGGGATAGAATCTAGAAGGAGGAGACAGGCATAAAAGGAGTTTGTAGATGGGGCCATGATGTGATCAGGGTGGTGTCATTATACAAAGAGGCAGCTGAGCAGTGGCCCTCCCTCCCACCCTCCCCAGCGTGGGGCCCTGAGAAGACACAGCTCTGGACACTTCTGCAAGAGTCCAAGGCCCCCTCAGCAGAACACCGACCAATAAATCCAGATGTCCAAAGTCCTCCCTCCAGAAAGGAAACCGATTTCTTGTTTTAGAGAGGGAAGAAAAGGAAGGGAAAACAGAAAAAAGAGAGAGGAAGTAGAAGAAAAAAATCAAAATAGAGTTTTTGTAAATAAGAATGGGAAAAAAGAGTTGAAGGGGGAACTGGAGAGGGAGAAGGAAGAATCAAATTATAGCAGACAGGTACGAAGTCCCGATGAGGAACACGGCCATTATGTACATCTAAAGTGTACCAATAAAGCTAATTCTGAAAATATAATAAAGCTTCCAAACTGTGTTATGGCAGTGTCAAACAGATCAATATATAAGTAATATATCTGAGCCTTAATTTGAAAATGATCTGTAAATAGGATAGGTGTGAGCTTAGGAAGATACCATTTTAGTTTAAATTAACTTTAAAATCTATGTGATAACTTAGAATAAAAATGCCTTCTTTGAAGAGTCATTCAAATTATCTGATATTTCATGGACCCCAAATCCATGTATAAATATCTCCTATACTGAGTATGCAATGTGGTGGCTTGTTTTATGAATGAAAAATAAAATAAATTGATGTATAACTTTAAATAAACTTTAAAATGTTATTATCAAGTAAACACAATTTTTAATGTGTGTTCATCTGTAGAAACACAATAGCTGAGGTAATATTAACACAGTCTTTTAAGTGTCATTTAAATGACTTGTGTATTTATTGACACAACTTATCAAACCTATTACCAAGGTAATTTCCATCATGAATCAATGTTCATCCATTCATGTTTTACACCCGTCTAAGGATTAATTAGTCTTCACTTAACACAGAGTTATGTATTACACACAACAGGGGAGATGAGATGCAGGTGGTAATGTCGGGATTTCAGATGGATTCCAAATTTTCTGCACAACATCAACACATATCAGAAGCTGCGTAGATAGGCAATTGTGTCAGTGTAAAGATCAAGTTCAAAGCCCAGGGTGGGCATAAAACAGAGAGAATCAAGAACAATTAACCATCAATAAAGAATTAAAGGAAATAATTCAAATGAAAGCATCTGAAGGACTAGAAGGAGAGAAAGCAGTACATTTGTGTACCAGAAACTTCAGGGAAAAGCCAGATATTGAAAGGTAAGGGGACGTTTTAATGTTGGAACTTACTAAGACATCAGTGGGGAGAATTTGAGAAATTTTACCCATCAATATTTTCAGATTGAAAAGTGATCTTCTGTCCTGAGGTGAAACTTGGTGCTTGTGAGATGACACTGAAAGGAGATGAGCCGCTCTGGGACCGCTGGGACAGGACAGGACACACTGGTCAGGGTCTGATGGAGGAGCACAGGGAGTAATAAGCCATCAGATCAGTGCGTGTAGGAGAAACAGCAAGACCTTTAAATCAACGACCAACAGATAGTTAAAGACTGGGTGATTGCATATGTTGTAGTTTCTTTCTCTAAGAAATTTTTTTTTTTTTTTAAATTCAAACTATCCTGTTCCCAACAGTTAATTTACTTTAATAAATTCTTATGGCACTTCAAATGTTTAATTGACAGATTTTTTTTTTTTTTTTTTCATATTACGTTGTAGCCTAACGTGGTCTGCGAAGGAACCCAGCGGCCGGTCACATGGTGCATATTGATGGCCTGGGTACAGGAGGGGCGGCAAGATGTATCCCACAGTGGCATCATAAGGGTCCTAGTGTGTGTGCATGCGTCTATGAAGTGCTGACCCAGACCAAACCGCCCTACCATGCATTCCTCACAACATGTCCCTTTCGTTAAGTGTCCCGCAGGGGGATAAACCTTCCCTGGGACACATCTCCTGTGGTAGGAGGGGTCATGTTCTCTTTAAAAATGTGCACATCTCTCCTTCTCCCTATGCTTGACCAAAAGGACCTTCCAGATGTCCTTAAAGTTACAAAAGTCAATTGGAAGAGAGTCAATTGCCCGGGGATGTCCAGACTGGCCCAATAGAGCTCATGAGTTTTTCCTATTTAAATATAACTTCAGTTGCATCAAAGGGTGAGGAGCTGACTGTCACAGACAACTGTCATATTGTGGTCTAAAGGTGAGGAAAGAGATGTTGTGGAGAAAACGGGGGTGGCTCCTAGGAACCTAACGGAAAGGGCATGTAGGGTCCTCCAGAAACTGTAAGGAGGAACACAGCCTCACTGCACCTTGGCTTCTACCAGAGAAGATCAAGCAGGACTTCAGAGCCACGAAACATGAGATACTAAGTTCATGTTGATTGAACTGCTAAGGGGGCAATAGTTTGTTAGAAAAGCAAAAGGGAATTGTTTCAGATTTTTTACAATGAAAGAAGGATGCTGCTGTAATAATTATCCCAAACTGTCCCAAACTGTCCAAGTGGTTGGTTTTAGGGTCCTGTGTTGGGAAGAAATTAGAATTTGTTAAGCATAGCAGAGAGAGAGAGAGAGAGAGAGAGAGAGAGAGAGAGAGAGAGAGAGAGAGAGAGAGACAGAGAGAGAGAGACAGAGAGAGAGACAGAGAGAGAGACAGAGAGAGAGAGACAGAGACAGAGACAGAGAGAGACAGAGAGAGACAGAGACAGAG
The DNA here is from genome assembly GCF_034190915.1 of Cavia porcellus. NCBI lineage: Eukaryota > Metazoa > Chordata > Mammalia > Rodentia > Caviidae > Cavia > Cavia porcellus. The sequence goes on along the minus strand of NW_026947495.1, from coordinate 77,852,571 downwards.
AGAGACAGAGAGAGACAGAGAGAGACAGAGACAGAGAGAGACAGAGAGAGACAGAGAAAGAGAGACAGAGACAGAGAGACAGAAACAATAAGAAACTAACAAAAGACTCCCCTCACAGAGCATTAGTGTAACAAGGTTTGTAAAGACACTGTTCTTGAAGGCTTAGAATGAAGTATGTAGTTTGGCTGAGAAAACTTGAATTATTTTAGTGAATATTAAATCTCTATGACCAAGCTATTAATAAACCCCAAAAACCTAAGGATTGTTGATTATGGTCAGAAAACTCCTACAGATCAGGTTACCTGTTGTCTAGTGACACAAGCTGAGCAGAATTGTCCTGCACTGTTTTGGCAGGAAAAATTGCCAGAGAAGGAGGAGTGTTCAGATGAGAAGCTGATTGAAAGTGTGATCTTTTTCTTTGAGTTGCTTATTGTAAGATGTGAAAGGGAAAAGATAAATTATCATTAGACCAAAACAACAAATTGCTATTCAAACAGACTGATGCAGGAAGTCTTTAGTTTACTATCAGTTTTTCCAGGTTACAAAATGAAAGATTCACTAATAAGAAAGCAGAGTCTATGAAAAGCTAAGATTGTAGCCACGGGCTAAACTTTCTCTGTTGCTTTCTCAGACAAAGCAAAATATCAGCCTAATCTGCCCCACAAAAAGCCACTGCTGCTTTTATTGTCTGGAATTGAACACAGTCAAACAAAACTGCACACCCAGGACGTTTAGTTTTCCTTGTGAACATGGTTTCACTAGCTCTCTAGATTTCAGATGGTTTTCCCCATTCTTCTTCCTCAAGACCATGGACACTGGTGCCCATTCCCTCTTCTGTTACACACCTGAAAACAAAGGCGAACCCTTTACTGTGTACGTGTTCCCTCAAGAATTCCTTTTAAAGTTGAAAATACGATTAATTCCTGATTCTTAGTCCAACATTAAACAAACAAGAATAAGGCTTGAAGAGCTCAAGTCTGAACATGATTATCAAACTGACTTCAGGCCACCCCTCCCCCCTCTCTCTATGGAGGATTTGGCCCCCTGCGGCTCTGCCCCAGCATGTGGGTGAGTGTATGGAGTGCACATTTGCCTTGGGAGCTCCTGGAGCTTTTTGCTTCTCTCCCTTCTCCTTGAGCCACGTCCCCTTGTCCTGTCCTCAGCCATCATCCCTCTCTTAACCAAGCACCGTGACCTGCTGAGTTGCTTCTTTGTGCTTTGTGAGTTTAACAGTACACACTGCTCACACAGGGGAAGTGGGGGCCGGGTTGGCCCTCTGATTTTCTCTGCTTTTGGAATTATGATTTACGGAAAACTTTTGTTTTCTGGAAAAATGAGGAAGCCAATCAATCCAAGTTCTGTCCATTTCAAGCTAGACTTGGATCTGCTTTATGTCTATGTTACAGTCTTCTCCAGGTGTTGAGTGACTGAGAATGCAATGGAAATAGAAATGGAAGAGAGTGGTGCAGTGTGGGTCAGTTCATCAATCATTAGTCATGTCTGTGTTTGGCACCTTCAGTGTGTCAGTATGGAGATACTCACCTTGACCGTACAATTGATAACAACCATATTTTCATTAACACAAAGATATTTCTTTCCTTGATACTATGTCACTTAAAACTTGCTTATTTTATACCAGTATTCATTTTTCCTCAAAAGTCATTTTAAGAATACTATCATAATTAATCATAACAGGGAATAAATCAGATTCCAGTTCTCTCTTTATTGCTGGGCTTCATGTTCCAGTTTTTTGTAAGAATTGTTTCACTCAGCTCATTTGTACTGATTCCTTTCTGGTTTCTTTTCTTATAAGTCATATTTCTCTGTCTCTGTCTCTCTCTGTCTCTCTCTCTCTCTCTTTCTGTCTCTCTCTCTCTCTCTCTGTATCTCTCTCTCCTTCTCTCTCTTTCTCCTTCTCTCTCCCTCTGTTTTCTCTCTTCCTCTGTCCCCCTATTATGTATATGTAATTTTAATACTTTTAGAATTCTTTATAAGGCATAAAATTTTCTTTGACTGTAGTAGTTTTGGACAATGCTGTGGAACATAGCTATTAGCACATACTATTTTCTCTTTAGTTCTCTCCCATCAAAGAATGTTTCACATGTTGCCATGTGGTTTCAGTGTTAATAATCTTGTAGGTAGGATGTTCCCACAAACTCAGTCAGAAATATACACACATATAATTTATATAGCAATTCATATATGCATGTTTAGAGAGAAAAAGAGAGAGACAGAGAGGGAGAGAGAGAACATATTTGTTTTGTTGAACGCATAGTTTACAAAATTAAATTTCCCACTATGGTAGATTTAGATGCTCTATTTCCTTCTTTCTATGAGTAGGATTTCATATATTTAACTATGTAAATAGAGATGGTTCTACAGGAAATATGTGACAAAGAAGTATTTACAGCTAGTAATTCTAAACACAAGAACATTGGCTTCACTGCTTCTAAGCATGCAAAGCCAAATGGAGTCCCTTATGAGACGATACTTTCTAAGTATGGGACTGAACGCTTGCATCTGGAGAAACTCAGCTTTCCAGTGAAATAGAGAAGGAATTCAAGTTTACTTCTCTCCAGTCCAAGTGGAATTGCTGCCCTGTCAGACTTCCTTCAGTGTCTTCACTGATGACCTGAGACTCTCAAAACCAAAATAACCATTGGAGCACTTTAAAGAGATGCATTTGTGCAAATCTGAGTGTTTCTGGAAAAACAAATAAAAGGCAGTTTGGTCCTTAGGGAGTCAAAAAGGCATACAATAATGAGAAAGAATCAAATGAGAGTAGATAAAGAAAAAGTGGTTTAAGATTTTGGACAAAAAAGATCAATATTCTGAGCTATTTTTTTTTTTTTAAATAAGTCTAAGTTTTTCTTTGGATTGCATTCTCCCAAAAATGTCATGTGAAGAGCTATCCCTTTATCCTTGAAAATGTGGCCTTGTTTTCCAGTGGTCCTTGCATTTGAATTCATTAATCAAGTTTAATGGAATCCTTAGGACAGCCCCAAATACAAGATAGCTGTTGTCTTTGTATAAAGGTGAACAGTGGAGACGGCAGCAGTGATGTAGGTGGGAGATTTAGTAGAAAGTCACCAGAGAATGTCATGAAGAGATGGGGGGGGGGTAGCTGAGTGATATACCTAAAGCCAAAGACTGCTGGAGAACCTCCAGGATGGTGGACCTGATTCTCACTCACATCCCTCATAGTAAAGCAACCCTGCCAACACTTGAGTCTGGGGATTTTACCTTCCATAACTGGGCCACAATAAACTAACACTACTTATCATCTTTAATTCACCTACTTTATGGTACTTTTTCATACAAACCCTAGAAAATTAATCAGGTTGAACCATTGCTCAATTTCATTGCATGTTAAAGTAGCAATTTCTTTATTTTTAAATTCTATCTAGTTCTTCCATACCCACAGGTCAACAAGAACTTTTCTAACCATTAAATGCAAAATTTTTCTGATGATTACGTTCAAAATTATAAAATATGCAGAGTCTTCTTTAATGGTACTTCTTTAGCTGATACTTATTAATTCCTTGCTGTGTAAGATGCCTTCTGTTTGCTTTGTCTTCAACAAAATACGACTCATGGATTACCAAGGGCTGGTGCGTATATAACTAGAGTAACTCCAGCATGAACTGCTTCAAAGCTCTTCCAGCAACTTTAGGCAATCTCAGCTCGCAGGGTTCTTACCTTTGTCCACCCACTCCTCTCCATCCACTGCTGCTTCTATATCCTTAGCAATGCATTTATTTTGCATGCTGAAGAATAATTATAATTACAATATAACAATGCAATGTTTTATTGTTTTTTAATTGATGCAAATGAAATTTTAAAATATATAGATCATGTCAATATCATGTTTAGTGCAATTTGGAAACTGAAAATTTGGTGGAAGTATTACAGTTTTGTGCCATGATAGGTGAGCTATCAAATCAGAAGTGAGGCTATCTGGGGTCAGAAAACCAATTTAAAGAGTGTAGACGGTATGGAGGGGCAAGAGAGGGTGAAAAAAGAACCACAGTGTGCTAAGTACGTCGGCCAACAGCCACAATGAATATAAATCTTATGCAATGAAAACTTGGATTAATAAAAATAAAATTAAAGCATAAAGTGTTATAATTTTGATGTGTACACACACATACATAACGTACTTGATAATTCATGCAGATTTAATTTCCCAGTTCAGAACAGGTTATAATTTATTTTTACCTTTACACAATGTTCTTCATTACCCTGAGCTTCCCAAGTGCTTATTGCAAGTGCTTCAGGTTTGCTCTGGGCATATGGTGACCTCAAAATACCTTCTAACAGTAACTACTTCCTGCACCAGTTGGTCTCCAGCTCCACTGATCCCCGAGGGTCTGCTTCATTTTCTTTATGATGGCACAGTAGAGTCAGGGTCGCTTCCACCTCCCACTCACTGATCCTGACTCCTCTATTCCCAGACAGCATCCATGGACACATGATTATTCCCCAATATGGAGATGTGGCCAAAAGACATGACCTTCTGAATCTGCATGGATAGTGAGTTGATACGACGTGTTATTCAAAATTGATTTGTAGGTGTGAAAGTTAGGGTTTGGATTATTTTGGTTTCTTCATGAAATGAAAGCACTGCTTTATTATATATTATTACTTGATTTTGCATATACTACGGTATGGTTCTTCTTTAAAGATGCTATTTGTTAAGAAACTGGTCATTGTGAAATGCATTGTGGCATTCTGATTAAACAATAGCAAGGGTCCAATGTTGGAACTCTTCTGGAGATATGGAGAAGCAGAGAGCCTTGGAAATGCAAGTGGGGAAATAAATCGGTGTGGAGGTTCATCAGAAATTTAAAAATAAACCCAGCGACCCCACTTCTGGTTGTAATTTTTTAAAAATGAAACAAGCAAGATTAAATAGATAAGTACTATATCTTGTCACTCAACTGGAAAACAATAGCAACTGATTTTACAGGAGTTGAGCATACAGGGGTGGTGACTTACTGGCACCGTGTTGCAGTTAGGAACATGGTTGTCTTGTGTGTCACTGAAAAGTAGGGTGACTGCAGCTAACAATACTGTACTGTGTACTTCAAAAATCAGGAAAAGTGAGTTTCAGTGTTTTCACTATAAAGAAATGATAAATGCTTGAGAAAGATACATGCAACCTGATTTGAATGTTACACTCTTTGCATGTAACAAAATAGTAGCCCATAAAGAAATGAACAGTTTCTAAGTATCAATTAACATAATGTAATTTAAATAAAATAAACTGAAAAATTACATGTAGATAATCTTTAAAAAACCTACCCAAAGCAGCTAACTGAAACAGGAATACTTTACATTACTTTATTATATGTTTGCATATTAGAATAGTATTATCGTTTCATGCAACTAACCCAAAATACCAAAATTTTGCAACATCCAAATAAAAGAAATATAAGACTCTCAGAGCAGCAGCCATACAAAGGAGGCACACACAGTTGCTTTCTTATTTTTTTTTTTTTTTTGAGTTTCCCAAGTTAGACATTAATGAAAAGAATATTGCAACCTGCACTGGGCCAACCTTTCCTCAAGCTAACAGGGAACCAAAGATCAAAGGGAAAACAGAAAATTCTATATCTGGAAAACCAGACACCTGCAGAGCAAACACGAACTGAGCATGACTTGAAAGAGGGAGAAGCAACAGGGCATCTGCTAGGCCAGTGAGACTTCTCTGCTAGAAGGTTTGAAAGCTTTGCTAAGTGCCCAGGATGGATGACACGAGGGGGCAATAGCCACAGGCATTGGGTTTGCATTCGCTTAATGCATTCCTCCAGCAAGTAACCACAGGGGACTGTGGAGCATGGGAAGAACCTTCTCACCAGGCGCAGGCTCAGGGCGACAGCACTTGCCAGGGTCTGCTACCACATCTTCCCTGTATGCACCAGAGGAAAAGCCATCAGGTGCAAGAGGAGGGGCAAGGAAAGTGGTAGTCACAAAAATGGAAAGAGAGAGAAAAAACCAGTTTGACAAGTAATCCTGGAGACTCTGGCAGGTCACCTGTTTGTCAGGCTGGCTGTACTGTTGTGTACTGTTGTGTACTGTTGCATACTGTTTAAATTGCACAGTAACAGGCACCATAAAATCTGCCAATACTGCTACTTAGAACTAAAATGGACTAACAGAAACATACAGGTATGAAATGTTTTAGAAATATATGTGAATTTCTCCTCAATTTCACTTGTGTAAAAGTACTTATCTGTTACTGTAATGTATGTATGCTGGGCTTACTTACTTACTTACTTACTAACACATAAATTATAGCAAACACCTAAAGCATCCATTTGTTAGAATATTAAGTTAAAGACAAAGAAATGACCTTTTGCTTCTGAATTTGACTGAGTGTGTTTACATTACTTTTTAAAATAAAAGTATTTTTTCTTATTCAGAGTTAACAGTACTGAGAAAAACTACATTTGTATTTCACAAGTTTCACGTTAATTTTCAAATGTAAAGACGTATATTTTATACTAAGTGCTTATAATATTTTAAACTACTTTGACTTTTTTCTTATTATAATTTAAACATATTTGACTTAAAAATTAACATACATATACGCATAAACACTGAATATGTTTATAAAGTGAACATGAATACATGCGTAGAGGATACTCGGGGGACTATTACACATAACAAGCTATGCTCTTCCAAAGGCTAGAAGAAAGGCTTTTGCATGTTTTCACCATAAAGAAAGAATAAATGCTATAGCAAGTGTATTTTAAATGCTAAAGTTGAATGCTTTGAACAGTTTCTTCCTATCTTGTCTTATATACAATATGATAATGTTGTATTCATTATCCTTTGATAATGATTGCATTAATCTAAACACTAATTTAATAGCATAAAACCTGATCTAAAGGGTTGGGGATTTAGCTGAGTGTGCACAAGTGTCTGCCTGGCAAGTGCGAGGTCAAGAGTTAGATTCCTGGTACCAAATTAAAACAAACAAACAAACAAAAAAAAAAAAAAAACACACACACACACACAAAGACTGACCTAAATAATTTAACTTTATATTAATTTTTCAATACATCTTTAAATTTAACAGAAAATGGAATTCAGTGGAAATAGCCTGGTAAGCAGTTCAACTGTAGGTCATCTTGTGGCATTTTCAATAACAACAAAATATGCGCTAATTAAACATTAATATTTTCTATATAATAGATTAGTTTTGATGTATTTATGATGAAATATTCAATGTTGATTCTAATTTTTCTTGAACTTTTTATTTTCTAAAAGTATACTTAAATAATGTGTGTGATGTTTTTGTAAATCAATATCCATCAACTGAAATATTTAGTTTTTCTATATTCAGATCACATAATAAATTCAGGTAAGCATTACATTTATTTTTAATGTTGAAAATGAAAATCATCACTTTCTTAAAATCAACTAATCACCTGTTATTGTCCCAGGGAACATAGAAATTTTTTTTTTCACACCTGCATATGCTGGAAACATACAAAGTTTTAATCTCCTTGCTTCTGAAGGCTAATGACACAATGCCAATTATAAGAAATCTAGCAGGTTAAACCTTTTATTGAAACAGTTGTTCAAGTTAGGCATTTCAATATGCAAAACAAATGAATTTTTGGGAAATCACTTGTACATTAGGCAAAATAATGAAACATGCCACTTTCTGAGATTCATTCATTTACTGACATGGACAAGGGAGTACGTATGGTCCATAAAGATATATTGGAGAACTGAAATTTTGCCATAAATTAAAGCAAAATGTACATACATGCAATACATAAAGTATAATTTTACATAATACATGGTTGCACACACAAAATTTTTCTTATACATACAAATATATGCTATGCAATTCTATTGTAAATATTAATCCTTGCTGAAATACAATAGTTACAGATGAAACTAAATCTTAGCAAGTTAACATAATCAACTTTAAAATTCATACATAATGGACAAAACTTTTTACATAAGAATTTGCATTAGTACAAATTATTTTTATTTTTTTCTTTTAAAATGTTATCTAGTGAGAAGAAATTAGTGTAAGACATATTTAAAACCCGTGATACTAGTTTCTCTTGACACAAGTGTAAAACAACCTTTCTTTAAGAATATTCGGTATGACAGAGAGTAGTCATTTGGTTCCACAGTCACCTTCCCTTAGATGAAACAAGTTAATTTCCTAATCTTTCCTTTATTAAGTCAGAGTCCAAAAACACAGTCAGAAGAAGCTGGAAAACTAACTTTTTTTTTTTTTTTGGTCTTTTTCGTTTTTACCGGTACCAGGGATCAAACTCACGACTGCCTGCTTGCAAGACAGGTGCTTATGCCGCTGAGCTAAATCCCCAGCCCTGAAAACTAACTTATTACAAAAACGTCAATAGATGAAACAGCATTACGTACAGAAAACTATTTCTTAAAGAAATTGTGACTTACTGCACAATACTCAAATTAAAAATTAAGTCAGAGTGCATTTGTTGTCTATAATAGAAATATTTTCATTATTCCTCCAATAGAAGGCCAACTCCATTTGTACCGGAATGTGTGTATTCTTCGGGCAGAAATATTTACTCATTTCTATGATGCTGAAGATTGAAACTAGGGCCGCACACAAGCAAAGTCCATATTCTGCCCCTGAGCCACTGCCTCACAGCCAGGGTGGAAGCCTTTCCTCCTGAAATCTGTGAGAAATTTAAAGAAGGAATAGCTTACTTCAATGACTTTATTCTGCTTATACTGCAAATAACCTAAAATGTACATTTTACTATATATTTATTTGTGCTACCAGAGATCGAACTCACAACCTGATGCTTGCCAGGTAGATGCTTATGCCACTGAGATAAGTCTCCAGCTATAATTTATATTTTAGTTATATTAAAAATCTTGAAATGAGTATGACTAGAATGCATTTTAAATAACTTCACATATAGAGAAACAATGTACCTTTATATAAGTGAACAAATTCTAGAACCAAATGATGAATCTCTATCAAATATACAAGATGTAATATAGCAATAACACACTGTAGTAAAATAATATTTATATTATAAAATAATTCTAACAAAAACATAATTATAAAGAATATATTCATGCAGCTGTATAAATTTTAGGCATGAATTTGGCACATTTTCTATACTGTATCGATTGTTATAGTTATATATATTCTTTGTGTTTTATAATTATTTATATTAGTATATGCTTGAAGCATGTAATATTTACTTTTACACAGAAAATAGAGAATTGTGCTTAAAATATCTATTATATGTATATGCCTATTGTATATGAAGGAATAGATACATGTATATAATTCAGGAATATATAACTTCTTACACAAAATGATATATGCATGTGAACACATGAGATTCATTTATATCTTAATTATTATTCTTAAAAGCTTTTCTTTCCATTACTGGACAGTAAACCCTGGGCTTTCACTCAGTAATGCACATAGGCAACAGACAATGTTTTATTGTTATGTTATGACAGGGTCTCACTAAGTTTCCAGATTGTGCTCAAACCTGTAGCTGTCCTGCTTCAGCCTCCCGGTGAGCTGGGATTACAGGAATGTGCCCCCAGGCCCTCCAGCAGCATTCTTTTCTCTGTGTGGTACTGAAGCGACACTGTATTAATTCGGATGATTTCACACACAAACGAAGAAACAAATCTAGCATCCTCAGCCCACCCCTGCTGAGATCAGGCATTTGAGGTGTTCCCAGGCTGGAGGACAGTGTAAAGAAAGCACATTTTCTGTGTCCCAGTGCATTGAAGGATGTCTTCCTGTTGTTTGGCAGCCAGACAACAGCATTATAACCAATGCCAATTTAGATTAGTGGAGATGAAGATTAAATGCTTCCTATTTGATGTGTAAGTACAAAAATGGGAATCATGCATTACTTATAATTTTGTGCATTTTTCATTTTTTATATGAAGAACAAAAGAAAAAAAATGGTGAGTGACAAAGACAATTAAACCACACATTTGTAGAGACCAATATGATTTTCAGATAGCAAGAAACATTTGTCTTGATTTTAATATTTTGAAAGCAATTATCCCAGGAAAATTAGCAAGATGTTTGGAAAAAAAAATTTTTTGGCAAAAAGTCAACTACAAAAATAAGCACAGGTTGAGTTAAATATCAAGTTAACAAATGATTACTCATAATGGTGATGATTCTTCAAAAAAAAAAACATCCGTTTGCTAGGTATCTTTGATTATTCATAGTTTTAAAAAGGTTTGGTTAGCAAAAAAATATTACTAAGTTTTTGAAATATGAAAAATGTAAGTTCTGTCTCTTCTTTTTGGAAGGATTTTGAAATAAATGATGAAAGTATTTTGTCACAGTCTCTGAGTATGTGTTGTGCATTTGGACTTCTAGGGGACACGCCTGCACACAGATGGCAGAGAAAGAAATTTAATTTTATCAAATTTCATTTTATTTAACAGTGACGTGCTGAGATGAATGTAGCATAGTGCAGAATGTTCTGACATCTTATCCCCAAGTTAAATAAGTCAATAAAACAAAAAGTAATTTTATCAGTGGACTGAGTTCAAAAATTTTTCCTTTTGATATATTTTGGTGCCATAAATTGAGCAAGACTAGATTTGAGGGAAATAAGGAAATGCAATGCAGAAGGCTTAATTAATCAATATGTTATGTTATCACAACAGAGTAGCTGACATTTATGCAATAAGCTGCCTTTATTCATTAGTTTTCATCAAGTTTATGATTTATCCGTTTCCATCCCTTGTCATGGGTTTCTCATGCTCACGTGTGTCTATTAGTCCAATGTCCCCCTCTGGGGGAACGCTTGGAAACTGGGTCATTGCTAGGGCCCCCTCTGGGTCCCCTCCATAGACCCCAACACGCCCCTGCTGTACTTCTTTAAGATCTGGGATCACTCATTGAATGCCTTGCTGGTTTTAACTCTTGTGATTTTAATCACATTATATGAATGTCATCAGAAAACCGCTTACGTTTTTGAGATTTGCCTTCTTTCTTCTCATGCTTCTCTTGGGCTGCTGCTTGTCTCAGTCGTGTTAATTTGCGATTAGAACCCCACTTACTGGGGTGTGGGTACACTGCCTCCTCTCAGCATTCACCCATCAGAAGACATTTGGGTTCCCTCCATATTTTAGCTATAAAAATAGTGTTTCTCCGAGCATTAGTGCATAGGATTTTGTGTGGACATAAATTTCCATTGCTGTGTAATAAATTTTCAGATGTACAGTTAAGTGGTTTTAAAGTAAGTACATGTTCAGTTTAACAAGAAACTGACAAAACATTTTCCAGAATGGCTATAATATTTAGTATTTAATATGTGGAACAACTCAGGTTCTCTGCATCCTCACCAGAAGATGGTAGTTGTACTGTTTTCATAATTTATTTATACTGATAAATATGTAGTTGCTATCTACATATCTACTTGGGTACAACGTCTCTTCTTGTTTTTGATAATTTTAGATTAGAATTTTTTATTTATTGAATTTGAGTATATTTTTATAACATAAATTTTCTTCCAAGTTTGATTTTTTTATTCTGTTACAGAAAAAGTTTCCAAGTTTGGTAAAGTTCAAACCATCAGTTTTTTCTGAATTGAATGCATGGAATTGAATAGATCTTTTAGAAATATACTTTTGGTGTCTGCTACCCCCAGTCCCAGCCAGTGTTCTTACATTTCTGTTAGTCTCCGTTGCCCTAGCAACCTCCAGTTTACTTTAGTTCTGTTACTTCTGTTTTTCAGAAAGGGCTGGTCACTGTGCTGCACTCTGTGGAACAAATCCCCAACTGAAAGCCACTCTGCCTCTGTACTTCCCTATTGCAACCCCATAAAAACCTCCGTCCCTGAGCTTTCAGGCCGTCATCTTTGGGAATGGACACCCTCCGGACAGCTGGCAGAGATAAAGTGGTTCTCACCTCCAGACCTCGGTGTTGCTCCAGTCCTGGTCAGAACTTTGCTGTCACAGTGCAAGGACACTTCGCTTCACCCAGTGCCAGGATTTGTTTCTAATCTTCATAAGTTTTATAGGATTGTGCTCTACATTTAAATCTTTAATAATGGATTTATCATATGTGAATTTTTTACAAAAGGAATAATGTTTAAGTAAGAGTTATTTATTAGCCTAAGATAAATTGTTTCCCATGATTTCTTGAGCTATAACTCTGTCTACACTAAATAAATTCTATAAGATTGTGAAAAAATCTATTGAAGGTATTTTTGATTTTGCTTTACAAGTTACATGAAACAAAATATTACTTCCTCTCAATATTACACTTTTCATTACAATAACTGTATAATGAACCTTAATCTCAGATAGTTACTTCTCCAAAATTAGTCTTTTTCAAAATTGCATTTTGTAGTCCTTGGGGAAGTGGCTCAGTGGCAGAGTTCTTGTCTTGCATGTAGAAGGCCATGGGTTCAGTTCTCATCACCAGAAAAAATTGCATTTCTTTCATATACTTGTGAGATAAGCTTTCTTACGTTTAAAGAAATGAAAAACAAAGCTCTCAAATTCTTTTCCCATTGTACTAATAATTTCCTTAAGCATTTAGCTAAATATGAAAAGCATAGCCATCTTTATACAGCTAGATATTTTTTCTACATTTGTGTATCTAGATTTCTCCATATCAATATTTTGAAATTTTAAAATATTTCCCCGCTCATTTTCTGTTTCAGATTGCAGTTGTTAGACTTCTGTCAGCTTGCTTGGCTGGGGAGCTGTGCGGCAGATTAGAGGCATTCGTGAGGGTGTCTGAGCGGGTCCTGAAGCCTTAACCTTGGGTAGACTCCCGGGACCTTCACCCTTCCTCCTCAGCCCAGCTACCAACTGACTTCCGGGCAGCCAGGAATCAAGCAGCTTTGGTCTGCCATGCCCTTCTGCCTTGACTGATGCTCTTGTTTCGAAGCCAAGTGAATTTGGACCCTCTGAAACCATGAGCCAAATTAGTTTTGTCCTCCTCTAAATTAATGGCATCAGAATGTTGTATGCCAGTAAGAAAAAGCTAACTAATTCATGGGGGAAGATAAAAGGCTCTGAATTAGAATTCTTCACTTCTCTTTCTGAGGAATTTGGCTTGTGGACAAAAAGCCCATGTGGGTGGATCCATGGCGACCTCCACCTGCACCAGGTTCTACTGTGACAGTGAGCAGCGGAAGTCTGTGCTTTTCTGGTTCTAATTTTCCTTATTGTTTTACTAACTAAGTAGAAGCGTCACTGATATTTTAAGTTTTAATCACAATTTTCGTCAGCTCTTCCACCACCTGATGGCCCTCCTCAATTTATAGGAGTTCCTGAAAGCTCCCATTCTGTGGTTCTTAACATGTAAGTATATTAATGACATGCACAAAAAACTGATTTTTCAATCTATGATTGACTTTTCTGATGGCCTTCTAGCCTTCAAATGAGCTGAATTGCTTTATTCTAGTTTGGGGAGGTAATTTTTGGAAAGTCTCTGTCATTTGCAAATAAATAGTGTATTCTGTCCTTTTTAATATGCATGAATTCATTTTTGTTTCCGGTCTTATTGCATTGGCCAGGACTTTCAGTGCAGAGTGGAACAGGAAAGAAGTGGTGAAGGGTTGGCATCACCCTTTTTCACCAATCTTATGGAAGAGTTTGTTTCTGATTTTAAGCTGAAATATATGGGCTGATGGTTTTCTGTTAATGATGTTTCTAAAATAGAGGAGACCCTTCCACCAAGCAGGTCAGCTCAGAGTTACCACTCTTGAGCATGTGTTGAATTTTGTCTACATTATGTGTCAAATTATATATTTGTATGCAAATTATACATTTTAAATGTCAACATATATCTAATTAATTTTAAACAATGAATCAGCTTTGAATTTATGAAACAAATTATACTTCATCATAGTAACTTTTTTTTCATTTTTATACATTTGCTGGATGGGACTTGTTATGTTTGGTTTACTGTTTGGTTTCCTGTCTAAATTCATTAGGTATTGACTTGCACCTTTGTGAGTTGTATGTACATTATCTTCTTTGATCTTAATCTTTGATCTCCCAGTGTTTTAGTGACTTTATAAAAGACTTCAAAATGTCCTGATCTCTTTTATTTTCTGGGAGAAATTGCATAGATTTGACATAAAATACAATTTAAATGTTCATTTTTTTTTTGTCTATTTTGAAAGACTTTATTGTCATGTCCAATAACTGATAAATAGAGGAATTTTCAAACTGACTATCTTTGAATTTTAGTATCTTCTAATTTTGGAGGAACTGGTGCATATCCAAAGTTGTTGAATAACAAAATAATCGTTATATTTTTAACTACTGGAGAATTATTGTGATATCCATACCTTTTTCCTAATATTGGTTATTTGTGTTTTCTCTTTAACTTTCTTTTATTGTTTATAGAGGTTTATCAAATTTGTTGATTTTTTAAAAGTATGTGTGTTATTTCTTCTTATATGTCTCTATTGTTTACATTTCCATTTGCACTGATTTCTGTTCTCACCTGCGTCATTTCCATCCTTCTGTTTATTTTGGGTTTATGTCACTCTTCATTTTCTGCTTCCTTGAGGTACTAGATTGAACTGCGATCTTTTTCATTTACACCTAAGTATTACCTGATGTGCTTTTCTAGTGTCATCAGTTTTTTTCTGTATATTGCCTTAGTTGCATCCATATATTTTAATTTCAATTTGACTTATATTCATATATATATATGTTCATATATATATATATATATATATATATATATATAGAGAGAGAGAGAGAGAGAGAGAGAGAGAGAGAGAGAATTTCCTCCTTGAACTATGGATTTTCCTCTGACTTTACTGAATTGTGGTTCATTGCTACCTGCTGTTATTTCCTCTATTATCTTTCTGTTATTGTTTCTTTTCTGATTCCATGTAGAAACAGAATACAGGCTGTATTTTCTTTCTATAACATTTTCACAGTGCAGGTTATTTTGCTGTCAGTGAATATAGCTGCTCATGATTTTTCATGGTTAATTTCTTATAGCACACCCTTCTTTTAATATTTTTACTTTCAACTTTTCCATAATATTGAAATTTAAATGTTTCTTCAAAAGCAAATATATTTTCATTGTGTTTTTTTCCACTTAACCTACATTCCCAATTTCTGCCTTTTAATTGCCTATTAAGATTATATTTAGAATATTGCATGTTAGTCTTCACGTTTCCCATTTAATATGTGTTTTCTATTTCTTTAATTCCTTTTCCTATCAATTAAGCAATCCTAAAGATTCTATTCTAATTCATTCATGTTGTTTTAATGTAGCACATTTTTCACTTGTCTTACAGATTGATCTATGATAGGAGCATGATTTCTACTGGCTCCATCACTTTACCACCTCAGTGAGATGTGGAAACCTTACTTTCCTTAATCCTGTCTCCTCTATGTTTAAAAACATCATGGCCTTTTGATGCAGGTGATATTGTTATTTCATTCAGCAATTGGATACAGAAAACTCATAGATCAGGTTATAGATTGTATTCATACATTTTTGTCATCCACAATGTTCTTTTTTCTGTACGGTTTAAATACTTATACTATGTTTTCATTCATGTTTGGAGGCATTGCTTATGTTATTCATGAAGGATGGATTTGCTGGTGAAATGTTATTCTTAAGGTTTGTTTTTCCTTTTTTGTACAAGAATCTAGTTCTGCTCTTCTTTCCTGAAAAATACTGGGGCAATTCATTTATTTCTACCATTGCTGTGGTAAAGTCCAGCATCATTTGAATATTTTTTAAAAATAATCGTATTCCTCTTTGATTATTTATGTATATTGATCTTTAGGACTATTTTCTCCCTTTTGTGGTTTAAAAATTGAATACAACTGCATTTTGGTTCATGATCTTCAGGTTGTTCCTACTTGGCATACTTCATCAATTTCTCAAGTTTACCTATTTTGACTTCTGTAATCTGAGGTTTTACTGAACACCTGTAGTGATTTTTTTTTAAAATGTAAGTTACTGTATTTTAGTTCTCTTTTTTCCATTGTGACCTTTTCCATAACATGACATCATTAAAATCGTCAGTTCCCTTTCCATTTGAAAATATGATTCTAAAGAATTTATGACTGATTGATGAACAGTTTTTAAAATTTTGACTTGAAAAACTTACTTGCTATTTCCAACCCATTTATCTCACTATAATCAATTGATTGTATTTTTTTCTTATTGAGATCTTCCATTTTCACTTATAAAAAACAATTTGTAGCTTACTGAACATGTAGGGCATGAGACTACAACACTCTGGATTATGCTGAATCCTTGTTTCATTAGATTGTCTCCCTGCTGAAGAAAAATAGAAATGTAAGCTCAGATTTCTTCTGGCTCCAATCAAGACCATCCCAGGAAACTCCAGGTGCTGGATGATCATCCTTTTTGCAGTTGGTGAGGCAGGCTCTATCCCTTCCTATGTCCTTCTGAAACATTCACAACAGTGGAAGTTTGGTACAGTCTTGTTGCCTCTATGTGAGGGAGATGAACTCAGTTCCTACCTGTGTCCTATTCGTCCTAGGTAAGAAGAGGAAGTAGAGAAATGATTCAGACTGTTGCATTGCTCTGGGAATGGATGACTTCCAGGGGTTCCACTACCCACAAGGACATGAGCGAAAGCAAGAAATTCAGCTTCAGTTTCATTTCCGCCAGTTCCAGGTATGCAGTGAACAGTGAGGTTGGAAGCCAGCTCTGCACCGAGAGCTCTGCTACCAGGTGAGAATGGACAGAATTGGTGCCTGTTCCTGCATCAGCTGGGCTACTAAACCTTAATCTTAATAGAAGGCCAAAGGCTCAGATCTAAACTAGACCCTCTGACATCATTCTAATCAGGAGATTAAAGCGCTGCATGATTCTGCAGGGTAGGACTGTAAAATAAACCCTGTTTTCAGCCTTATTGGCATTGTCTGAAAGAGGACTGGAGGTTCATGCACTCTGCAGTGTAGACAAAGTGTAGGGGTTCACTCACTGTTGGGCCCAGAGTCAGGGAACAGGACAAGGTCCTGTTTCCTTTGGTTTTGAGTTTGAATGAAAGATCTTTGCTAATTCTGTGTTTGTGTAGAAACAGAGGAATCTTAAAATATTCCTTTTGAGAACCCTCAGGTAAGAACAGGATTTTCTTGGAGCTTGTTTTTTTTTTTTTAGTTTTTTTTTTTTAATGATACATTTTCACAATTCTATGTTAGAAGTTTCTGCAGAATTGTGATTTTTATACATGATTGTATTTTACTTATACATGAAGTCCACAGAAAATCCAGGCAACCTTAATGTTACCCTAAAGTCCCACAGTCACCAGGCAGTGCGCCTTTCCCTCCCACCCTTTGGAATCTGTCTACATTTCCGTACTGCGTTATGACCAGGGCAGCCCTCATTCTTTGTGACTTATGGACTGGGGTGAATGCGGTCACACTGAATTGGCTGAGATCAGAGGTCCAGAGAATGTTTACTACTTACTGAGAAACACACACGATAAGTTGGAAATGATGGTCAGCCTCGTGTCTTCTTTAAAAACTACTTTCACTTACCAGTCACTTTAATAGTAGTTTATATCTTCCCTAGATATTAAACTAAATTGTTATTTTTCTACACATTGAAGACAATTTTTAAAACCATTTTATGGTGAAAATAGTTTATGTCTATACTGAAGATATTGAACAAGAATAGAAATATTCAGCATCAATAAAGAGGTATCTGTTAACCATCAAATATAGTTGACATTATTCATTTAGTTTTTTATAGCTTGCATAAATTTTACAACTACTCATTTAAGCAGTTATGTATCATGTCGATTTTTGATAACCACAGCTACTATTGATGAATCAGTTTCTTTACTGCCTGTGTGGCTTAAAATGTTAATCAACTTGATCTGATAAATAAATGCAGCAAGCTGGTATTTTAGTATGATAATTTGTGATTATTTAGACTAAAATATTGTCTATTGTTAAAAACTTATGTTACCAAATGGGATGCCTTTTTTCAATGCTAATTAAATGATATTCTGTGGTATTTGTAAAATTCACAGATTTCAGATTTATATTTTTACCAAAAAAACCTTATAAATAAAACATTGTATTTCTTATATACTAGAGTAGACCTATATATATATATATATATATATATATATATATATATATATATTTCAAGGGATATATCAAATCTTTAATTAAAAATCTGGGAAGGTTTGTTTAACCATGTAACATTAGAGAGAAGATCTTAGAATCTTAAAAAAACTTTAATAATATATTGATTTTGGAGAAAATAAATATAGCCAAATGGATACATTTAGCAATATTATTGGATAATGGAGTCATTGTTGCCCATATTTCATGATGCATACTTCCTTAAAGGAACTGTGTACCATCTAGTGTACCATCTAGTAGAAAAATTACAACTTTTAATTCAGCATTTTTCTACATGTATCTTCATTATCAGATTACAAAGAACAACAAAAAAACCTGTCTTTTAATTAAGTTGGAATGAATCATTTTACTTTGATAAAAGAACTTTCTGGGAAACTTTCCAAGCCTGTAACTGTTCTCATTAATTTATACTGTAGTAGATAAAATGAACTCCAAGAGGGGAGGGTCTCAGTGTAACTTTGTTGTTCATGAAAATACAGGTGAAGGTAGTCCTGCTTGTTTTGGCATGTAGAAATGCACACTGCTGATTATTATGTGATTGTATTAAATATAAATGTGTATTTCAGATGCTCATATGCACATGAGTTTCTAGGACAAAAATAGATCTTGGATTACATTGTGCACATACAGATTTGGAATAAATTTGATTAGAGTGTGCACATGCAGATTTTTCTAGAACAGAAAGAAGTTGATATTTAAAACACAGTTAAATGAAAGAATGTAAAACCAAGGATTTTAATGCCTTTACACTGCTCCCTGTTTATCAGTTTGTTAAGAAAGATGATGTACACTGGCTGCCAGCGATTCACATCGATACTTTAGATTTCCTAGTTCTTTCTTTCTTTCTTTTTTCTTTCTTTCTTTCTTTCTCTCTTTCTTCCATTCTATCTTAGAACTTATGACAGTTTTTTTTTTTCTAATAGATTTTTAAAATGTTTTGAAATCCACAGTTCCAACACATTTCACATCCCTCATACCCACTATCTAAGCTCATCTTCCTGGCTTCCACCAATCAACTTTAAAGCCTGGCTTTAAACCTGACAAGAATGCCAGCTGATTCCCAGGCTCTCCACCTGAAAACACCCTGGTATGCTCATTCCTTCTCTTCTCCATCTGGCTTCTAAAGTTGTGGTTTTTCTTTCCTGTCTTCCACCCAATTTCTCTGAATAATGCCACTTTCAACTCCCTCGCACTCCCCTGTCAGTCCTAGTCTTCTCAGCCCCCTCCTTGAATTCAGCCTTCATACTAGCAACGCAAACAGGTGATAGCCCTTCCCCATCACGGTGCCCAAAGGGTCGCTCCCAGTCCATGGTGCTCTGTATTTCCGGATAAATTATTTGTAATAAAAAAGCCAAACAGTGTACATGCATTTGACTTTGCATTTTTATTAAATTTCTTAAAGATTGCTCTTTTTAAAATTTAAACCAAATGAAAGATCATTCAGTGAATTCTAATGTCTTTACTATAATCTCCTATTTTTCCCTTTAATTCATGATCATTATTTCACTTTTAAAAAATAGTTGTCTCCTGAGAGAACTTTATGTGTATGGACGCATGAGTGATTTTAACTTTCTGTGCACTGAGCTGGAGGGGGGCGGAATGCTTTTTTTTTTTTTTTTTTTTTTTTTGCTATTTTCAGAAATCTTGCTTTCCTGTACCGTGACATTTTGATGGTAACACGCCTCAGAGAGGGTGCCTTTCTTACCAACTTGTTAGGGAGTCCATTTGGCTTCCCGGACATCCATTCTAGAACAAGCTGCCCCTCTGCTCCTGGGCCTCAGCACCATGGACAGCGCTTCCTGGTGCTGCCTGGTGGCTGTGTGGGGCTGAGTGAGTCCGGGAAGAAGCAGTGTGATTCCTGGAGTCACCACAGAGGGCTGATTCCGACATCCCCACCTCCTCCTGCTTCGGGGCTCATCAGATGGAACAAGTATCCTTCCCATTGATTTTGAGAAATAAGACCACCAAATTATTTAAAAAATAGCAATGATGTTCCACATTGCAAAAGTATCTTCCATCCTGCGTTCCACCAAATAGATCGTAGTCATTATATTTCAATTCTTTATAAAATAACCGTCTCTTTCTTGTTTAATTGAAGATTGTCTCTCATTACATTTTGGTGAATATGATGTTTTTGACTTATATTTGATATTATCCTTTATTTGATTTTCCAATTTACAGAGTTACTCAGAATACCTGGCTGAAATATTTATCTGGAGAGTAAATAATGCTAAGAAGTAAAATTAGTTGTGTAAGCATAAAAAGATTGGAAAAACTAAACAAAATAAAGAATGCTGATACCGATTTCATCTGCCATTTACCAAACAAAGAATTTATAGATTCCAATTTATTTGGACTTAATTGTCTAGTATTCATCTATTCCTAGTTGCTGAGACGGTTCACAATGCCTAAGTAAAAAAAAAAAAAAAAAAAAAATCTAGAAAATATTTGTACCATATACAACCTATGAAGTCATAATTGCAATGTCTTTCAGTTTATGTATTTTCATGTTCTATTTTAAATTCTCCACGCTTTTGCAGTTGCTGGAGAATTCCTATTTGAAGGAGATTCTATTTTCACAATGATCCACTTGATGAAAAATTTACTTTCCTGTTCATAGTGTTATTTCAATACAGAGAGCACTCTGTGAGACCGAGCTGAGTAGATATTACTGCCATCAGATGCATTTAAAAATGAAGTACAAGCCAGGCATGTTGGAGCACAACTGTAATCCTAGCCCTAGGGGAAGCCGAGGCAGAAGAATCACAAGTCTCAACTGATCCTAGGCAAGTTAGTGATTTAGGGAAACCCTGTCTCAAAATAAAAGAGACTGGAGATCTAGGTCATTGTGCCTGGTTTAAACCTGCAGTACCAACAAAAAAATTAGAAGAAATAAAGCAATGATTTTACATATTTGAAACAAAAGTCAAAACCTACTGAAAACTGGTAGCTTTCCCTGATAATTTTAGACAAAATTGACATTTGCTTTTTTTTAACAGTAATATTCAAAATAATGCTAATCCAGGCTGAGACAGTAAAATCAGAAGTTACTCCTGGCATTTTAGTATGAGAAAACCAACAGTAGAACTTGGTGCTGTGGTAAGGAAAGGTGGCAGAGTGTGGAGTGGTGAGACTATCTCTAAAGGGCCACAAGGAGACTGCACCCCCAGTGAGGAAGGGAACGCAGGGGAAGGAGGCAGACATTTCTCCGGGAAACCAGCATCGGGAGGCTTGGGCGACTAAAGCCGTGTAGGTGTGGTACACTGTGTAGGAAGGGCTCTGCCCTGGAAGCTACAGTCTTCTCTAGGATGGAGGATGGAGGGACTCTCACAGATGCTTGAGACCCAAATGAGGAAGTGACACACAGGAAACTGTTAATTCTCCCTTCTGTCTCCCAGGGTCTTTGACCACTGCATTGCTTTTACTCTGGCCAGGTATAAGCTGCAAGATCTGCCTCTTTGTTATGCAAAGAAGAACCAAGAAAAGCTTCTAAAATCAGTGAAGGGAAGAACAACCGAGATTCTTTCTGATTTTTTCACTAGTGATTTTATTAGCAGAAGGACCTTAAATAATTGAGGCCTAGCCTTATTCTTGCTATGTGTTTGTCAGTTTTAGTGTACTAATTGACCGTTACTTGCTTTTCTAATTGTAACTTATTATCTTACCTCATTACAATGAAATTCTATGAAAAGATTCTTTCCTTACAGCTATGTCCTCTGTATTTATAAAGATTCTGATTCATATTATTAGTTGATAATCACAATCCAGTGAATAAATAGGTGAATGTATAAATCACCTATTGTTAAAGAACCAAATCATGGAAAACATAACATTCTGGAATTTAATGCAATTTCATTCTTACTGAAATGTTTTGAAATTAGAACTCATATTCCAATGAATATGAATATCATCAAATTATCAGAACACTGATACAACAAATACTTCAACATTTTAAGTGCCAAATTATCTTTGGCTTCTATGCATACATCTTATTTATGTTCATTAATAAACACTGTCTACTAAAATTTATCAAAATTATTTTAAAGTAGTAGAGGTCTATGTTTACTACAGATTATTTCCTCTCTGTTCTGGAGTTCTTTCTTTCTTTATTTATTTAAGGGCCAGGAAATGTAACCTAGGGTCTCCTGCATGTTGTATATTACTGAGTTACATATTGCTTCCCACAATTCAATGCAATTCCATTCGTATAATTTTATTCTTGCTGTCTGCATCTTTGAAGACACAGGCAAAAGTCCCGATGAATATCAAGTGTCTTTCCACATAGGTTTTCTTCTCCCAGTCTTCCAGTGTGGGGATTTGTGACTCAAATGTTCTAATGTGATGTTTTAACTATTGTTGTATCACAGGAACACTGTGGTCCATTCTATAATCACTATATTTACAATATTCAAATAGTTGAGTAATCAAAAGATGTATAAATTCATTGATTCTGCTTATTATGATTAAATTGTGGTCAAAAGATAATTAAATTCATTGCAAAGTATATGTTAATGATGAGAGAAATAAATTCTGAGTATATTTACATGTTATAACGTAACAATGTAAGAGGAATACATGAGAACAACTTTAATATTTTCTAAAATTTTCATGCAAAGTAATTAGAATAAATAGCAAAAAAAAAATCTGTTTTTTTCTTAGAACAGAAATGTCTTCATGCTGCATCTATGATATGTCCTCAGCGGTGATAAATGTTTTTAATGCAATGTGTTGAGTAATTTTAATAGAATTTAGAAAATCTATTTGAATTATTTAATTAGTCTCCTTAAAAGTCCTCCCCGGGATAACAAGTTTGTTTTTCCCATCTATGACAGGAAGATATTTTATAGCAAATAAAATCCTGAAGAAACAATTGTGCTCTTTGACTTTTTTCCTTGTTTATCCCACAGGAGATTCTGAAATGAAACCGTTAAACTAGAAACAAAAGTTTAGAACATTCATATGATCCTTCTCTTAGAATTTTACAAACTTATAGAGGCATGAATGCTTGTACTTAAAGTAATTGAATTTCAAGTATATCTGAATTATATTTCTAAGTTGCATATTCGGGTAGAACAATTCTACTGTTAATTTGACATTTAACTAGATATTTATCTCCCTATGTCTAGTAGTTATAAAAATAACTCTCACAGGAATTCAGTTGGTACAACTGTAAGACTCAATACTAACTAGATATTAATCTTGCTATAGGGAAACGATGAGAATTTAAGGTAGATTATTACTCTTTACAGATAACAAGTCAAATGTCAAAAATTGTTAATATTGGGTCATAGAAGACCCTTACTGAGAGGCTGGGCATTTAGCTCAGTGGCATAAGCACCTGCCTGGCAAGCATGAGATTGCGAGTTGACTCCTAGAACAAAAAATAAATAAATAAAATAAAATAAAATAAAAAGAAAGAAAGAAAAGAAGATCCTTACTGAACCCAAGAAGAAAACCAGCTGGGAGCTTTGGAGGTCTTGTTTAGGAAATGTGTGTAAAGTGATTGGGCAGAGAGAACAAAGCAACCTTCCCTGACAGGTTGAGCTATGTTCTGCTTCTCTAGGTTAAGTTTCTATGTCTCTGCAACGCATCACTCAGTCAAGGCGGAGCTAAGTTCTACTCTCCTAAGTTAGGCTTTTATATCTTAGAATTGAGTTGACCTCTCTGCCTGAACAGAGGTGCTGCATTCTCTCTTCATAGTAAACATCCAAAGATCCAATTATTACATCTACGGGACACAATTTTGATTTTGACATCTATACCATAAGACATGGATGAACTTTAGAGGTCGCTGGGAACAGATCTCATGAGAAATTATATTTAACTTTATTTGCAGTTTGATTATATTTTCTCATATAGTCCAGTCAATAACTCGCAGCACAATTTGTTCAGATAAAATGTTGTGCCAAGGTATTTCAGTCAGAGAACAGTTCATTCATTTTGTGTTATCTACAAATTTCTGATGATAAGTCAATTGTCCTTTAGGCAAAAACTTGGCCTCCATTTATATTCACGAAACTGACATTTTGTATTCTATTTCTGTTTGTCAGAAGACAGATGACTTTCTGACTCATGTGCTCACAGAAAATGATTCAAAGTACAAATTATAATCAACCAATATTCTTAAAATATTTAGTCATTCTAATCTGCATTCAAATTGTATCAGCTTTTGTATACTGATATACAATTCTATGCCAATGAATCTACTGACCATGCAGAGATTATGGACACAGTTAACGATGACAAATGTCTGTATTCTGAGAGCAATTCAAATTATAGAAAATACAATAAAACAAATATTTATATTGCATGTATTAATAGGTTTGCAGTGATACTCTTGCAAAATTTTAATTGCTATATTATTTATAATTAGAGTGAATATAAGTTACCTTTGAAATTGTTTCTGACTATGATAAAAAATTCTGTGATTACTCAACTTATAATAGTATTCAAAAACTGCAAGTCAGTTTTATGTCCAAATTGAAGCAATAGATGTTATAAATGTCAACAATTTTTCTGGTGTACATAGCCATAAAAATAGTCAATGATAATTTTATAATATTCATACAAATATTTTAAATATAGATATATGTATAGCTACAAATAAGTGTTATTGAATCTTTGAAAGATATCAATTGCAAATAATTTTCAGAGATAGAATTGCAGAAATTAAGCCATTTTTACAAAAAAATATTTCTTAAGTTTTCTATTAACTGTTTTATTTAAAGTGAGTATAATATTTAGAAGAGATAAAACACTATTAAGATACATTAGCTATTGAATTTAATATGATTGTAGTTAAACAATGATCATTTCTCCAAAAATAAATTCTGATGAGCCTTAACATAAGTTACTCTTGTTCTTAAATTATTTCAGTACAATGAATCCTACCTTTTATTTATATTAATTCACATAACATTTGTTTACTTAAAACATGTCATTTGCACTTTTACCAGAGAGAAATAAAGATTTCAATGAAGCATGAGAAAGGCATTTGTCTTAGTTAATTCATGACAGAGGAGAGAAACAGACACCTAGTGCATATTTTATGTGAAACAAATAAATGATTATTGTCTGCTAAGTAAGATCAACTCTGACATAAGATTTTGAAAAGAATAAGATTGGTATGTTTCACGTACAACTGAAATATAGTATTTTACCCTTTTGATTGCACTAAAATAGTCTTACCTTTAAGCCCTGACCCCAAAGCCAGAAGTGTATAGTCACCCCCGAAGTGAGATTCACAGATGGCAGGATTAGGATCCCAGAGCCCAGGCCTGTTCCAGTACACTCAGAATCAAGGGCCGTCCCACACCATTTCTTATAAATTGATGCTGCAGAAGTACCATCACCTGTGACCCAGCATCTCTGGAGCAGGGGTTTAGGTGCGAGATTGAAGTTGTGGATCTACCTCGTTGTGTGCAGTCTCCAGTGCTGGCTCTGAAATCCTATGCTCCAGCTCCGCCACAGCATATCCAAGTTCCAAACCCAACCACGTGGACACAAGCATGAACCTCTTCAAAGATAATGACCCCAAAATAGACCTTCCTGCTGTAGTCTCTGAATGAGCTCGCCCATGTGCCTCTGAGTTTCCCAGAGCCCCTGGCAGGATGATTGTCGAGCAGCACTCAGAAGAAAGGCGGCATGCAAATTACGGAATTCATCCTCACTTCTACAAATGTACAGACATCCGTATGTGGATACATAAATTCTGGAACTAAAAAATGAAATGAAGGGAAAAATATTAGTCGAGTGTAAGCAGAAAACTTGATTAAACAGAAGAAGGAAACTGTGATAAATTATTTTACATTATTATAAATTTAAAATTAAGATAAATTATTTAAAAATGTGTAGTTACAGAAGAGAAGAATTCTAAATAAGGAAAAGGAATGTACAAGGATTGTTGGATAGACTGAATGGCATCAGAAAATGCATATTATAGCGATAGGTATTAAGGAAAAAGAAAGTCCCGGAAATTTAGTTACATAAAAAGAAGACAACTTCTGTCTGTATTTTCTTGAGCTTTCGAAAGAATTGTCTTCCGAAAGAATGAGACACTGAAGTGGAGCCTCATGAAATACCTAAAAAAAGGGCTGTGAAGCTATGTTTAAAGGAAGCTCAAGACAATACAGCAAAGAGCAACAGGACATCAATTATATCAGCTAAATATTACATGGTCAAAATTAAAAATTAAACCAAGAATAAAACCACCTGTCATGGTTTATGTCAGTAGCCTCCAGGCCTCAAGCGTCTGCATTATGCATTTGTGATTGGTTTATTGTCTGGCGCTTGGATTGATAGTGTAAGTGCTTCACCCACCTCGGGGTGGAGCCAGAATCTGATGTAATGGGAAGGTGTGTGTTTCTCTCTTGCGGGTTCCCCCTTACTGTTTGCCGCCATAAACTACAGCCCCGCCATGTCACCCTGCCTTACAGCCAACTAAATACAGAGTAAAATCTCCAAAAACTATAAAAAGTAAACCTTTCCTTTCCCAACTTTGGGCATCAGATATTTTGTCTCAGCAACGAGTAAAAAATAACTAGGACACCACCTCTTATGAAAGACAAAATTCTAGAACTAAAAAATAAAATGAAGAAAATAAAAGTGTAATAGAATTGATTAAAGAGAAGAAAGAACCTGTTAATTTAAAGGTAGATTATATAAAGATACATAGTTACAGAAGAGAAGAATTAAAAATAAGGAAATAGAATGAATAAGGATTTTTGGATTGACAATGAAAAATACATGAAGGTTGGATTGGCATGAAAAAGCATATTCTAATTATAGGCATTAAGGAAAAAGGAAATGAAAGGGAGCCAAGCCCAGCCTGAACTGCACACCAAGGCACTGTCTCAAAAAGACAAAAGTAAGTGTGAGAGCCAGTAAACCTGCCCTCCAAAACAGGAAAAAATATACCTCCATAAAAATATCTGAAGGAGTTTGTCGCTAACAAGTCTGTTCCAGAAGAAATGATCTAAACTGAAAAAAGTGCAAATTAGTAACCCAAAAACTTACTGTTAAATGTAAGGACAGATCAATTCACAATGCTGTAGTAATTTAAGGGTAGTGTGTAAATAATATGAATTATTAGTGTTAAATTTAAATCAAGCCACTACAAATAACATCACACAGCTGTAAATACAGGAGGGCAGGAGAAGGGAAGTAAAAGGGATGGAGATGTGTTATACTCATGTACGGCCTGCCCATGATTTATACAGTCATTACGGGTGGCAAACATTATTAATACAAATAGAAAAGTAGATTTGAAAGTGTATAAATTATGACTTCAGAAACAAAATGTTGGCAGTAGAAAAAGGAGTATTTTTCAAGGTGTTATTGTTTAACCAAAGCAGTTTAAATTGATGGTTAGCACCTTAAAAATTCTGGAGTAAATATATTTCTCATAAACCTTATAAGAATCACAAAGCAAAGATTTTTGTTACATAAGCCAAAGACAAAAAGCAAGGAAACAAATCACACTCCTAGAGAAAATAACCTAGTCTCCAGAAAGGCAGGAAACAAGAAAGAAAGAGAAAAGAAATTTCACATACAGTCAGAAAATAAAAAGACTGGCAATAATGTATCATTTCCTGTCAATTCATTATTTTAAGTGTAAATAAATGTAAGTCTTCAACCAAAATATATCTACTTTGGTGGCTGAATGATTAAAAACTAACAAGGAAAGAAACTGCAAGAATATGCTGTCTTCCAGGAACTCTCTTCACTGTGCAGAGACACATACCCTGCAGGATATAAAAAATATGTTACATATATGCGAATGAAGCAAAGAACAAGGGTGAGCATGGTTTTAATAGCTAAGATATATTCAAGCAAAATTATTAAAACTAGATAAATAAATCATCATACAATAATAATAATTTCATCAAGAAAACATGATGATTATGAACACATGGTGTACCCAATGTGGAAATACCTAAATATGTAAAACAGCTATTAATTGATCAGAGTGGAAAGGAGACTTTCCAACACTACTATATTAAGGATCTCAACATCTCTAGTTTAATGTACAAATATCCAAACGGTACATGTGCTTTAATAAGTTGGATTCAACCACATTTTATGAAATGAATCTGACATACACAGAATGTTCCCCCAATGGAAGTAAAATGGACATTTTTTCACAAAGGCACAAAAAAGTATTGTAGGGTGCATCATAGGTTGAATCCCAAAACAAGCCTTAATGAACTATAAAAAATTCAAAATCATATCAAGTAAATTTTCTGAACACAATTTACAAAACTAAAACTCAGTAGAGAAGAGAGTTCAGAAAATTTACAAATGGATAGAATCTAAAGAACACACTCTTAACCAATTTCATTAAGGAAATTAAAAGGGAAATTTAAAAATGCCTTGAGACAAATAAATTTTGAACACCATTTACTAAAAATGTGCACACCGCAGCAAAAGCTGTTTTCAGGAAGAATTTTACAGCTATAAGTGTTTACATGAAAAAGAGAAGAAAAACAATAGAAAGTCCTAAACAAACAAATACACCTCAGAGAGCTATCAGGAAAGAACAAATTAAGCCCAATGTCCAAAGTGAGTGAGTAGAAGAAAATAGTACAGTTTAGAGTGAAAATAAATAAAAGAAAAATATAAAAATAGGAAAAATCAATAAAAGCAAGTTAATATCATGAGAAGATAAAAATGACAAACTTTAATTCAATTACACTAATAAACAAAAACAATAAAGAGATACTAAAACAAATTCAAAAATAAAAGGAAACATTCCAGTAATAATAAACATTCACAAGAGTATTATAGATAATTACACACCCAACAAATTGGTCAACAGAATCACTTATTTATTAATACACTTATGTTGAAAATAAAAGACTTGGTCATGAAAGTAAAACTGAAACTGACAACATATTTTCTTGTATCTTAACACTGTTTTAATAACTCTTAAATAAATGAGCCCACATTGTAAATAAAATTTCTTGATTATTTCTCATATTCCTTTCCATACCAAAAATTCAACACCCTGTAGTTGTATTTATATAAGTTCGTTTAGATATATATGAATTACCTTTGTCCCCACACTTAAACAAGAATCATTTGTCCCTACACTTTACCAGAATCAAATATTCTTCCCTGAGATATTTGTCAATTTACTTTTCACACACTACTTTTTCCTATTATTGAGATTCTTGAAAGTTCTTGTGAATTTTAAAATGAAACAATTGATATATTTTATTTATTATTTTTGTATTGTTGAACAATCTTGTTCAATTTTGTTTCTCTGTGAATAATTATGTAACTTTTCAAAGGCTTTATAATCAAATGAAACAATCTAAAACAATATTTCCCTTTCAGTAAGTGTCTAGTTGATATTATTATGTTAGTGTTATGAATATGACTTTGAATTCAGGTACTTGGTTCCCACTTACAATGGATACAATCCTCACTAGTGAGCCCTTCACACTACTAGTGTAATTCCTGCTAACATGAAGATAAATACAAAGCGACTGTAAATTGTGGAGCAAGATCAATGCAAAGCTATTAGAATAGCAGCAGTTTTAAAAATATATGCAAGAAAATCATTAGAACTGTGATTTATTCATTATTTTTGACTAGGTCAGCTCAAATGCTATCATCTGTTTTGTTTTTTTTTTTAATCTTTTAAAAATAAAATTTTTTTAATGCTATCATTAGGTTTCCTTCAGAATTTCTAAACCTTTCATGGGTGGGTTAAAATGAAAAATGATAGCAGCTTAAGGAAGCATTTAAATAATGACTTTCCAGATAGTCATTTTGGAAAGCAGGCTGCTGGATAACAATGTTACTTAAGAACAGAGATGTTGCCCTGCACATCTGTGAACCACATCAGTGCTGTTTGGCGCCTGAGCTGTCCATGGTCCCATTGCCTGCAAAACTAATTTGCTTTCTTTAAAGCTTAATAAATTTTTTCCCTAATCTTTTAAAAGCAGGCTTTTCCATTGGTCGATCTCCTCAACAAAAATAAAGCAGAAAAGAAGCTTGTTACAAATTGTCAACAGCTTACAGGACGGCAGCTTATGTTTGTTCATGCCTGAAATACATAAATTTAGAGAGGACGGCTTTGTTCATTAAACCAGTATTATTTCCTTCAAAGGGAAAATAAGTAATCTCTGCACTTTAGTCCTTAGGATAGTTTTCTGAATAAGATTTGTACCATTTTTCTTATGTAATTGTTTATAGTGTCTTGTATAAACTGGGATAAATCATTGTACCTCGTCCCAAAGCAGTTCTATCCACGGTATATTCTGTACTTAGGTAAATGCTGTGAAATGCTTTCCAGTTCCAAAATTCTATTTTTAAGAAGGTATTTAAAAGCTGTTTTGTGTACTAATATGATGACTGGCTTATATAAACCCACAATGAGTTCATTATTTTTTAAAAGAACATCTTTAAATGTTATTAAAAGTTGTGTTGGTTTTCATAGGGAATAGAAAATTTCAGTGCATATGAAAATATGATCTGTATCTAAATTTCCCTTTACCAATTCTCTTTCAAACCTTTTGAGTATAAGCAAACTCATCACACCAGTCAAAAACTACCAATATACTTCTTCACCTTAAGTGTGTTTAGTACACGAGTGTATGCTTGTGGTTTGACCTACAAAAAGTGCTATTTTAAAAACAATTTCACTTTTCCCTTGTTCCAAGATCAGATATTAGCATGTTAGTTTCTTCTGAACCACACCAACCCATTACATGTGATGGTGGGTGGGTAAAAAAAATGAAATCCAAACAATTTTTCCAACATAAATTTTTTCTAAAAATTCTTGAAAAAAGGCCTTCAGGATTCTGATGTTATGATATTGAAAGATCATGAATTTGGTTTCATTCACTCAAATGATCTGAACCAGAAATTACTCAAAATTGAAAGGAAAAGTCCAATAAAATAATAAATATGGAATCTGGAATAAAGAATAACCAAACGAGGCTTATTAATCACATCTAAATCGTGGATTTAGTTGTGCTCTCAGTATTTAAAAAATGCCTTCCAATTTTATGTGTGTGGTCAAATGTACACAGGTTTATAATAGTTTTCCAGTAACTAAAAATTGTATTACCCCATACTTTATATTTGAATGTGTTTGAGATAGGAAACTTTCTGGGACGTACACATAATTTTTTTTGCCTTTCAGTCTATACTAGCATATATTTAATTAAACAGTTGGTTGAATGCTTATGAATTATTTCAACAATCTTAAAAGATTAGGTTAAATAATCAAGCACTCATTCTATGTGTGATTTCAAGTACATTACAATGAAAAAAATCAATATTTATTTTGTTGTACACTGTTAGCAAATCTAAACTTATTTAAAATGAAAAACCAAAAGAATACAACTAAAAGTATAGTTTTCCATTTTCTACTAGTTTATAAAATTGTGGTGCTATTATGCTAAAGAAAAAAGAATCCTTCCCTAGTTCTATACTTCATATAATCCTTCACGGAAGAGAGGAATACCACTGTGTAATAGCTTAGAATCCCTCTCAACTTAGGTGATGAATTGTCACCTCTTGACTGTAGCACACAACAACAAAGAAATCATTGAAAGGCATTATCGTGAATTAAGCTGCACACATTTATAATGTAACTTGAACAGGAAGATTGAGTTCTTTCCAAAATACCCTTTGAGGTTGATAGTGCCATATATAAAAATGTATTTCACAGGAAGCAAACGTATTAATTGACATGGTAACTGAATACATTCCCAGAGAAACAGAGAGCTCAGCATGTTAACATGAAATAGTATTTATTCTAGACTCCATCTGTGATTGTTTTCCTGTATCTATTTCTTATCCACCAAAGTAATATGATTTAGACTTCATAAACCAGAATGTCTGTTTCTTAGGATTTACTGTGGATGATTTTAAAATAGGATATTCACTATGACTTTCTCTACAATTAAATTTTGAAACTTCTAAATCACTTTAGTATTTAATACACATTGTTTTTCTCAGGTCATTTTTCAACAAAATTTAATATGTGAAGAATTACCATGAGATTAATGGGTAATACATGAAAGAAATTGTGTATGTCATAGGTTAAAAATAAATTAACTTAAAGTATAATACCTTCAAGTGATTAGAATGAATAAAAAATAAAGTTAATAAATCTCCATGTAAATTAAAAATTTTAAGAAGTGAAATGTTAAGGAGACACAAGATCCGATACTTTAGAAAAATATTGACTGATGCGACCTGTATAAATTTGTTTTAAAAAGAAATGAATTAATACAATGAAAGAAGCTCTCATTTTTGACGGGTGCTTGAAATTAATTTTTAATTTCAGAACATTTCCTTCACGCCAAAACCAAACACTATTTCCATTATTCCATATTAAACCTTCATCAACTCTATTCTGTCTAGATAAATTAACAAACTCTGAATAGTTCATGTAACTAAATCAGTTAGAAGGTATCTATTAATGTTTAGATCATTTTACATAATATTTTCAAAGTCTGTGATGTAGCAGGGAACTATAGTTCTTTTTTTTCTCTTTATTTAATAATGTTTCATTATATAAATGCCCTGCATTCAGGGCAGTCAGTAGATGTTGGATATATGGCTTGTTTATTCCTTCAGGTATCATGCATACTACAGCTATAAAAATTGCTGTAAAAATAAGTACATTTGGTTAACATTTCAATAATTTAGATATATTCTTACATGAAGAACTCCTGAGACATATGATAATACTGTTTTATTTATTAAGAAAACACCAAAATATTCACTAGTGTGGCTACACCACTTTATATTCCTCCCAACAATATATGGGTTTCCAAATTCTCTATTTTCTCCCTGCCAACAATTCGTGTTTTCTGGTTTGTGCTCGCTTCTTTCTGTCAAATCGTAGTCCTCCTCATAAGCATGGCACAGTGTCCAACTGTGGTTTTCACTGCATTTTGCTAATGAGCAATGATGCTGCATTATCTTCTTCATGTGCTTATTGCACTTGTATCTTCTTTGGGGAAATTTTCTCCTTTATTGATCGGATTATTTGTATATTTTGGATGTTCAGTTGTAAGGATGATTTAAATATACTGAATACTAGCTGGTAATCTAGTACGCAATTTGTGAACTTGTTATGTTGTACTGTGCATTGTCATAATTTTATAGCATCATTTGACACACACATTTAATTTTAAGTGGTTCAATTTAACAATTTCTAGCTGATTCTGCTTTGGTGTCATATAACTCCACTGCCCAATCCAAGGTCATGAACATTTATCTCTATGAAGTTTTTTCACAAGAATATTACAGTTTTACTTCTTGTACTTAAAATGCTGATTTTCATTCTGAGTTAATTTTGCACATCGCATGAAATAAGGACCAAGCTCCATTCACTGGCATTTGGGAATCTGGCCGTCATAGCACGGTTTGCTAAGGAAGCTATTCTTTGCTCGCTGAGTGAGCTCATCCTCTTTGTCCAAAATTAATTAACTGCAGATGTACGAGCTTATTCATGCAATCTCTGTTCCATGCCTGTGTCGTGTGTACCCACCCTCTGGCCAGCTACACATTTGTCCAGTTACCAGGGTTTTGTAGGAACTTTTGGAATCAGGAAGTGCTAATTCTCCAAATTTGTTCTCTTGTGCAGGTATTTGTGTTTGTGGGCAAGTGTGTGTATGCATATGTGATTACCGGGCCCCCTGCAACTCCACAAACTTACATGGAGCATCTTTTGTACTTCTCAAAAATAAAAACAAAAATAAACCAAATCCGTTAAGAGGCTGATATAAATTGCATTAAATCTATGGATTGCTTCAAGGAATATAACTATGTTAAAATATTAAGCCTTTTAGCTGCTAACATGTGAGATCTTTTCATGGTTGATGTCTCCTCAAATCCTTTCAGAAATATGCTGTGGTGCTCAGTGTGGAAATCCAACAGATTCTCAGTTAAAAATTCTACTGTTTTATTCTTATTGAATTTTTTTTTTAAATAGAACCTTTTTTTAATTTCATTTTCAAGCTACTCACTGCTCCCATATAGAAAAGCCACTGATTTTTCTTCTTCACTCTACAAACTTGTCTTACAAATCTGATGAATTCACCTTTTATAACTAGTGATTGTTTTCATCTTGTGATTTGTGACTTTACAGAAAATGAGGTCACACGAAATTGGCAGTAGCTTTACATGTTTCTTTCCAATTTGAATTCTTTTCATACCGTGTCTTTCCTAATTGCTCCCGTAATTCTTCCCAGGACTACATTTGATTAGATATGGAGAAGATGTAAAGAGTTGTCTTTTTCTGATGCTATGATGTGGATTAATTTGCTTGAATTGCTGCAACAAACCATTGGTTTAAAACCACAGAAATGGATTCTCTGGCTGGTTTTCAGCAATTGCAGCTTATTCCACGACATTCTGGAAGGCAGATTTCACTGGATCCAGGATATCTTCTCTACTGTTTAAGGGTCATCCTCAAACCTTGGTGTCCTGCCTCCAGCTCATTCTCCGAACTCTGCTCCTCATCGTGCATCTTTCTTCTGTATGCTTGTGTCTCATAAAACCAGCTGATTTAGAAAAAAAAAAAAAAAAAAAAAAAGCAAGACACACTCCTTTAACAGGCACTTTCTGATTTACATGAGATTATAATCAGTATGAAAGATAACTTGCTGCCTTGAGCTACGGTATCCATTACGGAAAACGTATCAAAATGGAGAAATAATTACTGTTTGGCAAAACCAGAGAACAGAAAATGACCTTAAGGAGAAAATGATTCTTCCTGCCCCATTCCATGAAGTCATCACTTCTTACTGGTGTCCTCCGGTTGTGTAAATGTCAGGTTCCCAGTCCCAAAGACAAGCACCCTGGCAGGCAGGATGAGTTTTTCTTTTACTTGGGGAGGGGTGTCTTTAGTTACTAAACTAAAAGGCAGAGGCTCGCCAGTCTGGCCGCATTTTTTTTTTTTTTTTTTTTTCTCATTCACATCCCCAAATCAAGGATCCTTTTTTACCCTCATCGGCCGACTGCAGACTGCAGGGTCACCTGACCAAGGCACAGGCGCTGTGAGCGCCAGGAGCAGCTTGGGCCCAGGCTGCAGCTTGGTGGAGTCAGCGCCTGCCAGGCAAGTGTAAGGTCTTGGGTTCGATTCCTGGTACCAATAAACAATCAAAGAAGCGGTGTTTAAGTGTTGACCCCTCCAGCAGGTAACATTCCCGGAAAATAGCAAGTATGTATTTATTAGAACTAAAATAGCTTCAGGGATTATACAGAAAAAGTATTTTTAAATCTCCACCCTTGACCTCTGTAGAGGAGGGTGTGAAATGGACAGGATAGAAACGCAAAGGAACGCTTAAGGTTGTTGTTGGCCAAGATAAAAATATATATTTCTTTCGATTCTAATCATGACGTATAATTTTATACCATGTACATTCTTTCACTTCTGCTTAGAAAAATAATTTTGTAATAGGCTGATAGACAATGTATATAGCATGCATCTCAATGTCTAAATGAATAAGGAGCTTGAAAAGATGGCACCCAAAGAGAAATTCAAGCTCCTACTGTAAAGGTATAATTGTATTGCTTACTAAGTCAATGAAGTTGAACAAATAGCAGCCGCTACTCTGTAAGTTGATAATTGGATATAATGATAAATCTACGTATACAGATACTGTGCTTCTAGAAATGAGTAATGTTCACCATTGGCCATCTGACAGCATTTCTATGCTTTTGCTTTGCATACATTAAATTTAAGCAAATCAGGGATCACTCTCCAGGTGGAATCTGGAAAAGCTGATCTCATAGGAATTGAGCTCAGATGGGAGGGTGATGCAAGGCAGACAGTAAAGAGGGGTAGAGATGTGGGAGTTTTGGCCGCAGGTCATAATCCGCAGTCAGGAGGAAGGAAGTCTGTGTCTTACTGTATAGGAGGGTGACTGTGGACAACACAGGGAGAATTCTAAAAGAAAGACTGTGAATATTCCTACCATAAAACATGATAAATATTGAGGACATAAATTATTTTTAACTTGATTAATGCTATGCAATTCATCCAGTTATCAAAACATCCAATGGTATCCTGTTGATATGTGCATTTTTGTTTATGTTTTTATGCATCAGTTTGAAATAATTTTAAAAAGAACAGGAGAAGTTTAACTTAATTTTAAAAGTGATTATTTTTGATGAATAAATTTTACCTTCAGATAATTTAATATATAATTGTAATGTGTGAGACATATATGCAAACTAATGTTGATTCCAATGAAAAATAAATAATAATATAGTTTTAAACAGCCAAAATAATAAAAATTATGCATTCCTTGAACTTATTACAGAATTTCACAAAATAATTGAATAGGTAATAATTCAAAAAATATGATACTTTTAATCATGTTTTATATATCTAGGTATAATTTAAAAGAAAAAAGCAAATGACAATATAGCATATATGGTGTGGTACACTCATCTTTGCTTATATGTAGACATTATTTAAAGTTGTTTATAAAATTTTATATCCTAATGAAAATATTCATTTCAAGTTATATGAAATGGTATCTTTATTTTCCGTAATAGACTATAACTGATGGGATATTCTAAAAGCTTTATGTTTTATAAGCTTAAATTATAACATTATTTAAAGATGAAAAGCAAAGCAGGAGTGACAAGACCACTTCCTCACTGTGATACAGTTAATACAATTTACACCAATAAAAATCAGCTTGAACAAGTAATGGTATTATTTTCAGTTTCTCGTATATACTGAGTAGTTATTATTTTATCTCTTTTATTTTTGCCATATATTTTTTTGATTTTTAAGTTTATGCAAAATATCTTTCAAACCTAATCTTAGTTTTTGTCATATTATAGCTTATATCTAAATCTTACTCAGCACACTGTAGATTTTCATAGTGCTCTTGCTTTAAAACATAACATTTTTCTATGCAATTGCTAATTAACTTATTTTTATCTTGTTTCAAATTACAAGGAATCCGTTTGGTAAAAGTAAAAACAAAAGAATCTTACATGAAGTTCCTAAAACTATGGTTTTAGAATGTAATCAAGACTAACTTACAAACTGTGGTCATTTATCTAAAAGAGGCATGCCTAACATAGTCAAATAAAATCAACAGTGCAAAGATCATGGCTAGTTCATTACTCAGTGATAATAAGAGGTTTGGTCTAAAGTTATGAGTTGTACTGAGGGCCACTCATTAACACCCAATAACTGGAAATATTAGAAACAAAACTGTTATTGTTACATTCATCAACCGAGAAGTAAGTAAATGTATATTCAATAAAGAAGAATAACTCAATAAAGCATGAGGAACATTTGAAATTGCATTTCCATAAACTACATTCTTTGGTATGACAATCAGTTAAGGGGAAATATGCTAAATAAATCACGTTTATCTCAAATAGTCTATCAACTACAAACAAAATTATATATACAGGACTATTATAAATAGCCATAAAGGGTTTCATAGTCAGCAATTGAAATGGCTCATCACAAGCTATTTAGAAGTGTTTCTTTTAGTCGAGCAATGTCTGCTCGGGCTGTCTCAGGTAATCTAATGTGCACATCGTATAATACCAAGAAGATAAAGTTCAAATGTCTTTGAACTTCCCTTATGGTACACTGAATATCCCACCTTGAAACTGGGCATGAATAATTTAGAAGAAAATTGCATTGTTTTCTAGTGTGAGATAAAATGAGAAGTTTTTCAAAACTGTAGGCCGTATTATCTCCTAAAATGACCAAACTCTTTAGTGTAAAGAGAAAGTAACATTAGTGTGTAAATAACTTGTGTGCAACTAACCTTACGGTAAAGATAAAGGTAAGATGTGGTGAAATAACTAGGTTTCACGTAGACTCAGTGCTTTGGGAAGCTGTCATTGATCTAAGGACATTGTGATACAGATCCCTCACTGGTCCACACTGAACAGCGTCCAAATTCTGGGGGAAGTATGAACGAGACACGTAAATGTGTGTGTGTGTGTGTGTGTGGGAGGGCGGAGTTAACTGGAAGCAGATGAGGGGGAGATGGGTAAGATTAGAGCAAAAACAGAAGAAAAAGAAAGACAAAATACAAGAGTGAACCGAATATCGTATTAGAAATTAAACTTACATCTTAATTGCTCAAATTGATGTAACTCAAAGGCTATCTGAGGCATTCTTTTTTTCATTGTGAAACTTCACAAAAATTCATAATAGCACCAAGTATTCAGAGCTGATGCCCTTTGTTCCAAGTCTTTTATGATCTATGTAATCAACTACATTGTCTTGATTGCTCATATCTACTCTCTCTCTTGTTTCTGTTCTTCTGAGATAAAATTCTGTTGACTTGCAATTGATGCCTATACTTTTCTAGAATTATGTCTTCCAATAATACTAGGTCTAGGTGAATGAATTGTAGGTATGGAGACCCTGCAGGCACAAATCTCAGTTAACTCACTCTCAATTCTTCTGTATACCTTCACTGGTAGAATCTTTTTGAATATTACCAGTGTTGCACTATTCAGTCCTTTTTTTTTTCACAGTACATCACATTGTCCATAATTAGGTTTGAAAAAGTGGTGACACTTAACGAGTATTGTTGTTTCCATGTAAAATCTTTTCACAACAATATGACTTGGTAAATATGATTATCTTCATTGTTTTAGTGAAGAAACGAAAACTTAAAAGAATAGAATGCTATTTTTGAGATCATGGAGTTAATGAGTAACAATCAAGGTTTGAATCAAAATATTTAGTCCTGTTGATTTACTGTGCTTTATTGTATATAATGTGCTATTAAAGAGCATTCAGCTAAAAAGTTAAGTATTCTAATCTTTATATTCTCCAATTTGGATAAAAGGAAATGTCTTCCTCAGGCATAAGCCAGGAGGAGAGGCAGCCAGGTCTCCTGTGAGGCTCCTGAATCAATGTCCTCCCACTACCCCGTTAGCGACTGGTGATGACAGAGGTCTGAACATCTCTTGGGAGGATGACTGCATGAAACAGCAAATATGAAGGATCTCCTAACTTCTATTTGAAAGCAAATGTTTTGTTTCATTATGATTAATTGTTTTACTCTAAATATTCTCTTTCTATTGGTTTTATAATATTCTGTCTTTGGTTTGACTTCACTATACCTAATTGGCTAGACAACTATGAGATATACCTATTGGTACCCATTACTGTTATCCCAGTATCCTGCTGTGAAGTTCTGTACCAATTTCACTGCATTGTCTTATTGGCTTTGTTCTGTCTTGTTCTGTTGTATTTCTACTACCTTCAAAATTAAAAAAAAAAAAGAGAGAGAGAGAAAAGAAGAAAATGTAGACTTTCTGCTACACTATGGGAAAAATACAAAAATGGCTTGCCTATTGCTGAATATTTCAAACAAGCATGATAAAGTTAGATCTGAACATTGTGCTATGATTTGAATGTGTCGCCTGCAAAATGTATGTTGCAAATTAAACCCTAAAGTGATAGTGCTAAGAAATGAGGAGGTGATTAGGGAACTATCTGAAAGGTCTACATTAGTGAATTGGTAACAGCTGGAGGAGGCTGGCTGGGTCCTCTGTAGGCTTCACCCTCCACCCTTCAAGGGCTCCACACCTTTTTGGTTATGAGCTGCAGCGAGAAGCCTGCATCCAACACCAAATGTCAGATCCTGACTGTGCTCTCCAGGTTCCAACATCTTATCTCAGAGGAAAATTTGCAGTGCATGATAAAATAGGTCTATACAAATTAGATACTGGATGAAAACTTACAAATTGGACAATGGTAATAGTTACATTAAACTAATCTATAAACTTAGGGGTTTCAGTAATGAAGATTCAGCAAAGCAGATGTCCACGGTGTCTGAATATGTCTAGGTCAACAGCACCTTAGAGGTATAATATTTTTCTTCTTAATCTCCCTTCTGTAAGGACAGATTTGTTTTCTTACATGACAAATCATCTGAATTCAGAATAATCGAATAAAAAAGAGGATTGCTTCTCAAAGTTGTGTTACCCATTTATTAGACTTTTCTGTCTATCAAGGCTCTGGGGAAGAATAGTTTACACAGAATTAAAATACGCAGCCACACTTCCCCCATCAAATTGTTTTCTCTTTTACAATGTTATCTAGAACTCCAAATCATGAGAATGACTTCCAAGAGAAAGCAGAGGGTGAGTAGTGAGGAGACGAGATCCCAGAGAAAAAGCGCTCAGTAAAAACCTCCCATCTTGAAAAAGCAAGACTTCCCACTCATCACGATGTGAGTGGAAGTGCGGGTCAAAGAGAAATGGCGATCTCAGTAATTGGCCACATAGTGAGAAAGTTAAGATCACAGAGCGAATGCTGGTTCAGGGTCTGGATCCGCAGGGTACGTGCTTTACATGAGATCGAGCAAGTCACTGCCAGTCACTCTGCCTCGGTTTTCTCTTTTCTATAAAAAGAACAACAATCCTAACTACCTCTTAGAGTTGTGTTGAGCATTAAACGTATTTACACACATAAAGAAATCGAAATGGATAACTTGACACATGAGGTAATTTTAAGCCAGGAGTATATGCAAATAGTACCTTATAAGTGTCCAAAGTATTCACAAAAATGACACTTCCCACTCATGAATCATTATTTATGTTACTTGGCTATTCCACATTTTTGTTTTTCATTTTCTCTGAAAGGCGCTATCAGTAATAGTTTGGAATTCTAAATCTGAGTTGTCCCATGCACATAATGTCTAATCCCCAGTCCCATTCCCATAAAGAGATGAGAAATAGAAATAAGTTAAAATTGCTGCCATCTTAAAGGAGCACAGAAGACACAGAAGGTCCCAGAGAGCGATGCAGGAGATGGAGAAGTGATTTTGGTCTCTGCCTGCTCTGTCATGGTTAAAGGTGAGCTCAGAAAAGGTATACGTAATGTACATTATATGTACAAAGTATACAGGCATGCAGATGGTCTAAGAACACATTGTGCTTTATGCAAAAAATTATCTTGACAAAAATGTAAGAATCCCTATCATCTAATTATCATGTAGTTTTCATTTTTTCTGTGGTGAGTTTCTGCCTTTTACATAACACTGGGTGTTTTTCTAATCTGGGAAGTAGTAGCTCCCTATCAGGAGTGCACAGTTCAAGTCTCACTGGTATAATTCTAATTCTTGCTGAAATTTACTTTGGATCTCACTGATGCTAAATCCTGCTCTTATGTTGAAGTTCTGAATTTAGGCCTTAAATTATTACGTAGGACTTCTTATGAGCTGCCTGCACATATATAAATATAAATAATTTAATTCTTAAGCAGATTACTTGAAAACAATCAAACCCAGAGGCTAAGTTATTTCCCCTGTTTTTAATTTTTGTGTTCAGATCAGAATCTTTGGTGATACCCTCATCAGTGGCTGTAACACACCTACGAATGCCCACAAATGTGAAGGTTGAAGGGTGACTCCAGATATGCTCTGTGCTGCCTGTGTCTCGGAGCACTTTGTGCAGACACAGGGACTCCCTACTTCTCCATCAGTGGCTTCCTGGTTATTCTTGACGTAGAACAACTGGCCAATTAGGCCATGTCACATAAAAACATATAGTAATAATTTCATAACCTTATGTCCATTAGAATTTACCAGTTAACCTTATCAATGCGTGTGGGAGAGGGGAAGAATGGGCTACAATCCTCATGTATAATAGAAATCACCCTACCCTTACACATTTATACATCTGAGAATAACACACAACTTATTCACAGAGCTGGAACTCAAAATATCCCCTTCATCTGAATTGCATAAATGTCTGTATTTATACTTCAGGGCTAAATGGAGGAAACACAGTTTTTGTAGGCATTTTAAGAAAAACGTTTCATCTATTGAGAAATGAAAGTTCTAGAAAATGAATGTCATATTTATCATGAGAGCTGGTTTTTATCTCTCATTCATTTGTGTATGAACACATAGAATAACTACTGGGTAAAGAAATCCATCACCAAGAATATGCAAAATGAATAGATGTGAGGCTGTATGAATTCTCACCGTGTTTTAATTGTGGAACATCTGCTTAATGTCAGTATTCTACCAGTTGCTTTACAGACATCATCTAATTTAGCAGTCAAAATAAATGCTTACCATTAATGTCATTTGCTGTTAATTCCTGATGCAGATATCATTTAAATAATGATTAGAAGGATAGAGCATAAGACAAGTTAAAATCTGAATCTCTAAAAAAATGTTGTGTTTTCCTATGTGTCTGTCTGACTCTAACATAACCTTTGCCCAATATTCCAGTGACTGTTTTTATTTTATTAAAATCAGAAGAAATTACTGATTAAAATATAGTAGCATAAGTTTGAATGTTTTTGAATGTTCAAATCATTTTGATATATGAATCAAATTTTCACAAATTTATTGATACAGATGAAGACCTAAGTAAATGCATTTCCTCCAAAATATAAAAGGCATAGTATAAGTAGATATGCATTATTTTAAAATATAATGTGAAGAGTTGTAGCAAGCTTGCCACTAAAAAGGGGATTAAATTCTTCTTACATCCTTACCATATGTGAATTATTTTAGATAGAAAATACCACAGGAGTGCTGAGGTTCCTGCAATGGCAAATGCACAAGCAAACAGATTCAGTGGATCATAATTTATATTAATTCAGATTAAGAAGACATGTTTACAACAAGAATGCATATATTTATTTTTATTTAAGCATTGTCAATATGTGATTGACCTCCAGGATTTTTTTTTTTTTATCATCTCTTCTGTTTCAGAAACAGAATCGTGTAAACATTATATAGCTTTCCTCAGACCTCCTATCACTGCCAATCACAACACCTACTTTTTATACCAGGAAATATTTATTTAAGGCTCATGGTTTTCTGAAGATTTAAAAATCAAGGAAGGTGCCCTGCAAGGCAGGAACACCATGGCAGAAGGGGCTGGAGGAATCTCCTTAGTTCACAGCAGCTGAGAAGCAGAGGATGGCACAGCAGCAGAGAAGAAACTGGCAAAGGACCACGTACAGTGCCAGGGCTGCACCCTCACAGCTCCTCCCAGTGCACCCTCAAGTGTGCTTTGCTAATCTGCCGGGCATTTCCCAACCCATTAAAGTTGACACATCATGCTTCATGTTTACAGGCCAGCACTTGGCACCTTGTCAACTGTCTTTGCTGAGACAAAATACCTGATGCCCAAAATGAAAGAAGGAAAGGTTTATTTAGCTCACATTGTGTGGAGGTTTCAGTCTATACTCAGCTGGCTGCAAGGCAGGGCGGCGTGACTTAGGGGCAACCAAGTCAGGACAGCTGCAAGACACAAGAACAAAAAGGGCGAAAGAAAAGCTCACCTTCTTCCCTCCCTTATATTGTATGCCAGCTCTGCCCCTGGGTAGGTGCAGTACTAAATCCCAGCACTAGACAGTGAAGCAGTCAGGAATCCTGGACCCAGCTACCCTAAAAGACCTCCCCTTATGACTGCAGGACACTTCGGGTGGGATTTAAACACAAACAAGAACAGCTAAACACATTGGCTTAAACCATAATTCTTTCACAAATAAACCAAATGGTAAGTTATTAATTCTACCTAGCCCGATACAGCAATTCTCAAATGAAGAAAATACCAACAGTGCCTTCCCAAGTGACAACAGCTATAGCACTGTTTTCTAAAGCTCAAGTTTAAGTCTGTAGTGAAACTCCAGGCAAAATGTTAGT
Organism: Cavia porcellus; assembly: GCF_034190915.1. Lineage (NCBI taxonomy): Eukaryota > Metazoa > Chordata > Mammalia > Rodentia > Caviidae > Cavia > Cavia porcellus. The sequence goes on along the minus strand of NW_026947495.1, from coordinate 77,808,790 downwards.
TGTGAATTTTTGCAAAAATCAAACAAACAAACAAAACCAAAAAAAGTAACAAATCCCCAGGTAAAGTGGCAGAGGGTGAACATTACCATTCCACAAAAAGAAAGGATACAGTAGTGTCCAATCAAAATCCACTGGTATTCAAGGCACAAAACAGTAAGAAGTGAGTTCTAGGAGGCCTGGTGCCTCTCACCTCTGTGTCTCTCTCTTGGGTGTCTTTGCTCATGACCTGTGGTTCTCCTTGACACATGCGTCACATTCCTGGATGTGACTCTACCTTCAGAGAATTAGGACCCAGAGTGAGGTTGTGCTGTCACTGAGTCTCCGCAGGTGGTTCAGAAGTCTTGAAAGACAAGTTTGGAATAATTTGAGATGCAGGCTAGAGAAGACCCAAAATAATACAGGTAGAGGCCTCTGGGTCAATTCCGGTCAGAGCTCAGAACACACGAATGCAAATTATAAAGGTCAAGCTCAGAAGGTTTCAACTAGGAGCCAGGGGTCTTTGGAAGTTGGATACATGCCACATACGTAGCATTCTGGAAAAGCGTTTGCCCAAAATTAGCTCATGGCCTGAATCTTTGCAATGACTAAACCAACTTTTCACTCAGTCCTAATTTTCTGTATTAGTCTTCTTTTAACTGAGACATAATTTCCAATACCTTCATCTTAAATGAAGAGCATGTCCTTTGGTTCACACTTTTAGTGAAGTTCTCTCCAGGCTCAGAGACAGACAAAACAGGGCCGAAGTGCCTGTAGAGGAATCTGTTCAGTTTATGGCCATCAGGAGGCAGAACAGAGGTCCAGGGAAAAAGGTTCAGGAAGCAGAAAAAGCACTCCAAGCTTTGCCTCTGTGACCCACAGGAATGCACTCAAAAGTGTGGCACTCTGCTCTGGAGACATCTTTCTTTGACATATCGTAATCAGGCGTCACCTGTACTACAGGAAAATAGCTTTGAAATAAAATGGTGAAATGAAAAAAAATTAATATTGTATAATCTATATTTGCTGTGCTGTCTATTTGAAACAACACACAATAAGTATTATTGAAAACACAAAACAGTGTGCTTACTTGAAACAATTCAGGAATTTTTTGTCAGGCACGTTTTGTTTATATCTAAATGTCTCAAAAAAGCTTCAAATAATTATAAAATGTGCTAGACAAAACTTCCTAAATCCTTTAAGAAAGTAAATTATTTACATATTTGATCCAAAAGAGTTATAGAAATTACAGTGTATGTTTTACTGAATTGTATTCTACGGTTGGTTGTTGTCTTAGTTACTTTTTTCTCCCTGGGACGCGGGGTCCAACACTGGCAGCTTTGACGAGAGAGAGCTGTCCAAGTATGAAATGAAACCTCTATCAACTGTGAGAAAGAGTAAACCTTTCCTCATCTAGCCGGTAAATTCTGAAAATAGTTTATTATTAAAAATCCAAATGTCCACTTTGCAAAAAAGCGTTATGTGAATTCTGATGTTTATAAATGAGTAATAGTTTTTAAATAAAGTACGTCAATGTTTAAATGCTTCTCTCTCACTATCTACTAATCACTAACCACTCAATATGATACATACATTAAAATACATTCTGCTGGAAAAAGCTTGGACTGTAAGGACAGTGTTTAAAAACATCATATTTTTGGGATTCTCTGTATCTCTTCCAAAGTAATAATAATGTCATAGCAGTGTTCAGTTTTTAAATTTTGCTATCTGTTCTCATTACACACTATTCTAAAACTATTATACCATATAATTTTATAGCAATATAAAAACTTGTAATATACCACTAATGCAAATACAGTGCACAGAATCTTCCAATAAAACTATTGACAGAAGTGTAAATGCATGACTTACTCTTAATAGGATTCATGTAAGTAAAGCATTATCTCCTGGGAGCTCCAAATGCTAGAAAGGAATGGGATTTCTAATGTATTTATTGCCTAAAGTGCTGCTGCAGAATTGAACCACTGCATCCACGAATTTGTATTCTTCCATCAGCTGGTACATTTTAGAACTTTTTAGTACTTTAGAGGCATTAACTAATCATTACAGTCAATATCTTAAGTTTTTATCCCTTTTTACACAACTAAAAGAGAGAAGGTAAGAGGATTCCCTAAGCCTGTGCCATAAATCAGCATAACACCAGGCTAGAAGCATCTTGTCTTTAGTCAGTTAGAAGGCTAGACTTGCGTTTCCCAAAACCCCAAACGCAGGAGAATTACTGATGAAGCAAGGGAAGAGCCGGCCTCTGGGGGTGAGATAAAGTCCCACGACATGCTTGATCAGGTCGCTAGCCACGCTGCATCATTTCTTAGTGACCTCTCATTAGGCCTCTGCTCTGTGATCGATAGAAACAGACATTGGACAACCAGGCACAAGGGCTTACCTGGGAGGAAGACTGAGCTTAAAGCGTGTGGCGAACGTGAATTAAGATTTTCGCTGGCAGGAGCACCTAATAAGTTCATCTGATGTTGCTTGGAGAATCATTTATAATAATCTATGCCTGGATACTTAACAAAAAAAAAAATGTGAATTAGTTTAAGAACATGGCCATTTCATTGTATGAGTTCAGATTTCTGATTGCCTGTTTGCTTTCAAAATACGATTTTTAGTCATTTACTTGATACTGACAAAGAAAAAACGACCCAGGTTAGCTCATTACTTTTTATCTCTTTCAACATTTTCTGCAGTCATCCCTCCTTTTACCTCCAGGAACACCTGAATTGTGCGATTTTTAGTAGCAGAGTCGAACTCAGGCCCTTGTGCTTGCCAGGTAAGTGCTTCTGCCGCTGAGCTACATCCCCGGCCCCTGGCATATGCTTTTCCCCACTCTGTGGGCTGTCTTTTCACTCTGTCCGTGATTTCTTTTGCGTGCAGAAGTTTTTTACTAAGATCAGATCCCGGTTATGGTTTGTTTGTGATGATTCCTGTGAGACTGGCTTTTGGCCATGAAGTCTTTTTCTGCACCTCTGTCTGCAAGGTGCCTGTTCCATTTTCCAGCAGATTTAGTGTTTCTGTTTCAATATTTAAATCTTTGACTCACCTTGGGCTGGGGATTTATTTCAGCAACATAAGTAAGTGCCTTCCGTGCAAGCACACAGACGTGAGTTCGACCCCCAGTACCAATAAAAAAAAAAAAAAAAAAAAAAAGAAAGAAAATATATGACTCATTTTGATTTTACTTTAATGTATACTGCTATCCATGGATCTATTTTCAGTCTTCAACATGTAGAAAACCAGTTTTTCAGCACCATTTATTTAAGAGGCTATTCTTTCGGTGAAGGTGTTCGGCCCCTTTGTCAAAGATTATGTGGCTGAACGCATTTGGAGTTGTTTCTGAATGTTCTAGTCTGTGTCATTGACAGTCAGGTCTGTTTTTGGTGATTTTTGCTGTTTTAGTTTTTTTGTTTGTTTGTTTGTGTTTTAGGTGTTTTTTTTGTTTTTTGTTTTTTTCTGGTATCATGCTGTTTGATCACATGGCTCTGTCGTGCAATTTCAAGTCGGGGATTGTATCAAGTCCTGCCTTGCCTTTGTTGCCCAGAATTGTTTTTGCTATTCTAGGTCTCCTCTGGTTCAGAATGAATTTTAGGAACATTTTATCTCATTCTGTTAAGTATGCTAATGGTGTTCTGACTGGGAATCCATTAAATGTGTATAACCATTTTGAAGTATGGCGATTTCCATTGTGTTGGTTCTTCCTACCCAAGCAAAAGGAAGATCTTTCCATTTTCTGATATTTTCTTTCATCTCCTTTTTTCAGAATACCATAGTTTTAAATGCAGATGTCTTTTGCTTCCTTTGTCTGGATTTAATAACCTGATTCAGTGGAGTGGCTGGATGCAAAATCAACACTAAAAAGTCATTAGCAGGCAAGGAATGTAGCTCAGTGTCATACTGCCTGCCTGGCAAGTGTAAAGTCTTGAATTCAATTCCTGGTATCAAAAAAAAAATCAATAGCATTCTTATATATGAGTAACAAATTCACTGGGAGACAAATTAGTAAAGCAATATCTTTCATAATAGCATTCCCCCCAAAAGTGAAATATTTAGGAATCGATTTGTAATTTTTAATGTTTTCACGTTATGAATGATGCTCTTAAAATGTTAAAGATTACGCATATTTTCTTGAGTCATTTCATACTTGTAAACAGAATGAGGTCCATTCTCTTGGAGTAATGCTTCTTTCTGCTAAGTGTTTTGGAATTTGATTTCTAATTTGTGTTAAAGATGTCTTCGGTAGTGGTATAAAACACATTTTCTTAGGAAATTTTAATCTTTTGGAGAGTTTCCAAGATATTACTGGAAAATAATGTAGGAAATCAAGCATAGAGAGGTTGTCTAATTACTCACAGTATTCACTGACAAATATCAAGAAATGTTTGTGTGTGTGTGTGTGTGTGTGTGTGTGTGTGTGTGTGTGTGTGTCTGTATATTACTAAAAGCAATTCCAAGATAGGTTTTAGGGAAAAAAATAGAAAAAACTGTGATCACCATCAGTGCTATCGGTGACTTGATTATAAAACCTTGTTGTCCTAAAGAACTAAGTATATTCTTCAGTACCAATAATGAAGCCCTTTTCCTTTTAGAGATTCCTATGATGGATCAGAGTTTGACACTGATAAACAGTAGTGGTGCAAAAGTAAGTGGGTATCATTTACTCGTATATTAGGACATGAAAAATGAAATTATTTATTATGTATACGTGATCTATGTTTTGGAATAGTGAATTAGGGAAGAGAGAGAGACAGAGAGAAAAAGGGAGATGGAGAGACAGAAAATGGAGAGAGAGAAGAAGGCCTCTTTACTTGATTGGTGCCTCAGGTCTGACTGACAGTGAGCCCTCTTAGTGGCCATGGTAACATTCCTCTGTGAGATAGAGAAGGAACTTGCTGTTTACTATAAACATGATGGGGCCCAGGGCCAGCACTACTCAGCTGTTAGCCATGCTGCAAACTCCCAGAAGGGCTGTGTGTCTTACAGTCCTCACTGCTTCATCCCCAGAAATCTGATAGAAACAGCTGACTTGCCTGTTTTTTCCATGATATTTAAATTTCTCTTTGAACTGAGTCTTTTCTTCTGTCATCATCTCTGATACCGACACACTAAGTTATTAGCTCATAAATACATGAATGTCTAACCCCACATGGCATATCTGATATTTGCTGTCACTATGTTATGGATTAAAACCTGGTGGTCAACTTAATACCAGATGAATCAAATCAGCATGGTGCTGGGCATAGATGGCGCACCTGAGGAAAGTTGCCAGCATAAATAGAGATGTGGAGAAGGAGAAGCTAGGCGTTGTGTGTGTCTCTAAGTGTTGCTGTTTTAAGCTGTTAGTTCTCCTGGAGGAGCTCGTCATGACTAGCTTCCCCAGTATGAGTTCCACCATTGTCACTGGAGGAGCTCAGGACATTGTTGGTGAGAGTGGCTGTGGTTCATTTTGGGGAAGCTCTACATTACTTCCTACATGGCTTCCTGGCTCCTGAGGGGAAGATATATGCAGATTAATCTCTAGGACAAACTCTTTACACTGGCTATCTGGCATAAACTCAACTGTTCTTATCATTGGAAGAGCTCGGGGCCTTTAGGACACTGAGGGTCCCTGTGGTGCTTTTCAGGACAGCCCCCGTCTTTATTATGAGCATGACTTCTAAGCTCCAGTGTAGAACCCTAAACCTACTCACAGCTTCTTCACCCCACTGGCACAGTTTCTAGTTTCCAGTGCCGACTTTGGGCCTTCCCAGCAAGGATGCCTGAAACAGACTGCTGTGAGTTCTCGTGGGCTCTAGACTGGGACTTGTGGGAGGCATTGTCCAGGTCTTCATCTGGACTCAGGCAGGACGTTGCTGTGGGATCTAGAGCCTTAGGTGAATATTCTGGGTCATTAGTGTTGTGAACAGATTTCCTGCACTTTCTTGTGTTAACTCTGGGTGACCATCATAAACTAATAATATAAATTCTGTATCCTGATTCTAATTGTTCTCTTACAGCCCCTGACTACAACAGACTACTTTATGTGAGCTTTCAGAAGACATACTTGACTCCTCAGCTATGTTCTACATGATTCTATGTTTCATTAAGTTTATAGTTCTATTTTATTAACCTTATTTTTAAAAAGAGTACTACTAGAATAATCAATATAGTATTCTGAACACTAGAGATTTAAAGAAAATATTTGATTTTCTAAACTTTAAAAATTACCTATTGTAATAAATTTTTGACACAATGAGTGCAGGTGGAATGCATATTTTAGCTCAAAGACATTCTACGCATAGCTAAAAATGAAGGTGTAAACCTTTCCTTATTTTAGGGTCTAGCCTCAGATGCTATCTGTGTGGTGGTGAATGATGTTGTCTTTTTAATAGAGTTGATTTATTTGTTAGGCATGTAAAATATTCATTTTTCGGTTTTGCAATGAAGTTCTTGAAACAATATTAAGGTTTAAATGTCTTTAGATATAAAATATCAGGAAATACAAAAACTTGAATATATTTAAAACATAAACATTTGCATTTTGTAGACAATAATTGAAAACACTTTTAAAGTTTCAAAGTTTGGGATTTAATTGTTCCTCTTTCATCATGAATAGAAAACAGTGACAACTTTATCGATGCCAATTTCATGTAGTGCTGATTTCATCAATACAAAAGTCATGGTATATGTAGCACACATAATGTGAATAATCAGGAAGGTTTTTCTGCAAAATAATCAAGATATATTCTACATATATATATTGAGATTATTTTCTCTTTTTGAGAGGCATAAAAATATTATTGTAATTATAACTTTAAACCTTTTAAGAACTAAAATATAGTCCTCAGTGTGAGATTCAGGCAATTCGGTAGCAGGAAAATAAGGCAGGGGCAGAATTTAAAATCCAGCACCAAGTATAGGACAAAGGCTGAATCTGAGATATCACAAGATACTGAGTTTCAGGGGTAACCTTTCCCAGAACTCCAAATTGCACATATTTTGATGAATTCTTATTACATGGCAAGATATGCTGGGGGTGGCTAAGTTAAAGTCACAGAGTTTTAAGGATCAACTTTATGAAGTCCTTGAACCACAGAAGTCAAATCGGCAAAAATAGGTTTCAGATAAATCTACAAATGATTTCATACATGTCACCAATCCAGAGAAGATGGCCCAGAGTACACTTTTCTGCTGAGTTAAAAAATGGCAAAAGCATGGTAAAGGCCTAAAACAGTGATTCAGTGGGAACAATTTGTGATGTTAAAGTGCAGACAGACTTTCCCCCCAGCTAACAGGGTGAGGGAAGAAGCATCCCACTTGACTACTCCTATCACAGAGTATAACACACCCCATTGGGTTAGAGGTAGGTCAAGGCCATGCACAAGAACACGCAAGTAAAATATTGCAGAAACTTGATATTAGAGTGAAATGGCACCCGCTGGCATCTCAAAGGACTACATGTATTTCATGTGAGCGTTTGTTGAAGGAAAAGTATGCAGTAAACTGACTCAGTCCCTGTTCCCTGGTGAAGGCACGCTGTCTCAGAATTTTGGCAAAATTAATTAACAATGGATACATAATTAAACTGATAACCATAAATCTGCATCACAGGACTCATGAACGGATGAAATGAGTCTCACGTGAACAGAGCAGCTCCTCACAGATGACAGATTGCTGTACAGTGTTCATTTGTGTGTCATTTTTATCTGTTTATGTGTTCACTCTGAGCGCAGGAGGAGGAATCACGCGGAAGACCCTTATCCATGAATCTCTGCCCGGCAACCACACACACAGGTCTGGGCACACCCCGTGGTTAAAGTATTCCACGGTTAAAGTAAAGTACTGTCGGGGTACTTTTCTCTACAATTCCAGGAGTCAGCTGATTTCAGGGCTACCGTTCTCGAAATTTCTGATACATACTCTTTCCCTCTCAGGACCAGGATTACACAGTCCTGTTGCTGAGGCCAGTTGATTTTAGGTGATAAAAGAAGAGCCCAGCTACTATAGTAATTTCTTGAAGAACTGGTCATCTCTGAGCAGCTCAATATACAGTTTATAAATTCTTTTCATCTACAAGTGAGAGACAGAGAATGTAGATAATGATTATTTGCTATTTCAATCTTCCTCAAAAGAATAGCTGATACCATTGGAGAAAGCATGTTATTTTACTTTAGATATGGTGTATTTCCAAACACACCTGTATCTCATCAGCCTTTTATTCCAGTTATCCTGCTCGGCAGAGTTTTCTACTATGCATTAGTTTTTTTCTGATAATGATACTATGCATTGGTCACATTTATAAGGCTATTTAGAAAGTCATCAATCATGATATCGAATAATAATCACTTTAAGATATTCCCCTAGGAAGTGCTAGTTTTGAGCACAAATTCATTTTTAAAAAGCCATTAGTTTAAATCTCACTTTACAGAAGATGTATTAAACCATTTGTTAATTAAAGGCCACTTTAAAAAGAGAGAAAAAGCCTAAGCACAAAGCGACACAGCCCGCTGGAAGTGCATAAACACGACGGTAAGGAAGGAAAGAGCTAAGAGCATTTATGCATGACAGCAATGTCCAACCACCCGGAGAATGCTTCCTAGGAATGAAGAAATAAAGCATCAGGATGGTGTGAGATCACATCAAAACCATTTCAGCTTGTCCTTAAAACAAGAAAGTAAAAAGCTGAGCTGTGTTTTAATAAAGATCCCTATAGTTTAAAATCTTCTCCTCTCCAATGTATATTTATCTACTTTCGTATTCACAGAATTTTCATTATTCCAAGTTTAAAAATATAGTATCTGTGCAGAGAAATGAAGTCCTCATTTTTGGAATGTAATACTGTAATACTGTATCTGTAAAGGGGATTTTATTATTCTTGTTGCCTCTGCTTAGCATATATTACTTTTCTTCACATATCAGTGTCTAACATTTTCATAGGGACACAATTATTCACAAATGTTAAATGTTGTGATTAAGTTAAGACGTACTACACACCTATTTCAAGTATAGCATAGTTGTTGGTGATGCCTAGTTAACTTAGCCCTGTATGGGGTTATCTGTATAAAATCATTCCACTAGAGTGACATTGAACAGGAACTTATTGTAGGGATTATCTTTATAGATTAATCAGGTTCGAATAATATAAAAATAAAAACAGCAGGGTTTTATTTTTAATAGATCAATGAATCAATTTTATTATGTGGAAAAATAGAGAGGCTAAATCAGATAAAGAAGGATAGAAGATTCACACTGCATGAGATACAGACTGAATTTTCTTTAGAAAAATGGATAGTTAGTGAATAGATAGGCAGACATTAATGATTGAGGATGTACATATATAATAAATGGAGCCCCCTATATGTAATCACTTGATTGACTTTTAACTATATCAAGCATTAGATAAAATACATTTTATTTAACTATTAGTGATAGGTTAACCAAATCAACCTCAAATCTACATATATTGTTTTCTTTTAAAATTTTTTAAAGTTCTCAATTATCAAAAGATAAAAAAATCAATATATTCTGAAGGAAGGCATAGATGAGATTCACTGTGACTCTCAGATGGGTAAAGATTTTCTTAGATATGACACTAAATATACAAACCATTAAAATATTCATCAAAACAAAAAATATATGGAAAATATCTTCACAATGGCATTATATAAAATACTGGCATAATCTGCCTATTGAATGCTCTCAAGAAAGCCTTTTGTTAAATGCGTGTTACCTGGTAGCACAAAGGTCAGCAGACAGTGGAGGCTCCTGGAAGCCCCCAGGCTGTGCGGAGGAAGGCAAGGCCAGACCTGGCTGGTCCCCTCCTCTCTCTGTCTTGCTTCCTGCTTTCCAGGTGCGCAGCTTTGGTCCCCATGTCCTACCCCAGCACAGTTCCAAAAGAAATGGGCCAGCTGATTATGAATTTAAATCTCCAGAGCTGTAAATCAAAATACACCTTTATCCTTTGTAAGTTTCTTCTTTTAAGTATTTGTTGCAGGAACTAAGTGCTTGTAGTTACAAAAAAAAAAAAAAATCCAATTTACATAAAAGTGTCAAATTTCAGTTTGAATAATTTTTAGATTTCAGATGATTTTTGCATTATGTTATAATCATCAATCCCATTGTAAATGTTTGTCTTAATATGTGTGCATATAGAGACAAATTTTAGTTCACTCATATTGAGAAATACCATTTATAAATACATGGGAAGATTTTTTTAAAAAGACATTGTGACTTGATTTGTTTTTTCCAGATGAAAAAACAAAATGGCAATGTAAATGTATAGAACAAAATTTTCAAATAGTGCAAACACTAAAGAATAGTTTAACATAATATAAAGTAGCAGTACCAGGTGGTCTCCCTTGGTCCCATGGGACATGAGGTATTAAGACAGCTGATTAGGCTCTTTAGGCTAGAATAAAAGCTTAATTAAATAAATTGTAACGTATTATGCATTTGTGTTCACAGAAATTTACCATAAATTCCTGAACAGATGTCAGTAAATAGCTGGAGACTACTGTATTAAATTGACATATGACTAAATAAATGTTGATTACCAATGCAAGTAATTTGCTATTCTGAGATAGTTATAGCCTCATAAATATAACACACAGTTCTTAGTTTGGTCAACAATATATGATAAAGCATTTCAAAACATGAAACTTATGAGTCTTTTCTGTATGACACTGCAGTGTTTTTAAACCAGACCCCCTACACACACTGAAGTAAACACTACTTTTTGTAGAATGCTATTGATATTATCATTGTTATTCATACAGGAATTTATTTCTGACATTCCTTTTTAGACTTTTTACACCAAAAACCAATTGATATTGAAGATGTTGATGATTTTATATAAGCAACAAATATGAAAACTCAAAGTTTCATTTTTGTGATATTTTTCCTCTTAAGTACATATTCTTTCATATGATAAAACTCATAAAATTTAAATTGATGTCATCCACAGAAATATTCTAAAGAATGTGCCTTTTGATGGAAGGACTCTCCTGCTGTAAGGGCTGCTTGCTGGCTTGGTTACTGACTCACTTTGAAGGGTGGAAGAGTGTGTGAGGGAAGCAGAACTCGGGAGAAATCAGGCAGTAGCACATGACCCAGAGGCCCCAGGTGCTATCCTCAGTAAATTATAGATGCGTATTTGATATATTTTGTATGATATAAGGAGGTCACTTGCCTTTGTGACCTCCTCCCACATGTCCCTAAGAATATTTTAAATATCAAATCAATATATAAACATGGTTTTATAAAGTCTGATGTCAACAAAGTGCCTCAGAAGAACTCTGCTTGCTTCCCCTCTATGGAAAAACAGCTCAAACAACTATTCTTTCACAAAAACGCATTCACAGGCTTCATAATTCATAACCGCTTTTTAAAACATGTCCCTGAGTAATAAATGGGTAAATGAAGAAATTGAAAGGAAAATCAAAAACATCTTGAAACAAATCAAAATGAAAACCAATTTACTTTTTGGAAATAACAAAAGTAGTTCTTAGTAGTTTATGGAAACAAATGTCCATCTCAGAAAGAAGAAAAATCCTACATATATTATATGGTGTTACACTTCAGAAATGTAGGCTTCCAATAATCAACAACTCGAATCTAATAAAAGAAAAGAAACAAGTAATATCATGAAGAAATAAGTGCAAAAGAAACTAGAACAACACCATTAACAATCAATAATACAAAGGGTTGGTGTTTTTAAGAAAAACTGCACAAACTTTTAGCTAAATTAACTAAGAAAAATTGAAGAGTTAAACAACTGATGTCACACATAAAAACTGAGACATTACAGCCAATCAAACAGTGATGCAAAGGGTTATGAAAGCCAACTGTAAATAATTATACAGCAACAAATTGAGAAATGCAGCTAACAGGACTAAATTCCCACAGACAGAGGCTTCTAAGCCTAACAAGGGAAAAAAGAAAAAGAGAACAATGCAACGAGAAGTAGAGGATTTAAATCACTAACAAAAAGTTTTCTCTAAAGTGAAGATCAGGAACTCATAACCTCCCTGCTCAATTCTAGCAAATATTTAAATATGAGAGAATTCTAACATTTTTTTTTACTCCTCTAAAAAATGACAAGTCTACTTTCAATCTCATTTTATATATTTAGTATTACCCTGACCCAAAAGATGGACAGGAACACTACTAAATAATATTATAGAACCATATTCCTGAAGAAAACAGATGTAAATATCCTCAACCATCCTGGCAAGTTGAACTGAATAGCAAATTAAAAGGAATTATTCATCATGATCAAGTAGTTTTCTCAGAACATAAATCTGTAAGGCTCGTTCACCACGTTAACAGAGTGAAGGATAATTATAAGATCCCCTCAGTGCAGAATTTAATGTCATTTTATGATAAAATCTCTCAAAATGTTATCATTGCAACTGTACCTCAATCTTAAAAGCCGTCTGCAAAATATCGCTGCTAATATCATACTTCATAGTAATGAGTTATAAGCGCTATTTTTAAGGTCAAGAAAAACGGTTGTGAATTTTACTACTTCTACTCAATATAGTACTTACTGTCAGGACCAGCCGGACTATGTGAGTAGGGAAAAGAAATGAAAAACATCATAAACAGTAAGAAAGAAGTTTAAATGCATCTCCTTATAGAATATATGCTCTATACAGAAAATTTTAAAAATCCACTAAAATTGTTTGGGATAACTAAAATTCAAAAATATTACAGAAATAAAGTTGACATATAAAACCAATAGTAATTCTGTAAAATAACCACAAAATGACCGAAAACAAAATCTAGAAACTAATTCATTTACAATAGGTAAAAAAGCAAATATTGAGGAATAAATGCAACCAGGCATTGGTAACAACTGTGCTCTGAAAATCATTCTCATTGAGGAAAGTAATTAAAGAACACAGCTATAAGAAGATATTCGGCTAGAGGGATCAGAAGAACTGATGTTTGAATATCCACAGGATGCAAAGTAATCTGTACATCAGAGCAATTCCTTTCACAATTCCAAAGAAACTTGTCACAGAAATAAGGAAATACTAGTACACAAAAGCACACAAGATTGCTCAGAGCTGAAATGATCTGAGGAAGAGAATGAAGCCGGACACATCACAGTATCTGATACCAAAACATTCTACAAAGGTCGAACCATTAAACAGATGCTGTACTGGGATATAAACAGACACACAGGCGTTATATAAAATAAGATAAATATAAATAAAGTAAAAATGTAGTTAGCAATATTCTATCTGTATTACTCTATTGATTGGTAGATGTAAATAGTAATGCAAAACGTCAAAATAAGGAGAAAATGGATATGAAATGTATTTGAACTCTGGGTCATCTCATGAGCATTTTGGAAAATCAGAATCTTTGAGAATGAAGTAAATATTTTTATTAAAAGTAGTCAGACAAGGATAAATATTTTTTTTTATTTCCACATGTAGGGGCAATGGAAAGAAGAGACACATCTCTTGGCATGAAAGACGTGGGTTGGAGCATAGGCAAAGTTTCACTGAATACCTAGATGTAGCCAGATTTTCAGTCAGTTTTCAAAATACTTAATCAGTATGTTCCTAACTTTAACTATCTGTTTGAGAAACAGGGAATAAAATTATAGGAATAAAAAATTATGATGCTTAAGGACAGAATTTGAAATGCCGTACTAAAAATAGGAATATAAATTTTGAAAGAAACAATGAAAGAAACATTTTTAATATTTTACACTATGCTTTGTAACTGGTTTTCATATACTATGTTAATTGCAAATCAAATTACTGTGCTATTTGATATTGTTAGTCAAGGTTTTAAATATATTTAAATATTTGACACAATGGAATTAAAATTGGTACAAAAACTTTAAAATAGTTGTTTGAATAAGTAAGTCAAGAATTTTCAGAGTTGATGAAATCTAATTGCCTAAAAATCTCATGGATTTAATTAGTACTTTTATAGTATGTGATACATGAGGTTGAGGTGTTGTTCATGAGTAAAAAAAAAATGGAACAGTAAAGTAAAAAATATTATTTTCCTTCCCTTTAGAATACCTTCAAATATTAAAGAATATATCAAAAATAAAATGTTCATCTCACACTGTAAGAAGGATCTTTAAAACACACAGACTTTCTCTCTCTCTCTCTCTCTCTCTCTCTCTCTCTCTCTCTCTCTCACACACACACACACACACACACACACACACACACACAGAGAGATACATTCAAAGGATACAGTCATACAGACTCATACGCACATGTAGTAAACAACCTCTCCATCCTCTTTTTCTTTAGAATGTTTCCTCCTTAATTCCCAAACCAAGAGCAAACCCTACATTGTCTGCTCCAAATTTTCCCTATATGTCAGATTGCTGGACTCATAATGTAAAAGTTTGTATGTTATGAATTGCATAAATGCTTAGTTCATTGAAAATATTCGTTATATTCAGTTAAAAGTACATATTAAGCACTGCCCCAAAAGTGTTCAGGTAGCTAAATCTTTCCCAGGAGCAAACACTGTTTCCACCTGCTTTTCCCTCTTTCAGAAGTCCCCAGGGAGCCTTTAACAGTACCCAGCTGAAATGCTTCTTTGCTGAATTTATACAGTGCTCACCTAGAGCAAATATTCTTTCCTGTGAAAGTAGAATATTTCACAGTTTTATTTTTCTTGTCTGCCTGCCATAAATACCTAATTATGTGGACTCTTTTCAGTACACTGCTTGAAAATGTTTCAAATATCTTTGGAATATCCTTGGTGAAGAAAAATGTTAACAGTCTAAGAAACAGTGTGAAACTTCATGTCCTGTGAGGAGATACCTCACATTAAATTATACACACTACCGTGCCACGTGAAACACATCTCACTAGGTAAGTATCTAAGGCTCCATTTCAGCATAACTAGATAAATATCTTTGTTTAATCACAATTTCTTTCCATTGACTCAAGTAACTTTGCACATAGTTAAGACTGTTAAAGAAAATTGTTAATTATCTCCAAAAGACAGGATCCTTCTTCCAACTCATACAGTAAATTTGGCACCAAAACAAGCCATTATTTCACTTCAGTAGGTGCTTAAGCATGGAGATGAGTATTTGCATAGCTAAGTGTCAACAAGAGAACTCACATGTGCAATTTATGGCCACTTTCTAAATGCTAGGTTTGGAAATTGTAATCTGGATATACTGACAAGCTGTGAAGTTTGCACAAGTATAAAATGCTAGGATATGGCTGGGTCAAAAACACCTTTGAGCCCCATGAAAATTTTAAAACAGTTTCTGAATTCCAACCACATGAGAAAAACATAGACATTAAATTGAACACTCATTCCAACAGTAAGAAATCTACTTGAAGAAGGGATCTCTAACTTGATACTTACTAAATTGATTGTGAATCACTGCACACTGTGCCGGGTTATTTTCCCCTAGCATACATTGCCTAACTCAGCTCTTTTGTAGTTCCAGATTCATGGGTAATAAAATATCACAGGTACTTTCCCATCTTTCTTTATTTAATTGTTTTTCAAAATGATGGAGCACCATTCTTACAAGCTGGGCACTCTCCATGTTAGATTTCCTTAGAAAAGATGAAGTGCCCCTTTCAAAACAATAAAAAGTTTTTTTTTTTTTTCCAACCAGCTGTTACACAGTTCTTTTAAAAGAATGGCAGTGCTTTACTTTTTCAGGCAAATGTGAAATTCCTACGAACACTCCAAATGGTGCATGTTAAAAATCCAGTATATTTGTTGCTGACCATTTCTATAATAAACATTATTTTCATTGAGTTGCTGAAGTTGTTACCAAATCTATGTAAAAATTAAAATGTTGTTTTGAAATAATTAAGCTTTTTTGATTCTTTGAATAAATGATATTGAAACTCTTGTCTCATGAAACAGATAAAGAAAAATGCATAATTTTATGAACCATAATTTTCCATTCTGATTTTTCCAGAAATAGTAAATGAAAAAACGTTGTGTTCAAGGTTAAGTAGGAACTTCTAATGAATTTCTCAATTTTACTTTTAATGTCTTTTGGAAAGTCTGAAACATAAGAGGAGCAGCCTGTTCACAGTACATAACCGTGCAACCCAGCACTGGAGTTTAGAACCAGGAGTTTTAATACTGTCTGAAGAAGTTCGACTGACCTTGAACTATTTTAACTTGGATACTTATATATGGGCAGAAACACTGAATTAAGTAAGTGAATCTCTTCCACTCTTGGTGATCTGTAACAGGCACTTGTAACAATCAGTTACCTGATTTCAATCAAAGCATTCATTATCTTATGAAATACACATTGAGTACAGACTTGGCAAGAGACACTGCCAGGCCACTGAAATGAGAAGAAAACTACTCACTGAAGTTAGTAAGAAGTGACTGAAAACTCGCTATAAGAAGTATACGCATCATTTGGAAAGAGTATTTATAAGTGCAACTTTTGTCATGTGCAATTGTGTCTTAGGAAAGATGGTTATTGAAGATCATGTATATTGAGTGTGATGATACGTATTTTCAAAGAGCAAAAGATTCAGAAAAGTGATGTTCAGTGATTATATCAATCTTAATGGAAAATTATTATTTTTGTGAAATTTAATGTTTTGCTTTAAATGCCACACATTTCTGGATTTTCAGCTCAAGTTTGAGCCATAAATAATAGGACCATGCATAAAATTTACATTTTCTTTCCCTTCTGAAGTGTTGTTATTCATTTTAGATGTCATGTATCTTCTCATTTTGGTTTATTTAATTTAATCTCATTAAAGAGATTCTTAACATGTGGAAAATACTATAAAATGGAATAAATGAAATATCGACTGTCTTGGAATATAAGCAGTATCCTGTAAACATATTAAAAACACTGGATTCTAGGAATGTAATTACAAGTCATAGAATTTGGAGACATAGTGATTTTGTGTCACTGAGTTAGGTTCCAAATTATTTAGAATAATAGTAAATTTAAAGTATTTTTCATGGTAGAAATTATCCAAGTACAGTGAATACATAAGTTTAATAGGCATTAAAGTAACTACAGTATTTTAGTCATGCTTTTAATCTTTTTCATAAAAAAATATTGCATTAGGGACCATTATGATTTTTCTAAAACTACCATATTGTAGTGATCAAAATAAAAGCTTTTTCTAAATAATTATGCATTATTATTTTACTGGGTAAATTTACTTATATTTTCTATGAGAATCATAGAGCACAAGATTAATAAGAAAATGTGATGTTATTTTGTCAAATTCATTTTGTGCATGAACAGTTCAAAGCTGATACATGGTAATAATAATTGCATAAATTTTCAATTCAATAATTAGGTGGCTCTTACATACATTTGTTAATTTCAATGACATTGATTTTCCTTAAATGAAGACATCTTTTAACAAATTGAAAACAAGTGGAAAACTCAGTCATTTTCACAGCATGGTGATACATTTAGAGCAAAATGTCTAATTTCCTTTTCATTTCTTGCTGACTTTCTTTACTGAATCATGAATTGGCAACACCTCAGATTTCCAAAAAATATAAACTCTGAGAGCCAGAAAAATATCACATTTTTAACATATTGAAAACAAATGGGAAAGTCAGTTGTTTTCACAGCAGGGTAATGCATTTATAGCCAAATGTCTAAACTCTTATTCCTTTCTTGCTGATTCTTTTTCCTGAGACTTGAATTGGCAACGTCTCGGTTTTCCAGAAAATACGAGCTCTGAGGGCTAGAAAAATATCACAGATCTGACGGCTTTTCTATCATTTCCTAAAGTATATATAAGTGTTTTCATGTTTTTAAAACAGTTCTTCAAGTGTTAATAGCAACAGAATGCACTTGGTTGAAAATAAAAATGTGAGACATGATTTCACCTAATTTAGCTATTTCTGATAAATAAGGAAAACACGTGACATTAATAGGTAATAATCTGATCTTTTGTGTACTCTGTATTATGAACTAAGCCTCTTTCTGCACCAGATGGGTGGCTTTGGTGCGCTGGAAGATTCGCCGCTGAGCTAATTAAAGATCAAAGTGAGAATACTTTCCTTCCATCCAGGAACATTTTTGTTCCCTCTCTTGCTTTTCTCCTCATATTATTCCATGCATTTCTGTGATGAATACACATTTACCTGCAGAAAAATTAAAAGACATCGAAATATATTTAATATTTCTGAATAATTCAGAAGAAGCATTGGCTGCCCAGATTGTGGAGTGTGGTAAAGGAAAAAAGAGAATTATTTTGTAAATTACGCATAATTAAATGATAAGACATGGAGTAGCAGCATGTTATTTAGAATTCGTTCTGCAAAATGTTCTCTAATTCTGAAGATAATATTTATTTTCTTTGGAGGGCTCTTGCTTACATTTATCTTTTCCACAGCATGTGTGATGGTTAGTACTTACTGCCTTTTCCAACCTCTTTCCCCTTTGAATATGTTCTATAAATATGTATTATTTCAAATGAACTTGAATTTCTGTATATTCCTCCCAGTTTTCCTCTATTTTTTGTAAAAGTTAAGATTTTCTTTTATCACAAACCCTTTACCTGGATTTTGTTTATCTAACTTGAAGATAAAACCCCTGTCCCAATACATAAAACTTGATTTTACTTCTGCCCAGCTGTTTCCGACTACTCCGCAAATTTTGGAAAATCTGCCTGTTTTGTATGGTTTTCATTTCGGTTCTCAGTATCAGTTGTCTACACTGCATCTACATTGACGCTTTTCCAACACTCGTCGTATAGTACCGCTTAAAAGCATAGAGGCCTCCAATACATATGAGCACAGCACATCTGCTGCCTCTGGAAGGCATCTGACTTACTATCTGAAGTTCTCTGACCATGCAGTGTCTAATGTAAATTAGAGACATTAGCTAATCAGTTTTTCTTTTTAATGAGCAACTACAACTTTGCCTTGTTTCTGTCTTTCCCAAATGCCACCCAAATCCTCAGATAGCTCTTCATTTTACTACATTTGCTGACACTGTTGTTCCAAATTTCTTTTAAAAGTACCCCTAAGTAATCTCTAAAAGCCTTTGTGTTGGTATCAAATACTCCCTACTAGAATAAAATCTCAATTAAGGCCAGAACTGCTCTATAGGTGTTGAATGATATGCATTAGATGAATACAAACAAACGGCTCATCTTGATTTCTGTGTTCATGAAACAAATAAAAAATTTCACCTTTTCATAGTTAATCTGCTAATCATCACTGCTTAAAAATAGTACAGTAAAATGGGTTACATATACTAAATTCACTTTTTAGAAGAATCTGCCTGAAAAGTTTTCCATGGTCACCTACAAAGATGAATTATTTAAGTCAATACAACTGAAAAATATAGACACTAGTGATGATGGAAATAATCAATTCATTAGTTAAAAATTGTATATTTGCATGTATGAATAATACTATGTTGCTATGTATAATTCTTAAGACTGAGAAGTTGGAAGATACTTTAAAAAGAATCAATAGATTTTAATGTTTTTTACAGAAAGTTTTTCAAAATAAGAAATAATTTGGATTTTGAAAATTTAGAACTGTGTAAAAACTTTATTATCTTCTTGATTCATTAGTTTTGTGAATTAAAGCAAGATATTCTGTAGTTCACATACATTGATTTAAGCTTATTCAGTGGATTTTAAAGCCTATAAATCTGTTGTTATATTAAATTTCCTTTAAAATATTTTCCATCGCTTATAAGGAAATCTCATCTTTATTTTTGCTAATACTGCTTTTTAGACTATGCTAGCATTATTATTCTGATTACACGGAAGTAATCTGAAGTTTTCCCTCATTTTTACATACTCTGGAAGAGTTTTAATACCATGGGATTACTATTTCCCCAAATAAATCAAATACATCTGTGAAAATAATGTGCCTGTTGCATTGATGAGAAAAAATTCAGAAACTTACACTATTTTTTAGATAATTTAACTTTTAAATTGTTTTCTGTCATGTCCACCTGACAATTTACATGTCCATTAAAATATATACGAAGACTGAAAATTATTTCACACAAAGTTTAGAGCATCAATTGAATGTAGTTGTTTTAATTTGTGTCCATGATTTTGCCCTTATTTCCACACAACAATTTAATTTCAATTTTTTTTTTTTGTAATCCACTCTGCATTGATTTGCTAGGTTTGTTTTATAGTTGTTTCTTACTGTTTTGGGGAGCATTTTCTGGAATACGGTTCCAATTACACTTTCATTTCAGTAATTTCTTTCATCACTTAGGAATTCTATTTCCCATAGATGTTCATGTATATGATTTAGATAGTAATATTCTACTGGCTACAATGCACAACTGTAGTGCCCCTCACAGATCATATTTTATATTGTACATATCCTTTGAGTACAGAGTGTTTCTAGAAATTTTGATATGTCTGAAAATCAGGCTAAAAGATTCATCCACCATTACTAAGCTGAGTGATCAAATTTACAAAATGATTATTTGGCATAATTTTCTTATTTTGCTACCTGTTACAACAGTACCTTATTTCATGCACAAAGTTTGTAGAAATTTAACAACCTCCATTGGAAGAGTTTTCATTGACAGCATTGAAGATGCTGTAAAATGTCACCTCACTTTATTTTTACAGAAGGGAGACTAATTTTACTAGTTGAAAAATATAAGAATCCCTTTATGTTAGAGGTCCCTTAGCCGTCCTCCCAGTAGGAGTGAGAGGAGCATGAAAAGTTGACTCATATGGTGTGAAGCTGTGGAGTCATCACTGGGAAGGAGGAGACATTCGCGGGGCGTGTCGGGGTTTGGGGAACACTGTTTAGAGGAGGGAAACACCCCAGCGTGTGTAGAGAAGATGGAAGGACATGAAAAGGAGATTCTGCCAGATTAATTAGAGGCATAAGAAGGCTACTGGAATAAGCAGAGAGTCTGAGATTCTATAATTCTCAAATGCCTTGAATATGTACTGAATATACCTTTCATGGCTTTCATAAAAGTTAAGATCTACAAGCACTTATTAACTTATTTTATTCTGATCAGTGTTCGAGTGTATGATTCTCTTCACTTGTGAATACTATTACATCCCGTATTTGTTTACTCCCTCGTCCATGGATAGATTTTCAGGCTATTTCCATCCCTTGGCTGTCACAGATTATGATGTGATGATCATTTCCATATGAGTACTGAGTACTACCTTTGAGTAACTGTGTGAAGGGAATAATTAGATTAGGCAAGAGTAATTAGAGTGGTAGTTATTTTTTACTTTGTGATGAACCACCAAAATGTTTTCTTTAGTGGATGAAAAATCTAACACGTCCAGCTGTTATTTAGAGAAAGATACAGAAGGGTCTTCTTTCTCTGCATTCTTGCTTACACTTGGTATTCTCTATGCATTACTTCCTGCTCATAGCTGTTCTACTGAGTGTGAAATAGTATCTCAAAATAGCTTTCACCACTCTCCTCAGTGATGAATGGTGAAGAATATATGTTTATGTTTTACTTGGAAATAGGTACATTCTTTTAGATTATCTACTTCTGTTGTTGACAGTTCTATACAAATCTATGAGGAGTACTAGGATTCTAATGTTAAGTCTTCTAATTTCTTTTTAATCATCTGGCTTCAAGTTCTATTTATTGAAGCAGTTAACTGATTCTTTAACTACTTCTGTAGAATTGTGTGTTTTTCCCATTTGTTTTAATTTCTGTGTCATATACTTCAAGCTTTTGTTGATAGATATGAGAATGTAATTGCTATTCTTGATGAATGTATCTCTTTCAGTATTTTAATAGGATTTTCATTACAAATATGACTTAAAATCTATTTTATGTGATATATTTCATTAAATAAAATTACTACCTTTATTTTTGGTCACTATTATAGTAGAATTTTATGTGCATATATCTACTGTTAATTTATTTATCTGGATCTTAAGTTATTGTCACTTGAAATAAAATAAATAGTTCTTTTATTTTCAAAACATTTTCTGATACCTTCCTTTATTTTGTGGGCTCAATATATTTTGTTTGAAAATCACTACTGTTATGGTGTAATTTACTTTCAGCATGAAACTATTTGTTTTTATATGATTTCTAATACTACCTTCTTTGATTATCACTCTTTACTCTGTTACCCTATTTTTCTTCCTCATTTCATTTCATATACATTTTACAGATGTTACATAACATATACAACAGGTAACAATTAATTTACCACAAACCAGCTTGACTTGATGGTAATTGGTTTAAAATCTGTTCTTTTCCATTTTCCCTGTCTTTATTATTATATTTGGCACAAATTACATTTTTATGTCATATTATCATTAATAATATATTTTATATATTTATAATAATTTGCATATATTCACGTTTTAAGTAAGAGGGGAATCACAAATGAGTGATAAATTAAGAATGCAATAATAATGATTTTTTAGATATCTACATTTTTAACTAGCTTTGAGTCATACTCTAATCTCTTTTCATTTAAGATTAAAGGCTCTGCTTTAGAATTTTCTCAAAAGAGAAATACAGTTTGTAAATTGTCTTGGTACTTGCTTATCTGGAAATGTCTTAACTTCTTTTTCAGTTTTGAAAGAAAGTTTTCCTAATATAGAAACCTTGCTGATGGTTTGGTTGGTTGATTAGTTGCCTAATGACTAGAGTCCTTTAAATATGTTATCCCATTGTCTTCTGGCTTTCATTGATTCTGATAGGAAGTTGGCTGTCAATATAAATAATGGTATTTTAAGTGAGATGAATTGCTTCTTTCTTATTACTTTCAAGATTCTTTCTCTTTTACTATTGACAATGTGTTTATAATTTGCTACAGGTTAAGTTTCCTTGAGTATCATTTTGGGAGCATTTTGTCATAATTTCTTTAAATGTTCTCTCTTTTCCTGGAATTTTAAAACATACTTGAAAATAGATTTGACTGTTTCCTGGAGGTCCATTTTATCTATGCATTTCAGTTTCACCCTTTCTCAGGATAATTATAATTTTCCTTGTTTCAGATTTTCTGAGGCATTTTTGCTCAAATCTTGTGCACAACACTTTTCGTGCATTTTCCACTTGAATTATTGCTTTTTTAACTCCAAAAATGTCTATTTGTTCCCTTTTATAAGTTCTATAATTTTATTGATATTCTCTGTTGTTGTGCCTTATGTTACACTGGATTTTATGGGTTTTTTTGTCTAACATTTACTTTGTTTTTAAAAAAATAAATCAGATAACTGACTTGTCTTTCTGCTACATACATCTAGTGCCTGGAATATTTCATGATCTTCTCTCATAATTTGTTATTACTTATAGCTGTGAACATATCATGTTTTTGTGTTTCCTTATGTGTTTTGTATTTTTGGTTAAGAAACAGGTATTTTGAATATTCTAATGTAATTTAAAGATTCACATTTTAGTACCCTAGCATTTGCTGTTGCTTACTAATGAAGACTGTAGTGATTTGTTTTGCAAATTTCCAAATGATTTCTACAAGGGCTGCATCCTCCTCCATATGCATAGTCACTGTAGACACTGTTTCATTAACTCAGAGGTCAGAAGGCCATTCTGAATTGACACAGATCTCTTCAAGCTATGAAAATCAAAAATAAAAATAAAAAGTGACCACTCCCCCAAATGTTTGTGCCTTGTCTTTATTTAGAGTTATTAATTCAATGACAAACCAGTGAAATAAAATTTCTGCTTGATACTTTACCTCTACAGATACAAAATCCACAGGTTTGCCAGAGATCAAAGCCTGGTATCCTCTCTGTTCTTTTCTTAGTATGCATCTCATTCTGGGAATATGGATCATACACATCTCCTTAGTAGAGAACGTGGACTTTTCAAGCCATTGTTCATTCAAGGATTTCCTCCTCAGCTCCCTTCCTCTGGGTGTTTTTGGCTAATCTGCTATTTGACTCATCCACCCTCCCTTCTCTCTGGTGACAGCAAGGAGGATGCTCAAGATGCCATTGAAACAATCTGAAAAGTTATTGTAATGTGTGGGGGTGTACAAGCAAAAAGCTAGTCTCTTTAGCACCCCCTTAAGGAAGTATCAGGTGGTATAAAATGATTGATGAAGATAGTTTAAAAACAAAGCTTGTATTAGATTTCTGGAAAAAGGAACTGGCCTGAGAAAAAGGGTTATCATCTCTGCCGCCAGGGTTGTCAGCCTGAAGTATGTTCAATAACAGACATATAATCAAAAACACAGCAATATTTCACAAAAATGCAGCTGCATTTTCCCCTTCACTACGCAATCTCTCATATGCCAGAATCTGTGATTAAATCCCAGAATCTGGATTATACAGATTTTTGGCTCTTTATATTTGTTTCAGTGAGGAACAGATACTTTGAGCTCTCTCTTGTTTTTTCCCATGACACCATGTCAATGTTATTTTAATTTTTTTTTAATTTTAAAGAGAATAAAACCAAACAAAATAAAGCAGAATAAAGCCAATCAAAACAAAACTATACATAAAAAATGTACAATCAAACAATGACAGCAGAAACTATTCTGTTTGATGAACTAACAAAAAGTAGTATTGTAATCACTTGAATAACTACTTCTAAGATAATATGTAATATATCAATGAGTGATTTCTTACTGTTATTTTTGACTAGTCATTTCTTACCTTTTTTGGAAATTCTGTATTATTTCTACCTCTTTTTTGTTTTGCATCTCTTCTCTAAATGAAAAAAAAAAAAAGAAAGAAAAAGAAAGATCATAGTACCAATTTACATTCCCCTGGAAAAACAAAACAAAACAAAACCATGAAAGTGATACAGGACTTTAAAAACAATGTAATGGGAAATCAACAATGGCTACCATACTGCTTCTTGTTATCTTCAAAATAGCTAACTAACTATCCATCAGACATAATAAAATCAACCACAATACAGGACAGGACAAAGCCAGTAAAAACAAAACCATGAAAGTGATATAGGACTTCAAAACAAAATAGGAAATTAACAATGGCTGCCATTGTCAGAAGGAAATCCCCCATAGTTGCTATATTGTATACTATTATTCTCTAAAAAGATGCTCAGATAATCAGATTTAGGCCTGCAAAATCAATGAGACAATACAAGCATTGTTGTTTTATTACTTCAGTGCCTATCATCTCAGCCTGTATTTCTCCAAATTAGCCAGTTGCTTACAGGAGGAGGTGAGGAGCTCAGCTAAGTCGCAGGAAACAGTTGCCCTGGCCCACGTCCACCACTAGGTCACAGGAAGTGGTTGACTTTTTGGTTCTCTTCCTGGGATGCATCTAAAATTATTTTAGAAGTTATATTCATATTACCTTTTTAGGAATGACAGTCAATATGTACTGTAATTAAATATATCTTGTTGTACCATATTTTTTCAGTGGAATCACCTCCAGTCATCTCTATCTCATTATTAGCATAGCTAATTGTTTTATATTGTGTTAGATATAATTATATTTTAAATTAAATTGAGTCATTTTGTAACTTAAGGGCACTATTTTCTAATAAACTAAGTTGTCTGAATTCAAGATATAAATTTTAAAAGCTTTTCTGTGTTTTTAAAAGTATGATGTAGCCAGGATGCTCTATTGTTTTTCTTCCAGGTCTTTACTAGTCTTAGATTCTTATGTTTTTATGAAATTTTAAAATTATCTTACTAGTTTTCATCAAAAACTGTGTATTTTATTGAGATATTAAAAATTAATCACAAAATTATCATGATTACAATGTTATCTTACTGGAAAAAAATGCTTTTTCTTCATTTGTTGCAATTTACTTCTTGAAATTCAGGTGCCATTTTATAACTTATGTTTTATATATCAATTTTGGAATTGATTTTCACGTATAAGTAACTTTGAGTACATGCACGCTACACAAATTTATTGTCAAATTTATTTTTGCTATTGCAGATGAAGCTTTTTCTTCCATTACATTTGTTTATTTGTATATGATTGGGCTTTTCATGTGTAGATGTAGCTACTGAGCTTTTCAAATGGAAATAATTTGCATTAAAATGTGTTTTAAGTATAAAATGCACACTAGATATTGGAAGCTACTTGGAGTGAGGGGAACAGAGAGTATTCTTCAATATCTTATTAATTTGTATATTGCTATATTTTGTTTTCACATTACTTTCTATACATTTAGTTAAATAAACTAATTTAAACTTACAATTACTTTCAACATTCACAGCTAGGCATGGTAACACATGCCTGTAATCCCATCACTCAATAGTCTGAGGTAGATTCCAAAATTGCTGAGAATTCAAGCCAGCCTGGGCTCCTTAGTGAGTTCAAGGCCAGCCTGAAATGCACAGTGAAACCCTGTCTCAAAAAAAAAAAAAAAAAAAAAAAAAAAAAAGATAGAAACAACCATTCATATGTTTTTTCATTTAATTTTTACATTGTATGTGCCTATTTAATATTTTAAGTTGAATATGTGGTTAAAAATTTTATTTCTATTGTTCACCATTGATGTAGAAATATTGTTTCTTACAGGTTAATTTTCTATAAGCTGTCTGTATTCTTTATTATGTTTATTAGTTTTATCATTGATTATATGATTTTCTAGTATATCATTTAATTATCTGGTATTCTGACACTTTTCCTGTTTATTTTTAAGTTCCTGATTATTTGTGTTTTTCTTTTGCACTTATCAGTACTCAGTGAACTCTGTTGACAATTCCAGGTATAGGGGACCACTCACGGACATCGCGTGCTGCACAGATGTGCAGCAATTGAAACTTGGAGGTATCTGTGGCAGGAGAGTGAAATTACACAATAATTTGAAAAAAAAAATTGTAGTAGTTTCTCAGACAATTGAATTTAAACCAACACAGCAGTTCGATTTTTAAATGTGTATCCAAGAGAACAGAAAACAGATACTCAAATAAACATATATACCTGTTAGGAACAAAAACAGCAATTAAAAAATGATGACAACTAGAGACCAGAATCACACTTTTCACCAGTATGCAAATGGATAAATACAGCATTAATTCTTTACATGAAGAAGTACTCCTTAAGAATGAACAGGAATGACTTATGGACATATGAATGAATCTTTACCATACTAAGCAAAGTTATTTCATTATATAATTTTCTTTGTTTGTAATTCTGTAATAGGCAATAATAATTTGTGTAAGAATATTAATCACTTCAGTGGTTGGAGTTAGAGATTTATAGCATAAAGACATGATTAAACTTGCAGGAATATTGTTAATGGTGTTTGTCTTGATGAGACTTCGATGGTACAGAGATAGGAAGCAATAGTAATTAATCAAATAATTTACTTTTCATGTCTGTGTTTCACTGAATGTGAACTTTTTAAATAATAAGCAACCAGAATTACCAATATAGCAATTACCTTTCAAAATCAAATAAATAAATAAAGTACATCAGAAAATGGATAGAAAGCTGAAGAGATTTGTACATGTGTAATACAACCAGAAGTTTGTATGTGTTCTCTCCTGGGAGTTCAGGCGTGAACTGTGGAAAATCCCTTGAGACAGACAAGGGGAGGAAGTGTTTGAAGACACGGAAAACAAGAGCAGAACAGACTGACATTTGAGAACTACAGGAAGAAATTTGACAGGTTGGAGCTGAGATTGCAACCAGTGCTGAGGAACTTTAGGGAAAGGCAGAAAGGGAGAGTTTAAGTCCACATTATTACCAGCGGGCTCCCTCACTTCTCTAGCAGATGCAGTCTTTGTATTTCTTTGGTGTTGTAGTCAGGGGTGCTACACAGAGAAAAATTAGGATCAAGACATGGAGTTTATAATATTTTATAATGGTCACCGGGAGTTAACACAGGAAAATGCAGGAAATTTATCCACAACACCAAAAACATAGATTATGTAGTCAAGAGCCTAAACCCCACAGCAATGTCCCATATTTTTATCCCAGATAAAAACCCAAAGCTCAGGACAATGCCTCCCACAAGTCCAACTGGAGGTCCAGAGCCCACAAGAAGGACTCATACCAGTCTCTTTTACAGATCCGTGCCTGGAAGACCCAAGGGTCAGCGGTGGAAGCCAGAAAGTCTAGGCCAGCAGGATGAAGGAGCTGTGCTAGTGGGATGAGGGTTCTATGCTGGAGCCGAGAAGTCACACTCACAACAAAGGCCAGGGCTGTCCTGAAGGCACCACAGCCGTCCTCAGTGACACGGAGGCCCTGAGCTCCTCTGACTTCAAGCACAGTCAGGTACGTGCCAGGAAGGCAGCGTGACGAGTTTATCCTGGGGACCAAGCAGCACATGTCTTCCCCTCCGGAGCCAGGAAGCAATGCTCAATGTGAGGACCAAAGCTTCTCCAGGAGAACCAACAGCTCACACAGCAACTGGTAGAACCCACAATGCCTCCACACAACACGCTTTAACACCTCAACCCTCAACGCCTCCTTCTTCGCCACCTATTTATCCTGGCAACTTTCCTCAGGTGGAGCATCTTTGCTCAATGTCGTGCTGATGTAATTCAGCTGGCATTAGTTGACCACCAGTTCCTAATCCATAACATTTGGTTATCATTCATTAGCTGACTAGTTTATGGGACTCGGCCTTTGGTGCCAGTCCTTTCATTCAGAAGCTGGTGGAGTCAAAGTCCATCAGCTCCCTCTGGTCAGCAGGAGTTCCGAGTGTGTAAGTACACAGCCACTGAGTGTATTTGTGTTTGCAATCAATGCTACACTGAGCACAATGATGCAGTCATAAGAAGAGCTTATGCAATAGCAAACCTCAGTCCATCACTGGGAAGATTACAAATTCTAACTTCAGAAAACATTGTCTTGTACAGTAAAATGAAAATTTTAGATGTCCTCTCTGCACAATTCAAAGTTTGCACTGTGTAAGATGAAGTAGGTTCTTAAGGCATATTTTCTGAATGAATCACAGGGCCATCAGCAGGGCATTTGTTGGAAAAATGAATTAAATTCTAAGAATGGGACCCAGGAATACGTAACTTAGAAAGCCCTCCCACCTGAATCCTTGCACCTTAGAGTTTTTGCAAGCTAACATTTATTTGAAAATCACTGCCCTCTGGAGCTCTTTCTACATGCCTGTCACATTTGGATGAGAAAATTTCAACAGAAGTTTCAAAGGAACTTTCCATTGTCTTCGAAGCCTAGAGAGGATAATGAATTTTGAGCCTGCATTTTAAAATGAGTTCCTTAAAAAAAACTTACCATCATTTGTATTATACTCTTGATTTTATGTTTTTAAATTTTGTATTAGTATAGTTTTCTATATACACTAATTATGTATATACACTAATTATACAATTTATCCTCAAATGTTGTTTTGTTTCTTTCCATGTTCACTAATTCTCTACTAAATTGATGACTTATAACTCATATTGTTTTTTTTAATTCAATCAACTTTTTGTTTGTATCTGATTTAAGCTGTCCATTTTATGAATCAAACACTTTGTCTTTTTTATTTCTCTCATTCATATCTTATGGATCCATTTTTTGTTTGTTTTATTTCTGCTTTCAGATCTCTTCACACATTTTAACCATTTGGTTTATGAATATCTCCATGGCAGTGCCAGTGAGGCCAGGGAGGCTAAGAACTTTTGGATTCACCTTGTTTTTTTTTTTTTTTTTTTTTTCATATTTCTATTGTTTTCATGATGAAATAGAAGATTACTCATAGAAGAAAATGTCTGCTACTGTAACAGAGACTTCTCTAGTCAGTGTTTTTTTTTTTTTTTTTTCCCTGTGACATGATCTTGGCTTTGGTTATGTCTTGGCATCAGTGAACCCTTTCAAGCTATGCAGTGTAACTGGAATGGTTTTAGTCACTGCACTGCAAGGAGAGGAACACAGCCTGGCATCAAGGTCTGCAATTCCTGGTGCTCATCTTCCGAGTGTTCAGCTTATACCACTGCCTCTCGTCAGCTAGGATCAAACTCTGCTCAATTTTCCCTTCAGTGTATTCTAAATGCATAGCTTTTATAAAAACATATACATCAACTGTTTTCTAAAATGGGCATTTTGCAGTGTTATTACCTCCAGTTGAAACCATGATGCATTACTTCCAACACAGTATGGTTGAGAACAGAAAATTTATATATAAAGAGTAAGCAGCATTGATAAAACATTGGCAGTAACTGAGTGGAGAATAAAAGCCATTTAATGCAGGAACTAGAGGAAAATTCAACAGAAATGTTGGTCTCTCCTTGCGCCGAAGGCTGACTTCCATGCTTCAGACTGCTCTTCCCTGTGACAGTGACAAAAGGTGTCCACTGGTTTTTTCAGACCTGTTAAAGTGGGCTTGATGTAAGAGCTCCAGATCTGGCCAGGTGTGCCAGTGCATGGCTGTAATCCCAGAACTCCAACCTGCAGAATCAACAGGTTCACACATTCAAATCTAATCTGGGAAATTTAGCAATTTGGTAAGATCCTATCTCAAAATTTATTTTT
Organism: Cavia porcellus; assembly: GCF_034190915.1. Classification (NCBI taxonomy): domain Eukaryota; kingdom Metazoa; phylum Chordata; class Mammalia; order Rodentia; family Caviidae; genus Cavia; species Cavia porcellus. The sequence continues at coordinate 77,778,484 of NW_026947495.1, read as the reverse complement.
AAAAAAGAGTAAATAATAGCAAATAGCTCAGTGCATGGACTCTGGTTTCAACCCTGGGTACTGAAAAATACATATAATAAGACAACTTTTTAAGAAAATAAATCATTTTACAGGTCCAGTAAATAAGCTCTTTATATGCTTTCTTTACCCTAAGATTTCCAAGTCCACAAGTGGTGTGGGTGACTCCCAGAAGCTGATAGAAAGTGTTTGTTACAGTTCAGAGAATATGCAAAGCTCTCTAGCTGTGATACAGGGCAAAAACGACAAGTCAGTGGCACTCTCAGTGCTAGGACAAGACACCCAACACCCACAGGTTAAAGAAGAAAAGGCTCACGCTCACAGTTCATTGAGGTTTCAGTCCAAGGCAGGGTGGCTGGCAGAAGCACATAGGAGATGAGAAACCGTCCAGGGCAGGGCAGGCAGCCAGCCCGCCTTCCTTCTTGCACTTATGTTCTATCATCTAGGCTACGAACCTATTGATAGTGCCACCCACATGCAGGGAGAGGCTTCCTATTGCCCAAAGGCAGAACAAAGCTAAAGCAATCAGTAGAGTAAGCCAGTTATTATGCCCTTAATTCATTTTTACACACCCTTAGCCCATACTTACACACCCTAATCCAGCCACCTCTGAAAAGCTGCCCCTATGAGTACACGAGGCTTTGAGGGACATCTAGATAGAACTAGGGAAGGGCAGGTTTCAGTGCTGTCAGACAAAACCAGTGACTCCCAAGGCAGAGTAACAGCACAGGGCAGGACTTCATTAGCAGCCCACGGGCTAGTTAGGAGATGAGGATTTTCATCCTTGTTAAGGGACATCTTGCTTAGGGGCTGCAGACACGAGGCTTGCATAGGAATTGTTTCCATGGACAGACATCTAGGTAGCTACAAACATTTCTGTGCTCTTTTTCTGAGGCAGCAGGCGGTTGTTTTCTGTAGGTCACGAGGCATCCCTGAGTTCTGAAAATCTAAAGAAAAGTTACTAATTAGGAAGTTTTATGATTTCTGTCTTTTTATCTCCTTTTTTAAGTAGTAGGTGACTCTACAGTTTACCTTCCAGAGTCAGAAGGCTTCTTCCCTCCAGGACAGGGAGAGATAACATCTGTGGAAATCAGTTTTTAACCCACTAGGTGTCTTCAGTACAAAGTCCTTGAAATACGAAAGACCAACATCTCAGGAAACATTTATACCAAACTACACTGACATGGTGAACATTTTCCTCTGCGAGGATATTGCTGATTTCTCATTAGTTTATGCCAACTGGCAAGGACCAGGAGGAAAGCAGCTGTTAAATGACTGAGATGCTAAACAGATCCATAATCATGGTCAGGGATGGAGTAGATGGAAACTGAAGTTCAAGGTCCTGCAAGACTGCAGGAGACTTAACAGACCAAATCGATGTTATTTTGTACTCCAGATGATGTGTTAAAACTAATGGTAAGCATACTGCAAACAGGCTTTTCAAAGAATAAACTCTAGCATGATGAAATGTGTACCCCTGAGTCCATGTGCTCAAATCCTAGTCCTAGTAAACATTTAAAATGCAGTCTTAGTGGACAGAAAGTCTTTGCAGACATAATGAGATAAAATGAAGCCATTGGATTGGGCTGTCACCAAATGTAACTGGTACCCTAATAAAAAGCAGTTTGGAAACAGACTCATCTCCCAAGATTACACTGGGTAGACGTGAAGACAAACGTGGCTTCCCTAGACATCAGCCGGAACCAATACTTTCAGTACTTTGATTTTGGACTGCTAAGGTCCAGAAATGTGAGAAAAGATTTCTTTGTTGTTTAAATACTTAGTTCATGGGACTTTGTCTTAACAATCCTGGCACACTGTGCTTAGTACAGAATCAACTCAAACTTTACTGGAAACACTGAATTGATTTTCTGCTATTATCCCCGTCAGAAGATAAATTAGTCTCTAAAACTAGCAACATTTTTGAGAAAATCTATTACTTTTTCCACTCACTATCAATAATTTAATGAAAATTATACAAAATTGTTCCCAGAGCCATAATGATTTCAGTGTAAAAACACATAAGTGTATTTTAAGGATGTTCTTTAGCCTGGACTGCATTTAAAATAACTATGGTTCATATGTTCAGAAAGTAGGATGGACTACTTTACCAAAAAATTAGAAAGTATAACAAATAAGTCCAATGTAAATGCTATCATTAAAAGTATTACAACCTAAACTAAGAGTAACATAAAAGGTTTTAAGAGGAAATGAGCCCAGCTTGAAGCACATGTTGATGATCTGAAAATCTGGTTAAAGAAAACATGCACAATTTATGGAACAATAAAAGAACAGCATGATACAACGGGCCATGTGTAGTAGGAACCATGACAGGAACAAAGAGAATTATTATATGAATAATAACTGGATATTTTCCTATAGTGGCTTCAAGCCAAGGTTACATTCTAAGATGAAACAGAAATGTTAAGCAAGATCAACAGAAAGAAAAACACGTGTGGGTATATTATAGTCAAATTAGATGAGGAAATCAAGGGCAAATCCTAAAAATGCATACTGAAAGGGATGCCATCTTTAAAAATGGAGGAGCATGACTGAAAGAAGAATTGAAAACGTTAAAGAATACGGTGAGCAGAAGAGCAAGGGGTCAGCACCTCTGACACGTTGGACAGCTTTGCATGCCTTGGCTTGTGAAATTTGAATACATCTGAAAACGACGTTTATAAATTAAATCGTTTCTAGACATCAAAAGAATTTGAGCTTTGAATGTGTCACCATCAAGGGACATGGAAAGAAATAACAAAAGGCTATCCCAGATGTAAGCAAAGAAACCTGGCTATGTACAGAAAGGCAGGAAAAAATGAACAGCAGGGTTACGGTGGTGATCCAAACGTGTCTAAATGTAAAAAACCCACCCTATTGTGTTAGAAACACAAGATTAACAACAATGAGATAGGTATGTGTGAAGCATGCAGGGGTGTCCTGAGTATCTGGAGGGGGATTCATGGCAAACTTTTTTTATTGTTTATTTATTAATAGTATTTTTCAATCAATTTTTATTAGTCAAATTTTTACAGCAGTTTCCGTTGAAGGAAAACTTACTGTCTGTCCTTTTCGACAATGGTTACATGGTTGGGCCCCATGTGACTTCTAGCTCTTTTCTAAAGTAACAGGATCATAAAGGGTAACTGTTCTGAAGCATTCAGGAGATCGAGAATCATTGTGGTGCCACTGGAGGCATCAAGGACAAACCCAGGTCTGCTTCAGAGATTAGGAGGAACTGTGGGACAAGTGTTCTGGAGGAGCTGAGAGCCCTTCGAAGGGGGTTAATTACACTGTGTCTTTCACTGGAACAACTATTTAAAGATTTAAACATCCACATTACTTTTGGTCATACTGCATGCAATAGAAAGGTGGTAAGTACTAATGATTTTCACTATATAAACAATAATAATAATGTCTTCTGAAAATATCCATGAAAACACACACACACACACACACACACACACACACACACATCATTTGCAAAAGAAACAGAAGCAAGATGGCCTATGGTAAACATGGACAGATGGTCAGTGTCAATATAATCCAATTTTTATGTTGAGGATGTTTAGGCACATCATTTCTGTCTCTGTATTCTCATTGCAATTTGGGATAAAAAGCCTGAGAAATCCTTCCATAACCATTTAAATTGACTTCACCTGTGATTGACAATCTTACTTAGCATTCACAGCTCTCTAAGTGCTTTGTTGGGCTGCAGATTTCCAGCACTATAAATGTTTCTCAGAAATCTACTGAAAAAGATGAAAATAAAACATAAAGAAATCTAGACTGAGAACAGATATAAACTCTCAACAGTAGTGTACTAAATTATCTGATGTCCAGACTGAAACAATGTTTAGATTTGTTTTTAAATAGTAGTGATTGTACTATAGTTGAACTTAGAAAAAAGTTACTCAAGCAGAATAAACGATTGTGATTCTTCACATAAAGAATTTCATTTGTTTTTATTACTGTTAATTATTTTGCTAATATTATTCTCATTTGTTTTCAAACATAATGTCATTTAGTATATATATGTTAAATTTTTAATTAATTCCATGTATATTTTTTTCTTTTTAATGATACATTTTTTTAATTTGACAAACTCAGCTAAATCTGGTTTAAAATTAAAGAAGTAAAGTTCAGTCTAAAGTAGAATCTTTTCATTATGTTTATTCCAAATGGCTTTAATATAAAAAATTGTGTATTTTGCATATAGGTTGATGTATGAGGATTTAAACATGTAAATGCTTCTGAAATTTTCAGGCTTTAAAGAAACTGAAGAGATAGGATTACTTAAAATCCATTTTATTAAGTATTCATCTCAATATATTACTGACAGATAACAATTACAAGTAAAAACATACTGTGTGACAAATAAGACCGGATTCTTTACTGTTTATACTAAACACTGAAGTCAAAAATATGTTTTTGTATAATAATTTAGTTATGTTAGCTAAATACTAAAATTATAACCAGAAAGCTTGTTCAATCATTTACAGGGAAAAGGTCATAAGCAGAATTATACATTAATGAGTTGATAAAAGAATAGACTTCTACAATTTTATATTGGATAATACGCATGTGCATAAATGCCTCAGCTTTTGTGTGTACAAACATATTTTGTCGTAAAGTGAAGACAATTTGCTACTTTTACCAAATTGACTTTTAACTATTGTCTTTTTATATTAAAATGCCCTGTAAAATTATAATATGTCGGAATATTATTTGACATTATTGGTATAACTCAGTCACACCAATTACACACTAGAAAACTGCCAGGAAAAGTATAGCTGGAATTAGATTTTCAAATCACCACAGAAATCTCTGCACGGTTATACTTTTGAGTGAAAATCCATGAAGTCACATGTGCTTTGGGATAAAACTCTGAAAAACTAGACAACGTCCAAGTTTTTTCTAACTTCAACAGTTTTAGTAAAAAAAGTTTATTTAAGGTTAAAAACATGAATTTGAAATTGTGTGCATAGTGAAATTTATTCTCTATCGCTCAGCCGATCATATTTTAAGGGACACTGAGCATTTAAAACATCCTCACAGGTATGATCGCTGTGCACTAATAAGTGAGCTATCAGTCATTACCGATGCTATTGGAAGCATATTAAGAAAAGACTGCTAACTACATTGTTTCAGTAGTCACAATAAACCCAGAAAAAAATCCCCTGAGATTTTATTTTCCACAGAATTATAACATGCTTATAAAATACATCTCCTAACTCACTGCACATCCTTGTTAAAGATGCTGAGTCTCTACCAAGCATTTGACTCAAGGCCCATCACCTTTCACTGCTGCCTAATGCTCATTTTACAGGGCAAAAAGGAAGGCAATTGCTCAAGTGTATTGTTTGAGTTACAGTTCTACTGTGAAAAGATAATCATGATCTGGAAATGTTCCACCACCAAAATGAAGCACTATTCTTTACCTTTCTTTGCACGACAGTGTGTGCTTTTTAATTAAACATTATCTTTATTTTATGTATTTTATTAGGTTATTCCTCTCATGTTTTTAGTTGCCCTACTTACTCCGAAAGTTAACGTGATGTCACAAATCGCCATGTGAACACTGTACGTGCGATCTGACCTGGAGCTAGCGTAAAGTAAACTGAAAATAAAGCAGTTTGTTGTTGTTAAAGCAATTTCTGGCACATGAGTCACAGTGCTACAGTTTATGCAAGTGAAGTATTATATTATTCTTAAAATCATAATTTGGTAATCTAACAAATGTTGAATTTTATTTTAAAAAAATAAATAGCTTAATGATACCAAGACAATAAAAATAGAATGACTGAGTGAAGCTTTCTGTACATGTCCTGAGCTGATAGAGAAAGTTATCTTTTCATCGTGCTTTGGACAGTTACTGTGTAACATTCTAGCCTTTGATCTTTGTCTTACTTACTTTTCTCACTGCTCAGACAAAATGTCTAACCCCCAAAGTTAAAGGAGGAAAGGTTTATTCAGCTCCCGGCCTGTGGAGCTTTCCTCCATCATCATCTGCTGCTCCAAGGCAGGGTGCATGGCAGGGGTCATCACAGGTCAGCCGGGAGCAAGCAGCAGCTGAATTGCAGCAGAAGCAACCTAAGGACCAGCGGCAGACAAGGGCACCAGCCCTCCTCCTCCTGTCCCTTAGGTTCCATCCCAGCTGCCTGCTCTTACCACAGGAATCACTCACATCCAGGGTGGGGCACCTTTAATGCCAGCATCACACCCTCCGGACCTAGCCGCCTCCCCAGAGCGCCGCCTATGGCCAGGTGAGGCTTTGCAGGGCAGCCGCAAAGGTCTTCAGATAGAGAAACTCAAGCTGAAATAATGACTTGTCCAAAATCAAAACTTAAATCAAATGCAGTATCTTGGAAAAAGTTGTATTTGCGGTATTGCACAGAAGGCAGAATGATTTCATTAAAGAAATTGACAGCTAAGTAAAGTATATCAACAAACTTATGTGACTCACGGCATGCAGTCTGCAACATTAGACCTTAGACAAAGACCTGCAGTTCTGAAGTTTTATGGCCTGAGAGGAGGTTAGGAAGGAATCCAGCAGGCTGGTGGGGCCCACAACTGGCTGAGTGGTAACTGTGCTATCTGGAAAACTTAGGACAAACCTTCCTGAGGTTAATGATAGGAGACTGGAAGGAAAAAATGTCAGTAAGAAGAACATAAAATATAAAGAAATTCATAGTTTAGGTACCTCAACCTTTGGAATATCACAGAAAAGGATTTTGGTAAAGCTTCATACAATGCTAAAGACATCAGATGGGAAATGAGTTTAGATTAGAATAGGACAAAATCTATACTCAGTGCTGTGTACTCAATCCGAGATCACTTCGGGGTTTTCCTGACTCCACACGCTCCGCTGATTCTATGGACTCAGGGCAAGTGCTCTGCGTTAATGTTCTAAACAATGCTTCACACTCCATATTGCAGTAAAAGCAACATTATTTCCTTTCCATGGCTTAAATTTCAGTAAATTAAAAATGCTATGTTCACAATGACAATCAAAAGCCCTGCAAATGATTACTGTTTCATGACGAAATCTTTTTGGTTATTATAGCAAACATCCTTATATGGGAATGAATAATAAGATTACTATGGAAAATTTGACAAGTATTATTTCAAAAATAATTTTAATTCATTCATTTTCATCAAAATCAGCCAGTCATTTATTATGAGTGATAGTTGATTAATATTATACATAATCTTAGTATTTTAATTCATATTTCCAAAACTAATCCCACATTATTAGAACTATGTGACACCAGTGATAATATTATTATTTATCCATATTGATAAACATTCAAATAATCCAGTGATCCACGGCTAATGCTACAGTTTGGGTTTTTCCTTTGACTCAAAACATTACATTCAATCCAGTAAAGCAAGACAATTGAGTGCAATGTCCCCTGCTGCAAATTAGGACACTTCACGCTGAAGAATTTCCCCACTAAAATATTTTTTTTCAAAGTATAGTGTTTTTCAACATATTATTGGAATTCATCTGTAAACTTTATGTTTTTGTATTTGTTTTTAATTTTATTTTTTGTCTTTTTGAGACAGGATCCAGGGTAGCCTGGAGCTTGCTTTGTAGCCCAGGCTGGTCTCAAACTCACAGTGATCCTCCTGCCTCAGCCTCCTGAGAGCTAGGATTACAGATGTATGCATCACCATGCCCAGCTCATCTGTAAACTTTAGAGAAATGTACCTAGACTGTGACTTCTGTGATGCCCAGTCTTTTTGAAACTCTTTTAACTTTAGTTCAGCTCCATTTACTGGGATTAAAATAACAGATCATAGTGAATTCACAGGAGAGAACTCTACCTTTCAGTAAACGCCAGCAGTGCAATATCAAGCCATGTCTTATTTCAAGGCCTTATTCTTGATATGAGTTCACTTTGTTTTCATATACTCCATGTCAAGGAGAAAAGATTTTGAACAGTTTCTATTATTTGTGCTTTGCAGATGACTGATCTTTCCAATTTGTGGTACAAAAAGTATCACAAATATAGTAGTGTTGGTTGTCTGTTTTGCACTTAACATAAAACCATGGCTAACAGAGATGGTGGGATTCCTCTATCACTTCCTCTGTGTATACGTTTGTGTGGAGATTTCCATGTACATGTGAACACAAGTATAGTTCAGTGTGCACACAAGGTTAGATCTGTATCTATGCTTGTTGTGAGAGATAATAGGTTTAATTGTGGACAGGGCTGTATTCTTTAACTATACAATCTTGTTCTTCACATATTCATTTTTATCACTCATCAAACCATAAATTTCTTAAACATTTTTAAAGGAGGAAACATTTTTACTATTTGGTTTACCAAGTTTTATTTAATTTCCATCTTCTCATATGGAAAAAGTGTAATTGTGGTTTGGAGTTTGTGCAAACTGAGTACATACTTTACAACTGAGTTCCATGAGCAGAGATGGAACCATCTTGTCCATTTGTCTTCAAAAGCTCTTTCAGACTACAGGATTGTAAAACTCATACAGTGCTACATGGAGAATCTGGATGGTTTCTGAGGTGAATTTTTGAGAAACGATACTAAATGTGTCAACACCAGAATATGCTGCAGGTAACAGCAAAAAAATCACTAAGAAAATAATCAAAATAATGATCACAATTAATCTACATGATTTTAGCAACTGAATCTACAAGCTATTTCTTGACTTAATTACTTGATTTGAAATTATTTTATAAGATAATTTTGAATATGAGACAGAATCGGCTTCTTTCCTACTCTATTTCCTTTAAATCAATCCTCTATGTGATAATAAATTCTAAAAACTTATAAAATATTATCATTATCACTGTAATATTTCTTGTCTTTTGATTGTAACTTTTCAACTCAAAACTGCTCCATATTTTAAATTTTAGATTTTATTTACCTAATAGAGGCCAGAAGTTTATTAAAAGCCCAAGTCACCGTGATCAAATGTGATTTATACCAATACACTGCATGATTTATTATGCAGGAACTCCTAATCCAAAAGAATCACAGAATAACTTCTAGAATTAATGGGTGCACTTGGTGAGGTTGTGAGATAAAATTAAAAATAAACAATTATATATATATATATATATATATATATATATAACATTATATTTCAGTAAGATTAAAAGTACACAATAAGATAAAATGCACTGTTATTAGAATCCAATAGCTAAAATTTTGAACAGAGACAATAACAATGGTTACTAATAAATGGTGAGATACAAATGGATGGAAATGCTTAGATTAGCTATCTACTATCTTTAAACTGATAAAAAGTTTCAACAAGAATGTACTCAAAAGTGATGCAGGGATTTTTTTTGGAAGAGATTGACAAATGAACTCTGAATGGAACGACAAAGGAGATAGAACAGCCTAAACAAAGTATAGAAGAAAAACTGAAGGAACTCACAGTATCTGACTCCAAAATTACTCAAGAGATACAGTAGGCAAGACACTGTGGAACTGATAAAATTGTCAAAATATTAACCAAAGAGGAAAAATAAGGAGGACACAAGATAGACCTACAGACGCACGTTTCCTTGAGTTTTGCTATTTAAGTAAATGGTGAATGTTCATCCTTTCAACACAGTAGAAATATTGGGCATTATTATGTAAGAAGTTAATTTCTATCTACACATTACACTTTCTGTTCAAAGCTATAACCAAATGGACTGCTAATACGAAAATCTAAAAACTTACAACTCATATAGAAGATGTGGGAAGCAGGCCCCGTGACCTAGAACTAAGGAGACATTTTTGAAAACAATTCCAAAACCATGATCTGTGATACATAAATATAAATTTGACTTAATTAACAATTTTAAACAATTGTTTTTGAAAGACACATTTTTGCCAAATGAAAATATAAACAAACCATAAATTTGAGCAGAATGTATGTGACACACATTTCTGAGTAAGGATTTGTGACCAGACTGTACAGACATTTAAAAATTAACAGAAAAATTTCAAAGAAAAATTGAATCTGGGGGCTTATCAATTTTATTTATTCTTTCAAAGAACCAACTCTTTCACTCATTGATTCTTTGGATTATTTTCTTAGTCTCTATTGCGTTAATTTCTGCTCTGATTTTTACAATTTCCTCCCTTCTTTTGTTTTTGGGCTTGACTTGCTTTTCTTTTTCTAAATGTTTGAGGTGTAGCATCAGGTTGTTTATTTGTATTCGTTCTGTTTTCCTGATGTGGGAAGTCAATGCAATAAATTTTCTTCCGAGGACTGCTTTCATTGCACCCCACAAATTCCAGTAAGTTGTGTTTGTATTTTTGTTTCATGGTGCTATGATCTGATAACATGCATAGTATAATTTGAACTCTTTTGCATTTACTTAAATATGTTCTGTGGGCTATTATATGGTCTACTTTAGAGAATGTCCCATGTACTGCTGAGAAGAATGTATATTCTGAAGTTGTTGGATAGAACACTCCGCATATGTCTATCAAGTCCATTTGTTCACAGGTTTGATTCAGTTCTGTTATTTCTTTGCTGATTTTTTGTCTGGTTGATCTGTCCCTTGGTGTCAATGGTGTGTTAAGATCTCCTGTTATAATTGTGCTAGTGCTTATTTGATTTTTCATTTTTGGTGATACTTGGTTTGTATAGCTTGGTGCTCTGGAATTTGATGCATATATATAGTTAAGATTGTTATGTTTTCCTCTTGAAGTTTTCCCCTAACTGGTATGTAGTCACCTTCAGAGGTCAGTCTAGGAATTCTTCAAAAAGCTGGGACTGGAAGTCCCATTCGACCCAGTTATTCCACTTCTAGGCATATTCCCAGAAGAACTGAAAACATCATACCACAGTGATATATGTGTACCCATGTTTATAGCAGCACAATTTGTAATAGCCAGATCTTGGAAACAACCTAAGTGTCCATCAACTGTGGAATGGATAAAAAAGATGTGGTATTTTTATACACTAGATTACTACTCAGCTATAAAGAATGATCACATTAAGATATTTATAAATAAATGGATGCAACTTGAGACCGTACTTATAAGTGAAATAAATCAAACTCACATGTATAAATACTGTATAGTCTCCTTAGTGTAAGAAATGGTAAGAGTACATAAGATTTTATGGTAATCATGATTCCCCATTATATTGCTTTGAAGTCTTATAATGTGTTCATTCATTAGTTGGAATGGTTTTATTCTGGTTTGTTTGATTTTATATTCTGTGATGGTATGAACAGCTATTTTGAAGAAAACAAATTATGATAGCCATCCTGATTTAATATCATCTTGCTTTGAAGTCTACCATGCTATTGTTCTTCTGTTTCCATTGGTTCTATCATGTTGTATCTTATTGGATTTTAATGTATGTGATAATATAAACCAATTTTATGGAAAATGAGATAATATAGTAGCCATTGTTGGTTCTGAATACCCTATAATACTTTCATTCTCTTGAATGGTTTCATACTATATTTTTATGTTTAATACTATTGTATGTGAAGATATGCTCAACTATTTCAAAGAAAGAGACATTATGGTAACTACTGTTAATATCGGTTTGTCTTGTGGTGAAGCACTGTGTTGCTTACATTGTTCTGTTGTTCTTACATTGTTCTTACATTGCTTACATTGTTCTGTTCTGATTTGCTTTGCTCTGTCCTCTTTTGTCTTAACCTCTTTAAAATAAAAAAAAAATTAAAAAGTAAAATTGAATATGAAAAAGTTACATGCTGTGTGGTCCCAGCATATGTGACCTTCTAGAAAAGGAAGGAAGGGAAGTGTGAGGAAAAAGCAAAGAGAGTGAAATTCTTTACAGTTTGGAAAGAAAGAGGGATGAATGAGAGAAGTGCAGGGCACTGCTAGGGCTGGGAATCTCTTCTATGCTGTACTGTAAAAAAGGTGATACATGTGATTGTCCATTGGTCAGCACCCACGGAAACTACAGTAGTGATTCTCTGTGTATATGATGCACTTTGGTTTAAATAGTTCTCCAAAGATCATAGTTCTATTGAAAATAATCAGATAAAGTATTTTCAATACTGTAATTTTTAGGGAAGTACACATTAAATTAAAGAAGATACAACTGCAGATTAATACCATGATAAAAAGGTTCAGAATGAATAAGAATCTGACCTTTTCACTTCCTGCAAGGACTCAGACTGTCAGCAGTGCTGGATCAGGCTACTGGAAATGCAATATGCCACAGCTGCTTTGGAGAGCAATGATGTTTTCTTACAATGCTATTCTTCATTTTTATTATAAAACAATCCAATTGCTAGATCCTAACCTCCATCAAATGAAAAATGTGCTTGCTTGAAAAGAACATATGCTAATATTCATAGAGTTTTATTATTATTCACCCTAACTGGAAACCACTCAGGTATCCTCCTTGAAATGAGCAAGACACGGTGGCACAAAGGTACAATAGTGCACCACTGAGTCATGAACTGTAATGAATCACTGATGCCTGGAACAAAGTAGTTGAATTTTAATTCTACTCGTAAAGTACTAACTCATCTTGTGAAATGAATGTAACCAAAGGCCAAAGGCTACATGTAGTGTGCTTCCATTTTAGTCTGTTCTGGAGAAAACCCAGCCATTGAGAGACCAAGGAGATGAGAGGTCTGCAGAGGTCACATGCGTCGGGAGAGGACTTCAGGGATGAAAAGCAGACTTCTCATTCGTGTGATGGATTCTGCCTCGTGGCTGTGGAGCCAGGCAACCGACCACACGTGTGGGTAATGTGTAACAGCGTGCACCACAAAGAAACTAAATAACTCTAAGATTTCATAAAACAGTACTTTGACTGGATACTGTATGAGAAAAAATGAAAAGACTCTCTTTATACATATGTAAAACCTCTGATTAGTTTTTCATTAGGCTACAGGTCAGAAATTTTGAATTTATTTTATAGTAGGGACAAAAAATAAATAAATGTACTATGGATTATAAGAAGCATCATCTTTATTGGCAGAAGATGAATTTTCAATAAAAATGTAAACGTCTTAAATCTGAAGAATCAGTTAGGTAAAGACACTGATATTAGCTGGACATCTTCCATAAACAAAGCAAAAGTGTATAAATGCCAACCATTTGAAAAAAAAGAAACATTGTGGGCTGAAAATCTGCCATGTCTTTCCTCATGAATCTCTTTCTTCCATTAATACGCTTGTAACCCCACTACCAGCTCTTTTTATTTGACAATGCTTACTAAGCTATTCGTATATCTGTTTGCATTCCAGTTTTGTTCAGTAATGAGTATAAAAATAAATGTAAAGTACTAATGTAAAAAAGAGATACAGATATTAATACATACATGTATATCTGTATAAATTAATAGTCAATTATTTATTTGCCATCTCTGCCCTCTGAGTGAGTTTAGAATCAATGTTATCTAAGAGCAATGAACACTCCTAGAATTTAGCTCTTAGTTTCTATATATCACTCATCACAAAAAGTTGTTTTAAGTCTTGGACAAAGTGATTAATTTAGTGATTGGAAAAAGAAAGAAAGAATGTAGGAACACCCAGGAGATTGCGGTTCCACAAATGCAGAGAATACTCCAAAAACGACAAGTCGGTTTTGGAAAAAAAATTAAAACTGGAAAAAATTCTAAAATTATTCTCAAAGATTATAACTCGAAATTTTTCAAGAAAAATAGAAGATATAAATGCATAGTTTTAAACTTTGTGTGTTACATAGGGTCAGATTTTCTTTTGAATGAATTTCAGTATATACAGAAAGAATAAGGGAACTGGAAAAGCACTGGTAGAAAACCATGGAAACAAATGCACCAGGCTTCAAAATGCTTCAAATAAGGCTTCAAAATGCATGCTGAAGTAGATGTGAGAAGAAACAGGAAATTTCCACACTTTTATAAAGTCTTCAGTGTATATTTTATTCATTATTAAAAAAACCAATAATTTCCAAGTAGAGAAACTGGGACACAGTCATAAGTTGGTGGAGGCTAAAGTCATCAGAAATAAGCCATCCAGTGCATGTATAATCTGACAAAGTGGGTAACTTCAAAATAATTATGTGAAAACAGAAGCAAATAACAAAATGGGTTAATCTTCAAAAAATAGTTCTCAAAAGTCACAAGTTAAGACAGGGTCTCACGAAAGTCAGTGGAAAACTAAGAGACTAGCATGCATTATGACAAATGCAAAATAAACAAATATTTCACAGTAAGAATATTCAACAACTGAATGGAATGTAGACTCCTGCATTGAGAAAATGCAGTACTCCTGGACAAAAATGACATTAATGGAAAATCTGGTGAAATCAAGTACTTTTTAGGCTAGTTAATTTTACTGTAACAATGTCGATGGCTGGGTTTTTATATCATACTCTAGATGTAGACATTATTGATTTTAATGAAAATTGAATGAAGCATGAAAGAGAACTTCAAAACTCTTTGAAACTTTTCTGTAGGTCTGAATTTTTTGTCAGTTTAATTATAATCTTATTACCATCTAGGTGCATAGCTATGAGTAAGTCATGCATGCTTTCTTAGCATCTTTATTCATTTATAAACCAGGACCATTAGAACTGACTTCCAGTTCTAATATTTTGTGAACAATATATGTAGATAATGATGAATGGTGTGGTCTATTAAGCAGGACTAAATAATAAACTGCTGCATTGAGAAACTGATTGACTTACAAATTGCCCCTTCCCGGGGGATACAGGCTCAGTCTTCAATTCGCCATGTTTATAGCTTTTTATAGATGAACTATTCTAGTCCAATGAGAAAACAAAGGACATTGAAAACTCTGATGTATTCTAAAATTTTATAAACCTACATATAATTTTTATTAATGGTTGTGATTTGTTTCTAAAATAATACTGTATATTAAAGACAATGGATGTTTTTATATCAGTTTAAGTAAGCAAGGATGGACTTTTAGCATTTTTATATTTGGCAGTATTAGAAGAAGATAAATATTCAAAATGAATTTATATTTTGCATACACAGTGTTGGAAGTTTACATGGGCAGCTCTGTTATAGAAATGCAAGTATTTAAAGAAAAACAATTTAAATTTCTCTTGTAAATCTACTAGTACTAAGGAGCCATTTGTGATGCTGTTTTGTTTGTGTTTGTGGTCCTGGGTCAAACCCAGGGCATCACGCAGCAACTGACCACTGAACTGAAGCCCGGCCTCAATTATTTTGTCTACACTAAAAAACCCGCCTCACTCACCGACCTGTGTGATTTATCATCATAAAACATCTCATCCCCAATTCCTTCACCACTTCTCCCATCATTTTCTCTCCTCTTTCCGACCACCAGTACATTTTATTCTCCCCACTTTGCCCATGTTTAATTAAGATATCTATAAGCTTTGGCTGAGGAGCTTCTGGATGACAACCTATGTGGATGAAATGTATTTTTTCAGTCTTTAAAATTATCTGAAAAGTTACCACAACTACAGGTGCACACCTGTAGACTCAGCACTGAGAGAAGCTGAGGCAGGACGATCACAAATTTCAGTCCTACCTGGACAAACCAGGAAGTCTCTGTCTCAAGATAAAAGAAAAAAAAAAAAAAAACTTTAGAATGACACCGAGGGAGAGTGTGGGATTCGGTTCAGTAGTAGTGTCTCTGAGTTCAGTCTCTTGTACAAACACACGCACACGTACACACAGTCACACACAGTCACACACAGGCACAACCGATGGCACTTATTTAATCTTCAGATTTCTGCTAAAGAAGATTTAGACACTACAGGAGGTTCATTTTCAGAAAATCATATAAAACTTGGGTGAAATATGAAAAGTGATTCCATCTAAACAACACAGAAGTGAACAGAGCTCTAGGGCTCCTGGGAAGAGCACAGATGAGCACAGGTTGGAGAAGGTGGACTCAGGGTCCAAGGATTCAATTGTCATAGCACGTTTTCTTAAACTCAATTCTCACAGAAGAAAGACTGCAGAAGTGGGAGTGGAAGAACTAATGGTAGTATTACGGTCCTTGGGGGACCCCTTAACCTAAGGCCAGAAAAGTAGGTAAATCCTAAAAAGGGAGGGGCAAAAGATAATTAGAATAATATTTATCCAAATCGCTTGCTGACCATTGAAGCACACACTGAAACAGACTCCAGGCAGCTCAGTTAGACACAAAAGATCTGAATCGTGATGACTCACACCTAAGAAACAGAGTTTATGTTTCATGACCTGCAAGATAATTAATTACCTGACTAAACAGTGGAAAAAGCACCCATCAGTAATGCAACAGAATTAAAAATTCTGTACATGAACATGCATGTGTATGGTCCAGTATCTAAATCATTTAAATATAATAACAACTGTAAAAGAATACTAAATTAAAGAAGAAAAATTTAATCCAATGTGACATAAACCATTTAATGAATTTCAAATGGTTTTAAAGAAGCAATTTTAACTACCCTCAGTATAATTAAACAGGTGTGGAGATGTAGCTTGGAGGTGGAGTACTTGCTTAGCAATAATGAGACCGGCCTGGGTTCTGCTGCTACAGTTACTACAATAAATAAATAGATAAATACATAAATGTGTGTGCACTCTTAAGGAATTAAAAATGTGAAATAAATAGCTTAAAAGAAAACTTTTTTTAAAAAAATATGAATGTTTTAGAGTTGAAGAAGGCAATGTATACAAAATTAAGGGAAGCCTTCTACAAAGACAACAAGGAGGTACCTCAGAATGGCCATCATGGAAACTGCTATGGGTGTTCCTAAGAATCTGAAAATGAAGCCACTGTAAGTTCCCTGACTGCCACTGTTGGCTTGCTGTCTCTCAGGCTGCAATGTCCCACAAGCTGTGGGTTGAGGGCTTGGTCCTCAGTTTCTGGTGTGGTGACAGGGGCAGAACCATTAAGATGTGGGACATGGTGGGAATTAGGTCACCGAGTGCTCCCTTTGGAAGCCGGTGCTGGCCCTGCTTTTCCCTTCTCTCGGTTCCTCAGCCACTGACAGCAAAGTCACCTCCAGTGTGTGTTCACACCAGACCATGCTCCTCCGCCATGGACCCCAGCAACCACGGACTGAAACCACTAAGGCGTGAGCCAAATCATTCTTATCTCAGCTACTTTGTCATAATGACAGAAAACCTAATAACAGGTGGATATTTATCCAAAAGAAATGAAATCAGAATTTAAAGGGGCATGGACATTCCAATTTGTGGCTATGATTCTCACTTTAAATAACCTCAGAGGTCAGCAGTTAATGATTTTGTTAAGCAAACACTGTTTGATCATCAAAAAAAGAGAAATATTAAATCTTGAAATAATTTGCCACCCAAACAATGGCAATTCCAAAAGGAAAAAAAAAAAAGAGTAAAAGTGTGGCAGAAAATTCAGTTTTAAACATGGTGGTCAAAAAGGAGAAAATGTTCCACCTGTGGCAGCATAGTTGGAACTGGAGATCACTGTGTTATCTAAAGTAAGCCAAACACAGAAAGGGGAGCTGTAATGACCTCATTCACATTCTTGAGTTCAATCTGAAAAGCAGGTCTTGTTCAAGTTGGGAGCAGAATGAGGAACACCAAAATGTGGCCATAATGGAAGACTGCAGAAGTGATGGGAGGTCGATTGATGATGTGTAAATTGCAGGTAGATAAGAGCAAGAACTTCCGGTGTGCTAGAGACCACTATAGGTAAGGATAATGCACAAAGTAGCTCATTTGAATAAACACATGCACACATTTCATCTGTGTGTTTATGACCAAGCAAGCACTTATTTCTATAAATAAATTTAAATTCAATTAATCACAGTTTTGTGCATGTTTATATTTTACCTGTGACTTTGAACAGAAAAATGTACGTTTATGTGTAGGAGTTCTACAAGATTTTAACTGTTCTTCTTCAATTATGGTGTTTAGTTATAACTGACATAAATTTCTAAATACCGAATAAATTACTGAACAAACAGTATAAAACATTAAAAGTCTGCATGGTAATATTATAAGAAACTTTACTGTATTGAGACAAGTTCTTGCATATGTAAAAAGTGGAAAATTCATTAATTATCCTAATGAAAGATTACTTTAATTAAAATCTTCACCTGGGACTTGTCCTCATTTTTATTATAAAATAAAGGTTCTTGCCTTACCAAACTTTGTCTAACTTATAGGCTTTCTAGGGCAGTTAACATATTTCAACAAAATCGAGTCATTATTTCTAGGCATACAAAAAACAAGAAGTATGAGAATTGTTTAACATTTCAAACTTGGATCATTTCAGCCAACTACAGTGTTTGTAAGGCTCCTGCTACACATGGCATTGTGCTGGTGATTCTGTGTTCTTTTAAAATCATTCCTCAGATAAAATTTAACACTAGAGCCTAGAAAAAAATCATGTTATCTTCTCGCTTATAACTAGATTCCT
Organism: Cavia porcellus; assembly: GCF_034190915.1. NCBI lineage: Eukaryota > Metazoa > Chordata > Mammalia > Rodentia > Caviidae > Cavia > Cavia porcellus. The sequence goes on along the minus strand of NW_026947495.1, from coordinate 77,760,120 downwards.
TGTCACCTTTATGACATTTTAATTTTTAAAATAATTCCAACGGACTAGCTACCAGTTGAGCAGAGGCCTTCTAAAACCCAGTCTAATGTACTGGATACATGTGAATCTATATTAGATAACTTTTGGGAACTATGTCAATTTCTTCACATATTGAAAACTGAAGACCCCATTTCCTCCTCAACCTAATTCTTAATTTTGATTTTTTTTTTGTTATTCTGGGGATCAAACTCAAGACCTCTCGCTTGCCAAGCAGGTGCTTATACCGCTGAGCTAACCCACAGCTCCCTCAACCTAATTCTTTATCAAAGAATTTTCACTTGCAAAGGTACTCGTAGAATTCTATGTTCTTTTTGAACTTGTGAAAAATTAAGGGCATGGTTGATAATGTGACTTCTGAGCCTCAGGTATTATTAATTATTACCAGGATAGTTCTGTAGACAAGGGTTTGAGAAAAGTAGATAAAGGAATTTCATTACCTTTAGGGAATTTTGTGTATGGTTAGTTCATAATTAACCAAAAGAAAACTGGAACTTCTCAGCCAAATTAGTTTACGTTGTGTTACAGTAAAATTATCTGTCATTATAGAATACCAGACTGTACTTCTAGTAGAAAGTAGCTACCAGTATTAAGTCGGCTATCAAACAATCAAATAAGTAACATGTTAAGGTCTTCAAAGTGCACCAGGTGACAAGTGCCAGATATTATGAACATGAATAAACACTACTGTGCTTTCAAGAAGTAATAAATGTATATGAAAAATAAATCTAAGCATGTGTGTGCATACATGCACTCCCAAGTACAGATTAGTACAATATTTTAAATATTTCAACCTCACTAAAAAGGCAGTTTTTGTTCTCAGCAATACAGAAAACTTAGTATTAAGTGTTTACAAGAGATTTAACTATGTGGAGAAAATATAGTTCTTTCAAATATTCTTGACTTAGTACAATTGTAATGCATACTTTACATGTTCTTTGGCCTAGTATTCTGATTTTCAATTGGTATATATGATAATTATCTTTATAAGATAAATAAAAGAATCTTATGTTGGAAAATAAGGGAGAGTGAAGGAAGAGAAGAATAACAAAAGAACTTAAATGTCTTATGCATTTTTTTTGTCTTTTTCCTTTTTATCGGTACCAGGGATCGAACTCACAACTGCCTGCTTTCAAGGCAGGCGCTTATGCCGCTGAGCTAAATCCCCAGCCCCCATGTTATGCATTTTTACCAGTGCACTACACTGAGTATACTTATTACAAACTGCAAACAAATACTAACAAAAGTCAAAAAAAGAAAAAAAATGCATTTTAGTAATATATTTGCTAAACTCACTATTTTAAAACATTTCAGCAAGCAGGTAATGCAAAATTATGAGATGTGTCTGCTGTGTATAATCATTATTTTTATTTCTGATCAAGAAGTTAGGAAAATGGCAATGGAAGTTTACAAAACCCAAGTCTCCAAAGGAATGGGTGGAAGTGAGAAGTAAACCTTAGCAATTTCATCACTTTCGTGTGCTCCTGGGAAACACAGCAAGTTGTGAAATATTCATTCTGAAAATCTACTGACACTCATTGAGAATAGCGATAGTCATTTGTGCAAAGGATTTACTCCTATCTCAGACCTGTGGAGTGGATTACTGTCTTTGCCACTAGCATGAAAAATAAAACTGATAATAGCAATATTTATAGCCATGACCAATAACTGTGAGACGAAATGCTTTCAAAATTCTTTTCAAAGAGGTGAAAACTGGGTTCTTTGTATTGAAGGCAATATTGGAAAATGAATTTGTTGAGTTTCTTTATCAAAATAACTATGGTTTGTGATCAGGGTAATTTCGAGGATCAACCTTTTTAAATAGCTGTGCCGTAGACTCTGTTAGGGCTTTTGCCTAGCTGTCCCCCAAATGCTCAAGTAGTCATCGATGGGGCTTCTCAGAGGTGGCTGATCTAGAGTGTGTGAGGTTGGGGCTGAGTGTGTGATGCGAGGATTCGGTGTGTGATTCTGGGATTAAGGGTGTGTGATCCCTGAGTCAGTCCTCTGATTGGTCTGGCACAGGTTAGCCTGTTGCTTTGCGGCCTTCTGCCTGCCCTGATTTGCCATGAACTGTTTCTCCTCTGCAGAGCTCCTGTGCCACGCCACCCTGCCTCGGAGTCGGCTGAAAATGAACCAAAACCTCTACAAACTGAGTCAAACATTTCGTCCTTTAACTTTGAGTGCTGGGTGTTTGTCTCAACAATAAGAAAAGTAACAAAGATAAATTTATACTTACATAAATTCAGTATAATAATCCTTTGTGATTTATGTAATTCTGATGCCTTTAGAATTAACTTTCTAAACATTTTGTGCATTTTAATATTGTTAGAAAGCTTATTTTGTTATTCCATTAGAAAGTTATTTTGTAAACATGATTAATGACAACATAAATATCTTGAACACAAGAAGCACACTCAGATTAACCATTTCAAAATTGAAGAAAATGTTCATAATGAACTAAACAGAGAGAGTTGAAATGATTTTCTACATTAATGGGATTTTTCCTGGGTAATTAAACATAAAGGGATTGGAGCAAGCCGACAAAGAAGCAAGTATCAGCATTTTACTTGTGTATTTTTATCTAAACAATTGTGCAATAATCTTTTTTTGCAATGATCTTAAAGGTTCATTGCTTTGATTGACAGGGTCAGATGATTAACACAATAGTTTTATTCTTGCTAAAATATTAAATATAGATTACACAACTCAAATTTTAGATTTGTTATTGTTCTTATAGTATGATTATCCTTTTACTTTTAAAGTGTAGCCCCTGGACATAACTTAAACCCTGCGCTCATGTATTCATACATGGGTAAGTCTTAATCATTAGTGTATGACATCTCACTCAGAAAACCCATGACTTTTAGAAGTTGACTTCAAGGAAGAGTAAAGAAATGGAAAACTAACTCATTTCTATCACAGGCTGTCTCAATGACTTTTCTTTTGTTGCAGGGACAAAATACCTAACACTCAACATGAAAGGTGGAAAGGCTTGTTTAGCTCACTATGTGTGGAGGTTTCAGTTCATAATAAGCTGGCTCCAAGTCTAGGCGGCTTGGCACAGGGGCAATGCTTCAAGGAAGCAGTCAACAAAATAAGACAGAGCAAAAGGTGGGTAAGCAGGCCTCTTTTCCACTCTTAGCTTGTATACTGGGTGTAGCATTCACACAAAATCTCTGTGCCCTCCTCTTGCACAGGATGAGGATGTTTACAAAGAAGGAACTGGGGCTCCCTGATGAGTCTCTTAGTTAAACTTCTAAACTTCTCAAGTTGACACCATGCATTAACCATAACCCAGGCAGACAGTGTTTCCTAATGCGCTATAAATGTCAATACAGTGAAAGTAAGGAATTTGACTTATAGAATCAGTTCAAACTCAAGTAAACAAGCTCAGGGTACAGGAAGATTGAGAATAGCATAAAATCCAGTAGTGTCACCATCTGATGACTGACTAGCCCTGAGGATGACCTTACAGCCTAAGAACCTTCACTGTCACCTTGTACAGAAGAACCAGGAAATCCTTCCCCTCCACACTGGATGGCATCTGAGTCCAATTAGTGTAGCATATCCGAAAATGACCAAGTAGAATATATTTGAAATCTAATATCTACTTAAAAATAATTTGTAGAAAATGTTTTTATGAAATCCAAAAGTATCCCAGACTATTAATGCAAAGACAATAGGTTAGTGGGGAAAAAAAAATCTCTGCTGTTCACTCATAGCCATTGTGTGCGACAGTGCCCATGTGTAACGTGTCGGTGACTGTTCTCCACCTGTCATCTGTCTGATCTTTTGTAAGATCTGCTCTTAGACTGAATCCTGTAATAGCGTCCAAACATGGGGATTGCCTACAACTAATGATGACATACAAATTTCAAGTCACAAATGCAAGGTAAATATGATTCAAATATTAGATATTTAGAAGAGTTATTTGAAAAGGTCAAATTCTTGTACTTTGGTCTTCAGTCCCAGACAAATACAATAACAATTCATGAAAGTAATTTCTTAAATATTTAAATACTTACGTCATTAAAAGCTCGACTTATGAGGAAGATGTGTTATTTACGGTAATGTATAACATACCTACGACACAGTTTATTAAACTCCTGCCCTAGTAAACACATTTATATTAACTATATTCTGTCTTTTGATGTGGTTCTCATTTAGCAAACTTATAGTGATCACATAAACTGATTTTCAAATTTCAGTGTAGTATTTACTCAGTTGGGTAGTTTTAAAAACCAAGAAAAGTCATGTTTAATCATCCTTGCAATATGTACATGTGTGTATTTCTCTTTTATTGTTATGAATAACCTCATTTATCTGGAAACGTGAGTAATAATGTATATGTATACCTGTTTTCCTTGGTTGTTCTTACGTCAAGTGAAGTTTAACTGCAGGGTAATATATCAGTAGTAAATTAGGAGCTAAAAATGCTGTGTGTCATAATGTTTTCCTTGCTAGACTGAAAATATAATATTCACACTATGACGCAAGGATTGCGGCCATTTCTTACTGCAGGCCAGTGGGATGTGAGGGATGGAAATGATAGCGGGGATTTTATGAGGCAATAGTATTTCTTCTCACTTTCCTTCTCATGAAAGAAGCTACCACCAGCATAAATTACAACAAGTTTCTTTCCTGGATTGAGAAATTAAATCATATATCTTAGTTCATATTATATATATATATATATATATATATATATATATATAGTATGACATATATATATACATACAATATATACATGAATGAGAGGTTGGTTTTTCAGTGCATAAAATTAAATGACAGAATAAATGATGGGTGATGAAGAACAAGAGAGAAACAGAAATTATCCAGTCTGAAAATAGACTGACTCCAAGTTTTGGCTTCCTGCATGTGAGCTGTGTGTCCATCAACAGAGGAATGGATAAAGAAAATGAGCTATTATGCACAGTGGGGCACTACTCTCCCAGAAAGATAAATTTGAGCAATTTGTAAGAAAATGGCTGCTCTTGGAGACCATAATGTTAACTGAAGTAAACCAGACACACACACTTAAGTATTACATGGTTTCTCTCATGTGAGAAACTCAATACACAAGGTACAAAATAAAAGATAATAGGAATAAAAAGAGAGGGAACAAAATTTGTTATAATTGAGCATGGACAGTATATCTAAAAGTGTAACGTGGGTCATTATAATTGTCTCATCTGTTTATATGTTTGGAACTCTTACTCTATTAATCTGTATGAATGGTAATTAACTTTATGAAGACTTACAAGAGAAATAAATAAATTTGATGCTCTCAAAAAATGAGAATGAAGGGCAAGAGAAAAGCTGTGGTACATGTTGTATACATGTGCCAATTCCGTGACAAATGCAGTTACTGGGTACTGCAAACATGCTCCAGTACAAATAAAATCATTAACTAAAAATATAAAAATAGACTGAAAAACAAAACTAACAATACCTTTCTGGATCTAAAAGACCACATTATCTGGGTCCCAGAGAGCGAGGATAAGCTTTGTAGTGCTCAGACAAGGCTATCTGATAAAACAGCTGTTGAGCACAATCTATGAGCTCTTTCTGGTTGACACAAAACATGTTATAGAAGAGCAGAAAAATATGCGCAATGATCCAGTGTCCGCAGAACAGGAACATCACACACCACAGCCTAGCTCAGGCCATAAGACAAACTTTAAGTAGGAGAATCGAAATGATTCCGATACAGGACCTTCAGAAGATAGAAAGGAAATATTATAACCCCCAACCTGCTTGATGTCTGATACACCAAGTTCGTGTTCCCCAAAATGAAAGAGTGAATTCTGAAGAACAGTGGAGGTTAAGAGTAGTAAATATTAGTGAAGGAGAGACCGTTTCTGAGAGACAGGAGGGGACCAGAGTGGGTACCAGTGAGCCCACTTCTCAAAGCAAGCTAAACAGAGTGCAGTTATGAGGTGGGTGCAGCGTGAGACAAAACTGGGATCAACCAATAAGATTGCAAGTGTAGCCTCTTAGGTAACCTAAATCCAATGAGAAAGCAAGGGAGCCTGCAAAGAACAAGGACCTTTAATGCAGTGATGGAGCAGGGTCCTGGTCACCCACCCCAGTGGTTGATATTGACATACAGGATCAGTGATGGTTTGTCCCTGGGGGTGCAGGTGGCGTGTAGCTGCAGTCACCCCATCTTCCTCTTGAGGCCTGGCCTTCAGCGAATGCAGCTCCAGGCATGGATGCAGTGTGTTCTCACCCTCTGCACTGACTCCTTCCAGGGCCTTGCCCCATCTGACTCCGCCTGCCCGTGGTGTTTCTGCCTCACTTAGCCTTCTGTAACAGCACCGCGATGGGATTTGAAGTGGTGGAATCCAACTAGCAACCAATAACAAAGACTTCAAAGAGGAAGTTCCAAACAGAAGCCCAAATGCAGACTTTAAATAATTCCCACATCAAAGGAGAAGTTGCAATGTAAATTTTCAGGCTAAGAAAGAACTGAGCTGTGTGGTGATAGAGAGTGCTGTTTGTTTTTTGTTGTTTTGTTTTTGCTGTGGTTCCCTCACTCTTGGCCCCCACAGCCTCTTCCACGCCGTGCAGTGTGCTGGGCAGAACTCTGCGTGTTGTGATTTGGCATCTTGGGGACTCCAAGGAGCAAGTGCCAGCACTCTTCCAGCAACCTCACTGCTGAGGCTGCCATGGCTCCACCGGGTCTGGGGAAAACCCAGGTGTGTGGCTTTGATGGTACTGTGGGGCAAGTTTGGGTGAGTGTCCTCCTCCTCACGCTCTTTGGGGTTGAAAAACTATTACTCTAGACTGCTTTCTAAGGAAGACTTGTTAGGGTCCATTTGTGATATTTCGAGCAACTTTCAATCCTGAAAATACATTGCCACACTATTAAAACAAACTTAAAATCTACATATTAGAAATATATATAAATGTGTGTATATATATATATATATATATATATATATATATATAATATTGCTGTACTGCTGTATATAAAAATATTGCTAAGACCTCATGTGATTAGAACTAAGAATGCATTACCCTGAAAAATTTAGGAAAGTCAAAATTTAAGTTATGTTTAAAAATATTTGTACTTATAAGAAGGCAAAATTCAAGTTACAATTGTAAAATATACATGAATATACCATTGTTTAGAATTACAATGTAGATTGTCTTTTCAACTGATTCTGTTTTTTAAATCTACATAGTAACAGGTTCAGTCCTTTCAGATGTATATCACTGAGCATCTGAGTTTATAATCATTTTGTTAAGCAATTTTATCTATGTCTCAGAATTATATTTGAAAGCTGAAGAAAGCCTTAATCAAATTAAATATAATTGTTCAATAATTCTCTTTCTTCAAAAAACACAAATGGTTGAAGAAAATAATTTTTATCACAATAGAGATGCATGAATTGTCAAAAATTTGCAAAGTTACTTTGGTAAATGAACTATGTATAAATAAATAACTTTTGCTCATCCTATATTGAGCTCTTCAAAATTCAAAAGTCTTTCCCTACTTTGGGATTCTTTCCCTATTTTTCTTCCATCAGTTAAATCCATAGCTTTTATTTTGGAACTACATGTGTGAATTTATAAGCATCCTATAAAATGTCAATTGTTTTCACTTAATCCATTTTCTATTCTGGGAAAAGTGACAAAGACATTGTGTGCTAAAGTAACTCCCTAGAGCCAGATCCGACTTTTTCACAACTAAAGTGGATTCTACTGAGATTGTGGACAGTTAGGTGTGGACACAAGGTATGTTTTTTATTGATTCATTTTTATTTACTTATTTCTTTGGAACTCAAACTTAGGATCTCGCACTTGCCAGGCAAGCTTAATGCCACTGAGCTCGGTACCTCGCCCAAGACATGCTTTGGAAACAGTTCTGGAAATCTAGGTTAGTAAAATCTATAGATTAGTACCTTACTCTAGAAAGGAAGGAAGGAAGGAAGGAAGGAAGGAAGGAAGGAAGGAAGGAAGGAAGGAAGGAAGGAAGGAAGAAAGGAAGGAAGGAGAAAGAAGGAGGGAAGGGAGGGGAGGGTAAGGGAGGGGAAGGAAAATCAAAGGCAGAAAAAAGTGTATTTACAACTACATACAAATTTGAGGACAGGCCCGAGGGCCTGGGCCACTGTAGGCGGGTGCTCTACCACTAACCTACACCCCCAGCCCACGACATAATTTTAGGTGGAGGGTATCAGAGTTCACTAGAGGCCAGATTTACTATCATAGTAATAATTATATGTCTGTGATTTACAAGGCAGGCTTGCAATGGCTTCCCGCAGAGCCAGGTAGGAAGACAGCGGAGGACCATCCTCTGCACCCTGCACAGTCTGAGTATACGGTCAAAGCGGGGTCCCGGGACTTCCCCCGGGGTCCCCTGCAGTCTGTGAGGGGATCCAAGGGTCTGCGCTGGGAGCCCGGAGATGAACGTCCGAAGGCAGAGGCAAAGCCCGGAGCTCCTGTGAGAGGCAGAGGGAGGCCTCGTTCTTTCCCTTCCCTTTCTCTGTCCTTGTCTCAGGCCACGAGCCTGCTGCCCAGTCCACCCCACCCAGGAGGTCTTCCCGCTGGGACCTGTGTCCCCCTGCACCCAGAGCCCTGCTAAGGCGGCGGCAGGCCGCTTCTGCCCCAAGCTGACCGCCCAGCTCCCTGCACACCAGGCACTGGGTTTATGCTGCATGCTATGGATGGTGCAGTGTAGTCTCAGGAAATCCTTCGTTGAACACTTACCAGGTCTAGAAACTCAGCAGTTACCCAAAGTAGGACGAAGAAAACTGTGTCCCGCTCCTCAGTGACTTACCTTTTAGAGGGGGACTCAGAAAATGTACAATGCACTTAGACACTGTAAGCATTTTGATATTGGGCAATATTATGAGGAGGAGCAATTTCAGCCAACAGATCATTCACAGATATCCGCAGAGTCTGTCACTTAAGTGCTCACCTGCATTAGAGCCGTTCATTATCAGGATGCTCCTTACACCTCTTCATTAAAATTCTTTAAAAGTTTAATTCTTTAAAAGAAATATGGAGCAGTGATATAGCTCAGAGGCACAGTGCCTGCCTGGCAAGCAGGAGGTCATGAGTTTGACTCCTGATACAATAATCATAATAATTCTAAAAAAATAAAAAGAAATAAAGCTGCCTAAGCTTTCTTATCAAGATTATACTAATATTCCTATAAATAGCAATGGTATCTGTTATATTAAAATGTAGGATATATGTAATAATAAATAATACATTGTGATTTCTCAGATATTCCTAAAATAATTAACCCCTGGGTATAAATGAGAACAGGGGCAGGATAAGTAATACAATTTAATTTAGCAGATATTTCCAAGTCAGATAATCCCCGGGTATAAGGAGTATGATATACAGTTACTTTATAATGTATAAACATTCATGTAGTGGCATTAGAAAGATTACCAAAAGCTTTATGGTATTAAACTTTCCATGTAAGAATCTTTATGAAATAATTTTTCCTATTTTAACACTTTCCTTGTCTTCAACGCTGTTGCTGCTCTACATTTATTTATGGTACAAAATAAAAGTGTTGCATTTTCCAGTAATTAAGCCACAGAAAGGTTGTGTAAAGCCAAAATAATTTCTGAAGGTCCTTAGTAGTAAATTACTTAAAAAACATTATTTGCTGTTTCAAAATGGAAAATGGGCACATATAGACATACTTTTTATGAAGCAAAAATTTTGGTGATAAATGTAGTTGCAGTATCATTTAACATACCCTTATCTTAAAATCATTGTTATAGCCATATTAAATATAAAACTTTCAATGAAATAACTTTACAAGGGTTTATTTATTTATTGTGTTTTCATTTGTGCACATCTGGTAACCAACATAGCAGGTTCTGTTTTGGCATACTCACGGATATATATAAAATATTGTGATTAGTTTCACCTGTAATACCCTGTTTTCTTTCCTCCCTTTGAACCCTTCCTTTATTCTCTTATGGTCTCCTTGGTATTTTTGGGTCATCTCCTAAAGAAAACCAGTTTTAATATCCCACATAGGAGAGAAAAGACGTCATTTTTTCCTATGTCTTGCTTATTTCCTTACCATGATGGTGTCTGGTTCTTTTCAGGGCTGAATAGAGCTTCACTGAGTTTTACCTATTTCCTAAACGCAGTCCCCCATTCTCCCACACTGAGGCTGATTCCACAGCTTAGCTATTGTGAATTGAACAATAGAAAACACAGATGTGCAAGCACCTCTACAATATGCCTATTTTCGTCCTTCCGGAAATAAAGCAAGTGTGGTATAACTGGTTAAAATGCAGTCGTGCCTTCAGTTTTGTGAGCAATCCCCATACTGATTTCTGCAGCGGTTGTACTAATTTAGATGCCCACAGGCGGTGTATCTGGGTCCCTTTCACTGACATCCACTGCTTCTGTTGAGCAGCAGTGTAGAAGAGTGTCTTTCATGTGCATTTATGTTTTGTTGTTGCTGTGTGTGTTCCTGGTAGTGGTCGTTCTGACCGGAGTAAGATAGAATCTCATTGTAGTTTTAACCTGCATTTCTCTAATGGCTAAAAACATTCAATGCATTTTCATATACTGATCAGTCATTAGTATTTCTTTTCTGGGGAAAGATTTAGTATTATGTATAAAATAATTGGAGAAGTAATATTATGTGTCCACTATTTTCCAGATACTAAGTTGGATGATTTTACATATGTTATCTGTTTAATTTTTAAAGGACCTAACGGGTAGGAATTACTAGTCTCAACTTAAGGACAAAAGGAAGCTTAAACAGAATGGTAGTTCTCGAAAACACTTCTTCATGCTTCCTTCCGCGGGAGAATTACAATAGCTGCAGCGATACTTACTGAAACGCCTTCAATGGAGAGCAGGAAAATGGAGCCAAATCAGCCTCAGTTTAAAAGTGCAACTTTAAACTTGTATTGCAAGTATTTATCAGTGCTTTTGGGATTGTTCTTGTTTGATTAATAAAGCACATTACACTGAAATCTGATTTACATGAAAAAGACTGTAGTTTAATGAAATTACTATAAAAGCTTTCTCTTAAAAGAGCTCTAAAATTTCACTTAGAAAGAATGGCCCTGTAGCCACCTCCTCACGTTCAAACTGACAGGTGAAAAACAAGATTATGCGTTATGTCTCAGAATTTGTAGAATTAGATACATACTTCATTAAGCAGCCTTGAATAGTAGGATGCATGATGAGAGTCAATTAATGGATTGATTATAATCATTAATGAGAATGTCATATTGTGAATATTAAAACATCTCTCGAATATTTTGGTCTACATTCTTTATAAATTTAAAACGTACTGTGAGACATCTTTCCTAGACACATGGAAGCTTATCAAGCCCTGGTCCAGATAGCCTCCCTCAGGCTGATTTCCAGACAGGGAAAAATGCTCTGTGTGGTCCGAGGCCTGCTCTCTCTATCACCAAGTGGTTCAGTGGTGATGGAAGATTCAGCCTTAGCTTCAATCATAGGCACCAAGCACCGAATCCTTATAGGAAAGACAAGTTACAGATAGATGAACTTGGTTTGAAGCAAAGCTTTGTGTATTATGCAGTTAAAATAACCCAGAAGTATTTATGACAGTATTTTCTCAGAAAAAATTTTGAAATATCATGTAAATATTTCCTGATTAAAACATACAAATAGAAAATGATCCATTTAGTGACTACATTTTTATTTTCAGTCTTAAGGCAGTTCAGTCTCCTTGTTCAAAGGAAGCTATTTCTGGATTCGTGCCCTCAAACAGTCTTTGAGACAAAGATCAGTCACCGGGATGGGTGGAGGAGATCTTTACAAAAGGCCCAGAGCTGCTCATTTTGATATTAGAAGATTTCAGACTCATTTTAAAAGACAGTCACGGAAAACAAACTTTCAAATGAATTGTCCAAGAATTTAGGATGAGAAAAAGAAAAGAATAAAGAAGAAGAAAAATAAATACAGAAAAGGTAAGCAGTAAGACTGGGCTGAAAATTTGTTTGGTCTTAAAGGCTTTATAGTTTAAAACTATACTGTGTCAAAGTGTATCTGAAACTCCAAATATCGATTAGCTAACAGCACTATGGTGATTGGCTGTCTATCATCATTTTCTCTCCACTGATTGCTGGGTTCAGTCACCAGAAAAATGTTTACTAAGTGAGAAAACATATAATTATACAAATGTCACCTCAGTACTTGTGTGCATAATGCTATCTGTGACCCTAAGCATCCCCAAAGCTCTATTCCATTTTAATTAATCTTAAAGTGCCATCGCATATGTTTAATACAAGAAACATTATTGGAAGTATAGTAGATTCAATAACATGTTGAATGTTAAAAATTGCAAATGTAATTTTGAAAAATACAGTAAATTTGTGTTATTGCTTTGAGCTTTTCCTGAGCCAAATATGATAGTGAATTCGTTTAAATTAAAACTTTTCAAATTATTGGTAAATAAGTGTTTGTGTAGAATACTTTGGAGTATCTGTGGAACGATAGTTAATCTTTCCTGTGTTTCAGTATTTCAACAGCAAGTCAGTTTATAAGCACCGTTCCTTTGGGATGCTATGCTAAGTTTGTAATTGTGCGTGGTATTTCCTCAGGAAGCAATCATTTCTTAATACTTCGAGGAAGCCCAAGTTTCTGAATTTTGAAATCATTAGTAATTGATCACCGCGAATGAGAACACTGCTGTTATGACTAATGAATGAATTGTTAATGTTTGTGATGGATGATGTTTTGTGCTGATAGAAAAATGACTATGTGAGACTATTTATCATGCAGATCTCACCAGGATCTGCAGAAAGCAGGATAATTATATCTTCCTTGCGTGTTTCCTTTTTACATGTTTTAATAAATTGTTCAAGTGCAAAGCACTTTGTTCTCTTAAATCCAGTTATATATGTGTCTATTTGTGACATTTTCCATTTCAAAGAAATCAATTAAAAGTTCTCATGCATGAATGTTTCGGCCCTACTGTGTCCATGAAGCACTGAAGGAGATAATTAGGTGATACCTTACTCTTTTATCTTTATATGAACTTTTTAAAGGGCTGTTGGTCCACTCACCATCTATTGAAACAAATCTTAAGATGTCCTTCAGTCTCTTATTTAACAACAGGAACGTGTAACCACCAATGATACACAGAAAACTTACACATGTTCATCACACCAGTGATTCCCCAGTGTAGACTCCCAGGGATTTCAGGGCTTGGGTTGTTTGGAGAGCCCTGACCACGCTCACCACTCTGTCCAGCTGCCCTATCATGTAGACACACACGGAATACTCAAACGAATGTTCACTGTCATTTATTTCTTTCTCCCCTACCAAAACCCAGACACATACACATATTTGACTACCTTATCTCAAATTGCTCCTCCTCTCACCAAAATGAGAAATAACTTTCAGCAATCTACCCATAATGTCCTCATATTCAAACTTCATAACCTCCAAATCAAAAGTTTAGAAACGAACTCTTAGACTAGTGAGCATTTTAAGTTTAAAATCTTCATGTAACCTGAATTCCTTTGCTCCATTTGACAAGACGGTAAACTCATGGGACACATGACTTCCCTTCGGGTTGTTCTGTGAGTCTAGTTTCATTTACTTCATAACAATTTTTGTTTTAATTAATCCAAAATATTTACTCCAGTCTCCCTAGAATGATGTTTCTTATTAGACCCATCTCAGAATATATTTTCTTACATTTCTATTATTTTTAATTTGTTCTTCAACTAAAATGGAAAGATGGTTACTTGTTCCGTTCTAACCTTACTAATGGAAACAAGAATACCAAGTGAATCATTAAAACAAACTGTTTTTACAAAAGATGGGAAGATGTTGGAACCATAAAAACAATGTAGCAATGACATGATTCAGATTTAATCCTGCATTTTTAAAAAAAACTGGAACACTTTAAAGCTTTCTTCCTCTTACGATTTTTATGGAAAATTACTCTCAGAATTTAAAGAAAGACATATTATAAATATTTTATTTCAAGTGTCAATACATATTTCTTTTGTTGATTAACAAAAATAGATTATTTTTATCACTGGGATATGTTGAAAACTTCCAGTCTTCTAAAGGTTTCCTTTTTTCCTGTTTTTACAGCTCTCATCGAATTATATTTTAAGTGCAGTGGAAAGGATAGAGTTTCCTGTGTTGTCATCTCTCCAAGAGCTTTCTGTTCAGGGAGGCAAAGAAAACCTTCAGAAGTGAGAATACCAAAATAGCACTGAATATTTCTTTAAAGCCCATTATTGTGCAATTATTTGAATTTTTGGCTCATACAAATGCTTATACAAATATGTAGATATTTGTGTATATGTGCATATATGAATATGCTGTAAGATAATACAAGATTATTACAGTGGTAGTTAATAAAAATGTTATCTATAAAGTATATTAATAGTATCCTTTTAGCTACTCAGAATTTTAGAATATATTATAGACATCTTTAGGGTATCAGTATAAATAATAATAAATAATAATGGTATCTGTGAACAAGTATTACATGTTTTCACTTTATTAGACACAATCTTGATATATTTCCATGTATATTTCCCAAAACAATTGCAATACTATGCATTATTACACATGTAATAAATATGTTAACCAGTGAACTTTAAAGAGTTTGAGAAAATAAAACTGAAATCACTACTAATATTTGGGAAAAAAAGGTACAAATCCTAACTATTTCAATTACATTGTTTCTTAATAATGATGACTATATGTGAAAGTTCTGCTTAAAATTAATGTCATAAATTAAAATGTTCAAAGTGTGATAGTAAAGAAAATAAAATATTCTTCTGTCAAATTTGGTTTATTCTTTCTGTTGAGGTATGTAGATACGTTAGAAAGCAAGTGTAAGTCAGTGACAGGAGAAATAGATTCTGTCGTTTGCACTTTTCAAGCTTCTTTATTTCAATGTCAATGCTATTGTAATTTTGCTTGATTAGTGAGACATGTTTACATATTTACATGTTTCTGATCCAGGTGAGCAGGATCAGGAAGCCTAAAGACTATCACTTTCTATTAAAATGCACAAATGAATATGAACAGCATGACATATAACTGATACTTTTATATATTTTAGACCTAGATAGCTTAATGTGCTAAGAGCATATGTACGCATGAGAAAACTGTATTTCAGAATACATTGTTATAAAAATGTCTCAGATTGTAGGCTTTTATTTTCAAAGTAAGATTTTTACATATACACACACACACACACACACACACACACACATATACATACTATATATGTGTATCTGTTAGCTTGGTTCACACAAACTATTAATAAATGTTCACTCAGTGCTGTGTTGTGGAACTCAGACAGGACAGTTTAATTAGAGAACTACAAGAGTCAGGTTTTATTTAATTCTAATTGTGATTTTTGAGTTGATTGACAAAAGCACTATTGGCACAATAAGGAGTGATTTTCCACTTTATTATTTAATTCCTTATGCGAGTCAATCCTGAGCCACAGAAACTGGCAACAGCTCACACATGGGAAAGCATCGCCAAGCACATTTGACATTCTGAAGGACAGAGTTACACAACATAAAATATGAATACCAAGAATCAGATGTTGAAATTTAGCAAGAATAAATAAATAATGTTCAGCCATCCTGTGGTGTTAAAAATAACTGCCTTAAAAAATGCAACTCAGCAGAGATAATCAAAGTCAATGCTGGGTAAGGAGAAGATCATCAAGAAATAGTCAAAATATAACTATTCAATGGGAAGAAGATAACTGAAAGGCGTGAGTGACAGAGAGACATGGAGTGATGGTACCCAAGACATTAACTGAGAGCAGGAGATGCATCGGAATTTCATAAAATTGATCAAGCTCAGTCCGATGGGAAGTTTCATTTGTATCCCCTGTCCTGTCCAAATGTGAGCTTCCCACGGGCAGACTCGCCCTGCCTGTCCCGCCACCTGCACCCTGCCTGCATGGGTGAATCATCCCATCTGTCTGCATTTCATGATTTGGAGATGAAACCCAATGATCTCAGCAGGAGAAGAACAATGCTCTCCTGTGTTCTACTGCAGACCATTAACATGCTTGTTTCTATTCACTTTAATTTATTTTCACCTTTCATTTACTTTATTAATTCCCCTCTTCTAGCTTTCTTTTCCATAATTTTAATTACATAACTCCTGATTGATCTGTGATTGTCATTGAATATCACAGCAAATTACCTATGTTTAGCTATACACAACCTTAGCTATCTATTACTAAATGAATGTAGTAAGGACTTCGCATCTATTTTGTACGATCTCATCTCTAGGATTTTAGAGCAAAAGCTGAAAATAGACACAAGTCTATAACTCTTCACTATTCAAAATATCAGAGATGCAGAGCACAGACAAATACGGAAGTGCAAAGCCACGAATCGGTGATCCAGCTTCAGTGGGTGTCAGCTCATCTTCCCAGTTCCCAGGCTCACTCTTCATTCTTTCTACTTACATTAGGGCAAACCGTCAACATCGTATCATGAAATTTCTAAATATTTCAGTGAACATTTCTAGATCAAATGCCTTTAAAGCTCATTCTCACTAGCCTTATAACACTTAGATTTTTTGCAATGATTTCTAAATTCACACTTTATCTCCATTTTTCTGATTGTTTCAAACTTTTAAATGGTTTGTAAAATTTAAGAGTTTCATAAATTTGTTCAATTAGATGGTTAGTCTTTTATTTCACATTTTTAGAAACCTGAAACCTGGACTCTATTTTGCATCCAAATTTAATAAGTTTAATTATGTGCTCTTTAAACATATAAAGTATTTAAAAATTACTGGATGAGCATCGTGATTCCACACATTTTTGTTGGTGTCGGAAAATTTTTAGGTTTATTTTCAAAATCAAATCTTTAATCTTTGTCCATTGTCACATTAAGTTTATACACTTGAAGAAAATATTATTGCCAGATATACATGCAGTTCAAAATCTTTCTGGAAATACGAATATTGCTAAAATAGTGCAGACTTACTGATATATGAGTAAAAGTGGATACGATATTCATTCAGAAATATTTAGAATTTGCTTTCAAGAATAATTGAGCCATTGAATACCAGATTTTTTTTCCCCAAAGACCATTTCCAACTGTCTCAGAGAAAGGTCATCTAAGTTTTAGTCTTTTCATTGGAACATAGTTTTGAAGTAAAGTTGTTTCCTGATTCAAGTGGAAAGGTGGTTCCCTGTTACACTGTGAAATAAAAATATCACATAACGTTTCTTATTTTATATAACAGTAAACCATGCATCTTGTTATTTGAAAATTTTGACAACTTTTCTAGCATTTTATTGAATTTTTAAACCTGAAAGGAAACATTAAAAATGTATTAGTGAGCAATCAGACTTGATTTGGCATCAGGCAGTTACTTAACTGGTGTAAAATTTGGGACAACTTGTATTCTCTTAGAATAGTGCTCTAATCATTGTTAGTGAACAAAATAAGATAAGAAAGCAGTACTCATAAAATACTTTACAAATATTTGGTAGGATTGATAACTCATAGTAAACTGTAAATATAACAAAATAATATAGGAAATAATTCTTTTGGGAATAAAACAAATCTCAAGGGCTCCTCTGAGACTGAATTTCATTAATAAATCAAAAAGTTTAATTAAGTAACATCTCAATTTTTCAGCTATGCTATTATATTATCTCTTAGTACATGTATATGAAATTATGTGTGCATATTTTCATTTTGAAAATCAAATTTTAATGTTA
This sequence comes from Cavia porcellus, assembly GCF_034190915.1. Classification (NCBI taxonomy): domain Eukaryota; kingdom Metazoa; phylum Chordata; class Mammalia; order Rodentia; family Caviidae; genus Cavia; species Cavia porcellus. The sequence continues at coordinate 77,742,377 of NW_026947495.1, read as the reverse complement.
GAATACCAGACCCCATTCTAAAGATGAAAAACTACTCTCCGTAAGTTGAGTTACCCCCAATCTTCCCCCATAGCCATAGAGAATATATTTTTCAAAAAGTGTGAACATTTTTGATCTACCTATTATTATTATTATTTTTTATTTAAAGAAAAAAATAAAGGAAATAAAATAAAAAATAAAGCAGTAAAAGGGTACAAATAATACAGAATTTCAAGGAAAAAAATACAGTAAGATATCATTAGTTCATAGGTTACATATTGTCATCTTTGAAATAGTTGCCCAAATTATAAAATTAAAGCATGTAAAGTGAACATTCATACAATGAGATTGCAGACAGTGCCGATCAATGATCCAACAAAAGTTCAGTAATATGGATTTCCATCCTACACACTCAAACATACATGCAGTTATATCCCTAAGACCACCTTCCTTTCTTCTCTTTTTAATACCAATTACACTCTTTGGGTTTTTTTACCCCCACAATTCTTAATATTTTTTGGAAGGAATAAAACCTAACGTGGCTAAACAAAACAGAGTCGGTTAGAACAAAAGGATGGGCATAGTACATGATGTAAAATAGAATATCAGGTGATCTAAAATGGTTACCATTGTGCCTCTTGCTATTTTTTTTTTAAAGTTGCCTATATCGTCAGGTATAATAGAATTGATCAAAACAGTACAGAACAAGACCAATAAAACCTCCACTGGAGACCTTACAGGATTTCAAAAGAAGAAAATAGTCAAACCATAATGGGCATATTAGTGACTCTTATTGCCTTCAAAGGGGTTGCCTATACCCTCAAGCTTGATGCTATCAAACAAAATAGAATACAGTAAAATCTGACAGAACAAGATGGGGAGAGCAATACTGGGGATCATATCAGGTTAATAGGAAAACAAAAAAGTTACAAAACAAAAAAAAATTTTAATGTCTAGAATTATATTCCTGTGGAAACCAGTGATTAGACAGCATTAGAAACGGAGAAGCCTTTCGGCGCTGGAATCCTTCCAGGTATGATACAGTCACTAATACTGAATCCACCTGCTCTCCTGAAACACTCAGACAGCGGAGTACAAACGGGGAAATTGTTTTCATACACTGAGTAACAACAAAAATATGGCAACCCTGAAAGAATGCAAAACCAAGAGCAACACCTCCGACTGTGCTGCGTGATCCAGGGACAGACGGCCACGTCCACCCGGATGACAGCCTCAAGGCTGAGGCATTGCTGAGAAGCTGGAGAGCCCGCTGGGACCCTTACGGAGCGTGCACCACACGTGCTAAGGAGCTCTGCTTTACACTCTAGGAACAAAAAGCCAAGCGAATAAATTCAGAAGTTGAAAGGTTTGTAAACATGCTAGATACACCATAAAATAAAGATATAAAACCAAGCTTACCAAATCCATGATAATCAACCCAGTAGGTGATCTGTTTATTAGAAGAAAAAAACATGTTTTTCAAAAAGAATAACAAACTCCTAATTTTCATAATATGACATAAACAATATCCAGTACATAAAAGTTACCAAACAGGAAAACTAGATTCAGAGTCAAGAAGAAAAGAAACACCCAGAAAAAAAAACTGTAATCCCGAGATAATCCACAGATCGGTTCTAAGAAACCCATCAATTCAAAGAATTAAAGAAATATATTCTCAAATAACTATAATATAGTATAACATAATAAATTGTGATGTAAGAGCTCAAGGAGTAGAAAATAATCAATATGAAAATAACAAATATAAAATAAAGTCATAAAATATTAACATTTAAAAATCAGTTAACAGTGGCTTGAGTGTGGCCGATGAATCAGAAATATATTAAACTTGAGCAGAAAAAGAAAGACTGAGTAAAAGTAGGCAGAATATGAAGCATCTCTGAGAAAGTACGAAATGGTTAACAGGAACAGTGATACAAAATTAACTGGAGAGAAACAGTTGCTGAAAATCTGAGAAGTAGAATGTTCCAAATTCTATAGAAAAATGATATGAAGATAGAAGAATCTGATGAATCCTAAACTTGACAAACACAATAACGTACACACATCCTTCATGTTATATTTCCAATGCCAGATTAATGTTCACACTCACATACACACATTAACACGGATACTGACATATACGTGAACATGAGAAAAGGGTGAGAGCCGGGAGAAGGTACGTTACATGTAGGAGATTCCACTTAGAATTTTTTCTGAAAAAAATAAAAATAACAGATTCAACACAGAACTTTAAGAAAAACAAACATACATGTTGAAGTGATACAGAAAAAAATTCATAAGCTCCTTGCAATACTAGTAGGAAAAAAGAGGACATGTAATCAAGAACAAACCAAGTCTATCACTAGAATTCAATGAGAAAATCAATACACTTGGGATTATGAAGAACTTCATACTAATAAAGTTGATGAATAGGACATTAAAATGAAACAATTATCCAAACTGATTCCTGTAAGATCAGTCTGCCTTCTGAACACACAGCTTCTACACAACTCTTCCACCATGAAACTACAATGTATTGCAGATCTTGGGCAGAGCAGTCTAGGATGACCTCACTTTGGACCCATATTATTAACTTCCAGATCCAAGAACTTAGCACTGTATCAGGTTACGGTGTCTGTAAAATGTGTGCCTTTGTTATCACAAGTTGATGAGGTATATTTTTGAAGTCATCCTAATTTTTTTAGTTTGTTTAGTAAGGATTTTGTTCAGGAAAAAGAAATACTCGCTTCCAAATTCTTAGCATTTAAAGCCTGTTATTTTTGCTGAGCCAAAAAGAGATAAATACCAGAGAATCTTGAAAAGTTCCCATGAGATGTAACTTATTTCGAGTAAGACACTCCCTCTCTAAACAATAAGGAGTGTGAGTGGATATTTTCACTGACATTTCTAGTCAGTGGAGGACTTCAGGTTAAGCCAACCAACATAGGGATCAACGACTTAAAATTGTGACTAGGAAAAGGAAGAGAATCAGTTTTCCTGGTCAGGCAGGCATACAGAGGCGTGTTATCAGTGCTGCTGATTCAGGGAAGCTCCCTTTACAGCGTTTTATATCACCAGGTATTAGACACACCTCTGGTCATAACAGAAATAAATACCTGTGCTTGATAACAGAGCTTGTTCTACGCCACGTTCTCTTCAAATTTCTTGGGAGCAGATGTAGAAAAGATCTTCAGCAGAAGGCCAGAAGAATACTCCATTTCAGAATTCATGACAGTTACTATAATTTCCAAAAAAAGAAACAAAACAGATACCAGATAGTCTAAAAATCACTGTGCACATCTTCTGTACAAGTGAGATAAACAATATGATGTAGTTTAAATGACAAAGAGAAGAAAATTGGAATATTAAAACTAAGGATCAGATAATTTTAATGAATAATATAGCAGAGCTAAATTTGCTTTTGTCCAAAACAATGCAAACAGTAATGCTATTCATTCTGTGAATGTATCTAATTTTGTAAAAATACTTTGCTACTCTGAAAATCATTTGTTTTATCTTGCATTAAATAATTTCTATTATGTTTTGTGTATCTGCAATATTTTAAACTCCAGTCCTAAACTTCTAGTAGCAAGTTGCTATTGAAACAACACTTGAACGCTTTGTGTTTTACTCAGAATCTTAAGTATGCATCTGACTGCTAAATGTAATCAATATGTCTGCATGTAAAATAATCACAGGTAGTCCAGTGTACAAACTCATACATCTTGGAATTCTAAGGATTTTTTGCAAGAACCTGATGCTCATTATCCTCATTAAAGCACAGGGAGCTGCTTCTCCTTGAATGAGTCACTGATGTGGCTCCACAACACAACCTCAGATATCATCATGACCTTCCTTATAAAAAGGAGCAAACTAGGATTAGACTGCTAGTAGACAAAAGGAGCTAAGGCCTGGGAGGAACTAGAATGTCTCCCTGGCAGAAGGAGATGGTCTCACAGAGAACAGACTGCCAGTTCTACACAGCTAAAGACCCCATACACTTCTCAATGAATGACACCAAAAGTTTCCATGGCATTTATTCCTTTTCCTTACTAGTTACTTTTCTCTTCCTGTAAATCTTATGTACTAATATTGATCAACTATTTTTATCCATCTATATTTAGCTAACACCTACCTATCTATATCCCTATTTCACTTTGTCTTCTCAATAGATCTGCATCATGGTATTCCTACAAAATTAAGGGATAGACGTGAGCTTCTGGAATTACTACTAATAATAGCGATTTAACTTCTGTCATGCTGGGTGCAATCAAAATACAACTTCGATTTTTAACTGCTTTATTTAATTATTATATGTATATGCATATATACATATAATCTAAATACATATGCATGTACAATAATAAATACATATATAATTTTAAAAACCTTGATAGGATGTAGCAAATTAAATCGTAATAATGAAAATGTTGCATCTATTAGAAATTATGTTTTAGGTTATAAAAAATTGAGAGTTACAATCTTTTAAAATAAAATATATGTTTTTATTCCCTAATTTTTTAATTTTTGTGTTTATTTTGCACAGTAAAATTCTTGAAGCTAAAATTGTCATTTCGGGGCTGGGGATTTAGCTCAGTGGGATAAGCGCCTTCCTTGCAAGCAGGCAGTCGTGAGTTCGGTTCTCGGTATGGATAAAAAGGAAAAAGACAAAAAAAAAATAATAATAATAATAAATAAATAAATAAATAAAATTGTCATTTCATCACATTAATCTTGCTTTCTTTGCAACTATATATATATATATATATATATATATATATATTTCTATATTAATTCACTTATAGTTTGAACATTTTAGTGCATTTATGATTTTATCTTTAATAACATATGAAGACAAATTTTGTTGGGTCCAAACAAATAAGGTATTTGTTAGAAAACATGGGAAATATTAATGATTACACATGCAATTAAAGCACTCAAATTAATTTTGACAAAGTCATGCCATTCAATTCTTATTATTCAGACCCTCAAGGTAATAGAGACATATGCTTTTTTACTACATGTGCATATAGTAACAAATATGCAAAATTATTCTATTCGGTCAAATTTTTTTCTGATTTAAAAATGACTGAATGCTAGCTGTTGCCTTCTTTTGGATGAAAGACACACCTTTTATTCATATTCTGAACACTCTAATTTTCTAGTGGCTATATCTGAGCAGCCTCTGAACTAATAGTTTCTATTTTCCCTTAATAGGAAACAATCATTTTCTATTTGTTCAATGGATCCGTAGGCATAACTGAACTAAAGTCTGAAATTTTCTCCTTAACTGAAAAGCATTCTGTACCATGGGGAAATTTTTTCTTCTGAACTTTCTTGCATGATGATCTTTGAACTCAGGACTGTTTTGTTTTTGTTGTTTTGTTTTGTTTTCAGGTAGTGAAATGTCTTGTACTATTTCTCTTTCAGTAAGTCTGTAGGTAGGAGAGCCGGCTCTGTAGATGTCAGACGTGGCTGTCTAAGCATTTTCAAGCCAAGATTCTGCTCATTCAAAGATAAAGAAAGAAGAATGAACTGTAGTAGATTCTGGCCAAAGTTGCTTTCCAGACCCAAAGTTAGCATTTCTCAGCCTTCACTTAGAAATCTGTAGGACCTGAACTTCCGTAATAAGGTTCAAAATACACATGAATACTATTTTCTGATTCACAAAGTACTAGTTTAAGTTTCATAGATTATTGTGTGTTGTTAGTTAAAAGATTGGATAAGTATTCTCAGAAATACGTTAGACACTATTTGTTTATTTATTTATTTATTTATTGAGACAGGATCTCGCTATCTGGTTCAGGCTGGCCTTGGGTTCACTTAGTAGTCCAGGTTTGTCTCAAACTTGCAGCAAGCCTCCTGCCTCACTCTCCAGAGTGCCAGGATTACAGGAGTGCGCCACCGTGCCTGGCTGACATTCCCTTTATTACAAAAAACACTAATGAAATGTTCTGTTATAAAACTGTGATGTATTTCATAGTCCAAAAGGATTTATACTGAGGATAATTTCATTTCTCCTTTAAATTACACAAAGCCAGCACCACACGACCCAATTGTCTTACAGGGCCTGGCTGAGTGCTCTGCATGCTGTACACCAGTTCCCGACGGCACACCGCTGTTCTGTGACTTTGAGTCTGTCCTAGGTTGGCTCTGACTTCATGTCACATATCACATGCTAAGGCTGAGTGGAGGAGGAAATGTGAGTGGAAGAGATATCACTGTCCTGAAGGCAAATATTGGCTTTTGAAGGTGTCACTAATCTGTAGCCACACAGTAGATAAGCAGATATTCACTGTATCTGTCTTCTCAAAAGTTTTCAAAGTATTGATTAAATTAAAAAGCTAAATTTTTCCTCGGGGTACAAGGATGAAGACATAGTGTTTGAGAAACACGTTTTTACTTCAGAATGCTGTTTTCTTTTTTTCTGCACGATGCTCAGCCATCCACCCACCAGATGCTCCCAGGTACACACACAGTCACAGGTGTGTCCTGCGTGGCTCTGAAAACACCATCACTGTTTTGTGAGTAATTTCTTGTTCCTCTTCACAACATCATCAAAACAGAACTCATTTACACTAGTCTTCTTCTGAGTTTTAAGAATGAAATGTGCCCTTCATTTAATTGTTTTATTTTAATTAGTAGTTCAGTTAATTATACTGGAAGGTGGTTGCTAAGTCATAAAGGCAGGGGTGTGGAGAGAAAACACAAGGAGGCCAGAGAGCCGGGAGAGACAAAAAAGAGAAATGAGCCAACTGCTCAGGACAAACCATGAGAAGCTGGATATTTGGACTCAAAATCGACAAAATGATTTTGTCCCATAAAGCTTCAGAAAGAGAAGACCCCGGGACTAAGACAAAAAATCTGTTATTATCATTCTTATTAAAGAGCACAAGTATTAATGCATCAGTAAGTCCCCACAGAATATCCAGTCCATGAATTGTTTTCATCAACATCGTTTGTCCAAGTAATAAATCAGCTCTGATAGTGAAATGCTGAACCATAACAACCCAGAAGGTTTTTGGCACTGAGCAATACACCTTCACTTTATCTAGCTCAGGAACGCCAGAGAGACTTCTGATTTCCTCTGGGCTCCTTCTGAAGACAGTCAAGAAGCTCCAGGGACAGGAAAGCCGAGGATGCTCAGGCAGATGCTGAGGCAGCTGAGCGTTGAGGGCCTGCCAGTCCCTGGTGGAGCACAGCGTCGTGGATCACGAAGTAATCATACTTCTTTCAATAAATAGGTCCTGCGCTGGGCTGCTCTTAAATTATTCCATTGGGAAAGCAGGGCTTGTCTAGTGCTGGGCAAGGCCATGTGATAATTTCTGCAGCCCAACCTCAGACTGGTTGCTGACATGTGATTTATTTCTCTGTGACATGATGTTATGTGGGTGATTGCCAGCGACCAGGCGATACACGGATTCAAGGCAGGAAGGACAGCTGCTCAGATGTCACTTCATTGCTTCTCCAGGACCAACGAGGAATAATCAGCCATTGTTTTGTCTGAAAGTCAGAAACATATGTCTAATCTCGGAAAAAGTCTAGGATATTTTTAAGCCACTCAGAATTTTCGTTCTCTGCTTTGTATTGTGATTGCTCCTGCTAAGGCTTCCCTAGACTGCAGTTGTAAGAACTTTACAAAATTGTTCCACCTGGTATTTTATCTGACTGGTTCCTTCTGTAAGTGTTTTGCTCAAAGTATGTCATTTAATGCTCAAAGTATGTCATTTAATGCTCTGAGAGCACAGCCTAGATTACTAATTCTCTACCTCTGTTTATACCCTTTTCTTTGCCCTCTTATGTTTTTGCTATAGATTTTTCTAACAGCCAATCACAGCTCCGAACTATCAGCTAGAAGCTCTTGTCTATCCAATGTAAGCCATAGGCTATTTGATATATACCTGATGTATACTTTATTATGTATTTTAATTTAATAATTCACTTGCCATATGTTAATTGTGATCAGAGGGACAGTTACAATGTTTTTATTAGCCTGAACTCTCCATTATTTAGTCTAGTACAGAAGGAATGTTAGAAAAATGTTACTTGAATTGTCAAGATATTCCTTTATAGATGTTCCAAATCTACAAAGGATTCATTTTATCTTTCACCTGAATCATTTCTGCTCACTTCTACAGCACAGATGGACAACAGAGATTATCAGATATTGATAAATTTTCAGAACTATTGATACCTCAAGAGTAGAAAACAACGCTGCACTTCAGACACAGAATTTTTTCATGAGGCTTTGGTGAATTTTTAGAAAGGCTTTCATGGCACGATCCTACCAGCCATAGATATGCATGCTCACATAATTGTATTTCACATAAAATGTTAAAAGGTTATATTTCTTCCAAGATTACAACTCTATGCTACAACACTAAGTTTGGACAATGGTTTCAAATAGAATCATAATGGCCCATTCTATGTACTTAGCTAATTACTGAGGGCATGCCTGGAGTCAAGTGTTCTCTGGAAAACCGGTGTGATAATGATTAATAAGAAGTGATCTTTGTCCTCTGGGATCTCACAATCTAGGAGACAGAGGCAGGGCTTGGGTATGAGATTTCACACTCACCGAAGTGGTATTTCAATGGAAGACTCTAGTTCATGGTTTACAACACAAATTTCTGCTTGAGGCTTTCAGGGAAAACAGATCAAAGGAGATAATTGAATGGTACCTGAAAAAGTAAGAAAATTTTAGTAACAAATGCCATTGAAAGTTTCAATCAGAAATCTCAAATACACAACAGTATAATTATACAAGTGAGCTAGTAAATATGCTTTCAACTAGATTTAAAAAAAACAAACAGGTTTAGGTTGTAAAAGTATTCTAGGTCAGATTCCAGCTCTTTAATTCACCAGCTTGCATACATGGTCAATAACAATGATTGATTTCACAGCATTTTGACCTAGCTGAAGAACAGCCAGGCTACCAATAAACATCATTCCTGGGTGCTCAGTTGTGTAAAGGTCTTCCTAAAGAGATCCGCATTTGAAATTGAGCAAGGAAGAACTCCTCCAAGAGGGCAGCACCAGATTTCCTCGGCTCAGGACTGGAGTAGAAAGAATAGAAGAAAAGTTGTCTGTCCTTGAGGGGGAAGAGCTACCTTCTCCTCTCCTCATGGATCAAAGCTCCTGGTCCTGAGCCTTTGGACTGCAGGACATAACAGTGTCTCAGGCCTTTGGGTTTCACACACCAGCTTTCCTTGCTCCACAACTTGCAGACATCAGAGTGCAGGACTTCTGGGCATCCGTAACTGTGGGAGCCAATCCTCTTAATAAATGTCTCCCTATAGCTACACGTATTCTGATGGTTTTGCTTTCTCTGAAGAACCATGCGTAATCCAACTAGGAACCATGCTTCTATTGCTGTCTTAATTTGGTGTGATAGGTCCAGCCAAAAACTGTGTGTTCCCAAGGTAGTTATTGGAAGCATGCAGCAAGTTTTGCTTCCATTCATATTCACTACAATGCACTTAGGTTGGTAGTTGCGTATTATTTGTCCTTGGCCACCTGCCAGCATAAACAGTGTTGAGGTTTTGCAACCTTCTCATTCAGCGGATTTGAGCAATACGTCGAAGGTGGAAGAGTCATACCGGGCAAGGGAACTGGAAATTTCTCCAGTAAACACTGAAGCGTCTCTACCGTTGATGCTGGTGACCATAATGTGCTACTCACAGCTGCAGGGACCACGAATGTTTGCTGCCTCTGACAGGAGCGTGTCTTGGTTCCCAAAGGGAACAAGGAGGAATTCGTCTTTGTTTTAAATCAGTCATCACTTGAAATATATTGTACTTTTGCAGTGCTTTGATTTAGAAAATTAAAATGAGAAAGTAAAGTTCCTCCAAAGACACTATCACCCTCAGAAATACGTTGACTTCTATTTTTTCCTTTATTATTTTAAATGTATTAGATAATAAAGTAGTTACATAAGAAGAAATCATTATTTTGAAATATTTCTACAATGTCTGAATTTTCTCCATGTCAATATAAAATATATTTATAATTTGACATTTTCAATAGCAGCTCTGGCTTATATGTTTTATATACAATTAATTAAAATTATACAAATCACTCATCTCTAGACACAATATTTAAAATTTAAAATGTACTCATCAGTGTTCCACCTACTGTGGACGGATGCATCATCCAGGAACCACTGCTCCTCCTTTAAGACGTTTTTGTTCTGACCTTGATCCTCAGTCCACTGAATTTTTTCTTTAAAGCATTTCCTTCTAGTCATATAAATACACTCTTTATGTGAATTAGTGAAGACTGGAGTTTAGACCACAAAATAAAACGAATTATAAATAAAGAGCTTCTTGGAAAGTAAAAAAGTACAATAGAAATAAAATATATGGAAATAATAGACATAAAACATAAATATAGGGCTTCTTTTGCCACATAAAATCCACATACTGGAAGATATTTCAGTGTGAATTGGTGGAAATAAAAATTAAAGTGTTACTTATGAGTAAAACAAAAATACAAAGCAAGGATAATTCTAATATAAGTAATTTACATTTAAATTATTTGCTACCTGTGATGTCATGTAGACAGATGATATTTTCATAAACAGACATGGTTAGGAAGTTTCTGACATGGTTAGGAAGTTCTCAAGATAGTAGATACCCATGCAGTGATCTGCAGTACGCATCCCCTTGCTGAGGCAAACACAATTCAAGTCTGTTTATTACCACAAAGAGCACATTCAATAAAAAGAAAAATGTCCTAAGGCAAAATTCAGGATGCTTCCCTTATTTTGCTAAATATTCCCTATCTTCATCAGATATTTTATCTTTATAGTAGAGATTTGTTGTATATGTAGTTCCAGTTATTTAAAGTCAGAGACTCAATGGAATTACCTTCGATCTTACCTGAGATGCATCCAAAGTGCAAGCTTCTTTGTGGGCTTGAGAGAATAAATAACGTTTATTGTGGATTCATAATGCCATACCCATAATTCAGTTTACAGGGTTTGCCTTCATATGAGTTAGAGTTTGGAGCGTAAGTCTGCTCATAAATGCCAGGCTCATCTCAAGATAATTTTAGCCTCATTTATTTTAATATTCTAAGGTATTCTATCTTCAGATGTTTTCCAAGTTCAATGTCTATGTCAGAGGAATTATTACCATCTTAGTGATAACTTTAAAGTCTCTTTGTGATGGGGGGGAGTTTTTCAGGTGGGGATAATAAAAGAACTAGGTAATATAATATTTCTATTGACAGATACGTATATTTTGTATTAAAACTTAATGTACTATAAAATCTACTGAAAGTAGGTTACCAGTAGAATTATGTATGAAGTATCTAATAGATAAATTTTGTAGTTGTAGAAAATGTAGGCAAAGCATACATTGAAGACTTCTAGCACTTCTCACATAAGCAGGTAGACCAGCTGACTGAGGTCACGGCGCCAGAAAATAAAATGGAAAGAAGGATATTGGGAGAACAAAAGGAATCCCTGTAAATAAATTTGGATTATATCAATTACCTGAAGACTCTTACAAAAAAGAAACAGACAATAGTAAAGATTTAATTTTAGTGGTCTAAGATATACTGAGTAGCATAAAAGGAACAAATTAGCATAGATATTATAATATTTTTAAATTGATGAGATAAGTACTTTGGGGATGCATAAAACATGTCCCAACTTCCTATTTATCTCTCTTCTATTTGTATATTTGTAAGCATATTTCATGTTTCTCATACGAGATACTAAATGTATTTGAGCTTGTGTGTATGTCTGATGTTTTTCACTTAATACTGTTCTCAGATAACATCTATTCACCTGTGAGTGCCTCAAGTTCACCTCTCTTTATGCTACAGCGGTAGTGCCTTGTATATAAATGCCAATGTTTCCTTGTCTACTCATCTGTTCATGGGCACTGACACTCTTTCCAAGGTCATGCTCTTTTAAACGTGGCTTTGCATGTATCCAGTAATCTAGTGATTTTAACTCTTGGGAAGACACTTAAAGGGGGAACAACTGGGTCAAAAGGAAGTTATATTTTCAGGTAGTCGGGGGATCACTACACCGATTTCTATAGCGGGTATATTAATTCACATTCTCAGCAGCAATGTGGAGAGTTCCTTTACCCTCATCTCCGCGACAGCACTTGTTCTTTTGTATTTTGGGTGGCAGCCATTCTTTCTGGCGAAGGTGGTATCTCCATCTGGGTCTAACTCCCGTTTCCCTGATGGACAGCAGTGATGAGCCATTTTTCATGCCTTTCTTGGCAATTTGTACTCAGAGTAGGGTGCCTTCATTTCAGCTGCCCATTGTTTGATTGTGTCTTTTGTCTAGAGGATCAAATTTGTTTCCATTTATTTATAAATTTTTGGAGTTAATCCTTTGTCCATGCCAAGGATGGCAAAAATATGTTCTTGTTCTGTGTTTCATTCCCTCAATCTGTTGGTTGTTTCCTTTGCTATGCAGAAAGTTCTGAATTTTATACAATCCCCTTGTTTACCCTCAGTATTATTTCTTGTGCCATTGGGGTTCTGTTTACAACGTTCTTGCCTATGTCTGTATCTCTGTGAATTAAACCTATTCTATCTTCCAGCAGATTAAGTGTATCTGGCTTGACATTCAGATGTTTGACCCATTTTGATTTTACTGTAGAACAGGACGAGGTGTGTGAGTCTACACTTGGTCTTTGCTCCTGGATATCCTACTTCCCCAGCACCACTGCTTGCACAGGCTGTCTGTCCTCCAGTGGATGCTTTTGGCTCCTTTGTCAAAACTCAAACAGCTGTATTTGCCTGAGATTGTTTCTGCTCCTATTCTGTTGAATTTGTCTACACCCCAGCAACATGCTGGCCAGCAACATGCTGTTTTTGTCACTGTAACTTTATAATGCTACCTCAAGTCTGGGATTGTGGTGCCAATCTGCCTTGCTTTTGTGACCCATGGTTGCTTTCGCTATACTGGGTCTTTTCTGATTCCAAATACATTTTAAGATTGTTTTCTCTAGCTCTGTCTGTAATAAATGATGACTGAGTATTTTGATTGAGTTTGCTTTAAATCTGTGTATCAGTTTGAGAACTATAGCTGTTTTGATTATGTTCATTCTGCCCATCCAGGACAGGGATATCTTTCATTTCCTGATGCCTTTTCTGTATTTCCTTTTTTCAGAGTGATGTAATTTTCATTACAGAGTCTTTCACTTCCTCAGTTGTATTAATGTCTCAGTGTTTGGTTTTTTGATGCTATTGTGAGTAGCATTATATTCCTGATTGTTTTTTCAACGAATTCATTATTGGTGTATTAGGGATAAAATTGATTTCTGTGTGCTTATTTGGTGTCCCACCTCACTGCTGAATTTGGCTAGTAGTTCTAAGAGGCTTTTGGTGGAGGTTTTTGGGTCTCTTTAGCAAAGAATTATGTCATTTTCAGAATTTGTAGTTTGCCTTTGCCTTTTCTACTCATAACTTGTTTCTTTCTTTTTCTTGATTGCTCTGGCTAAGATTTTAAGGACACCATTGAACTAGAGTGGTGATAATGTTTTTGTTTGTCGTGTTCTCGTCTAGAAAAGAAAGGTCTTTTACAACTTAATATAATGTTGGCAGTAGGTTAGTCCTAAGTGGTTTTTATCACACTAACATAAAGGATTCCACACTTAGCTTAGTGATCTCAAGTTATATTAAGCGTTTATGTTAGAAAGACATATTCTCTTTTGATTCCAAATGATAGCTTTTCTGGATATAGTAATCTAAATGGAAATTTATTTTATTTTAGTGCTTGAAATACAGCATGATTTGCTCTTCTACCCTTGCAATTTTTACTGAAAAATGAGCTATAATTCAGAAGGAGCTGGCTTTACAAGAGATTTTCTCCTTCTCCCACTCATAGCTTTCATTCTCCTGTTCTGCTCTTCATTCTTGGCGTGTTAGTTGTCAGGTGATGTGGGGAGGCACATTCAGGTCATGACTGTTTAGGCTTCTGGACTCCTGCTCTACCAGGATATCCACACCTTCTTAATACTTGGAAAACTCTGCTATTATTTCACCAAATTGAATTTCTATGTATTTAGCCTATATTTTGGTGCCTTATTTTCTTTTAAGGACCAATGAATTTCATCTTCTATTTGTGTCCAATAGATCCTGCGTGTCTTCTTCATAATTTCTTTTTTTTTTTTTTTTTGCTTGCTATATGATTGTGCTACTCTATCTACTTAATTCTCAAGTATTGAAGTTCTGCATTCTGCTTCACTGTCTTTAATTTGTCGGGCTTTCCTGTAAGTTTTTCATTTGTCTTACTGAGCTCTTCACTTCCAGGATTTCTGTCTGCATACACATGTATTTTAATTTTAGAATATTACCTCTTCACTGAATTGCTCTTCTTTATGTCCATTGCTGCCTTTCTTTCCTTCCATTATTTACCCATATTCGTTTAGCAAGGTTGATAATTACTAGGATGGCTCTTTTTCATTCTTTGTCTCATGCTTTGTCCACTTCAACAGCCTTGGAATTTGTTCATATCAAAGAATTAACATTTGGAGGACTCATTTCACTTGTTTCCCCCTATTTCTTAAGTTTATTCAGAGTGGTTTGTAGAACTTTTGGAATCCTCTCACCCTTATCTCTGAGGGGTTTCCAACAGGACTGCTGTTGAGGAAGAACCCTGCTACACAATCTGCCATATTTCTCTAACTGTTCACTGCTATGTATTCTGACAAGCTGAGAGTGCCAATGGGATAGGAGAGGGAGAGGGACAGGGAGCTGGCGAGAGACAGAGACATGGAGAGACTAAACTAGAATAGAGATCATAAGTGAAGAGGAAGGGAATAAGGTTGTAAGGTAAAGGACAGCAGCGGGGAGTGGTAGCATGGAGCCAGTGCCCCCAGCACACGACATAGGGAAGCCCACACTTCTGTGTGACCAACGTGCAGAAATAAGCACCCCTCTTGCTCTTACCAATGAGCCACTGACGCTTTAGACATCCTTAAATAGTCACCAAAAATGAATTCTCACCGTCCAATAGGATCTCCCTTCTCAGATGTATTTGAGAGAGACATGGAATCCATCAGAATTCCTTCTCTTCTTGTGAAAATTAAACACAAATAAAGAGGGTGAAAATGGAGATTTGAGAAATGAGGAAGGTGGAACTGCCCTTAAAGGTAAGAAGAAACAACAACACAAATAGTTCCACTACATTCACATCTAAAATATTTCCAAAATTCTCAACATCATTCTCTGACCGACTTTTCCAAAGACCAGATCACCAGCCATAAAGCATACTCAGTCTTACCTCGTGATGGTCTGGAGACAAGAATGAAAAAAGCATCTCTCCTGCCAGCCAGTGTGAATAGGGAGCATATGTCTAGAGTGAGCGGGTACAATGACAGAACTGTGATCATCATCCAGTGTTCAGATGACCAGGCGGAGGAATATATGCTTCCTCTCACCATCTGTAATTGTGTTTAAATAATAATGTGTCAAAAGGACATTTGGGACATCAATATAACAATGCTTCATTTTCAAGTTTTAATGTAGTAATAAGTTGCTACTGCAAACTGAAAATTCTTATTTTAAATTTCCCAAATGATTCCTGAATCTGAAGAAATCATGCATTAATACTTCAAGTAATACGATATTTATTCTAAACCATTTTTCTCAAAGTCTCATAAATTATATTTCTTGCAGGTTGTTACTTTCTTAAACTAAACTTTTTAAAAATTAATATTTCTTCAATTTTCCTTTATATGTGTTTGTTCTCTTGTTTCATCTAAATTAGAAAGGTCTAGCCTAGAATTATAGGACCTTAACTCTGATTACAGCTTTCTGATTTAAATAATATACTTTTTTTTCTTGTCACTAATTTTTCTTCATTCTGCTTAGCACCTTTAAATCCTCTGAAGATAATAGATAATAATTAATTAAATTAAAGGAAAAATTTGAGAATCTCAGACTAGACTGACATATAGATATTACTGACTTAATTACCGATTTGGAAGGCATATGTTCATGTTTTAAAATTATACTCAGAACCTGATAATCACTGTATGTGCCTCTCCTATCAGTACAACTGTTATTAATTCTGGTATTCTAAGACTTATTTTGTTTCTAAAAATGTTGTTTCATTATTTTAATTTGCAGCAGTCTTTCTTGTCTATTTCTTGTCTAGGCAGTGATGTTTAGTGTTCTTCTTTTGAAATAAAAGAGGTTTTCTGTTATTTTTATGTAAACAAAAAATAGACAATCTCCAGAAAATTCAAATAATATCCTTAAATTTGTCTAATTCTAATCTACTAACTAAGCAAGTTATTCAAGAAATATTTAAACAGGAAAGAAATGAAAAGCTAAGAATAAAAGAACTACAAGTTATCAGTATCCATCAGAACAAAGACCTGCCACTTAATTTTTCACCTGTACCCTTGTTATTTCATGTAATAATTTAAATTAAATAAGAGGGAAAACAGCATGATTAGTGCAATTATAAAGAATCATTTTATCTTACAAAAAACACATAAAGTTGCAATATAGAAAGGATCAACTGTTTTTTTAAAGATCATGAGTTTTTCTTTATAATTGCTAATTCCCTAGTATGACAAGTACCCCTACAATTCCCAATAAATAATTTATGAAGCCCAAATGAGAAAGAACAGACTAGAATACTTGAGAAACTGACAGTCTACAAATGCTCTCTGAATGCATCTGGATGACACCAGAAATGTCTCAAGACAACATGTCATATGGAATATTTTAAGAAAGTAATCACTGTTGTAACCTGTGAGGAAATATCAGCACTTTCTGACCACAATGTTCCACTATATAATCAGGATAAGTGGGCCTTATTACGACTTACATTCTGTTTAAATTAGGTCAAGAAGCTGCTTAGGTAAGCCAGGGGCACAGATGATCAGAAAGCACTATGAAATTCCACTGACCTACAGAGCAGAAGTAGCACTATCAGGAGACTCTGAATAATACATTAGATGTGTGTGTGTGTGTGTGTGTGTGTGTGTGTGTGTCCATTGGAATTAAATTTCTACACTTTGACTTTTGTTTTTAGATATATGCTTTATAAGAAGAAAATAGCTTTATAAAGTAAAACATTACAATTATAAAGAATGTATTTTGCTCATCACTGATTGGATTATGTAGGTTAGTGATTGTCAGTCACACTTTTGCCGAAGTCACTTTCTTTCACCCTCTACAGCGTAGATTCATATGTCCTGGACATGACTCTGTGAAAGTTGTGTGTTCTAAATCATACCATCCAACTTGTCTTCTTTCCCATTAGTCCTAAGCAAATTTCAATAAGTAAAATTTGTTTTGCATTTGCAAATCTAATTATGTGCCTGCCATTTAGATTTGTAATTTTTATATGCAATATTTCCTTCTCTCCTTATTTGAGAGCCAAGAATTCTTTATTAAGTAGAAATATAAACCTTGGTGGTACCTTGTAATGTGGTACATTGTCATTTGGGAGTTTCAATTAGTTCATAGCCTGATTATTAATTTCTTTTTCAATTTAAACAGACTAAATTAAGTTTTTATCTTTTGCCCTCCAGCAGAATCTTGAAAACTGATGGGAATAGACACACATTTTATTAAGAAGGACCTCAAAATTGTTGCACATCAAATAAACATATGTACGTGAGTAATGTAACCCTGCTACAATCGCAACCTTGTTAATGCTAGAGAATTTGGTTAACTACCAACAATAGTTCCATATATATGATATATATGTATTAGAAATATATTTACAAATATGTAATGTGTTGCTGTCAGTGAGACTATCAAGCTTCAAGATCGTTAATTAATATTCAAATAATTGAATCAGCTAATCATTAAATAATAGTCAAATATAAATTCCAGTGATGGTCAAACACCAAAAAGGTAAAATAACAGGATGGTGAAAAGTGTTTTCCCAGTTTGCTCTCTTACATCCTCCCTTGTGTCACTACAGCTACGTCTTTTCCTTACTGAGAGCCGTATCTGGGTTTCATTTATTTCCGTAGGAAACACACACATTCTAGAAAAGGAAAGTAGTTTTAGGAAACGGAAGAAAATTTAAAAACCATGTGAGTCATCACTTCAGATTGAAATGCCTCTCCAAGCAAACGAGCTGGATGGAGCATGTTTGCGATTTGCGGCATGAGGCTGGAAGTTTGTTAGTGACACCACTTCAGGGCGGGTGAGGGAGAAACAGCTGGGGATTTTACCTGCTTGCGTGGCCTCCAGAAGCACAGGGCTCAGGCACTCCCTGCAAAGTGCCTCTTCCCCACAGGGACCTTCAGGGAAAGAGAAAATTCCTGCAGAATAATTATGACGAACCACTTTGCCTGTCTCTAGTGAGTATCATAAAAGATCGTTTTGATTCCTTCAATCATAAAGGCAAATAAATTATCTTGACAGTAAATTGCATTATTTATTCCTCCTGAATATGTTTCTGAAAAACGGTGAGCATAGTCTCATGACACTTTTTCCCCCTTTCTTGTTCATTATTTTCTGGTAATAAAAGAACTTTTGGGGATTTAGCAAAATCGTTACCAAATTAGCAGGTAAAAAATTCACAAACACAGCAAACCCAAAATGACTTTGTTATTATACAAGAATCGCCAGTATACAGTTTGATATTTATTAGCCTTCCAAGTGCCTGAAATTCTTTGCATTATAATGTAATTGCCCTGTCCAAAAGGAAAACAATGTCTAATACGTCTTGTAAAAACTCTGAAATTATGATAAATACAAGGAATGAAGATCATTCCACATTTGCGACTCACTGTGGGTGCACCATGCATGAAATCAAGTGAAAATAAATCTAAATAAAGACGGAAATTGTAAGAAAGTACTTTCAAAGAATATATGTTGAAGCAGCCAGTTGGTCTTCTACCAAACACAAATACCAAAGCAAAAACAACCACAAAAATTCTCCTCTTAAGGGTTACTGAATTTATAAAATTAAATATAACTAAAAATCTTGTTGATCATAAAAGGGAAAGAGACACTTGGAAACTTGAAATGGAACTTAAAAGAACCTTTTAGCTCTATCAATTCTCAAATTCTGAACAATGTCCATAATATCTGTCTCCTTAATTTTGAGTTATAATACTGTATTTCCAGAAGACATTTACACTGCTTTACTGCAAATGTGCTACTAGGATTGATTTACTGAGCTACTAGTGTTAATCAGAGGTAGGGGATTAGGACTCATACAGATATGCCCTCTAGCTAGGATAGGGGCAGTGTGGAAAGGAAACCTGGGACCATCATGTCCACCTGGGTTAAAATGTCCAAGCACATTTGTTCAGTGCAGGGGACATCGGATCCAACATGGAAAATCACCAGGGAGCAGAGCATTCTCTATGAGACATACAAGGTTTAAAATATGTATTTTACCACTTGATCTGATTAACTTTTTTTTTTTTTTTTTTTTTTGTGCCGGGGATCAAACTCATGACCTCACATTTGCCAGGCAGGTGCTCATGTCAGAGCTATATCTTTGGCCTCGTCTTAATATGTTCTTACACTTTGTCAAAATACGATTCACTGAAACATTGTTGCATTTTCTTAGCATATAGTTTTTGTTGTTGTTGTTTTGTTTTCCTTCTTTTGGTACTGGGGATTGAACTCACAACGTTATGCTTGCCAAGGAGGCGCTGAACCACTGAGCTATATTTCCAGTCCCTTGTCACGTTATTTTTAATCAGAGACATTTCACTGCTGTCAGACAATTATTTTTGTTCTCAAGACTGTGCACGAATAAGGATTTTTGTCTGCCTGGTTTGTATTCCTTTCCCTAGGCTACCCTCTTCCTCATGCCCTTTGTGCTGCTGGTAAGCTAGATTCACTTTTCTAGATAACTCCTTGTGTTTACATTACAGGCTATGCTTAGAACAGCCAACCTTCCTCTCAAAAGGCTTTGCAAAGTTTACAGAACATGCCAGTTTCTTTTTTAATCTGCAGACTTGTCCTTGTTAAATAAATTCTATATTTAAAATATTTTTTTTTGCTTTCTAAATATATTTTGGATATGAAGTTTATAGCAGGAGTGGTAATTTCTATTAAGATTTTTTTTCATTTTTACAGAAGTCATTATGGTATCTTTTTTGAAGAAATAAAAAAAAATTACATGATTGTTCACTAGCATTTGAAAATCCATGCTATCCATTTTGGGGAAAGACCTGGCAAAATTATGAATACTTTTACTTATAGGATAATATGTTTTGATGCTTAACTAAGTATCATATTTATATTTTAAATGCATAGCTTCTAAAAATATTTTTCCTTAAAATTAATATTCTGCTCACATTACCTCCTTGAATTTTGTTTGTACATGAAAGATGTTGTACAGTATCTATTCTATTTATGGCAGTGCATACTGCAAGGGACATTTTGGCATTATAGTGATTTTTAGGTGATAATGTAAAACTTTTACAAAAGCAGTATATAAAATATGCAGGATGATTAAATGAACTCTCTCTCTCTCTCTCTCTCTCTCTCTCTCTCTCTCTCTCTCTCTCTCTCTCCCAGGAGAAAACATATTCAATTGATGAATCAATTACGCTTAGGTAAATTGCATTACTACATCCTGCCAGGACCTAAATTATTTGTTAAAGGAAAACTTCCAGACAATGACATCATGCTATGGATGTGTGTCCCCGTTATATGGAAGTTTAATGCTATATCTGAAAGCAAATTCCACTGAGCTATTGTCCCCGAAACAGCTCACTACCACTTAAGAATGACTAAAATGTCTTTACAAAATGGTACATGTATATTTCTGTCATTTGAAAAGAGTAAAGTCTTGTGAATGTATTTCATACCTCAAATTTATGTTTCTGCAGCCTAAGAAACTTCTAAAATAGAACTTGGCACAGCAAAGGACATCATAGTTCTAAGAAATATGCTGAATGCAATCCAGAAGAAAAATATTTCAAAAGACAGTCATTTTCATTTAACTCTGTTTCTAAAATTTCTATAAGAGATGCTATTTCTTCTAAGTAAAATATTGAGTGTAATCTTTGATATTTATTTGATGGTGATTCATTAACTTCTTGTAAAGGACTTGGATCTAGTTAGTGTAAGTTCATGACCTTACGGCAAATTCAGTAAGTCAAAAAAGACAGACTCTTTCTGCTATAAATAGTGAAGGTCACAAATTTGCTGTCCTTCACCAAAGAGATGCAAAGGTATTCAGACCCTCTGCAGCTGTCTGACAATTGTATAAATGCCTTTAATATTAATGTGCTATCCTTACTTTTAGTATTCCTTGGAGAACTTAATATGAGAGATCAGATCCGCTGCTTCTAAAATGAAACACAGTCATGTCAAAACTATGGATTTTGCCTCTTTTTTTGTACAACCAGAAGGCAAACTGTAGATACACACTTACTGAAATGTAAAGACAGTCACCAACACAGAAGAATTGGATATGAATAGGGGCACTTACAATTATATTACTATGAAGCTATGGCCTCTTACGACCATTTCTATAGGAAAGTGATCATATAATACATGAAACAGCAAAATATGTGCCTCATTAGTGTGCATTAGTGAAATAGTAAGTAAATAAAAAAGTCTAAATTAATGTAGACCAGAGGATAAAGTTTACAATTATGACTCTGATACTTGCTGAATTGAATCAAGAATATAATTATCTCTGATTTTCATTTTTGTCTTTGTGATGTCTGGTTGGTTTTCCTAATTTATTATAAACTTTAACATATATAAATCCTGGATAGATAGAGTATTATTCTGCTTATTTAGACAGATTTCCTACTGCTTTGACAAAATACCCCAGATGCACAACTTGAAGGAGAACAGGTTTAATTTAGCTCACGGCTTAAGTGGGTGGAATTCGGTCTTCTGGATGCAAGGAAGAAAATTTATGTAGAAAATATATGATGGAACAAAGACATTTAGTTCATGATACCCTGGAAGAAAAGCAAGGAAACAGCACCAGAGAAAAGGAAGCTATGGACCAGGTAGAGCTTCCAAGACCAAGCCTCCATGATCCACTCAGACACACAAATTAAGTCTATTTTACTAGTCTCTTTAGAGGCTCTCAAACTACTCGAGTTGACATAAGTAAGTTTAACCACCACATTTCACTCCCTGTCAACTTGATAATAAAACAATTCTATTTAAACCACACCTAATCTCCAAGTGAAAGAAAAAGCAGGTTAATAATTCCAACAAGCACATTACACCTATCACGGGTAAGGTCAAAAACACAACAACCCCTTACTCAAAGCCTGAAAAGTTCCAAAATTTTCTAAAGTTCGATTCAATATCTCATTTTAGACTCAAAGCAAATTCTCATCTGTAAACTTTTGTAAACACCAAAAACAGCTCCAAAGGTACGGTACCATAGAGAAAATATTCCCATTTCACAAGGAAGTGATGGGGAAAAGAAAACAACTGGACCAATGAAAGACTAAACCCGAGAAAGGCAAATGTTAAGTTCTGTAGCTCCCTGTCAACATATTCTGGTGCATAATCTGCATTTCAGACAGCTTCAGAGGCCCTACTCCTGTGTCCTTGATTGTTGTAGCTCACAAAGCCTTTCTCCTGGACTCCTGGACTCTGTTCTTTGCCGTTGCACAAAACCTGAAACATTCATCAGCAGACATTCCATGGTATTGGCATGTCTCATATCCTTTGATCACGACTACACTTTCTAGTTCATTCCTACAGCTTCATGTACTACCCATTCAGAGGCTTCTTGTTTGGCTCACAGGTCTTCTATAAAATCAGAGCAGAAGGCTCACTGAGCTCACAACTCTTGCATTTTGAATAAAAGCTACATCAATAGGCAAAGTCAAAACCTGCTCGTAGTGGACACAGTAGCCACAGTCCCTTGGACCATGGGTGCAGCAACCTCTGAGTGCCTGGACGGGAGAGGACTGAACAGGATTTTGCAGCATACACTCTCTAGAAGGCCCATCTGAAGATGTAGATCTGCAGACTCCCTTATTGAGCCTGAGATGGCCAGAATTTTGCTGATTCTTGAGTTGTCCTCAAGGAACTCTCTACGTCCCTGTAAAAAGTGCTTGATTCTTTTTAATGGTCCTTCAGTAACCACATCAGCTTTGTCCCCAAATTTACATGAGTGATTTTGAGCCAAAATTTAAATTTTTCAAACATTTCTGCTCTACTTTTGGCCCCCAGATTTTTACTACACATCTGACTAAAAGCAGCCAACAGTACTTATGCATTGTGGTCTTTCTTCAAATTTTCTCTGCCAGCTCAGCTGTCCCGTATCCCTTGATTTCAGCCTCCTCCTTAGGACACAGGCAAAACAAAGAATTGTGTTTTGTCTGGTGTAGGGTATACTTGTTCTAGTCCAACTGTCAGTGAAGGCCTTGCTCCCAGATTCTACTCTCCTTATTCCTATGCAGAATTGTGGTCTCCTGAGCTCTGACAGGAATCACCCACTAGGTTCTCTGCCTACAGCATCTAGAATGATTCTATTCCTCATTGCCAAACTTTTCTCTACGCCTCCTGCAAACCATTTCCAAAGGCTTCTAAGTCACATAGTAGGGTCACGGCAAGAACACCACTTCCCTGGTACAACTTTCTATAACCAACAGCCGAGCAATGATGTCTGACACTCAAAGTTTAAAAGAGGAGAGATTTGTTCAGATCATGGTTTCAAGATAAGCAGGCTATGGTTAGTACCTCCAGGGCAGAAGCATTGTGATAGGAGAATGTTTCCAAGCAGATAGTTTGTACATGGTGGATCAGAAGACCAGGGGAATGGCACGGTTCAAAGAGTGAATTACCAGACAGAGTAGCCAGACTCTCATCTCCACGAACCACAGACACACTCAGAGATGTGCTTCACTAATTCTCTTAAGGTTCCTAGGTCAAGCTGACAAAATTAACATAACCATTGGTAGAGTCATAGAACGATAGATGTAGATACATAACATGCCAAACATTCACTTAGTCATTCTAAAGTATTTCTTGACTGCTACAATGTACTATGAGCAATATAGGAGAGATCGGACTTGCATATGCAACTGATTTAATTAGCATCATTAACGGGGTCACTGTTTAGCCTATATCTAAAAATAGTGCTAGCATAGATAATTAGAAATTATCTGTAGAACAGTTATTAATTTATGAATAAAGATTTTAATGAATTTATTTCAAATTGAAGAGAATATTCCTCTATTTAAAAAATACTTTCAATTTACAAGACCCATGAAGAGAATAATGCATTCCAAATTTTATGTGTGAACACTTTATTGACATGTTATAAATGTAAATTACAAAAGTTTAACTTCTATTGCTCACTACTCTTCAATCCCACCCACCTATAACAAACTACCTTATTCTGTTTTCCACCTTTATCTCAGATGGTTAGTGATAAGCACTTATCTTGCCTATTTTTACTAATGCTAGAAAACAACTCAGTCACTATATATACCTCTTTATTTACAACATGATCATTGACATCATTACAAAATTATACCTGATGCCCTCAAAAGACTATAAGGCATATTGGTTGATATTGTATTACACTTGCCCAGATAATTTAGCAAGAGGAGAGAGAATTCTATTGATAAATGGGTGCTTCTCTAAACTGGAATCCTCAAAACAATTCAGATGAAACATAATGGTACCTCTTACATATACATGAGTTGAGGGTCCAGTGATGTAAGTAATAGTACTTGTATTAATAAGAAAAAATGAGATTTAATGCCCAGAATTGAACATGATAATACGGAATCAATTCTTTGTATTCGCTGGTGTTTTCTACTGACTGTTCGTACCTGTAGTATAACCTCTTGTACTTTGTGTGCAGAAAGTTGCAGCATATATTATATAAATGTGTATTAAGAGTTCACAAGGAGTTGGGCTATACAGGATTAATATTAATTTGCAATTTATATTGATAGTAGGCACCAAGAAAAATGACTAATTTGAGCAATTCTAAGGTATGAACTCCAGTGATATGTCCATATCTAAGAAAACTACTTAATTTGATGTATATTGATGTTTGACAAAGAGAACACAGATCAGTTGGTCTACCAAAGGGTTGAATGTGTCTCAGAAGTTCCAGGCAATGTTTAAAATACTTAGAAAGAATAAAGTCCAGTTCTTTAATTGGTCTCACTGAGTCTTTAAATACAGTCTGAGCATTTATGTTCGCTGGTTACAATGCCAACAGTTTCCTAGGGCATAAGTAATTAGGAAAATCATGCATTTATTCTTCACAATTAGTAAGAAATAAATTTTTCATGGAGGGAAGAATAAAATAGTCAAAATAATCATGCATTGTCAACAGAACTTCTAGGCATATACAGTGTAGGTAGTAACCTATAAAAACTGGGATTTTAAAGTCATGTATTCGTCACAGTATATACTAATTTACTACTGGAAAAAACTAAAGTTCATTCTGTGGTCTCACAATAAAATATTTAAAGACACAAATAACAGCAAAATAAATATTAGAGGGGGCTGGGGATTTAGCTCAGTGGCATAAGCGCCGGCCTTGCAAGCAGGCAGTTGCGAGTTCAATCCCTGGTACCGATAAAAAAAAGAAAAAAGACATAAATAAATAAATAAATAAATAAATAAAATATTAGAGCAAAACAAAATAAAATTAAGAAAAAAACAGTTAAATGCTTACAAATTTTTGACTCCTGAGAACCTAGAAAAATGTGGCTATGATTTATAAATTTTGAAAATCTGAGAATGAATTCATAGATACTATCCCTAAAGTGGTCCAAAACTTTAAAAAGGAAGATCTGAAAAAGTAAGCTATAAATAAACTCAAGCAAAGATAATTTTAATACACCATGAAAAAAAGTGTAAAATGTAGTGTTGTATTTCATGTTACTATGATACAATAGCTCAGGTTGAGTTCTTTGGATGGGGGATAGGTCTCGAGTTAGGTGGTAAGTAGAAGGAGTCATGCAGAAGAGGGAGCTCACATGTAAAGAAGGGAGCCTCAGATTTCAGGATCT
The DNA here is from genome assembly GCF_034190915.1 of Cavia porcellus. NCBI lineage: Eukaryota > Metazoa > Chordata > Mammalia > Rodentia > Caviidae > Cavia > Cavia porcellus. Next base: position 77,716,464 of record NW_026947495.1, on the reverse strand, counting down.
CCCCCACACACTCCTGTGACAGAAGACTCAGAATCCCTTGGAACCCTCCTTAATCACTATGTAGGGCAAGCTTTCAATCATTTAACATTTCCTACTACCTCTGAAAAGTTACAGTGTCTTTCAGCATCTCCACATGGGGCCCAGGATCCAAATCCACAGACCTTTAAGGACACATTCAAACCATATCCCAACCACAAAACCAGTGATGACAGTGCATTGATGAATGTAAGTTCAGAAAGCATTATTACTTGATGGATATGTAACATGATTCCTTGGATAGGGTTGTGTAACAGCACAAGGCTATTTATAAACCCAAATTCTGGATAGGGAATCATATAGGCTTTATTCTACTTTACCCTAACATCTGAGTATGAGCTCACAAGATCAGAAAAATCAGATTATGAAAAAATCAGAATCTTGATACAAATATATTCATTAATCTGCTGAAATGCGTGCAAATGCATTGGGAAAAAATGAATCTTGGTGAATTTAGTAATCTAACATACTCACCAGAAAAGTATAGAAAGACTAATAAATCTGAGAATTTGACCATGTTCACTCATTGCACACAATCTGTTAACAATGCCCCAAAGATAACAAGCCATGATTATTCTCAGCCATCATTTTCCAACTTTATTATCAAACTTAAATGAAACAAAAGCATTCTAGAAGAACAAAGATTCTAAAAACAATTAGAAACATCTGGCTGCATTCAAAGGCAGGTGACTTTTTTATGAAGATAATTTTATTTTAAATTTTAATTAACATCAGCTTTCATCTTATCACCCACATACAGTCCTCAAGAACTGTTTACTTGTTATGTTTTTTTAAGTTCAAAAGAGCAAAAGGAGACTAATATGCTTCTCTAAATTTCTTTTGTGTGCATGTCATAATTAAATTGTAAAATAGTGTTACTTTGTGTTTGATATTAGTTGAATTTACAGTGATTACTGATTTTTAAACGAGAAAGGTCATTGTTTCTATTGAACAATTTGCATACAATACAAAAGTAATAAATTGATTGCAGAAAATTTATCTAGTATGATAGTCTAATGAGACTAAATGTACCCAAAAATGTGTGTGTGTTCCGTGGTCTTCAGTCTTAACAAATATTACATTTGTCTTTTCTCAAGTGCCTCTTAACATTTTATCATCCAAGTCAAAGTTAAAAAAAAAAATCCTAGTTTTAATTGAAGGATGAAACAGAACATTCACAAGTGTGAGCCTCACTTGGAGAGACTCATTGAGACCTCATCTCAAAATAAAAACCAAAGATCCTAACTTTAACCACGAGAATGAGAAAAAGAACGGCACAGACCCATTGTCCCTAAGTTTTGTAAAAATTCTTCCCAAAATAGCATCAATTTATTAAGTTAAATTGACAACTCAGTTTAAATTGTGGCATCCGTCAGTGCAGCGTTTCAAACTTCATAGCTCAGAAAACATCGTTGTATCTCAGGCACCGTTACACGTTGTTTCACCAGCAGTGAGAGCTAAGCAGTTTACAGTTGCTGTGCTCCTCTGGACCTGTGTGCAGCTCTGGCTTCTACTATTATATTCTGTATTTTTTACAACAGTGAAATAAGTCTTCCAATTTTATTTTTATGTATTTTCTTCCTTCTATTAAGCAGAATAATTTAAGTTACTGATAGTTTTTTGGAAGTTTATCGTGTGAATCAAGCTATAGTATTAGATAACAAAGAAATTCAAACTGAAAAGATTATTATTGAGCATCAGTTTTAATAAAGGAACAAGTTAAGCTTGAATAACAAATACAGAAAGAAAAAGATTTATCCCTCTCTCAATCGCTCTCCCTCACCCTGTCTCAATCTCTCTCTCTCATTCAGACATAAACAATATACTGGCAAGCTTGTGTCAAACCCAAGGGTAGGTGGGCACCTTCATTCTTGCTATTACATATTTAAACTGCATTCTCCCAACATCTGCATGAGTCTACAAGAGGAAGAATACCCAGAAAGCCACAGGAAAGCATTATCTTTTGCAAGGGAAAATTAACAAGTCATTTATGTTTATTTCTCTCTGCTTTGAATAGAGCCACAGAACTAAAGAAAACTATTGAGTGATTAAAATAAGCAACATGTCCAGCTAACGAGGATGATAATGTTTCCGCAGAGAAGAAGGGCGCGGATGCTAAAGTAGAATTACCATCACTGCCATCGCCTGTCTCCCCGAAGCGTTTTAAATTAGGCTGTACGCATGATATCCAAGTGACAATACATTTTATGGAAAGTATTTAATTTCATAAACAGACAGAGTTTGGCATTCCAGTACTGCTGACTGGTAGCTGAAATCCTTGTCAAGTTACTTCAGGTTTGTGAGTTGCCGTATCCTCACCAAGAACTTCCTATAACATATCTAACTCAGAGCTTTCCTGACTTAGACACGATTCTGTAATGCAGTGCTGCCCTGGTAGTAAAGGACATCACATGGTGTAACTACAGAAACAACTGTAAACTGTTCTGAGTCTACTTTGGGCAGTTGGTGGATTGAACCCAGGATGTTGCGCATAGTAAGCCGCTCTGTACCCCTGAGCTGTGCGCCCAGCCTGGAAGTGCTTCTAGGCAGACCTCTGAGATGCAGTCCAGAACAGCTGCTACCTATTAGAAACAAAGAACGGAAAGAACTCAGCAAGGAGCCTGACTGTGCACGTAGTTCCCTTCCTGTTAAGTAGTCTGAGTGGGATAGTATAGACGAGGGATTAAAAGCTGGCTCACTTCTCCCACAGTATGCAATTTACTAAGCAATTTCTGCCTGGAAAGCAACACTTTTGAAGTGAATTTCTGTTTCTTTCATTAGTATTTGCTTTGCTTCTAGTAATAAATAATAGAACAGCTGAAAGAAAGATTGTGAGGGTAGGAGTTACCTGCAGAATATATACTTGAATGATTTTCTCCTGATGTGTCTGTCAGTTGCTATGGTGACAATCTGTTCAAGCATTTAATGAGAAAATAGGGTGTCTTAATTTTTTCCTCCTTTGAGTAACAGAATTTCTAATTTTAGTAGGCAAAATTATGTTTATAATTTCCTTTAGGAATTTGTTGACAATCTAAAGCTTGAAATGCAAATCATAATCTTATGATGTCTTTAAAATATAATTTTAATTCAAAATTTATTTGGTTAAAATTGATTATAAAATTGCCACAAAGCATTTCATAACCAAGCATTTATCTCATGAATAGGCTTATAATTAATTTTACATGCTTAAATCATTTACTCAACTATTATTTTTAAATGTATATTTGGATGCAGTGTGCATGCGTATGGTCATTCACCAGATTGACCAAGAAAGACTTGCCTGAAGCCACTGACAGTGACATTTTGAGATAAACGTTGACTGTATGCTCAGTCGTATAAATAATTGTTTCAATCACTTAATACAAATTTTCGCATTTATAAGGTTTTTGATTTGATGGTATTTTAAAAATCACATGCAATGCTATTCTGAGGTGTTCATTTTGGCTGCTCTGAAGAATGTGCTCTTCATGGCCATGTTCGTGTTGGAAATTACACTGCTCAGCAGTATTATTTTGCTGATCCTATTATTAGTTATGTACCACAAAGTGGATAAAGCTGAGGGAAAAAATGAGAAAAAAATTTAAAATTGAAATGTTGCAATCAGTCCAAATGTCATTGCAATTAGAGCTTAGAATATAAAATCCTTGCAGTCATCAAAATCATGGCTCGTTCTCTATTCTGAAATGCCTCGCCCCATGTGGACAACCTGGTTTTGATGTCGGCTTCTGCTCTCTGGTGCTGCCTGTTTCTCATTCCTTCAAAACAAGAGTGTCACTCTGATCACAACTCTGCCCCTAGGAACCTCCCTTTATCTCCTGGTTATTGATAAGATCATCAAGTCCAGTCATGCGTTCTTGTTTATTGATGTCATTTTGATTGGCATTCTTACCCTTCTATAGCATAATTTTCTTTCCACTAAATACAATTTAAATTCACTAGAAGAGTCAGCCTGGCGTATATATTCATACAGAGTCTCTAACTTTCAAGTGAGATACACTGTTTGGAGCTAAATTTCGTTAGTTTTTAAGTCAGTACATCAATTATACTGGATTTGATCTGTTACTCCTGCCACAATGAAGAACAGAGGTGGTTATAAACAACAGAAATTTATTTCTTACAGTTCTGGGGCCTAGAAAATTGAAAATCAAGGAGCCTGGAAAGTGCATTTCAGGTCAGGGTTCTGGGCTTCCGAGGTGGGCCTGGTACTGTGCTCTCACATGGTGGAAAGCAGAAGAGATGACTTGTTCGCTCTCTGATGACCTAAGAGTTAAAAGGGCCATGCAGCTTTTTAACTTTTTAAAGGGCATTAACCTAATTCGAGAGTTTGGAAACATAAATTAGTTATTCTCTAAAGGACCCAGTTCCCACTGCTATGCTGAGATCTGAGTGTCAAAATGGATTTTCTAACAACAAAAACAAACAATAATACTGCGTTTGCAGGCAGGGGGCAGGCGGCAGGGGCCTACTAGAGAGACTGAAGTGCTCACTATGCTACATGGTGAGCAGTCCATGAATTATTATATTCCCGCTATCTATCGTAGGAGTTTCTAAATTCCAGTAAACACAAAAACTATGAGGACTGTTCACATGACTAGTGTCCTCACAGGAACAAATACTACTAATTTTAAACCACCTAAAAATCAGGACTAAACCTCACATATTCTAGTGAACATGAAGTTAATCTTCATCATGCCGGTCTACTTGTGCAGTGAGTGTAAAGTGGCTCCCCGGAATATTGTTCACCACAAAATGTTATTAATTTCCAAGGTACCAGAGAGTAATCAGGACTATCAGAAAAGTGTACACTAGTTCACCTAGAGCAATGAGGCAGAAAAAAAAAAAAAAAAAAAAAAAAAAAAAGGAAAGTAGCTCCTGATTGGACATACATAAAATAAAGAATATCTGTAACAGATTTTCTACCAATAAATGGGTTTATGGATTGGGTCTCACAAACCTCTGTGAATTTGCTCTCTGTGAAAAGCAATAAAAATTTCTAGCAAATATATCGAAATCAGTGACTTCAGAACTATAGCTGTTAGTGGAATACAAAGAACAACCTAAATGCATTGCTTCAAGATACACCTCTGAGCCTCTGAGGACAGCAGGGCATTTGATCTTTGAGCTACACCAGCCCCCACATTTCTGCTGTTGCAAAGGTGACAGGCAGAAGCTTGAAAATATCAAAATTATTTCTAAGACAAAATAAAGTTCTGATATTTTACATTCACATATTGCTACTTACAATATTATGAAGAATTAAAAAATGAGGAATGTGTGGGACAATAAAATCCACTTATACTAAATATTATAAAACATTACTGAGAGAAAATTAAAGAAAATTTAAATAAATGGAGAGATATACCATGTTCATGAATTAGAAGAATCTGAAGATGGCATTTCTCTGCAAACTAATCCATGGATTGATTCATTGAGTTAACAATCAAAATGAGGAAAGATTTTATTTCAGATATGCAGAATTAGGGTTTGAAGTTCTTATGATGAGTTGATGCAGCTAAGATAGTCAAATTAATATTAAAATACATGATATGACATTTTAAAAGACAAGACAGTGTCTTCATAAAAGCATGGAACCTAACACGGTATTCAAAAACATATACCATGCATGTGGATAATAATTTTTTTAAAGTATAAAATAAACAGATAAATGATAGTGTTTTCAATTAATAGCCTAATAAAGACAGAATATTTCTATGAAAATAATGAAAATTCTTGCTCCCCAGTTTGTATAATACAAGCATGGTTTATTTAAACCATGGCTTTAAATAAAAAAATGATAACATATCTAAAAATTTAACAGGTACCACTGTAAACACATAAAGAAACTTCCTAGGCAGAGAATTTTAAAAATGCTTGGAAAGAAAATAATGATTGATAAGTATGTGAAAACCCGTGTAAATCACATAGTTCATTAGAGACCTTTTCCAGGTTTATGAGACCCTTATAATACAGTAATACACAGTAAATTCCATAAAAATATTTGCAAATATTTCCATCACCCCACAAGAAGCTACACTTATGGCATGTAAATATTCTAAAAGTTATTTTATTCCCTACTAGTCAACATAAATATGTAAATAAAGACATATTCTATACCGTGCTACAGGTAGAATTAACTGATAATAGAGCCTAATGCGTTTTTTTGCTGTTTTGTAGCATGACCATGGGAGCACCCACACCTACATTTATTTTTCAGGCTATTTCTATTGGAAAAATTGTTAGTTTTAATCTTAGGAGTTTTATTCCATGAAACAATGAGTTCTTAACAGAAAAAAAATTAAAAATAAAGTGCTGCATTTTTAATATTTACTGTTTATAAAAAGGGTCAAAATTTTAACATTGACTGGTTATTAGTAAGCAAAGTCAAAAACACAAAAGAAATAAATTCCTGTAAGAACTACAGTGAAAATATCAATAGCACTCTATCAAAACATCTTTATTTTAATTACCGCACCTAAGGCAGTCTTCACACAGAAAACAGCTAATTCCATAGACACTATCACTTCCAGTGACAGCACAAATGTTGCGTTCCTGGCCTTTTTCTAAGACATACTTAATATGTGGCTCGAATTGCTACTTTCTCAGGAGATTCTTATTACATTATGCAATGTGTAGTTACCAGGAACAAAACACAAAATGAAGTGTTAACTTCTGAATATATATTGACTGTTTAGAACAAATATCAACATTTTCACATCTGCTGTGTATTTGCTTACAAAACCTATAAAATATGACATTAGAAATAAATTTGCATGTGCACTAAAATGAAAATACCAATGCACACTATAAAAAAGTATTTTTAATTATTATATCTAAGTAATAAGAAAATACGTTTTCAATAAAATAAACTTTTAAATGTGGAATTAGTGCTTAGAATAGACACTGGAATTTTCAATCAGCTATGGACTTGCTTACAAAGCCTGAGAGATAACGCCAGAAAGAAAAACCTACATGAGACGCAATGTAAACCCAAACAAAAGTCTAGCACAGAGAGACTCTTTGCTTCAACCATGACACCCAAGGCAGTCGTCGCAGAGCGGCATGTTTCATGCACACGTCTCACTGACAGCAAAAGTGCTTAACTTTACTTTTCTATGTGGCAGGCAATTCTGGTCATCTCTCTTCCTGTTTTGTCAGAAGCTTCCTATTATGTTGTACAGTGTGCACTTACCAGGAAAATAAGATATTAGTAAAATATCAAATACATAATGAATACTTAGATATCAACAGTTTTGCATCAGCTATCTACTCACTTACAAAACTTAAGGAGATAACATCTAAAATAAAAACCTACATGGACTACAATGAAAATGCCAATAAAATTCCACATCAAAACTAAGCTTTGCTTCATACTTTGACACACTTGAGGAAATCTTACACATGAAAATTGTATATTTCATACACAAGTATCACTTACACTGATAGTGCATATATGCAGTCTCCATGTTGTTTCTGTAGGATTCAGCTGTTATATCTTTGGAGTGCTGGGCCTCCATGTTCAATTGTCAGCTTACTAGTGTGTCCTACAATTTTTTGGCATAATTTTTCCTCTTCTTTAAATGAATTCTCATGAGTTCTAGTTCTAACCCTCAAAGAAAAGTTCTCTATGGTATTCTGCCTTGTTATTTTCTTTGTAAATTATTAAATTATTTATGACACACATCTTTAAGACTGAGTAAAACACAACCATTGGGCAATGCTTTGCATTTGAATTGACACTGTAGATGCTACATAAGTCATCAACATCACATACTTTGCCTTTGTGTTTTGGAGAGCTTCCAACTGAGGCTTCCGTCTTATCAAGGTTTCCTTATCAGTATTTCCATCATAGTGCAGTGTTGACATCAGCAGTACCAGTTTGCTTTTCTTTGCCATATATGAGACCGATGTAATTTTTTCTGAAGTTAAAATATTGCACTATACACTTCTCTGTTTTGAAATTGCAACATATCATTTGGATCTGCTGCTTTGTTCCTGCAGACAATTCTTGTGCCGATTAATTTGTGTTCTGCTAGAAGATGTAACATCATTTGGAAACCATTACCACAATTGTCAAATGTCACATTGTGATTAGTTTGGGAGAGGGCAGTAGCAAGTCTGTCCACAACATATTTGATTTATTCCTATGTGTATAAAGGCCTGATGGATGAGTTCCAGAATAAATGTCTGTATTGAAAGTATAATAAATCCTAGGACCTCTGAGGATATAAAACTTTATGCCACATTTTGACGGATAGCTTTCCTAAAAGTGTTTTATATTCTTGCAATCACCATGAGAAATCCCTGCTAAATAAAGCAAATCTATGAATATATCAGTTCAGCTACTGAAGTATTATAATAAATTCATTTTAATATGACTAATGGTGCATGCAAAATGTTTTACATACATTTCTGTATTTGTGTATTTCAGTTCCTTGTAGCATTTTGTCTGTTACAATTTCCAACATTGAATGGCAATACTGGAATTTTGTCAAAAAGTTTCACCTCTGCCAATACCCACTACATTTTCAGACATAGTTCTAACATTGGATTATTCCATTTGGATGAGTGGCCATTTTGCAATATTCAGATTGGCCAAATAGGTACTTATATTGCTGTTTTCTTTTCTTATGAATCAAGGTTTTGTGTATTTCCTGTGGCTGTATCTGTTGATTCTTGTTCTATTTTGCTGTTAAAGGAATGTTTGCACATGGGCCAAAGTTAATGGCATCACAACCATCATCATCTGCCTACACTACTCTTTTGTTATGAAAACATGCATTTTACTATCATGTATCATTTATATCATCCATGCATGAGTAATCTAATGCTTCACTCTTGATCTCCTCCAAAACTTATAAATCTGGGGTTTTTTTTTTTTTTTCATGCACCATTGTATCAAATTGCGCTATTTCTACCAGAAAAATAAAAATAAATATTTCTTTTTACCTAAATCTAGTTGTGATGTGGGTCTGTTAGACCCTCTCTGATGCTCAGTTAGCATACGCAAAAATCTGTTTTACAGAGGACAATCTGAGTGTAAATCCTGGTTTGCCACTTTTGCACATATACACACACCTTGCTTTTTCTTGTACAAAGTGAGTAAATACACAGATTCTTCATCCCTCCAAAGTTACTGAAATGTAAACTGACTTCTTTTTCACTAAAATAAAAATTTGTAGTGGAAAATCAAGAGGTGTGTATGTGGCAGCCTCTGTTATATGGAAGGATAATCAAAAATTAGCTGAATTTAAGATAGTTAACTGAAGTGGAGAAAAGAGTAAATTACCAATACCACAATGTTTAATATGAGGCTCATGATAAACTTCTCACTTTGAAAAATGTAAAAAATTATATTTCTTTTAAATCTTCTGTATGCCAGAGTTTGTTAGACGCAAGTGCTATCAAAGTAATTAAAACAAAATATTTATGTTCACTTAGAATGTATTTCTTTTGCTTATGAATTTTTCAGGAATAACTATCTAGATTGACATTGCCTAAATCCCCCACTCAGTGTAAAAATGCTGCATACATTATGCAATGTTTCTTGAGCTTCACCCATGAAGATTGAGTACCTCTAATTGCCTGGTTATATACCTGCTTAAAAAAATAATGCTAAATGTGAGTGAAGACTTGGGAATATGTAATTTCAAAATTAAAACTGCAACAGTTTTTAAATTAACTTTATAAGATACAATTCAAAGTTCTAGGAAATGCACTTACCCATATACACTAATAAATGGCTAGGACTGAGTTGAAAGTAAAATCTGTAATACTCTGTGATTCTTACCTGCACAACATGTTTAAAATTCAGTACACTGAAGAGCTACTATAGTAAAAACGTTTGCAGTCTTTGCAAACCAATGTTTTAACTTGGAAATGTATTGTTTGTCATATTGTTGCTGGATGCAGTGGTGTCCAGTGACTCCAGGCTTTTCTGCATCACCCAAAGAATTGGTGAGGACAAGTGATGAACATTTAAGAACACACATTTATTTAATGTAAATGGAGAACAGGAAAGACTGAAAAAGACAAGAAGAGACACATTTTGCTTTCACGACACCCTACTACAGAATCAGGAGAGCAATAGGCCAGCTAGATCACAGCTGTGGAGAAGACAAAGGTCCCAGCTTTTGTGTCTTCCCAGGTGCTCTCTGTTGAAAGTCAATCAGTCCAACCTCTCTGCTGTGACTGACAGGTCATATCTGTTTTGGATCAGGTCGCAGATATTCATGATTGACAAGTTATATCCTGTTTCCAGCCAGCCTGCCTTGACCTAATCTCCTACCTCAGAGATCAAAGGAAGATTAGGTTATAGTAGTTAGTAGTACGTGTGATTTTATTATTTGTTTCCTTCCTTTCTCTTTACCCATACTTACGTGTTTTTTTTTTTTTTTTTTTTTTTGTGTGTGTGTGTGTGTGTGTGTGTGTGTGTGTGTTTGTTTTCTAAAATTTGGCTCCTGATACTTTACTATTTTTTCCATTTGAGCCCACAGTGGTATCTGGTAAGTGTTTATATCACACACTAAAATGTTCACTTTCCGCTTGGCAACTCAGGAGTGCAGAGGAGGGCTCTGAAGCAGGGAAGAGCCATGTTTCCAAAACTCACTGTTCTTCTGTCCTTGTGGGCACATCTGTACCAACTCAGACCCACAGTCCATTTCTCTTTCTTCCTCAGCAGAAGATCAGAAGCCAGATGTCAAAGACTGTGGGCTCTTTGGCACACCAGGGGTAGAGAGGAAATGGAAAATTCCATAGACACAGACGAGACTTTTGCAGGTTTTCTAATTTTTTACAAAAATTCTACAAAATCATATGAGGCTGTTTGTGTTAATATTTGAATTGGCCTTGAAGCTCTCTTTCTCACTCTTTGGTTTTTATAGATATGAACCTAAGACTTACGTTGGTTTCTGCATCACTCAAAGCCGGACATCAGGATGCAAGAAGGAGATTTCCAGTAGAAAAGGCCAAAGTACAGGGAAGGAGCAGGATTCTTCTTGAACATTAATGCTCACCATTCTCACGGCAGTCCACTGTGAGACTGAATGACTCTCAGTAAATTTGATTTATGCTTATACATTTACCAAATGACAGCTCAGTGTGGTTAGAAGCTATCCAAGGAAATCTCCTAGAGAATCATGTAATTTATTTATTTTTAACTTTCTAAAAGCATTGTTAACTTATCTGCTACTGGAATTGATAAAAATCAATGACAAACCCTACTACTCTCCTAAATGACGCAGATTTATCATTTACTGATTTTATTTTTGAGCTAGAATTTTAATGTTTATAGAAAAATTTTAGGTTGTAGTGGCTAGATAGAATATAGACACAGACCTAAGGTTATATAAAATCTGCATTGACAATATAAAAGTAATTCTTTTTTAGGAATCTTCTTAATATCTGTACTAAATAACCCAAAGAAAATCAAGTTAGATAGTGCATGAATAAATCTCTGTCCTTTTGGGAATTAGAACTGTTAACATACTTAATCTTATTAGAAAACTTCAGTAAATATGCAAATATGAAAAAGGAGTTGTATTTAGGGCAATTTAGAATTCTGAAAATGACTCTCATGCATGATTAAAGTCATGTATTTTAAGAATGTAATTTTAAAAATGACTGCATTTGGTCTCTGCCACAGGCACTAGACATTATCAAAATACAAAGCAGAAGGTGCTGCATTCCAGAAAATGTGTGGAGAGCAGAATTGCCTCACGCGTTAGCTATATATCACTAATAGCATTAATATTTTATTATTTTAAGCAGTTTTAAATATGTTGCAATATTAAAATGCAAAGCACTTCAGAGAATTATCCTAAGCTGTCTTCTTCTACAGGGTCAGTGATAACAGCCAGTAATGGGTGGGGTAGCGGGAAGGCAGGAAATGGGACTGGAACCAGTTTCAGGGTTTACCCACTTCCCACCTGCCTTCAGATTCATCCAGAAGAAACCGCTATCCATCTCTTAGTATGTGATTCTTAGAAGCTTTTCATTTATTTGAAAAGATTTCTTGATATTAAAACACTTTAAAATCTACTGTATCATGAAATAGGCAAACAATGAAGCAGAATTTTTGTAGTTATATTGATGCATAAATTAAACTCAAAGAGAATTAGGTAATATGTATGCAACCACCCAATTATCACATAGAAGAACAATTGGTGAAACTTAAGTTATTTGTTTTCATTTCTGTGCCTATAAGGTTAAAGTCACCAGTGGAAAACAAACTTTGCAGTTTGGAAATAGGAGACAGAAGATTTGAACTGCACCCTAACCTTGATGGATGCTTGGCTATTTCTGTGGTCTGTGACCTTTGTGCCTTTGTGATTTTATTGCTTCTGAGGCAAACCAGGGCATTTAATAGGCTCACTTTTGTATTTTTGAGACAGTCTCCTATGCAGTTCAGCCTGGCCTTGAACTCACTTTGTAGCTGATGTTGAACTTGCAAAAATTCTCTTGCCTCAGCCTCTCCTGAGTGCTGGGATTACACCACCACACCTCACTAGGAGCTCACCTGTTAAGGGTACAGGATTGGGCTTCCATCTACTGTTGGCCTGAGAGTGATACCAATAGTGTGGTGTATTTTAGGCGTTTTGGGAAGATCTATAGTGACTCACAGAAACATATCCTGATATTAATTCTATTTATTTTCTAAGTACCCAGCACGTTTCTATGTGTATGACATGCTCAAAATACGGTATTTGTTATTTGTTTTATTTATATATAATGGAGGTACAAACAACATTACAATGATACATATTTGTAAACTATGTTGTAATATTTAATCCATTGATGCGTTGTATAATTTTTGAGATGGAAGAGTTCTTTTCTAGCTTTTGAAAATACGCTGTGCATAATTCCTATGTAGAGTCAGCCTACTATGCAATGAAACCCAGAATTTCTTACACGTATCTAAGTGTAACTTAATAATGTTAATCAACACCCACCTGCTGACCATCTGGCTCTGCAGATGCATATAAACAAATAGATATATAAATAAAAGAGTATTCCTTACTACCCTTCAGCATTACCTAAGTTATTCTGGGCTAAGTCAGTATTGCTCATATGCGCTAAAGAGCTTGTCAGGGCTCTCAGAAAATGACTGTATTTTTTTGTTTGTTTGCTTTGTTTTGTTTTTCGTTTTTATCGGTACCAGGGATCGAACTCATGACTGCCTGCTTGCAAGACAGGCGCTTATGTAGCTGAGCTAAATCCCCAGCATGACTGTATTTCTATATATGGAATAAAAAGTTAACCTCACTGAGCCTGAGACTTACCAATGGGCTGAGGGGCAGGTGAGTGCAAATTTGATCAATATGTACCAAGTTGTATTTAGGAACAAGTTACAGTTTTCTGTTACACAATGGGGAACTGTAGATGACAGTAATGCACTTTGAACTTCAAAATGCTATGAGAAAAGATTTTAAGCATTTTTGCCATAAAGGAATGATAAATGTTGGAGGACACCGCTGTGTTTAAATTGATTTAAACATCACACAGTATATACATGCATGAAAACATCACATGTTACCCTATAAACATGAATGGTATTTCTATGGCTGTGCATTATTAAGTGAATTTATTTACATTAAATTAAAAAAGAAAAGTGAAATCATAGAGATAATAAACCATCATCTAGCAATGAAGTTTTTATGTGCTCTATGGAAAGCTAATCTTGAAGGAAGCACCGTGAAAAAGGTGTCCAGAGGTAAAATGTCATTGAAAACTAGTGCAATCCCTGCCTGTGTGTTCGGGCCTCTCCCTGGTATTGCCTGTACAGATCTCCCAGAAATCCTGTTTCAAGAAACATTTACGTTGGTGTAACATAGTGTGTCTTTTTAAACTACAGAATTACCTGCCACAGAATTCCTGTTCCAGTATTTTGTGGGACACACACATACACACAGACACGCACACACACACACACATGCACATAGAATCACTTCCTGAAGTGTGGACAAAACTGTAGCATTTGCCTCAATGTTCACAGAAATGTGTGTGTGCCACGGAAATATTTATTCCATACAGGGCACGTGAGACACTAAATGCACTCAAAATAAGACTTGCAGTAAGAAGGGGGCTACTGGATTCCATAGACTTTATGCATACTTTTCCATTGTCTGTGTTCTTGCTATGTCCTGAACTCGGCTGTGTTGGGTAGAAGTCCACATGTTTCCTCAAGCCTCACCACAGGTGCTGGAGCTCTCGGATGAACACCACGGGTTACAGAGACATTGCTACTCACTCCACAGCTGACAACGCAGAAATCCATTCCTCCTTCTGCTCTCAGACTTCTTGAGGAAAAATTTGTTCAAATGATGGACTACTCTAAATATATAAAGATAAAGTTATCCTCAAACTCATCAGCCAATTGGCCTATGGCGCTCTGCATCTTAGAGGTAACATTCATTTTTGAAACCTAAATGGTTTAACTTATCACCATGCCAGCTCTTTATTTCATGGACTATAAAATTCACAAAATATTGAGCTTCATGGGCTATGAAATAAAAGCCTATAAAAGTGTCTTAGAATGTGTAATTATCTGCTGGATCAGACACTTTTACAAAGCCTGTAGTAAAATACTCTGATTTTTTTGTTCAAATCACTTGGTATCTAAAAACACGGAAAACTAATTGCAAAATAGATAAGACCATGATGATATGCAAATGAAACAAATGAATGGCAATTAATAACAAGATCACATTCTTCTAGATTTATTCCATACAATTGCATTTTCCTAAACTGCCTTTCTACCTGCTGCATAACTCCAGAAAATGAGTAAACAGGTTTAATTACAGAAAATAAAACAAATCACTACCACCGAAGGTGTGAAGCTGAGGCTTGACAGTTTTAGCACTTGCTTTACTTCCTCTTCCAAATGGACTAAGAGGCTGCTTAGTGGGTTACATGTATCCTTCAGTGAGCTAAGTCACCCTGCATGTCACCCAGCTCCTTCTCTCTCCCTGATCGCAGATTTGCAATTGCTGTAACCTCAAGGAAAAGACACCTTCCACAAAAGCCTGACTTATTTCTTGTCATAGCAGCATCTTTTTTACACTTTGATCCTATCTGACGTCAGTCAGCTGCCTGGAAAGCAGTGACGGGGCTGTGGGGCGGTGCTGTGTGCCTTCTGGCTTCTCCTGCATTTGCTGCCTTATATCCCAAGCAAGGGCAGTCTGACAAGGTCTGTTGCCCTGATTGTCATCTAGTATTTCCTTGAAGACCTACTGGCTAAAAGTTCCAGTGCTTCTATCTCTTATCCTAAAACTGTTTGTCAGCATTTATGCTCACTTTTTACTTCAAAATTTCTCTGAAAGTCTGGAGAAGTTCAAAATACAACCCAGGAATTCCCACATTTACAAACTAGTTCCATTCTGGGAGAAGGTTCCTAAAGTTGAATTTGTTTGTGACTGACAAAGTGAGTTTTGTGGAACGTTCACTCAAATACACAACATTAAATCTAAGAAAGCCAAACACATACGCACAATACTGTAAATAAACTATTTTACTTTTACGGTTACCCTAAAATTATGGTGCAGCACAATACAACTGGTACCTAGAGGACTGCGAGGACTGAACCCACAAGAGGAGTTTTAATGGGGAAGGGAGGCCGCAGGGAGGTGGTTGAGTGACCTCTACCATCTTTCACCTCGCAGTCTCTCAATTGTTTTTATTTTTGTTTCCATGGTCTTTGCTCTGCTCTTCCTGTCAGTCCTCTCCACATCTCCACTGCTTTTCCTCTTGCTCTGGACGCCCTGGGCTCTGTTTGAGCCCTGTTCTGCTGTCCACTGTGTACACAGCAGCCCAACTGCGACAGTATCCAGCAGACCTGAGCTACTTCCGTGATTTGTTCACAGCTCAAATATTCCTGAGTCAGGTGCTTACTGTGTATTTTAAAGATGTGACTCAAGATCTTTCATTGGTGATCTCTTTTGGCCAAGTTTGATTTACCTTACTCAGGTATCTTGAGAGTGTCACTGTGTGAATAAATACTGCAAATACATTCACAAGAGCATTTTATTTCATTCTGTATTTCCTTCTTACCCGTTGGCTCCCAATTACGTGTTGAGCATAATGACTGTGCCTGGACAATGGCTAGTTATTTTTATCATATCAGCTTCTTTTTTTTTTTTTTTTCCATAAGAGGCTCTTACTGCTCATATACCTGTGAAAAGGATAAAAATTCCTAACCACCCTTGGAATTCGGGTTTTAAAAACAGCTGTCTACCCTTTGTCCCATTTTACTTCTTTCTCTATTTAAATCAAGCAGTCCAGCAGTTCCTACAGAAGCACCGCTCTTAAGCTGAACCGGTCCACTCCCACGAATTGTGTGGAGAAGAAAGTAAGAAGTACAGGTAGATTTAGGTTCCCAGAGGGCACCCTGGGAAGTACATAGTTGCCTGGCAAGGTGGTGCCTATGCTGTTCTGTTTGACTGGAAAGGGGCTCACAGCAAGTGGAAATGCTTACATTTTAAATTTTCCATGAGAAAGACATTCCATTGTTACCCTCAGTTTAAACAAAACTGTTTGACAAACTGGGAGTATTTTCCTTTCCTGGAATATCTCTAGGAATAGGCAATGTTTTTGCAGAGAAAAGATACATTTAAATCTCTCATGGTTTATCTTCCAAGGATATCTGTGGATAAGCAGTTTTACTCTAGCTTTTTTTTTTTTTTTTTTTTTTCTCAGAACAAGTATAGTTATGCTTTGAAGACTTATTAACCCAATCAGCTCAGGTCCTAGAGCTTGAGATTAGCCTAGAACTGAGCTACCTTATTAGTCATGACTATGTATTTCCTGCCTTTCATCTGAGCACATTAAGTCTTTTGCTCAATTTTTAATTTGATTCTTTAACTTGAAGTGATCTCCACTTCTTAATTATGCTGTTAAGTTCTGTATCATCCTTTGAAAATATGTCAAAAGCACATATCAGCCAATTTGAAATATATCAAATGTATACAACCATGAAGTAAGTTAGCAGAAGTCTTATATTTAGAAATAACAAGATCAAAAATCAATATAATCCAAATTTTGCAAAATATTTTAATAGTCTATTCACTCATAAATATCTGAAATTTTTGCTACTTTGTGAATAGAGTCATGGAGATCCATTTACTAAGCAAAAATATTTTTAAAATTCTCAAAATGAATTTCATACATTTCTACTAAGTGTAAACAAGAGTAATTTCTAGAATGTTCCACTTTTAGACCTAAGTGTGATGTTGGGAGGTGAAGCCTGGTAGGGAAAGTGGGTCACTGGGGGCGTGGCCTGCAGAATCTCTCTCCCTCCTCCGCCCTTGATCCCTCTCTCTGCCTCTGTCTGCCCTGCCATCAGCTGTTTCTCCTAAGTTGTGCCCTTCTGCCACGCCACCCTCCCTTGGAGCCATCCAACTATGGACAGAAAGCACTACAAACTGTGAGCCAAAATAAATCTGTTCTCTTTGTGGGTGTGGGATACTGTGTCTCAGTGACAAGAAAATAACCAAGATGACTCCTTTCTAAATAGGTGAAGTTTTAGATTATGTTTACTGTAGAATATGTAAAGTTTAATTATCTTCATGCTTCATAAGGTAACAGTCACAAATCACTACATTTAGATTTATTTCTCAAAATTAGCATGTTGCCAACCCCTGCATGACAAACATTGCTTGGCTTAAATGAATATCATCTTTGGTTCTGTGAGAATATCCCACACATGCTTATGAGTAATGTGTACTTCTGGTCTAATCACATATATCAGCCATACATTGTTACAGAAGAAACATAGGTGCAGTGCATATGTCTATAATATCAGCATTCTGTGAGTCTGAAGTGAGAATTCCAAGTTTAGCCTGGCCTGGGCAACTTACTGACTTAACCAGATTCTGTCTCAAAATTAGATAGATAGATTGATTGATAGGTACATGAATACATAGATGGATAGATAGAGAGGAGATGTAGCTCAACTTTAATTCCTGCTGTCCAAAACAACACAAAACAAACAAACAAAAAAATACGAGTTAACATAAGTCATGCGCACGGAAGTTTTACATTAATTTTGGAAATATTGTGTTAGCTAATGAGCAGTTTCCTATTTCCTTTTCATGACACTACACCACTGAGATCTTGATGGATTCCATTCAACTCCAGGGTTCAAAGACCTCTTTGCATCATTCTGCTTGATTGTTAAATTCCCTTCATTATTTCCTGAGTTACTATTATGTGGTACTTAAACTTTTAATGTGCTCCTTAAATTTACTACTTACACTTTCTTCTTTTGATTAATTAGAAACGTCCACTGGGATTAGTGTAGGAATCCAGTCCCCTGAAATTCTCCCCCACTGCATACTCCAGTAATACATCCATAACAGTCAAAGTTGTAAAGCTACATGTCAGGCAACGTGCTAACACATGCACAAAGCTTTTTACTTCATCTTTACATCTGCTGCAGGCAGCCTGATGAGACATTAGAATGAAGGAGAGCTGGTGTTCATTCTAAGTAACAAGCAGCACTCGTATACCAAGTAATAAGGACTGCTTTATACTTGTATTTAGTCTAAACTTTAAACCACTTATGTTAAAGAACAGATTTCTAGGGGTTTTTTGTTTGTTTGCTTGCTTGTTTTGTCTTTGTTTTTGTTTAAGAAATGAACTCAGGACCTCATATTTGCCAGGCAGGCACTGTGTCACTGAGCTATATACCTGACCTCAATTTATCATTTTATGTTTTTTCCTCTATCATTTTTTAACTTATTGTTTTTCTTCAAGTAAGTCTAATTTATTTTGCAGTTACATTCCGTTTTTCACTCTGAGGATGCTGACCATGTCTGAAAGGAGATGAAAAAGATGCTGTCATTTCAAAATGAGCCAAGAGAATTATATAGTATTTCTTTCAAATCTTCAAAATATAGTGCAAGACATTGCTATCTGGCTTTAAAAATAACGAAGAGAACAAATTAGAAAGTCTTATTAATCTGCCTCTCATTGCATTTGTCTAGATAAGATATGCTGATCATGTAAATTTGAATCAGGTGTTAGTCTGCACTGGCTTCCAGGATTCACTCATTAGTTATGACAAACAGGATTCTCCCTTGAATACTGAGCCCTACGATATTAAGGTAATCTATTAAAATTAAAATACAGATATTATCTTTTTCGACTAGAATAGTTTTCATAATAGGCTGCATGAGAAATAGTGTAGGAACTCAAGAAACTGTGTAAAATGTATTTCAAAGTTCATTGAGAGATATACCTTAATGACTGCAAATTTTTGTTAGTTTCTCACTGCAATCATGCAATGCTATCCTGCAAAAATGGTTTCTTAGAGGAGAAAAGAAGATGGTGGCCTGCTAGGTAGCTGGATGGAGAGCCTCTGCAAAAAACAGCCCAGACACTGGAATTTGACAACATGGAGAGGGCTGGAGGAGTGGAGAGGTATTCTCACAAACCCAGGATGAAACAAGGAAAAAGAAAAATAGAGGAAAAAAAGGGGAAAAAAAAGAGGAAGGGAAAACAGGGTGGAGGGCTGGAACAGGACGTGCTCACTAGGACCTGTCCTGTACTGTGCAGAGCACGAGGTAGAGTCACAGGATTCAAGGTTGTGCTGAAGCCACAGCCAATGATAATGGGAGCTGATGAGTCCCAGGCCCTTGGCGGGAGGATGTGGCACACTGTGGAGTGGAGCCAAGGTGGAGAGCTGCATTAATTCTCAGTAAGTGCTGGAAATTGTGTCCCATGGAGGGTGTGGCCAGCTGGAAGACATCCTGGAGTAGAGCAGAGTCCAGCACCAGGGTGACATCAGTCAGCCACCCCTGGCCCAGAGAAGACTGGTGGGATGAGCTTGAACTGAGTCACATGCCTAGTCAGGACCCAATAGCCAGGGACAAAATTGTTCTGACCCTCTGATGTCTGCAAAGCACAGGCTAAGTTGCTGAAGGCACTTTCTGGTTGACTGGCTCAGAAGGGAGGGGACAGCCCACAGTCCCTGCAGGCACTTCAGGTAACAGTTAACAGGAGAGGGCAGCAAGACCCCAGCCAGCACACTTCAGAAAAACCATAAGCAATACAGAGAGGGCCTGAGACCTCCACCACATACCTTTCTGAAAGAAACCAGAAACATGACAAGAGAAAAAAAAAAAGAAAAAAAAAAAAAAAAAAAAACTCCACCTGCTACCCCTGGGAATATAAGCCCAGGAAAGGTAAATACAGAAGGGAACCAGTGCAGCAATCATGCAATATTGGCCACAACATCAGCAGACATAAATAAATACCTTCGTGACCTCATAGACAAACTTAAAACTGAAATTCGAATCCAAGTGAGGCAAAATATAAAAAGATTAATAAAAGAAATGCTAAGCCCCTCTCAAGAAGACACAGATAGCAGAATGGAGGAACCAGAAAAGGAAGAAAAACCTTTGATGAATAATATAAACAAAATCTAGAACACATGGAACAGATCCAAAGAGATTACCAGGAAATTAAAAATTCCATTGAAAGCTGGCAAAATGCCTTGACAGAAACTACAGTTAGCCTTTTGAAATTTGAAGAGAGATTTACACTGTGTGATCGTGAAAGAAAATCCCTATTAAAAATAACAAGGAAGCAGGAAGTAACAATTCAAAGGCTAGTAGACCACAAGAGGATATAAATCCACAAGAGGAATAAAAAATGTGAGTGAAGAAACAAGAGTAACCACAAATGAATTACAAGGCTACTCAAAGAAATAATTAAGGAAAACTTTGCAAGCATAGAAAAAAGAAATGATGTCCAGATAAATGAGGCATACAGAACTCCAACCAATTACAAACAAAACAGATCTACACCCAGACATATAGTAATAAAAATCCCAGAAATCCACCACAAGAACAGAATATTAAAAGCAGTCAAAGAAAAGAAGCAGATCACCTATAACGGAACAATCATCAAAATAATGACAGACCTATCAGCACAAAGTATCAAATTGAGAAGAGCCTGGGGGGAAATAGTCCAAGCCCTGAAACAATATAACCTCCAACCCAGACTGATGTACCCTGAAAAACTCTCTCTCAAAATTAATAGAGAAATAAGATGTTTCCAAGACAAGGAGGAATTGGAGGAGTTCATGACCATCAATCCAACCCTACAAAAAATACTGAAGGACCTTCTAGAGAGAGAGAAAAGAAAAATACCAGGATTCTAGCAACAGTTTCAGAGAGGCCTCAATGAATAGGGCAGACAGTGGAATGAAGGAGAAAAGTGGACAAATAATAGCAGAAAAATGGAATAGCAGAGATGAATAGCAGAGAAGATGGGCTATAATCTCTAATATGGATAGACTTGATACACTAACAAAAAGAAAGACAGGCAGAGTAGATTAGGAGGCAGGATCCATAGAGAATCTCTGAATATATACTCAACCTGAAAGAGGATTAATAAACTGAAAGTAAAAGATGAGAAAATGATGCTCTCTGTGACAGGGAACCAGAGAGAAATAGGGACAACTCATCCAACAGCCACAGACAGATTGGAAAGTTATGACACTTTTGGGCAGTGTAGAACTAACTAGAAGGAAGGAAAACTTCGTGGCTTTAGTAAGTAAAGGAATACAGCTCAAGATCAAGCTCAGGGGTAAAAAGGATCAGTACCACTCAGATAGATAATGGGTTGATCCCCTAATCTAAAAACTAAAGGAGCTATTGGGACCCAAAATATACAAAGCATCCTGAGAAGGGGAAAGGTGAGGAATTGCCTAAAAAAGGAAGACAGAGGGCATTGTTAATAGTGTATCAGGATTTAAATGCCACAGTAATCTTATAGTTCTGTTTAGTTTAATTTTATTTTGTTCCTGTCTGTCTACACATACTAGATATGAGGGCACAGACGGCAATCCCCAAAATACCAGGCTATACCAAGGTATCTATCCTTAATTTCCTATTAACTTAAATTGAAGCCCTGTAATACTTACATTGTCTTACTATGACTGATCTTATTTGAAGCTGGTTTGTTAGACCGCTTTTTAGCCTTGACTGATTTCATTCGAATATGTCATGCTTGATAGTATCAAGTCTAAGAGTAGAGGCAACTACTCTGTAGATGAAAAGATGTAATAAGATACTCCTTTTGAAGTCCTACAATGTCTCCAAAGTTGTGTTTTTATTAAAATAGCTATGTAATGCTGTGTTCAATTATATTATATCTGATGATGTGGACAGTTCTATTGAAAATAACAAGAGAAAGCATAGTAACTCCTGTAGATCACCTAATATTGTGGTTTTATATGTCTTTTTCATCTCACGTTTTTCAAGGAATTTGTTGTCTTTTTTTGATGTGTTTTTCCCTATAATACAGAATGGATAGACATACATGTAGAGATTCACACATGGGGAGAATTTATACACAGTTTATGTGGACAGATTATATAATGCACGATGTAATGAAGAGATACTCTGAAGAACTGACACTAAGATACCCAGTGCTAATTCTGTAGCATTATGATATAAAATCTAGCCATACTATTTATTATTCACTGGTCAGAGTGATATTAGTCTAGCCCCTTATGTTCAATTTCAGAATACGTAAATATAAGGACAGCTGCTTCGAAGATAATGAAAGACATTACGGAAGTCATTATTGACTTCCCCAATGTCAGGTCTTGAAGACCTAAAAAGCCTTCATCATCCTGTTATGATCAGATTAGTTCTATAATGTTCAGTATGTATTCAATGTGTGTGAAGATGGGGACAACAATTTGGAAGAAAATTAGAGACAATAAGATAGACAGTGAAGATCTACAGTGGACTCTCTTTGAAATCCGTGTTTCTTAAAATAGTTTCCCTATGATGTTTTGTTCTGCTTTCTTATGCTTAAGCTTACCCTATTTAAAATTAAAAAAAAAGAAGAAATAACAAATCTTACAAAAAACAAACAGCGGTTTCTTAAAAATTTTATGGCTGATATCTGCAAATGTTCATTTGAATTTCAGTTTGTGATCTTTTTTCCTAAAATCAATATCAGTATAAAATCAAAATTTTAACAGTTAAGAACACAATAAACCTTGTATGATTATTGTTATGTTTTGATGCAGGAAACTAGTCTGTCTCTTATCACACAGACATAATTCTCCCTGTAATTAAAAGCCTACTTAACTGTTGAAGTCATCATACTTTTTCGGTGCCATACATTATGTTGGTAACTTGGAATTGACTCTATGAGTTATGACTGCGTGTTAAAAATTAACACAACTGTCACTGACCCCCACAGTACATGTTTAGAAGCTGTGCACGCAGTGACTATTAATTTCACAGACTGCCTTGCCCAATAATTGCAGTTGTTAAATTATGCCAGTGTAGCTTTGGACATTTTGCTTGTTGCTTGGATAGCATACAAGTTTCATTCTAAAACTTAGCTAATAACCATCTGTCTTTTGGAAAGATGTAAAATAAAAATAATGTGGTTCTAAAGTGGCATGTAAATTGGCTGTGGAGTTATTTTAATTTTCTTTTTATTCATCTTACATTTTTTAGTAAATATTAGTCATTCTTAAAAATCTGACTGTATATCAACAGTGCTATACATAGAGGGTTTTGAGGCTTTATGATACATCATCAGTGTCGCAGTTTCTGCGACTCAAGAGTAATTGGATGTGGCTTACTGTGGTCTTCCTACTTAGTGCTTACCATTTGAAAAATGCTTATTTAAGGAGAAGGATCACTTCTTGAGTGTCTCATGTACATTATCTGATAGCATTTGCACAAATAGGCTATGCGTAGTTATATATCATGCAAACGTTAGCATTACCATGAAAGAATTACTATTCTATTTTTTTGAATCTCACTTTAATGTTTGTATGTTCTTCTAAAATGTATTTGAGAAAGTTAAAGTCATTCTGGCATTTAAGAGCAAGTCAGTGTGTAAGAGTACTTTATAAACAGGCAGCATATTAATTATCTTGAGAATAAATTTTAGTTTATTATATTTTAAATGTAATACAATAAATGTAAACAATAATGCAAGGAACAAAAAATGGAAACAGAACAATTCAGTTGAGGATGACTTAGAAGCATAGATTAACCAGTTAAAATAGGGCTCTAATTTTAAATCTCAGTTTATGCCTCCAATATAAAAATTTTGAGGTGGTCTATTGGCTGGCTCCCCAGTGAGAATGATGGATACGTATAATAGAGCATTTAAGCCCTCCTTTTCCTAAGGGGAGACAGTGAATGAGCTAACATATAGTGTGAAGCTGAGATTCTGTAGTTTGTAGATCAAGGCTTCTTCACTTTTCCCTTCCACACCAGGAGACACTGACCCCATCCGGGGCTCAGGCTTTCAGCCTCACCGGCTGCTGCCCACCGTGGAGCCACTTCCAGGGCTCCTCTGTGACAGTAACAAAATGTAGGAGGATGTGCTTGTCTCCAGCTCCAGGCTGCTGAGGGAAAGCCCCAGGAAGTGCGGTGCGCAGGTAGCAGCACCCTTCGGGCCTCCCTTCTGCGTGCACAGAGTGAATGGTCTGCTCTACCGTCACCTTTCATTTCCTTTTCAATTAATATGTAACAATTTTACATATTTATGGGGTACAGAGCAAAGCTTCAAGGTACGGATTGATGTACTGGTCACATCAGGGTAATTAGCAATACTATCTGATTAATTTTTTTTTTAATATTTGTAGCCTTCCAGGCCTTCCAGTTCTTTGTAAAATATGTAGTAGGTTATTACAAACTGTCTTCAATATCCTCCTGTGCAGGGCTAGGATTTACCCTCTCTTCTCTGTGTTGGTAACCATTATGCAGTCTCTTGACTTCCTCTCCCATTTCTCTAGTAACAGCTGTTATACTTTCCTCTTCTGTGAGATCACCTTATTTTACCTTCTGATCATGAAAGAGTACAAGCAGAATTTATCTTCCTGAGGATCATTTATTTTGCTTACTTTTGTGCAGTTATGTCAGGTTTGTTTTAAATAATCATATTTGATTGTATTTTAATGACTGAATATTGTCTGATTGTGCTTATGATACTATCTCCCCCAGAAATTAGGTGTGATGGAGAGGTGGGTGAAGCTTTTAAGAGATCAAAGATGGTACCTTAATCCTGTGAGAATGAAGGGTTAGTGAGACTGAGAGGCACTAACAGGGAAGCGCAGAGTTCATTGCACCTCCTCAGTAAGGCACAGATCACAAGAAGCACACACTGGTCCAAGCACTCTTGCAGAAAAAATCTCTCAGGTTCACTTAGAAGGTCAACAATTGCTGCAGCGCAAAACCCTAGGATGGGCACACAATCACCATGTGCCACAGTCCCCTGGCATGTGCACAGGATCAGTGGCACTATCCAGCCAAGACCCAGCTGACAGCTATGCAGTCAGCCACATGCCTCAGCGAGTTCAGAGGAGGCTGGTTAGCTGATCACTCTGCACCATCTCGACACCCTGCAGCGACTCACAGCAGTGATTTCAGCAGCCCTCCTTGCTCCTTGCATAACCAGCATTTCAAAGAAAGCTGGACCTTCACAAATGGACAACAAGGCAGCTCCCACAGATACCGCCATTGCCCAGGACCCAGCATCCTTCAGGTAACCCCTTCCCTACATTCCCACTGCTCTATGCTTAGAACGTCCCCTTGAGTGGAGGTGTCTTGGAGCCAGGAGCCTGTTCCACGGACCTGGTGCCATGTGTACTGGCTTGTAACAGGGTAGCTTGGCTTGTATTTCATTTATCCATGCACTTGATGGTGGGCACCGAGCTGGCTCCATATTTTGCTTACTGGAAATGGTGCTGGGGTAAATGTGAACACACAGGTATCTGTTTGGCTGTGCAGATTTCATTTTAAAGCGGCAGACCTGGATGGCAGAACAGATTTATTTTTAGATTATGAGGCACCACTACCCCATTCCCCATAAAAGCTATGTTAATCTCCACTTCTACTAGCAGGGTATAGGGATTCCCTATTCTCCACATCCTCATCAGTGTTTGTAATTTTTTGGTTTGCATTTACCAGTTGTTCTCATTGGGTGAAGTGACATCTCACTGTGGTTTTGATTTGCATTTCCCTAGTCATTTGTGTTTTGATTTGCATTTCCTGGTCATCTATAGTTCCTTTTTATAGAAATTTTTATTTAGATCAGTTGTCGATTTCTCATTAGAATAGTCATTGTTGAATTTTTTAAAATTCTAATATAATTTGGAAAATAATCTTTGGAAAATAAATAAATAATTTATTTATTTGCAAATAAATAATTTGCAAGAGTATGTACTTCTGTACTATATAGATTTTTCCCCCTCACTACGTATATCGTTTTTCTCTCCACTCTAGAATTTTCTTAGTTTGCAATAATCCGATTTGCCAGTATTTGTCTTGGTTATTTGTGTTTTGGGGATCTTATACTAAAGGTAATTGCCTATTTTGATGTCTTCAAGTATTTTTCTCATGGTGTTTCTAGTAGAGTTATGGTAGACTTGTAGTTGCAGGACTTACACACACACACACACACACACACATATCTGTATATATAGTCAGAAAGAGAGTTTATTTTTTGTATATAATAAACGATATAGGTCAATTTTCATTCTCCTTTGTCGTTTATTGAAAAGAGTACCCTTTCTCCAGTGAGTATTTTGATGCATTTGTCATGAATAAGCTAATTGAAGAGAGGCGGGTTGATCTGAGATCTCTATCCTGTGTTAGTTTTTGTACCAGTTTGTTGCTGTTTTATTTATCATAACTCCATATTATGTCTTGTAATTAGCCATTATTAGTTTTTCTCGAGTTCACTGGTTGCAGTAGAGCCATATAAAATTTGGAACTGATTTTTCTTCTATGAAAAATGCCACTGGTATTTTGATGAGACTAGTATTAACTCTGTAAATTGCTTTGGATAATATGGACATTCAAACAATGTAAATTTTTCCAATCCATGAACACATGAAGTTATTCAAAAACTTTTTATTTGTGTTCTTCAATTAAGTTCTCCAGTGTTGTGTAATGTTTAAAATAGAGGTCATGTACTTCCTCAGTTACAGTTTGTCTGCATTATTTTAATATTTTTATTAGAGCTTGTGTACTGTGAATACGATTGTTCTCATGATTTGCTTCTCAGGAAGTTAATTATTGATATATAAAAACATTACTAATTTTTAAATGTTAATTGTATGTCCTACAACTTAATACATTTATATCAGTACGAAAGTCTTGGTTTTGGGGGCTGGGGAGTTAGCTCAGTGGCATAAGAGCCTGCCTTGCAAGCACACAGTTGTGAGTTTAGTCCCCGGACCAAAATAAATAGATAAATAAAATAAAATCTTTGTTTTTATATATCAAATCATGTAATGTACAGACTGAGATAATTTGAATTATTCCTTTCATCTTAGTATTAGTTATTTTTTTTTCCTAATTGACTTCACTAGGACATCCAGGATATAATGAATTATATAAAATGTGTTATAAAAGTATATGTCCTTTCTTATTCCTTACTATAGAGTGGAAACATGAAGATTTTCCTGTTCAATGTGACATTAACTTTGTTTTTTACTATGTAAATTTCATTATATTAAGGTACATTATTTCCATATTTACTTTGTTCAGGTTGTTTTTAACATAAACCATGTTATATTTTATTCAGTGCTTTTCTGCAGCTATGAGATGGTCACATATTTTGTACCCTTTATTCTAAAGTTGTGATTTATTATGGGTATTGATTTGTGTACATTGCACTATTCTTGTGTCTTGTGGATAAATCCCACTTGATATGTAAATAGTATTTTTAGTGTGCTGTGGATTTGATTTATAGTATCATGTTGAGGATTCTTGCATGTATGCTCATCAAAGATATCAGTCTATAGTTTTCTTTTTGTGTGAGTCCTTATCAGTTTCAGTGTCAGGAAACTATGGCCTTGAAAAGTGAATTTGGAAGTGTCCCCTGGGGTCTCTCCTTGGAGCTGATATGCTGAGATCCTAGAGCTCCCCTCAGCCCTAAGTCATGAGAAAGCGTTCCAATCCAAGGGGATAGAGACCAGAGCAGCCCGGTGATAGTCCATTTGAAACAGCACTAAGCTTCTGAAGTAGAAATATCTTTTACGTAGACTCTCTCTCAGCAGCAAAGTCAAAGCACGCTGAATTTTGACTGAAGATGGAGTAGAAATGGACCATAAGGCAGAATCCATAATCCATGAGATTTCATTAAAGGGATTGACTTAATTTGCCACAATGACAGTACTTAATCTCAGGCATAGCAGAAGTTCTGATAAATAAATTTAAGAAGA
Organism: Cavia porcellus; assembly: GCF_034190915.1. Taxonomy (NCBI): domain Eukaryota; kingdom Metazoa; phylum Chordata; class Mammalia; order Rodentia; family Caviidae; genus Cavia; species Cavia porcellus. Next base: position 77,688,218 of record NW_026947495.1, on the reverse strand, counting down.
TGTAATCTCAGGCATAGCAGAAGTTCTGATAAATAAATTTAAGAAGATGTAAAAGACACAGATTTTTTAGAAGATTCCTGAAAAAGATGTGAGAGAAACTATCTTAGAAATGAGAACAAAACTACAATGATGATCTCAACTTTTTTTAAATAAAGTTGTCAAAATTTGACACCATTAGACTAACGTAATTTGATACCATTAGTCTTAATTTATGTTCAAAGAAATTGTTGGAAACAACAGAGAAATCAGCTCCTGTAGCTCAGTAACTGGACAGGGAACAAAGCCCCATCAAAATCGCTGTGATTCCTACTTGAGTACATCTGAGAATGAACGTAAGTGTTGGCGTGAGGGAGAGTGAGAAGTGACTTTGATAATCTAATCCACTGTCAGCTGCTAACCAGATAAACAGGCAAAGAGCAACTGGCAGCTCTGAGTGGAGGGAGGACTCATACTCAGGGTAAGACAACACATTATCTAAAATGTTTACTTAAAAAAATTATAAACATGCAGACATATAAACAAACAGGAAAGTATGACCCAAACACTAGATGCAAAAGCATAGAAAACACACACACACACAAACACACACGTACACACACACACGTACACACATGTACACACACACAAACACACACACACACACACACACACACACACACACACACACACACACGCACGCTCGCAGAGCTGCCTACAAGGGAGATAGGACTGAAGATTTATTGGCAAAAGCCATTAGCACCATACTTACAGCTAGAGACAATAGTGTTTAAAGAAGTAAAAAAAATAATGGCATGGTAATAATATACCTAATAAATAATGTGAACATGACACAAATTACTAAAAAATAGTGATGAAACTTTTGACATTGTATATACAATGTATTTGATATAATAAAAATTAGATAAACAGTAGATCTGAACTGGCAGGAAAAGATGAACCAACATAGAGATATAAATTATGCAGACTCAGAATCACAGAGAAGAAAGAATAAAGAAAAATAATGTCTCAGAGAAATGGGAGGTTACATTAAGTACATCAACAGACATGTAATAAAACTATCACACAGAAGAAACAGTAGCGCAATATATAAATGAATAATGAATATATAAATGAATACTGACAATATCTACCTTATTTTTTCTCAAAACAAACAAACATTAATCTACCAAAAAAGGGAGAATTTAGTAAATTTCAAATGAGATAAACACAGTGATTCAAAATCAGATATATCATATTGAAAATGATGAAGGGAGCAAGATAAGGAGAAAATCTTGAGAAGAGCAGGTCATTCTACTTGCAAAACACTAGCAAACAAACGAAGAAACAAAAAACAGTAACACACAAACCTGACTTTTCAGCAAAAATACAGTCAGTCTTCAAAACATGTAGCTGTCAACCAAGAATTCAAAATTCTATATCCATACAAGTTATCATTAAAATAAAAGCAAAAACTAACATCAAAATAAAACAAGTAAAGAAAAAAGGCATAAACATTTGTTATAGCCAAGTCAAATTTTGAAAGGAAAACTAGAAGCTTCTCAAATTGAAAGAAAATTATGCCAATTACGTCAGGTGTTAATTTAAATCCACAGTGAAAAGGAGTATTCTAAAGGTGATTGTGCAGCTTCTAAAAGGCAATAAAGGAATGTTTTATTTCTTTCTTTTATTTACTGACTGAGCAGTTTGCGTATAATAGCGTGGATTTGATGTGTTTTCATCAAGTGTGCCAAGACTATCCGAGGCAGAAAGCACAATATTTTCAACAAATGGTGTTGAGACAGTTGGATACTCAGGAAAGGAATAAAAGGTTCCTTCCCGAACACAGTCTACAAAGAGCCATTAATATGGATCCAAAGAGTAGGTGCAAGTGAAAATGCTGTAAAATATTATGAAAACACTGAAGCAAATCGTCTTGGTCTTGGATTTGGCAAACTGTTCTTAAATATTGCTTCAGAATTATGAGCAGCAAAGAAAAATATACATAAAGTAATTTTTAAAAAATTATCCAGTGTTTAATGCTTAAATATCAGGCATCATTTTAAAAATATTTTTTAAAAACAAGGGAAAATATTTGAAAATCATATGTACCATAAGGTCTTCGTGTTCAAGATATGTGAAAGTTCTCACAATTCAATAATAAAGGACCTGACTTAAAAGTGAGCAAAGGCTCTGAGCAGACATTTTTATATGTATGCTTGTTTATCTCACTCATGTGTTTTAAGATATATATATATATATATATATATATATATATATATATATAATGAGAATAACGCAATAAAAAGTGAAATATCTCCTTACAAAGTGCCATAATACACTGCTGTTCTGGAATGCCTCGAGGAAAACCCTCTATATGGTGGTTTTCCCTTGCAGGCAGTTCGAGGCTAAAGAGGGACTGAGATTAACACAGGAAGAATTTCATAACTTGTGGATCACTCGTGTGTGTCCAGCCTTTGGGGCTGGCCTGAGCTACACAGGGGGAAGCAGAACTGTCTTGGTTCACATAAAAATGCATAATATAAATAAAGCATATAAATAACCAAGTTTCCTTGTTAACATTTTTATTATCATAACATTAAAAGAAGAAGACAAAACAAATGTAGAAGTAGTAGTTTATTTGACTTGGTGTTTGTGAAACTCTTGCATCAGTGTCTAGTTCAGTGGAAATAGTTTCAAGTCGTAGTGAGTCCTGAAAGTGCCCATCAAAACCCTTTGATTTTATCTTACTGCCCAGGTGCTTCATCTTTGAAGACAGTTGTAATAAGTGTTTTGTGTAACAGAGAGTGATGGCCTTGAGAAAGCAAGATTTTGAAGCAAGGAAGACAAATCTTATAAAAGCCTAAGAAAGAAACGTGATCAAATTTTCCTTTGAGTTGCATGTGTGACTGAAACTCTACATGCTCCACTGGAAAATTTGCTGATGAGATGTTTATATCAACTAAACTTAGAGCCATCAATATAAAAAGAAAAACTGGATGCTTTGGAAGTCTTGAAACTTTTTCTCAGATTCCTACATCAAAATAGAAAGTAATGTTTCACAGTTCACGGGACTGTTTTTAGCCAATGTACAAAAATTGCATAAAATTATTTGCCATAATCGGGGCTTTCAATGCCTTAAATTCCATTTTGAAGATCATTGCTGCTATAGTTTGAAACTCCATAGACAATTTGATTTTCATCTTAAAGACACATATTTAACTCAGCAGTCAACTCATGCCATGTTAAATCTATGAGCCATTTGCCATCTTTCATTTCTTGCAAACATTTTCACTTTGACACTATAAATAGCTTGATTTGATTTCATAAATCATAAAATATTTGCAATGTTTTGCATTGACTGCAGTCTTATTTTAGAAAAAGTAAATGATTCCTTATGTTCAATACCCATTCTTAAATGCAACTTTGCAATTGGTTTTGATTTGGTTTTTGAACCATTGGATACTCACAGATTTGTTGACAATTCTTATGGCAATGTTTGTTTTCAAAGCTAACATGTGTGAAATTTTCTTCATATGTGATGTTGTGATATTTCATCTAACATTAGTCATCAGAGAAATTTCATCTTCATAAATTTCATAAATCTTTTTTTAAGAATGAACAATGAAAACAATGATACAGAATTTCATATCAAGATAACAGGAAATCGATACTAGTTAATATATTGCATATTATTATCTTCAAAGATGTTGCTCAGATTACAAGATATAAGTATGCAAAATTGATCAACCAATAGGAGCACAAACAATTCTTTTCAGTGAACTAAAAGAAATTAATTATATAGCTATCTTGGGCCCTGGCCAGCTTGTCAATAGTCCCTGTAACAGGATATTGACAAAGGTTGAAGAAATTTACTTTAATGCAATTGTCATTGCTTTATGCAAATGAAGAGATTTGGGTCTTCAAAAAGTCATTGTCGTGTGTGTACTCATTATCAAGGCCTGTGAGGAAGCGACACTCGGAGCATCTCTTTAGCACCGTTACTTTCCATGGTCACCAAAGCATAACATCTGAAATCAATAGATTTACTCTAAAAATTCATCTTCCAACAGATTTTTCCATTTTGTAACTTTGTCAGTCAGTAGACTGGTGAGTCAAATTTGTTAGGAAATGTGCTTTTTTAATCATGAAAAGAATGATTGCCAGAATTTGTATATTAAACTCATTGTCATTAGTTTCGATCATTTTGCAATCTGATTTGCTAACTTAAATAGCTTCTCTAGTACTATCTAATATTTTTTTAAAATGTTGAGATGATAAAATTTTTCTCATTCTCACTGTTTGGTGTTTATGAAATATTCCTTGATATGCGTTGAATTTGGCAAGCATTTTGCATACAACAGCTTTTAGAAATGTTCTGATATATGTATAAATTAAGAATAGTGTCTTATTCGCAATGAAAAATAAAAGTATGAAATTGTTTGGTTTTTTAATTTTTCTTTTTTTCAAGACAATAAAACCCAACAAAACAAAACAGAACAAAGACAATCAAAACAAACAGCTAAATTGGTACAGAACTTCAAAGCTGGTAAGCTGTCTGTCGTTTGTTGAATACTTTATTTAGCCATGATTTTTTGAGACATGTTCTATTTTTCTTCTGTGATAATATGAAAGATACAAAAAATGAAGTACACTGCAACATTTTTACAATATTAGCCATGTTACATATGTAATTATAACAACATGAGCAAAAACCAGTGTGATACAGCTTTGTGCCTCTTCTGCCACAGTTATTCATTCTATTTTTATTTTAACATTTTTAGCTTATTATATTATATTGTAAAGTAACACAACAAACTATTTTAATAACTAAATACAAAAATATGCCTGCATTCTTAATAACACTAAATGATTATACTCACAATACATGGATTAATTGAAATATTATGTTTAATTCTCAGGTTATTAATTAGATATTCCTGTAAGATTCTGAAATTAGAGAAGCGTATTTTAAGACAATGACCAGGTTATTTTCAGGTTAAGCATATTTCAAATACTTTTTGAACGTATTTGCAATTCATGGTGTTTATTTTCCTTGTCTGAAGTGGATGCATGTTATGTCACCCATCTTCACGCCATTTTTTCACTGCCTTCCTCCTCGGCTCCATCTTTTGATCCTCTTCCCTTTTGAGAACGATCTGCCTTACTACTTCCTGCTGTCTGCACTTTGTTTTGATCTCTATTTATAATTTGGTTTTCTCGTATAAGAATAACTTGTGATCGTCAAACTTGTGCGTCTGATTTTTTCATTTAACATTTTGGTCTCAAGGTGCATTTATTTTCCTACAGATGACTCAAATTTGTCTTCCTTGATGCCAGAGCAGGTTTCCATTGTGTGTAAACACCAGCTTTTCGTTATCCAGTCATCTGTTGATGGTCATATAGGCCTCTTGCAAGATTTAGCTCTTTGAAACTGTGCTGCTCTGCATATTATTATTGGTAAGCTGGTTTTGTTTGGCAACACAGAGATGCATATGTGAAGCTGTACCCTGGGCTTTCATACCACCGACTGTATATGACAGGCACAGGAGCATGCATCAGCTGTGTGCTATGTTCTTTCCTGGGCAGCATCCTGTTGTCTTTTTCTACACACTTCATGGTCCAGCATCATGCAACCACACTGCAGCGGTACAACTTTCTGACCTTGTGCGTGCGGCTGCAGTATGGGGAGTCCATGTGCTGAACTCCAGCAGGGAGTTGTACACACGCGTACCAGAACAAGCACCCTGCCATTCCTTTCTGTCTTGCAATTCTTAAATGGAATTGGCCAAGTGAATGGAGGGCAGGGTTATTTTCTCTCTGCAACTTAACTGTAAGTTCATGTTGACATTTAAAGGAAGGACAGAAGGGCTGGGAGCAAGATTTCCAAATGACATAGAGCAAAGTGTAGGTGGAACTTCAGAGCATATCCAATACTTGAACTGTTTTTCCTAGGTAGGATTTTCCCTCCCTCCTTAGTCTGCAACATAAAAATTGACATAACCCAGCATATTACTTTATTTTACTTTCTCTTGTTAATTGAAAACACACCACGTTTTTGTCAACTAATCACTGATATCTTGAAATCTGACTCCTTAGAATTCTTTCAAGTAAATTGTGTTATTCACCTTCATATTTCCCTACCAGCACCCTGTGACTCAGAGGATTTCACATGGATGACTCAAAAATTTACATTCTCCTGCATTGATTGCTTTCACTAGCTCAGATGATGCTCACTCTCCAAATGATTGCAATTATTCTCAAATTTAGTAAACTATATTACCGCAAAAAGGAAGTGAGGACAACTTCCCCTTTAATAATTACTTGCAGACAACAAAATACATGAAAACGATAATAGCATTATTTTTATGTTAATGTACCTTTGAACATGGCAGCAATTAAAATGATTGCTCTTTTGAAGAACGACATAAGCACGAGAGAATCTAAGTTTGTTACAACAAAGAAAAATATCCAATTATGCTGCCACAGCCTTGTATAAATTAGTCATTAGCAAATACCTAATATGCCCATGAATAAATTGAAGAATGTATAATTAACATTTATTGAACATGTACTTTTTGGTATATTTATCAGTTACTAATCAATATTATTCTTCTGCAAGTAGTTTTTGTAATATTTAAATTGCTTTTGATTATCTGTCTATATTTTAATTGCTTTCCTAGTAACATCTTCAACTACACATGAGATTCTTCAACTTTTAAATTATGCAGTCCTTTATATTTTATCTAACTTTATTTCTCTCATAATAATTATGCATATTTAAGTGATGGTTATGTTTGTAGTTATTAATTTAAATGTTGAAAAAATATCTTCTTCGAAACCTTTCACGTTTTCACCAGTATGAGCAATCAGTCACATGTGTTTGATAGGTAGGGCCTGAAATATTATCTTGGTCCAGCCTGAGACTGAATAATGCCAGGTCACACTTTTTGCTCTGATACACCTGCTTTGACATCTGTGTCAAGCCCTGCACGGTGCATTCATGCCCTTAGAGCTTCTCTCCCCTTCTAAAAACTTTTGTTAATTTGTATTTATTTAACTTTCTCTCTAGCTGTGTCAGTGTCAATAGAAAAACGTTAAGCTTCTATTTCTGTAATTTTAAAAAAAATTTTGTAGCGTTGTTTGTTCTAAAATGTAATTTGGAAGTGTCTTCTTAGAAAATCCTCTTTGATTCATGGCTACATTCATAGAGTTAATTTTCAAGAGAATAACATGCTTTAGGTAAATGCAAATTAGGAGAAAATGGAAAAATAAGATCATAGACACCAAGATAATCATTGCCTTCTGGAAATATGTGTTAATCTACAAAATTCTTTGAGGAAATGAGCAGAAAAGGAACGTGGAAGGTGTGGCTTGATGTGTTAACTGCAGTGGTGATGACCATGTGATCTGCATCTGTTCCCTTCTCTCATAAGCAAGAAACCACCACGCAGGTATTGGGTTGTCTTTTTGAAAACCAGTTAAAGAGTACAGTGCAGTATCTGTATCTACTTTTAATTCAAAGAGTTATTGTTTTGTTCAGAAGCCCACATAACCATGATAAGGCAGGCTGCATGAATTCCTGTAAGAGCATATTAATTATTTTAAATGAACTAAGACACAGATGGAGCCATTAAAACTTCAAGAAGTAGCCAAATATTATTAGTTCATGTGCTATTCATTATATCACCACTAATCACACCAGATTCCTTTTGGTATTATTAGATGCGATGAGCGTGGCTCTAAAGTTTTCCACAAATCGCCTTAAGAAAAAATCTGCCACTTGCATAATAAAGTAACTCAGGCACAGAAATTCCTATCACAGAGCTCAAAATTTGGATCTGCCACTGATTTTTGGAAACAGCTATTTATTGTCTTTCTCTGTGTCTAATTCTACTGCCAGATGTAAAAGAGATAATAGAACTTAATACAGACAGCACATAATTGGGCTCATTGTTTCAGATCTTCTAGTTCCATAAATCTAAAGCTACTCTCCGGTTTCAAAAAATAATTGTGTGCCTCATTGTGTCCTATTTATCAGTTTATGCTGTAAAATAATACTAATTAGAATACTTAGAAGTAATCCTTTCTGTTTGACTTCTTTGTAGGTTGCCTAGGAATGAAAGTGAAAGTTGGGATGCATTTTTTACTGTATTTTGGTATGATTTATAAATTTATACAAGGCATTGTTTTAATGATCTGCACATATTTCACTTTTTTCCAAAGAAACCCAAGAGTATATATTACAATTTTTCTTTAATATTAAATATTGATAATCAGATAAGCAAATGTTTCTATTCACTAATTCTCTTAGAATTTTGAAATTCCTGTCATTGAATTCTGAATGAATAACCATAAAAACATTAGTTGTAACCATCTTAATATAATCATTGTCTTTGCGGATAAATGAAATATTCTGACTTATGAGTAGTTTCTGACATTTATCTTCAGATGCATTTTATTTCAACCATTTGAATGATTTTTTTTTTTTTTTTTTTTTTTTTTTGTACCAAACTCATGACCTCATGCTTGCTAGGCAGGCACGTACACCAGTGAGCTAAATCCCTGGCCCTGGAATGGTATTTTGCATTAGAAAAAATATCTCAAAGCCAGTATCTAATGCTTTGCCACTGGTAAAAAGCAAACCAGTATCACTTGCAGTGGATATTAAATTGCTATTTTGTCTATTACTGAAAGCCTTTTATTGAGTTTAGGTGTTTAAGAAAAAAAAAAAAAAAAGAAGAAGATTCCATTTCTATTTCTAAGCTTTAAGTCAAATATCTCAACCAGGACAAACTTTTACAATCTGCTTTAAGTAATACTAACACTAGTGATTTATCTGATTTATAAACTAACACGTGTCCTGAGTAAATAAAAAGCAAGCTCATTGGGGGTTTCCAGGTGACTCAGTTATGGTGTTTCCATTATGGGATGAAGATTCTTGTTTTAAGCTTTCAGTCTGCATATAAAGTATCTGAAAGAGGGGAAGGGGAAATGAGAGGAATAAAGATCTCCCTTGCACTGAAACCTAATAACGGCAGTTCTCATAAACACTGGGCGCCCTAACAGGAGCTGAGACAAGTCAAATCAAGTACACAGCAGGAGACAGGGAACTGGAGGAAAGAGAGCGAAGGGGAAGGAATTCACAATAAAAAAGAAGCAAGCTGTAATAGGTGCATGTAACAGCTGCCCAGGAGGCTTGTAAATTGCATGAGCTGCAAGCGCATACTAATAAAATTGAAAAATTATTTAAAAACCCCAAATATTCAAATCCTTGAAAACTTGAAGACTGGAAACATGGAAATACACATGCACACATCCCTGAAGCTGACCTCAGTGTCTTGCCGGTATTTGGCAGTCATGCATATGATACTTCTGTACTTCTAAATATTAAACGTAGATGTCTGGATATATGTGGCCAGCAAATGTTTTTCATATTTTGGTTTTGTACTCTTTATTCTTGTTAGACAAACACTCCTTATTCTTTTTGCCTGCAATGTCTCATACTAGGGAAAAATAAGGATCTAAAATTGCTTCCTGCCTTTCCTCCCTTTCTCCACCTCCCTTTCCTGCCCTTCCTTTTATTTTCCATTCTTTTTCCCCTTCCCTTTTGAAGCATCTCATCCAATGAAACCAGCATCAGGGGCACCTAAGGAACGGCGAAGTGGGTACAGAAATGCAATTGCCTCGCCCACACTGTAAGGATCATCTTTGTCGAAAGCAAAGCAAAAGAGCGACAGCGGCAGCCACCTCGGGGTGACTGAAGGGACAGCTGATGTGCTGGGTACTCCCAAGCTTTTCCTCGGTCACTTACTCCTCATCCCATTTTTCACCTCTGGCACCAAATGTCATCCCGATCACAGAATAAAAATGCCTGCTGCAGTAAGTGGCCTGCACGGAGCAGGAGCCAAGTGCCAAGCCCTGTTCTAAACGCTCATGGCACTGAGTCTCCCTCTACATATACATATATATTTATATGATAGGGACCGTGTGAGACAGCACACCATAGAAGTTGGCTTCAGCAAACTGCTTTCTTTGGACCCAATCCCTGCCTGCTGCTGTGACCCATGCAATCCATCACACAGCATCTTGGCGCACGGGTCTCCTCTTCTATAAAGAGAAGATGTTTTTACACAAGTTATGAAAGAATCACATAAAATATGTCAAGTGAAAATATTTTGAATGGAAGGACTGATGGCACAACCAGGACTCACTGGGTCAAGATTTATTCTGTGCACTTTTACTTAGAAATTATAATTTCTACTTTATACTGTAGATCAGACCAGGGTTGTATGCCCAGAAGCAACCAGCATTGAATTCACTGTGTAGATGAAACAGCTCCGGAAAGATTCTTAGTGCTTCTGTTTGTGTATATCTCATCAGAAAATTAACGTGAACACTGAGCTTCACTGAACGTAATACACGACCTCTCGCCAATGTCCTCCTAGCTCCAGGTGTCCAACTCTCCCTATCATAGTTCACAGGGGTCCCTATGTTCAAGTTCCACTGAATGATCCATGTTCTTCCACTTACTTTTGGAGCATGGCAGCCTGCCATTTATATATACATAGTAGTGTGTTTTAAAGGTTGTTCGCAGTAATTTTAACTCAACCAACTCACTTATGGCTAAATGGTTGAAAAGGATTCAACAAAAGTACAGATGTAAGATTAGACTAATGAACAGTACAGGAAAGCAGAATGGGTGAAACCACCTCCTACCCATCCTCATCCTGATACACACTCTTCAGTATTTGCAGTGTGTTGGTGCAGGAATCTTCCCATATTCTGCAGCTGTAGTCTTTAGCCATCTTTGATATAGTGAAGAAGGTTTTAAATACAGACTGTCTCTTAGTAATGAAATCATTACATTACCCACAGAGACTGTTGAACAAGAAGACAAAGTCAGCTTGATGATGTCATCAGTGAAGCTGACAGCTTTAGTGAAGTTTCTCAAATGCAGTTGGCTTTCCATTCCCATAAGTCTTTGAGGCTTAGCAACTAGGGATTGCAAATGTCTGAAAAATGCATTTATACTGAGCATGTTATATAGATCTAGTTTTCCTGTCTTTCTTCCTTAAGCATTACCAAGTAACAAGTTTTTCTATTCTGTTTAATTTGCATTAGGTGTGTAAGTTATCTGGAGATGATTTAAAGCATGCAAGAGGGTGCATAGATGATATATAAAAATTATAACATTAGACTTAAGGAAATTGAGTATTCATAGATATTGGTGTCCATAGAAAGGAAGTTAAAGGTTCTTAGAATAAATATCCCATGAAAAAACGAGGGATGAATGCATACCAAAGACTTCATAAAAGTTTAATATTCTGAGTAGCAATGACAATAGGTTGGGTTGAAGTATATTGAATCCTTCAAGGCAAAATGTTTCAAAGAAGAGTCTTTATTTGAAACATAAGCATGCTTCTTATTTAAATTGTACTTAGTTATACAAAGAAAAGTGTTTAAAATCTATGCTTTTTAATTCATTGATGAGAAGTGATTTTCAGTAGATTATTATAACAACAATAGGCAATGCCAGGCAGACCCTGCACCACTGAGCTACAGCCCCAGACCCAAAGTAGACACATAATAGAACATCATTTAGCTACTTCTCTAATATCTCTAAGTTTAAGGCTGTTTTTGTTAATCCTCAGAGTGCTGCTCCATCCTTATTTCTTATTTCTCTCCCTCTCAATCCAAATATGATTTAGGAGCACAGAGAATTCTGTGGAAAAATTCTACATTCTTTTGCTTTACTTGGAAAGAGGTTTGAAAATTACTTTCTAGAGACAATTTTCTCAGAGATACTATTTATCGGTAATTATAGCTGTCCTACATTTTTTAAAAAAATTTATTTTACTGTTCAGTCTGATTCCCTTTGTATTTAATGCTTTTCTATGTTATTCCATTTACTTTAACTTTTATACCTCACATCCCACAAAATATTCTACTCAAAATGGCCTGTTTTAAAAACTTCAAAATTGGAGGATTTTTCTGATGCTTCAGAAGTAATATTTAATTCCTTTCATATTTAAAAAAAACTTGTAGATTTTCATGACTGTAAATGTCAGGTAACAAAGTTACTTATTTTGACAAAAAATCTCCTAGAGACATAATATTCATTTCTTTCCTCCTTTATTATCTCGTCTATTTAGTCACAGTAGATTTTGCTAGGCAGACGCACTGGAGAGGTTTTCAGTGCACAGCCACTGAGCTTCACATGGGGCTCTATCAAAATATATTGCAATCTAATTTCCTCACACTTGTTTCTCCCATATACCTAAGATTAATTTATTCCTGGAAAATTGGAAGAAATTTTTCTTTAACTAATGAAGTTAATGAGTAAAATTTTAACATGCACAATGAACGTTTTTCTATATTTAAAGGTTTGCTTTCCAGAAATTCTGAATTGTTTCCTACTCTCTATGCATGATCCCTGGCCCTCCCAGGAGTCATGCTCATATGTTTATCCTTCTTCTGTGCTTAGAATGTGGGAGCGTGTATCACTTGTCCACAAAATAGTCCTTGCCAAAGTCTACACCTGGACACTGCCGAGTGGTAAAATGCGTCCTTGTGAATTCCTGATTTTGTCCTACTAATGTAGCTACCCCGCTCTAGTGGGGGATTGTAACATGGAAGGAAAGGAGGGGGAGGAGGGCAAGAGGGAGTAGTTAACTGGACCAAGTTCTGTCCTCTTGCAGACTGGGCCAGTGATACTGGATGAGAAGACATATTCTCTTCTATACTATCGATTAAGTTCACTGAATGAGCTTCAAATCACAATATGTAAAACATCTCTCATGGTCAGGGTTTACTTAAGAAGCGCACAGTATCTAATTGTGACAGATTAGATGTATCAAGCAAAGTTAACAGGTAAAAGTCAAGGTACACTTTATTCTAAAATCATAAAACTAATCGTTATGTGACAGACTCCTCTAATAAAAACATTGTGAGTTATTAAAAGCTTGAAGATTTGTTCTTCATGTCATGCTTTGGTTCCCTGTTTTTCTTCAAATGTATTCTGGCAAAAATTCACGTGTGCGATCCAGAAGTAATCACTGCTTCCACATCAGGACACCGAAACTCAGACATGTATAACTTTAAGAAGGAAGAACCCTTCTGGATCCGTGCCATCAAATTTTAGCAGCTGACACCTCATGTGCCAGCAAAATTCCACGAGAAGGGAATGATAATCCAAGAGAATGTGCAGAATACAGACGAGGATGATAAAGCCTCTCTAAGTGCAGCGCCCAGTGGATTGTCAGCACGCATTCGACTGCTAGAATCCTGAGCTATTTTATACATTCTGTGCAACTTTTGCTACTTCAGGAATTTTATCTCAGACATATGTTCACTATATTAGATTTCAGCTGTCAAAACATATTTCATTTAAAAGAGAACAGGGAGATAAAACACACTAGTTCCTGATGTACTGACAGTGTATTTACATTAATGAACAAATATGTAGAAGCTTAAAACTTGTGAGCAGAAACAATTTAAAATATCTTACCTGAAACATCTATTTTATGTTCATGTGTTACCAGAGTTTTATAATCACTTGTAGAAGAAATTAATTTGGAAGAAGGATGGTATAAATAATGTAATCATGATTTGTTTATTTTTTTAGAATTACCTAGTGAATAGATGCAGAAAATGTTGAATGATATTTTCAAACATTTAAAATTAAAAATTGTATACGTTATAGTATATGAAATATATTATGTATAATTTTAACATTAATCTCTTTATATATACCATATCACAGTCAAAACATATTCTTTAATAAGGTATAAACCAGAATTTCCTCATGGTCATGATTATTAAGAATATATTTATAGTAACTTACATATAGAACCAGTTCAAATGCAAACTTTTATCTTCTGTTATTGTCTTACACCATCAAGTCTTCAAGAAAGGATCTATGTTGTCAGGACTCTATTATAATCAACCTAGGAAGGAAAATTCTAAAATGTTAACAATTCTCATCAAGTAAAAAACAAAAAGAATCTGATCTTGGTTTGAAATTTTATTAAACTATTCTGAAGTAATTAAGCATTTAATTACATGGAAACATTTTTAAAACATTCTTTGTTGACTACAAGGCATATTGGACCATAAATCGGAGTATGTGTGTAATACAGTGACACCTAACACTGCAAATTCACATCCACAAGGAATACAACGCTATGAACATAGCTTGTATACACCTGTGGGAGACCACTCAGCAAGGACAGGGGTGGAAGGGGATCCTCTGTGAGCTCTGAGGAGGAGGACGTGCTGCATCCATCCCACTGACAGAGTACTATCTTTTTGAAGCTTTTGGTGTTTGATGATAGAGGTGACTATTTTAGACATTTTAGAAATACTATTGTATTTTAAAATTTTAATTGACCAAAATGGTTCATGTTTGGTGATAAATATGATTATTTGATATGAGGGAAATTATTTATTTGCTTCATTAATATTTATCAATTATTATTTTGAAATGGTTCACTTATTTAGTTATACTACTCCCTTGCATTTCAATTTGATTTGATAACTTGTGTAAGTTATACTTTCTTTCAAACTATGACTTGCAAATATTTTTCTAACTGTTCTTTTGTTATTTAATTGTTTTGAGCTCATAATACACAAATATAGTTTTAAATTTTACTATACTTTCCTTCCTTGGAATATAGTTTTGATTAAGATTTTGCAAATAAAATTTCCAAATTTTTTCTTGCATTTTTATGAATTTATTTGAATTTAACTTTTTGATTTATCAAGAATTAATTTTAAAATAAGTAACTTTCTATTTCTTTAAACTTTTAATTAATCTTTAAACTTTTCATTAACCTTTCAAAAGCAATTCATATAGATATATTGACCATTTCTTAGTGTAGTCACCCAAAGTTTATAAAACACCTTCTAATAATAAATTTAAAATAATCCATCACTTTAGTTTCTGTCAACTCTTTTTGAGAAAACACCAATGTGGTATGCCACCCAAAAGAATATGAAATTTGAGTAATAATTTTACCTTCTGTTGTCTAATTAACATTCAGCTGTTTTTCTGTCAATTGTTGAGTTTTATTAATTATTCCTTACTGAAAGAGTTGCTGGCCCAGACCGGACACTTTAACCAGGAAAAGCCTCAGCCAAGTTAGGGGGCTCCTGCCTCCCCAGCCCCTATACATTTACCTGTAACCCTATACCCCCATCCCTAAGAACCTGTCCCCGGCGCCAAACGTGTGCCAATGAAATACCTGCGCATCCCTAATGCCCCTTAAGGTCCACCCCAGACAGAGGCTACGTATGGGCCTCACTCCATGTTTTAAAGAAGAAGGAGAAGAGTGAGTGTTCCAGAGAGAGACCGCCGGCCCGGGGTGGAGATGCTGCGCCCTGGGGGCCGAGGGGGTCTCTCCCCGCATTCCCGAAATAAAGGTTACTTATATTTTATACTTCTTATCTTTGCAGCCACCGCCGCCCACTCCTTTCACGGCCGTCCCCTCTTTCCACTCCACTCCACTCCTTCCACGGACCTCTTTCCCTTCCCCTCCTTCCTCTGCCCTTCTTCCTCCCTTTCTCAGACCTAACACTTAGGTTAGTAGTAAAAATAATACAAAGCATTTCCTTCCTAATATCAATAAAAGTTCCATGACTGTTACTACTAACAATTACTTGTTTTTGAGCTATGTAGATTCACATGGATGTAGAGCTAGGTAAATAGGTAAAAAAAAGAAATGAGTTAATAAAAAGAAAATTAGAGTTATAGTATACAAAAATATTCATTTATTTTAATATACCATTGGAATCTTCTTATACCCTTTTGATTAAGAAGTTTGTATATTTTGCACAGATATTTTTTTGCCTATAATTCCTTATTTTTTCTTATTTATACAATAAGCAGATATTCCACTCACTTCATGCAAATAATTGGAACAGATGTTTATTTTTTCTTTTTTTAGCACTCACCTGTTTTTGCTATAAGATATGGCAGGGACAGTTTGAAATTAGACATGGCTAATATTTTGGTAGTGGTATTTTAAAGATACTTTTCCATTCATTGTATGACATTTTCATATCACCTTCATGTTTTAAAATTGACTACCTTTTTCCTTAAAATAGTTTTTCCATTTACATCTTCAAAATTATCCTACTAGAGCTGAATTTAAGAGGTATTCTTAATTTTTGTAAAATTCTTTGTAAAATAAAATACTATCTCCATGATTATGTAGTTAATATTATTTCATGCTTTATCAATTTTTACTTTTATTGTCTTTAAGAATGTCTGTGACATTTAATATGCTATTATGAAATGCATTTATTCATTAACATCCTTTACACTCTTATTTTTCAATATCGATTTTAACTTTTAAAGAATGCCTAAACCTTGTGTTCTGGACAGCTACTTTGAAGATAGCAATATGCAATATATTAACTAGTGTTGATTTCCTATTATTTTGTTTTGAAATTGAGTATAATTTTTTATCCTTTTTTAGTTTTTAAAATAAAATTTAAAGAAATCAATAGCACTGAGTTTCAAACTTTTTTCTCTTAGTTAAAATTAAAGACTTCCTACAATATAGCCTTCCGTGTAATGCCTGCCTCCGTCTCCGTTCACTGAGCAGAGCCTCCCTGAGTGGAGACAGCTTGGATTCATACCAGCGGTGGGTCGCATACAGGGACAGCCCCTGTCTCCCACTGTACCCACCAGCAAGGGGTGTCCCTGAGTTCCTTTATTCTTGTCAGCAGGTGGCATCCCCGGTATCATGGGCGGTTTCAGCCCTTTTCACAGGCACCCTTTCCTTCAATTTGCAGTGAAGTTTGTTTTTTTTTTTTTTTTTAGATAATTTGTTTACATTTTTTTAATTAGCCTGCTGTTTTTCAGCTGCTAAATTTTAGATTTTCTTTTTTATATTTGAATAGAATTTCTTATGGGACAGGTTTTATCACATACATTTGTTGTAGTTACCCAAACTGTGATATTTCCTTTTTTTTAGTAGCATTTTACACAGAAGTTTTTAATTTTACAAAATATAAACTTCCCATTTTCTTTTATTGGTCATGTTTTCTGCATTATATCTCAAATTTATGGAGAAATTCAAAATCACCTAGGTGTTTTCAAATATTATTTCCCAAGTATTATACTTTCTCACCTTACATTTAGTTATAAGATTAGCTCTGAATTCTTTTTTGGGGGAGTGATGTAGTCTGTATTGAGAGACTTTTGTGTTTGGGGGTCCATATGGAAAGCCTAGCACCACTGGTTGAATAATTTATGATTTCCTTATTGAATTGACTTCACTACTTTCCATGTACTAGTGGAGTTTATTTCTGTGAGGTTCTTCTGAGCTCTCGTCCATTCAGTGGATCCATCTCTTTATTTCAGCAGGATGCAGGGGACATTATTTTAGTTTGCAGTTTTGCAAGAAATCTGAAAGCCAGTTAAGTGTTCTGTGTTTGTGCTTTCCAGTGCTGCTTTCCTCATCTGGATCAGTTTCATTACAATATAAACATTAGGATAAGTCGTCAGTATGTGAAAAGTAACTGACCAGAACTATGGAATTGCATTGTTTATAGATCAGCCCAGGAGGTGTGTGTGTGTGTGTGTGTGTGTGTGTAGGTAACTGAACCTAAATCCTTCCTATTGAACTATGTCTCTAACTCTTTTTGTTTTTCCTGTATTTTGAGACAGTTTCTCAGTAATTCGCTAAATTTCCCAGGATGGAATTGAAATTGGGATCTTCCAGCTTCAACCTTCCAGCATGTTAGGATAAGGGCCATGTGTCTCCATCCCTCCTAGAATTGACCTGTTAACAGTATAGAGTCTTCCTATCTATAGAAATGAAATATCTCTTCCTTTAGTGAGACCTTTTTTATTGTCTTACTCAAGAATATTTTGTTCTCTCACATTCATATTATGTACAGATTTTGCTACATTTCTGCATATTTCAATATAAGGAATGTTAATACAAATGATATTGTGGTTTCAGTTTCAGATTTTAATTGCTCAATCATTGCTAACATTGAAGACAGCAATTTCTCTTTTCTATAACAGGCTTTTTTTTGCAACCTTGCTTATTGGTTTCAAGAATATTTTATCTAATTATTTGGCATCTGCTCCATAAACAATAATTTCAAATTGAATAAAGATACTTTTATTTATTTATACTTAATCTGTATGCTTCTTATTTCTATCTTCCTGACATACCATATTAGTTAAGGCTTCCAGGTAATGCTGAAGAGTATTTCAAGAGATTGACTTTATTTGCGTCGTAGGGGAAAAATATCCAGTTTTTCACAGCTATGTATGATGTTATCTATTAATGTTTTGAAGACACTCTTTTATTAGGTTGAAAAAGTTGTCACTTATTCCTAGATGTTGAGATTTTATGCTAATTTATTTATCCTTGAACATATTTTGCATATCACATTTTTCAAGCAATTGTTCTGTTTAAACTATTTATCACATTTGAAGATAGTTTTTATATTATTCTTGTATTACTCTTTATACATTTATAAAACTATGATGATCCGTATTTCATTTCTGGAATAAATGATTTGGGGTTTTTTTGTTTGTTTGTTTGTTTGTTTGTTTTTCTTTTCTCATTTGCTTAGTCTGTTTACTTGTTGATCAGTTTTTTGGTCTTTTCATAGAAAACTCATTTGTTTTCACTGATGTGCTTATAATTGCCTGCACTGTATTAAGTCATTTTTACTATCTGAAATTTTATATGCTGTTATTTGAAAGCAAACATAGATTAGTTGTAAAGGTATATTGCTAATTATAGGAACTATAGGACAATTATTAAATTTTAGACAATAGTATAATTGAAATATTTAGATGAGAGAAAAATAGAATCATAAAATTCTCAGTTAAAATTTTAAAAGTGAAAGAAAATGAGGTAAAAAAAGACAAAAAGCAAAGATATGCCAAAAATATGTAGCAGTGACAAACCACAGACTTTAAGGCAATTCCAATGGTAATTAATTTCAAAGTGAATGATTACATACAACAAATAAAAGGGAATATCCAAAGGATTGCATTAAAGACAAAGTATGAGCATATTATATCCAAAGGAAACCTAATTTAAATATGAGGTCCTGACAAATAGTCAGTGGGAAGAAACAGCATGTGGGTGGTTATCAGAAAAACAAACGACTAGATTTGCAGACAAAACAGACTGACTGTAATTTCTTTTTAAAGAGTCAAAGGATAAATATCACATGGCTTTGCATGTGAATAACACTCAGCAGTGCGCAGCATTTCACACTCATTTTTCACACTAATATAAGAATATTGCTCTGCTGCCTGCCTTCGTATACATTCGGTACAGCTCTAAACAATCATGGAAATCACAGTTGTTCAAATCTTCCCTTTTAGGTGATTCAGGATTTTTGAACTTAATTATCTCTGTTGGAATATTCTTTTCCGTTTCTCCCTTTGAATATCTGACTATGCTTTACTTCAGGATTTCTGTGTTAAATAGTCTATGGTAAATGTGTCTTAAATTTTATCTTTGATGACTTTTTCTCTTATATGGACTTAGTTGCCTACATATAAGGCACTGTTAATTGATAGCAAGTTCATTTGATCTTGAAATCCTAGTCGACTATTTCTATGGTATATACTTCAATGGCTCTAAAGTCTTCAATGATTTATAACTTGCTGTCTTTCTTAATTTTTCTGACCATTTATTTATTTCATGGCCATTTGCTTCCAAAGCCCTCATTAAAAAATTGTCTTTGTTTTCCGGGATTTATTTTTCTTTTCTTTTCCAAATTCTTCTAACCTTATAATTTTCTTTATACTTGCTTTATTTTTCATTTCTTCTTATAAATTTCATGAATATTTTGCAATTAATTGTAGTGGGTTCAATATTGCTGCCTTCAACCTCCTACAAAGAATAGACCTCATAATACAGTCTTTTTAGGAAATAGCGTCTCTACAAAAGGCATGGCATTAACAGGAAGCCCTATCACACTAATTGGGTGGGCCCAGTGTTCCTGTGAGCAAAGGAAACTCATGCACAGACGCGCAGACAGGAAGATCACATGACAATGAGGTAGATGCTGGAACAATGTGGTACTGAACCAGGGTTGCTGTGGGCGATTGAATGTTAAGGAAAGGTTTTGGAACAGTCAGGGAAATGTGCCTCAGATATAATTTTTCTTGCAAATTTTGGTCCTCCAAATAGGGAGTGAATAATTCCTCTATGTGCAGTCACTAGTTCTGCTAATCTGTTGTTGTAGCCACGAAGAAGCTGAAGCACTCATCCTGATGATACCATAGTGTAATTACACATGCATTATATTTACCACGTCTTCCATTCTGTTATTAATATGATGCATTTTACAATTCTGTTTTTCTTGCCTCCCTGTTCTTTCTTTTTTATGTACTAGGTTAAAATATAACTTGATTTCTTTTCCATTTAACCAATCACTCAATGAGTTAAAACTTTGTATATTTAAGAATGTTTAGTGTTCGGTGTAATTGTCCTTCATTTGGCTATAGATTTCACTCAATATTTCTTATACCATAGATGCTTTCTTCTATTTGTAGATTTCATTCTTTCTTCATAATGAGATGAACTTAGTTCATTTCACCTGTATTTTTCATGTTCTCTTTACCGTGGGGAGCTACATACTTTAACACAAAAGAAAGTACAATTTAGGGTTACTTGTTTTGTATTTATTACAGTGTTATGTATTTTTTCCTCTGTAATTTTAAGCATTTGTTTCCAAAATATGCCTTTTGTTTCCCTTCTTTCAATTTGTCATAACCACTTACAGGGACCAGTGAATTACAGTTTTTTAAATTTTTTTTTTAATTTTTATTTAAAATATAGTAAAAATACAACAGAACAAGATAAAACAAAGTTGAGACAATGTAGTGACATTGGTACAAAACTTCAAAGCAGGATACTGGAATGGTAGTAATAGGTACTATAGTATATCTTATTATCTTCACAATAATTGTCCAGTCAATTGGTATAGCGAAATCAAACCAATAACAGACCATTGTAAAACCAATTGAAGGAGAATATTGAATAGAGCATAACAATCATTACAGAACATAACAGTGAAAATAACCTTTTCCTTCAAACAGAACATAGAAGGAAATCCGCCATATTTGCTGTATTGCATGTGGTCATCCTCCCAAGGGATGCTCAGAACTCTGCCCCAGTTGGTGTTGTGATGCGGGAGATGTGTGATTCTGAGCCCGCGTACCTGTAGGCTCATGGGAATGGCTGACTGGTTCTCCTCCCGGCCAGTGCTGGGGTGCTTACCAACAGGGTGGGCAAATTGCCTTCTTATGTAGCCACCTAAGTCCCACCTTGTCCGGGCCTCAGGTAGCCACCTCTAGTGAATTACATTGATATAGCTATCATTTCCGTTGAGTATGCCTTATTAAATCCCCATGATACAGATATTTTGCTGTGAATTTGTATCTCATGAAGGCTGGATGATCATGCTAATTTTTTTTAAAATTTGCTTGGTACTCTTCTTTCTATCATTACCTCTGTTTAGACTTTCTGATAAGATGTCCACATTTTAACACATACAGATCCATATATAACAATCTATCTTTTCCACTGAATCTATCAATTATCTCTCTTTCTTGTATACAAATAGGCAATACAGAGTGTTATACAAGATGAATATATTTATTATTGTCATGAGAATTATGGGGCCAGGGATATAGTTCAAACACAGCACCTCCCTAGCAAGCATGAGGTCATGAGTTTGATCCCCAATAACAAAAAAGAGACAGAGAAAGAGAGAGACAGAGAGACAGAGAGAGAGAGAGAGAGGGAGAGAGAGAGAAAGAGAGAGAGAGAGAAGGAGAGAGAGAGAGAGAGAGAGAGAGAGAGAGAGAGAGAGAGACAGAGAGAGAGAGAGAGAGAGAGAGAGAGAGAGAGAGAGAGAGAGTGTTATGGCCAAGGAAGTGCATAAGTACAAGAGCAACAATGTCCAACTGTTTCTGTCCATGGAATACAAAATGGCGAACACAGGAGCCAGTTCAGAAATAGCAGCAGGAATACTGTGTTACTGAGCTAACTCTGTGTTCTTACTGTAAGTCCGTGGTCCACTCTTTCTTGGTTTTCTCCTTTAACCAACAGTAAACCCTGAGCCTTAAAGAAGGAAGAGAGCCGCTGAACTCCTCAAACTCAGTGGCTCCTTTGTTTCTCACGAAAAGAGGTGATATCATGGAAGCTTAATGATATGAGGCTGTGAGTAAAATACGTCCTTGCAGCTCTCCGGGTGTGAGAAGGAAACCCACGAGTGACAGCTCCAGCCTGATCAGGAATGGCACCACCTACTTGACCGGAGATCCATTCATAAGGCAAATGCTCGACCATTACACACAAAGTCTAGAAACCATCACTGGTTATTATACTAGACAAAAATGTCCAGCACTGGGTGACAGTGCAGAGCACTCTACCCTGTGAAACATGGGGAACTTTTTGTGAGAGCTTTCATACCCCTCGCTTTGCAATAGCCAAATGAATATAATGTTGCAGAAATTTACTAACTCAGTAGTGGAAAGTACACAATCTTGGTTTACACACAAGTTTTGCCGAATATCTTCTTTGGGTAATAAGAGCTTTACTCCCTTTTCCTGTACCCACCACACATTTTAAGGGGACCACCAAACACAGTACCTTACTGTTTAATGTATTAATAGACACACAGCTCAATAATAATTGGTCATGTTTCAGTTTTCTTGCCAACAAAAATTAGACAAAATAGTAGGCAGGTAATATAAGAGCTAATATTATCAGGAAATTATATTTTCCTGATATTTTAAAATCAGATTCAGGGGAATATTTTTTTTTCTCTTTAAATTGTCCATGTATCTTACAGTGTGGTTTGCTCCTTCGGTGCTTAAAGAACAATAAGAAGTGGGAAGAAAGAGGGAGAAAAAGGGTGTCGTGAACAGTTGATTTCATGGTGGATGCAATGTACATGATGATGGATTTAAAAATACAGGAGATTTTTGGAGCAAGGCTTGCCAGAAGCACATCTGTAGGTGTTAGAATGGAGAAGGTATGGTTTTCAGTAGCACTTTCTGAGGGAATTCAACATGCCTAAGATCTAGATTGTATCCCCTTAAAAATGACTGCTAAGTTTTGGCCTCTAGAAATTTAAAATAATGACATTGTGTTTTACATGATCATAGTTTTGGCAAATGTGTTACAGCATCCATAGGAAACTAATACTATATACTTTTACACTCAAAGCAAGGTTATGCTAAATTTCAATGAATACTTTCTCATCACTTTCTCTGTTTTAGAAATAGTTTATTCTTTAATGATAGTGACTTTTCTATTCTTTGCTCAAAACTTTTAGAATTTTGTTGGCAGAAGAATGCTAAATTTGAACTTTTAGGTCAGTGGAAATTCTCTGAATGCACTGCGATGAACACTACAATTACTCACCTCTGTGGGATCTGAGTCCAATTTTCCTTTATTAGATAGAATATTAACCTCTCACACAATTCCAGCTATAAAACGCCACGGGTCAGCATTACTCACAGAATTCTGAAGAATAATCACTTGCATTAAATTACAGTCACATGTTGGAGTGAATAAAATAAAATGATTCCTTATGAGTTTGTATGTATAAATTCTGAAGCGCAATTTTATAGAGCAGAAACAGATGAAGAGGTCAGGTAGTTACAAGCTAATGAGAAATAAATTGCTATAATCAGCGACCTAACATTGCCTGAAGGATTTCCTTCTACAGTAATGGGTTCAGCTGGCGAAGGGTCTTAATGTTGCTGTTTGAAACTCTTGTTCAGCATTTGTAATATTATTCTAAAGCTTGATTACATCATGGACCAAGTGGATCCATTAAGGAGTATTTGCCTGAAGTGATTTGATTTTAATGTCTCCTAAGTACCTAGTTGTATGGAACCACAAGGAAAACTGACATAGTCTCTCTCCACGGAGTGACCTTCATTCATCTTAAGCCCATCTTTGTTGTGGTGTCTTGAGAAACATCACATCTTATTTATATTTATTACAGAAAAAGTGTTTTTACCTTATCGGTCTCTTAAATGGAACTCTACTGAAAATCATTTATTAGTGGTTTATTTCAAAATTTAAACTGTGTTACATTGCATACATGAGTACTTTTTGTATAGTTTATTCATCTCTTTTAAAACATTCCTTTGATCATATAAGCAATGAAAACTAATATTTTCTTTTTTTTTCTTTCTTTTTTATACCAGGGATCGAACTCTAGACCTTGTGTTTGCATCAGGTGATTATGCTGCTGAGCTAAATCACTGGCCCCAATATTTTCTTTATAAATCATAATTAAAATTCAAATAAACTTTAAATGAATAAGTAAAATATCTGTAAAGAATGACAAAGACCCTATAATAGTGACTAGTTCTATTAATACCATGTTTTTTCACTTTTCCTGCCATTAGGAATATAGTGCTGAGTTCTCTTGCATGAATCATGTGACTGCATGTATCCAGTACACCGAATTTTTGGTGTGATCTGTAGACTCTGACCCTGACAATACCAGGTATTGCACCAGGTACAACTCCAGGTAGCAATTGCTCTCACAGCCTTGCAATGGTAAAGATACTGAGAATCTTGGGTCTACCTGAGTGCAGAAAGTAGCCAGACTGAGAAGACAGCTCTCAATCGTGCCAGTGAACCTCGCATGCTTTCTTACTGCTCATGGGAATGTTTGGGGATGTGGCATTGTAGTAAGAATGCACTGCATAAAAAGAACTCACCACAGAACTCAGAGGAAAAAATCACAGGATGCTGTGTAAAATACATGAGCACACATCATCTTTCTTTAAAAATAGCAACACGACTAAAATTTAGCTAATTCTACTGAAGTTGTAAGGATTTCTGTACATAACTTTAAAAAATCTCTATAAGGGAATATTTCAAAATCATTCTGAATGATGAGGAAAACGAATAGATTGGCAACTCAGAAAATAAAACATGTGTTATATACACAGATACCTCACTGAGTCCATTATTTTGGGGGAAATAACCTCTATTTTTATTTCAAAAAATGATGAAAGGATACATTTGTAAGATTAAAGAATTTGAAATTAGGCAGAAAATGTTATCATTTCTTATGTGGCCAGTGATGTGTAGCATGCATATGAGATACCTAAAGAACATTTTACCACATATAACATGCATAACTTGGATAAAGTTTATTTCTTTGCATTTAACAATATGCTAACAAAATACTTAGATTGTCTTGATGAGATAAAAACTAATTTAAAATGTTCTGATCATGTAAAAGATAAAATAAAATGTTCTCAAAATTCACTTATCCTCCTTGCTAAAAACACAAAACAAAATTTATGGCTCTTTGATCGAAAAATTATTTCTTGGGGGTGTTTTCTTTTTGGTCATTAGGAATGTAATTTCAGTTAAAATTAGTCACTGTTCAGCTGGAATTCAGCAGGAGGTGAATCAATTCAAGCAACAATAAAAAGTCCTACTGAAATCTTATAGTTTGTGTCATTTCAACTTTCTGATAAATAAATCCCATGATTCTCTATTGAGCAACGTCAGTGATCTCTCATCTTCATAAAACAGAAGGCGATCCAACATATTTGCAGATTTCTGCTCATATTTCACTACCATACCTCCATTTCAGCAGAAAAATGTGGAATTTGATTAGCATAAGCTGAAAAGAGACCTCAACTTCATGGTAATCACTAAGTAAAAATCTGTAATACATAAATCATAAATGGTAAGCAAACAAAACATGATACTATGTTAATTTGTTAAACTACTGCAGAAAGGAGAGACACAGAGAAAGAGAGAGACAGAGACAGAAAGAGACAGCTCAAATAAAAGCTGAAAATAAGTTTCATAAAGAGCAGAACAAGATACCTGTCAATAATTACTTTCAATGTAAATGATTTTAGTATCAATGTAAATGAATCTAGTATCAAAATATGTGAAACCATTGAATGGATTAAAGAATAATATTCAACTGTCTGTTGCTTGCAAGAAATCCACTTCACTGCTAAGATGGTAGGCAAAAAATAAATGAATGCAATATGATATATAAGTCAAAGCCAAATTAAGAAATAGTTATCATTCTAACATTAGATAAGTCAGAGTTTTAAGGCAGGAAAAAGTAACAATTATATACTTACAAAGAATTTAACTCGGAAAAAATTAAACAAATCTCTAATGTATGTGCTTAGTGTTTGGAGTACATAAATAAAGGAATAAATACACCGTGCAGCACTAGACCTTCCCGGAGTCTTCTAGCCCGGCCCTGGCTGCAGGCTCGGACACGCTACTTTCAGGAACACACAGGTAATCATCCAAGCAGTGGAGTAACGCAGAGTGAGCTCTCACCCTAGCAAATAATCCTAACAGATATTTAGAGAACATTGCATAAGCCAGCTGTCATAGAAACATTTTTCTTATCAATGCAGTGAAAATTACCCAGGATACCTCATACTAGACTGTAGTACAAGTTTCAAACATTTTTAAAACATCGAAAGCATGCCAAGTATGTTTTCTGAACTCAACGTAGTAAAAGTAGAAATAAATAACAAAAAAAATGTTTTGGGAAGCATATGAATACACATAAATTAACCAAGTAACTACTTAACAACAAACAGATCAAGGAAGAAATCAAGAAGGAAACTAAAACCTTCTGGAAATAGATGGAAATGGAGACACAATATACAAAACTTTTAGTGGCCTAACGAAAGCATCATTAAGAGAAAAGTTTTCAGGGTTACACATCTACATCTAAAGGATCAACATGTCCCAGGGAAACAAACTATCATTTCATCTCAAGGAATTAGAAATACAAGATTAAACTAATTTCAGAGTTGGTAGAAGTGAAGAACTAATTATGATAAAAGCAGACATAAATGAAATGCTACCTAAAAATGAATTCAAATTTCAAGGAAAGAAAGAGGCAGTTACCCAGAAAGAAAGACAGAGAGAGAGAGAGAGAGAGAGAGAGAGAGAGAGAGAGAGAGAGAGAGTCTTAGATCATTGGTCAGACTAAGAGAAAGAAGGAAAAGAAAACATTGAATAAAATTAGAGATTAAAAGGGAAACACAGCAAGACACTATTAAAATGAAAAGATAATTAGGTTTTTTAAAACATCATATAGGAAGCATACAAATCCATAGCACATGTATCTTAAGAATAATCATGAAGAAATAGAACAGCTGTTCATACCAATAATCGCAGCACTGAATAATAATTTTAAGTCTTTCATAAAAGAAAAGGCAGAGCCACTTGGCTGAATCCAACCAAACATGTAAGAAAACTTACTACTAATGCTCTTTAAGTTACTCCAAACATATTAGAGAAGGGTAAAAAATTTTAGAGACAGGGTCTCCTTATGTAGCTCCATCTGGCGTTGAACTCATCGTGTAGCTCAGGCTGCCCATGGTCTTATGGTAATCTCCTACCTCACCCTCTCAAAAGCTGGGATCACAGGGTGTGCCACCAACCGCAGCTGAGAATTCCTGTAAACACAATACTGTGTGATGCCAGCATAACCAGAAAAACCATTATTCTCATATCAGATAAAAATTCAACCAAAATTTTAAACAACACAAAACTAAATGAAACTAAAACTATTACAGGCTAATATTTCTGATGATGAAAATTCATGCACAAATCTTGAACAAAATATTGACAAATTGAATCAAACAGCACTTAGAAACATTATTTATCATAATCTAATGGGGTTCAGCTTCGAAGATGAAATGAGGATTAACTATGCACAGATCAATACATTACATACATATAAATTAAATACAATAAATTAGATACATCCAAAAGGCTGAATAACCAAGGCAATAGGACTATCTTACTTGATGCTGATAATAAAATTCATCATGCACGCATGACAAAAACACTGAGCAAATTAGGTATATAAGGAATGTACAGAATAAATACCACTTTATTATGCTATTAGCTAAATAGCTCACATATTGATGGGAAACCCCAGAAAGATTTTTTTTAATGATCTGGAACAAGACAAGGATGGTTGCTTCTATCTATATAGTCAGTGTAAGGTTGGAGGTTCAATCCAGAGCAATTAGGCATCCAAAATGGAAAAGACATTAAATTATCACTGTTTGCAGATGACATGATCTTAGCCATAGGAAATTCCAAAATCTTTACCAAAAAAGTATTAGAGCTAATTAAGCAGACTTATGGAATTGAAAATCAACACACAAAAATCAGTAGTATTTTTACATATCAATAGAGAATTATCTAAAACAAACATCAAGAAAGAAATCTTGCTTATAAAATCTACTACAAAATCACCAGAAATACCCTTTCCAAAAGAATTCAAAGATTTCTATAATGAAAATTATAAAATACTGATTACAGAAATTGAAAAAAACAGAAATGTGGAGAGAAATCTTGTATTCATAGATTGGAAGAATTGCTACTATTTCAGTATCCACAATGATGAACTGGTTTCTCTATTCAGTGCAATCCTCATCAAAATGCCAATGGCATTCTTTGTCGAACTAGAAATGACAATTCTAAATTTTATTTACAAGAAAAAAGAAGCAAGAAAAACCTGAGACAATGAAAGTCTTTTGAAGTTTAAACCTAAACTGGAAGATGTTACTCTACCTGACTTGAAACCATACCATTAAGTTATAATAACCAGCAGCATTATGTTGGCATGAAAGCACACGGGATGTGGGAACAGAAGAGAGTGACTGCAGGTAAACTAACGCATGTGCAACCAACTGAGTGTCAACAAGTGTGCTGAGAACAACATCGAAGAAAGAATAACTTTTCAGTAAATGATGGTGAGGAAATTTTGTATTCACATGTACAAGGATGGTTACAGTCCCACTCACCAGCTACAGAATCAGTTCAAAAAGAGATTAAAGACTTAAATGTAATACTGGGAAATATGAAAATCATTGAAAATGCTCAACAACTGTGAACCAGTAAATAATGCTTAAAACCATCAATCATCAGGGAAACATGAATCAAAAATGCAATGAAATACCACCTCACCAGAGTCAGAACAGCTGAGATCACAACTAAAGAGAACCAGGCTTGTGAAGGTGTAGAGAAAGGGCGGGCTTTGCATGCTGGAGTTAGGAACGGAAGGCAGAGTCCCCCGCTTTATAATCAACATGTAGATTGCGGATAATTGAATTACAGTTTCTGAAATAAACTGATGTTAAACTATTTTACACATAGAAATTAAGAAGGAAATTTCACTGAAGTTAATGTTTAAGAAACACTACTGTTGCCTCAGTTGAAAATACAAAATTCAAATGCATCAGGTTTGGATAGAACCAAAATGTTTAGTTGTAAATATTGGAAAATTTTATACAAAATCCCTAAATTGTCTTCAGATCAGCTCATTAGACACTTTTGTTTTTCCAGATAGGAATATTTTAAAAATAATAGTCATATGACCTTGTGGTTTAAAATAATGCTTACTAATTATCTAAGACCATACCCACCTGAAATTTGGACTTTATTATGAATAGTTGAGATTACTATCCAAGAAGGCATGAGATCATTTTACATCAGAGCTTTTGTGAAATGGTAAACAGAGCAAATGTGAATAAATTTCACATTATTTTTAATATCTAAAAAGCAATTACTTTAATAAAAGTAGCCAAGCAAAGTGAATAATATCAAGAAAGATTTCTAAAAATAAAATTCTAGCAAAGCAAGTGCTTTTTAGAAGAAATGTTTAAGTCAGGGTGAATTAAGTTTACAAAGTTTGAGTGGTTACAAAGTCGTCTGAGAGGAAACTTCAGTATGTAGTGGTAAGGAATTACACTGTTTTAAAAGAAGCATCTGGGGCTGGAGATTAGCTCAGTGTCATGAGCGCCTGCCTTGCAAGCAGGCAGTCATGAGTTCAATCCCCAGTACCGATAAAAAGGAAAAAGACAAAAAAAAAAAAAAAAAAAAAAAAAAAAAGCGTCTAAGGTTTGTATGTACTTTTGCACATGAGTGTGTACAGTTCACAGGTGTGTATATTTACATACATGTGATCACCTAACAGACTCTTAAGGGAGAATGAAATTGAATAGCCAGTATTTCAATACATCATAAGATTCCTACACTTATGTCAACCTGCCTTCTCGTAATTCTTCACGACTCGCAGGACATGTGTTTAACTAGAGATTATGAAATGCAAATGAGGTTCTGAGGGCTTTAGATCAAAGAGGAGAGGAAGGGTAGAAAACTTGTTCACTAACTCTCCAAGGAGCTAGTCAGAATTACATGAACAGCTAACGTCAAATATTTCCATATCACACATTTTCCCACATTTATTCATGGCAGGAGAACCCAAAGGCATCTTCTAGCCCAGGCAGACAGATGATTAAGAGACTGCATAGGGCTGACACCTTTGATATTTTAGGGTGTCCTTTTTTAGTACCAAGGGCGAATCTCCTTGATGAGGCGTGAGATAAAAACTGCTACCATCAAAGGGATTTTGGCTCTGTGAGGAACTGGAAGACAGCTCCATCCAGCCTATTGAAATTACTTACTGATTACTAACTTGGAAAAAGGAAGTTCATAGTTATGGTGAAAAACTAATTCAAATTAATGATGATTGACTAGAATTCATTAAAAAATGAAAGTCTAGTTAGAACTCTACTTTGGAAAATGGGAAGTCCTTATTTAATTTTCCTTCTGCATTTTTGCTTTGAAATTTGAAGCATGTATATGATAACTATTTGAATCCAGAATTAAAGCATAATACTTTATAATATGTTTATATACATAAAATAAGTTTGATTTATCCACTTGAAGGATGTTTGAATATAGATGCCTCAAACATTTAGAATTTTAGTTATGAAATAAAATAGGAAATATAAAAAATTGATAAGTATACAAAACTTACAAAAATTAAATCATATTAATTTTGTCTAATTTGACATAAACCCTGTCATATATATATATATATATATATATATATATATAATCATTTTTATATATGCAATCCATTTTTTATATTCATTTATGTGAAGTGTAGTGAAGAAATCAGGATCTAGAGGTTATCTCCAATACTGTGATAAAAGTCATAGTTATATCTTAATTTTTTCTATAATCAAAATTTTGGAAGTAATATCATGCCTTTAAATTTTGTTACAGTTGATATTCTTAATTAAAATGTTATTCTTTCCACATAACCAATAGGATCAGTATGAAATTAAGTAACTGGATGAACCTATAAATATCTTTGTCTTAGAAGGGTATGTGATTCATTAACTAATTCAACTCTTCTTTCACCCAAGTAATAAGGAATAGAAACACCCAGGAGGAGGAGAGTAGGTCCTTTCTCAACTGCCGAGTTAAGTTCCAGGTGAATATAGCTCGGTGAGAACATGTTAAATAAGCAATCACTTACACCCAAGTTGATCTCCGCAAGAACTGTGAGCTCAGAGAACACCTCATGTAGAGGAAGCTATCATAGCAAAAACAACCACTGTAAATGGTACCATAGATGTCTCAACTTCGCAACTTGAGAGTGGGGAGGGAAAAATTAACGGATTATAAGAAATATTCCAAGCAATGGATTGATGGAGGTGACTGTGGAAAGTGAAAATATTCTGTGCTTTCTGTTCCATGTTAGGAAGAGCTAGTGGGAAAGCAAAGGAACATAAAATCAGAAGGTAGTTGGGCTTGAATATCATGATCCACAACTGGAAAACAAATCTACCTTTCTAAATTCTCCTTCTTTCTGTCCCTATGCGCACATGTGTGTGTGTGTGAATGTTGTGTGTGTGTCTGTCTGTGGGTGTGTGTGTACACACTTCTGGCCTCTCTCCTCACACAGGTGTCCTTTTCCCTACAAGAGTTGCTCCAAGCAGTTAAAAGAGGTTTAGGGGAAGGAAGCCCAGCTCACAACCCCATGGTGTCAAGTTGGTGTTGGGAGCCCATGTCCAATGGTCACCAAATAACCTGTTTCCCTAAGATCAGGACCTTCGCCTACACAGGTGCCATCAAGATACTTATTTGGTTTATTTATTTTAATTCTCGAATGGATCAAAGTCCAAGGAGGGTAAATGTTTCGAGAATCCTCATTGTCATTGTTATTTTCATCTAATATTTAATGTTAGAAGTAAACTTGACTTTCAGATGTTTTCAGTTAGTTTTAGGGGAACCAAAAGAGAATGTCAGCAGCTGAGTGTGAGCAGGCCTGTGTGTGGTCTGTGTGTGCAAATATTTTAAAAATGGGAATATGGAAAAGGAAAGAGAATGAAAGGACCTGAGGTGCTGCTGTTACTTCCCTGCGGAGTCCGTGAACAGCATCGCTTACAACTCTTCTAGGCATCTGTGTGCTATCTTCTAGTGGGGACTGTGTCACCTGATTTGATTGCAGGTTCTGCAGTCAACAGAGGAGAGCACAGAACTGGACACAAATCATCACGTGTTGGAGTTTCAAGGCCCACAGTGCAGCCAGTGGGAGAGTGCTTGCCTAGCATGCCCCATGCTGTGGATTTGGAGGCCAGAACCAACATTATAACCACACAGCCACCTCCACCATAACAAAAAACAGAGAAAGAATAAGGGAATTGGAATTTAAAGAGGAAAAGTGACTTAAAATGGCATATATGATATGAGCATTATCATATAGAATATATCTCACTGATTTTACACTGCAGGGAGGAGCGTTGTTAGTAATGCATACCTGATCCTCAACATTTTCAGAGACAAACCAAATGTTCTGCCCTGCATAGATTCTTTTGGGATACAGCTCAAAATACTTCTAGTACCATATTCACAAATCTGTGTACAAATTTTACAGTGCTTAGTGCAAGATCCTTTAAATGACAGTGACCTGTATCCTTGTCCCTCATTCAGACTGCAAAGTAATAGATTATAGTGTGTATTTCAATACAGCAAATGAAGACCTAATAAATACCTATTAAAATGCAAATATTATGTAGATACATTATTCTTAAACACTGGTAGCTGTGATTGATTGTAGCTCCTGAATGACTATTAGCAAGTGCAATAAATTTAACATAAATCAGTGCCTATAACAATGTCAGAAACTAACAATGCTTTAGTGACAAATGAGTCCATGTGAAGTTGAACAATGCAAAGTGCGTTAAAACGGGGAAAGTTTATCAATGCAGAAGTGGAATCTTAGGTCTAAGCATTTATTTAACCTGACAGTTATACTTTGACATAAACGCGCAATATTCAGCACTTATAGAGTAGGGTACACTTAAAATACGACACAATGCAAATTATGTTACTTTCCTATTCGGTCTACTATAATATCTAAATTTTATGATTCTTAGGTAAAAAGTATGTTTTGAAGTAAGATATTCCTATATATGTAAAAAAGGTTGTAGAACTGCCTAGATTTCGTGTATTTCATTTGACTCTATATATCAGAAAAGAAATCTATCTGCGGCTAAAGCCACCATCAACATGAGATTAGCCACTACGAGCCTGGGAACTCCATGTGTAACGCACTCCTGTTGTAGGTACAAGATAAGGTTTAAAAACAAAGCAAAACAAAACAAGAACTAGACAAAAGAGTGAAAACAATGTGTTTAGGGGCGGGGGATTTAGCTCAGCAGCATAAGCACCTGCCTTGGAAGCATGCAGTTCTGACTTTGATCCCCAGAACCCCCCCCCCCAAAAAAAATATATATGTGTGTGTGTGTGTGTGTGTGTGTGTGTGTGTGTGTGTGTGTAGCTTGACATTGGGATTATTTGTAATTTTTGAAACTAATTTAATCTTTTAAATTTTATTTTCATTTTTAAAATTTTATCTTAAAGAGGATAAAATAAATACAACAAAACAGAATAAAGTAGATCAGAAGAAAAAGCAATGTAAGTGACACAGATTTCAAAGCAAGATAATAGGAGATCTACCGTGGCTACCATAATGTTTCTTGCTTTCTCCAAAACAAGATAGTACTCATATATAACAAAATAGTATTAAACTGATCAGAACAGACTGATGAAGGCATTATAGGTCTTCAAAACCAGATAACAGGAAGATCAACAATGGCTGCCATAACGTCTGTCGTTCTTGTTTGAATTAGCTGTCCATAGCTTCACGTGCGTTGAAATTAAACAGTACAAAACAGGCTAAAATTACCCTGAACAAAGAATAACAGCATTACTGGATTTCACAGCGTGACAATAAGGAATCAGCAATGGATACCATAGTGTCTCTTTTTCTTCAAAGTAGCTATTCATATTATCACACATAATATAATCGATTCTCACAAATTGTTTAGGGGAAATTCTACACGTGTATAAGCCTCTACACGTATACCTATCCTTTCTGCATTAAAGAGAAAAACAAAACAGATTACTAAAAAAGTAAGATACAAAAAAGACAAATAACTAACAAACAATAGCAAAGAGCCCAGAACAATGACAATACAGGCCTTTAAAACAAGGTGGTAGGAGCATAACTAGGGTTGTTATTTTACACTGTGTTTTTCAAGGGTTTATAGGGCCCCACACCGCCACTCCATGATGAAGTAACATGGTAGAGTTGTTCATTGTCCCTCAACAAGGACTTCACTGGCTTGCATTTGGACTGACTGCCATCACTGGGTAGTGTTTCATCCTTATGTTGTGAACACATGAGCAGATCTTCTAAGATATAGTTGTAAATATGTTAATAAAATATACCAAATATCTTCTATTTGAAAAACTGCATAAGATGATATAACTTTTTGTCTAAAAATGACTGCATAAATTTGCCAGATATAAATACTTCAGTAAAATCGAGGAGGGGGAGGAGGCTGAGACAGACGCTCAGGGTCACTGCCACACCTGCCTTAAGTACACCAGTGCCACTCTCCCGCTGACTACAAGAGCAAGAAGAGAAACAAAAGTTCGGTCATACACGGATGGATGCACAGTTGGCCTCCTGTGTTCGCTGTTGTTCTAACACAGCTTCTAAAGGTTGGTCAAACTTGGAGGCTTCTCATTTCATCAGTGAGCACCAGAAATAACAAATTTTGTCTGAGAGATTTATAGAAACACGTTTCGATTCAGGCACAGTTTTATTATTTTTTTCTGTTCTTTAAACACACAAACTAGAAGACTATCAATATTCAGACTTCTGTTTGAACGTGGGGCTGTTCCTATGTCAAATCAGATCTTTGTTCTTCTGTGTTTCCTATAAAGTGAAACCTGTTCAGTCTCTGTATCCTCCCGTTTATTCCCTCACCTGTTGATCTTCAGTATTTGTTTGACAAGTCTTCAACTCTGAATCAAGTCAAGCATATAACTCCATTCCTTTTAAATGAAAAACAGAAAGAATAAAAAAAAATACCATGAACTTTCCAAACACAAATGTGAGCCCATATACTCCAATTAGAGTTATCTGATTTCCACTTTTTGGGAAAATTTTCCCTAAATGTATAGCCCTGTTAATATATTTTCACTTTGTGGCTTTTTATTTTCCTATTAGGTTTACTGAAGGAAAGGACTTTTTCTTTTTTTTTTTTTTTTTGATAGTCATAGCAACTGTATTTATAAAAGACAATAATTGGAATGAATAAGCAAGTTGTGATTTTCTGCACAATATAATATACACAGGAATAAAAAAGAAATTTACACACAACATATATGAAGACAAAGAGAAATATACTGAATTAAAATAGTCAGATAAAATTATTCTTACAATATGATTTCATGTATATAAAATTCTAGAATATGCAAATAATCTTTATGAAAGCAAATAAGTGGTTGCTTGGGCATAGGAGAAAGGAGAAGAAAGAAACATGAAGATACATTGGGGAGACATTGGTTAAGGACTGCTGTCATAATTTCACAAGTGTGTGCATACATAAAAAATTATTCCTCTTAAATATGATACAGTCAACTGTATATCAATAAATCTATTTTAGAAATGCAACTTTTGAAAATACAGTTTTAAAATATTGGTAGTAACATTTTAATTAATGTTTATACTGACTGCCTGTGTTATCAGGACTTCAGGTGTGGATAACTTGAGACACCTGCCATGGTGACCATTATTTTAGAGGGTGAGATTAAGCATAAAAAAAAACAGAACAAAACTGATCATAAGGAAACAGTTTAAGAAACACAGATTTCAAAGCAAGTCCACTGGAGATCCTCACTGTCTATCTTACTGTCTCTAGTTTTCTTCAAAAATATTTGTCTCCATCTTCACACACACTAAATACATACTGAACATTATAGAACTAACCTAATCATAACAGGATGATGAAGGCTTCTTAGGTCTTCAAGACCTGGCATTGGGGAAGTCAACAATGACTGCCATAATGTCTCTCATTCTCTTCGTAGTAGCTATCTTTATCTTTATGTATGCTTAAATTGAACATAAGAGATCAGGCTAATATCACTCTGAACAGTGAATAATAGTATTGCTAGATTTTATATCATAGTGCTACATAATTAGCACTGAGTTTCTTAGCGTCTCTTATTCAGAGTATCTGTTCATTTCATTGTACGTTATATAATCTGTTCCCATAAATGGTTTAGAAATTCTTCCCATGTGTGAATCTCTACATATATATTTGTCCTTTCTGTATTATAGGGAAATACAGATCAAAACAAGACAACAATATGATTTCGTAGAAAAACATGAAAAAGACATATAAAACCACAAAATTAGGTGATCTGCAGCAGTTACTATGCTTTCTCTTGTTATTTTCAATAGAATTGTCCACATCTTCAGGCATAATATAATTGAACATAACATTACATACCTATTTTAACAAAAACACAACTTTGGAGACATTGTAGGAGTTCAAAAGCAGTTAATAATCAAATCATAATGGATATTTTATTACATCTTGTCATCTTCAGAGTAGTTGCCTCTACTCTTAGACTTGATACAATCACGCACACCAAATTCGAATAAAATCAGTCAAGGCAAAACAGCAGTCTAACAAACCAGATTCAAATAAGATCAATCATAGTAAGACAATGTTAGTAATACAGGGCTTCAGTTTAAGTTAATAGGAAATTAAGGATATTTACCGTGGTATAGCCTGCTATTTTGGGGGTAGCTGTCTGTTCCCTCAAATCTAGTATGAGTAGACAAACTGGAACAAAATAAAATCAAGCTAAACTGAGCAATAAGACTACTGTAACATTTAAATCCTGATACATTATTAACAATGCCCTCTGCCTTCCTTTTTAGACAGTTCCTCACCTTTCCCCTTCTCAGGATGCTTTGTATATTTTGGGTCCCAATAGCTCTTTTAGTTTTCAGATTAGGAGGTCAACCCGTTATCTATCTGAGTGTTGCTGAACCTTTTTACCCCAGAGCTTGATCTTGAGCTGTACTCCTTTACTTGCTATAGCCAGAAGGTTTTTCTTCCTTCCAGCTGTGTAGTTCTACTCTGCACAAAAGTGTCATAACTTTCCAACCTATCTGCGGCTGCTGGATGAGTTGGCCCTATTTCTCTCTGGTTCCCTGTCACATATAGCATTGTTTTCTCATCCTTGATTTTCAGTTTATTAACCCTCTTTAAGGTCGAGTATATTTCCTGTTCCAAACATCTTGATGGATCTTGCCTCCTAATCTACTTTGCCTGTCTTTCTTTTTGTTAGTGTATCAGGGCTATCTATATTAGAAATCATAGCCTACCTTCTCTGCCTCATCTCTGTTATTCTATTTTTCTGCTATTGTTTGTTCACTTTTCTCCTTCATTCCACTGTCTGATCCATTCAGTGAGGCCTCTCTGCCACTGTTGCTGGAATCCTGGTATCCTTTCCTCTCTCTCTCTAGAATGTCCATCAGTATTTTTTATAGGGTTGGATTGGTGGTCATGAACTCCCACAGTTCCTCCTTTCTTGGAGACATCTAATTTCTCCAATAATTTTGAGATAGAGTTTTGCAGAGCATATCACTCTGCCTTAATATCTAGAAGCATATTTTTTTTGCATTTTTATTATTTTGTATTTTAAAGATAGGAAAAAAACAAAAACAAACAAACAAACAAAACTACAGAACAAAGCCAGTCAGAACAATGCAGTGAAATTGGTATGGAACTTCAGAACAGGATACTGGGATAACAAGCAATAGGTACCATAGTATATTTGATTTTCTTCACAGTAGTTGTCCATTCAATCAGATATAGCAAAATCAAGCCAAAAACAGAACATCATAAAACCTATCAAACAGAATATTGAATAGAGCAAAAACAATTAATCAGACAGAACAAAGAAAAACAGTAAAAACTGTTGTACTCTAAGAAAATAGCTTCATTATTTTGTGTATTATAGCATACCTGCAATGTGGCTTACTAAATGTGGTTTTTTTTATCCTCTTTTCCTAACTGATATGTTAAGTGACCTAATTGTTATGTTGAGCAATACTCTCCAATGTAAAGAATTGCAAGAATCTCACCTAATTGATATGTTAACCAGAGCAACCCTCTACAAACAAGAAGAGTGGTGCTAAAACAAGCTGACAAGGGTTGTTAATCACGTTTAGGTGGCTCTATTCTCCACTAAAGAGCTAAAGAAAACTAGGATGGCCCACTAATTTACACTTGTTTGAAGTAACTTGCTTGTGTGCAGGGAGATTTACGTATGAGTTTAACCCTTTACCTGACCTTGATTCCCTTCCCAGCAAGATAGTTAAACATAACTGCCATTTTCCTGTTCTGTAGAGCGCCTTATTGTCTTCCCTCACCTATCTATCTAGGCCATAAAGAATTTGGGTTTCTGGTGACCTCTTCCCAACCCGGTGATGATCTGTCATAAAATGATCCTGCCCCAATTTTAAGAACTGTTTAGCTTCAAAGAAATTACCAGGAAATACTTGTTCTGTATGCACCAAATGAGTTAGATATCAGATCTTTGTAAAACTTAAGTTTCAGCTTCTTGTAACTCTTGACCCTTTCGCACCCACTAGAGAAAATGATCTGTCCTGGGATAATTAACTCTCCACTTTCTTCTCCAAATATTGCTGCAGATGTGCCACTCCAAGATAATGTCAGTCTGCAGGATGGGAGTAATTTGAGAAACACCAGGAACTCCCGAGATTGTCAGAGCTAAGTGGACAGTAATACATTTTCCAGATGCAGGTCAACAGGTTTAATGGCCTTGCGGGTTTCCCCCCCCCACTTTTCCTTACTTTTAAAAACCCCTTTTCCCAGTCTTGGCGCACACAGTCTTTGGGTCGATCTGGGAGAGACTGTGCCGTCAGGACTGGCTCAATAAAGCTTTTGCTACCTAAATTTTTGGTCTCTTGCTTCCTTGGATTTTATACTGAGGCCCGAGTTATTACAAAAACAGTATTGGACTTCAAAGAGAAAATAGAAGGAAATCCCCGATCTTTGCTATGTTGCATTTCTTGGGAAAAGACCTCCCAAGAAATGCTCAGACCTTTGGCCTCAGGTGAGCATAGACAACAAAACAATACAAGCATTTAGTTGCTTTATGTATCTTAATTGCTATCTGCTCTGGCTGATCTCAAAACCATCCAGTTGCTAAGCAGCGGAGGGGATTAGGCTCACAGTAGACACTAACTTACTCTCTCCTGGCATGCCCAAAGCTCTCATCGCTTACCAGGAAGGATGGCTTTCTTGCTTTTTTGGCCAGCTCCCCAAGTTCCCACATGGATGATTCTCAGGAGACGCTGACTTGTTCTCTCTCTGGTGTGTAGAAATGCATTTATACTCACATTTGTTCTCTTTCACCTAAAGTTTCAGAAGAAGTTTAGTACACTGATCCTCTCTCTGATGCCCAGAGTCTCTTTGCTTTAACAGAAGTCACTTTTTATCTCAGGTTGTTGGAACATGTGTGTACCATGTAATTCTTATTCTCTTTCTTGGAAGTTGGTGAATGTGAATAACACATTTTAGTTCCAATCTGCATCCTTTTTCCCTTCCCTTCCTCTCCCATCACCCATCTCTTGAACCTTTCCTTTTTTATTTTTGTACATGCACAGTACGTAGTGTTTACCCTCTTTGTGTATATTTGATGCATGTTCTCCAAGCAGTTTTAAGGTCATAGAAATACTCAGGGCATCTGTAACAATTTTTCAGATGTTGCCTCCTTCAACAGGTAGGCAGCCTCCCCCACTGCAAATATTTCTCACAGCAGAAATGCTTTTGCTGAAGTGGATGAGCTTACACTGACAGCACGGCAAGCCAAAAACCATACAATATGTTAGGGTTCACTCTTGGTGAGTCTACGTGTTCTGACAAATGTATAGTGGCCTTTTTCTCTCTACTGTAGTATCATAGAAAACAGATGATGCCATCCTGCATATCTCTTCCTTTCCTCCAGCCTCTGAAAACCCTGGTAATTTTACTCTCTCTGTAGTATTGTACAGCTGGAATCAAAGGCTTGTTACTTTTTTGGACTGGCCTCTCTCATTTTCATATTTACTGATGTATCCCTCATGTCTGTGCATGAGCCAATAGTTCATTTTATTGTGGCTAATATTGCATTGTCTGGATGTACTATCATTTATTCATTCACACTGCTATTGGTTGTTCTGTGATTGTACAATTGTGACTATAAATATATAGTCACAATATATATCTATGCATTGCTTTTGTGCAGAAATAAATTTCAATATCTTTGGGCAGTATCCAAAGAGTGTGATTACTATATTGCATGGCCTGAGTCTCTGTAGGATTGTCAGAACCTACTCTACAGTTTTTGAAATTGGCTGTGTCACTTTGATTCCCATTAGCAATGTGAAACAGATCTCCCCTAGAATGAGTTTGTCTCTTTGTCCTAGATTTTATTCAGTTTAACAGGTATATAGTGGTAGTCCACTATGTTAATTTATACTTTTAATGACATAAGATGTAGATAATCTTTTCCTACCTATGCTTACTTTTGTGTGTCTTCTTTGGTAAACTGTTATCTAAAAGTTTTGATCTAATTTTTAAATGTTTTCTTCTTTTCTTATTGTTGAGTTTTAAGAGTTCATAGCATATGTTTGAATCAAACATTTATCAGTCTTATGTAAAATACTTTATCCACTTTTGAAAATGTCTTCTAGTTCTCTTGACATTGTATTTCACACAGATTTTAATTTTAATGAGCTAACCAATTATTTCTTTCACTGATTATGTTTTTTTTTTTTTTTTTCTACCTAAAATCATTTCAGACCCAAGTTATCCAATACTAACTTTCAGGAGTTTCATGGTTTTGCACTTACATTAAAGAAAATAATTTATTTTATATTAATTTTTATAAAACATATAAAGATTAATTCTAGATACTTTTTTTTTGCTTTTACAAACCTTCCTGCATCATTTGTGGAAAAGACCTAAATTGCACCAGTGATTGCTTTTGCTTTTTTGTCAGATTTGTTGACACTGCTGAGGTCAATTTGCTTACAATCTCTCTGTTTTTTCCACTGATCATTAATCTATCCAGAGCTTTTCTTTTTATCAATATGGGACCATATATTCTCCTGTTTCTTCAAATCCCTTCCCCCTTTCCTCTCATCCATCTATCTAATATACAGACGCACACACATTATGTATGTATATACAGATGTGTATGTATTTGCATATATTCTTTCATATATTCACTTCCTCTATATTTATTTACACTTTTTGCTACACATAAAGTTGCTCAGATTGTTCCTTTTTGACAAACAAGTCCTTTCTTTAGATCCACGTGTTTATTTTCACAATTCTAGTTCATGATATCTGTGGTTGCCTAATCACTCCTGGTTTTCTGGAAGCACAGAAATGACTCTGGAGTAAGCAAGCAAGAGTCCTCAACACTTCAGAATGTATCTCCCCCACAATGTGAGCCATCTGTGTCCTCTCCTGTCACTTGAGAAATAAAATTAGTAAGCCATTTGCTGTCACATCAGCCGGCTTCCCAGCACACTGCTGAAGTCTCCTACACATTTTCTCTCTCTTCCTCCTCTCAGCGCTAGTCGGACCCTGATTTTTGCTGCGGCCAGAGGCTTCTTCCTTTCTTGGTTAGTTATTTCCTCCTGCATCCCTCCCAACTTGTTTTGTTGAAAACATTTGCAACAAAAGCATCGCTAACCCCACACCACTTTCCTATAGTAGCATAGTCATAATTGTTATTGTAATCATATGACCAAAACTGCTATAAGATTTACTTGCACTTCTTTCCATTTTGTGGGTTGTCATGAGGAAAAACCTCTCGCTTATACATTTGTACTCCAAGATGTAGTTTTGCACACTTAAGCGGCTCTCATTGTTAGATTTGCAAGTATTTCCTCCTTCCTATTTGAAAGTAACATTGGCTGGGAGCTGAGAACAACCTATCAGACATAGTCCCCACTCTCTGGCTGAGAGAATAGAGAAATAATTTATCAGAACTAGTTAATCTTTGTTTCTCTTTGAAGTCGTGGCCTTCGGGTATCCTTAGCTGTGACTTTTACTGGTGTTGAGAACCCTTCAATTTCACTTCCAGTCAGCAGAGATACTTTCTTCTCCTCCGCCTTGTGCAGAGGTGTACACATATCAACTACAGAGATGTGTGTGCTCTGCACTCTGGATTTTATAATACTTTTTTCATATACCTTTTCTTTCAGTGTGTTAAAGTCAGAATAAATGAACTGCCAGCATATCAATCATGTCAGAATCACGTGAGAACAGCACAAGGTGATTTTTGTGAGTATGAAAACTGAGCTGGTTTGGAAGCTGACAATGGAAATTCTGTTGTGTGATGTGGAAAATCCTTGCAACAATGCAATAAATGAGAGCTCTTCAGAGAGTTTTTTTTTTTTTTTTTTTTTTTTTTTTTTTTTTTTTTTAAGAAAAAGAAAATATCCATAAGAAAAAATCTCTGAAAGGATCTTTGATTGACTCCACAGCGTGAAGAACGGAAATGAACTGTTCTCTAAGGCGAAGAGTGAGTTGACACTCACACATTTCCCCTATGAGCCCAGGCCAGTGTGATACGTGGTGTGTTACGCTGATTGTATTGCAAGGTTTGGTTTTGCGTGCACTGCACTAATTAAAATGTGTGTGATCTCCACGAGACGGGAACCAGGTTTCCATTCATCATCACGTTCACAAAAGCTAGTAAATTGTCTGGGACACGACAGGCTTCATTTAATGTTTGTAGAATGAGTAGAAACGTGAATGAGTACAGACATTCACACGTCTTAGTCACAAATTCTTCTTAAATTGTACAAACAGTGTTGGAAACTCCACCTTTTCAACTTCCTCCTTTAACAAAATTGCAAACGTCAAATAGAAGAAAGCAAGAAATGGGCATCAAGAATAGAAAAGCCAAGAAAGTGAGCAGTTAAAAAAATATATAAGCAAGCTGAAACCTGCAACTGAAATTTAATGAGGTATGCAGTAAGGGAGGAAATGGCAATTACTGTAATAATTACCCCAAATAATGGGGGGGGGATTATTTTTTTGAAAATAAAATGATGAAAGGAAACTAACGTTCCATGGGTGCTTGAAAGGTTTTTTAAAAAGGAAAAGATTTAGTTAAATGCATCTCTCCATTCAATATTATTCTTAGCTCTGTAATGCTTATAAAATACTAAAATTAATTACAAAGTGCAGTGAATTCAGTTGAAGTTTATGCTTTCCTAGTGCTTTCAGGGTGGCTGACCTCTCATAAAATAACAAATAAATTTAGACAAAAATATAATTATCAAGTGTTTAAAGGCAATGTTAAGAGACCAAAGGAAGCTGAATTCGAAAGTTTAGATGACACATGGAAAAAATTCTAGGTCTCAGAGCATTCACATTTCTAATGTGTCTAACCTAAAACTGGGAACGTTTATTCCTATGTGAGCAGAAAATTGTGGGTAGTCACTATCAGAGTAAATCACTTGGAGAAACTGCCAAGCTGGGAATGATTACAGCAGCTGGAAATTTAGGCATAAATAGCAGACAGGATACCTGTGAATGTAGCAGTTGAAAATTAATGTTATAATTCCGGAGGACAAATAAAGAGCGAAATCAGTATATAAACTCCGGTATATAGAAGCTCTCCTTAAATCCCTTGCTTATGCTTAATGTGTGCATTTAACGTGAAAGTAAATCTCAGGCTTAACATGAGCATTGCGTGTGGGGAGTGAACAGGAAGCAGCCTCCGTGAGCCTCAGGCAGAGATGAGACACTTCCTCCCAGGAAAACAGAAACCTGCACATAGAGACAGTTGACATCAAAAGCAGAACACATTACAACATTCTTTGTTTCAGAACAATTCTAAGATGACTAACACGTAATTTTTAAAAAACACAGATTTTAAAGCATATTGTTTAACTTGGATCAAGTTGCAATAACTTAACAAATACAAATTTTAAAACATTATAAAGAAACAAAAAATCTAAAAAGGACCAATTTGAAATATAAAATGGAAATAGGAATTAATGTAGTACAAGATGAATAAGCCAATATAGAAACTAAGACACGATGAAATCTAATTAGAAGCAAACACTGAAAAGAGCATAAATGGCATATGGGTTATTATAAAAATATATAACATGTGAGCACTTGGCTTCCCAAAGGAAT
Organism: Cavia porcellus; assembly: GCF_034190915.1. Classification (NCBI taxonomy): domain Eukaryota; kingdom Metazoa; phylum Chordata; class Mammalia; order Rodentia; family Caviidae; genus Cavia; species Cavia porcellus. Next base: position 77,643,802 of record NW_026947495.1, on the reverse strand, counting down.
AAATAGAATGCAGGGAATATGTTAACAGAAAAAAACCTAAAAGTTTTACCAAAAGGAAATAAATCACGTTACACATTTAAATAGTATTTCCAGTATAAATGAAGAAAATCCGAGGCATCTCAAGTAATGGTGAAATACATGAGTAAAGAACCTACTGTGGAGATTGACAGAAGTCTTCACAGCAGAAACAGAAGCTCCACATAAAAATGGAATGATCATTTTAAATGTTCAAGGAATATAACCACAAGAAACGGGTCCAGCATGGTGGTGGCACCTGGGACAGGCCCAGAAAAGAGTGTACAGAAGAGCAGGAGCTCAGGCAACCACGATTGGAATTGGAAAACCATCTGGATAGTGATCCACAGAGGTCCTGCCAAACATCTGGGTCACAGAAAGAGGGCAGTGAGACGCAGCTGGTCCGCATCTCCCCTGCTCAAGCTACCCAGGCAGCAGGCACTGCGGCAGGGGCTGTAAAAACCTGAGAGTAGGAGCTGGCTGTGCACCGGGATGACTCCAGGGACAGGCTCTTCCTGGAGGTGGCTTCCTTCAAGCATGGTCCCAAACACCTGGGAATGCTGCTCCCTGGTGGCATCTTGTCCACAGCTCAGGGTCAGCAAGGAAATCCCAGTGTTCTAAGCACAGAAAGGCCAAACACTGCCAAGGGCCAGTGACTCCAAGGCTGTAACGCCAACTCCTCAGTCTCCTTAATGACAGGGAAAGAGAACCTCTTCTTCCAGACCAACTGAGTCCTGAAAGCCAGCTTTGCTCTCATTCCTAAACCAGAAAAGGACCCAACTGAAAAGGAAAACTGTAGACCAATCTCTTCAATGAACACAGATGCAAAAATCCTCAAAGAGACTTTCTAATAAATCATCAAAAGGATCATACATCACGTCTAACTAGGTTTCATCCCAGGCATGCAAGGAGGGTTCAACTTACACTAATAAATAAATTAATTCACCAAATAAACAGAAGCAAGGACATGATCAGATCCTGAAAGGGCTGTTGACAATATCCAACTGCAATTGTGAAAAAAATTCAGAAGAAAGTATGTAAAAACTTTCCTACAATCTGATTAAAGCCATTTATGAAAAACCAGTAGTTGACATCATATAAAGGAGAAGAAAAGAACACTTTCCCTCTAACAGGAACGAGATAAGGATGCCCACTATGGGTGCTCCTCTTCAATATAGTATTTATAGTATATAATATGTAATATATAATGAACAAAAGAAAGAATCGAAAGGGGTATCTGTATGGAACAAAATAAATCAAAGTAGCATTATTTGCAGATGACATGGCTCTTTACATAGAAGATCAAAAAATACAACAAATACCTGAATATTAAGACAAAACAATCTGTTAAAAGATTAAACAGGTGCAACTCTTGGTGATACAGAGATACGTAAGGACTCTGAACAGTGTTATTCCCATGAAATAACACCAAGTGTCAATAAATGAAATTATACTAAACCAAAAGGCACAGCAAAGAAACACAGGGAAGAGAGTCTGCAGAATGGGAGCGAGTGTGCCAGCTACACCTCAGGCAGAGGGCTAGCATCACATACACATAAATGACTCAAAAATGAGACATCCCAAATTAAAATCCTCATAAGAGAATTGGTAACTGAACCTTCCCAGAAGGTCAAAGACAAAAGGTCCAAAGGACATGAAAATATATTCAACATTGCTAATCATTAAATGCAAACCAAGAATACTGAGATTTCATCTTACTCCAGACAAATAATAACAAATGGGTGCAGGAAACAAAAACCCTCATACACTGTCATGGGAATGTCAACTGATAAAAACATTATGTGAATCCCTTTAGAGATTTCTCAAAAAATTAAAATTAAAATTAAAAACTCCATGAAATCCAGCTATTCCCTAACTAGGTATCTTCCCAAAAGAATTAAAGGCATCATATTATAGTGAAACATAATAAACATGCATATCCATGTTTATAGCAGCACAATTCATGACAGCTAAATACTGAAAGGTATGCATATGTCCTCTGACAGATTACTGGATAAAGAAAATGTAATGTTTATGTAGGGTTGATACATAAAATATTGCATTGGTACATAATGGAAGGCTACTCTGCAATACAGAAGGATAAACTTAAATCACTGCTAGGAAAAAAGGATGCACACTGAAAATACAACGTTAAGTGAAATAAATCAGACACACGAGCTTCAATATCATGTGGTTTCTCTCCTAGGAGAAGAACAAATAAAAAGCAAAATAGAAAGGACATCAAAGGAAACAGAGACATCTTGTGAACATGGAGGAGACCCAGACATGCAGGCAAAGAGGAATACGGGGGAGGGAAACCCAGAAAGGATGAAGGTTTGTCACGCACGTGTGCCAAACACTCACAAGGAAGACCCAGACTCACGTGAATTAATTACTTAACTTTTAGGAAATAATGTGATTGTTATAGGACATATTCAAACCATAAAATTGAACGTAAATGGGCCAAATTATGCAATTGCTTAAGAATTAGATAGAAGAGAGAGAATGTAAGCCCGGACCATTGGGTGAAGCATCTTGCTAGCAGTATTTGAGGTTTGCTTAGACCTCCACTGAAAACTCCTTTACATAAACAAATGATACTACTTCAGCTTTTAGTAAGCCAATGAGCAACATGCTACTATACAATAATTACTCGTTTATCTTTCCATCTATTGAAAGTAAAGAGTGTCCTCTTACTGTGTCTGAATCCTCATAGGGCTTAGTAAAGGCTATGATAAATCAGCTTTCTAGTGTTCAATCACTCTGGGTACTGTCAATCAAGCTACTAGTACATTCCTATTCCAGGGAAACTGTATTTTTAATGGTATAAAAACCTAATAAGCAAGTGACTATAAACGTACCGGTAGATGATAAACTCTGTAATGTCTGATAGCTAGAACATGAATTACCCTGTGGACTTCAGTTGCTATTTAAACCTAGAGTTTGTGCAAATGCCTGTTAAGATGAATCTAAGGACTCATGATATGCTAATCAGATGCACAGAACACGCAGGCAACAGGCACAGAGAGCAAACAGAGCCTGATAGACATCCGATGATTGAAGAGGGGAGAGAATGAGAAGAAATGAGAACCCAGTGGGAAGAGTTCATGTTACTGGGTGTGAGATGGAGAAGCAGTGGATGGTTCTGTGTAAAAGAGAAGACTGTTCTGTATTTTTTAGCTTTGTGGATGGCCCATAATTTGACTTACTATTTGGATAATCTTATATTCGTATCATTTACAGAGGAGCTGTTAGGATATTGTAGGTGGGGGAGTTGCAGTGCTAGGAGTACCCTCCTGGGGTTCCGAGGATGACCCAGATTTTAGATGTGTTTTGCATCAATGACATCATGAGCTACTGCTTTGGAGTCAGTTACATGAGGAATGAGACAAGTAAAGGGAGACCCAGGGCTTTCCCTGCATCAAACGGAAAAGCAGGACTCTCCTTTGTTGAGATGACCTGACCTGCACCTCCCAGTTCACTGAAGGTAAGTGTGTCACAGAGGCATCGTCAGGCTACTTTTCTCCTACAGAAAATCAGGAAGTGATTGAGAAGTTTGTATAATTTATATAATGACTGGGAAACATGAAACACTGTAACTCTGATTTTTAATTTCAATGTATACTATAAATGCATATGTATTAAATAGGGCTGTGAGAATGCTTTGTTATATTGCCATTTATATCTATGATATTTTCATTATTTCAGAAGTCACAAAATGCTGTAAACCTGAGATCAAATATACTTTTATTTTTGGGATTGATAATTTATAATGAGTGTTCATTTGTGAGCCTTACTAATTCATTCGGTGGGACAAATGTTTTCTCTAGTTTGTCCATGTGATCATTTCTTTTTGTAGTGCTGGAGGTCAAACATGGACCTTGAACGTTCTAAAACGGCTAACACTGAGTTACACTCTCCCCTCTGTTTTCACTAGGCATACACACTGATTTGTGATCATATATTTAACCTAATTTTAATAGTTTTGTCTTCAAGATAATGCACAATAAATGTTTACCAGATGTGCCTCTGTGTCAACCACTACGATAAAGCTAAAACATTGAGAGAATTGCCCATTTGTTTACACAATGTTTTTTCTGATTTTCATATAAAACTGTAAAATGCAAGAGATAAAGGGCCTTGTGAAAAGAGGGGGGAATGAGGATTAAAAACGAATCAGGCTGTGCTGTACAGATGAACCTGCTCCCCACGATGAAGGTAACCGCTGTGTCCCACAAACAGTGACTAATGAGAAGTTTAAAAAGGAAAAGGAAAATACGGAATCCAGCTCTCCCTTTTCCCACACGTTGCTTTTAGCATTCGTTTTGCAAGTCCTTCAGATTTTGTGTGTATTTCAAGCAGGCAGTCGTGAGTTCGATCCCTGGTACCGATAAAAACGAAAAAGACAAAAAAAAAAAAAAAAAAAAAAAAAAAGTGCAGAATTCCCCACTATCTGCACTGTTGAGGCCGGTGTCACTGTACATTATGTCACTAAGCTATTGTCATCATTGTTATTTGCACAATGGTCCATGATATTAGTAAGCAGAAACAGATAATAATCAAGCTACACACTACGTGTTTAAAGTAAAGGTGGTTGTGTTTCTAGGATGACAGCGTGAAAGTCATTCTAGCAGTCTTAAATGTCCATCTGTGTGCAGATAAAAAGAACACGTACAAATTCTTAAATACCATAATTTGAAGACAAGGTAAATTATGGAAAGTGAAGAATAGGAAACTAACATTCTAGAGGGAAGAAGTTCTGAAGGAGACTTTGTGGCTTTTCCATTGGAACATTCCAGAGGCCTTCAATTCATTAAATTATCTAGCAGCTAAGAAACTGAAAATCTAAGAATAAGAGTGGTTTAAGCTTTGGAAATATACCAGTGTATTGAAGCAGATAAATATACAAATTAAGAAAAGTCACTATTTCAGCAGACGCAAAAACCATGGTGGGCTTTTCAGACCCTTAGATGAGAAGTGAGTAGAAAACTCAAGAGCAATTTCCTTTGCTGATGCTCACGATAAGAACCAACGCGGAACGTGGAAGGAGGTGAGGCCTTCGCGGTTATCAAACAAGCCAGCCCGGGCAGGGGCAGGGGCAGGGGCAGGGGCAGGGGCAGGGGCAGGGGCAGGGCAGGGGCAGGGGCAGGGGCAGGGGCAGGGCAGGGGCAGGGGCAGGGGCAGGGCAGGGGCAGGGCAGGGGCAGGGCAGGGGCAGGGGCAGGGGCAGGGCAGGGGCAGGGGCAGGGGCAGGGGCAGGGCAGGGGCAGGGCAGGGGCAGGGCAGGGGCAGGGGCAGGGCAGGGGCAGGGGCAGGGGCAGGGGCGGGGCAGGGGCAGGGCAGGGGCAGGGGCAGGGCAGGGGCAGGGGCAGGGGCAGGGCAGGGGCAGGGGCAGGGCAGGGGCAGGGGCAGGGCAGGGGCAGGGGCAGGGGCAGGGGCAGGGCAGGGGCAGGGGCAGGGGCAGGGCAGGGGCAGAGGCAGGGCAGGGGCAGGGGCAGGGCAGGGGCAGGGGCAGGGGCAGGGCAGGGGCAGGGCAGGGGCAGGGCAGGGGCAGGGGCAGGGCAGGGGCAGGGGCAGGGGCAGGGGCGGGGGCAGGGCAGGGGCAGGGGCAGGGCAGGGGCAGGGCAGGGGCAGGGGCAGGAGGTCTCTCCCACGCGGAACGGAAACCAAGCAACCAAGCAAACGCCCTAGAGGCGGGTGGGATGCGTGGGGCCGCGGGAGGGGAGAAGCGGTGGGCACATACAGTGCGGGACGCACTTGTATAGAAATATTACTGCAACTCATCAACTTGTTCAACTGTCAAGAACAAATATTTAGAATAAAGATGCAATATTTAGGCATAAATATTCAGAATAAAGATGTGGAACGCAAACCCGTGGGAACGTCGTGCACAGTTACGGGAGTTTCCTGCTTTCTCACTGTGACTGGCAGCAAGTCAACCTGCCACCTTGTTGTGTTATTATTTGACATTTTACTGGAGGGCACCTAGCCAGCCCCAGAGGAAAAACAGCAACATAAAATGTAATGAAATAAGAAGTGAAATGCATTAGAAAGACCCCAATACCTGTCAGACATCTAAATACATAAAACAATCTACATAAAACTATTAAAGATATTTAACAAAATCACAAGAAGTCATTATAAAATATTTGTTTTTCTGTAACAAGAATATATAAGTAGTAGAAACTAAGGTAAGTGCACATTATTGAATACACTAATAAAAGAACTAATACATAAGACTAAATCTAACAAACGATACATGGTTTCATTCTATTGATAAATTTTAAAACTCATTAATGCAAATGAGAGGCTTATTTAATGAATGAAAAATCTCTTCCTCTGGGAATGAATAGTATAAGCAAAATAACCTTCCTGAAATATGTCATGTGGTACAAAAAGTGAATTCAAAATATTCAATTCTTAATGTTTTGTAAAAATCTATATAATGATGCTAAAACCTACAGAGAAATGCAAAAATTATTGCAAATTCAAGGATGTCTTGAACCACTAATTTGATTATCTAAATTTAAGATAAAGTTATGAAAATTAAATCAGATAGTGGCACAAAGATAGAGGAGTGAAATACCAGAACATTACAGAGGCAAGAAACAGAACCAGACTTTTGGATTGTTCCATGTTGATCGGAAGGTACTTCAGAGACTGGAGATGTTTTCATTAGTCTGAGTCGCTGAGATACACAGAAAAATGGAGGACAGAAGACAGAAGCATGAAAAACTGAAACTGAAGCTGAACTCGTGCCATGTACACAGCCAAATTCTAAATGTAACTCTAAATATAAAAATTAATAAATGCAGCCTTTAGAAGAAAACATCTCATTACTGTAGATAAAAATTATCCAGACAGAGAAAAATATTCATTTAAAGAAAAATTATAAATTTAGTTGTGTTGTAGTTATGACATGTTTTCATTGAAACATAAAATTCAAAGTATCAAAGGCTAACCAGGGCCAGCGATTTAGCTCAGTAGCATAAGCACCTTTCTGGCAAGTGCAAGGTCATGAGATTGATCCCTGGTATAAAAAAAGTTACCCAGAGTATTGCATGGTCATATGTATTAATATAGGCCTATACGAATGCATATATACACTCCCACATGTATATACATGTGACTGTGTTTTCACACATATTAATAGATAAATTGCATAGCATATTACTTATCAATATGAAAACACGATGCTATGTTTAAAAATATGGAACTATCACGTAAGGCTACTTTCCAGAACACATTTAGATTTATAGTGAATGAATTGTGTGTGTGTGTGTGTGTGTGTGTGTGTGTGTGCATAGAGAGAGTTTCCATTTCTGTTCTTCAGTATGTTTGAATTTACTGTAAAAATCTCAAATTAAAAATAAATTTTCCTTTAAATGTAAAGCCAATATAGAAAACCACTTTGAAATCAAAGACACTCCTCGACACCTAATAAACAGACTGAAAACACTCGTAATGGGCATGAAAACCAGCCGTGGTGGGGAGATAAGGATACACAAGTGGGAGGTGAGATGTCTAGTAACCCGGAACTTCACGTCCAGCATCAAATCCTGAAGTACGTGGATGTGTTCAGGAGAAGCTAGGTATAACACGCTTCTGGGAGCACTGTGTGCGGTCTCCCCAGACAGAAAAACAGCCCAGGTACGCCCCCATATGCACAATGTGAAAGGCACAGAAATCAGTTGTGGTTCATTCAAACAGTAAGATTGCATACAGCAGAATAAATGAACAAATTGTAGCTACACATAGTAGTATAATCTTTCTCAGAAATATAATTCCGAACTGAATATCCAGGTACCAGATAATTACAGTAGTACAACATTCAAACACAGTACAATTGATCTAGAGTTTCGGAAGTCCTTATAAGGATTAGCGCTTTGTTAATAGTAGCTGGTAACAGGAATTAAGACAGATTCCCATGATGCTGGACATATTTATTATTTGATTTATTTGGTTATTATAAAAGTGCTCAATGGGGGAAATTAGCAAACTGTGAACTTATTATTTTGCCCTTTTTATATGTATGTTATACTTCAAATGTTCAATAAAGTAAACTAATTTAATTTAGAAATTGTTTGACTGTACAGAGAAGTCTGTGAGATGGAGTGTTTTCAGCTTTAAAAAACTCATAACACATTAACGGTTTTAAAGGCATAGAATTACAAAGAAATTGCTGGCATGCATAATTTTCCTACTAACATATAGATTCTTATCTAACAGACTTTCATAGGAATAAATGAGCTTTCTTTCAAAGATGTGTAAACATTAAGGGTAGTTACAGGAATTTAATGAAGAACATAAGCATTTCCTAACACGAAACTCTCTCTTGGCTCATGCAGGAGGGAAGAAAAAGATTGGCAAATTAATAGCTGCAGCTGTGTGCCCACTACCTGTGTCTCGATCTGTCAGCAGCGTGGACCCATTCAAGCAAATGCTGAATGAAACGTATTGGAGGACTTAGTCACATACGTTCTTCCCTCTCAATACCTACTCACCTTCTAAAGGTGCATTTAATGCCCTTTGATTATGGACAATTTTGGTAGAAGTCACTCTTGGCTTGATATTTACCCTATTACTGCAATCAGGGAGTGGCAGGAAGCTAAAATTCGCTTATTTATGCTCTCAGGCAAGTCATTATGTCAAGTGCTCCACGAAACCCTTCCATCATTTCCCAGCAGCTCCTTTCTTGAAGTAACCAGAATGTCCTGATAATTCAGGATAATTACCATCTCTCTCCCGTGTGCCCGCATTATATCACACAGGAAAGTCAGCTCTTCGCTGGAGTTTCAGCAGTGGGCCTAATTTAATTAATCATGATTTTTATCAAAGATTTTTGGGATGATGTCAGACAAGGATCATAAAGTTGTTGCCCTTTAGAAGAAAGTTTCATTGCGAGAGATGAATAAAACATTTCAGAGGGGATCGTGAAATTTTGCCATTATTACCTCTATAAGTCAATTTTATTCAAAATAGGTTCTGGGGGAAAATAATGTAGATGTTAAATTTTACATGAAATATCAGATAATTTGGGATTGGAATGAATGTTCAGGTTTCAATAAAATAGTACTTACCAGAGCCCTTCTCTCTATCGTTAATCTGTCTGGGATATGTCATGCAGTAGCTCCTGAAATTACTTGATCTCATTACATCTTTTATTTGCTTCCCATGGACATTTTCATAATTAGTGTTCCAGAGAAATGCCTTTGACATTGAGAGGTGCTCACACACTTTTTAATGGTGTAGTTAAAAATGAAATATAGAACCATAATCCTATTTATTTTACATGTCAAAGAAGATACTCTTGTATATTGACTGGCACTAAAACTCTTCCAAAATTAAAGAATCAGAGCAGTATGCCTAAAAGAAGACCCCAACCGCTAACAAAATGGTATGTCTCGCCAGGTTATTATCCTCAAAGTAGAATAGAAATAAAGAAATACATGGCCCTGATAAAGTTAAACTACACATGAAATAGCAAAACATAAAAGAAATGACAGTTAAACCAGACTGACCCAGGTGAAAAAATCTATCATTGGTTCCACAGATTACTTGGCTCTGAGCCCTGAAATACAGGTGAGTATGGTTAAGACAGTGATAAAATATTCCCTGTGCCATATCTGGCTTCTGGGTGAGAGCACAGCACTGAAAATCAGGGGTACCATATATCTACTAAAAATTGATTGCAGGTCCACATTTCTCAAGAGCCTGAAGAAGGGAGAGAAAGATACCATGAATCGATCAGCTGTTCCTGAGAACACCATAAAGAGGCGAGCCACAGAAATGTATATCAACTTGATTTTTCTAAATTGCATTATGTCTAAATGGAAAACACATATTACACTCAAGGCAATTCAAGACATTAATATTGGTAGAGATATCGAGCACATCAGTTGAGCGAGATTCCTGTACAGGAGGGTAGGGTGACCTTGGTCCTTGGGTGACACAGACTCTCCTGGCTTATCCAGGACAGTTTCCACTTACACAGCTGAATGTTATTTAACCCTACAGTTTGGCTAATAAAGGAAATCATGTTGATAAGAATATTACTTTGCTAAATGGGGAGGAAAAGTTGAGGGTCATTATCATTCAGGAATGGTGGGTGAAGGATATTTGAATAATTTCTTTTTTTATTTTCAAATGCATTCTGATAATTTACTACTATGATAGCATAGATTGTGATTTTTTTGCCAGTGTGGATTTGGCATAATGTATTGTTCAGTCTTATTTCGCAAAGGAATTCTTTTCCATGGAGAATTTCTGGACTAGGCTGTAAACTTTGGGAAACAATGATCAATAGGATCATATTCTCAGAGGTGTCACCGAACCTTCTTCTTCATCCAGAACTTCCTTCCTGCCAATCCCTGGATCATGTACCAAGGGTGGCCTTATCATTTATCACTCAAACAGTCAAAATTAAAAGTAAGAGAGGCCATGATCGATGATTCTACACAGGCATGACCTAAACCTAGGTCTACCCTTTATGAGCCTATTTAAAAATTTGATGTTCCTAAGTTGAATAAATTCTATACAAGTTGCTCATCTTTGACAGTTTAAAGTGCTACAAAACTACGTGAACTGTAGCTGAACGCTGTGGGTGTGTGTATCTCAGTTTACAAAATCCTCATGAAAACGCTACTTCATGGATGAACTCTTATTTAGGAAAGACCTACAGAGATGGCTTGGGCAAAGATAAAAATGTAACACTGATTTCTAGTCCTGAAGGGGAAAATAAGCCTCGTCAGTATCATCGGTGAGAACCATAGCTTTAATTCAGTGTACTTTTTTAACTGATTGGTTTATTGCTACATTTTAGACACTATGGAAATCAGTCCAGAGAGTCCTCAAAAACCAGAATGACTCGCACTGTCATTGTTTGTCTGCTTTTTATGCTTTTATTTTGTGACCTGAGCAACCACTTCTAAGTAACAATATGTAACTTATTAACTAGTGATTTCTTATTGTGGTTTCTTTTTGAAATTTTGTACTATTTCTACTCTTTTTCCTTCTTTACTTTTTTTCTTAAAAAAAAAAAAAACGAAACAAAAAGTAAAACTACAGGTTGCATTCAATCCAGTTTTCCTTTTCTGTTATCTTCCTGAAAAAATTAACAGCATCATACCACGGCAACATAAGCACATCTGTGTTTACAGGAGCGTCATTTGTAATAGTCAAATCCTGGAAGCAGCCTAAATGCCCATCAATTGATGAATGGAGAAAGATGTGTGTTTTTTTTTTTTTTTTTTAATACAGTAGGATACTACTCTACCATAAAGAGGACAAGCCTAAAACATGTCTAGATAAATGGATGCCCATTGAGGGCATGAAATAAATCTTAAATGAAATAAATCATACGCATGTATAAATATTGCATTATTTCTCTGGTGTGAGAAGCCTAAAGTTTAAATAAGGTCCAAAATATACAATAGATATTGTGGAATAGGAAGAAAACATTCAAATGGGAAGGGGGTGGGGGAGGGAGCAGAGGAAGGAAGGGTAAAGAAAAAAACAAAGGAAAAATCGAAGCAGAAGTTTTGTAAACGAGGATTGGAAGAAGGGCTGAAGGGAGGGGAGGGGAATGGGAGAAAAGAAAATCAAGATATTGATGTGTAGGAACTTGAAAGTACTTTATGTGATCACGGTCAGTACTTATTAAAGTTGTAAAGTGAAAACAATGTATTAGGCATTTCCGTAGTTCATTACACAAACTAATGATATTGTAAGCTGCACAATGAATTACAGAAGGACACGTGGGATGTAAAGGAATAAAAATTATACTCGTCTCCATACAAAAAGACTGGTGGAAATCAATAGCACTAAGCCCCGGCCACAGGTGGATGTGTAATTCTCACACTGACACTGTCTTTAGATTTATACCCTGATGGGTACTTTACTTTTTACCTTATTAGATATTTGTGAAAATTTTCTTCTTTATTTAAAAAATCCATTCATGCATTTCATGAATAAAATAAAAGAATAAAGGACAATGTATACATCGACTCTGAATTTTACCACTTCACATTTATTTATTTTATTTTTATTTTAAAGAGATTAAGACAAAAGAGGACATAACAAAGCAGATCAGGTCAGAACAATGCAAGTAACACAGCATTTTACCACAAGACAACCCATAATTAACAGTGACTAGCATAGTGTCTCTTTCTTTGAAATAGTTGAGCATAGCTTCATATATGATAGTATCAAGCATAACAAAACAGTATAAAACCATTCAAGAGAATGAAAGCATTACAGGGCTTTCAGAACCAAATAGCAGAGAACGAACAATGGCTACTATATTATCTCATTTTCCCTAGGATATTTGTTTATACTATCACAAATAATAATATCCAATAAGACATAACAGGGTAGAACCAAAGGCAACAGAAAAACAAAAGCATAGTAGGACTTCAGAGTAAGATGATTCTAAATCAGCTCTGGCTGTTCTAATGTCTTCTTTTCTGTAAAATAGCTGTTTATACTATCACAGATAATAAAATCAAACAACCTGGGATGAAACCATTCCATCTAATGAGTACAGACACTATAAGGCTTCAGAGCAATGTAATTGGGAAATCATGATTACTATAAGCACTTATGTACTCTTACAATTTCTTACACTAGGGAAACTATACGGTATTTATGTGTGAGTTTGATTTTATTTCGCGTATGAGTATGGTCTCAAGTTGTGTCCATTTATTTATAAATATCTCAATGTGATCCTTCTTTCTAGCTGAGTAGTACTCCATTGTACAAAAATATCACAGTTTTTTTATCCATTCCTCAGTTGATGGCCACTTAGGTTGTTTCCAAGATCTGCCTATTACAAATTGTGCTGCTATAAACATGGGTGCACGTATATCACTGTCGTATGATGTTTTCAGTTCTTCTGGGAATATGCCTAGAAGTAGAATAGCTGGAACAAATGAGACTTCCAATCCCAGATTGTGGTTGAGGAATCTCCAGACTGACCTCCACAATGGCTGCACCAGTCTACACTCCCACCAACAGTGCAGGAGAGTTCCTTTTTCCCCACAGCCTCTCCAGCATTGGTTGTTGGTAGTTTTCTTGATCATAGCCATTCTTTCAGGAGTGAGATGGAATCTCAGTGTGGTTTTAATTTGCATTTCTCTAATGAGTAATGATGATGAAAATTTTCTCATGTATTTATTTGCCATTTGTATTTCTTCATCTGAGAACTGTGTATTCATCTCAGATGCCCATTTTTGGATTCGGTCTTTGAATTTCAGGGGTCTGATTTTTTTCTAATTCTTTATATGTTTTAGACAGGAGCCTTTTGTCTGAGGGACAGTTCACTAAGAATTTTTCCCAGTTTGTGGGTTTTCTTTTTACTATGCTGGAGATTTCTTTTGACATGGCACTTCACTTTTCAAAACTTTACAGTAAATTATTTACATACCTCTGAGAAATTTAATGTGTTATCGTCAAACACAGATTTAATTTAGACTTCCCAGTTACAGAATGTTTTGCAGGCATGTTCAGCAGTTGGGGATATCTGACCATGAAAGAGTTAAGTCTGTCAAACAAAGAAGACACAAATAGAACGTGGAAAGCAGGAAAATGCTTCCCGTGCACTGCCCTCTTTACAGGTCACTAAGTGTGAAATAGGTTGCTTTTGAATGGCATTTAAAAAAGAAATTCCTAACAAAATGGCTCTAATTAAAGCAAAATTAATAGTGGATCAAACTTTTAGGCTTTTAAGTCAAACTGACGCGGTGTTCCGGTGCTCTGTGTATAAGAAGAGCACGGGAACCAGTGGTGTGC